>NC_091622.1:24206629-25456629 GCF_027580195.1 Bos mutus | reverse complement strand
CATGACTGAGCTACTGAACTGAACTGAACCGAACTGCACAACAAAGGAAACTGTAAGCAAGGTGAAAAGACAGCTTTCAGAATGG
The DNA here is from genome assembly GCF_027580195.1 of Bos mutus. Classification (NCBI taxonomy): domain Eukaryota; kingdom Metazoa; phylum Chordata; class Mammalia; order Artiodactyla; family Bovidae; genus Bos; species Bos mutus. The sequence goes on along the minus strand of NC_091622.1, from coordinate 25,456,544 downwards.
GAGAAAATAATAGCAAATGAAGCAACTGACAAAGAATTAATCTCAAAAATATACAAGCAACCCCTGCAGCTCAACTCTAGAAAAATAAACGACCCAATCAAAAAGTGGGCCAAAGAACTAAATAGATATTCCTCCAAAGAAAACATACAGATGGCTAACAAACTCATGAAAAGATGGTCAACATCACTCATTATCAGAGGAATGCAAATCAAAACCACAATGAGGTACTATTTCACGCCAGTAAGAATGATTGCTATCTAAAAGTCTGCAAACAATAAATGCTGGAGTCGGTGTGGAGAAAAGGGAACCCTCTTACACTGTTGGTGGGAATGCAAACTAGTCCAGCCACTATGGAGAACAGTGTGGAGATTCCTTAAAAATCTGGAAATAGAATTGCCATATGACCCAGCAATCCCACTGCTGGGCATACACACCGAGGAAACCAGAATTGAACAGACACATGTACTCCAGTGTCTATCGCAGCACTGTTTATAATAGCCAGGACATGGAAGCAACCTAGATGTCCATCAGCAGATGAATGGATAAGAAAGCTGTGGTACATATACATAATGGAGTATTACTCAGCCATTAAAAAGAATACATTTGAATCAGTTCTAATGAGGTGGATGAAACTGGAGCCTATTATACAGAGTGAAGTAAGCCAGAAAGAAAAATAGCAATCCAGTATACAAACGCATATATACGGAATTTAGAAAGATGGTAACGATAACCCTGTATACGAGTCAGCAAAAGAGACACAGATGTATAGAACAGTCTTTTGGACTCTGTAGGAGAGGATGAGGGCAGAATGATATGGGAGAATGGCACTGAAATATGTAAATTATCGTATGTGAAATGAATACAGGGTGCTTGGGGCTGGTGCACTGGGATGACCCAGAGGGATGGGATGGGGAGGGAGGTGGTAGGGGGGTTCATGATGGGGAACACATGTACACCCATGGTGGATTCATGTCAATGTATGGCAAAACCAATAAGATATTGTAAAGTAAAAAAAAATTAAATAAATAAAGAAAACAGAAATTTCATACCTAATCTACTTTGTATAGATTATTATAGAACTCTCAATGGTTCCAAAGAACACTATGATCACATGGTAATTACTGCTTTAGCAATATTCTCTCAGTCTTGAGACTTGGTTGGAAGCTTGAAAATATGTACATTGTGGTATGTGCTCTGTAGCTCAGTCATATCCAGCTCTTTGTGACTTCATGGACTATAGCCTGCCAGGCTCCTCTGTCTGTGGGATTCTCCAGGAAAGAATACTGGAGTGGGTAGCCATTGCCTTCTCCGGGATCTTCTGACCAGGGATCAAACCTGTGTCTCTTGTGTCTCCTGTGTTGGCAAGTGGATTCCTTACTACTGTGTTACCTGGGAAGCCCAACTTATACATACATAAATATTAATATTAGAGTCACAAAATTTCTAGTAATGCCATTGATTCTTTTTTTTTTAATCTCTTTATTTAAAAGAAAAATTTTTAAGGTAACAGAAAAGTACCAAGGCCATAAGGCTTCCCAGGTGATACTAGTGGTAAAGAACATGCCTGCCAATGCAGGAGACATAAGAGACACACGTTTGACCTCTGGGTCTAGAAGATCCGCTGAAAGAGTGCTTGGCAACTGACTCCAGTATTCTTTCCTGGAGAATCCCTATGGACAGAGGAGCCTGGTGGTCTACGGTCCACGGGGTCGCAAAAAGTCAGACATGATTTAAAAGACTTAGAATGCATGCACCAAGGCCATAACAGTCAAAGAGAGATAGAGGGCTTAAAAAGACTAAAGAGACATAATAACTACATGCGACTTGTGATTGCGAAATGGATCTGTCAGGGGAGTGTGTAATTTCCTCAGTTCTGTCTCGTCACAGATTAAAATTTGAAGTGATGTATGTTAAAGCCCTCAGACAGACCTTGTCTCAGGTCTTGGACAGATCAGTGTTATAGCTTGTGTTACAGCTCAGTTTTATGTAGAAAATAAAGGAAAATACATCCTCGAGGCATGAGGGCATGCCGACCCAAAAGACATAAGGAGAGAGTGAGAGAGAGAGGGAGAAAGAGAGAGCGAGTGAGAGAGAGACAGAGAGAGTGCACATGCGCGAGAGAGACACCCCAGCTCTTTGGCTACTCTTTTTATATGTTTTTTCCCTCCCCCTGGGCCTGTACTATGTAAATTGAGCTAGCCAGGAGTGCTGTTTGTTGTACCTAAGGTCCTCACTATGGTCCTCGGACCTTCCTTTGTTCTATTTTTGCGGGCTTTTCCCTTCCTTGTCTTTTAGCCACCGCCATTCAGGACTCCCTTTTCCTATTCTAACTACCTAACATATCCTTTTGGTCTGAGGACATTACTGGGACAGTTAAGAAATTCAAATGGGGTCTGAGGATTAAATGATCAAAGAATATCAATACTAATTTTCTGATTTTGATATTCTTACTGTAAGAATATCTTTGTACAAAATATGCATTAAAGTATTTGGGGGTTGTGAGATATTGTCAGCTTATTCTCAAATAGTTCAAAAGACATATTCTTTGTTCTGCACTTGCTACTTTTTTTGTAAGTTGGGATTGTTTAAAAAAAAAAAATTAAGTATAAAGAAGTCCATATTCTAGTTTTAACCACTTCCTAATAATGCCCTTTGCTGCTGCTGCTGCTGCTGCTAAGTCGCTTCAGTTGTGTCCAACTCTGTGCGACCCCACAGACGGCAGCCCACCAGGCTCCCCCATCCCTAGGATTCTCCAGGCAAGAACACTGGAGTGGGTTGCCATTTCCTTCTCCAATGCATGAAAGTGAAAAGTGAAAGTGAAGTCCCTCAGTCGTGTCTGTCTCTTCGTGACCCCATGGACTGCAGCCTACCAGGCTCCTCCATCCATGGGATTTTCCAGGCAAGAGTACTGGAGTGGGGTGCCATTGCCTTCTCCGAATAATGCCCTTTATGACATGTTTTTCCCTATGAGTGCAAATTCCAGTCCAGGATCATATATTGAATTTAGTTGTCATATCTCATTTGTCTCCTTTAATTGTGAACAATTTCTTAGGCTTTATTTATCTTTCATGACAGTAACTTTTTGAAGAACAATGTGACATTAATTCTTGTCTTACATTCTCTTTAAATATTGAATTTAAGCCCAACAAATTATATTCATTCATGTTTTTAAAAAACTAAGACTATTTTGATGATTCAGTGAAAACACACAAGTCATTTTCTTGGGCTACCTTTACTTTCTAATAACCTTCAGTTGCAGTTGAATCCTATTAAAGACAAAATTATTCATGACACTAAAGATGGTAAGGAACACTATTGAAGAGGGACTACTGAAATGAACCAACCTAGACAGCATATTCAAAAGCAGAGACATTACTTTGTCAACAAAGGTCTGTCTAGTCAAGGCTATGGTTTTTCCAGTGGTCATGTATGGATGTGAGAGTTGGACTTTAAAGAAAGCTGAGTGCCAAAGAATTGATGCTTTTGAACTGTGGTGTTGGAGAAGACTCTTGAGAGTCCCTTGGACTGCAAGGAGATCCAACCAGTCCATCGTAAAGGAGACCAGTCCTGAATATTCATTGGAAGGACTGATGCTGAAGCTGAAACTCCAATACTTTGGCCACCTGATGTGAAGAGCTGATTCATTTGAAAAACCCTGATGCTGGGAAAGATTGAGGGCGGGAGAAGAAGGGGATGATGGAGGATGAAATGGTTGGATGGCATCACCGACTCAATGGACATGGGTTTGGGTGGACTTTGGGTGTTGGTGATGGACAGGGAGGCCTGGTGTGCTGCAGTTCATGGGGTTGCAAAGAGTCGGACATGACTGAGTGACTGAACTAAACTGAACTGAACTGTAATGAAGGTTTTGCAGTATGGGAGAGATATCTGGCTTGACTGTGAATGTAATGAGGACATGTGGAGATTTATACTAAGGAGCAGGTTGGGAGTCAATGGAAGTTTGCTAAGAGGAATCATTCAGAATAGGATTATTTTTGGTACACCAATTCAATAAATTCTTGCTGAAGTCATGCTAGGATGGTAAGATATAAAGGGTGAGGGTTGAGGACTTGGATTAGATACTGAGAATGGAGAAGTTTTGCTAAACTCACCCAACAGGATTGTTGAGTAATACTGATTAATGATCCAGCAGGACTAAGCAGGCTAAGGACAGAATCCAAGGTCAAGGCTTAGTCAGAAGAGGGCTCAGAACAGCCTGGCTCAGGTTCAGTCAAGGAGACCATCTTTTTCACTCCTTGGTAAGGAAGCATAACTTTTTGCTTCTGATGCAGTTTCTTTAGATGTATTTATATACATCCACTTAGGCAAAAAGAAAGAAAAAATATATATTTATAGCAGGAAGACAAAGTGTTATTTTGTTGTTATATACTGTGTTTTAAAGTTCATTTTATTTGCTGTAAGTATTGCTACCCCAGTTTTCTTATTGTTTCCATTTATATAAATATCTTTTTTCCATCTCCTCACTTAAAGTCTCTATGTGTCTTTTGCTCAGGAGTGAGTTTCTTTTAAGTAGCATATAGATGGGTCTTCTTTTTTTAATCCAATCAGCCACCCTATATGTTTTGATTGTTGCTGGTTTTCTGATGTTTTTGTAGTTCTTCATTTCTTCCCTTGTAGGTTGCTGATTTTCTTTAGTAATGTTAGTAAGAACCCTGATATGCTTGTGTTCCTTTCTCTCTACTTTTTGTGTATCTGTTTTAAGTTTTGATTTGTGGTTCCCATGGGTTTTTTACCTATAACTTTATCTACTTTTTCTAATCTGGTAGTCATTTAAGTTCAAATATATTTTAAAAGATCTGCATTTTTTTTACTCCTCTCCGCCAAGTTTTGTGTTTTTGATGTCATATCCATGTCTTCATGTTTATCCCTTCACTGTTGATTATAGTTACAGTTGATTTTTATTGTTTTTTTGTCATTTAATCTTTTTAGTTAATTTAAATTGTTGATCTCTAGCCTTTACTATATATTTGCTTTTACTAGTGGTATTTTTTTCCTTTCCTAGAGATTCTTAGCTCTTGCTGTAGCTTTTTCTTTTCCACTTAGAGAAGATCTTTTAACATTTCTTTTAGGATAGGTTTAGTACTGATGAACTCTTAGCTTTTGCTTATCTGAAAAGTTCTTTATCCAAATGATAATCTTGCTTGGTAGAGCATCGTATGCTATATGTTTTTCCCTTTAGCACTTTCAACATATCATGCTGCTGCTGCTAAGTTGCTTCAGTTGTGTCCAACTCTGTGCGACCCCATAGATGGCAGCCCACCAGGCTCCCCCGTCCCTGGGATTCTCCAGGCAAGAACACTGGAGTGGGTTGCCATTTCCTTCTCCAACCCATGAAAGGGAAAAGGGAAAGTGAAGTCGCTCAGTTGTGTCCAACTCTTAGTGACCCTATGGACTGCAGCCTACTAGACTCCTCTGTCCATGGGATTTTCCAGGCAAGAGTACTGGAGTGGGGTGCCAGTGCCTTCTCCGTCAACATATCATGCAACACTTTAAATATATCATTCCATTTCCTTCTGTCCTACAAAGTTTCTGCAGAGAAATCAGTTCAGTTCAGTTGCTGTTATGTCCAACTCTTTGCCACCACAGGAACTGCAGCACACCAGGCTTCCCTGTCCATCACCAGCTCCCAGAGTTTACTCAAACTCATGTTCACTGAGTTGGTGATGCCATGCAACCATCTCATCCTCTGTCATACCCTTCTCCTCCCGCCTTCAATCTTTCCCAGCATCAGGGTCTTTTGCAAGGAGTTAGTTTTTTGCATCAGGTGGCCAAAGTATTGGAGTTTCAGCTTCAGCATCAGTCCTTCCAATGAATATTCAGGACTAATTTCCTTTAGGACGGACTGGTTTGATCTCCTTGCGGTCCAGGGACTCTCAAGAGTCTTCTCCAACACCAGAGTTCAAAAGCATCAATTCTTTGGCTCTCAGCTTTCTTTATGATCCAACTCTCACATCCATACATGACCACTGAAAAAACCATAGCTTTGACTAGACGGACCTTTGTTGACAAAGTAATGTCTCTGCTTTTTAATATGCTGTTGAGATTGGTCATAACTTTTCTTCCAAGGAGCAAGCATCTTTTAACTTCATAGCTGCCATCATTATCTGCAGTGATTTTGGAACGCCCTAAAATAAAGTCTGTCACTGTTTCTACTGTTTTCCTATCTATTTGCCATGAGGTGATAGGACCGGATGACATGATCTTCGTTTTTTGAATGTTAAGCTTTAAGCCAGCTTTTTCACTCTCCTCTTTCACCTTCATCAAGAAGCTTTTTAGTTCCTCTTTGCTTTCTGCCATAAGAGCGGTGTCATCTGCATATATGAGGTTATTGATATTTCTCCTGGCAATCTTGATTCTGGCTTGTGCTTCATCCAGCCAGGCATTTTGCATGATGTATTCTGCATATGTTAGATAAACAGGGTGACAGTATACAGAATTGACATACTCCTTTCCTGATTGAAAACAGTTTGTTGTTCCATGTCTAGTTCTATCTGTTGCTACTTGGCCTGCATACCGGTTTCCCAGAAGGCAGGTCAGGTGGTCTGGTATTCCCATCTCTTTTTCCACAGTTTGCATAGTTTGTTGTGATCCACACAGTCAACAGCTTTAGCATAGTTAATAAAGCAGAAGTAGATGTTTTTCTGGAATTCTCTTGCTTTTTCAATGACCCAGCAGATGTTAGCAATTTGATCTCTGATTCCTCTGCCTTTTCGAAATCCAACTTGAACATCTAGAAGTTCTTGGTTCACATATTATTGAAGCCTCGCTTGGAGAACTTTGAGCATTACTTTGCTAGCATGTGAGATGAGTGCAATTTTGGGGTAGTTTTAACATTCTTTTGCATTGCCTTTCTTTGGGATTGGAATGAAAACTGACCTTTTCCAGTCCTGTGGCCACTTCTGAGTTTTCCAAATTTGATAGCATATTGAGTACAGCACTTTAATAGCATCATCTTTTAGGACTTGAAATAGCTTACCTCCACTAGCTTAGTTCATAGTGATGCTTCCTAAGGCCCATTTGACTTCTGACACCAGGATGTCTGGCTCCAGGTGAGTGATCATACCCTCATGGTTATCTGGGTCATTAACATCTTTTTTGTATAATTCTTCTGTGTATTCTTGCCACCTTTTCTTAATATCTTTGGCTTCTGTTAGGTCCATACCATTTCTGTCCTTTATTGTGCCCATCTTTGCATGAAATCATCCCTTGGTATGTCTAATTTTCTTGAATAGATCTCTAGTCTTTCCCATTCTGTTGTTTTCCTGTATTTCTTTGCACTAATCACTGAGGAAGGCTTTCTTATCTCTCCTTGCTATTCTTTGGAATTCTGCATTCAGGTAGGTATATCTTTCCTTTTCTCCTTTGCTTATAGCTTCTCTTCTTTTCTCAGTTATTTGTAAGGCCTCCTCAGACAACCATTTTGCCTTTTTGCATTTGTTTTTCTTGGGGATGGTCTTGAGCACAGCCTCCTGTACAATGTCACAAATTTCTGTCCACAGTTCTTCAGGCACTCTGTTAGCTCTAATCCATTGAATCTATTTCTCACTTCCACTGCATAATCAAAAGGTACTTGATTTATGTCATACCTGAATGGTCTAGTGGTTTTCCTTACTTTCTTCAATTTAAGTCTGATTTTTGCAATAAGGAGTTCATGATCTGAGCCACAGTCAACTCCCAGTGTTTTTTTTTTTTTTGCTGACTGTATAGAGTTCTCCATCTTTGGCTGCAAAGAATGTAATCAATTTGATTTCGGTATTGACCATCTGGTGATGTCCATGTGTAGAGTTGTCTCTTGTGTTGTTGGAAGTGGGTGTTTGCTGTGAACAGTGTGTGCTCTCTTGGTTAAACTGTGTTAGTCCTTGCCCTGCTTCGTTTTGTATTCCAAAGCCAAATTTGCATGTTGCTCCAGGTATCTCTTGACTTCCTACTTTTGCATTCCAGTCCCCTATGATGAAAAGCACAACTTTTTTTGGTATTAGTTCTAGAAGGTCTTGTAGGTCATCAGAGTACCATTCAACTTCAGCTTCTTCAGCATTACTGGTTGGGTCATGGACTTGGATTACTGTGATACTAAATGGTTTGCCTTGGAAATGAACAGAGATCATTCTGTAATTTTTGAGATTGCACCCAAGTATGGCAGTTTGGACTTTTATTGACTATGAGGGCTACTCCATTTCTTCTAAGGGATTCTTGCCCACAATAGTAGATATAGTGGTCATCAGAATAAATTTGCCCATTCCAGTACATTTTAGTTCACTGATTCCTAAAATTTTGATGTTCACTCTTGCCATCTCCTTTTGACCACTTCCAAGTTGCTTTGATTTGTGGACTTAACATTCCAGGTTCCTATGCAATATTGTTCTTTAAAGCATCAGAATTTGCTTTCATCACCCATTGCATTCACAACTTGCCATTGTTTTTGCTTTGGCTCCATCTCTTCATTCTTTCTGGAGTTATTTCTCCACTGATCTCCAGTACCATATTGGGCACCTACTGGCCTGGGGAGTTCATCTTTCAGTGTCCTATCTTTTTGCTTTTTCATACTGTTCATGGGGTTTTCAAGGCAAGAATACTGAAGTGGTTTGCCATTCCCTTCTCCAGTGGACCATGTTTTGTCAGAACTCTCCACCATGACCTGTCCATCTTGAGTGGCCCTACATGGCATGGCTCATAGTTTCATTGAGTTAGACAAGGCTGTGGTCCATGTGATCAGTTTGATTAGTTTTCTGTGATTGTGGTTTTCATTCCTTCTGCCCTCTGATGAATAAGGATAAGAGGCTTATGAAAGCTTCTTGATGGAATAGACTGAGTGTGGGGGAAACTGGGTCTTGTCTGATGGGCAGGGCCAAGCTCAGTAAATCTTTAATACAATTTTCTGTTGATGGATGGGGCTTTGTTCCCTCCTTGTTGTTTGGCCTGAGGCCAGACCTCCACCAGAGACTCCTGGACACTTACAGGTAAGTCTGACTCAGTCTCTTGTGGGGTCATTGCTCCTTTCTCCAGGTTTCTGGTGCACACAAGGTTTTGTTTGTGCCCTCCAAGAGTGTTTTCCCAGTCCTGTGGAAGTTCTGTAATTAAATCCCACTGGCCTCCAAAGTCAAATTTGGTGGGGTTTCTCAGTCTCTTTGCTGGATCCCCAGGTTGGGAAATCTGTTGTGGGTCCTAGAACTTTTTTAACAGTGTGAGAATTTCTTTGTATTATTGTTCTGCAGTTTGTGGGTTGTCTGCTTGACAGCTCTATGGTGGGACTAATGGCAACCTCCTCCAAGAGGGCTTATGCCACACTCTTTGTGACCCAGGTCTGCTACAGCCAAAGCCCCTGGCCCTGTGGCAGGCCACTGCTGACCTGTGCCTCCACAGGAATCACTGAAACACTCAAAGGCAGGTCTGGCTCAGTCTCTGCGTGGCCTCTGGGTCCTGGTGCACACAAGGTTTTGTTTGTGCCCTCCCAGCATCTCTCGCGGGTATGGGGTTTGATTCTAAACATGATTTTGTCCCTCCTACCATCTTGTTGGGGCTTCTTCTTCACCCTTGGATGTAGGGTATCTTTTTTTTGGTGGGATCCAACATTCTCCTGTTGATGGTTGTTCAGCAATGAGTTGTAATTTTGGAGTTGTTGCAGGAGAAGATGAGCGCACATCTTTCTACTCCACCATCTTGTGTTAAGTCCTTCTACTCTGCCATCTGTATTACTGCAGTCGCTTCCACCAGTCTCCCTATTTGCCTTGTTACTCTTCTATAGACTGTTACAACTTTTTTCGGATCCTATCATTCCTCAACTGATAACCTTATAGGGATTCTCTTGTATATGATTCTTTTTCTCTTGCTACTTTTAGAACTCTCTCATTAATGAAATTTTTCCATTTTGAGTATGATATGTCTTAGTGTGGGTCTGTTTGGGTTCATCTTGCTTGAGACTCTCTGTACCTGGATATCTGTTTCCTTTTTCAGGTGTGTGCTGGGTCTTCTCCTTTGCTCAGTGTCCAGCAAGACCCAATTGGGAGCAGGGTCAGGTCTCTAGTTGCTGGAGAAAAAGCCCTGAGGGTTGGGTCTGATCTGGTTCCAATCCCTCTAAGTGTGTGCTATCCATCTTCCCAGCAACTAACTGCTCCCTCCACCCAGAGGGAAGTGGTGCTTGAGCAAGAGAGGCTGGTGTAGGTTTTCAGCCTGAGGCTGGGTATGGGCTGTGGCAGTGCTGGTCCCAGTCAGAGCTCTGGATCTGTTGACTCCATGGGCATTAGCAATGGCCACCCTCACCCTGTTAAGATGCCATGTAGGGTCTGAATAGGCTCCATCCTACCCAACTGCTCACTCACCCTGGCTGCATCTTTTCTTGCCCTAGTGTGGAGCTGTGCCATGGAACAGGAAGGCCAGGGCAGAAACTTGGTTCAGGCTGGGGCACAGGCTGGGACATACGTTGAGGCAATTGCAGGAAACTTCTCAGAGTCCCAGACAATTTCAATTGGCTTCCTCCACCTTGTTTTGGGAGAGAGCAAGGTGTGTGCACACATTCTTTGTGAGTGGAGTCTAGGTTTCTCACAGTCCTGCTGTCAGTCCCACTGGTTTTCAAACCAGCTAAGTGGACTTACCCTCCCAGTGTTGGACCCCAGGGCTGAGGTGCTCAATATGTAGTTCAAACTGCTCACTCCACAGGGAGGATATCTGAGCCCATGTAATCCCCCTTCTCTCTGTGTCCCCTTTTAGAGGTGCAGGTCCCAACCTGATCACTTCCCTTCCCTTCTTACCTCTTTAGAATAGATATGATAATCCTATTTCATTGGGTGGTTTGAAGAATTCCTTGAGATAATAAATATATATAGTGCTGAGCACACAGTGCTGTGCTTCGTCACTCAGTCGGGTCTGACTCTTTGCAACCCCATGGACTGTAGCCCACCAGGCTCCTCTGTCTATGGGATTTCCCAAGCAAGAATGCTGGAGTGGATTGCTGTTTCCTGATCCAGGGGATCTTCCCAACCCAAGAATCAAACCTGTGTCTCCTGCATTGGCAGGTGGATTCTTTACCACTGAACCACCAGGGAAGCCCTAACTTGAGAAGTAGTAACAGACAGTTTTGGACTAGTAGCTTTGGGGTTCCAGATCTGGGATAGGACTGGGTCCTTGGCTAACTCCAGTGGAAGTTCTTTGCTTTCCAGAAAAGAGACTTTGAAATGTCCATGCTGATAAATCATTAGCCAAAAGTCCTTTGATCTCACAGTCTCTATCTTGGGAAGGGTAAAGAGAAGGCTTATTTTCACTGAGAGATTGATTTCTATAATAGGAGTTTGTCCCGTTACAATTCTTGTTTGCAATTTAAATTATTAACCAAGATAAAACTGCTGTTTGGTTTTATTTAGTGGAAACAAACTAACCCTCACTGAGTGCCTAGTTAGAAATCAAGCACCTTTATGCACATCATTGATTTAATCCTTATTACAGTCTGTGAGGTTGATATTATGTTCCTTATTAACAGATAAAACAGCATAGCCACCTTATTTGATGCCAATCAGTTGTTAGTTAGAGGAGTGGGGATTTGATTTGAAATGTTTGCTTACAAAGTTCATGTTTTTTTTCCAGTTAAGCTGCTGGTCTAGAAAGTTGTAAAATTTGAACTTTGTAATTTTCTTACTCCTGAAATTACCTGTAGGTAGAATTTTGACTTCCAGGATCTTGCTCATTTTACTTTTACTGTAAAATTTTAAAATAAATTTAAATTAAATTTGCATTTACTTTTATTTTTGTTGTTCATAAAATTGTAATGAACTGCTTCTCTACATCCTATTTAGAAAAGAAGGTTATTTTTTTTTTCATCTTTAGATGAGTGTCTGTAAAGTGATAATTCATATTAAGGTAGTTGTTTTAGCATTAGTATGTCAGACAAATATAACTTATTTTTCAGATTTTAGCATAAACCTCACTTATTCAAGGTAGGCCTCCTCAAATCTCTCAAACCAGGTCAGGGCCCCTATGTTACTCTCCTAAAGCCCCCCCCATACTTTTTATTCATAGTACTTTTAGCTTTCACTTTCAAATTTGGTGTTACTCAGTTGTATCTCTAGGGTGAATAGTACACAGGATTTAAATGGATTTATAGTAATTCTTTATCATTGGCTTATAATGCAAACTCTAGGTACATCGCAGGCTATAGTGGGGGATCTTTCTCAGGATGAGCATGAGCTGCTCTGAAGCAGAGTCAACATAATATGTTTTTCCTCAGGAGAAAACAAAGGTGGGTGACTACAGAAAAAGATACTGAGTCATTATTATTATTATTTTGGTTCCACTGGCTCTTTGCCGCTGGGCTGGCTTTTCTCTAGTTGTAGCAAGCGGGGGCTACTCTGCACTGCAGTGTGTGGGCTTCTCATTGCAGTGGCTTCTCCTGATGTGGAGCACGGGCTCTAGAGCATACGGGCTTTGGTAGCGGTGGCACATAGGCTCAGTAGTTGCAGTGCCTCGCCTCTAGGGCACAGGCTCAACAGTTGTGTGGGGGCTGAGTGGCTCCGCGGCAGGTGGGATCTTCCTGGATCTTGAATCAAACTTGTGTCCCCTGCACTGGCAGGTGAATTCTTTGCCACTGAGCTACCAGGGAAGCCCATTACTGAGTTATTATGCATCACACATGTTTTATTGAATATTATTGAAAACCAAAATGAGTAATTACAGTTCAAACGTTTTCACATCCTCCTAATGTTAGAAGCAAAGCATGCCTGTCAAACAAATAATGAAAACCTAAAAATCAGAGAACAGATCCCAAAAGAGAGTAAAAACACTCAGTGCAAATACAAACTTTTTATCTAGGCCTATTAAACACACATTGCTGTATTAGTACTTACAGGTTCCCTCAGTATTTAAAACCTGACTTTCATCTAAAACAGGGCCATCTTTTCATTCTGATTCATAGCTGCCAATTATCTTCTTTTTCTGATATTTGTCACAGTTTGTAATTTTCTATTTATTTATGTGTTTACATGTTTAATGTCTGTCTTTCCTTATGTCTTTCTTATAGTCTCATGACCACAAACTCTATAAAGGCAAGACTACATCACTTTTGTTCAAATCGTGCATGTGGTGGCTGCCAATCATGCCTGGCAGACAGTTGTCACACACACGATTTATTTATTGAATGATGAATAACTAAGATCAGCAATTTTTGGATACAGGGCTGCTGCTGCCAGTGCAGCAGGTAGGGATCGAAAGTGGTCGACACACAGTTTGGGAAAAAGAAACTAGAGAGAGAATTAAAGTTTTAGAGATGGGGCTGGGGGACTCAAGACCTCTTGGATCAAGAACCCTGTTCCTCAGAGCCACATCACTTTTATTTAGTGTCTTGGTAGGACTTCCCTGGTGGCTCAGACAGTAAAGCATCTGTCTACAATGCGGGAGACCAGGGTTCGAGCCCTGGGTTGGGAAGATCCCCTGAAGAAGGAAATGGCAATCCACTCCAGTACTATTGCCTGGAAAATCCCATGGACAGAGGAGCCTAGCAGGCTACAGTCTATGGGGTTGCAAAGAGTCAGACATGACTGAACGACTTCACTTTCTTGGTAAGCAAAGAGTATCTGTTTTACTACAATAAAATCAGATTCCTGTGTCCTTGGTCACGTCTCTCATTTTTTTGATCACTTTGAACTACCTTTGCTATTTTCTTGTACAATGGGTATCACCCAGTTGGAGGTCATACCCCCACATATGCCTTGGGAAAACATCTTGGTGTGTGCACAAACAGCGTTCTGAACTTGTGCTGACCCGGCATCCCAAGGTCCACACTAAGTTTTTCCTTAGCTTAGCAGGGCATGACAACCCCAACTAATAACCTGATATACTTTTGTTTAGATTATACTATACTGCTATATTTTGCTTTTATTCTTTACCCATGGTGTTTTTCTCATGGCTTAGCCAGAGCAACAGGCAGCTGATTATTAACCCTGTCCTGGGTCATCTTTCAGAGAAGGCAATGACACCTCACTCCAGTACTCTTGCCTGAAAAATCCCATGACCAGAGGAGCCTGGTAGGCTGAAGTCCATGGGGTCTCGAAGAGACAGACACGACTGAGCGACTTCACTTTCACTTTTCACTTTCATGCATTGGAGAAGGAAATGGCAACCCACTCCAGTGTTCTTGCCTGGAGAATCCCAGGGACAGAGGAGCCTGCTGGGCTGCCATCTATGGGGTCACACAAAGTTGGACACAACTGAAGCGACTTAGCAGCAGGGCGATCTTTAAATAAGAAAGTGTCACATTTGACATCTCTATGAAATTAATGTCGTTAAAAAGATATCTTGTTAAAAATTATTTCTTGTTAAATTAATCTTGGTCGTTATGCATTTTGCAGATTCATGGGAAATTATGGGTGTAAATGTAATTTGTGAGATTGTGAGAAACTTCCAAAGGCTGGGTCCATGCATTAAGAGAGGTTATTGAGGGAATGTCTATTGGATTGCTGATGACAACTGCTACTGAAACATCATATTCACAGAGGGGTGCTTTGGTTCAGGGGATTTGAAATCTGTCTGGAAAACACCACGGAGGTGCCTCAAGACTTGTTTTGTTGCTAAGTAGTATCTGACTCCTTGTGAACTCATGAATTGCAGCATGGCCAGGCTTCCCTGTCCTTCACTATCTCCCTGAGTTTGCTCAAACTCGTGTTCATTCAGTCACTCATGCCATCCAATCATCTCATCCTCTGTTGCCCTCTTCTCCTCTTGCCCTCAATCTTTCCCAATATCAGAGTCTTCCAAAGAGTCAGCTGTTCCCATCAGGTGGCCAAAGTACTGGAGCTTCAGCTTCAGGATTAGTCCTTCCAATGAATACTCAGGGTTGATGTCCTTTAGGATTGACCTGTTTGATCTCCTTTCTGTTCAAGGAATTCTCAAGATCTTCTCCAGCACCACAGTTCAAAAGCATTAATTCTTTGGCACTCAGCCTTCTTTATGGCCCAACTCTTACATCTGTACGTGACTACTGGAATTAGTTAAGAGCATGTTGTTCAGAGTTTTAAAGACCTACATTTTAAATTATTTGTTTAAAAACATTACAAAGTCATACATGTTTTTTGTAGACTTATGTTGGGGTTGTTTTAATCCATCTTTCACCAGTAATTTGCTATGTATGATTTCTCTTTTAACAATGACCAGAAGGCCTTTACATTCTTTGAATCCCCTTTTTCTGATATGTATATTGTCTCTTGGTTTATATTTGCTACTCTAGCCATCAAAATATGAAAAATATCTAAGATACTGGAAAGGGCACACTTTACAGAAACAAATATTGCTGTTTTTTGAGGTCACCAGGTTGCTCATGGCAAACTATGGCTGAACACTTGAAAATGCTACTTGGGATAATACTACAAAGTATTATAATCATGGTATTGGCACAAAAACAGACATACAGTGATCACTGGAACAGAACACGGAGCCCAGAGACCTACAGCCAATCTACAATGAAGGAGACAAGAATGTACAATGGAGAAAAGACAGTCTTCAGCAAGAGGTGTTGGAAAAGCTGGACAGTTCAGTCAGTTCAGTTCAGTCACTCATTCGTGTCTGACTCTTTGCGACCCCATGAATCGCAGCACGCCAGGCCTCGCGACCCCATGAATCGCAGCACGCCAGGCCTCCCTGTCCATCACCAACTCCCGGAGTTCACCACACTCATGTCCATCAAGTCAGTGATGCCATCCAGCCATCTCATCCTCCGTTGTCCCCTTCTCCTCCTGCCCCCAATCCCTCCCAGCATCAGAGACTTTCCCAATGAGTCAACTCTTTGCATGAGATGGCCAAAGTATTGGAGTTTCAGCTTTAGCATCAGTCCTTCCAAAGAACATATAAATCAGTGAAATTAGAACATTCCCTCACCTATATATAAAAATAAGTTCAAAATGGTTTAAACGCCTAAGTATAAGACATGACATCATTAAACTCCTAAAAGAGAAAATAGGCAAAACATTCTCTGACATAAATTGTAGCAATATTTTCCTAGATTAATCTTCCAAGGCACAAGAAATAAGAGCAAAACCAAACAATCCGGCCACACTGTATCTTTTGATTAGTGAATTCAATCATTTTACACTTGGGGTGATTATTGATAAATGGGGACTTGGTACTGCCATTTTATCTTTTGTTTTCTAGTTGTTCTATATCTCTATTTCCTTGTGTTTTTGTCTGATATTTTAGTTTGGTGCTCGTCTATGGTATTTTTCTTGGTTTCCTCTTTTTAAAAATGTTTTGTGTCTCTGTTCTCGATTTACATTTTGTGGTTACCATGAGGTTTGTACAAAACATCTCACAGATAAAATAGTCCTTTTCCTGCTGATAACATCTTATCTTCACTTGTCTATACAGCCTGCATCCTTTCCTTCTTGCCCTTTTATGTTTAGGTTGTCTCAAATTATCCTTTGTTATGGTGTGAGTTGGTTACAGATAGAAGTAGTTATAGTTACTTTTACTGCTTTCCCCCTTTAACATGTATGCTGTAATTGTTTAACAACTTATTCTGATATAGGGTTGCAATTTTCTGATTCCTTTTGTCTATTTAGCACCTTACGCCAAATTTGCTATACTTGCCTTTTCATTTCAGGTACAGGAGCTCCTTTCAACATTTCTTATAAGGCAGGTTTAGTGGTAATGAAATCCCTCAGCTTTTGTTTATCTGAGAAAGTCTTTATTTCTCTTTCATATGTTAAAGATGACTTTGCTGAATAGAGTGTTCTTGGCTGATATTTTTTTTATCTTTCAATAGTTTGAGTGTGTCATTCTACTCTCTGCTGGCCTGTAGAGTTGCTGTGGAGACATCTGTTGTAGCCTAATGAGGTTCCTTTATAAGTCACCGTCCTTTTCTCCTTGACTGCCTTTAAAATTCTTTCCTGTCATTAAATTTTGCCAGCTATAATATATTGTGTTTTGGAGAATTTCTTTTTGCATCGGGATAGTTCAGTGTTCTCTTAGCTTTGTGGATTTGTTTACCTAGTTCCTTCCTCAGGTTTGGGAAGTTCTCAGCTACTGTTTCTTTATATAAGCTCTCTGCTCCCATCTCCCTCTCTTTTCCTCCTTGGATGCCCATTATTATCATATTGCCCTTTCTAATGGAGCCAGATAGCTCTCATATTATTTTTTCATTTTAAAAGGATGTTTGTTCTCACTCCTCTTTTGCCTGTGTCATTTCTAGGTTTCTACCCTCACGGTCACTGATTCTCTCTTACATATGGTCTTCTTTATTTTTAGTGCTTTCTAATGCAGTCTTCATCTCACTTATTGAGTTCTTTGGTTCCAGAATTTATTTGATTCTTTATTTGAGAGCTCCAATCTCTTTGGAAAAGTATTCCTTCTGTTATTAATTTTAATCCTGAAATTACTGAACTTCATTTCTGAGTTTTCTTATAGCTTATTGAGTTTTTTTCATGACAGCTATTTTGAAATTTCTATCAGTTGAGTCAGTTCAGTTCAGTCGCTCAGTCATGTCCGACTCTTTGCAACCCCATGAATTGCAGCATGCCAGGCCTCCCTCCATCACCAACTCCCAGAGTTCACCCAGACTCAACGTCCATCGAGTCAGTGATGCCATCCAGCCATCTCATCCTCTGTCGTCCCCTTCTCCTCCTGCCCCCAATCCCTCCCAGCATCAGAGTCTTTTCCAATCAGTCAACTCTTCACATGAGGTGGCCAAAGTACTGGAGTTTCAGCTTCAGCATCATTCCTTCCAAAGAAATCCCAGGGCTGATCTCCTTCAGAATGGACTGGTTGGATAGATCACAGTATTCTCTGACTTTAAGTTTGATTTTTGGAGAATTATTAATTTCTTTTTATAATTTCATGTTATCGTGGTTTTTCATGGTGCTTGATGGGTTGTCCCTCTGCTGGTGCATTTGAAGTAGCAAACATCTTTAAGCTTTTTATTTTTTTTTAACTTGAATCTAATAATTCGATAAATTGTAATTAAAGGACTTTTTTTTCCCCAACAAAACAGATTTATGTTTATGAAATATAACTCTATGGGTGGCAATATAGTTCAAATCTTTTATTTTTCTTACATAAGCTGCCTCTGGCTATATTTGAGATATTCCTACTCTGCACTGTCCCTGCCAGAGGTGTTGCCCAGTACCCTTGTTGATACTGCTCATGCCTTTGGGGTTGCCGGTGCTTATTGATCCTGGCATTGCTGCTGTCACTGGCATCATTGCCTGGGGCACTGGATTGGTTGGTGCCTCCACCACATCTGGGATCACCTGAGTTGCCACCATAGGGAGAGAAGGAGGGTGGGAGGAAGAGCTAAGGTTTTAGATCCCTCTGCTGCATCTGCACTTTTGGCGCTCACAGGAGCTGCCACTGAGGATGCCAGTGAGCTGGAGTCGTGGGTGCTTTCAGGGACAGAGCTGCAGGCCCCACTGCTGCATAGCTCAGAGGCTGGAGTTGTGTGTTTCACCTCCCCTGATGCTACCAGGCTCTCTGAGGCTACAGGCTCAGCCACCACAGCTGGGGAGCTGGGGTCGCAGGGACTGCCTCCATAGTGTCTTCAGTTCTGCCTCCTCTCTGTGTTCCAGTCTACTGACTTTTAGATGTACAGATATGGACATCTCTGACATCCTCGTGTGTTGGGCAGAGGGATTTTTGTTGAGTTATGGATGTTTTACTGGTTGGAGACTGAAGGGGAGAGACAAAGGGAGTGTTTCATGCTCATGTGATGCCGACATCACTCTTCTCTAAACCTGCTGGCTTCTTCCAAAGCATTTATGGTGTCTTCATCTTGTTAGGTAGGTAGAATAGGGAAAAGGAGTCCAAAATGGCGGTGGCTAAAAGACAAGGAAGGTCAAAGGAAGGTCCGAGGACCAGAGTGAAAACTTCAGGCAGAACAAACAGAACAAACAGCACTCCTGGCTAAGCCCAATTTGCATAGGGCAGGCCCAGGTGGAGAAAAAAACATATAAAAGGAGGAGCCAAAGCGCTCTCTCACAGACTCTCTCTCTCTCTTTCTCCCTCCCCACGCACTCCTCCACTCTCTTCTCTTTGAGTCTTGGATTCTCCTGCTATCTTCTAAATAAAATGGAGCTGTAACACTGATCTGCCTAAGAGCTGTAACATGGTTTGTCTAAGACCTGAGAGCTGTGACGCGCCGAGGGCTTTAATGTCTGTTGCTCCAAATCTTTGTTGTGACGAGACAAAGAACCGAGGAACATACACTCGTATGACATCTATGGTGTCATGACATACACTCGCGTGACAATCTCATTTATTATAAGGCATTATTTTTCCTCCAAGCTTTGAGGAGCCATTCCACTAGCACAGAACTGACTCCAGATGTCCTTCTCAGGAATTAAATCATGAGTTATAAGAGACTGCTCCTATTCCAACAATCTCTCCCTTATAGTCTCTGGTTTAGAATGCCTAAGATTGATTTCAACATGTTTTTCTAATTCTTGCTAATACATGTGAGCCAGATTTTGTAGTTTTTTTAAAATAAATAAACTATTTCCCTAGTCAAACTGAGATTTGAATGCATTTATTGGCCTAGAAATCATGAGGAGAAGTAAAGGTATACCTTTAAGGAAGCAAGTATCATTTTATGAGGCATTCACCTTAGTAATTCACCTTAGGCTTCCCTGGTGGCTCAGATGGTAAAGCGTCTGCCCACAATGCGGGAGACCCAGGTTCGATTCCTGGGTCAGGAAGATCCCCTGGAGAAGGAAATGGCAATGCACTCCAGCATTCTTGCCTGGAAAATCCCGTGGACGGAGGAGCCTGATAGGCTACAGTCCATGGGGTCGCAAAGAGTTGGACATGACTGAGCGACTTCACTTTCACTTTCACCTTAGTAAGGCTCCTTGTGGTCTCCAGGCAAGGATAGGCTACTGCCTGTGGCAAGGGGGAGTGGCACACTTCTTTAGGCCTATAGCATTTAGGAGAATCTGCAGTTCAAAGTTAAGATAGTCCAGTTCAGTTTTAAGATATCACCTCTTTCCTATCATTGCCCTGATTTTAGTGACAGATTTATAGATGAAAACTTCTCTGCAATTTTGCTAATATCATAATTAAATCATTGGCCTGATTTTTCAGCCCAATTTGTCCTCTAGTTGTAGGAGATAAGGGGACATTTAAATGCCGCTATAGAAGTCTTGTGGTTATTAGTCATACTCTTGGTTGATTGTTGTCTGACTCAAGCCTATCGTTTTTTCCCTTCAGTGAATTGATGACACTTAACAATAACTAAATCCACAGCCCTCATTATTACCATTGCCATCTTATCTCTCAAGTGCTATAATACTGCACGAGGCAGCACATATCCTGTAATCTGTATCCCATCCAAATTAATCACAGGAGACTCACAGTAATTTCACCCCAAGAGCATGCCAAGAGAGACTGTATCTCACTTACTACCAGTATATTAGTTATCTGTTGCTTAGTGCTTTAAAATAAGCATTTGTGTTCTCTTAGTGTCTATTAGTGTCTATTAGTCAGGAATCAGGGAACAGCTGAGCTGAGTGGTTTGGTTCAGGGTGTCTCACAAAGCTGTAATTGAGGTATTGACCAGGGCTTGTCATCTCAAAGCTTGGCTCAGGAAGAATGTTCTTCCAGTTTCACTTACGTAGTTGTTTACAAGCCTCAGAAGACCCATTTCTAAGCTCAAGCCCTCTCCTCAGGCTGCTTCTTAATGTACCAGCTGGCTTCTCCCATAACAAGCAATATAAGAGAGACACTCCCCAGATGGAATAGAACTCAATTTCAGAAACAATGTCTCATCATTTCTGCTGTGAAAATTGAGTCATTAAGTCCAACCCACATTTAAGGAGAGGGGATTACACAAGGGCATGAATACCAGAAGGTGGGGATCATTGGGGTCCATCTTACAATGGGATCCAGCTCACAATTGTACTTGAATAACTGATTTTTTTTTTTTCACTTAGTATAATGTCTTCAAGTTTCATCCATGTTATCACCCATGTGTCAGAGTTTGTTTCCTTTCAGGGGTGAATATAATTCCATTGTGTGTACATGCACAATTTTTTTTATCCATCCTCTGTTGATGGACACTTGGGTTGCTTCCACTTTTTGGCTATTATGAATAATGCTGCTATGCATTTGGGTGTAAGAGTGTGTTTTTAAAGCTGACTATCAAAGTGGACAGTTGGAGTTTAATCTTATAGGGATACTCTGTCGACTGTGTATTTTCTAGCAACTTTTATCAGTCATTGGCTGAGGGCTTCTTGGGAGGTACAGATTTCCTGGAACTTGTGGCTTATTGAATGTACAATAAGCTCATGAATGGTGAGTTTTGTTTCTTTGGTGTGAAATAGGGCAGAACTTGATGTGGAAGAAACACAGTGTGCAAGGAAATGTGGGCTCAGACAGAGAGAGAACGATGAAATGGGAGTATCCTGGGTGATTTTTATTTATTTGAAGGGTCTGGGATTGGGTGATTCAAATCAACTTTAATCTAGCTCTGAAAGGGAGGATATTCCTGGGTGACACTTGGTCACATAAGAACAATGGTGATGAAGTGATGACAGTAGAAGCTGGATATGAGCCCATTGCTAAATGAATCAGAGGCAAGCAGATAGAAATAGCGTTGTGTGGATAATTCTTCTAAATTGTGAAATTATGCAAATGGCCTTTAGTTGGTGAGCATCATACTTAAAGTAACAGGACACAGCGGACACTAAAAAGAAAGGAAAGGAAAAAAAAAGTTGAAATGTTTCTAAAGCAACATTTGTGATTTGAATTTCAAATTTTCACTTTGTATACCAATGAACAAATTGAATTCCCTTTCCTAAAGTTTAGGTGAAAATAGGCAGATTAAATCAGTTATGAGATTTTTCAAAATGATGTGAAACCCCAAGAGTAAGGAATATGTAAGTAGGCTTATACTCTCTTGGGGAATACTAATGTCCAGTTTATGGCTAGTGTTTGGTTTGTGGGCCAAAGATAGGTGCTAGAATTTAGAATTCTAGAGATAATTTCTCCTTTGAAATAGAACGACAAAAATAATAATTGTCTTTTTATAAATTATGAACTTAAATTTGGGCTAGAATTTTATGAGCTAACTTCAGTAAGTTAATGTACATTTAAAGCAATACCAAATTGGAAATAAAATTCTAGTGGTAAGGGTAGATGATCATTTAAGTATTTTAAGAATTATGTATTATAAAGTGGTAATAAAACAAAATGCATAAGGGAAGGAGATTTTTTGCAAATTCCTGAAACTTCCTTCAGCTGCCTGTATGTGGCTTCTCCAGCCATGACTTCCCTGGCCTCCCCCACCTCCACACACCATTTCTCTTGGCCCCAAATACTCAGACATAAAAATAGTGTGAGTCACTTGCCATTTTCCCGTTTTCATTAATTCAACTGCTTCATTGATTTTGTCAAGATTCAGAGAATGGGTAATTAGTGCATCTAGGTTAATCTTCTTTGCCATATAATCAGAAACCAGTTTAGAGGCACCATCTCTGCCTTTCCAGCCTGGAAATACACAGATAAACAACAGATTTTATACACAAGAGCCAGTATACAAGAAAGGCCCTACAATTTGTTGCTGGAGGTGTTGGCTTTGAGGAAATACAAGGATTTCCTGCTAAAATATCTGGACCATCAGGAGAATGAATGCCTGTCCCAGCCATTTACTTTGTGTGGAAGGCTTTTATCCTGGAGGAGACCTCTGGGCCTGCAGAGGAGTATTTGTTTACAGCAACTAGAACATGGACCTCTTCTTAGAGATGCTTCGTGTGTGTGTGTGTGTGTGTGTGTGTGTGTGTGTTGATCTGCAGCTTCATGAAAGAGCCAAATATTTTAAGGGAAGAGAAGAACTTTCACCATGGCAGTGCTCAGTGACAGCTTTTGAAAAATGAATGTTTATAAAGCGAGATAAGAATAAAATGTGCCTTTAGGAAGTAAAATTGCACAGGAAAAGATGGGGTCAGTTAAGATAATATAAAACTTAGCATTGTATTTTCTCTGTTCTTGTGAGTCTCAAGAAACATTGTCTTCTTGTTTAGCACTGTGCTGAGCGACATGCCCAGTGAGTCACCACAAAGAATTTGGTGGTCTGCTCATTTCTGCAAAGGGTGAGTGATTTTGCAAGGAGGCAAGTGTCCTAAGCAGCTGGTTCTGTGACAGGGTCTTGGCAGTTATTTGCTTTTCTTGGTTCCAGCCCCCGCCAGTTTCTCCAGCCTTCCCAAAACTATTCTCAACACTATCTAAAACACTTCCAATACATTTATTTTCTGTTTAAGTTGGTTTTAATTATTTGTAATCAAGAATTCTGATGCTCTGTGTTATGACATGAGGCATGGTGTGTTTTTCTATTTGTTTTTATCATTTAAAAAGTTGAAGTGTAATTAATATGTAACATATTTGTTTTCTATGTATAATGATTTGATATATGTATATATTATAAAATTATTACTATTGAACTAAGTTTAGTTAACATCCATCACCACACATAGTTACCATTTTTTCTTGTGATAACAACTTTTGAAGTCTTTTCTACCTGTTGATTGGTGATCTGATAAAGCCTTTTTATATCTATGTAAAGAACACTTTCACTTGTTTTTTGTTTCTTCTTTTAACCAAAAAAACAAAAACAAAAACAAAAAAAGATGGGTCCAGGAACATAGAACTAGGCTAGACAGCGTTTGTGAACAAGGCCACTAATTTTAGGGGGAAATTGTTTCACTGTGTACATTATAGGAGGTTTAGCAGTCCTGTCCTTAGAGGCTATCCTTTAACTGAAAACCTTTGAAACCAGTGGATTATACTATCTGTAGAAGGAATTAACTTACATTCATGACCATTATACGAACGTATAGGTGTCGAGCAAAATAGTTTCCTTGTGAGTTTTATTTGAAATATTAGTGATCCTATTTAACAAGAGTTAACTGAGTATGTGTATTTGGAATCAACAATTATTGTCTCGAAGGGAAATATTGTCTCTAGAGGGAAATAGCAATGGGTATGTCTAATTATCCCAAATGGGGGAACTGATAATCAAACTGATTTATTATTCTTTTTGGCTGGCCATGCCGTTTTTCTACTCTATGCCCATGAATTCGGTAAGATTCCTGGTACCTACAGCACACTGCCATAAGTAGTTGGGAGAGCACAAATGGATCAGGCAGCTCCTGGTTCTCATCTCTTTTGCCCAAGAATTCAAATTTCCCCCAAATCTCTGGAAAAGTATATGTCTCTTAATTATCAGGTTGCTTGCTTATGAGCTTAGAATCCCACACAGATTTATTTTAGTTTGTTTTCCACTTCCTCAGTAAGAAAATGCTTCTAGAGTCTTTAAAATATATAAGTTGTAAGACAGGTTTAAAAAATGGAAAACCAAGAGATTGTATGAAAAATTTTTTTTCCTCTGGAAAAAATATTCTCTTTCAATTTTATCGGTCATTTCTCTTTTCAATCATGAGTTCATTATGTTTAATGTCTTTGAGTTGTACAATGCCAACTCGATTGTTTTGGGTAAGATTTAACATTAGTTGAACCATTTACTAAGAATTCAGTATATTCTCCAAAGAATTCCAGTTGGCCGTCATGTAACTGAATTGAATAGTTATTGATCACAGTATTGCCTTTCCTTTTTGATTTAGAATTTGCATTAAACTTTGGACACTAATCAATTAAAAAAAATCTCTTCCTTTGCATGAGAAGAAAAATTACTAAGAAGCAACTGCATACATCAATATTCATCCCTTTATCTTAGATACTTGTGTGTTGAAACAACTATAATCTAAAGCTCTCATTCAAGCATTCATTACACATTTCTCTACTTCCCTCCTCTATAATCCCACACATTTCCATTCTTCCCTGAATCATTCATACCTCCATAAACAGATCCCTTTAAAGAGCGTCCTGAGAAGAACAAGTGGCCACTGATGTTGAGTTGGACACCAATGATTAGCCCAATAATCACGCAGACCCCATGGCTCTCACGGCAGGAGGCCAGGGCAGCTGCCTGTTGTAAAGCAATGGAAAACAATGAGGGGTTAAGAGGTGTACTTGAGAGTTGGACCTAAGTCTGAATCTCAGCTTGACTGTTCTCAGTGGTCTGTTACATGCTTTTCTGATGCTCCTTGTCCTCATTTGAAATAACATTTATTTTGTAAGAAGGCACTGAAACATAAATAAGACATTGTGTGCTACAGAGTATAGTATCTGGTACAATAGATGAGAATAAAAAAATGAAAATAAAGGCACCCATGGTAGTAGTAATAATAATAATGACAGTAATAATTTTTATACTGACACGGGTGGTTAGTTAGAGCTGACATATTCATAGGGCTTCCCAGGTAGCCCTAGTGATAAAGGACCCTTCTCCCAGTGCAGGAGATGTTAGAGATGCAAGTTCAATCCCTGGGTTGGGAAGATCCCCTGGAGAAGGAAATGCAACCCCCCCTCCCCCCCGCCCCAGTATTTTTGCCTGGAGAATTCCATGCACAGAGGAGCCTGGTGGGCTATAGTCTGTGGGACTGCAAAGAGTCAGACATGACTGAAGCGACTTAGCATATTCTTTTAGATACTGAAAAATATAGTTGGCTATTTGTATAACATCATATATTAGCAAAGTTATAAATAAGCATGTTCCCATTATTTATTTTGAAACGCTATTTTTTGGGAGCAAGACTATCTGCAGGAAAGCCTGTGATTTTGTTATATCATTTTTATAGATGAGGGGATTTATGTGTAGTGAGGAATGGAAACATTTTGTAAGCTGAGGAAAGGGTCTCAGTTGGAAGAGACAGATCTTGGGTTTTCATGGAGCTGATTAGAAGATGGAGACATGCAACCCAATAGTATGCTATTTCTACAGTCCCAAAGAAAGAGAGTCTCAATTTGTGAAATAATGTCCTATCCATTTATATTCTTACATAAACCATATTCAGCCAGAAAAATTACCATTTTTTCCCCTTCATTCTTGAACTCTTTTAATCAAGGTTGGTAAATAATGTTTCTTGGACGATTATCTCAGATCCAACATGATAGACTTTGTGAAAGTGTAGAGCTTTGCAGGGTCATTAATTATTCTTACCGCATTTAAATCTTCTGGCTTGGAAGTTATAGTTACTAAGCTGCTCCTTATTATGAAATAATTCAGTAAGAATTCCTTACAAAGCTTTTTTTTCCTGTCTATTGTAGGCTGTCTGCTTATTTGAAGGAACAGTATTGATATAATGGAACAGAGGGAGAAGAAAACTCAGTATGGGGGTTCAGTGTTTGGGATAGTGAATATATTTATAAGAGTAGACAGAAGGTGCCAGGTGGGATGTCAGGGGCACAAAGAGAATTAAATAGAAGATTGTGGAGGGAAGTTTAGAATTTTCACTCAGTTAAAAATCTGAAATAAAGACTGGGGGCTTCCCTGGTGGTCCAATCGATAAGAATCTGCCTTCCAATGCACGGGACACAGATTCGATACCTGGTCAGGGAAGATCCCACCTGCCGTGGCATGACTAAGCCTGTGTGCCACAACTTCTGAGCCCATGCACTGCAACTACTGAAGCCCAGGAGCCTAGAGCCTCTGCTTCACAAGAGAAAATCCATGGAAATGAGAAGCCCGTGCACCACTATAGAGTAGCCCTCACTCACCACAACTAGAGGGAGCCCTATGTGCAGCAATGAAGACCTACCACAGCCAATAAATACATAAATCTTAAAACAAAAACAATGACTGATAGAAATAGCAGTGATTTTCATAATTCAAAATCACATACCACAGTTTCTGGATTTCCAATGACCTCAAAGCTAAAGTCCACACCATCACCTGTCAGGTCAAATAAAACTTCTTGGATGGGTTTCTCATAGTCCTGTGGGTTGATGCACTCGGTGGCACCCACTTCCTTTGCTTTCTCAAATTTGTCTTTGTTGATGTCCACTGCAATGATCCTGGTTGCTCCAGCTGCTTTGCAGCCCATGATAACAGACAGGCCAACTCCTCCCAGGCCAAACACAGCACAAGTGGAGCCTGGGGTCACCTGCATACCCAAAGGCAGAAAAAAAGAGCACAGAGAACAATACTGTTACTTAATTGGACAGACAAGATCTGAATGTACTTTTTTATGAGACATAAACAAAGGCCATCTTCAAATAAAACATGTGACTAGAGAGTTTTAGCTTCTCAACATATTTCTAGATATGGGATACTTTTTGACAGAGGAGCAAAAACTAACCTGTAAAAAGAGTTTTAAGTCTCAGGAATTAGGGTAAATAGAAGAAGTTTAATGAACTTTCATTGACTTTTAAGACTTATTTAACAAGAGTATTTAATTCCATATATTTTTGAGTTTTCCACCTTCTTGCAACATTTCCCTTCTCTTTTCTTTTGGATATCCATAAACTTTGCTTCACTTATAATGTCAGTGCCTTATAAGTAAAGACTTATTTTTTATTGGGTCTAAAATGAGACTAATTTAAATTGAACCCCATACTAAGTCCCTGGATAGTATAAGGACTAATGGAGATTGGAAAAAAATAAAGAACCAAAATTCACTTGCTGCTTCAGCCTGGATGGGAGAGGGGTTTGGGGGAGAATGGCTACATGGCTGAGTATGGCTGAGTGCCTTTGCTGTTCACCTAAAACTATCATAACATTGTTAATCGGCTATACTCCAATACAAATAAGAAATACAAAAGAAAAAAATTTTTAAAAAGGAAATTTATTAACCACTTAAAGAAAGAAGCTAGGCAGGTTTGGGTGATATTCAAGAAACTGTCATTTAACAGTAACCTACTCTAGAGTTCCCCAGTGGCCTAGTGGTTAGGATTCCAGGCTTTCTCTGCTGTGGCTTGTATTCAGTCCTTTGTTGGGAAACTGAGATCCTGCAAGTCAATGTGGTACCACCAAAAAGAAAAAAAAATAAAATCAAACAAAGCAGTAACCCACTCAACCAGAGTGGGGTTACCTGACTAGTCTGTTTTATATGCCAACATCTTCTCCATCAATTGGTCTTTTTACTTCCCTTTTGTTTTTATAGGAACTTTTCACCATCTGTTAAATAACAGAATAGAAGCTCAATGGGCACTTTTAGCTGTTGAATCCCAGCACCTGGAACAGTGAATGGCCCCATAAATGTATGTTGAAAGAAAAAAAGAATTAACTGGAATGTGGAAGGATATATAGTCATTTTAAAACTGTATTATGTTTCACTTCCAGGAATACCTGATGTCTCCACTTGTGAATGGCATCTAGACTTAATCTGCCACATACTACTGACCAAGAAGGAATGGGAAATATGTGCAAGGGAGTTTAGGTGACTAGGCAATAATAAAGAACTTGAGGATGTTTTGAGGCAGGTTTGCGAGTCTCTCTCAGGCTATATGATCAGACATGGCCCAGATACATAAGGCCTTCCAACTCCATATGTCAACAATTACATTCATAATGGATATAAATGCTTCTCACCTTGGCAGTATTGATTGCACCACCATACCCAGTAGAAAAACCACAGCTAACTAGGAATACTTTCTCCAGAGGTGCAGCTGCATCAATCTTGGCAACTGAGCTTTCATCCATTACTGTGTATTCAGAGAAGGTGCTTGTATTCCCAAAGTGGTATACTGGTTTTCCCTTGCAGGTAAATCTACTGGTACCATCAGACATCAGGTGGGTTTCTGCCTGTCTTTTATAGACAAAAGCAAACAAAAAACATTTATTTGGAAGCAGAAAGTTTAGATTCCTTTTAAGGAAATTGAATTAATTTTTCAAAAAAAAGTTTGTAAAAACTTACTTGAGTTTTATACAAAAATTGTCTGCAGAATTAAGGCAAGAGGTGCATTCACCACACTGTGGTAGAAAGAGTGCGATAACTTTATCTCCTAAGAAAGCAAAATTGTTTATTAAGGCATTATTTTTAAAGTAAAGAGATAGCGGTATCTCAGGAACTCAACAACAAGGCGCTCAAGAAAATATAACTAAGAATTAGTTCCACATTTAATTGTGCTTGCTATTGTGGAGAATACTTACGAAAAAGGGGATATCTTTGGCATGTGTGCCTAGCCCTGGGCTCAATGTCTGACTCCCAAGGGGCTGGCCTCAGATTTGCTTCCTTTCTAAGTTCCTCTTGAGGCACCAGATGGCTTTGTCATGTAGCCACTCAGCCAAGTCTTTTTTTACATTTCCTATAAAACTTCTGGTGTCAGGAATTGAATTTAAAATTGTCTGGATACCACAAACTCACAGAATAAGCTTCTGGATCCGGGAGAGAGGATTGTCTCCATGCTACCTTCTGTGTTTTATATCAATCCTTTCTCCAGAGGTAGGCAGTTTTTTCTACTAATGTTCAAAGTATAAGAAGAATATTAGAATAACCTGCCTGTGATGGACTTACTGACTGCCCCATTGTCTATCCTTGTAAACCAGAGCAATTTACTTCATATTTTCTGTAAAAATAATTTGTAGAATTTCATTTATTTTCAGTTTTTTAAAAAAATAATACATACTCATGGTAAAATTTAAACAGCACAAGTGAAAATTGACATCCAAGTCTCTAGTCTTCCTTCTCCCACCCTAAAGGCAATTACTTTTATCAATATCCAAGGTATTTTTCAGAGACATAATCCCTTTAGAAATACAAAAACTAGTATATTATGTACCCTATCATAGGCTTTGCTTTTTTATTTAACAGCTGATCTTGGAGATTTCTTATCTCAGAATGATACAGCATTCTATCATTTATTTAATATTTACATAGTATTCTGTTATATAAATATATTGTAATTTATATTTAAGCAGCACCCTGTGTACTGACAGACATTTAGGTTGTTTTCTATTTTTATTATTTCTTCCTCTCTGACATGAAAAAGAACAATGCAATGAATATTTTGAGCACGCATGGTCTGTGGTAGACAGAATTTCTAAAATGGCTCACCAAAGATGTCTTATCCTAATTCCCAGAAATTAAATATGTCAAGTTATCATGCCTGTGAATGTTACATGGAAAGAAGAGAGGCTTTGCAGATGTAATTAAGATTACTAAGCAATTGACATTAAAATAGGAGATTATCCTGGGTTATTTAGGTGGACCAAAGGACTTCCCTGGTGGCTCAGATGGTTAAGCATCTGTCTACAATGTGGGAGACCTGGTTCGATCCCTGGGTCAGGAAGTTCCCTGGAGAAGGAAATGGCAATCCACTCCAGTACTATTGCCTGGAAAGTCTCTTGGACAGAGGAGCCTGATAGGCTACAGTCCATGGGGTCGCAAAGAGTGGGACACGACTGAGCGATCTTCTTCACCAAAGATCCATGAAAGGAGACAAGAGGAAAGCAGAAGAGGAAGAAAAAGCGATTCAAAGCATGAGAAGGACTTGATGTGCCATTGCAGCTTTGAGGCTAGAAGTGGGTAAAGGGACCCCATGAGAAGGAATGTGAGCAGCTTCAAGGAGCTGAGGGCTGTAGCCCCAGCTGACAGCCTATCAACTGAGGTTGAGAACTTTAGTCTTACAGCCTTAAAGGTTGTCAGCCCTAAATATTACACTTTCAAGTCTTTGCTAATTTTTTAGATAAACAGTTTTTCTGTTGTCTTTAAAATTTTAATTTATTTAGGGTTTGAGATTGGGCATCTTCTTAGATGCTTAAAAAGCATTTGTGTGTATATGTGTATATATCTATATCTCTCTATATATTTCCTTCCAAACTAGATGTACATTTCCTTTGCCAATTTTCATAAGTTAGTGTTAAAGAATTCTTTATAAATTAAAGAAATCTGCCCGTCATATTGGCTTGTTGATTTGGGGGAAGGGTATTTTTTTAACACAGAATTTTAAAGAACTTTATTTTCAAATTTATCGATATGTTATTTTACATCTGAATTTTTTGTGTTGGTTAAAATTTCCTTCTCTTCTCTGAGGTATTACAAAATGTTCTGTTACAATAATTTATAATACTTCTATGGTTTCGCTTTTCACATTTAATTCTTGGATTCATATAGCATCTTTCTATAAAAATGTAATAGCAACTCAAGTTACTTTTATTCTCCAGAAAACTATCCAGTTGTTTCAATATTATATGTTGAAATCCATGTTCCCCCCTCAAAATTGAAAGGCAAACTTAATCCTATATTAAATTCCTACATTAATTTGATCCAGTTCTGAACTTCTTCCCTATTTAGTTCACTAATGTGTTCAACTGTTTATCATAGTTGAACTATTTATCATACTTATCATATGCTTCATTTAAACAATTGTTCAACAGTTTCTCTCAGTTGATTTTTTTGAGGAAATTTTTGTCTCATTTGCACTTTCTTTCAAGTTCAATTTCAGTACATTCTATTTTTTATTTTTATTAATATCAAAATATAAGTATAAAGAATACATTTAGTATTTTTCTGTAATTTATACTTAACCCTCCTTTTCTAAGAAATGGGCAATATTTTACCTTTTATTTCATTTATGCTTAACATAATTTAAGGGATACTTTTTATTCCTGAGGTGGGTTCCAAGTTGCTGCTATCTCCTAATTCCAGGCACCAGTTCATACCTGCTTTCACTGTGCTTACTCCTTCTCCCACACTCTCGACTATTCCAGCTCCTTCATGGCCCATAATGATAGGGTAGTGTTGGTGCTGAAGATTTTTATCCTTCAACATTTTCATCTCAGTCCCACAGAGCGCCGTGGCCACCATCTGTATGGAAGGCAAAGAGGAATATAGTTTTCTCTGTCTCAGAGATGTTGTAGAATTGTTAATGTTGTAAAGTGTTTTGGTAGTTTGATATGCTGCATTAATATTAATGCATTAATTTCTTAGTTTTAATTCTGGACAAGGGCCAGTAATGTGTTTCAATCAATACAATGTTTTTCACTAGCTAATTTTGTTATCAAATGATTTTAAAACTTACTGGAGAGGGTAGGATGGGCTCAGAAGAGACCGTTGTAAAACCACATGTGGCATCAAAGGTCTCACTTTGTGCTTCACTGTAGCTTGTGGGTGGGAGTGTGGAGGAGCAAGACCAATTATAGAAATGAAGGAATTGGAATATAGGAAGGAGAGGGATAATGCCTCCTATTATAATTGAGGTTTTAATTTATTTCACATGAGGGCTTTACAGTTATGTTATTGGTACAAGTTGTAATACCACTTTTTGTTGTAAATCAGCCAGATAGTTTAAAGTGGAGGCACTCAGAGCAGTGGTTACTAAGGAGTTCAGAGCTGAAATCTTGGCTCTGCACCCCTGTTTAACTGTGTGATCAGGGGAGGAATTGTCCTTCTGAGTCTCAGTCTATTCATCTCTAAAATGGGTATGGGGTTGGAATGCATGTGCGTGCACACACACACACACATACACACACATGGCTAAGTCAAGAATTAAAATCTATTGAAATTTGACCATGTAAAAGGGGGATAATTTGAAGGGTATCATAAAATTGCCTGTAACCTGACTGTAAGCAGTGCAGTTAGAATTAATGGATCTAGAAATCCATCAAGCAGCCTTTGTCTTCATCTGTCTACTTTGACTCAGTGTGTGTATAGCTGCATTTTCCTATCATTCTCAGAAGACAGGCTTTCTCTTATTCATATGATCGCATGGTTAAAAATGACTGCCAGCCTTTAGTCCTTCCAGCCTCTCTAGTTCCCTCCATCCCCTGTCTTGCTCAGACTTTGTATCTTGTTCAAATTCTTGAGTGAGAGATTCAGATTTGTAGCTTATCAGATAATGGCTCCCTCCATCCCCTGTCTTGCTCAGACTTTGTATCTTGTTCAAATTCTTGAGTGAGAGATTCAGATTTGTAGCTTATCAGATAATGGCTGGATGTTTTTGAGTTGGTGTCCACATCTCTCTGTATGAGTTGCGATCCTGTGGGTGGAGAGTGAATAGAGATGGCCAAATGACCTTCTGTGCACTCCATGGATCATATAGGCCAGAGAAGACTTTTTGAAAAGAGGGCATGGATTGCATAGGCAAGGTAACTCAGAAAATGATGATCCCTCTGTGATCCATTAATAAACAATACTTATTCATCATTACTAACATTAAATAGTGAAAATTCAAAAGAAACTGAACTAGAAGTCAGGTGAGCTACCTTCTGGACTGGTAGCCTTTTATTAGAATCACCTAGGGGAGATTTAAAAACTCTAATGATCAGCCTGTGTGCATGCTAAGCTGCTTCAGTTGTGTCTGACTCTTTGTAACCCTATGGACTATAATCTGCCAAACTCCTCTGTCCAGGGGATTCTCCAGGCAAGAATACTGAGTGGATTGCCATGCCCTCCTCCAGGGAATCTTCCCAACCCAGGGATCAAACCCAGGTCTCCTGCTTGGCAGGAGGGTTCTTTACCACTAATGCCCCTTAGGAAGCCCAATCAGACTGCACTCCACACCAGATAAATCACAAATTCAAAATGTCTAAGGGTGGGATTCAGTTTTCAGCATTTTCTAAAGCTCCCAAATGATTCCAGACATATAAGCAAGGTTGAGAAAAGCAGTTGAAGTCTCTGTTCTTATTTAACCGCTAGAAGAGTCCTGTACATTATTGATTTTCATCTTATTTTTAAAATAACAGGTATCTGTAAGCCTCTTCCAGCTCTAACCTGAATTCCAAAGACTGAGTCTTGATTTATCTATAATCAAACAAAATTTCATAAAACATACAGTCAATCCTTCTTATCCATGGGTTTTTCATCCATGGATTCAACCAATAAGGGATTGAAATTATTTTTAAAAAATCCATAAAGTCCCCCAAACAAAACTTGAATTTGATGCATGCTGGCAACTATTTATATACCATTTACATTGTATTTATAACAATTTGTATAGCATTTATCTTGTATTAGGTATTTTTAAGTAACCTAGGCGCTAGTGGTAAAGAACCTTTCTGCCAATGCAGGAGATGTAAGAGACATGGGTTTGACCCCTGGGTCAGGAAGATCCCCTGGAGGAGGGCACAACAACCCATTCCAGTATTCTTGCATGGAGAATCCTATGGACAGAGACTGGCGGACTACAGTCCATAGAGTCACAAAGAGTCAGACACAACTGAAGTGACTTAGCAGAGGTGAATAAAGTATACAGGAGAATATGTGTAAGTTATATGCAAATACCACACCATTTTATATAAGGAATTTGAGCCTCCTAGGATTTTGGTATGGAGTGGGGGAGTCTTGGTACCAATCCCCTGCAGATATAGGGGGAGGACTGTATTTCAAGGTAACTTAAATATCATGAAGAATATCATAAAGAAAATTGAAAGTACAGATTAAAGTAAGGTTTGTGGGTAGAAACTTATTTTAATTAGTAGTAGTTAAAAATAAGTGTCCATTGGGTATGTAACCTATGCTATACCTTCCCAACTGTTTCTCTGTTTGGATTTGAAGACTAATGGAAATGTTTAATAAAAAAGAAATAGGATCGTCCCAGTGCACCAGCCCCAAGCATCCAGTATCGTGCATCAAACCCAGACTGGTGACTCGTTTCATATATGATATTATACATGTTTCAATGCCATTCTCCCAAATCATCCCACCCTCTCCCTCTCCCACAGAGTCCAAAAGACTGTTCACTGGGACGACCCAGAGGGATGGTATGGGGAAGGAGGAGGGAGGAGGGTTTAGGATGGGGAACACGTGTATACCTGTGGCAGATTCATGTTGATATATGGCAAAACAAATATAATATTGTAAAGTTAAAAAATAAAATAAAATAAAATAAAAAAAAAAGAAATAGGAGAGCATATAGTTTTCTTTCTGAGTTGAACATTGTGAAAAGAATGTATAACCTACAGTGAACAGCTCTGAGTTTTGGTGTGGAAATATTGTGGATTTTTTTTTTTTTACCTTTATGCGAACTTCTTTTGCCTTTGGTGGAGCCACTTCTACCTCCTCAATGGAAAATGATCCACCAGGCTTCCAGACTATGGCTGCTTTGCACCTGATAACCTGGGAAAAAGAATATGGAGGCAGAAAGGGAAACTCCTTAGGATTGGGAGTTAGAGCATTCCTATATTAATGATTATTAGAAGGTTGAATCCAATTCTTTCACACTCAAGCCTAGATTAAAAAAAAAAAAAAAGGAATAAATCATTGCTTAAATATACTCAGAATGTAGCCTCTTGACCTCAACTCAACTTTTCTTGTACTATCAGTCTCTGTATTCAAATCAGTCTTGCAATTCTAACTGTATGTACATACTGCTACACAACCAAGAGGATAGATGTCATACTTTTGATCTTATGATGAACGAAGTAGTTCAGTTTCAGGGTAGAAATGACATTGCAGTCTGAGAGTTATTTGTGGTCCTAGGTATGGGAGAGAATCAGTTTTGGGGTGCAGGCAGGAATGGAGACCATCTAGCTGTGGCATTTCATCAAATGGTGGTGGTCACTGGCAGACTGAGATTGAAGAGGTTGTTGGTGGTAAGGTAGTCCTTCAAGGGTTCTGATTTCAGCCCGTCATCGTTCTCACTATAAATTATTATCCTATGTGATTTCACCTAGTTTATACAGAATCAATTATTACTTTTATATAGATGATCTTTGCAACAGACTTGTTACTAAGCTTTAGATTCTATTCATTGGCTATTTGAATGTGCTTAGTTGCTCAGTCATGTCCAACTCTTTGAGACCCTTTGGACTGTCCTACAGGTATCTCAAATTCAACATGATAAAACATGAAGAC
Source organism: Bos mutus (assembly GCF_027580195.1). Taxonomy (NCBI): domain Eukaryota; kingdom Metazoa; phylum Chordata; class Mammalia; order Artiodactyla; family Bovidae; genus Bos; species Bos mutus. Next base: position 25,420,935 of record NC_091622.1, on the reverse strand, counting down.
ACTGTTATTTCTTTCTTCTACCACCCCCCTTCCCTTGACCAGTGGTGGACACAGCACACAATTTGTTCTTTGCTTTCTCTGTTTCAATGAGTTGCCATGTAATCTATTCAATAATACAAGAAAGAAACCTGGAAAGAGCCTTGATTTGTCTCTTTCCCTCAACCTCCACAATCTAAAAATTTCTGTAATCTGACCCCTCTTCTCCATTTCTGCTGCTACTGTGTGGTCCAGTCCTCATTGCCTTTCACCTGGCTTGGTTCATCACCTTGAAGTCCATCTTTTATAGCGTTGCTGTGCTTAGCTGCTCAGTTGTGTGTCTGACTCTTTGTGACCCCATGGACTGTAGCCCGCCAGGCTCCTCTGTCAATGGGGATTCTCCAGGCAAGAATACTGGAGTGGGTTGCCATGCCCCCCTGGGGATCTTCTTAACCCAGACCTGAATTGAACCCAGGTCTCCCAATTGCAGGCAGATTCTTCACTGTCTGAGCCACAGGGAAGCCCTGAACTATAATCCTTATCATGCTAATTCCCTACCTAAAAATGATATTGTCACCAATTGTTTGTCAGGATCTGTTGACATGGTCTACAGAGCTTTCCATGATCTTCCTGTCAGTCTTTCCAACCTTATTTCTAGTCATTTCCTGCCCTCAGGAACAACAGAAAAATTCTGGATAATTTTGTTCTGTTTTTCCTCATGTTTCGTCTACCTGCAAAACTGTCTCCTCCTTTACCTGGTGAATTCTTACATCTGTAAGTTTTCTTTTATATGTCACTTTCTCTGGGAAGCCAGGCAAGATTAGGAGCAATGCCCCTCTCTTTTTTACTACCCCTGGACTCTCTTTCATAATTACTATGTCTCTGTATGAGATCCTTTAAGGAGGGGATATATCTTTAACTTTGGAAAGTTTGATATACGGCTTGATATATTGCCTATTAAAGGACTGAAAAAAAAAAAAAAACCACTGAAGAAAGGCAAGGCACATAAAAGGAATAAAAGAAAAGGGGAAGGAGAAGGAGAGATATTAAGATTAAGATTGTCTTCCACTTTTAGGAGTATAGAGAGTAGTTGAGTGATGCTGCTAAGTCGCTTCAGTCGTGTCCGACCCTGTGCGACCCCATAGACGCCAGCCCACCAGGCTCCCCCGTCCCTGGGATTCTCCAGGCAAGAACACTGGAGTGGGTTGCCATTTCCTTCTCCAGGTGTTGGTAAATAGACAAGCACACAGGTTGACACATTTATGATATGACATAAAAAAGAATGCCATACTTACTTTCCCGGTAGTACTCATGCTGATTTTCTCTGTGTTCTTCTGGCCACAGATGAATATACTGAGAAAAGGAGATTCTGGTTACTTTCAAAGTCCAAGGGAGTAGAGGTCACTGTTTGATCAAGAGGCTGAGTCCTGACCTTTGTGTATTAATCAGGTAATTAATACACCTCATAACTGGAAACAGATGTTCCTGTTCCTTGATGGAAGTTCCTAATTATAATATGAAAAAGATTTAGCTCAGTGCAAAAGCACAAAAGGTGAAATTGTGCAGTTTTTCTTCTATTAGTCATGAGGTTCCCTCTTAGTATCCATTCTGTTGAGTTTTAAATTTGGTCTTCTAAATGTCCAAGTTTAAAATTTCTATTAACATGTATAAAATTGTGTCTGTGTTGTTTTCCCAATGCAGGTATGGTATCTATGAGTCTAAATTTGAGTAACCCATTGGTTTTCCAAGCATGTGTCACATTGTTGAGGAATTAGGATATTACTAGCTAGTTTTATCTAGGAGTTTAGCATAAGCTCCTCACCTCTTGGTATGCTGAGCTGGTTACTCAGAGAAATTGAAACCAATTTGTGTAAGAAGCCTAACAATCAGGATTTGAATTTGAGCAAATCTCTGTATGTGGATTAAGAGACTTGACCAGGACCCTGATGAACATGAGGAAAAGGAAATACATTCCCAGTGAAAGGTAACACCAGTAGGCAGGTTTTAGCTAGGAGGGAAGAAAAGAAGATTAAATGCTCTTTCTGTGTCATGATATGAGCATATGATTTTCTTCCTTAGCCTGTGAGATTACAGTGGATTATATTGATTAATTTTCAAATACTGAACAAGCTTTACATATCTGGAACAAATTCTACTTGGTGTATTAGTTTTCTTTTTTTGCACTGTCTTTGTCTGATTTTAGTTTCATTACTGATTATTACTAGTAATAATAATTTCATAAAATTATTTCTTCTTCTTCTGTTTTCTGGGAGAGAGTGTATAGAATTGACATTAATTCCTTAAATGTTTGGTTGAATCCTTCAATGAAACCATCTGGATCTAGAGATTTCTATTTGGGGATGTTTAAAATTGTGAATTCAATTACCTTTGTCTTTGTTAGGTGGTTGGTTTGGTTTAGTCTCTAAGTTGTGTCTGATTCTTGCAACCCTATGGATTCTAGCCCACCAGGCTCCTCTGTCCAGAGGATTTTCCAGACAAGAATATGTAAATACTCTGTTTTGTATTTTAGTCTGCAGTCTTTGAGCAATTACTCCGTTTCATCTAATTTGTCAAATTTATGTGTGTAGAATTACTAACGAAGAGTGAAAGTGAAAGTTGCTCAGTCTTGTCTGACTCTTTGTAACCCCATGGACTATATATACCATGGAATTCTCCAGGCCAGAATACTGAGGTAGGTAGCTTTCCCCTTCTTCAGGGGATCTTCCCAACCCAAGGATGGAACCCACGTCTCCCGCATTGCAGGTGGATTCTTTACCAGCTGAGCCACAGAAGTGTTAGTATTCCCTTATTACTCTTTTGATGTTTGCAGTGTCTGTAGTAATATACTCTGTTTGATTCCTATTATTGATAATTTGTGTCTTTTTTCTGTTTTTCTTTGTCAGAAGCCACTCTTATATTTCAGGCATTCATTTGATGCTGGGGTAATGATAATGAATGTGATATTCAGAGTCCACAGTCTCATAGTGTGAACAAATAATCAGACAATTATAATACAGTGTTTGACATGGTATTATAGAGGGAGTAGAATATGCAATAGAAACAGAGAGGAAGTATATGTAATCTATATTTCTGGGAGCCCAAGGCTGATAGAGTTGGGCCAAGAGAACGCACTGGTCATAGCAAACACCCTCTTCCAACAACACAAGAGAAGACTCTACACATGGACATCACCAGATGGTCAACACCGAAATCAGATTGATTATATTCTCTGCAGCCAAAGATGGAGAAGCTCTATACAGTCAGCAAAAACAAGACCAGGAGCTTACTGTGGCTCAAATCATGAACACCTTATTGCCAAATTCAGACTTAAATTGAAGAAAGTAGGGAAAACCATTAGACCATTCAGGTATGACCTAAATCAAATCCCTTATGATTATACAGTAGAAGTGAGAAATAGATTTAAGGGACTAGATCTGATAGACAGAGTGCCTGAAGAACTATGTATGGATGGAGGTTCATGACATTGTACAGGAGACAGGGATCAAGACCATCCCCATGGAAAAGAAATGCAAAAAAAGCAAATGGCTGTCTGGGGAGGCCTTACAAATAGCTGTGAAAAGAAGAGAAGTGAAAAGCAAAGGAGAAAAGGAAAGATATTCACATTTGAATGCAGAATTCCAAAGAAAACAAGAAGAGATAAGAAAGCCTTCCTCAGCGATCAATGCAAAGAAATAGAGGAAAACAACAGAATGGGAAAGGCTAGCAATCTCTTCAAGAAAATTAGAGATACCAAGGGAACATTTCATGCAAAGATGGGTACAATAAAGGACATAAAAGGTATGGACCTAACAGAAGCTGAAGATATTAAGAAGAGGTGGCAAGAATACACAGAAGAACTGTACAAAAAAAATCTTCATGACCCAGATAATCACGATGGTGTGATAACTCACCTAGAGCCAGACATCCTGGAATGTGAAGTCAAGTGGGCCTTAGAAAGCATCACTAGGAACAAAGCTAGTGGAGGTGATGGAATTCCAGTTGAGCTATTTCAAATCCTGAAAGATGATGCTGTGAAAGTGCTGCACTCAATATGCCAGCAAATTTGGAAAACTCAGCAGTGGCCACAGGACTGGAAAAGGTCCGTTTGCATTCCACTCCCAAAGAAAGGCAATGCCAAAGAATGCTCAAACTACCACACAATTGCACTCATCTCACATGCTATTAGAATAATGCTGAAAATTCTCCAAGCCAGGCTTCGGCAATATATGAACCGTAAACTTCCAGATGTTCAAGCTGGATTTAGAAAAGGCAGAGGAACCAGAGATCAAATTGCCAAAATCTGCTGGATCATGGAAAAAGCAAGAGAGTTCCATAAAAACATATATTTCTGCTTTATTGACTATGCCAAAGCCTTTGACTGTGTGGATCACAATAAACTGTGGAAAATTCTTCAAGAGATGGGAATACCAGACCACCTGACCTGCCTCTTGAGAAATTTGTATGCAGGTCAGGAAGCAACTTAGAGCTGGACATGGGAAAACAGACTGGTTCCAAATAGGAAAAAGAGTACATCAAGGCTGTATATTGTCACCCTGCTTATTTAACTTACATGCAGAGTACATCATGAGAAACGCTGGGCTGGAAGAAGCACAAGCTGGAATCAAGATTGGCGGGAGAAATATCAATCACCTCAGATATGCAGATGACACCACCCTTATGGCAGAAAGTGAAGAGGAATTAAAAAGCCTCTTGATGGAAGTGAAAGAGGAGAGTGAAAAAGTTGGCTTAAAGCTCAACATTCAGAAAACTAAGATCATGGCATCCAGTCCCATCACTTCATGGGAAATAGATGGGGAAACAGTGGAAACAGTGGCAGACTTTATTTTTTGGGGCTCCAAAATCACTGCAGATGGTGATTGCAGCCATAAAATTAAAAGACACTTACTCCTTGGAAGGAAAGTTATGACCAACCTAGATAGCATATTCAAAAGCAGAGATATTACTTTGCCAACATCCATCTAGTCAAGGCTATGGTTTTTCCTGTGGTCATATATGGATGTGAGAGTTGGACTGTAAAGAAAGCTGAGTGCTGAAGAATTGATGCTTTTGAACTGTGTATTGGAGAAGACTCTTGAGAGTCCCTTGGACTGCAAGGAGATCCAACCAGTCCATTCTAAAGCAGATCAGTTCTGGGTGTTCATTGGAAGGACTGATGCTGAGGCTGAAACTCCAATACTTTGGCCACCTCATGCGAACAGTTGACTCATTGGAAAAGATTCTGATGCTGGGAGGGATTGGGGGCAGGAGGAGAAGGGGACGACAAAGGATGAGATGGCTGGATGGCATCACTGACTCGATGCACATGAGTTTGTGTGAACTCTGTGAGTTGGTGATGGACAGGGAGGTCTGGTGTGCTGCGATTCATGGGGTTGCAAAGAGTCGGACACAACTGAGCAACTGAACTGAACTGAACTGCAGGGTCTTGCTATAATGAGATTTGGACAATGGCTGGGAGTTAGGAACAGAGTTTGGTGGGGATGGGGTTTGAGTATGGCTGAGTGGGAAGGCTCACAGACAAGGACTCTGGTATCTTTTAAAGGACAGGAACTGGGGGAAGACTGAAAGAAGTTCAATGTAATTAAGGCACAAGGAATGAAATGAAAGATGTGAGGTTAACGTGAAAGATTCATGTAGAGAAAGGAGTGGTGAGAATGCCAAATTTACTTAGCTGGTAATTGGCTATGGGATTCTGGTAAGTCTGTACACTGAGCTTCCCTTGGCCTTGATTTTCTTCCCCACAAAATGAAGGTGACAGCCAAATAATCTCAGAAATTACCTCTGCCCATACCCGAACAAAGCTAAATTTAATAGGTCCCTTTGCAGAAAGGTTCCACAGATGGTTTCTGATAGTGAGATTGGGAAAGGTTAATAATATTCTAGTCTGGGAATCTGTATAACAACCAGAGCTTGGTCTGCATTTGGTTTTTCTCATAAAGGTTCATCTCAGTTTCTTTGCACTCTGTTTTGTTCTATTATCACATGCACCGTTAATACTACAAAGAGTAATGTTATTTATTTTAATGTTTGGTGCCAACGTCTGTTGTTGCTAAATCATAGATAATTATTAAGCCAATTTCAAAAAAGAAAATGTAAATAAAAGTAATATTTCCTCATACTCCAATTAAATAATGTAAATTGCTTGAGGACTTTGTGAATAAGTTGGGGAAAAACTACCATTTTTCTAGGGTCAAATTCTGAAATAAGGTTTCAAGGTAGGTAAGATGACTATATTAAATTAATACCTATGGCTTCTTTATAGCTACTACCTGTTTGTCATATTTAATGTGAAGAGCAGAAATGGCACCTTTTCTGACCTTTTTATGTGCTTGTAAACTCCGCAAAAAGTTTTATGTGCTTGTAAACTCTGCAAAAGTAGCCACTTCAGCAGTAATAGCATGTTCTCCATCAAATTAGCATCAATGCCTCTTTCATCTCGGTTTGTTTCCAAGGCAAAGCATTCAATATCACAGTAATACAAACCTATGCCCCAACCACTAATGCCGAAGAAGCTGAAGTGGAACAGTTCTATGAAGGCCTACAAGACTTCTAGAACTAACACCAAAAATATATGTCCTTTTCATCACAGGGATTGGAATGCAAATGTAGGAAGTCCAGAGATAACCTGGAGTAACAGGCAAGTTTGATCTTGGAGTACAAAATGAAGTAGGACAAAGGCTAACAGAGTTTTGCCAGGAGAACAACTGATCATAACAAACACCCTCTTCCAACAACACAAGAGATGACTCTACCCATGGACATCCCAAATGGTCAGTACTGAAATCAGACTGACTGTATTCTTTGCAGTTAAAGGTGGAGAAACTCTATATAATCAGCAAAAGCAAGACCAGGATCTGACCGTGGCTCAGATCATGAACTCATTTTTGCAAAATTCAGGCTTAAACTGAAGAAAGTAGGGGAAACCCCTAAATTCAGTATGACCTAAATAAAATCCCTTATAATTATATAGTAAAAGTTGACAAATAGATTCAAGGGGTTAGATCTGTTAGACAGACTGCCTGAAGAACTGTGGATGGAGGTTCATAACATTGTATAGGAGGCAAGGACCAGAACCACTCCAAAGAAAAAGAAATGCAAGAAGGCAAAATGGTTGTCTGAGGAGGCCTTCGGAGAAGGCAATGGCACCCCACTCCAGTACTCTTGCCTGGAAAATCCCATGGATGGAGGAGCTTGGTGGGCTACAGTCCATGGGGTCGCTAAGAGTCAGACACGACTGAGCAACTTCACTTTCACTTTTCACTTTCATGCACTGGAGAAGGAAATGGCAACCCACTCCAGTGTTCTTGCCTTGAGAATCCCAGGGATGGGGGAGCCTGGTGGGCTGCCATGTATGGGGTCGCACAGAGTCGGACACGACTGAAGTGACTTAGCAGAGGAGGCCTTAAAAATAGCTGAGAAAAGAGGAGAAGTGAAAGGCAAAAGAGAAAAAGAAAGATATATCCATCTGAATGCAAAGTTCCAAAGAACAGCACAGAGAGATAAGAAAGTCTTCTTAAGTAAACAGCTCAAAGAAAAAGAGGAAAAAAAAATAGAATGGGAATGACTAGAGATCTCTTCAAGAAAATTAGAGATATCAAGGGAACATTTCATGCAAAGATGGGCACAATAAAGGACAGAAATGGCAAGGACCTAATAGAAGCAGAAGAGATAAAGAAAAGGTGACAAGAATACACAGAAGAACTATACAAAAAGGTCTTAATGACCCGATAACCATGATGTTGTGATCACTCACCTAGAGCCAGACATTCTGGAATATGAAATCAAGTGGGCCTTAGGAAGCCTTACGACAAGCAAAGCTAGAGGAGGTGACAAAATTCCATTTGAGCTATTTCAAATCCTAAAAGATAATGCTGTGAAAGTGCTGCACACAATATGCCAGCAAATTTGGAAAACTTGGCAGTGGCCACAGGACTAGAAAAGGTCACTTTTCATTCCAATCCTAAAGAGCACTGACAAAAAATATTCAAAGGACTGCACAATTGTACTCATTTAATATGCTAGGAAGATAATTCTCAAAATCCTTCAAGTTAGGCTTCAACAGTACATGATCCAAGAACTTCCAGACATACAAGCTTGATTTAGAAAAGGCAGATGAACCAGAGATCAAATTGCCAACATCTGTTGGATCATAAAAATAATAAGAATTTCAGAAAAACATCTACTTCTGCTTCATTGTCTGCTCTAAACTCTTTGACTGCATGAATCACAATAGGCTGTGGAAAATTCTTCAAGAGATGGGACTACCAGACCATCTTACCTGCCTCCCGAGGAACCCAGATGCAGGTCAAGAAGCAACAGTTAGGACTGGACATGGAACAATAGAATGGTTCCAAATTGGGAAAGGAGTTCATCAAGGCTATATATTGTTACCCTGTTTATTTATCTTATATATGGAGTAGATCATGCAAAATGCTGGGCTGGATGAATCACAAGCTGAATCACATCTCCAAGATGCCAGGAGAAATATCAACCTCAGATATGCAGATGATACCACCCTAATGGCAGAAAATGAAGAGGATCTAAAGACCTCCTGATGAAGGTAAAAGAGGAGAGTGAAAAAGCTGGCTTAAAACTCAACATTCAAAAAAAGAAGATCATGGCATCTGGTCCTATCTCTTCATGGCAAATTTGGTGAAAAAATAGAAACAGTGGTAAATTTTATGTTCCCGGTCTCCAAAATCACTGTGGATGGTGACTGCAGCCACAAAACTAAAGGACACTTGCTCCTTGAAAGAAAAGCCATGACAAACCTCAGTTCAGTTCAGTTCTAATGCTCAGTCATGTCTGACTGTGATCCCATGGACTGCAGCTTGCCAGGCTTCCCTGTCCATCACCAAATCCCAGAGCTTGCTCAAGCTCATGTCCATTGAGCTGATGATACAATCCAACCATCTTATCCTCTGTCGTCCCCTTTTCCTTCTGTCTTCAGTCTTTCCCAGCATCAGGGTCTTTTCCAATGAGTCAGTTCTTTACATCAGGGGGCCAAAGTATTGGAGCTTTAGCTTTAGCATCAGTCTTTCCAATGGATATTCAGGACTGATTTCCTTTAGGATTGTCTGGTTTAATCTCCTTGAAGACCAAGAGACTCTCAAGAGTCTTCTCCAACACCACAATTCAAAAGCATCAATTATTCAGCACTCAGGTTTCCTTATGGTACAACCCTCACATCCATACATGACTACTGGAAAAACCATAGCTTTGCCTAGATGGACTTTTGTCAGGAAAGTAATGCCTCTGCTTCTTAATATGCTGTCTAGGCTTGTCATAGCTATTCTTCCAAAGAATAAGCGTCTTTTAATTTCATGGCTGTCATCACCATTTGCAGTGATTTTGGAGCTCAAGAAAATGAAATTTGCCACTGTTTCCATTTTTACCCAACTATTTGCCATGAAGTTATGGGACCAGATGCCATGATCTTCATTTCTTGAATGTTGATTTTTAAGACAGGTTTTCACTCTTCTCTTTCACCTTCACAAAAGGTCTTTGGTTCTTCTTCACTTTCTGTCATAAGAGTGATGTCATCTGCATATCTGAGGTTATTGATATTTCTCCCAGCAATCTTGATTCCAGCTTGTGCTTCATCCAGCCCAGCATTTCTCAAGATGTATTCTGCATATAAGTTAAATAAGCAGGGTGACAATATACAGCCTTGATGTACTTCTTTTCCAATTTGGAACCAGTCTGTTGTTCCATGTCCAGTTCTAACTGTTGCTTCCTGACCTGCATACAGATTTCTCAGGAGGCAGGTCAGGTTGTCTGATATTCCCATCTCTTGAAGAATTTTCCACAGTTTGTTGTGATTCACACAGTTAAAGGCTTTAGCATAGTAAATGAAACAGAAGTAGATATTTTTCTCAAATTCTTTTGATTATTTGATGATCCAATGGATGTTGGCAATTTGATCTCTGGTTCCTCCGCCTTTTCTAAGTCCAACTTGAACATCTGGCAGTTCTTGGTTCATATACTGTTGAAAGCTAGCTTAGAGAATTTTCAGTATTACTTTGCTAATGTGTGAGATGAGTGCAATTGTGGGATAGTTTGAACATTCTTTGACATTGCCTTTGGAACTGGAATGAAAACTGACCTTTTCCAGTCCTGTGGCCATTCCTGAGTTTTCCAAATTTGCTGGCATATTGAGTGCAGCACTTTCACAGCATCATCTTAGGATTTGAAATAGCTAAAATGGAATTCCATCACCTCCACTAGCTTTGTTCATAGTGATGCTTCCTAAGGCCTACTTGACTTCACTGTCCATGAAGTCTGGCTATAGGTGAGTGATCACACCATTGTGGTTATCTGGGTCATTAAGATCTTTTTTGTATAGTTCTGTGTATTCTTGCCACTGCTTCTTAATATTTTCTACTTCTGTTTGGTCCTTGCCATTTGTATCTTTTATTGTGCCCATCTTTGCATGAAATGTTCTCCTGATATCTCTAATTTTCTTGAAGAAATCTCTAGTCTTTCCCATTTCACATTTAATATGATGACAAACCTAGACATCATATTAGGTTTAAAACTTATGTTCTTCTCCATTTGAATCATGAGGCTAATGCAATGTTTCATACAATGGTGTATGCAAGAAAATATAAACTGAAAGCTAAATAACACAGATTTTCAAGCATTTTAAATTTAGTGTTCTCAAAAAATTTAAAGACCAACATAACCATATTGTAGGTGAAAATGAAAAGGTGAATCTTATTTCTTGTTCTTGTTGTTGTTTCTGTTCAGTCGCTAAGCTGTGTCCGACTTTTGTGACCCCAAGTACTGCAGCATGCCAGGCTTAAGACATCATATTAAAAAGCAGAGACATCCCTTTGCCGATGAAGGTCCATGTTGTCAAAGCTATGGTTTTCCCAGTAGTCATGAACAGACGTGAAATTTGTACCATAAAGAATGCTTAGTACCAATGAATTGATGCTTTCAAACTGTTGTGCTGGAGAAGACTCTTGAGAGTCCCTTGGACAGCAAGGAGATCAAACGAATCTTAAAGGATATCAACCCTGAATATTCACTGGAAAGACATACGAAGCTGAAGCTCCATTTTTTGGTCACTGGATGCTGACTTATTGAAAAGCTCCTTATACTGGGAAAGACTGAGGGCAGGAGGAGAAGGGCACAACAGAGGATTTGATTGTTGGATAACATCACTGACTCAGTTTACATGAGTTTGAGCAAACTCAGAGAGATAGTGACGGACAGGGAAGCCTGGCATGCTGCAGTCTTTGGGGTAGCAAAAGTCAGACAGAACTTAGTGACTGAATAGCAACAACAAGAAATTAGATTAAACTTTTGCATTTTCACCCACAACGTGGTGACATTGGTCTTTAAATTTAAAATGCTTGAAAATCTATGTGTTATTTAATTTTCAGATTATATTTTCTTCGATGCACCATTGTATGTAACATTGCATTAGCCTCATGCTTCAAATGGAGAATGTAAGTTTTAAATTCTCAGCATGCTTGTCTTTTCTTATCAACATGAAGCTTCAGTCCACCATCAATAATGTAGGAACTATTGTTTTTATAGGCTAATGATGGGTGGATCTTGGTACTCTCTTACTAGTATGACCAATAGGATACTTTTATTTGAATATTGCCTGTGGATAGGAGTGAGCTATTCAGCTAAAGAATTTTAAAGGAGACCTATTTAAGGGTCAGTTTCAGAGTTCTATAAAAATTATTTGGGTCATGTTGTTTCAGAACCCATAACCCAAGTCCCATCAGCTCTGCACTCAATGTACAGAGATGCAAGAATGGACTCATAGAGCTAGAAAGTGGCTTCAAGGTCAAACACTCCAACACTGGTTTTCAGATGCTTTGTAACTGACTGATTTTAGTCAGTCTACCAAGTGCACTTTAATAATTTCAACCAAACTTATTGTTAGTTTATATCAACCACTACTATATTGCATAGCAATATCATATAGTAAAGCTCAGGAAAGGGAATACAGCATCCTAGGAAAACCCAGTTCTCTTTAAATGTAAACATTCTTGCACTCTTACTTGTTTACATGGAAAATATTTTGCAGTCAAGACTTTTGAACTCACTCATTACTCTATACAAACACAATCTGCCCCTTGCAAAATAAATTTTTCCTGCTTACTATCTGGAAGGCTTTTTCTCTCTTTTATAGGTTCTTATGCACAGTTCCAGTTTCTACAATGTCTTTTACCCATTGTTCATGTTGTAGTTATACAGTCTCCCAAGGCCCAACTTGGGAGTGACCTGCTCTCAGAGGGCTTCCCCAGTCTTCCAATCAGAAATGAGGTCTCTATGCCTTGAATCTATAGTCTTTTGGATTGTCTGAGCAGATATCACATCCAGTCCTATATTGTAGTTCTTTTTGTATGAGTATCTTATAATACTGAACCATCAGTGACTTGAAGGCAGTGCTTACTTTTATCTCTTTTTCTAGTATGTCTACCACAGTGTGGTTATTAAATGTTTAGTAAATGTATGCTGAAGAGAAATACTTCTGAAGTATCAAATAATAAACTATTGATTAAAAATAAACCCATAAAAGCCACACAAATTGTACTTTGTAAATAAATAACTCTCTGGAGGAATTTAGATCATTTCAAAATTATGTTAGTGATAAATAGGTTGCTAATTAAGTTGTACTGTAGTTTAATTTAACTTATATCAGTACTCAAATCACAAAGAAAATTTTACTATAACATAACTTTGTAGTATTTATTCTTTCATTGGTCTTTCCTTTTCCTTTTCTCATTTGATCTTCATACCTGACTCTCAAGGGAAAAGGTATCATCCTCATTTTATAGATGATAACAGTGATGACATGGGCAAAGGCACTTAGGGTCACACAGGCTTCCCTGGTGGCTCAGGTGGTAAAGAATCTGTCTGCAATGCAAGAGACTGGGGTTTAATCCCTGGGTTGGGAAGATCCCCTGGAGAAAGAATGGCAACCCACTCCAGTATTCTTGCTGGAGAATTCCATGGACAGAGAAGCCTGGCAGGCTCCAATCCATGGGTCGCACAGAGTTGGACATGACTGACCTACTAACCCTTGACTTTGACTTCAGGGTCACACAATGACTGCTTAAAGGGTTCTTCACAACTGATTTACAGCTCTTGTATCTACATGGTTTCCTACAACCACTCTCTTTTATACTTGAGTTGAGACTTCTCATTTTTCATAAAAGTTTGGATGTAAGAGTCATATGTATAAGACATCATGCAGAGATACATTACACAAACATACACACGTACACACAAACACCAGTCTTCATCTTGGAGCAATTCAAATGCCTTATTCATTTCTTGCAAAAGGCAAGTTATAGGTTATAAGTAGATCTATGTTATTTTTTTATTTTTTGGAAAGTAGCCAGTTACCAGTTTTGGAGAAGGAAATGGCAACCCACTCCAGTATTCTTGCCTGGAGGATCACATGGACGGAGGAGCCTGGAAGGCTACAGTCCATGGGGTCCCTAAGAGTCGGACACGACTGAGTGATTTCACTTTCACTTTTCACTTTCATGCATTGGAGAAGGAAATGGCAACCCACTCCAGTGTTCTTGCCTGGATAATCCCAGGGACAGAGGAGCCTGGTGGGTTGCTGTCTATGGGGTCGCACAGAGTCGGACACAACTGAAGCGACTTAGCAGCAGCAGCAGTTACCAGTTTAGGAATAGAATCTCTGGTTTTAAATTCTGTAGAAGGAAATGTCAATAATAAAATGGCTTAAAAAAAAAAAAAAAGCAAATCTAATCAAAGAATCAAATGAATTGTTTATGTATAAAATTGGAAAAAGCATTCATGGGGATAGCAAACCATTTACTTTTTGACTCTTTTCCTCTTCATCAAAAGCTATTGAGGTCTTTTAATGGACCAGAACCTGGTGGTCCGGAGTCAACGATGAGAAAGTGAAAGGAGAGAGGCTAATATTTCCTGGGTTATGAAGCCGGCTTTTGCGTTCCAGGAAATCAGCCAGAAATAGATAGATAGAGAGAGAAAGAAAGAAAGACATGGGGACCCAAGCTCTGATGGAGCAAAGGTGTTTTAATCAATATGGTGTGGGCATATATACTGTAGTTATTCTCAACAAAAATAAAGATTAAAATTCCAGACTTAAAAACAAAGGCGATCCATATTAAAGAGAGAGGGAGAGCTGTAAACAATCACTTTTACTGTATGGTTCACAAGAAGGAAGAGTGTACTTATCACCATATTGAAAAACTAATGAAGGAAATGCGTGGATCCCTCAGCCCCTGGAGAGGCTTGCCTCTCCTCTTAATTCCTGAATATTCAGGAATTAATAAGGAACAGAGGATTCCTTGACAGATCCAAAACAGCACACAGGAAACCTCCTGTTAAATGCTTCCTGACAATTCCCCCTATTTTATTATATTTGTAAAATGAAATTTGATTTGTTTCCAGTTGTAGGCACTATGATTAAAATGAATCAAGAGTAACACAAAATTGAGGTAATCTGGAAGCAAGTCCAACCATGGGACCTTCTTCCCAGGGTCATTGGAGATGACTGGTTGTAATGCACCCGTAGGTTTTATAGATGTATTAACTTTTCTAAGGTCTGTTAGGAGATGCCATTTGCTAGATTTCTTTTTTATAACAAAAATAGGAGAATTCAAGGAGAACAAGATTCCTCAATATGCTTTAATTCTAGTTGTGTATCTATAAGTTCCTTAGTCACCTGTAATTTCTTTTTTATTTGTCATAAATCTTTTTATATTTTTGTATTCATCATTTTATTTGCCATATCTTATATTTTTTATTAAAAGCATATATCTTATGTTTTTTAGCAACTATGAAGTGTCTTGTATATTATCATTTTATAGATTGGTAGATATATTTATTATATCATTATAATATATATTTATTATATATATTTATATTTATACATATAAATATATCATACATTATATAATATATTTATTAATAGTTTAAAATCTCTTTAGTTTTTCTGTAAGAAAAACTTTTTGTAAGAGGAAGTTAATGTTCAGTAGTTAATGTTTTAAAATCTTATTTTATTTGGAAATGACCTAGTTATTTAATACACTTTTATTATTTAGTTTAGTATAACTCTAGAAATTTAAGTTATCCCAATCCTAAGAGATTATTTTAGATTATAATAATAGATTATTCTATTAAAAATATGATTATTTTTAATAGAGTTTATTTAAAAGTTTTCATTTATATATATATATAAAACTTATTGTGTTTGAGGTTTCCTTTTCCTAGGCTTCACAATTGAATCCTTTCTTCCTTTTGGTTTCTGCCATACCCCACTCCAGTACTCTTGCCTGGAAAATCCCATGGGCGGAGGAGCCTGGTAGGCTGCAGTCCACTGGGTCGCTAAGAGTTGGACACAACTGAATGACTTCCCTTTCACTTTTCACTTTCATGCATGGAGAAGGAAATGGCAACCCACTCCAGTGTTCTTGCCTGGAGAATTCCAGAGACGGGGGAGTCTGGTGGGCTTCCGTCTATGGGGTCGCACAGAGTCGGACACGACTGAAGAGACTTAGCAGTAGCAGCAGCATATATATATATATATAAAGAGTTATCTTTTTGTTGACAAATTTAGTTTACCTTAAACCTAGGCATAATAAAAGTATTATATAATGTTGATGACTTAAATCAGGTCTTAATTAGATTAGCAAACAATTATATTTAAATTATATTTATATTTAAATAAACATTATATTTAATATTGAATATTTTTTAGTTCACGTGAATTTGAATTTAAATAGAGCTCATTAACTTCATATTATCTAAAAACAAAGCTGCTATATCTATGGCAGCACTGCTAGATGTTGAGGGTTTCAGGGAAAAGATGGAATTTGTCCCTGGTTTTTGCTGAAGGGGATCTGGGGGGTCCCTGGTTGGAGTTTTCCAGAATAGGTTTTCTTTCAATGTCAAATTTAGATTTACAGTCTTTGGCCCAATGAATTCTTCTACAGCAGAGGCAGCAAGGGCAGATTTTTGGAGGTTTTTTTTTTTTTTTTTAAATTAGCTTTCTTAGGGCAGTCCTCTTTTAAATGGTTCTTATTTCCACATGTAAAGCATCCTTCATTTCCCTTTCCTAAGGCAGCAATCATTGTTTCAGCTAGCATTTTCATCTTTTGAGTTTCTGATCTTAGATTGCAACAAGCATTCAAATATTCAATGAGTCCCTGTCTCACGAATTGGAGCTATAGCCTTTTGACATTTCTGATTTGCATTTTCATAAGCAAGTAATTCCTCTAGTTGCCTTTTATCTTTTTCTCCGATTACAGTACAGGAAATAGCAGTTTCTAATCTAGCTAAAACATCAGCATAAATTTCATTCAGTTCAGTCGCTCAGTCATGTCGGACTCTTTGCGACTCCATGAGTCGCAGCACGCCAGACCTCCCTGTCCATCACCAACTCCCGGAGTTGACTCAAACTCACATCCATCGAGTCAGTAATTTCATTAGGTCCTAGTAGAGGAGAGACTTTTAGATTCACACCTGTGGGCAGAGGAGGAGCATTTGGAGCAGCCAGGGCACGGCTTGTAGGAAAATTTTGCCAGAAATCTATCGGAATATTTTTTCCCTGTCTGGCGGCTCATTCAACATTCTCTTTGACCCGGTGCCAAATTTCTAAATTAAAACTGTCTTTATCAAGGCACCAGGGATTATGTTTAACTATTGTTTGAAGGTAAGCCTCTACTCGTTGGCGCAAAATCCAAAGTCCCTGAACTTTAAGTAGAAAAGTGAGGGGGCTTTGCAGCCGATTGACCCGTGTTTTAGTACTTACCCGCTTCAATAGGCCCTGGGGTCACTCCGTCTGAATCTGCCACGTGTACCAAGCTCCTGTTCTGGGCGCCACTTGTTGAAGTCCTTTAATGGACCAGAACCTGGTGGTCTGGAGTCGACGATGAGAAAGTGAAAGGAGAGAGGCTAATATTTCCTGGGTTACGAAGCCGGCTTTTGCGTTCCAGGAAATCAGCCAGAAATAGAGAGAGAAAGAAAGAAAGACATGGGGACCCAAGCTCTGATGGAGCAAAGGTGTTTTAATCAATATGGTGTGGGCATATATACTGTAGTTATTCTCAACAAAAATAAAGATTAAAATTCCAGACTTAAAAACAAAGGCGATCCATATTAAAGAGAGAGGGAGAGCTGTAAACAATCACTTTTACTGTATGGTTCATAAGAAGGAAGAGGGTACTTATCACCATATTGAAAAACTAATGAAGGAAATGCGTGGATCCCTCAGCCCCTGGAGAGGCTTGCCTCTCCTCTTAATTCCTGAATATTCAGGAATTAATAAGGAACAGAGGATTCCTAACAGATCCAAAACAGACACAGGAAGCCTCCTGTTAAATGCTTCCTGACAAAAAGCAAGGTAATTTAATTCATCGTGGAATGCAGTTGCATTCATAGTACCTGGATTACCAGTATGGTAGATGAGCCCTACATGGACCACAGGCGACTGTTGGAGTGGATTCAGTACAGCCATGATCACAGACCATCGGCCTGCAGTTCTCCTTTGTGCCTAGGGCACCTGTAATTTCCTGTAGCAGCTTACCCTCCAGCGAGTATGATTTGAGCTACCACATACCTACTCCCTCCCTCTGAGGCTCTAGATATGTCTGCTTCACAAACCTAATGTCTCAACCTCAGAAATAAATTTCTGCACTTCGGTTATATTTTGAGAGAAATGTAGTCAAGTAGTTGCAGAATATGCTAGTGGCACCCTGCCTAGACCCCATTGACTATGTGATCACTGTGAGTAGGGCAAAAACAGGCATGATTTTCCCCATTTTTATAACTTTGAGAGGACTGAGGTTTCAAGAAGTTAAGTATTTTTTACTGATTGTATTTATTATGCTTTTCATTTTTTAATACTTTACGCTTTGATATCTTGAGACCTGGCAGACACAGGGAGAGACTGCCTCTCCCAGGATTACTTAATTTCTAGAGATAGCGAACAGCTTGCTTAGGTATCTCTTTGATATGCAAGCCAACCAATCTCAGGTTCGTATCCCCCAACCACCTCCTTTTATTGTTGCCAACTGTCTGGGATGTTATCCTCTTGCCCTAAATCACTCCAAGTCCAGTTACCAGATAACTGAGGACAACCCCTATGGCTCAGAATCCACTGAAGCTCACTTACGGATAGGCCTTGCCTATCCCACCTTGCTTACTCCTTTTCCTGAAATCCACAATAAAGGCTCTGGCCCATGCTTTTCCCGACCTCTTTCTGTCTTCTTGGCTGACCCTGCATAGCATGGCATATTCCTCCTTTGGGGGAAACTGTGAGTAATAACTTCTTTTAAGGCAGTTGTCTGTATGTCTGTCATCGTCCATATCTGACTAAGTCAAATCCTGGGTATATTTTAAGACACTAATGCATACCTAGAAATTTGCAGAGCTGAACCTAGAACCCAGGTCTTTATATTCCTAGCAAGGTTTTGTTTCTACAACATTAGGTTCTTTATAAGTGTCATGTAAAATTGCATTTAAGGCTTTTTTGAAAAGTTAGGATATGGTTACAGGCATTATTTTAGGAAAAAGGATGTGTTCTCTTTATAAAAGACGACTAATACTCTTTATCAAATCCTTGACCTCAAATATTTTGTTGCCTAACAGGACAAGTTTCACTAAAATATTTGCATATTATGTAATTGTTAGGCAAGATTTTGAGTGGCTTAGAAACTTGTCAGCATGGAATTGAGTGATAGGAAAAGCCCATCATAGATTTTTTTCCATCCAGAACAAGAATCTTGTTAAGGGTGATTTTCCTCAGTGTGCTTGCTGCATGCAGTGAGGGGGGAAGAAAACGTGGCAGATATAGAAGTGTTAGAAAATATGAGTAAATTCCTTCAATGAAGCCAAGGACTAACATTGAGAGGAAATATCAGTATCGATTATGCTTAGTCATTCCAAGGACCAGCCTAATCACTTTGAAACAGTTTAATTTTTAAATTGTGTTTTTATTCAAATTGGAAATTCAGACATCTAGAGTCCCTGGAAAAAGAAACTTTCAGAATGGGAGGTTGGTCAATGGTAAAGTTTTCTCTAGTATTTTGCATTGAAATACTAATACAGTCTTATTTACATCTAATCAACTTATGCAAAACCACACCGATGAAGAAATAAAAGAGCTCCCAGATATCTTAAAAGGGCAAAAAAATCCTTCAGTTATCTTTTGCAACATTTATCTTTTGTGTAGTTATAGGTACCTTCCTCCTCATCTTTTGTTAGGGCCATTAAGCTACTATTATCGTTGTCATTGTTTCTGCTACAATTAAACATTAATTTTAGTGTTTTAATGAGTAATATGTGTCAGCACTTGTTTGCCAAGTGCTTTACCTGCGTTTTCTCATTTAGTTTTCACTACACTGGGTAATAAAGGATGTATTGTTCACCCTATTTTCCAGACAATGGGACTGGAAGTTAAGGACTTTAAATTACTTGCTAAAGTCACTAATTTCTAGTAAGTGATCTGAAAGCAAAGCTCATGTGTTTAAGTTCTACACCATAGTTTTCTCAAGCATTCTAGCAAAAGCCAGAGAACAAAATAATCTCAACTATGCCGCTGGCCACATGTGGCTATTTAAATTCAAATTAATTGTAATTAAATATAATTTAAAAGTAAGTTTTGTGGTTGCAGTAGCATACTTCACATGTTCAGTGGCTACATATGGCTGATGGCTAATGAGCTGAACAATAAACCAAAGAAAAATTTCATCATTGAAGAAAATTTTCTTGGACACAGCTAGTCTGGAATCATACTGGGTGTGGGTGTGAGGGCTGGTGAGAGTGGGAATGGGAGATGTCTGAAGAAGAGAGATTTAAATAACAACACATTAGAACTGTCTGCTTTGTTCTTAAGTGGCAAATTAGAGTGACAGTTAAGGTGAGAATTTACAGTCAATACAGTGAGATTTTCTTCTGGTGTTATCCTTTGCTGGGGAGTGGCCCAGAGATGTAAGATGACTTCCCAATTATGAAATGTTTGGGTGCCAATGAGTACACTGAAGTGTGACTATTCTATATCATTGATAATGTCAGGATATTAATCTATTTTTGTTCCTATAGGACAGGTAAGAGATACCTATGGGGAAGGTAAAGGTGTGCTCTTTGATTTTAACACATTATCTTCTATTTTCTTTCATAGAGGAATATCTTTCCTCTATGAAACTTTTTCATACCTCCATTTCTTGCAAAGAAGAATTCAAGGTATCCAGATTTCTGGAAAAGACAATGTCGCGTCAAAGACCTACCTCCTATGACATCATGTCTTATGGTTTCCCAGAGATAATCAGCCTTGGGTCAAAGGAAGGCTGTACATTTGACAGATCACATGTACTCCATAGCTCAGAGGATGTGACTACAGAGCCATGACCTAATTTCAGAGACAGACTGATTAGCATCTCAGTGACCCCAAATCACACCTCTTCTGACTTAGTCTAAAATATATTTTCTAGGTAGCTATATGAAAGACCTAATATAGACTAGAGCAAATGGTACATCCCTGTAGGATATTAGGCAATTAATTACAATTAAGTTTTTCAGTCTTTAAAATGAGGATATTAGTACTTAATTCATAAAATGACATTAAGATTAAATGGGATAAATTATGTAGATATCTCAGCATAGGGCAAGGCACATAAGTTCAGTTTACACAGTCTAAATTTCTGCATTACAAGTTCTAATATTAAGACTTTATTTAGAATAGAGAACATTATACTTTATCATGTAAAGAATGCAGAGTTCCAAAGAATAGCAAGGAAAGAAAATAAAGTCTTCCTCAGTGATCAATACAAAGAAATAGAGGAAAACAATAGAATGGGAAAGACCAGAGATCTCTTCAAGAAAATTAGAGATACCAAGGAAACATTTCATGTAAAGATAGGCACAATAAAGGACAGAAATGGTATGGACCTAACAGAAGCAGAAGATATTAAGAAGAGGTGGCAAGAATACACAGAAGACTATACAAAAAAGATCTTCATGACCCAGATAATCATGATGGTGTGATCACTCACGTAGAGCCAGACATCCTGGAATGTGAAGTCAGGTGTGCCTTAGGAACCATCACTAGGAACAAAGCTAGTGGAGGTGATGGAATTCCAGTTGAATGATTTCAAATCCTAAAAGATGCTGCTGTGAAAGTGCTGCACTCAATATGCCAGCAAATTTGGAAAACTTGGCAGTGGCCACAGGACTGGAAAAAGTCCGTTTCATTCTTATCCCAAAGAAAGGCAATGCCAAAGAATGCTCAAACTACTGCACAATTGTACTCAACTCACACGCTAGCAAAGTAATGCTCAAAATTCTCCAAGCCAGGCTTCAACAGTACATGAACCATGAACTTTCAGATGTTTAACTGGATTTAGAAAAGGCAGAGGAACCAGAGATCAAATTGCCAACATCCGTTGGATCATCGAAAGACCAGAGAGTTCTAGAAAAGTGTCTACTTCTGCTTTATTGACTATGTGAAAGCCTTTGACTGTGTGGATCACAACAAACTGTGGAAAATTCTGAAAGAGATGGTAATACCAGATCACCTGACCTGACTACTGAGAAATCTGTATGCAGGTCAAGAAGCAACAGTTAGAACTGGACATGGAACAAAGACTGGTTTCAAACTGGGAAAGGAGTACGTCAAGGCTGTATATTGTCACCCTGCTTAATTAACTTATATGCAGAGTACATCATGAGAAATGCTGGACTGGATGAAGCACAAGCTGGAATCAAGACTGCCAGGAAAAAATATCAATAACCTCAGATATGCAGATGACACCACCCTTATGGCAGAAAGTGAAGAAGAACTCGAGAGCCTCTTGATGAAAGTGAAAGAGGAGAGTGAAAAAGTTGGCTTAAAGCTCCAGATTTGGAAAACTAAGATCATGGCATCTGGTCCCATCATTTCATGGCAAATAGATGAGGAAACAATGGAAACAGTGACAGATTTAGTTTTGGGGGGCTCCAAAATCACTGCAGATGGTGATTGCAGCCATGAAATTAAAAGACATTTGCTCTTTCGAAGAAAGGTTATGACCAACCTAGACAGGTTATTAAAAAGCAGAGACATTACTTTGCCAACAGAGGTCCATCTAGTCAAAGCTATGGTTTTTCCATTAGTCATGTATGGATGTGAGAGTTGGACTATAAAGAAAGCTGAGCACAGAAGAATTGATGCTTTTGAACTGTGTGTTGGAGAAGACTCTTGAGGGTCCCTTGGACTGCAAGGAGATCCAGCCAGCCCATCCAAAAGGAAATCAGTCCTGAATATTCATTGGAGGAACTGATGTTGAAGCTGAAACTCCAATACTTTGGCCACCTGATGTGAAGAGCTGACTCATTTGAAAAACCCTGATGCTGGGAAAGATTGAAGGAAAGTAAATGAGGGGTTTAGAAGGAAAAGAGGTATAAATAAAAATAAACTCTTCTACAATGTATGTAGTGCTTCATGGTTTAGAAATTTGATATATATAATTTCATTTTATTCTTACCCCGACCTCCAAACTAATTGTTCATATCATCTCTTTATTAATAAAGAGACTGAATTTCATGAAGACTAATTTTAGCTCAAATGAAATGTCTGATTTAAAATTCCATGATTTGGCTCTTGTGTCATGCTCAGTCATGTCTGACTCTTTTGGTACTCAATGGCCTGCACCGCCAGGCTCCTCTGTCCATGGGATTTTCCAGGCAAGAATACTGAAGTGAGTTGCCATACCCTCCCGGGGATCTTCCCAACACAGGGATTGAGCCCAGGTCTCTTGCATTGCAGGCGATTCTTTACTGTCTGAGCCACCATGGAAGTTCCCTCAGCAATTCTAGGGAAATATGTCCTTTTGTTGATTTATCCACCTTGACAGACAACCTCGAATTAAATAGCTGACTGTATGATGGATTGTATGAGGCCTCCAAACGTGGACAGAAGAAAAATCAAAGTCCTATTCTCTGGAAACCATACACATACTGCTTACACTGAACAAAGGGCAATAGAAATGACCCAGTGAGCATTCTTCTCTGTTCCCCAAGATTATCTAAAGTCTACCTCAAACATCGGCTCCTCTACCAAGCTTCCTGAGCCCTCCACTCAGAATGCCATCTCCTTCTCTGCTTCCAAAGCACTAGTTTATACCCATGATACAGCACTTCCCAGACAGGCTGATACATACAAGACTTGATGGTTTGCCTGTCTCTCTCCCATAGATTATAAGCTTCTTTTTATGGATAATCACTGGAGTGAATGTTTATTGAGGGTTGTCCTATCTGTCAGCCTCCCTGAGAAGTGCTTTAAAAGGATTACCTCATTTGTTCACCCCTCTTTGTGTAGATTAAAAACGGACAAAGATAGTTAATACTTCCAAGTTCACATAGATAGTAAGGATAGGATCTTCCCAAATCTATATCCGTGTTATAACCACTGGCCCATACTTCCTCCTGGCATAGGTAGAGGCCAACTCTTACCCACCTTTGTCACTCTGCTGAACCCACCCGAGTGCCTGGAATGAGGAGGTGTTCAGTCAGTGCTGATTGGTACTGAGTGGAGGAGAAATGCCAGGGACGATGGGACCTCCCTGGTGGTTCAGTGGTTAAGAATACAACTTGCAATGCAGGGGACGTGGGTTCAATTCCTGGTCTAAGATCCCACATGCTCCAGAGCAACTATGAAGCCCAGGTACCACAACTAGAGAGAGCACGCTGCAACGAAACATCTCGCATGACACAGTGAAGACCCCCGGTGCCACATCTGAGACCTGATGCAGCCTATTAATTAATTAATATTTTGGGGAAGGTGAGCATCTTTGCTGACTGATTGGTGTCTAACTGCTGTGCTGTGAAGAGGAGGAGAGTGCTGGAACAAACGCCAGTCTCTCTACAGAAATGTTTTGACAGATAGCAGCTCTACAAAATGAAATAGAGATTGATATGAAAGAAAGATTGATAATGATTGAATTGAATAGAAATCAACTTAATTCAATACTGATGTTCAAGACTCAAAATAACTAAGCAAATTTAATCCCTAAAAATAAGCATCATTAAACTGCCCTTGATAGAGATTCAAACCTAGTTCTCCTATACACAAGAGGAAGAGGAGAAAGAAAGAGGGAAGAAGAAAAGTTTTACTCTACAATTTTGATTTCTGAATTTCTTGACTCAAATCTAATCCAGAGAGTAGTCTCCACCCATAAAACAGACCACAAAAAAGAGTGTATGTGCTAAGTTCCAAATGAATTATACAAACGAAAATCCTTTTTAGTCATGAGGATAGAGAGAGAAACAAGGATGAAGTACAAATGGTGACTTCCCTAGTGGTCCAATAGTTAAGAATCCTCCTGCCAATGCATGGAACATGGGTTCAATTCCTGGTACTGGAAGATTCCACATGGTGAGGAGCAACTAAGTTTGTGTGCCACAAGTACTGAAGCCCACACACTCTAGAGTCCATGCTCTGAAATAAGAGAAGCCACCACAATGAGAAGCCTGAGCACTGCAACCAGAGAGTAGTTCCCGCTCACCACAACTAGAGAAATTGCAGAAGAAATGTAATTGTGGATGAAACACAATAAAGCCACTAAAAGTTAAGCTTTAGAAGAATACTTAAAAAATGGGAAATTGTCAAAATGTAATTTTAGACTTTTAAGATGCAAAACATAATATATAAATATATATATATATATATATATATATATATATGGCTTCCTGATGATTCAGACAGTAAAGAATTCACCTGCAATGCAGGAGACCTGGATTTGATCACTGGGTCAGGAAGATCCCCTGGAGAAGGGAATAGCAACCACTCCACTATTCTTGCCTGGAGAATTTCATGGACAGAAGAGCCTGGAGGGCTACAATATATGGGGTCACAAGGAGTTGGACACGACTGAGTGACAAACACTTTCACTTTCACACATACACACACACACACACACACACACACATATATATATATACACACACATATACATATGGAGAGAAAAAGAGTCAACTATAGGACTCCCCAGGTGGTACAGAGGTAAAGAACCTGCCTGCCAGTGCAGGAGAGGTAGGAGACTTGGGTTCGACCCCTGGGTCAGGAAGTCCCCTGGAGCAGGGCATGGCAACCCAATGCAGTGTTCTTGCCTGGAGAATCTCATGGACAGAGGAGACTGGCAGGCTACAATCCATGGGGTAGCAAAGAGTCACACAGGACTGAAGTAATGTACCACACAGTCAACTATATATATAAGATAGTCAACTTTGAAAAAATAAAATTTATATATGTGTAGAAAAAGTTCCAAAACATTTATAGTGATTAATAAATGATGAGATTATAAGGATGTTATTTTTTCCTTTATGCTTCCTATATTTTACGAATATTCTAAATTGAACATATATCACTTATAATAGAAAAAGTATTACTTTAATAAAGAAAAATAATAAGCATCTTGTTTAAAAGTGATTTACATACACAAAAGATAGTGGTTTAGAAAGAGAAAGAACAATCCCAAGGGAAACATTTCATTTCTAATCTCCTTAAGTTGGAGGGCAGACCATAGCTGAGATTCAGGTCTAAGACTCAGGAACAGAGGTACTGGAGCTCCAGAGAAGGGTGAATTCTCAAGCTTAGCAAGGCTGCTCTGCCAAGTCAGGAACCCTGATGGGAACACTTAATGGCCAAGAAGAGAAGGATGAAACATTAAAAATAGTTAGAAAAGAGACAGTCAAATATGATAGAAAAAAATCAGGAGAGTGTTGAGGCAAGAAGTGAAAGGAAGAGTTTCAGGGAGTGATCACTTGTATTGAACTGTCAAGATGACTGCTGAAAATGTTCATTGGCTTTATTAAAACGGACAGCACTAATAAGATTAAATAATGGCTCTTTCAGGGGAGTTTTAGGGATATAAAACACAGAGGCATGTTTGAAGGACTGAGAGGAAGGTGAGGAAAAAGAGAAAATGAATGCAAAGGGTCTTTTTCTTAAATTGTGTCTTTTCTTAGACAATATGACCCCGGTATATTGCTGGCTGTAAAGTAACTGCCTGACACCACTATAGAAACTCCCCAAAGCTACAAAGTCAAGTTATACATGGACATCGGCATCCTTTTATAAGTAAAATTCAAGTTATTCAAATTTAGAAGTCAATCCACTATTTAGTCAGATTGAGAAGTTCCAATTACTTGACTACAATTGTTCTTTCTCATGGCCAGTCAACAGAAGCCCAGATTAATAGTGCTTGGCATGGAATTCTTCACCCTCACTTCAGACAGCCACATACACTTCCATCTTGATTCCCAGTGGCAGCTGGAAAGAGATTCTGGGCAATGAAGGTTTGTTTCTGCTTTCCTTTTCAGTGGTAGAGTGTGTTAAAAAGCTGACAAACCACATCAAGAGAAGACATCGATAACATTGCGCTTCGTAAGTGGAGACAGGCAATGAGGAAGGAGAATAGGATGAGTGCAGATGCAGACACACGACTAGCAACAGGCCTAAAGGGGGGTCCCCTCTGATAACATCCACTTTAATTCACTTAATCAATACTAATGTATCAGGCACCATTCCAGATACTTGGAGTAGAGAAAAATAGCAAGAGATTCAAAGCTTCTGTTCTTCTAGGAACTGTAGGGATACAGACATTCAGTTCAGTTCAGTCGCTGAGTCGTGTCCGACTCTTTGTGACCCCATGAATTGCAGCACGCCAGGCCTCCCTGTCCATCACCAACTCCTGGAGTTCACCCAGACTCACGTCCATCGAGTCAGTGATCCCATCCAGCCATCTCATCCTCTGTCATCCCCTTCTCCTGCCCTCAATCCCTCCCAGCATCAGAGTCTTTTCTAATGAGTCAACACTTCGCATGAGGTGGCCAAAGTACTGGAGTTTCAGCTTTAGCATCATTCCTTCCAAAGAAATCCCAGGGCTGACCTCCTTCAGAATGGACTGGTTGGATCTCCTTGCAGTCCAAAGGACTCTCAAGAGTCTTCTCCAACACCATAGTTCAAAAGCATCAATTCTTCAGCGCTCAGCCTTCTTCACAGTCCAACTCTCACATCCATACATGACCACAGGAAAAACCATAGCCTTGACTAGACGAACCTTTGTTGGCAAAGTAATGTCTCTGCTTTTGAATATGCTATCTAGGTTGGTCATAACTTTCCTTCCAAGGAGTAAGCGTCTTTTAATTTCATGGCTACTATCACCATCTGCAGTGATTTTGGAGCCCCCCAAAAAGAGACAGAGCTGGCAGAGCTTTTAGTAGATTGGGTATAAAGAGGGAAAGGTTTTTGCCTGAAGCAACTGGGTGACTTTTCAGGATATTGTAAGCTTTCTCACGAGTGAAATGGGGATGGAGGAAAATGGGCAGGGATGGGGGGTGACGGTCAGATGTTTGGTATGAGTATTGCAAGTGGGACAGTTATCTCAGGAAACTGGACAACAAGTTGGTTAGGGAAAAGCTGGATTGCCAAGCAATGCTGACATCTCATTTGTCTTGGTGATCATACTTCACAGTGGAACCAATCTGCCCTGTGATTTTCCCTGTTGATCCTCCCTGTTCACCCTCAGCTGCTCAGGAATGTCAGCATGGCTGTGATCATAGCTACCAAATTCTTTTCCAACCTACAACTCTGGACAGTTTTCCTTGGTCTAGGAGTGAACACCCAACCCAAGCTAAGCAAAAAGAACCTTTCTTTCATTTTTGGACTTAAGAGAGAAACCTGAACTCTCTCATTGCAGTTGTTAGATTTCATAATCATGTGTGGCTTTTTTGTGGCGTATTCCCCAAAAGCAAGGCTGTGCTGAGAAAATGAAAAAATATCCTGGGAGACACTGTAATAATAATGGATAACACTTACAGAAAGGCAGTGCTATGTGCCCACCACAGTTCTAAACATTTGTCGCATGTTGACTCTCTCAATGTTTAAAGCAAACCTATGAAGTAGGAACTGCTATGATCATTTTCATTTTATTTATGGGGAAACTGAAGGACAGGGAAGTTGGATTTCTTACTGACATAAGGCATGTAAGACATGGAACTAAGATTGGACTGCAAGTCTGTTAGTGTTAGTACCCATGCTTTTAACCACCGCACTGTACTGTCTCACATAACAGAGAGGGAAATCCTACTGAAGTTGAATTGATCTGAGTTTCTGCTCCCAATTGCAGTCCTACCCTTGACCTTGTTTGGCTGTTTGCTTAGGGCTCAGAATATACACCCAATAAAGGTCTAGATTTAGGCAACAGGGTAGGAAACAAATGACCACTGTTTTGGTCTTTAGCAAGATTGCTATGGGAGAGACAAGCCCAAGCTGGACCTTCTGATCCATGCCAGACTTCATTTCAAGTCAGTCAGCCCAAGCACTGCTGAATAGGAATAATGTATACATTCTAAGAGTAGATGCATGGGTGCAGAAAGCTTAGAGATCAGGGTATTATTTTAAAAGAGAGAAATGAACAAGACTGTGTCCCTTCAATCCTGTTCAGACACCTCCACTCTCATACCTTCTTACTTATATGAATGATAGCTCCCTAAATAAAGCATAGGCACTTGCAATGCGTCCTAAGAGCATTCTCCTGAGCTTGTAAGCCAGCCTTCTCTGCCCAGCCCAGTTTCTCACCCAAGTCTTGAGATTCGAGCTTCAATAATTACTAGGGAGAACAAGAGAGAAGTATTAGGGCAAGACCCTGAGAAAATTAGATAGCAGTTATGAAACCCTTACGAAAGAAAACAAAGAGTTATGAACACGTGATTAGGGGGTTAAGAGAGTTCTTTTGCTAGAAATGCTCCAAGCCTAGAGACATGTAATTATTGAATCTAGTTTCAAACTATTCTCTCACACCTACTCATAGCTAAATTACTCACACCTCATGGTGTCTGTGAACTATAAAGGTTTTCATCAAAGAAGCTGTTTCACTGACTTCCTCGAGGGAAGCTTTGAAGGACAGTGAATAAATCATGTCTAAGGGATGCTGCGATTCATGGGGTCGCAAAGAGTCGGACACGACTGAGCGACTGAACTGAACTGAACTGAAGGGATGTGAATCAACAGCTGCCAGAGTGACCAGCCAAGAACTCACATTCTTACTCTGCAAGTTAGTAAACAGTGCCCTCGGTGTTTTCTGATCTAATATTTGCCTTAGTATCTATCTCTAGCAGAAGCCAACTATTGAGAGGGTAACAGGCAGGAAGGCCAGGGTTCTCCAAATTGAGGAAATAGCCTGCAAGTGTCAGACATTTTTATCTCTCTTAAGCGGCAGGAGGAAACAAACTAGCAATATTTTTTTCCTTCTCTATACAAATTTAAAGGGAGGTTTCTCTTAAAATACTGTGTTGCCATAATGACACCTGGTTTCGCCTGAAGTTAGCTATTCTTGAGCCTAGAGATGACCAATGCCTTTTTCTTATGGAAATGTTCGTCTTAAGCTATGCTAATGTACTATGCCTTTACCCCAAACTCTGTCTCCAAGTCGGTTCCACCTCTTGGCCCAGAACCTACTTGACAAACCAGTATGGATATTGTTCCCCTAATCTATGTAAATGAAACTATTTGTATGGTGATCTGCCCTTCTTCAAGATTCAAGTTAATCATTTTATGGCCCAGGATAAACCATTTGGCGCCAAGACTATCCCAAAATGCATCTTATGGGTGAGGGGCCTGGTGCCATTCTGAATTTTAAGACATTCCTTTCTTTCATTAACAGACTGCTAGTGACTATATAACATCCAGCTGAAGACTAGCAGGCGGGTACTCTTTCTGCCCCCTTCTGATGCCTATGTCAGAAGCTTTCTCTATCTCCTTTATACTTCAATAAAACTTTATTACACAAAAGCTCTGAGCGATCAAGCCTCGTCTCTGGCCCCGGATTGAATTCTTCTCCTCCGGGGGCCAAGAATCCCAGTGTATTCGCGTGATTCAACAACAACCTTTCATCTTGGGGGCTCGTCCGAGATCCTTCAGGACAAGGTAAGGATGCTTGGAGCTTTAGTTCTTTGTTCTCTTAGCGAACACGTTTTCTGCTCTGCTTTACTAACTCTACGGTGTGCTTGTGTGAATAAATGGCATGCCCTGTGTGAAGCAAGTAAGGAGCCCTGCTCTGCGGTTCCACGGTGATGTCATACAGCTTATGGCAGAAACCTGTCGGGGCGTTATACCGACCTGCCAATGCTAAGAGGCACCCAATGTCTCCTTTGGGAACCGACCAGAAATGGGCAAAGGGTGTGGACCGAACTCTCCTTTCTCGGTCAAACTTTTCGATCTCTTTGACCATTTCATAACTCCTTGGGAATTAGAAGTACTAACCTAATCTATCGGATCATAGACTTTCAAGGGACTTGTGATCTATACTGTTACTGTGTACTGTGGCTTAGGTCCCAAACTTGGATTGGTAGTCAAGAAAGTGCCTAGCCTCGCGAAGAATCGAAAGTTCGGGAGCTAGATGGAGCTCTAGCTCCCAGAACATCTCTGAGGTTAAAGTTTACTCAGATTGGGACTGCGATGGGTTTTTTTCTTTGGTAACGCCGGCTCTTAGTGGATCAGAAGAGGCTGTTATACTGGTGTGGTGATGCTTGGAAAGAACATCTCAGTTTTATGTTCACGTCGGTCTTATTGTGGTCAGGAAGTACTCAGGGTCATGCACAGGCACTCAGGTGATGAATGTTTCCCCCGGTAGTCTTAGCTTGGGAGGGATTCCAGAAGGTTACTCTGATTCACCCCGGGTGACATCAGAGGCAAGCAAGGTTACGGGTGAAGAGCTGGACATCAAGTAGGGATGCTATCAAGTCTACCCCTGGTACATCCCCACCCCATCTCGGTGGTAGAACTGGGAGGGACGAGTACGGCGCCTGTGTCGGTAAGGGACAGACTAAGTCCGACCAGGAAAGAAAAGCTTTTGGTGTAACGTCTGTCTACACCCCCATCTAGAGCAAGGAGGGATGCCTCCGGTAGAAAAAATGGCACTGGTCGCTTTTTTTCTCTCTTACAGATGGAAGCTAACAATTCCAGCCTCACTCTTTTGAACTGTATCCTGAAAAACTGGGATAGATTTGATCCCCAGGGCTTAAAGAAGACACACCTGGTCTTCCTATGTGATACTACATCGCCACGGTATCCATTGGAGGACGGTGAATGGTGGCCAGTTGGAGGGTCTCTTAAGTATAATACTGTTCTACAATTAGACCGGTTCTGTAAGGAACAAGGGAAATGGGTAGAAGTAGCACATGTGTTGCCCTTTTTCTCTCTGCGAAATATGCTAGACTTATGTCCTAAGGGTATAGATTTGGGCGTGAAATCTTCAGCTCCCTCCTGTCCTCTTACTTTGCCCCGTACGGGGGACTCCAAACTGGGATTCAAACTGCCCACATGGAGGTCCAAAAAACTCCTGTCTCAGTACGACCACAGACTACTCTGGTTTCAGTAGAAACTCAGACCATCGAAGTAAGAGATGAGATGGAGGACAGGAGACAAAGAGAAGAGGAAAAACAGGTTTCCCCAATATATCCCTGGGATCATATGCACAGAGCAGCCAGAGAGACTGAGGAACAGCCACACAAGTTGTTGCCTATTTATGAAACACCCACCGGGAGAAATAATCAGTCTGTGAGAGTTAATAAGCCTTTCTATTATCAAAAAAATACAAAGAATCAAGGAGGATCTGGGAGACTATTTAGAGGACCCAGAAAAATATATTAGAGCCTTTAAAGGTGTTACTCTGCTTTATGACCTCACTTGGAAGGATGTGATGTATATCTTGGGACAAATGCTGACTCCTGAGTCAAAGACTCGAGTTTTGGGGAAAGCGGTTGCTTATGGAGATGAGTGGCTTGGTAATGAATCAGTAGGGAAGAGGGAGAACGAGATAGCGGCCCTCCCCACTGGGAATCAGGCGGTCCCAACTATAGAACCAGACTGGGACTACAACACAGCTAAAGGAAGATGGGATCAGAGTCATTTTGTTAGATGTATTCTTGAGGGACTTAGGCTGGCGCATTCTAAGCCTTTAAACTATGGCAAATTGGCAGACATGGAACAGGAGGAGAAGGAAGCTCCTGGTAAATTCCTATATAGACTGAGAGAAGGCCTTCGCAGATTCACTGAGATTGATCCCGAAAGTGAAGAGGGAAAAGTGATCTTAAAGGATAGATTTCTCACTCAGTCGGCTCCAGATATCCGCTGTAAGCTATTAAAACAGGCGTATGGACCAAATCAGTCTTTAGATACTCTGTTACAACTGGCTCAGACAGTCTATTATGGTAGGGAATATGAGGAAAAGAAAGAAAGGCAAAAAAAAGAAAAAGGAAAAGGCGGAAGCCTTCACCATGGCTATGAAAAATGTTCTTAAACAGCCTGAGAAAAATGCCCAGAGGGGCCCAGGTGAAAAGAGATGGGCTTGCTACTACTGTGGAAAGGAGGGGCACCTCAAGCGGGATTGCCCTCAGACATCTAAGCTGCCCCCGGCTCCATGTCCGGTCTGCAAAGGACCACACTGGAAGAGAGACTGCCCCCAGAGGCGTAGGTCTCCAGGGTCGGACTCTCAAGACAATCAGGACTGAAGGTGCCCGGGGGTCCCCACACAAGCTCCCATCCTAATTACACCTGAGGAACCCCGGGTATTAATAGTTGTGGGGGGCCAATCCGTCAATTTCCTTTTAGATACTGGGGCAACTTATTCTGTGATTACTGAAGCCCCTGGCCCACTTTCTTCCCGATCCGCTTCCGTAATGGGACTGTCTGGACAAGCCAAAAGGTATTATTTCAGTTATTCTTATCTTGCAACTGGGATTCTGTGCTGTTTTCACACGAGTTTCTGATTGTGCCAGAATCTCCCTCACCCGTTTTGGGAAGAGATATACTGAGCAAGGTTCATGCCTCTGTTTTCATGAATATGGAGCCCTCCCTTTCTCTCCCTTTAGTTGAACAAAATGTAAATCCTAGAGTATGGGCTGATGGAAAATCTGTGGGTCGAGCACAAAATGCTATTCCTGTAGTTGTTAAGCTCAAAGACCCACACGTATTTCCACATAAGAAGCAGTATCCACTGAAACCTGAAGTTAAGAAAGGGTTAAAACCCATCATTGAAAATTTAAAGGAGCAGGGACTATTAATTCCCTGTAACAGTCCTTGCAACACTCCTATTTTGGGTATAAAGAAATCGAATGGCAAATGGAGACTAATTCAAGATTTACGAATAATAAATGAGGCTGTAGTTCCTTTACACCCCGTGGTGCCTAATCCTTATACTCTATTGTCTGAAATTCCTGAACGGGCCAAATATTTCTCAGTACTTGATTTAAAGGATGCCTTCTATTCAGTGCCTTTGGCGGAAGAAAGTCAATTCCTATTTGCCTTTGAAGACCCTACACAGCCAGCTTCTCAGTTAACCTGGACAGTTTTGCCCCAGGGATTTCGTGACAGTCCTCACTTATTCGGACACAGTTTGTCACGGGATCTACAAAATTTTAATAGCTCTGAAGCAGTGGTGTTACAATATGTAGATGATATTTTGCTCTGTGCTGAGACAGAGGAAGCTGGTTCGCGAGCCTCAGAAGATTTCTTAAACTTTCTGGCAGACTGTGGTTACAAGGCATCAAAAGAAAAGGCTCAGCTTTGTCAACAATCGGTTAGATATCTGGGCCTAATCATATCAGAAGGGACTAGGGCCATAGGCCCTGAGAAAATTAAACCTATACTAAATCACCCCCTACCTATGACTTTAAGACAATTGAGAGGATTTTTGGGAATCACAGGTTACTGTCGCATTTGGATTCCGGGTTACAGGGAACTTGCCCGGCCTTTATATAAACTTATAGCTGAAACTCAGCAGGCCCAAACCGACAAACTGGTTTGGTCTCCAGAAGGCTCAAAAGGCTTTTAAGGTTCTTATAGCTGAAACTCAGCAGGCCCAAACCGACAAACTGGTTTGGTCTCCAGAAGGTCTCAAAAGGCTTTTAAGGTTCTTCAGACTGCTCTCCTGCAAGCTCCAGCTCTGAGCTTGCCCACAGGGTCAAAATTTAATTTGTTTGTCACTGAAAGAACAGGTGTGGCATTGGGAGTTTTGACACAACCCCGAGGGCCTCACCAGCAACCTACTGCTTATCTAAACAGAAAATTAGATGTAATTTCACGTGGGTGGCCCCACTGCCTAAGAGTAATTGGGGCAGCGGCTTTATTAGCACCTGAAGCTTTAAAAATAATTAATGGACGAAACCTTACTGTACTGATTTCTCATGATGTGAGTGGAATCTTAAATTCTAAGGTTAATATTTGGATGACAGACAGTAGGCTTCTTAAGTATCAGTCATTGTTAGAAGGACCAGTAACTAAACTTAAAGTTTGTGGAAATTTAAATCCTGCCACTTTCCGTCCTGAGAAGGAAAATGAAACACCTGATCACGATTGTTCTCAATTCCTAACTTCAAACTATGCAGCTCGGGAGGATCTAAAGGATACCCCATTAGACAATCCTGACATGGAAATATTTACAGATGGCAGTTCTTTTGTTCAGGATGGAAAGCGTAAAGCAGGTTATGCCGTGGTGACTGCTGAACAGGTTTTGGAAGCAAAAATCTCTCCCCCAGGGAACCAGTGCTCAGTTAGCGGAGCTTGTGGCTCTGACCCGAGCTCTAGAGTTAAGCAAAGGGCAGCGGATGGGCCTGATAATCTATGTGAGCTTACTTCTGCTGACTCCAAATATCCTGAGTCTGCCGTTTGATCCTCAAGACAATGTCTTCCTGTCCTGGGCTCACTCCTATGCTGCATTCCACAATCGGTCTAACTGCTGGGTCTGCGGAGCGCTCCCCTCTTCGTCAGTGGAAGGCTTCCCATGGTGGACATCCCCACTTCAAGGAAAAGACTTTCTCCAAGTCTGTGAATACCTTCGGCAACAATCACATGCGATGCCTCTTCTTCATCTGATGACATCTACCAACCCTAAAATGGACTGGTGCAACACTTTGTACTTTAACTATGGACATAATGTGACTTTTAATTTTGATTCTGGTTGTTTTGTTCTTGCTGTTTGCTCCCTGCATCTGTAATTGTATAACTGAATTTGTTTCTAGCCACATGAAAGCTTTTAAGTTACAGATGGTTGCTCAAACTTCTGCTACTGCTGTAGCTTCCTCCAGCTACTATTTGGGGCCCCTGGATCAGATATTCTCAATATGAGGATTAGGAGAATATGTTGCCTCACCAATTTAGGGACAGCGCCCCTTGTCAGCTTGGAAGTAGTTATGGAATGAGAACGACGCCCCTTTTCCCTAGGCAACATAATTCTCCTAAAAGAAAAGGGGGGATTTGAGAGGGTAACAGGCAGGAAGGCCAGGGTTCTCCAAATGGAGGAAATAGCCTGCAAGTGTCAGACATTTTTATCTCTCTTAAGCGGCAGGAGGAAACAAACTAGCAATATTTTTTTTCCTTCTCTATACAAATTTAAAGGGAGGTTTCTCTTAAAATACTGTGTTGCCATAATGACACCTGGTTTCGCCTGAAGTTAGCTATTCTTGAGCCTAGAGATGACCAATGCCTTTTTCTTATGGAAATGTTCGTCTTAAGCTATGCTAATGTACTATGCCTTTACCCCAAACTCTGTCTCCAAGTCGGTTCCACCTCTTGGCCCAGAACCTACTTGACAAACCAGTATGGATATTGTTCCCCTAATCTATGTAAATGAAACTATTTGTATGGTGATCTGCCCTTCTTCAAGATTCAAGTTAATCATTTTATGGCCCAGGATAAACCATTTGGCGCCAAGACTATCCCAAAATGCATCTTATGGGTGAGGGGCCTGGTGCCATTCTGAATTTTAAGACATTCCTTTCTTTCATTAACAGACTGCTAGTGACTATATAACATCCAGCTGAAGACTAGCAGGCGGGTACTCTTTCTGCCCCCTTCTGATGCCTATGTCAGAAGCTTTCTCTATCTCCTTTATACTTCAATAAAACTTTATTACAAAAGCTCTGAGCGATCAAGCCTCGTCTCTGGCCCCGGATTGAATTCTTCTCCTCCGGGGGCCAAGAATCCCGGTGTATTCGCGTGATTCAACAACAACCTTTCACTATCAAACCAAATATCATCCTTATTAACAGGAGCAGCGGCTTCGCCATCATCAGCAGCATTACTCCAAGCCCACATTACACAGTTTCACTTTACCTTGATTGAGCTTAACCCCCTATTTGGAATATGTTACCTACTCTTTTATTTTACATAAATTCCTTCTTCAAAATGCAGCTAAAGTGAAAAAGTATTAGTGGCTCAGTTGTATCCAACTCTGTGCGACCCCAGCAGGTTCCTCTGTCCATGTAATTCTCTAGACAAGAATACTGGAGTGGGGTACCATGTCCTTCCCCAGGGGATCTTCCCAACCCAGGTATCGAACCCAGGTCTCCTGCATTGCATGTGGACTCTTTACCATCTGAGCCACTAGGGAAGCCCCAAAGAGCCTGTTGCCTCCCCTCCCCTCCAGGGAACCTCAATCTCCCAAGTGACAGGCAGGATACTCACCACGATAGTAACAAGGATGGCAAGTCTCATCTGAATCTCATCTCTCATCATTCATAATGACCTCACATTGTCTTTGTCATCATTTTTTGGCATTTATTTGTCTTTGTCATGTCTTTGTCATCACTTATTTCTCAGCTTTTTAACAGTATTTTGTATTATTACTTGTGCTTTTCCATCTCTTCGACTCTTGGAGACCCAGTGTTATAATGGTATCACCTGCATCTAGCAATTCCTGGCTTTGACTGATACTCCGGAAATTCTTAACTAATTACAAGCTGATCTTTCTCTTAGTTTATTCACTTTTTAAAATAATCACTCCATTGCCTTTTCACCTATTGCTTCCCTTCAAACTGTCTCCCCGCTAATACAGCATCCTTGTTGTTGGCACCCTCCTGAATCATTCTCTCATATTCCTTACTGTCCTTCACTTTCACATATTTGCCAACCATTCACCTCTCTAGTTTCCCCATGTTGATGTGTGATTACGTGACTATTTTTAATTACTCTCAGCACATAGATAATTTAGTTTCCCCAGGAGCAGAGTCATATAAATGATATTCTTTTAGGCATTATAAGACACCGAGGAAAACAAAACTCATCATGGACACCTTGGGCAAGGTAAGTGCTACTTTTGAAATAGGTCTATATCATCTTTATTAAAAAGTGCCAAATCACTGCCAATGGTGACTGCAGCCATGAAATTAAAAGACGGTTGCTCCTTGGAACAAAAGTTATGACCAATCTAGACAGCATATTAAACAGCAGAGACATTACTTTGCCAACAAAGTTCTGTCTAGTCAAAGCTATTGTTTTTCCAGTAGTCATGTGTGGATGTGAGAGTTGGACTATAAAGAAAGCTGAGCACTGAAGAACTGATGCTTTTGAACTGTGGTGTTGAGGAACACTCTTGAGAGTCCCTTGGACTGCAAGGAGATCCAACCAGTCAATCCTAAAGGAAATCAGTCCTGAATATTCACTGGAAGTGCTGATGCTGAATCTGAAATTCCAATACTTTGGCCACCTGATGTGAAGAACTGAATGTCTCATGAAAAGACTCTGATGCTGGGAAAGATTCAAGGTGGGAGGAAAGATTCAAGGTGGGAGGAGAAGGGGACAGCAGAGTATGAGATGGTTGGATGTCATCACCGACTCAAGTGACATGAGTTTGAGCAAGAAACTAGTTGATGACCTAGGGTGTACCTAGTAGATTTCAATAGCCCTAGTTTATTTCCAGGGTTGAACAAGCACCATGAGAGTGGGTGAGTCATTTTAAGTCTTTGAGTCTCCCTTTCCACATCTTTAAATTAAGGGTAATTAGACATGCCCTGTGTTTCTCTGAATATTATTATACGGATCAAATGAGGTCATTCATGTAAAAAATTATTCAAATAAGTCTCAGACAAAAGAAAAATTCCAAACTAATTTATCCTTGGCTACTTAATTCCTACCCAGATGATATCTATAGGGATCTGGGGTTCTGATGATCATGCTATAAAAGGAGTAATCCCACTGAAGTATCCCTTCACCCCAGGCCATGAAGGAGCTGGAACTGTGGAGAGTATTGGCGACAGAGTGAGCTCAGTGGAACCAGGTGGAAATGGACCACAAAAATCTTTGCACAAACAGCCCACCACCAAAATGCATTAGCATATTTACAGGAGAAATAAGTTGGTTTGCCTCTAAATTGTTTTACCTAATCATATATCATGGTAGTAAATATATCCAGTGATTCCAAGGGTCACACAGTTTCACTGCTGTCAATGCTAGCAATCCAGAGTGGCAGCGGCTGAGCCAAGTGACTAGTTGAGATAGGATCAGTGTACTTCTAAATAGATTAAAATCTCCTTAGGAACAGGGGCTGCTTCTTTTCTTTCCAAACAGACAATACAACTCTATTACAAACATTAAACTTGCTGAGTGACGAGATTTTAATTGTTACTCAAACTAAAAGCAATTATAATTACATGACACAATAGAAGTGTTAGCTAATATGAAAATGACAATCATATTGCAATATAAGTGTATCAAGTCAATATAAATTTACACACAATTTTGTTTATCAAATATATGTCAGTAAAAACTTTTTTTCTAATGAATTATTTGTCAGCAGAAAGGGAAATTTTATAATCTGGCAAGTTAATTTATTCTGACATAGCTGCAGAAGAATTTAGTTTCCTTTTTTATTGAAATACAGTTAACACACACACACAATACTATGCTACAAGAATTCCCTAGCAGTCCAGTGGTTAGGACTCCATGCTGTCCTGCCAACAGCTTGGGTTCAAAGCCTGACTGGGGAACTAAGATCTTACAAGCTGCATAGTGTGGCCTATAAAAATACATGTGTGTGTGTGTGTGTGTGTGTGTGTGTGTGTGTATCAGTTCAGTTCAGTTGCTCAGTTGTGTCCACCTCTTTGGGACCCCATGGACTGCAACATGCCAGGCTTCCCTGTCCATCACCAGCTCCCGGAGCTTGCTCAAACTCATGTCCATTGAGTTGGTGATGCCATCCAACCATAACATTCTCTGTCATCCCTTTCTCCTCCTGCCTTCAAACTTTCCAGCATCAGGGTCTTTTCCCATGAGTCACTTTTTTGCATCAGGTGGCCAAAGTATTAGTTTTGGCTTCAGCATCAGTCTTCCAATGAATATTCAGGGCTGATTTCCTTTAGGATTGACTCGTTTGAACTCTTAGCAGTCCAGGAAATCTCAATAGTCTTCTCCTACACCATAGTTCAAAAGCATCAATTCTTCAGCGCTCAGCTTTCTTTATACTCCAATTCTCACATCCATATGTGACTACTGGAAAAGCCATAGCTTTGATTAGATGGACCTTTGTTGGCAAAGTAATGTCTCTGCTTTTTAGTATGCTGAATAGTTTGATCATAGCTTTTCATCCAAGGAACAAGCGTCTTTTAACTTCATGGCTATAGTCACCATTTGCATTGATTTTGGAGCTCAAGAAAATAAAGCCTGTCACTGTTTTAATCGTTTCTCCATCTCTTTGCCATGGAGTGATGGGACCAGATGCCATGATCTGGTTCACATAATGAATAATAATGTAAGAAATGCTGAGACAAGAGAAAAGTTTAGAAAGAATAATAAAGATTGGTGAAAGGTAGCTGGAAAGAACATAAAAGAAGGAACAAAAATTTAGAAAAGAATTGTATTAGGACAGAAACCTAAGTCAAACTGCAAAATGGGTATTCAGTGGCTCAGGTAGCTAAATAATACATGTCATCTGGTTTTAGAAACAGAAGTATCTAGAGCAAGCTTTCTCAACCTTTCCAGTCAGTCTGTAATAGGTATTTACTGGTTGCCTGCTGTTCCTCAGGTACTTTCTGTGTTGATGGAAACAATGATAAGTAAAAATGTTATAAATAAGACAGTGTCTCTCCATCTCTGATGGAGACCTGCCTTTATTTTAGAACTCACTTATCTTATCTCATTTTTTAATTTACCATTTTATATTTCTGCTTCCATACTTTCATTTAAAATTTTCAATCTGTTCTTTTTGTTTAAGCTTACTCTTTTCAAGGAAGAATTTTAAACAATTAAATATTATGTCACTGGTTTTTGGAAAATTATGCATAAGTGCTGCACTCAATATGCCTGCAAATTTGGAAAATCAGCAGTGGCCACAGGACTGGAAAAGGTCAGTTTTCATTCCAATCCCAAAGGAAGGCAATGCCAAAGAATGCTCAAACTACTGCACAATTGGACTCATCTCACATGCTAGTAAAGTAATGCTGAAAATTCTCCAAGCCAGGCTTCAGCAATATGTGAACCGTGAACTTCCTGATGTTCAAGCTGGTTTTAGAAAAGGCAGAGGAACCAGAGATCAAATTGCCAACATCTGCTGGATCATGGAAAAAGCAAGAGAGTTCCAGAAAAACATCAATTTCTGCAAAGCCTTTGACTGTGTGGATCACAATAAACTGTGGAAAATTCTTCAAGAGATGGGAATACCAGACCACCTGACCTACCTCTTGAGAAATCTGTATGCAGGTCAGGAAGCAACAGTTAGAACTGGACATGGAACAACAGACTGGTTCCAAATAGGAAAAGGAGTACGTCAAGGCTGTTATATTGTCACCCTGCTTATTTAACTTCTATGCAGAGTACATCATGAGAAACGCTAGACTGGAAGAAACACAAGCTGGAATCAAGATTGCCAGGAGAAATATCAGTAACTTCAGATATGCAGATGACACCACCCTTATGGCAGAAAGTGAAGAGGAACTCAAAAGCCTCTTGATGAAAGTGAAAGTGGAGAGTGAAAAAGTTGGCTTAAAGCTCAATATTCAGAAAAGGAAGATCATGGCATCTGGTCCCATCACTTCATGGGAAATCGATGGGGAAACAGTGGAAACAGTGTCAGACTTTATCTTTTGGGCTCCAAAATCACTTCAGATGGTGACTGCAGCCATGAAATTAAAAGACGCTTACTCCTTGGAAGGAAAGTTATGACCAACCTAGATAGCATATTCAAAAGCAGAGACATTACTTTGCCAACAAAGGTCCGTCTAGTCAAGGCTATGGTTTTTCCTGTGGTCATGTATGGATGTAAGAGTTGGACTGTGAAGAAGGCTGAGCGCTGAAGAATTGATGCTTTTGAACTGTGGTGTTGGAGAAGACTCTTGAGAGTCCCTTGGACTGCAAGGAGATCCAACCAGTCCATTCTGAAGGAGATGAGCCCTGGGATTTCTTTGGAAGGAATGATGCTAAAGCTGAGACTCCAGTACTTTGGCCACCTCATGCGAAGTGTTGACTCATTGGAAAAGACTCTGATGCTGGGAGGGATTGGGGGCAGGAGGAGAAGGGCACGACAGAGGATGAGATGGCTGGATGGCATCATCGACTTGATGGACATGAGTTTGGGTAAACTCCGGGAGTCGGTGATGGACAGGGAGGCCTGGCGTGCTGCGATTCATGGGGTCGCAAAGAGTCGGACATGACTGAGCGACTGAACTGAACTGAACTGATTGCTTAAAAACATTACATAATAGTATAATAATGAAGGTAAGAATTAGCTGAAACTTCACAATGTCAGCATAGACACTATTAACTTTTGAGTAAACATCCTTTCAGAACACTTTCTTTTCTATTCTTTTCTGTTCCATTCCATTATCTGTGTGTGGAATCTATCTACACATTATTTATAAAAAAGGTTATATAGCCTTACGCAAATGAGATTTTACATAAATCAGTGTTTTTCAAAATGTAGTTTGGCAAGATCACCAGCATCAAACCACCCAGAGTTACTGGGATCTGCCTATGAGCTAATGAATAGAACGCCCCTGTCTGGGGTTTTAGATAGTTTGACTTCCCATTTTTACCTTATTTTCCATTTTTGATTAAGTAATGTAAATGCATAACAAAAAATGAAATATAAGGACCTATAATGATAAAGCAATTTTTCATTCCCAACTTCATAAACAGAGGTATACACACTTAAAATTTCCTGTTTTTAGATCTTTTGGTAGTTACTCCATGGAATGAAGTTATATGCCTATGCTTTATTTATCAATTTTAAACAAAATATATTAATACATTGCATAAGTAACAGCCAACTCTATCTTTTTCTTCCTTAAAACATTATTATTCATAGTTCTATTGGTTACATTTGTAATTTTAAATTGAAATGGTGGAAGTAAGATAATTAGTATTTAGTTCTCTCATATTAAAATTCATATTCTAAGATAGGATGTCATAT
The DNA here is from genome assembly GCF_027580195.1 of Bos mutus. Lineage (NCBI taxonomy): Eukaryota > Metazoa > Chordata > Mammalia > Artiodactyla > Bovidae > Bos > Bos mutus. The sequence continues at coordinate 25,378,756 of NC_091622.1, read as the reverse complement.
TTTTCAAGAAACAGCAATAATAGGAATGAAAAATGAAAAGACATGACAGAAAAGATTGGGGAAGTAATAGGTAGATCAGGTACAAGAAGAGGGGACCAAAAGGGTCAGGAGTGGTTTCTGTCTTGCTGCTTGTTTCCTTGCTCTGGGCACTTAGCACAATCCTGTCTTCAGATATGGATGTGTGAAATCCTACCAATAAGGACAGTACAGTTTAGATTTATTACTTCTATCACACTAGTTGAGTGCAATCTCAAAAATGACAAAACGATCTTGGTTCATTTCCAAAGCAAACCATTCAATGTCACAGTAATCCAAGTCTGTGCCCCAACCACTAATGCTGAAGAAGCTAAACAGTTCTATGAAGACCTACAAGACCGTCTAGAACTAATACAAAAAAAAAAAAAGATGTCCTTTTCATCATAGAGGACTGCAATGAAAAAGTAGGAAGTCAAGAGATACCTGGAGTAACAGGCAAGTTTGGCCTTGGAGTACAAAATGAAGCAGGGCAAAGGCTAACAGAGTTTTGCCAAGAGAACACTGGTCATAGCAAGCAGTCTCTTCCAACAATACAAGAGACAACTCTACACATGGACATCCCAGATGGTCAATACTGAAATCAGATTGATTATATTCTTTGCAGCCGAAGATGGAGAAGCTCTATACAGTCAGCAAAAACAAGACCGGAAGCTGACTGTGGCTCAGATGAACCCCTTATTGCAAAATTCAGACTTAAATTGAAAAAAGCAGGGAAAACTCCTAGACCATTCAGGTATGACCTAAATCAAATCCCTTATGATTATACAGTAAAAGTGACAAATAGATTGAAGGGATTAGTTCTGATAGACAAAGTGCCAGAAGAACTATGGAAGGAGGTTCAAAACTTGGTACAGGAAGCAGTTACCAAAACCATACCCAAGAAAAATAAAGACAAAATGGTTGTCTGAAGAGGCCTTACAAATAGCAGAGAAGAGAAGAGAAGTGAAAGGCAAAGGAGAAAAGGAAAGTTATACCCTTCTGAATGCAGAGTTCCAAAGAGTAGCAAGGAGAGTTAAGAAAGACTTCCTCAGTGATCAATGCAAAGAAATAGAGGAAAGCAATATAATGGAAAAGACTAGAGATCTCTTCAAGAAAATTAGAGATACCAAGGGAACATTTCATGCAAAGATGGGCACAATAAAGGACATAAATGGTATGGACCTAATAGAAGCAGAAGATATTAGGAAGAGGTGGCAAGAATACAAGAACTATATAAAAAGGTCTTAATGATCAGGATAACCACGATGGTGTGGTCACTCATCTAGAGTCACATTTCCTGGAGTGTGAAATCCAGTGAGACTTAGGAAGGATCACTACAAACAAGGCTAGTGGAGGTGATGGAATTCAAGCTAAACTATTCCAAATCCTAAAAGATGATGCTGTGAAAGTGCTGCACTCAATATGCCAGCAAATTTGAAAAACTCAGCAGTGGTCACAGGACTGGAAAAGGTCAGTTTTCATTCCAATCCCAAAGAAAGGCAATGCCAAAGAATGTTCAAACTACCGCACAATTGCACTCATTGCACATGCTAGGAAGATAATGCTCAAAATCCTTCAAACTAGGCTTAAACAGTATGTGAACTGAGAAATTCCAGATGTACAAGCTGGATTTAGAAAAGGAAGAAGAACCAAAGATCAGATTACCAATATCTGTTGGATCATAGAAAAAGCAAGGGAACTCCAGAAAAATATCTACTTTTGCTTCATTGACTACTCTAAAGCCTTTGACTATGTGGATCACAACATATAACTTGTGAATTATGTTTCATGGAAAGAAAGGAAGAAAGAAGGAAGGAAGGAAGAAAAAGAAAGAAAGAAAAAGCCACATAGTTGTGTCTGACTCTGCAATTCCATGGACTGTAGCCTGCCAGGCTCCTCTGTCCATGGAATTTTCCAGGTAAGGATACTGGTGTGGATTGCCATTTACTTCGCCAGGAGATCTTCTTGACCCAGGTTTTGAACCTGGGTCTCCTACACTGCAGGCAGTCTTTACCATCTGAACCAGTCTTAGATAATTAAGATAGCTGAAATCATAGGATCAGGGACTTAGACACAGAAAGGAATGGTGTAAAAAAATACTATAAATTATTTGTATATCATTAGCAGTCCACGGAGAAGGCAATGGCACCCCACTCCAGTACTCTTGCCTGGAAAATCCCATGGACAGAGGAGCCTGGTGGGCTGCAGTCCATGGGGTCGCTAGGAGTCGGACACGACTGAGCAATTTCACTTTCACTTTTCACTTTCATGCATTGGAGAAGGAAATGGCAACCCACTCCAGTGTTCTTGCCTGGAGAATCCCAGGGACAGGGGAGCCTCGTGGGCTGCCATCTCTGGAGTCACACAGTCGGACACGACTGAAGTGACTTAGCAGCAGCAGCAGCAGCAGCAGCAGCACAGCAGTCCACAGTCAAATCTGACCAAGTTTTATTCTCTAGATGTTTTAATAATATTACAAAAAGTGCTGAGAAAAATGAGATCACAGGGCAGAGAATTACCATTTCTATTCACTGACCACAGGCATTTAATAGAAATACCACACTTTAAAGAAAAATCCTCTAGGCCTGAACAGGGAGTTTCTATCCCTAGGGTTGTTAATAGTGATGCCTTTTACTCTAGGTTTATTTTTTAATCTGTTTAAAGCTGCTTGAGTCGGCTTTCACTTATATTAGATCCTTGAAGAGTAGGATCTTGCTTTCTATCAAAGCAAGAGTGTATTAATTAGCAGCAAGGGAAATTATTTAGTCATGGAGTTAATAGTGAAATTTTATTTTATGAAAATTCCCAATTGATTCCCTAAATTGACTTTGCCACATTAATAGAATAGTCCTCTTACAACTGACTGCCACAGCTGAGAAGTGAAGACTTTTTCCCAGATAGCTTTCCTTGTCAGCTTTAATTTTAACATTGGAAACTTCAGGAGAGATAATTAGAAAATTAACTAACATTGGAAGTAAAAAGCACATTTTAACAAATTGAAGCTATTTGGGGAATTAAGAAGATGGGACCAGAACAAAACCATTCTAGATATGTATTTTATTTTTTCTCAGTAAGACAGCAGACATTTTGTTTATACTGTCATATAGCCTTTTACTTATTAACCTATTCATTTTCTATTTCTTTTATTTTCTGTTTTTTCTCATTTTTAGTCAGGCAGGCTCAGTACCTTAGTGTCATTTCAAACTCCTTCCTTTCTGCTGCTTTTCATGTAATTTCATTTATTTCCAGGCTGCTTGTTCTATTTTTTCAATGATTTCCGCTTCCATCCTCTTGTGTCCACTCCAGTATAGGTACTCTATTTAATTATTTCTCCCTCAGACTACTATAATAGATTAACAATGTGTCTTGTGTTATTGGCCACTTCTCATTCCGATCATCTTTCTCTCTGTTGCCAGTTTAATTTTCTAAAGACATGCATTCACTTATATCCTTCTACCATGAGCCTTCTAAGCCCTGCTTCCAACAACATTCTGACATAAAAAGGGGAAAAGTCTTTCAAGTGATTCCCATTGAATGCATTTATTTATTCAGTCTGTTTTTCACTTTCTCTTTAAAAAGATACAATATCCAGTATATCTCCAAGGGTATCCATAAAGACTAATGCAATGAACTGAACCATCATATATCTGTTAGTTGGATTAAGAAATGAACTGAAATTATGACAAACTTAGACAATGTTTTAAAAAGCAGAGACATCACTTTGCCGACAAAGGTCCGTACAGTCAAAGCTATGATCTTTCCAGTAGTCATGTATGGATGGGGTAGTTGGACCATAAAGAAGACTGAGGGCTGAAGAATTGATGCTTTCAAATTGTGGTACTGGAGAAGACTCTGAGAGTCCCTTCAGCTTCAAGGAGATCAAACCAGTCAATCCTAAAGGAAATCAACCCTGAATATTCATTGGAAGTTCTGATGCTGAAGCTGAAGCGCCTATATTTTGGCCACCTGATGTGAAGAGCCAACTCATTGGAAAAGACCCTGGTGCTGGGAAAATTGAAGGCAATGAACTGAAGGCAAAAGAAGAGGGCAGCAGAGGATGAGATGGTTAGATAGCATCACTGACTAAATGGACATGAGTTTGAGCAAACTCTGGCAGACAGTGAAGGACAGGGAAGCCTGGCGTGCTGCAGTCCATGGGGTTGCAAAAAGTCAGACACAACTTAATGACTGAACAACAGGAACAACATATCTCATTTCATTGCACTTTGCTTTATTGAGCTTTGCAGATATTGCATTTTTCACAGATTGAAGGTTTGTGGCAATCTTGTAGCTGAGTTATATTATCAGTGACATTTTTCCAGCATTTGCTTACTTTATATCTCTGTCACATTTTGGTAATTCTTGCAATATGTCAAAGTTTTTCATCATTATTACAATTGTTATGATAATCTATGATCAATGATCTTTGATGTTATTATTGCAAAAATATTAAGACTTGCTGAAGGCTCAGATGATGATTTCCATTTTTTAGCAATAAAGTATTTTTTAAAAAAGGTATTGTACATTTTTTAGCCATAGGCTATTATATATTTAATAGACTAAAATATAATGTAAACATAACTTTTATATGTACTGGGAAACCAAAAAATTTCTGTGATTTACTTTATTAGTATTCTCAGGAACCAGACCTGCAATATCTCTGAAGCATGCTTTTAATTTATTTTTTCTCAGTAAATCATTAATCAGCAAGTGTTTCAAACATGTTTGCATAAAAAATTTACATTGCATTTTCTTGTAATGAAAAGAAAATGTCTATCTTTGGTTAGTTTTCTTTCTTACTCCTAATCCTGTATGTGTGTATTTTTGTTTTCTCTCTTTTTCTTGAATTTGCTTTGCTCAAGGTCACTGAGGGTGGTATAGGCCCTGGTGAAAACTGCTTTTCGACAATCTAGAAAGAGCAAACTGGCTTGAAATCTTTACATGGAATCTCTGTGGATATTCCATACAGTTAGGCCTGAGGCTCTGGCCTGGTAATTTGTGTGAGTGCCCTTTCCTTATCTCAACCTAGATCTTGCCAGTTTCTTCTATGTTATTACGTAGGCTAATTGTATACCACGCAGGTAGGGAGGAGTATGTATGGCACTTCTGTGATCCACTTGAGTATCTCCCAATATTCTATTGTCCAGTTGTAACATGCAGCAACCATAGCTCAGGAATGCTATGATTCCTCAAGCCATTATGAACCTGCTTGAAAGCATGTCTGCTTTCTTCAGAAAGCCTCCTTTTTTTAAAAAAAAATTTTTATTTTTAAAATTTACAATATTGTATTGGTTTTGCCAAATAGCGAAATGAATCCGCCACAGGTATACATGTGTTCCCCATCCTGAACCCTCCTCCCTCCTCCCTCCCCATACCATCCCTCTGGGTTGTCCCAGTGCACCAGCCCCAAGCATCCAGTATTGTGCATCGAACCTGGACTGGCGACTCGTTCCATATATGATATTATATGTATTTCATGCCATTTTCCCACATCTTCCCACCCTCTCCCTCTCCCACAGAGTCCAAAAGACTGTTCTATACATGAGTGTCTCTTTTGCTGTCTCATATACTGGGTTATTGTTACCATCTTTCTAAATTCCATATATATGCGTTAGTATACTGTATTGGTGTTTTTCTTTCTGGCTTACTTCCCTCTGTATAATAGGCTCCAGTTTCATCCACCTCATTAGAACTGATTCAAATGTATTCTTTTTAATGGCTGAGTAATACTCCATTGTGTATATGTACCACAGCTTTCTCATCCATTCATCTGTTGATGGGCATCTAGGTTGCTTCCATGTCCTGGCTATTATAAACAGTGCTGTGATGAACATTGGGGTACATGTGTCTCTTTCAATTCTGGTTTCCTCAGTATGTATGCCCAGCAGTGGGATTGCTGAATCATAAGGCAGTTCTATTTCCAGTTTTTTAAGGAATCTCCACACTGTTCTCCATAGTGGCTGGACTAGTTTGCATTCCCACCAACAGTGTAAGAGGGTTCCCTTTTCTCCACACCCTCTCCAGCATTTATTGCTTGTAGACTCTTGGATAGCAGCCCTTCTGACTGGTGTGAAATGGTACCTCATAGTGGTTTTGATTTGCATTTCTCTGATAATGAGTGATGTTGAGCATCTTTTCATGTGTTTGTTAGCCATCTGTATGTCTCCTTTGGAGAAATGTCTATTTAGTTCTTTGGCCCATTTTTTGATTGGGCCATTTATTTTTCTGGAGTTGAGCTGTAGGAGTTGCTTGTATATTTTTGAGATTAGTTGTTTGTCAGTTGCTTCATTTGCTGTTATTTTCTCCCATTCTGAAGGCTGTCTTTTCACCGTGCTTATAGTTTCCTTTGTTGTGCAGAAGCTTTTAAGTTTAATTAGGTCCCATTTGTTTATTTTTGCTTTTATTTCCAATATTCTGGGAGGTGGGTCACAGAGGATCCTGCTGTGATGTATGTCGGAGTGTTTTGCCTATGTTCTCCTTTAGGAGTTTTATAGTTTCTGGTCTTACGTTTAGATCTTTAACCCATTTTGAGTTTATTTTTGGGTATGGTGTTAGAAAGTGTTCTAGTTTCATTCTTTTACAAGTGGTTGACCAGTTTTCCCAGCACCACTTGTTAAAGAGATTGTCTTTATTCCATTGTATATTCTTGCCTCCTTTGTCAAAGATAAGGTGTCCATATGTGCGTGGATTTATCTCTGGGCTTTCTATTTTGTTCCATTGATCTATATTTCTGTCTTTGTGCCAGTACCATACTATCCTGATGGCTGTGGCTTTGTAGTAGAGCCTGAAGTCAGGTAGGTTGATTCCTCCAGTTCCATTCTTCTTTCTCAAGATAGCTTTGGCTATTAGAGGTTTTTTGTATTTCCATACAAATTGTGAAATTACTTGTTCTAGCTCTGTGAAGAATACCATTGGTAGCTTGATAGGGATTGTATTGAATCTATAAATTGCTTTGGGTAGTATACTCATTTTCACTATATTGATTCTTCCAATCCATGAACATGGTATATTTCTCCATCTATTAGTGTTCTCTTTGATTTCTTTCACCAGGGTTTTATAGTTTTCTATATATAGGTCTTTAGTTTCTTTAGGTAGATATATTCCTAAGTATTTTATTCTTTCTGTTGCAATGGTGAATGGAATTGTTTCCTTAATTTCTCTTTCTGTTTTCTCATTATTAGTGTATAGGAATGCAAGGGATTTCTGTGTGTTGATTTTATATCCTGAAACTTTACTATAATCATTGATTAGTTCTAGTAATTTTCTGGTGGAGTCTTTAGGCTTTTCTATGTAGAGGATCATGTCAGCTGCAAACAGTGAGAGTTTTACTTCTTCTTTTCCAATTTGGATTCCTTTTATTTCTTTTTCTGCTCTGATTGCTGTGGCCAAAACTTCCAAAACTATGTTGAATAGTAGTGGTGAGAGTGGGCACCCTTGTCTTCTTCCTAACTTTAGAGGAAATGCTTTCAATTTTTCACCATTGAGGATAATGTTTGCTGTGGGTTTGTCATATATAGCTTTTATTATGTTGAGGTATGTTCCTTCTATTCCTGCTTTCTGGAGAATTTTTATCATAAATAGATGTTGAATTTTCTCAAAGGCTTTCTCTGTATCTATTGAGATAATCATATGGCTTTTATTTTTCAATTTGTTAATGTGGTGTATTACATTGATTGATTTGCGGATATTAGAGAATCCTTGCATCCCTGGGATAAAGCCCACTTGGTCATGGTGTATGATCTTTTTAATGTGTTGTTGGATTCTGATTGCTAGAATTTTGTTAAGGATTTTTGCATCTATGTTTATCAGTGATATTGGCCTGTAGTTTTCTTTTTTTGTGGCATCTTTGTCAGGTTTTGCTATTAGGGTGATGGTGGCCTCATAGAATGAGTTTGGAAGTTTACCTTCCTCTGCAATTTTCTGGAAGAGTTTGAGTAGGATAGGTGTTAGCTCTTCTCTAAATTTTTGGTAGAATTCAGCTGTGAAGCCGTCTGGACCTGGGCTTTTGTTTGCTGGAAGATTTTTGATTACAGTTTCAATTTCCGGGCTTGTGATGGGTCTGTTAAGATTTTCTATCTCTTCCTGGTTCAGTTTTAGAAAGTTGTACTTTTCTAAGAATTTGTCCATTTCTTCCACGTTGTCCATTTTATTGGCATATAATTGTTGATAGTAGTCTCTTATGATCCTTTGTATTTCTGTGTTGTCTCTTGTGATCTCTCCATTTTCATTTCTAATTTTATTGATTTGATTTTTCTCCCTTTGTTTCTGGATGAGTCTGGCTAATGGTTTGTCAATTTTATTTATCCTTTCAAAGAACCAGCTTTTGGCTTTGTTGATTTTTGCTATGGTCTCTTTTGTTTCTTTTGCATTTATTTCTGCCCTAATTTTTAAGATTTCTTTCCTTCTACTAACCCTGGGGTTCTTCATTTCTTCCTTTTCTAGTTGCTTTAGGTGTAGAGTTAGGTTATTTATTTGACTTTTTTCTTGTTTCTTGAGGTATGCCTGTATTGCTATGAACTTTCCCCTCAGCACCCCTTTTACAGTGTCCCATAGATTTTGGGTTGTTGTGTTTTCATTTTCATTCGTTTCTATGCAAATTTTGATTTCTTTTTTGATTTCTTCTGTGATTTGTTGGTTATTCAGCAGCGTGTTGTTCAGCCTCCATATGTTGGAATTTTTAATAGTTTTTCTCCTGTAATTGAGATCTAATCTTACTGCATTGTGGTCAGAAAAGATGCTTGGAATGATTTCAATTTTTTTGAATTTACCAAGGCTCGATTTATGGCCCAGGATGTGATCTCTCCTGGAGAAGATTCCATGTGCGCTTGAGAAAAAGGTGAAATTCATTTTTGAGGGATGAAATGTCCTCTAGATATCAATTAGGTCTAATTGGTCTATTGTATCGTTTAAAGTTTGTGTTTCCTTGTTAATTTTCTGTTTAGTTGATCTATCCATAGGTGTGAGTGGGGTATTAAAGTCTCCCACTATTATTGTGTTATTGTTAATTTCTCCTTTCATACTTGTTAGCATTTGCCTTACATATTGTGGTGCTCCCGTGTTGGGGCATATATATTTATAATTGTTATATCTTCTTCTTGGATTGATCCTTTGATCATTATGTAGTGACCATCTTTGTCTCTTTTACAGCCTTTGTTTTAAAGTCTGTTTTATCTGATAAGAGTATTGCTACTCCTGCTTTCTTTTGGTCTCTATTTGCATGGAAAATCTTTTTCCAGCCCTTCACTTTCAGTCTGTATGTGTCCCCTGTTTTGAGGTGGGTCTCTTGTAGACAGCATATGTAGGGGTCTTGTTTTTGTATCCATTCAGCCAGTCTTTGTCTTTTGGTTGGGGCATTCAACCCATTTATGTTTAAGGTAACTATTGATAAGTATGATCCCGTTGCCATTTACTTTATTGTTTTGGGTTTGAATTTATACACCATTTTTGTGTTTCCTGTCTAGAAAATATCCTTTAGTATTTGTTGGAGAGCTGGTTTGGTGGTGCTGAATTCTCTCAGCTTTTGCTTGTCTGAGAAGCTTTTGATTTCTCCTTCATATTTGAATGAGATCCTTGCTGGGTACAATAATCTGGGCTGTAGTTTATTTTCTTTCATCACTTTAAGTATGTCTTGCCATTCCCTCCTGGCTTGAAGAGTTTCTATTGAAAGATCAGCTGTTATCCTTATGGGAATTCCCTTGTGTGTTATTTGTTGTTTTTCCCTTGCTGCTTTTAATATTTGTTCTTTGTGTTTGATCTTTGTTAATTTGATTAATATGTGTCTTGGGGTGTTTCACTTTGGGTTTATCCTGTTTGGGACTCTCTGCATTTCTTGGACTTGAGTGATTATTTCCTTCCCCATTTTAGGCAAGTTTTCAGCTATTATCTCCTCAAGTATTTTCTCATGGTCTTTCTTTTTGTCTTCTTCTTCTGGGACTCCTATAATTCAAATGTTGTAGCGTTTAATATTGTCCTGGAGGTCTCTGAGATTGTCCTCATTTCTTTTAATTCATTTTTCTTTTATCCTCTCTGATTCATTTATTTCTACCATTCTATCTTCTAATTCACGAATCCTATCTTCTGCCTCTGTTATTCTACTATTTTTTGCCTCCAGAGTGTTTTTGATCTCATTTATTGCATTATTCATTATATATTGACTCTTTTATTTCTTCTAGGTCCTTGTTAAACCTTTCTTGCATCTTCTCAATCCTTGTCTCCAGGCTGTTTATCTGTGATTCCATTTTGATTTCAAGATTTTGGATCAATTTCACTATCATTATTCGGAATTCTTTATCAGGTAGATTTCCTATCTCTTCCTCTTTTGCTTAGTTTGGTGGGCATTTATCCTATTCCTTTATCTGCTGGGTATTCCTCTGTCTCTTCATCTTGTTTAAATTGCTGAGTTTGGGGTGTCCTTTCTGTATTCTGGCAGTTTGTGGAGTTCTCTTTATTGTGGCGTTTCCTCACTGTGTGTGAGTTTGTACAGGTGGCTTGTCAAGGTTTCTTGGTTAGGGAAGCTTGTGTCAGTGTTCTGGTGGGTGTAGCTGGATTTCTTCTCTCTGGAGTGCAATGAAGTGTCCAGTAATGAGTTATGAGATGTCTATGGTTTTGGGGTGACTTTGGGCAGCCTGTATCTTGGAGCTCAGGGCTGTGTTCCTGTGTTGCTGGAGAATTTGCTTGGTATGTCTTGCCCTGGAACTTGTTGACTCTTGTGTGGTGCTTGGTTTCAGTGTATGTATGGAGGCATTTGATGAGCTCCTGTCAATTAATGATCCCTGGAGTCAGGAGATCCCTGGAGTCAGGGTTTGGACTTAAGCCTCCTGCTTCCAGTTATCAGTCTTATTTTTACAGTAGTTTCAAAACTTCTCCTTCTATATAGCACCATTAATAAAACATCTACATTGAAGATGAAAAGTTTCTCCACCGTGTGAGTCACTCAGAGAGGTTCATAGCATTACATGGAGAAGAGAAGAGGGAGGAGGGAGTTAGAGGTGACCCGAATGAGATGAGGTGGAATCAATAGAGGAGAGAGTGGGTTAGCCAGTAATCACTTCCTTATGTGCACTCCACAACTGGACCGCTCAGAGATGTTCACGGAGTTATACAGAGAAGAGAAGAAGGAGGAAGGAGACAGAGGTGGCCAGGAGGATAAAAGGGGGAAATGAAAGGAGGGAGACAGATCCAGCCAGTAATCAGTTCCCTAAGTGTTCTCCACCATCTGGAACACACAGAAATTCAGAGTTGGGTAGAGTAGAGAGGGGTTAGGGAGGAGACACAGGCGACCCGGTGCAGAAAAAGGAGAGTCCAAAGGGAGAGAGAGCAGTCAAGCCAGTAATCTCGCTCCCTAGTGAAAAATGGGTATTCAAGATTGGGGTCTTAGGTACAAAATTGGTAACAAATACATAAAAGCAAAAATTAAAAATCTAGAGTAGAGTTTGGAATTTTAAAAATACAATGTTAAAGAAAAGAAGAAGGAAAGGAAAGAGAGCAAACAAAAACAAAAACAAACAAAGTTGCAAAAATTATAAAGAAAATTTAGGTACAAAATTGATAACAAATACCAAAAAGCAAAAGTTAAACATCTAGAGTAGAGTTTGGAATTTCAAAAATACAATGTTAAAGAAAAGAAGAAGAAAAAGAAAGAGAGAAAAAAACAAACAAAAACAAACAAAGTTCCAAAAATTATAAAGAAAATATAGGTACAAAATTGATAACGAATACCAAAAAGCATAAATTAAAAATCCAGAGTAGAGTTTGGAATTTCAGATATACAATGTTATATAAAAGAAGAAGAGAAAGAAAGAGAGAAAAAAAAAGTCACAAAAATTATATTAAAAAAAAAGGTACAAAATTGATAACAAATACCAAAAAGCTAAAATTAAAAATCTAGAGTAGAGATTGGAATTTCAAAACTACAATGTTAAAGAAAAGAAGAAAAAAATAAAAAACAAAAAACAAGGTCACAAAAATTATAAAAAAATATATATATATGATGTTTGCTTTAAAAAATAGGGTCCTTCTTTTTTTTTGCAAAAGTAATAGTAGGTTATAAAAGTGAAAATTAAAGGAATAATAGAGGACTTAAAATTTTTTTAAAAATTAAAAAGAAAGAAAGAATGATTGTAAAAATAGTAAAAATATATCTAGGACTTTCTCTGCTTTTGTTGTGAGTATTGTGGGGTCAGTTCATTTTCGGCTAGTTCTTTGGTCTGACTTACATTTCTCAAGATCTATAGGCCCCTTCCTATGTAGTTGATACTAACCACAGGGTTTTAATCTATTGCCTGTAGCTTCCAAGGCGGTTCCCTCTGTTATAGCTTCTTCTGTTTGCTGGTCTCTTCAGTGTCTGGTTTCCACCCTGACACAAAGGGGACGGTGGTGGACACTTTTTTTTTTTTTTAGGCTCACTTGTTCAGTCGCGCTGTGGGGAGGGGGGCACGCTGCAAACAAATAACACAGGCTTGTGCTCGCAGTGCCTCAGCCACACTGGGTCTGCCCCTGCTCACGGCGCATGTAGCCTCCCTGCCCACACTGCTCAGGCTCTAGGTTGCTCCGCTGGGAACCATCCGTGGCCGGCCCTGGGCTGCTTGCACCTCCTGGGTCCAAGCTGCTCAGGTTCAGGCACTCGGGTTGTCCTCAGAGGCGCAGACTCGGTTGGGCCTGCGTTTTGTGCCCTTCCCAGGTCCAAGCAGTTCAGGCGATGAGGTGTTTGGTGAGCGCGATTGCTGCGACTTATCGCCTCCCCGCCACTCAGTTATCTAGGTGTACAACTGGCGCACCTTCTCAGGCGGATGTTGACCGTCCAGACCCCCAGGAAGTTTTAGTTAGCAAAAAAAGCCTGCTTACAGTTTTTTAGATAATGTCTCTCTGGGGCTGCGATTGCTCCCTTCCGGTTCTGGCTGCCTGTCACCAGAGGGGGAAGGTCTGCAGCCGGCTATCTCTGTTCAGTCCTTTGTTCCGTGTGCGGGCCTGGCAGTGTCTTAGGTTAGGGCTGACTTTTTGCATGGTAGATATCCCACAGTCTGGTTTGCTAGCCCAAATTATTTTGCTCAGATAGCACTCGGGTTATTCAGGCCAGATCCTTACTCTAAGCTATGCAGCCTGCGCCGTGCCTCCCTGCCCAGCCCCCGCTTGCTAGTGGCGTGTGCAGGCGTCTGCGCTGCTTCTCCGCTGGGGGAGTTAACGTAGGGCTCGCAATCTGCAGGTTTTAATTGTTTATTTATTTTTCCTCCCTGTTATGTTGCCCTCTGTGCTTCCAAGGCTCAGCACAGATTCGGCAGTGAGAAGGTTTCCTGGTGTTTGGAAACTTCTCTCTTTTTAAGACTCCCTTCCGTCCCTCCCTCTTTTGTTTCTTTTTTTGTCTTTTATATTTTTTCCTACCTCCTTTTGAAGACTTGGGTTGCTTTTCTGGGTGCCTGATGTCCTCTGCCGGCATTCAGAAGTTGTTTTGTGGAATGTACTCAGCGTTTAAATGTTCTTTTGATGAATTTGTGGGGGAGAAAGTGTTCTCCCCGTCTTACTCCTCCGCCATCTTAGCTCCTCCTTCCAGAAAGCCTCCTGATGTTAGTAATAAACCTTTTCATACCCTCTTGGCCTCATTGGTGACATGTGACGTGATCAGTGACATATGTGACATCATCAGTGCACATTTGAACAGATTTTAAGTGAGAGATCCACATTCCTAAAAACAGATTGCTCACTAGGACTTTTAGGACTTTACAAAATTCTTTGCTCCTGATGCTGCCTATGGCTCTGTCACCAACAAAGATCCTGTTTCTCAGGTTTAGGGAAAAATACCTATGGCACATTAAGCCAGGGGTTAGCACTATAGAGCCAGCATTGCTGTAGAGGAGGCCCTAAACCCTGGCAATGCTGATATGAGACTCTCTGGAGGAAGAAACTAAATATAAATAGAGAGGATTTCCTCCAAGTGTGGCTGGTAACTACCCTAAAAATACAACTATTTGACCCAGCTGTAAATACAAAACTACTGAAAACTTTATAAAATAGAAAAACAAACAAAAGAAGTTTTTGTGTTTCTATAATATAGGTTCTTTTTTTTTTTTTTTTCAGGGGTTTAGCGGGCGGTCCGGATGCCCAGCGCCAAGAATTCCGCAGCATCCCCCAGCGAGAGGGGTTTCGTCCCCCCGCGCATCAGGGGTTAAGCGGGGCTTAGAAGGGCCTACGGCCGCGGCTGTCTCGTCCGCAGGTCTATCTGTTCACGCGTAGACTCACCTGGCAGCCCCCACTCTCTCCGGCCCCCGCCCCCCTCACTCACACTCAGCCTATAATATAGGTTCTAAATTAATATCTGCTGAGATACAACAATTGACAAATTTTCATGAACTTAATATTAGGGTATAGTTATAATTGGGGATCCTTCTACATTTAAACCAAGAGATTTGACTAAATTTAAGTAAAAGGCTCTCTATACTCTTAGGGGAGTGACCAAATATAAAACAGAGGAAAATTAGGTATTCCTTATCTTAATGATCAGAACTATTGCCTTATTTAAATTTCCCATGGTCATATAGCATCCTTGTCCTAAAATATCTCCTAGTGGTTATGCACATTCTGGCCCAACAAGTAATAAAACAAATTGCTGGCACTTAAAATTGGCTTTCAAAAATAACCCCTCACCCCAGTTAAAATAGTTGATACAGCACAACATAAATTAAAATAGGGATTTTAAGGATTGAAACCCATTATTCAAGACCTAATTAAAGAAGGGATGGTTATCTTCACTCTCTCTTCATTTAACAGCCCAATTTGGCCTGTTCTCAAATCTGAGAGGAATGATTGGCTCCTTATGATGGACCACCACAGCTTTAATGTTGTGGGCATACTGGTAAGGACCCTGAAAGTGAAAGTATTAGTCACTCAGTCTTGTCCAACTCTTTGGGACCCTGTGGACTGTAGCCTGCCAGGCTCCTCTTTCCATGGAATTCTCCAGGCAAGAATACTGGAATGGGGATACTGGAATACTGACCCAGGGATCAGACCTCTGCACTGCAGGCAGGTTCCTTACCATCTGAGCCATTAGAGAATCCCCATTGAGGCCCCTATACCAATATTATTGAAATGAATTATTATTTTCTGCAAAGAGTTTTTATAGTTACAGCTCTTACATTTAGTTCCTTGACCCATTTTGATTCAAAATGGATCATATGGGAGGAGATAGGGATCTAACTTTATTTTTTTGCATGTGAGTATCATCATGTCAGCATTATTTGTTGAAAACAAATTCTTTGCCAACTGAATGGTCCTGGCACCCTTGTCAAAAATCAATTTATCACAAATGTATGAATCATAGATAATAAACTAGGGCAATTAATTGTAGGGCTCAATTCCTCTTCCTTTCACTTCAAATACTCTTTCATTGCCTAATGTTCTGTCTTAAAACCATTGTCATATACAGATGTGAAAGATATATATGTTATATATATATAATACATGTATATGTATATATTATACAATTTATATTTTATATACAAATATTATACATACTTTTTTTTTTCAGTTTTTTTTTTTCAGATGGGAGGGTAAATCTCATCTCAGTTACTCATTCTTGACTGGAGTGAAAGTCTGGGATTAATTCATACTTTCTCCAAATGATTATTTTTTTAATATAGGGGAAAAAATGACTTAAGATCTGTCCTCTTAGTAATTGTTGAAGTGTACCACACATTGTTGTTAACTGTAGGCACAATATTGTACAGACTTCTAGACCCTTTTCATCTTTTGTAACTGAAACTTTATACACATTGAACACCAACTCCCTGTTTCCCCTTCCCATAGTCTCTGGCAACTGCTATTCCATTTTCTTCTTCTATGAGTTTGACTACCTTGCTGCTGCTGCTGCTAAGTCGCTTCAGTCGTGTCCGACTCTGTGCGGCCCCATAGAGGGCAGCCCACCAGGCTTCCCCTTCCCTGGGATTCTCCAGGCAAGAACACTGGAGTGGGTTGCCATTTCCTTCTCCAATGCATGAAAGTGAAAAGTGAAAGTGAAGTCACTCAGTCCTATCCAACTCTTAGTGACCTTAGATACCTCATAAAAGGGGAATCATGCAGTTGTCTGTGACTGACTTATTTCAACTTAGAATAATGTCCTTCAGGTTTATCCAAGTTATCACATATGGCAAGATTTCCTTCCTTTATAAGGTTTCTTAGTATACCATTGAATGCATATACCAGGTTTCTTTATTTCAAACATTCCAGTGTAACAATGGGGAGGGGATTAATGTTTTTTTTCCCTTATATTTTATATGACTGATTGTTGTTGTTGTTTAGCTGCTAAGTCATATCTGGCTGTTCTGCAAACCCATGGACTGTAGCCTACCTGGATCCTCTGTCTATGGGCAAGAATACTGGAGTGGGTTGTCATTTCCTTATGCAGGAGATCTTCCTGACCCAGAGATCAAACCTGCATCTCCAGTATTGGCAGGCAGATTCTTTACCACTGAGCCACAAGGGAAGCCCCATATGACTGATTACTGATGATAAAAAGAAAAATTCTGCACTTAAATAAAATTTCAGATCTTGTATAGTAGAGGGGAAAATGTAATAAAGGATAAACAAAATTTTTGTTGATATATTTTGGCCACACTGAAAAACATGTGGGATCTTTCCCTGACCATGCTCCCTGCATTGGAAGCACAGAGTCTTAACCACTGGACCTCCAGCGAAGTCCAAATGAAATTCTCTTTTGATTGAATTTGTTTGGGGACCTTCAGCTCTATGGATGTCCATATCTCTCTTCAGATTTGGGAATTTTTTAACCATTATTTCTTTAATTATACTTTCTTCCTCTTTTTCTCTGTTCTCTTTATGATAATATCATAATGAAATACTATTTTTCCTGATGTTGTCCCATAATTCACATAAGCTTTCTTCACTCCTTTGAGTTGGATTGAATTATCTCTATCTGCATTCCCTTATAGCTTGCTGAGCTTCCTTCAAATAATTTTTTTGTCAGGATATTTGCATATCTCCCTTTCTTTGAGGTTCTCTACTGAAAAATTATTGTGTTCCTTTGGTAATGTCATGTTTTCTTGGTTTTTCATGTTCTTCAAAGTCTTGTATTGTTGTTTTCCCCTTCGAAAAAGCAGTAACTTCCCCCACTCTTTACCAGCAGGCTTTGGATTCACCTGTTAGTCCAGCTAGGGATTCTGAGGCTTTCTCAGACGTCTCTATTGATGCACCTGCTACGCAGTTTTTGTTCCCTCTTGGGAGAGGGGCATTCTTAAGATTGTATCCCTTCTCTCAGTCCTGCAAAAGCAGACCAGGTGTGGAGGGCCCCTCATTTGTTTCCCAAGGACAGTGCCCCAAACTGCTCATGTTTGTGAGCCTTCAGTCCATCTTGCAGAGTTAGGGCAGCTTTCTGCACTTGCTCATTAGCTGTCTGCAGAGGCTTGCTCTTTCTGGCCATGGATGGACAGAGAGGGTAAAGGGCATCAGGGAGGAATTTGGAGTGTTGGGGATGACAGTCGGTCAGCTGGGGTTCATAGATGAGGCACCCCAGTGGCTCATCAGTAGAATTCCTGACGGAGTCCATGAAACGGTTAGTAGAAAGAACAGTGAAGTGTTTAGTAGAGTTTCTTTGATGACCTCAGCCCTGGCTGCTATATTCCAGCCTCTCCCAGTCCTTTCATCTGCAGACTACATCAGTAATCTGGGTTAGGTGAGAAAGAACTGGGCCTCTTGGGAACTGTCTCACATGTTGGGGAAACTGGACACTCACTCCCAAGCTCTCACTTTTCCCTTTGGGAGAAATTGTCTGTCACAGGGTCTTTCCTAGCACCAAACCGTGCTGCCTCAAGGGAAGAGTAATGCAGACAAAGGGAAATGTTCTATTTCCCCTCTTCAGTGTGTCTGTTTTTAGGATTTTTTGATCTAAAAATGTGCTGGAATTTCTTTGCGGGACTCAGACTCCCACAAAGGTAGTCTCAACCCTGCGTGGCTACCAAAATCAGTGTTCTGTGGGAGGATGATGGTTAAAATGTTCTAGGCAATGGCAACCCACTCCAGTACTCTTGCCTGGAAAATCCATGGACAGAGGAGCCTGGTAGGCTGCAGTCCATGGGGTCGTTAAGAGTCGGACACGACTAAGCGACTTCACTTTCACTTTTCTCTTTCATGCATTGGAGAAGGAAATGGCAACCCACTCCAGTATTCTTGCCTGGAGAATCCCAGGGACAGGAAGCCTGGTGGGCTGCCGACTATGGGGTCGCATAGAGTCGGACACGACTGAAGCGACTTAGCATTAGCATTAACATTCTGCCATCTAATTGATGTCACTCCCAGACAAATCTCTTTTCTGAGCTTAACAGTCCTACTTATTTTTTTAGTAGTTGTCCTAGGGTTTGCAATATACATTTACAGCTAATACAAGTCCATTTTAAAATAACAGTATACTGATTCATGGGTAGTGAGTACCTTGTAATAACCAAATGATCCTAATTCTTCCCTTGTTTCCCTTGTATCAGTGCTGTCATTTATTTCTTTTATACACAAGCATATAATGTATATATACAAACACACATAATTGAATACATTTTTGCTACTATTGTTTTGAACAAACTATTGTCTCCTATTTCATTTTAGAAAAAGTAAAATGAAAGATTTTACTTTTCCTTTACTTCTTCATTCTCTGATGCTGTTTTCTTTACACAGATCTGAGCTGCTGCTGCTGCTGCTGCTAAGTCGCTTCAGTCGTGTCCGACTCTGTGCGACCCCATACATGGCAGCCCACCAGGCTCCCCCATCCCTGGGATTCTCCAGGCATGAATACTGGAGTGGGTTGCCATTTCCTTCTCCAAAGCAGGAAAGTGAAAGTGAAAGTGAAGTCGCTCAGTCATGTCTGACTCTTAGCAACCCCATGGACTGCAGCCCACCAGGCTCCTCCATCCATGGGATTTTCCAGGCAAGAGTACTGGAGTGGGGTGCCATTGCTAGACCTATATAATTTTCCTTATTTCAAAAGAACTTCTTTTAGCATGTCTTGCAAGGCAGGTGTCCTGGCAATAAATTCCATCAGTTTTTTGTTTATCTGAGAAAGTTTTTATTTTCCTTCCAGCCTTTTCTGTGGATGTCTTTTCTTCGAACTTGTGTATGTAAAGTGCTAATTAGAGGGATTTGCCAGTTTCTTTTTTCAGGAGCTTGTTGTATCTTGTTTCCTCTGTAGTCTATGTAGCTGTGCAGGTTCTCTGATTCTGCAGTAGCAAGCCACTCTATTCTCCCTGGTCCACTAGGCAGCTCCCCTATCAGGGCCCTGAATCAGGCCAGAGGGATTGCAGTCTTGGACCCTCCTCTGAAATGCCTACTCCTGGATGCACACTCTGTTCCTCACCTTCTCTCTCACTCTGAGTGAGATGAGACAAAAATTGGTCCATCTGGCAGGCTACTCTCAGAAAGTTGGTATGATGGTGCACACTCCACTCCTTTCCCTTCCTCCTGAGGGAGACTTTTCTGGTTGTGCACCTTCTCCCCATTGAGCAAAGTTGTGAAGTCAAAGTGTTTGTCACTCAATTGTGTCTGACTCTTTGTGACCCCATGGACTGTAGCCTGCCAGCCTCTTCTGTCCATTGAATTCTCCAGGCAAGAATACTGGAGTGGGTTGCCATTCCCTTCTCCAGGGGATCTTCCCAACCCAGGGCCTGAACCTGGGTCTCCTGCATTGAAGGCAGATTCTTTACCATCTAAGCCACCAGGGAAGCCTGAGCAAAGTTGTGTTGGCACTTTCAGCTGCCTGCCACTTTTCCAGTGTCTCTGCAGACCCCCAGATCGACACATTGTGCTGATTCATCACCCCCTTATTGAGAGGTGAGGAGAGACAGAAATTAGTCCTTCAGGCAGCTCTCAGAAAATAAAAAATGTAGGTGGCATGTTCCTCTCATTTCTTTCCCTCCCTCCCAGAGAAGTCTCAGGGTGAGCTGTTTATCCCAGATAGGCAAAACTGTGCCAACTAGGCCTTCCAGTTTTCTATTGTGCTCAGCTGCCTCTGAGCCTCCAGGCTACGGTGGTTCTGCCAACAGTGAAAAGTGGGGTAAGACAAAAATCAGGGCTCTGAAAATGTGGTGTTGACTCTGAAAAGAAGGGTTCACTCTCTCTTTTCTACCAAAAAGTTGCAGGTTGGGGCCTTTCTCCCTTGACACTGAGCTATGTTAGCTTGGGGGTGGAGCTGATACAGGCAAAGTGATGCTGCTTTTCTTACCCTTTTCAGTGTAGCTGTTCTTGGTTTTGTGTTTGCTTGTGGTATGGCAACTTCTTCAGTGGAATCTTGAATTCACATAAAGATGTTTGGGTTTATGTGAAAGTGCAAGTGTTAGTCGAGTCCGACCCCATGGACTGCAGCCCACCAGGCTCTTCTATCCATTGAATTCTCCAGGCAATAATACTGGAGTGAGTTGCCATTCCCTTCTCCAAGGGATCTTCCCAACCCAGGAACTGAACCCAGGTCTCCTGCATTGCAGGCAGATTTGTTACCATCTCAGCTACTGGGTTATATCATTACTAAAGTGGTGTTTCTGCAGGGAAAGGAGGACTAGGACTTCCTATTCAGCCATCTTGCTGCTTTTACTCTCTGGGATTAGTTTTTCATCAGTAATCCCAGGGTTTATTTTCAGTTTTATGTTGCAGGTAATATGTAATTAGGTAGAATGGTCTTCAGATTTTGCCTTGGTGTCTAGTAAGATACTTTTACACAGGTAATATCTGAGATGTTATGGAAAATGTGTTAGTGATTTAAAAATACTATTTTTTAATGTATAAAACTCAATTTTTGCTGTTTAGATGGTTACATAGGAGACATTATAAGAAGCACTTGATAAAGTTCTTGTAAGTAGTGCTCAAAAGAGCATTCATAATTTAAAAATATACAGCTACATAAGATTAATTCAATGTATAGTCACACTTGATATTGATACCATTTCTCTGTTTCTAAAACCAATAATCAGTAGCATTGAATAGTTTGGTTGCCTGAAATGCAAAACCAGTGCCCAAACCAATCATTTCCACCAACCTCTGATGGGTGAGCATTTTGAAGTTCAGAGACTCGGGCCAATCCTTCTCCTGGGAAACTTTCTCCTCCTTCATTTCAGGTGCTGATGAGCCCAGTGGAAGCAAATGCTCAGAACTTGAAGATGTTGGCTGGGCACATTCCCCCATGTTCACTGGTGTACATGTGGAACATGTGACCCAAGCACTCAGAAGTTACATTGTTCAAATTGTTTTGCTGGATGAACCTGTATCATCAGCAAAACCACCACCACTTTGAGTGATCTGGCATTGTTAGTTCATTGTATAGAGAATGTCTCTGAAACACTCAGGCATGCCCAACAATAGCTCTGCAGTGTGTGGATAATTCACCATTTTTATACCTGTACTTTCCTGTCAAGTAATACATACTGTGAACATTCTTGTGCCACAAAAATGTTAAGAATCTTCCTCTGAAAATAAATCAACTACTTCCATCCAATCCATTTACCAAAAGGGAATTTATTTTTCTGCAATAACATGTAAGCATACAGTAACATACCTAAAAAGAAGGTATACTCTCTGTACCATCAAAGAGGAAACATGAGAATATTGTTAGTTGAGCAAGAAGAGGAAATGAAAGGTGATTATAAGTTTGAATTGATTCATAAGATTAATAAAATTATTTAAATACCACAATTCCATATAGTGAATCTATCCATTAGCTTTTAAGATTATAGTGGCCCATGATCACACAGCCATCTCTGCTATTTTAAAGTTAACCTTGGCAAATAGATTTCAGTAGAAATAAAATTTGTAATTATTAAAAACTTGATCTTTATGTAAATTTTCTTCTTGAAGATCATGGAAAACTATACCCAAGAGTGACACCAATATCCACGGCGTCGGATAGGCACCAATTATGTTTTGTTTGCTGTATCCTCTATATCTATTTGAGTGTGTGTACACACACCACACACACATACACACACACACACATATAAAAAACAGCTATGTGAGCACATGTGCATGCACGCTCAGTTTCTCAGTCATGTCCATCTCTTTGTGACCCTATGGACTCTCGCACACCAGGCTTCTCTGTCCACGGGATTTTCCAGGCAAGAATACTGGAGAGGGTATTTAGCACATAAAAGGTGCTAAATTCATATGCTGAATAAATGAATGTATGCTGTAGTGATGTTTTCTATTGGTAATCTAGTTTAGTGCTAGAAGCACAGACTTGGGAAATGGAAAGACCTGCATTTGCAACCCATTTCTGCTGTTAACTAATTGCTGACCTTGAACAGTATTTAATTTTCCAGAGCTTCTGTTTGTTCACATGTAGAATAAAGAAAACTTACATCGTAAGTCTTTTGTCAGGATAACTGGAGGGGCCTATAAAGCACTTAGCATACTGTCTGAAACCTCAAAGCATCCAATACATGGAAGCTACTATAAATATTGAATGAAGCTCTTCTGTAGATAGTACATGCTTCTAGGGACTTAGAAATTTATTATATTTTTCCATAGAGAAAAGACTTCCTAATCATACGGATTGGAGATGGGGAAGAAGGATGATTCGAGTTACTGTTATAAGTTCCCTCTCTTGTTCAGAGAATAGTAAAGATAGTTGATAAGTACTTATATTAAAATGTTTAGTATAACTTCTAAACTATTAGACAAAAGGAAATGGTGTGAAGTACTCAAAAAGAAGAAAGGGAATAGCATAGAGAACACAACATAGAAAGAAAGCATAAAAATGAGGAAGAAATAAAATCAGGTGTATCAGTAATTATAGTAAGTGTAAATAGATTTGTCAGTAATTCAGTCAGACCTTTCTTGTAGCTTGCTATACCAGGCATGTGCTAGGCCCAGTATGTAGACTGGTAAGTAAAAGCAATGTGATGAGGATGCAACCTCTCTGCATCTCTTGTATTGCCTTTCCTGTGCATTCATTTCATTCTTAGCTCAGTTGTTTTTCCTTCCTGGAGCTGCTGAGAAGTGTTCTACCAACTTAGCAACCCTGGCAGAAATAGCGGAGCTCTGTCTCAGAGCTCCAGTGGAACTCCTTCAACAGAGTCTCAGGAGCCTGGCTCATGCCAGAAATCAGACTGGCATGAAAAAGGATCTAAAAGAGTGGAAAAGAATCTAAAACAGTGGGTATACATATATGTATATCTGATTCATACCATATGGAGAGGAATATGTTAGTTCAGATGTCCACTGACAGATGAATGGATAAAGAAGATGTGGCTCATACCGACAATGGATTGTTACCCAGCCATAAAAAAGAATGAAATAATGGGATTTGCAGTGACATGGATGGACTTAGAGATTATCATACAGAGTGAAGTGAGTCAGACAAAGACAAATATTGTATGATATCCTTTATATGGAGAATCTAAAAAAATGGTACAAATGAGTTTATTTATAAAACAGAAAAAGAAACTTGTAGAAACATGTAGAAAACAAACTTACGGTTACCAAGGAAGAAAAGGGATAAGGGCATAAATTGACACACTACTATAAATAGGGGCTTCCCCGATGGCTCAGATGGTAAAGCATCTGCCTGCAATGCGGGAGACTCAGGTTCAATCCCTGGGTCAGGAAGATCCCCTGGAGAAGGAAATGGCAACCCACTCCAGTACTCTTGCCTGGAAAATTCCATGGACTGAGGACCCTGGTAGGCTACAGTCCATGGGGTTGCAAAGAGTTGGACACAACTGAGCAACTTCACTTTCACTATATATAAAATAGATTACAAGAACCTACTGTGTAGCAGAGGGAACTACTCAATACTCAGTGATGACTTATATGGGAAAAGAATCTAAAACAGTGGGTATACATATATGTATATCTGATTCAATCTAAAAGAGTGGATATATGTGTATGTATACCTGATTAACTTTTCTGTATAGTAGAAGCTAGCACAACATTGTAAAAACTACTCCAATAAAGATTATTTAAAAAATAAAGACCAACTGGTGCTTTTGCCAATTTGAATGGCAAGTAGATCCCAGGTTGGCTCAAACTTCAAACATCTGCAACACTTGTACTCTAATTAATATCTGCTAATATGACAAGTAGTGAAGTAAAATTTGATAATTGCTGTGGTGTTGATGTTCAGTTGGTAACTCATGTCTGACTCTTTGTGACTCCATAGACTGTAGCATGCCAGGTTTCCCTGATAATTTCTAAATTTAACTTCAAAAGAAAAAACCAGAAGTTAAATATTAGGTACATGCTGTGGACATCTGTAGTGCCTGAACCTTCAGCAATAGGTTCTTTAGCACAGAATCCACTTCCTGGAGCTCTAGACCTCTCCCAGTCTTCTATGCCCTCTCCAATCTTGATATAGCTGGATTTAGAAAATAGGTTCAGAATAGTTTCCATTATAATTTGAAGTCATTGTTAATATTTTCATATCACTAATGAAGCTGATAAGAGGTATGAAGTCATTCTGATTTAAAATTTTTATTTATTTACTTATTAATTTATTGTCATGATGTGCTTTTTTCTGAAAGATTTTTTAAGAAAATCTTTCTGCTTTGATGTTCTGAAATGTCATAATAATTCATTTGTGAGTATTTTTTCATTAATTGTTTTTGGTACTTGATGAGGGTTTTTTTTTTAGTGTGCAAAGAGAAGTATTCTATATTTTCAGATCTTGAAAATTTTTCTATTTCTTTCATCATTTCCTTTTTGCTTCTTCTCTGTTTAAATTTCAAGTACTTGTATGTCTGATATTATGTTTTTCTCCTCCTAGCTTTTTTTTTCTGTTATAATTTCTGCAGGTATTTTTGTCTTCCTTTTTTTTTTTTTTTTTTTGAAAGGTTTTCTTCTTAAAGCCTTACATTATTTTTATTTTAAATAAAAATTAGTTTTATTTTTAAATAAAAATTAGTTTTATTTTTAAATAAAAATTAGTTTTATTTTTTTCTTTTTTTTATTATTATTTTTTTTTAGTTTACAATATTGTATTGGTTTTGCCATACATCAACATGCATCTGCCACGGGTGTACACGTGTTCCCCATCCTGAACCCCCCTCCCACCTCCCTCCCCATACCATCCCTCTGGGTCATCCCAGTGCACCAACCCCAAGCTTCCTGTATCCTACATTGAACCTGGACTGGTGATTCGTTTCTTATATGATGTTATACATGTTGTAATGCCATGCTCCCAAATCATCCTCCCTCCCTCGCACAGAGTCCAAAAGACTGTTCTATACATCTGTGTCTCTTTTGCTGTCTCGCATACAGGGTTGTCATTACCATCTTTCTAAATTCCATATATATGTGTTAGTATACTGTATTGGTATTTTTCTTTCTGGCTTACTACACTCTGTATAATATGCTCCAGTTTCATCCACCTCATTAGAACTGATTCAAATGTATTCTTTTTAATGGCTGAGTAATACTCCATTGTGTATATGTACCACTGCTTTCTTATCCATTCATCTGCTGATGGACATCTAGGTTGCTTCCATATCCTGGCTATTATAAACAGTGCTGCGATGAACATTGGGGTACACGTGTCTCTTTCAATTCTGGTTTCCTCAGTGTGTATATGCCCAGCAGTGGGATTGCTGGGTCATATGGCGGTTCTATTTCCAATTTTTTAAGGAATCTCCACAGTGTTCTCCATAGTGGCTGTACTAGTTTGCATTCCCACTAACAGTGTAAGAGGGTTCCCTTTTCTCCACACCCTTTCCAGCATTTATTGCTTGTAGACTTTTGGATTGCAGCCATTCTGACTGGCGTGAAATGGTACCTCATTGTGGTTTTGATTTGCATTTCTCTGATAATGAGTGATGTTGAGCATCTTTTCATGTGTTTGTTAGCCATCTGTATGTCTCCTTTGGAGAAATGTCTGTTTAGTTCTTTGGCCCATTTTTTGATTGGGTCATTTATTTTTCTGGAATTGAGCTGCAGGAGTTGCGTGTATATTTTTGAGATTAGTTGTTTGTCAGTTGCTTCATTTGCTGTTGTTTTCTCCCATTCTGAAGGCTGTCTTTTCACCGTGCTTATAGTTTCCTTTGTTGTGCAGAAGCTTTTAATTTTAATTAGGTCCCATTTGTTTATTTTTCTTTTATTTCCAATATTCTGGGAGGTGGGTCATAGAGGATCCTGCTGTGATGTATGTCGGAGAGTGTTTTGCCTATGTTCTCCTCTAGGAGTTGTATAGTTTCTGGTCTTATGTTTAGATCTTTAATCCATTTTGAGTTTATTTTTGTGTATGGTGTTAGAAAGTGTTCTAGTTTCATTCTTTTACAAGTGGTTGACCAGTTTTCCCAGAACCACTTGTTAAAGAGATTGTTTTTTCTCCATTGTATATTCTTGCCTCCTTTGTCAAAGATAAGGTGTCCATAGGTGCGTGGGTTTACCTCTGGGCTTTCTATTTTGTTCCATTGATCTATATTTCTGTCTGTGCCAGTACCATACTGTCTTGATGACTGTGGCTTTGTAGTAGAGCCTGAAGTCAGGCAGGTTGATACCTCTAGTTCCATTCTTCTTTCTCAAGATTGCTTTGGTTATTCGAGGTTTTTTGTATTTCCATGCAAATTGTGAAATTATTTGTTCTAGCTCTGTGAAAAATACTGTTGGTAGCTTGATAGGGATTGCATTGAATCTATAGATTGCTATGGGTAGTATACTCATTTTCACTATATTGATTCTTCCGATCCATGAACATGGTGTATTTCTCCATCTATTAGTGTCCTCTTTGATTTCTTTCATCAGTGTTTTATAGTTTTCTATATATAGGTCTTTAGTTTCTTTAGGTAGATATATTCCTAAGCATTTTATTCTTTTCGTTGCAATGGTGAATGGAATTCTATCCTTAATTTCTCTATTTTCTCATTATTAGTGTATAGGAATGCAAGGGATTTCTGTGTGTTGATTTTGTATCCTGCAACTTTACTATATTCATTGATTTGCTCTAGTAATTTTCTTGTGGAGTCTTTAGGTTTTCTATGTAGAGGATCATGTCAGCTGCAAACAGTGAGTTTTACTTCTTTTCCAATTTGGATTCCTTTTATTTCTTTTTCTGCTCTGATTGCTGTGGCCAAAACTTCCAAAACTATGTTGAATAGTAGTGGTGAGAGTGGGCACCCTTGTCTTGTTCCTGACTTTAGGGGAAATGCTTTCTATTTTTCACCATTGAGGATAATGTTTGCTGTGGGTTTGTCATATATAGCTTTTATTATGTTGAGGTATGTTCCTTCTATTCCTGCTTTCTGGAGAGTTCTTATCATAAATGGATGTTGAATTTTCTCAAAGGCTTTCTCTGCATCTATTGAGATAATCATATGGCTTTTATTTTTTAATTTGTTAATGTGGTGTATTACATTGATTGATTTGCGGATATTAGAAAATCCTTGCATCCCTGGGATAAAGTCCACTTGGTCATGGTGTATGATCTTTTTAATATGTTATTGGATTCTGATTGCTAGAATTTTGTTAAGGATTTTTGCACCTATGTTCATCAGTGATATTGGCCTATAGTTTTCTTTTTTTGTGGCATCTTTGTCAGGTGTTGGTATTAGGGTAATGGTGGCCTCATAGAATGAGTTTGGAAGTTTACCTTTCTCTGCAATTTTCTTGAAGAGTTTGAGTAGGATAGGTGTTAGCTCTTCTCTAAACTTTTGGTAGAATTCAGCTGTGAAGCCGTCTGGACCTGGGCTTTTGTTTGCTGGAAGATTTCTGATTACAGTTTCAATTTCCGGGCTTGTGATGGGTCTGTTAAGATTTTCTATTTCTTCCTGGTTCAGTTTTGGAAAGTTGTACTTTTCTAAGAATTTGTCCATTTCTTCCACGTTGTCCATTTTATTGCCATATAATTATGGATAGTAGTCTCTTATGATCCTTTGTATTTCTGTGTTGTCTCTTGTGATCTCTCCATTTTCATTTCTAATTTTATTGATTTGATTTTTCTCCCTTTGTTTCTTGATGAGTCTGGCTAATGGTTTGTCAATTTTATTTATCCTTTCAAAGAACCAGCTTTTGGCTTTGTTGATTTTTGCTATGGTCTCTTTTGTTTCTTTTGCATTTATTTCTGCCCTAATTTTTAAGATTTCTTTCCTTCTACTAACCCTGGGGTTCTTCATTTCTCCTTTTCTAGGTGCTTTAGGTGTAGAGTTAGTTTATTTATTTGACTTTTTTCTTGTTTCTTGAGGTATGCCTGTATTGCTGTGAACTTTCCCCTTAGCACTGCTTTTACAGTGTCCCATAGGTTTTGGGTTGTTGTGCTTTCATTTTCATTCGTTTTTATGCAAATTTTGATTTCTTTTTTGATTTCTTCTGTGATTTGTTGGTTATTCAGCAGCGTGTTGTTCAGCCTCCACATGTTGGAATTTTTAATAGTTTTTTCTCCTGTAATTGAGATCTAATCTTACTGCACTGTGGTCAGAAAAGATGCTTGGAATGATTTCAATTTTTTTGAATTTACCAAGGCTCGATTTATGGCCCAGGATGTGATCTATCCTGGAGAAGGTTCCATGTGCACTTGAGAAAAAGGTGAAATTCATTGTTTTGGGATGAAATGTCCTATAGATATCAATTAGGTCTAACTGGTCTATTGTATCATTTAAAGTTTGTGTTTCTTTGTTAATTTTCTGTTTAGTTGATCTATCCATAGGTGTGAGTGGGGTATTAAAGTCTCCCACTATTATTGTGTTATTGTTAATTTCCCCTTTCATACTTGTTAACATTTGTCTTACATATTGTGGTGCTCCTATGTTGGGTGCATATATATTTATAAGTGTTATATCGTCTTCTTGGATTTATCCTTTGATCATTATGTAGTGACCATCTTTGTCTCTTTTCACAGCCTTTGTTTTAAAGTCTATTTTATCTGATATGAGTATTGCTACTCCTGCTTTCTTTTGATCTCTATTTGCATGGAAAATCTTTTTCCAGGCCTTCAATTTCAGTCTGTATGTGTCCCCTGTTTTGAGGTGGGTTTCTTGTAGACAGCATATGTAGCGGTCTTGTTTTTGTATCCATTCAGCCAGTCTTTGTCTTTTGGTTGAGGCATTCAACCCATTTAGGTTTAAGGTAATTATTGATAAGTATGATCCCATTGCCATTTGCTTTATTGTTTTGGGTTCGAGTTTATACACCGTTTTTGTGTCTCTTGTCTAGAGAATATCCTTTAGCATTTGTTGGAGAGCTGGTTTGGTGGTGCTGAATTCTCTCAGCTTTTGCTTGTCTGTAAAGCTTTTGATTTCTCCTTCATATTTGAATGAGATCTTTGCTGGGTACAGTAATCTGGGCTGTAGGTTATTTTCTTTCATCACTTTAAATATGTCTTGCCATTCCCTCCTGGCCTGAAGAGTTTCTATTGAAAGATCGGCTGTTATCCTTATGGGAATCCCCTTATGTGTTACTTGTTGTTTTTTCCTTGCTGCTTTTAATATTTGTTCTTTGTTAATTTGATTAATATGTGTCTTGGGGTGTTTTGCCTTGGGTTTATCCTGTTTGGGACTCTCTGGGTTTCTTGGACTTGGGTGATTATTCCCTTCCCCATTTTAGGGAAGTTTTCAACTATTATCTCCTCAAGTATTTTCTCATGGTCTTTCTTTTTGTCTTCTTCTTCTGGGACTCCTATGATTCGAATGTTGTAGCATTTAATATTGTCCTGGAGGTCTCTGAGATTGTCCTCATTTCTTTTAATTGTTTTTTCTTTTAATTTGTTTTTCTTTTTTCCTCTCTGATTGAATTATTTCTACCAGTCTATCTTCTATTTCATTAATCCTATCTTCTGCCTCCCTTATTCTACTATTTGTTGCCTCCAGAATGTTTTTGATCTCATTTATTGCATTATTCACTATATATTGACTCTTTTTTATTTCTTTTAGGTCCTTGTTAAACCTTTCTTGCATTTTCTTAATCCTTGCCTCCAGGCTATTTATCTGTGATTCCAGTTTTATTTCAAGATTTTGGATCATTTTCACTATCATTATTTGGAATTCTTTATCAGGTAGATTCCCTATCTCTTCCTCTTTTGTTTGGTTTGGTGGGCATTTATCCTGTTCCTCTACCTGTTGGGTATTCCTCTGTCTCTTTATCTTGTTTAAATTGCTAAGTTTGGGGTGGCCTTTCTGTATTCTGGCAGTTTGTGGAGTTCTCTTTATTATGGAGTTTCATCGCTGTGGGTAGGGTTGTATCGGTGGCTTGTCAAGGTTTTTTGGTTAGGGAAGCTTGTGTCGGTGTTCTGGTGGGTGTAGCTGGGTTTCTTCTCTCTGGAGTGCAATGAAGTGTCTAGTAGCGAGTTATGAGATGTCAATGGTTTTGGAGTAACTTTGGGCAGCCTGTATATTGAAGCTCAGAGCTGTGTTCCTGTGTTGCTGTAGAATTTGCATGGTATGTCTTGCTCTGGAACTTGTTGGCCCTTGGGTGGTGCTTGGTTTCAGTGTAGGTATGGAGGCGTTTGATGAGCTCCTGTCAATTAATGTTCCCTGGAGTCAGGTGTTCTATGATGTTCTCAGGATTTGGACTTAAGCCTCCTGCTTGTGGTTTTCAGTCTTATTTTTACAGTAGTCTCAAGACTTCTCCTTCTATAAAGCACCATTGATAAAACATCTAGGTTAAAGATGAAATGTTTCTCCACAGTGAGGGACACCCAGAGAGGTTCACAGAGTTACATGGAGAAGAGAAGAGGGAGGAGGGAGTTAGAGGTGACCTGAATGAGATGAAGTGGAATCAAAAGAGGAGAGAGCAAGCTAGCCAGTAATCACTTCCTTATGTGCACTCCACAGTCTGGACCACTCAGAGATGTTCATGGAGTTATACAGAGAAGAGAAGAGGGAGGAAGGAGACAGACCTGGCCAGGAGGATAAAAGGGGGGAATGAAAAGGAGGGAGACAGATCCAGCCAGTAGTCAGTTCCCTAAGTGTCCTCCACTGTCTGGAATACACAGAGATTCAGAGAATTGGGTAGAGAAGAGAAGGGGGAGGGAGGAGACAGAGGCGACCTAGTGGAGAGAAAGGAGAGTCCAAAGGGGGAGAGAGCAGTCAAGCTAGTAATCTCGCTGCCAAGTAAAAATAGGTACTGAAGACTGGGTTCTTAAGGGTATAAAATTGATAACAAATACCAAAAAGCAAAGATTAAAATTCTAGAGTAGAGGTTGGATTTTCAAAAATACTATATTAAAGCAAAGAAGAAAAAGAAAAAAAAAAAACAAAGTCACAAAAGTTATTTAAATACATATATGTATGAAGTTCGCTTTAAAAATAGGTTTTTAAAAAAAAAGTAATAGTAGGTTATAAAAATGAAAGTTAAAGGAGTAATAGAGGACTTAAAAATTTTTTTTAAGTTACATAAAAAAAGAAAAGAAAAAGAAAAAAAAAGAATGATCATAAAAATAGTGAAAATATATCTAGGACTTTCTCTGGTGGTGTTGTGGGTAGTGTGGGGTCAGTTCATTTTCAGATAGTTTCTTGGTCCGGCTTATATTTCTCAAGATCTATAGGCCCCTTCCTATGTATTTGGTACTAACTACAGGGTTTTAATCTATTGCACCTGTCACTCCCAAGGTGGTTCCCTCTGTTTCAGCTTCTTCTGTTTGCTGGTATCTTCAGTGTCTGATTTCCGCCCTGACACAAGGGGGCGGTGGTGGACACTTTTTTTTTTTTTAGGCTCACTTGTTCAGTTGCACTGTGAGGAGGGAGGGACACTGCAAACAAATAACACTGGCGTGTGCTCGTAGTGTCTCAGCCACACTGGGCCTGCCCCCGCTCATGGCGCGTGCACCCTCCCTGCCCACACAGCTCAGGCTCTAGGTTGCTCCGCCGGGAACCGTCCAAGGCCGGCCCTGGGCTGCATGCACCTCCCAGGTCTAAGCCACTCAGGTTCAGGCACTCGGGTAGTACTCAGAGGCGCAGACTCTGTTGGGCCTGCGTTTTGTACCCTTCCCAGCTCCGAGCAGCTCAGGTGATGAGGTGTTTGGCGAGTGCGGTCACTGTGACTTATTGCCTCTCCTGTCCCTGCCGCTCGGTTTTCTGGGTGTACAACCAGCCCACCTTCTCAGGCAGATGACTGTCCAGAACCCCAAGAAGTCTTAGTTAGCAAAGAAGCCTGCTTGCAGTTTGGTAGATAATGTCTCTCTGGGGCTGTGATTGCCCACTTAGGGCTCTGGCTGCCTGTCACCGGAGGGGGATGGTCTGCAGCTGGCTAGTTCTGTTCTGCCCTTTGTTCTGTGTGCGGGCCTGGTGGTGTCTTAGGGCTTTTCGCGTGGTAGCTATCCCACAGTCTGGTTTGCTAGCCCAAATTAGTTCGCTCTGATTACCTTCGGGGGCATTCAGGCCCGATCCTTACTCTAATCAATGCAGCCCGTGCCTCCCTGCCCAGCCCCCACTTGCTAGTGGTGGGCACAGAAGTCTGCGCTTCTTCTCTGCTGGGGGAGTTACCATTGGGCTCGTAATCTGTGGGTTTTAATTATTTACTTATTTTTCCTCCCTATTATGTTTCCCTCTGTGCTTCCAAGGCTCGGCACAGACTCAGCAGTGAGAGTGTTTCCTGGTGTTTGGAAACTTCTCTCTTTTTAAGACTCCGTTCCAGAGATGAATCTCCGTCCCTACCACTTTTGTCTCTTTTTTTGTCTTTTGTATTTTTCCTACCTCCTTTTGAAGATAATGGGCTGCTTTTCTGGGGGCCTGATGTCCTCTGCCGTCATTCAGAAGTTGTTTTGTGGATTTTACTCAGCATTTAAATGTTCTTTTGATGAATTTGTGGGGGAGAAAGTGGTCTCCCCGTCCTATTCCTCCACCATCTTAGGACCGCTTCCTGTCTGAAACTTTCAAAAGTCAACGTTATATTTAGCAGAGTCTCATTCCCTAAAGATATTATTTAGTTGTGATTTAAGGCCAGTTCAGTTCAGGTGCTTGGTCGTGTATGACTCTTTGCCACCCCATGAACTGCAGCATTCCAGAGTTCCTGGTCTATCACCAACTCCCGGAGTTTACTCAAACTTATGTCCATAGAGTCACTGATGCCATCCATCCATCTCATCCTCTGCTGTCTCCTTCTCCTTCAGCCTTCAATCTTCCCCAGCACCAGGGTCTTTTCCAATGAGTCAGTCTTTCACACCAGGTGGCCAAAGTATTGAGGTTTCAGCTTCAGCATCAGTTCTTCCAATGAATATTCAGGACCGATTTCCTTTAGAATGGACTGGCTGGATCACCTTGCAGTCCAAGGGACTCTCAAGAGTCTTTGCCAACACCACAGTTCAAAAGCATCAATTCTTTCAGTGCTCAGCTTTCTTTATAGTCCAAATCTCACATCCGTACATGACTACTGGAAAAACAATAGCCTTGACTAGACAGACCTTTGTTGGCAAAGTAATGTCTCTGCTTTTTAAAATGCTGTCTAGGTTGGTCATAGCTTTCTTCCAAGGAGCAAGCATCTTTTAATTTCATGGCTGCAGTCACCAACTGCAGTGATTTTGGAGCCCAAGAAAATAAAGTCTGTCACTATTTTCATTGTTTCTCCACCTATTTTTCATGAAATGATGGGACCAGATGCCATGATCTGGGTTTTGGAATGCTGAGCTTTAAGTCAGCTTTTTTCACTTTTCTCTTTTTCTGTCATCAAGAGGCTCTTTAGTTCCTCTTCACTTTCTGCCATCAGGGTGGTGTCATCTGCATATCTGAGGTTATTGATATTTCTCCCGGCAATCTCAATTCCAGCTTGTGTTTCATTCAGCCCAGCATTTTGAATGATGTACTCTGCATAGAAGTTAAATAAACAGGGTGACAATATACAGCCTTGACATACTCCTTTCCCAATTTGGAACCAGTCTGTTGTTCCATGTCCAGTTCTAACTGTTGCTTCCTGACCTGCATACAGATTTCTCAGGAGGCAGGTCAGGTGGTCTGGTATTCCCATCTCTTGAAGACTTTCCCACAGTTTGTTGTGATCCACACAGTCAAAGACTTTGGCATAGTCAAAAAAACAGAAATAGATGTTTTTCTGGACCTCTCTTGCTTTTTCTATGATGCAATGGATGTTGGCAATTTGATTGTTTGTTCCTCAGCCTTTTCTAAATCCAGCTTGAACATCTGTAAGTTCATGGTTGATGTAGTGTTGAAGCCTGGCTTGGAGAATTTTGAGCTTTACTTTGCTAGTATGTGAGATGAGTGCAATTGTGAGGTAGTGTGACCATTCTTTAGCATTGCCTTTCTTTGGGATTGGAATGAAAATGGACTTTTCCAGTCCTGTGGCCACTGTTGAGTTTTCCAAATTTGCTGGCATATTCAGTACAGCACTTTCACAGCATCATCTTTTAGGATTTAGAATTCAAGGCCATATATATTTTGAAAATCCATGTACTCAGCGTTTGTTTTTACATCACTTCTGTATATTTCAGTTATGCATGTTTATACTAAAATTTCATGTTAGTACATAAGAAGTAAAGTGAAAGGTAAAAGATCTTCATCTTATAACCAAGATTAGAGGAATGAAAAGTAGTTTTGTTAGATATTAGCTAGCTGGGGGCTTCCCAAGAGGTGCTAGTGTTTAAAAGTCTGCCTGCCAGTGCAGGAAACTCAGAAGACATGGGTTTGATCCTTGTTTTGGAAAGATCCCTGGAGAAGAAAATGGCAGCCCACTCCAGTATTCTTACCTGGGAAATCCCATGGACAGAGGAACCTGGTGGGCTGAGTCAGACATGACTGAGCACACACATAGAGATATTAGACAGCCAGTTTATGGTGCAGCTGAAAACACCAAGAATTAATAGTACTTCACAGGTTTATTACAGTCATGGAATATATTGACAAGGAGAGAGGAGGCAAATCTGATTAAAGTCATATGTGCTATTTTCTTTCCCCCTCTATTCAATCTCTATGATATCAATTGTGAGAAGTAAGCAATGAAAGTTAGCTAGCTGGGTCTAGCTTATGGTTTTCTGCCCTGTGAGCTTGGGAAGAACACCTGGGCAGTCAGGAGTCCCATATCCATATACATATCTGTACCTATGTCCATATCCATATGTACTTAGGTTGCATTTTAAAAGCAGAGCTGCTGAAACATCAAGCCTCAGTTCTTTCCTTTTCTTAAACTCGTGGCATGAAAAGAATCCCTGACTGCCTGTTCCTTCCATTCCCTATTGTCCCATTTCCTTCACAATCTGAAATGGATTCAGTCTGTCTTTTCACTCTACCCAGTTTTTGGAGCTTTTGTGTCACAAGATCATATCCATTGTGCTTTTCTCATAGCAATTTATTATGCCACAAATACAGGAATAATAATAATAAATGATTGAGCTTCCCTGGAGGCTCAGATGGTAAAGAATCTGTTTGTAATGCAGAACACCCGGGTTCAGTCCTTGGGTCAGGAAGATCTCCTGGAGAAGGGAATGGCAACCCACTCCAGTATTCTTGCCTGAAAAATCCCATGGACAGAGGACCTGGTGGGCTACAGTCCATGGGGTCACAAAGAGTTGGACACGACTGAGTGACAAACACTTTTACTTTCACAATAATAAATATTAAGTATGCTTATTGTTTATGGGATTCTCCAGGCAAGAACACTGGAGTGGGTTGCCATTTCCTCCTCCAATGCATGAAAGTGAAAAGTGAAACTGAAGTCGCTCAGTCGTGTCCAACCCTCAGCGACCCCATGGACTGCAGCCTTCCAGGCTCCTCCATCCATGGGATTTTCCAGGCAAGAATACTGTAGTGGGGTGCCATTGCCTTCTCTGCATTGTTTATGAACTCCTTGCTAAATGGTAATAAAGAAAAATGATTTAGAGCACAGCCTTTATATTGCTTAGATTTCAGTCTTTGTTTTGTCACATAGCTATTTCATAGTGAGTGAATTAATCAGTCTCTCTATATCTTAGTTATTTCATCTGTGAAGTGGAGATAATATTCCTGAACACATAGGGCTAAGATGAGGATTATATGATGATTATGAAGTACTTAGCACAGTGGCTGGTATTTAGTAAGTACTCCATTATACTCTGGTGGCTTATTTAGGAAGTTTATATAACTCTTTGAACTTCCAGCATCTATTATATATAGTGGATAAAAATTGAAATCATCAGACAGGCAGCTGTTAATCTTTACCTTTAAACATAACAGTGGACACAAATTCTCATCCATTTTAGCTTTGTTCTATCATCTCTTCTTCCTACATCTTTATTATTCTTATGCTTTCTGAATTGGAGATTCTCAGAGAATTATTTTCCTTTTTCCTGCTTCCTTATTTCTGAAAATAATCATTGTTTTAGCCTACGCATTGAGCAAAATTTCTTAACTTTTCATCGAGTTTTTGTGATTTATTCTCTCAAAAAAATTCATTGAACACTTACTTTGTACCAGATACAGGGGATAAAGATATGATATGCCCTAATGATGCTAAAGCTGAAACTCCAGTACTTTGGCCACCTCATGTGAAGAGTTGACTCATTGGAAAAGACTCTGGTGCTGGGAGGGATTGGGGGCAGGAGGAGAAGGGGATGACAGAGGATGACATGGCTGGATGGCATCACGGACTTGATGGATGTGAGTCTGAGTGAACTCTGGGAGTTGGTGATGGACAGGGAGGCTTGGTGTGCTGCGATTCATGGGGTCACAAAGAGTTGGACACAACTGAGTGACTGAATTGAACTGAACCGAATTGTGTCTGGGGACAGTGAGGTTCAGGAAAAAGCTTTCCATCTAAGTGCATCTTTCTCCTGGCCCTGCTGTGTGTTTCATGGGTTTTTTGTTTTTTGTCTTTCTTTCCAAGCTTCTGTTCAAGTGTAGAAGTGTTCCAGCTTGGGGGACAGTTCTTGGTAGCTGCGTATTTCCAACCCCAAGCTTCTGATACAACTCTGGTGTCAGCTCTTTTATTTTTCCAGTTGTGTTTTGTTAAGAATACATTCTGTTACTAATTTTTTTCATGATTTTAGGTCACATTGATAGCTTTTATCTATGTAACAAAATAGTTATTTTATTCTTTTGAAACTCAGTTTCTCCTAGCCTTGTCTTTCTATTCTTTAGAATGTTTGAATTCTATAATTTTTATTCTTAAGTTCTTAAGTTTAAAATTTCTTAATTTCTTTGCCTTATCTTTTCCCTTTCCTTAGATCTCAATTTTCCTATTATTTAAATTTTTATACGTTCTCATTTTATTTCATTTATACAAGTGAGTCCAGTCTTAAAAATCATCTTATAACATTACTCTTATTTTCCCACTTGACAGTGTGGCAGTTGATACTCAGAGAGGGAAGGGCTTGTTAAGGTGGCAGAGATAGACTGGCAGGATTATATTTAAAGTATTCACTTAAGAAAAATTTTCATGTGTTTTTTTAAAATTCTTGGACCTTCCCTCATGAAGTCAGCTGGACATTTTGAGCTCAAATCTCAGGAAGCGATATTACAAATGAAACAGGATTATAAAAGAAAATTTCCTTGTGATTTCTTTGTTTCAACAGCAAAAGTTTAAGGTGAATGTAAATGACTCAAGAACAGATGAAAAGCATAAGGACAAAACTAGATAAAAGGAGCTGTTTTTATCCTTCTCCCAATCTCCCAGCCTTAGTGAGGAAATAATTATATTTGTTTTGTGAAGAGAAAAAGACTTGAAAAGGAAGTTATGAGGTCGTAGGTGAGTTTCTCTTAAAGAGTCCTATACATGCTTCCTCGGGGTGCAGGTGGCAAGATTTCCCAGCTATGCTTTTATGTTTGAAAACACAGATGGGAACTGTGCCTCAGCGTGTCATGGGCATTGTAGGCATAGGATGGTATGAAGACCCCAGGATGGAAAATGGCTCACTGTGTCCTGAGAGAGCCTTTCAAGAATGTACGAGACCCCATGTGTTGTAGAAACAGCAAAATCATCATGTAAACCCTGGATTGGTGTGAAAGATACAGAGAAATCTGTATATTGAGAACAGGAATAAGGGATAACTCAGGGACAACTTTCATGCACCGATGACAGAGATTAGTTGGGTTGATGGACATATCACAAATGTTATCAATCAAATCCCACCATCCCTTTTTTTAATGTCACAAAATGAATTATATAACATCTATTCTCTAAGAGGCTATTTTATTAGAATTAAATTCAAGGTGCACTTGTTTCATTTTTATAATCACACTGCATTTCCATATTTTTGCGGCTCTTTTCACTGCACTGGAACAATCAGGGAGATGAAACAGGAAAGGAATAAACTCCCCAAGGATATCCTTGCACTTTTCATTATTTGGGATCTCAGAACAGCAGAACACAGCGGATCCTGAAACATAGAAGTGTAATAATAAAGCCATTAAATTCCTTGAGAAACAGTGATGTCAGCAAAGCAATTACATACTGTATTGAAAAACTGAGTTGCCTATCCCCACCCCACTCCACCTTCATCTAGTTTACCTATAAGAAATACAGGATGGGGTGAAAACAGGACTTGAAATCAGCTATAACAGGAAGACCCCAGCTTTGAGCACCATTTCTTCTGGCTACATAATCACAAAGACATCCAAACCCTCTGCTACAGCTTATGATCAGCTTCCATCAATCCTAGAATCTAATCCCATGTCTAATTAGGGAAGAATAAATGGGTTCCTTAGTTCCTTTCTGTTTGTAGTGTGTCTACTACCTGCTAGATCCATTCCCCTCCTCTATTATTTGTTTCTATAATTTTAGATGAGTTTTCTTGACTCTTCATTCTTGATGTAAATGGGCTGACATGCTAGGTCTAAACCAACAAGGTATATAGCAGGCTAAAATTTAAATGCCTATCTTAAAATAAAAAGAAATCATAAAACAAGCAAACGATATAGGTAGAGAAGTGGGGAGAGACTAGGAAAGAGAGATGTTCTTAAGAACCAGAATTAGAAAGTCAAAGAATTCATCACAGAAGTAATTCCTCATTTACTCCTTGTTACTTGCTCTCCACTGTCTCCAGCACTCAGGACAGTCCTGGCAAAGAGTGTACCATCACTCAATATGCATTGAGTATATAAATGAACACACTGAATAAACACTTCATCCCTAAAGGTATGCTAGCTGGAGCAGATTGACATTTGTCAAGAAATGATGTAGAAAAGCTTTGTGCCCTGGGTAGAGTCTGAACCTTTGCCTCGAAGATCCTTGTAAGATTTTATCATGCCAATAATGTCAACTCATGTATTCTAGATCATTTCTCTAACCAGAAAACTATTGCATAATTGACCATTGTGGAGTAGACTGGTGCTTAGTGTTATACCAACTCCTCAAACATTTCTTTGAGATAGGTTAATACAGGTCTTTCCCAAAGAGGAACTTGCAGATAAAACCTTTTCTTATCCTTGTGACAATAGGAAATAGGATACAGTATATGAAAGAAGGTCTTCAAGTAGCCATCTTTTTTTCACAAAACCACTTAGGAATGTTTGAAAAGTCATTTTTTCTGTGAGTTCAGGGTAAAGAAGTTCATCAAAGAAAACACTCACGTTTTTCCAGCATGATACAACTCGAAAGCTTTGTGGAGCTGGTCAAAAGGCAACTGATGGGTTATTAATGGATCTATATTAATTTTATTTTGTAGGTAAGCAGTCACTAGTTGGGGAAAACAGTCTTTGGTTTTATAATCTGCAAAATAAAAAGGCTATTGTAATAAGATTTGAGAAATATCAAACTAACCAAAAGAAAAATAAGTAAGCTGTGGAGATGGGTAAAGTATTCTGAAAATTTGCCACTGATGAGTTCATTTGTACATCAGAAGTTGTTGGCTTTTGTTGCTAAGTGTGGCTGCTACAGACAGTTCTGTTACCTAGAACACCTTTGGAAAAAAAATTGGGTTGATATTCACATGTTATTGGGTTAAAAACTAATTAAAAATAAAGTAGAGTCTCCAGCCCACCTCCAGGGTTTAACATTATACAACGATTTCCTCATCTCTCTATTCACACACATTGAGATGGCATGGGAACTTTTGATCAGAGCAATGGATGGAGATGGGAATATTAATTAAGTAAAGCTATTGGTCAGTACTGCTCAGAAATAAGGGCTCCTATGGAAAGACAAATATCAGTGCCAAATACCAAGTTGGTGCCTGTAATTATCCAGAAAGCCTCACTGTTAAAATAGCACAACAAACTTTGAGTCCACCAGTGCAGAACTGAACTTGGCTGGATTATTCCAAACACTGGGGAAACCCAGAAACTATTTTGTAGGAAAACCCAGAAACTATTTAAAATTTTTTATTTAAATGTAAAAAAAAAAAAAAACCTATTTAATTAACTAATCTGCAAAATATACCAATTCATTGGAGAAGTCTTTGAAAACTTATACCATTATAGGTCTGTTTTCCAAAGGAGAAAATTTTTGAATTACGTTTCTACAAAGTTGAAAGAGATTTTGTGAAAGCATAAACAACTGACTTACCTCCTAAACACACACCCTTCAGTGTCCGACCAGTGGAAACTGTTTGAGCAGAAAGGGAAAACTTTGAATTTGGTGGAGACACTCCAATGATTATGCAGACACCATGGCTCACGTGGCAGGAGTCCCAAGCAGCAACCTGATAATGAAAATAATGACCATAAGTAGATGCCCACACATAAGGAACAACTATCTGCAGTGTTGGAAGGAATTGTGGAGTTCCTAGATTTCAGACCTCTTCCTAGGCAGATGCTACTTACTTTGAGCTCAACTTCAACACTGCCAGTGATGGAATCTCATTAGAGAACCAGTAGAGTTTAGTGGTGGAGAAGGCAATGGCACCCCACTCCAGTACTCTTGCCTGGAAAATCCCATGGACGGAGGAGCCCGGTAGGCTGCTGTCTATGGGGTCGCACAGAGTCAGACACGACTGAGCGAGTTCACTTTCACTTTTCACTTTCATGTATTGGAGAAGGAAATGGCAACCCACTCCAGTGTTTTTGCCTGGAGAATCCCAGGGACGGGGGAGCCTGGTGGGCTGCCATCTATGGGGTCGCACAGAGTCAGACACGACTGAAGCGACTTAGCAGCAGCAGCAGCAGAGTTTAGTGGTAAAGAGCACAGACCCTGCCGCAGTGTGACTTTAGGCAAGTTACTTAACCTCCATATGTCTGTTTATTTGTAAAAAGAAGAAGAATACCAACTATGTCATAGATTTGTTACAAGGCTTAAGTGATTAAAACATTTAGAACGTTATCTGGCACAAAGTACTGTGTGTTTATTTAATAAAATTACCCACCACCTCAAAGACCACACATACTATTATTCTTTGCCTGACCTTCTCACTTGTATAACTCTGTTCAGTTCGTTTATATTTAATAAAAGCAAATATATATACATATGTGTGTGTGAAGCTTCATTTTAAAAAACCCAGTTTTTTAAGGGTGTGGAGTATACTTCACGTCAATCTATTTGCTTCCTTTTCTGGTTCTTAACCTTCTATCTCGCCCCTTCCTGCATTTTGCCTATGTCTCTTTCCTGTTACATCACTGCATCTACTTCCTTCACCCTTTAACCATGTACATTAGATACACGCTGAAGTGAATCGAATGCCTAATTCTTTCCTCTACCCTGTCAGTTCTGAGTCTAGGGTCTACCTTATTCTCCCTGAACTTAACATACTGGTGCATAGGCTCATTTTTCAAATAATGAATGGTTCTGATACAGAACACACATGAATATCATATGTGAATTACATAATGTTGATACTTAAATATAAAAACATGTTCGTGGACAAAGAGCTAGGACTACAGGAAAGGAAATAGTGCTTGTTTAAACTTCATATATTATAGTGTCATATCTTTAAAGTATATGTTGCTTTTATTTTTAAGATGGATATTTTAGAGTGACTATAAATTCCATTTTTAGGTTTGGGGTCCACAGGTCCAAAACATATGTTCAGGGAAGTTTTATACTTAGTGTGTCCCCACCCACTAAGCAAGCATCTATAGACACAATTCGTTTTACTGTGCTTTGCATTTTTCAGATATTGTGTTTTTTACAGATTGAAGGTTTGTGGCAACCCTGTGTTGAGTAAGTCTATCAGCACATTTTTTCCAACAGCATTTGCTTCCTTTTTGTCTGTGTCACATTTGGTAATTCTCACAGTATCTCAAACATTTTCACTATTATTATATTTCTTATTGTGATATGTAATCAGTGATCTCTCTTACTATTACAAAAAGATATATTGTAAAGTAAAACAATAAATAAATAAATAAAACTGAGATAAAAAAACAAAAAGACAATGACTGTCACTGAAGGCTCAGATGATTAGCGTATTTTAGCAATTAAGTATTTTAAAATTAAGGTGTGTACATTGTTTTTTCTTAGACAAAATGCTATTGCATACTAATAGACTACAGTATAGTATATGTGGTGGAAAACCAAAAAATTACTTGACTAACTTTATTATAATATTCACTTAATTGTGCTGGTCTGCTTCTACTCACTGTGACCCAGACCCACACACCATGGTTTCTGCGAGTCCGATGGCCTCAAAGGCAAAGTCAACACCGATGCCTGTCATTTCCTTGACTGCCTCCTGGACGGGCTTCTTGAGATTTGAAGGGTTGAGACAATCTGTGACCCCTAATGCTCGTGCCCGAGGAAATTTTTCCTCGTTGATATCAACTCCAATGATTCTAGAAGCACCAAAGGCTTTACAGCCCATGACAATAGCTGAGCCGATTCCTCCAAGTCCAAAGACCACACAGGTAGAACCAGGAGTGACCTACAAATTCACAAGTCATGTGTGTGTTAGGAATCAAATCTGGACACTTGTATAATTAAGAAAACAAACAAAAACCACCATTGAGGCTTTTGGAACTATTGACCCCAGTTGAAACATTTGGACTGTTTTGGTCTTGTTTTTATGTTTTCTCGGCAGATCACTATAACATACTAATACAGCTATTTTCCTCACCTTGGCCGAGTGAACAGCAGCCCCATATCCTGTAGGCACCTCACAGCTTATGACACAAATCTTATCCATGGGAGCAGCAGCATCAATTTTTACCACCGAAATCTCAGGCACAACAGTATATTCGGAGAATGTACTTGTGCGGAAAGAATGATAGATCTTTTCTCCTTTGCAGGTGAACCTGCTTGTGCCATCCAGCATTAATCCAGAAGAGGGTAGAATGCTGTTCAGCAGTGACACAGACAGGCACAGCAGCAACCCAGACACACAGAGTTGTAAAGAGAGAAATGAACACCTTTAGCTCCAGGTCAGTGCTTGCACAATATAAGCGATTTAATAAAAAGTGAAAAGATAAACAAAAGATGGACAAATCTACTAACTCTTGCTTCTCACAGAAGTTTCCCTTGGGATTCAAGCAGGCACTGCATTCTCTACACTGTGGAACAATGAGTGTGAGGACTTTATCTCCTATATATAGGAAGAAAAAACCAAAAACATTAGTTTAAAATATTATTGAAACACAATAGTGCGGTGATAGAAATTTTATTGAATGATTTGATAACTTGCTGTGGACAGATTATGACAAATATAACATACCCCATAGCTATTTTGGAGGGAAAATCCTATAACCTGGTTTCAGAAATTCCATTATTATTTTGGGCAAATGATGGAAATATGGGGATATTCCTTGCTGGATAGATAATTGTAGGCCTGCTTTTACTCTGGAAATAAATAAAACTGGGAATGACCCTTAGAGATGTCATCTACTCTAACCTTTTGGTTTTCCTTTGAGAGATTTAAGTCTGCAGCGGTTGTTACCTGCCTGAAGCTGGATAGCAGCAGAAACCTTTCTATGGAGCCTGCTTGCCCCACGATGACACAGGGACCCACAGCAGGTCTGTGACATGTTTTCTTCAGGGGACTGTGGTTCAGGATATTCTCAGTTCTAAGAGTAAAACGAATAGGTTTCTTTCTGCAGAGAGAGGCTGCTTCTGGAGCGCTTACTACAGAGGGTAGTTTTTAGGTTGCACAGTTTTAGAGTGCATACTGATTATGTGTGGGTCCAAAATTTAACCCTCCTGGGACCTAGGGTTACAGGTTGGGAAGGTGAAGAGAATTAATGAACACAGTCATCACAGACTTATAAAACTGTACAAAGCCTTGTCAAAGGTCTACTACCTTGTCCCTAAACATGTGTATGGTTCTTACATGTATTTGTAATCTTTTAAAAATCTCTTTGAGTTTATGAGACTTCCCTGGTGGTCCAGTGGCTAAGACTCCACACTTTCAATGCAGACAGTCGTGGTCAGATTTGATCCCTGGTCAGGGAACTAGATCCCCCATGCCACAACTAAAAATCCTCCATGCCACAGCTAAGACCCGGTGCAGCCAGATAAATAATTATTTTAAAAAGTCTCTTGTAAGTTTAGATAAGGAACATCTTAACTTCACTGGCCCTAAAAAATTCCAAAGATACTGGATCTCAAAATCAGGAGAAGCTCAAATTCTGCTGCCTTATCCTGTCCCTCAAATATTCATCATTTTCCACAAAACTTTCACTGGGATTTGTTTAGTTAAAGAGGAGTTAGCTCACTAACTATTGGCATTATCTTCTTGGCGATGTGGAGAAGACTGTGTCTTTTTACTTCTGTCCCTCCTCCTAGGCCTAGTGTCAAGCATGGCAGGTACTCCATCATTGTTTGCAAAATGAATACCCTGACGATAGCTTTGTGAATGTCCTGACCGCATGCCCTTTCTTAAATCTCATTGTGTGCCTGGTTCCAAGCTGTGAGGTTCTGTGGACTCTTCACATGTGTGATTCCTCTTATTTACTCTGACCATTTCAGATGTGCCAAGAATGGCTGTGTCAAGGTCCCTTGCGATATGCCTGGGGAAGAG
Organism: Bos mutus; assembly: GCF_027580195.1. NCBI lineage: Eukaryota > Metazoa > Chordata > Mammalia > Artiodactyla > Bovidae > Bos > Bos mutus. Next base: position 25,334,043 of record NC_091622.1, on the reverse strand, counting down.
TGTTTACTTATTTGATTCTTTGAAATATCATTATCATCCTGTCAACAAAGTTCTATTAATACATTCTACTTGATCAGAACATTCATTCGTCAAACATTCAATGCATTCCAAACCTGAACAGGCACTATACTAAGTATGTGGGGGACACTATATATATATATAGAGAGAGAGAGAGAGAGAGAGTTGGCCCTCAAAAAACAAGCCAGTGGGACTACATTGGACTAAAAGACTCAGGCACAGCTAAGGAAACTATATAAACAAAATGAAAAGGCACGCCTACTGAATGGGAGAAGATATTTGCAAGCAATATATCTGATAAGGGACTTTCCTGGTGGCCAAGATGATAAAGCATCTGCCTACAGTGCGGGAGACCTGGGTTCGATCCCTGGGTCGAGAATATCCGATCCTCTGGAGAAGGAAGTGGCAACTCACTCCAGTACTCTTGCCTGGAAAATCCCATGGACAGAGGAGCCTGGTGGGCTACAGTCCATGGGGTCACAAAGAGTCGGACACGACTGAGTGACTTCACTCTCTGATAAGGGACTTATATACAATATTTGGGCTTCCCTGATGGCTCAGATGGTAAAGAATCTGCCTGCAATGCAGGAGACCCAAGTTCCATCCCTGGGTTGGGAAGATCCCCTGAAGAAGAGAATGGTTATCCACTCCAGTATTCTTGCCTGGAGAATTCCGTGGACAGAGGAGCCTGGAGGGCTATTGTCCAAGGGGTTGAAAAGAGTTGGACATGACAACGTAATAACACACACACACAATATATTCAATAAGCTTATACAACAATGAACTTAACATCAGGAAAACAAGCGACCTGATTTAAAAAATGGACAGAGAACCTGAAGAGACATTTTCCCAGAGAAGGCATATACAGATGGCCAACAGACACACGAAAAAGTGCTGAACGTTACCACTCATCAGGGAAAAGCAAATTAAAACCACAGTGAGATACCACCTCACACCTGTCAGAATGACTACTATCAAAAAGACAACAAATAAGTGTTGGTGAGGATGTGGAGAAAAGGGAGCCCTCATGCACTGTTGGTAGGAATGTAAATTGGTGCAGAAACTATGGAAAACAATGTGGAGGTTCCTCAAAAAATTAAAAATAGAATTTCCATGTGATCCAGCAATTTCACTCTTGGGTATTTACTCAAAGAAAACAATTAATTCAAAAAGATACATGAACACCAAGACTTATTGTAGCATTATTTGTAATAGCCAAGGTATCAAAGCAACTTAAGTGCCCACTGATTGACAAATAGATAAAGATGTGGAGTGTATATATACTATGCATATGTGTGCGTGTATATATATATATATATATATATACACACATATATATACATACACCCAGGGGAATATTATTCAGCTATAAAAAATGAAATCTTGTCTTGTGTAATAACATGGATAAATTTAGAGGGTGTTATGCTAAATGCTGTTGTCCCAGGTGATGCAGCGGTAAAGAATGTGCCTACTGATTTAGGAGGTACAAGAGACACAGGTTTGATCCCTGGGTCGGGAAGATTCTCTGGAGGAGGAAATGGCAACCTGCTCCAGTATTCTTGCCTGGAAAACTCCATGGACAGAGGAGTCTGGCAGGCTACAGTCCACAGGGTCACAAAGAGTCAGATAATACTGAGCGAATGAGCACACACAGGCAGGCTAAGTGAAAGAAGTCTGACAGAGAAAAGCAAATACCATGTCATCTCACATATATGTGCAATCTAAAACACAAAACAAAACAAGATGAAAACAGATTCATAGATGCAGAGAGGTTGCCAGAGGGGAGGGAATGAGAGGACAAAAGAGGTGATGGGGATTAAGAAGTACAGATCTCAAGTTATGAAATAAATAAGCTGTGGGGCTGTAATATACCAGCATAAGCAATATGATCAGTAATACTGAAATAACTTTTTTGGGGATAGATGATTACTAGACTTATCATGGCAATCATTTCATAATGTCTGCAAATATCTAACCACTCTGCAACACACCTGAAACTAGCATTATATGCATATACACACACACACACACACACACACAAAGAATGTTCAAACTACCGTACAATTGTACTCATCTCACACACTAGCAAAGTAATGTTCAAAATTCTCCAAGCCACGCTTCAATAGTGCATGAACCATGAACTTCCAGATGCTCAAGCTGGATTTAGAAAAGGCTGAGGAACCAGAGATCAAAATGCCAACATTTGTTGGATTATAGAAAAAGCAAGAGAATTCCAGAAAAACATCTACTTCTGCTTTATTGACTATGCCAAAACCTTTGACTGTATAGATCACAAGAAACTATGTGAAATTCTTAGAGAGATGGGAATACCAAACTACCTTACCTGCCTCCTGAGAAATCTGTATGCAGGTCAGGAAGCAACAGTTAGAACTGGACATGGAATAATGGACTGGTTCCAAATCAGGAAAGAAGTACATCAAGGCTGTATATTGTCACCCTGCTTATTTAATTTAAATGCAGAGTACATCATGTGAAATGCCAGGTTGGATGAAGCACAAGCTGGAATCAAGATGCCGGGAGAAATATAAATAACCTCAGATACACAGATGATTCCACCCTTATGGCAGAAAGTGAAGAGGAACTAAAGAGCCTCTTAATGACAGAGAAAGAGAAAAATGAAAAAAGCGGACTTAAAGCTCAGAATTCCAAAACTCAGATCATGGCATCTGGTCCCATCATTTCTTGACAAATAGGTGGAGAAACAATGGAAATAGTGACAGACTTTATTTTTTTGGGCTCCAAAATCACTGCAGATGGTGACTGCAGCCATGAAATTAAAAGATGCTTGCTCCTTGGAAGAAACGCTCCGACCCATCTTGACAGCATATTAAAAAGCAGAGACATTACTTTGTCAACAAAGTCCATCTAGTCAAGGCTATGGTTTTTCCAGTAGTCACATATGGATGTGATAGTTGGGCTATAAGGAAAGTTGAGTGCCAAAGAATTGATGCTTTTGAACTGTGGTGTTGGAGAAGACTCTTGAGAGTTCCTTGGACTGCAAGGAGATCAAACCAATCAATTCTAAAGGAAATCAGTCCTGAATATTCATTGGAAAACTGATGCTGAAGCTGTGGCCAATACTTTGGCCACTTAATGCAAAGAACTGACTCATTGGATAAGCCCCTGATGATGGGAAAGATTGAAGGAAAGAGGAGAAGGGAACATCAGAAGATGACATGGTTGGATGGCAGAGGATGAAATGGTTGGATGGCATGAATTCGATGGACATGAATTTGAGCAAGCTCTGGGAGTTGGAGATGGACAGGGAAGCCTGGAGTGCTGTAGGCCACGGAGTCCCAAAATATTAGACATGACTGAGCGACTGAACCGAACTGATAGGATCTTAATTCCCCAGTCAGGCATTGAACCCAGGCTGTTGGCAGGACAGCATGGAGTCCTAACCACTGGACTGCTAAGGAATTCCTTTAGCATAGTATTGTGTGTGTGTGTCAACTGTATTTCAATAAAAAAGGAAACAGTGAATTCTTCTGCAGTTATGTCAGAATAAATTAACTTGCCAGATTATAAAATTTCCCTTTCTGCTGACAAATAATTCATTAGAAAAAAGTTTTCGCTGACATATATTTGACAAACAAAATTGTAAGTTTATATTGATTTGACACATTTATATTGCAATATGATTGCCATTTTCATATTAGCTAACACTTCTATTGTGTCATGTAATTATAATTTCTTTTAGTTTCAGTAACAATTAAAACCTAGTCACTTAGAAAGTTTAATGTTTATAATATAGTTTTATTGTCTATTTGAAAAATAAAGAAGCAGCCCCTGCTCCTAAGGAGATTTTAATCTACTTAAAAGTACACTGGTCCTATTGCTGTGGCTTATCTCAGCCACTGCTACTCTGGATTGCTAGCACTGGCAGCAGAAAAACTGTGTGACTCTTGGAATCACTGGATATATTTATTACCACAATATGTGATTAGGTAAAACAATTTAGAGGCAAATCAACTTATTTCTCCTGTAAATATGTTAATACATTTTGGTGGTGGGTTGTTTGTGCAGAGGTTTTTGTGGCCCATTTCCTACCTGGTTTCACTGAGCTCACTCCTTCGCCAATACTCTCCACAATTCCAGCTCCTTCATGGCCTGGGATGAAGGGATACTTCAGTGGGATTATTCCTTTTATAGCATGATCGTCAGAACCACAGATCCCTGTAGATATCATCTGGGTAAGAATTAAGGGGCAAGGATAAATTAGTTTGGAATTTTTCTTCTGTCTGAGACTTATTATGAATAATTTTTTTTACATGAATGACCTCATTTGATCCCTATAATAATATTCAGAGAAACACAGGGCAGGTCTGCTGCTAAGTCGCTTCAGTCGTGTCCGACTCTGTGCGACCCCAGAGACGGCAGCCCACCAGGTTCCCCCGTCCCTGGGATTCTCCAGGCAAGAACACTGGAGTGGGTTGCCGTTTCCTTCTCCAATGCATGAAAGTGAAAAGTGGAAGTGAAGTCGTCTAGTCGTGTCTGACTCCTAGCGACCCCATGGACTGCAGCCCACCAGGCTCCTCTGTCCATTGGATTTGCCAGGCAAGAGTACTGGAGTGGGTTGCCATTGCCTTCTAATTACCCCTAATTTAAAGATGTGGAGAGGAAGACTCAAAGACTTAAAATGACTCACCCACTCTCATGGTGCATGTTCAGATCTGGAAATAAACTAGGCTTTTTGAAATCTACTCTGTACACCTTATGTCATCAACTAGTTTTGCAATATGAGAGTCTGTTCTATCCAATGAAGGATTTTTGACCACGTATCCATAGCACCACCATTGAGAAACCCAAAATTTTAAACCCAGTATTGTGGAATGTTTTCCCAGTCCTCTGGGAAAATAGATTTTAAACTAGCATATTGAAAACATTAAGTTAATAATATAAAATGTGTTTAACTGTTGCAAAATTTAATTGGCATTGAGAAGTTTTAAACCTTCTCAGTTAATAGCCTAAGTTTTCTTGTCTGTGGATAGACTCAATCCACTTATATTGATCATAGAAGTGAAACATTTCCTGTACCATAGCCTCTGTATTACTCCTCTGCCAGGAATTCATCCAGAAAGCATACAGGCAGGGATACTGACTAATTGTTTCAGTATCAGTAGTGGGAGTGCGGGAACACTGGGAACAGCTTTGATACATGAAATAAGATTTCCTTACACTTGCCTTCACAAGTTCAAAGATTTAAATTTACCTTAATACGACCTTCCCCAGCCTTTGGTGGCTCAACCTGCACTTCCTCAAGTGAAAGAGAAGAGTTTGTTTTCCAGGCAATGGCTGCCAGGCATGTGATTGTCTGTTGATACAAGGACAATAAGATGACATCATTTAGCGATAACATTTAACTTCTGATCATACAAATGACACTTACTTGCTAATTTGTAACAATAAGAAAATCACACACAAAAAGAAAAGAGATCATTGCAATTTCAGACATAAGCTGGTAAAATTTTATCATATTTCTTTTGAGTCTCTTAAAATATTTTTATACAGTAGAGATCATGTCATATAAGCAGTTTTGCATTTTAGGGTTTTTTGTTTGTTTTGTTTTAGCCAGTGAAAGCCACGATATATTGAACATTTACTGTTTGCTTGTTCTAAAATGTTTTCTCGTGATTTCAAAATGCTTTATAATTTTAAATAGCTGTTTTATATTTCATCATTTGAATATATCCAAATATTCTTAATCAGCAACTAAATCATTTCCATTGTTTTGACTATTATATATTGTTTATAATTTTGACTTGCCTGGTTCCCTTAAGCAAAAATTACTAGGGGAAGGATAGAGACATGGTTAGAGTGAAACTGATTTCTAAGTAATTCTACAGAAAATTTGAATGATTTTGCACAACTCCTAGAACTGTAAAACAGTATCTGTCATCATTTTTCCCACTCTCATTAGCATTGACTGTACTCATTAAAAACAAAGTGACTGTCGGAAAAAGCTATTTCTTTTTATTAGTATTTTTTAATTTTAAGAATGTTGAAACTTTTTATGTTTATGTGAGTTATACATATTTTCTTCTTTTTGTGGAATGTTTGGTCCTATATTTTATGTAAGTATCCACTGGCATCTTGGTACTTTTTTACTATCATTTGACCTATTTGTGCATTAAATGAGTGACTGGTTGTCCACTATCTTGTCATACATGATTTTTCCTTCTTGATTTTCGACCTTTAATTTTTTATGAAGCTATATGTGCATATACACGACTGAGCAACTGAACTGAACTGAACACACATTAACATTTTGATTCATAAAAGTATGTTTTCCTTTATTATTTAGTCCATTTCCATGGTTTGAGAATTCTCTCCATTGTTGATGTTGTTCAGTCACTCAGTCGTGTCTGGCTCTTTGCGACCATGTGAACGTCAGTGCACCAGGCTTCCCTGTCCTTCACTTTCTCTCCATATAAAGACCAAATAAATATTTGTTACCCTCTTTCTGACCTAAATCAAATCCCTTATGATTATACAGTGGAAGTGAGAAATAGATTTAAGGGCCGAGATCTGATAGATAGAGTGCCTGATGAACTATGGAATGAGGTTCGTGACATTGTACAGGAGACAGGCATCAAGACCATCCCCATTGAAAAGAAGTGCAAAAAAGCAAAATGGCTGTCTGGGGAGGCCTTACAAATAGCTGTGAAAAGAAGAGACGTGAAAAGCAAAGGAGAAAAGGAATGATATAAGCATCTGAATGCAGAGTTCCAAAGAATAGCAAGAAGAGATAAGAAAGCCTTCTTCAGCGATCAATGCAAAGAAATAGAGGAAAACAACAGAATGGGAAAGACTAGGGATCTCTTCAAGAAAATCAGAGATACCAAAGGAACATTTCATGCAAAGATGGGCTCGATAAAGGACAGAAATGGTATGGACCTAACAGAAGCAGAAGATATTAAGAAGAGATGGCAAGAATACACAGAAGAACTGTACAAAAAAGATCTTCACGACCCAGATAATCACAATGGTGTGATCACTGACCTAGAGCCAGACATCCTGGAATGTGAAGTCAAGTGGGCCTTAGAAAGCATCACTACGAACAAAGCTAGTGGAGGTGATGGAATTCCAGTTGAGCTATTCCAAATCCTGAAAGATGATGCTATGAAAGTGCTGCACTCAATATGCCAGCAAATTTGGAAAACTCAGCAGTGGCCACAGGACTGGAAAAGGTCAGTTTTCATTCCAATCCCAAAGAAAGGCAATGCCAAAGAACACTCAAACTACCACACAATTGCAGTCATCTCACAAGCTAGTAAAGTAATGGTCAAAATTCTCCAAGCCAGGCTTCAGCAATATGTGAACCGTGAACTTCCAGATGTTCAAGCTGGTTTTAGAAAAGGCAGAGGAACCAGAGATCAAATTGGCAACATCCTCTGGATCATGGAAAAAGCAAGAGAGTTCCAGAAAAACATCTATTTCTGCTTTATTGACTATGCCAAAAACTTTGACTGTATGGATCACAATAAACTGTGGAAAATTCTGAAAGAGATGAGAATACCAGACCACCTGACCTGCCTCTTGAGAAAATTATATGCAGGCAGGAAGCAACAGTTAGAACTGGACATGGAACAACAGACTGGTTCCAAATAGGAAAAAGAGTTCGTCAAGGCTGTATATTATCACCCTGCTTATGTAACATATGCAGAGTACATCATGAGAAACGTTGGACTGGAAGAAACACAAGCTGCAATCAAGATTGCCAGGAGAAATATCAATAACCTCAGATGTGCAGATGACACCACCCTTATGGCAGAAAGTGAAGAGGAACTCAAAAGCCTCTTGATGAAAGTGAAAGTGGAGAGTGAAAAAGTTGGCTTAAAGCTCAATATTCAGAAAAGGAAGATCATGGCATCCGGTCCCATCACTTCATGGGAAATCGATGGGGAAACAGTGTCAGACTTTATTTTTGTGGGCTCCAAAATCACTGCAGATGGTGACTGCAGCCATGAAACTAAAAGACACTTACTCCTTGGAAGGAAAGTTATGTCCAACCTAGATAGCATATTCAAAAGCAGAGACATTACTTTGCCAACAAAGGTCCTGCTAGTCAAGGCTATGGTTTCTCCTGTGGTCATGTATGGATGTGAGAGTTGGACTGTGAAGAAGGCTGAGTGCCGAAGAATTGATGCTTTTGAACTGTGGTGTTGGAGAAGACTCTTGAGAGTCCCTTGGACTGCAAGGAGATCCAACCAGTCCGTTCTGAAGGAGATGAGCCCTGGGATTTCTTTGGAAGGAATGATGCTAAAGCTGAAACTCCAGTACTTTGGCCACCTCATGCGAAGAGTTGACTCATTGGAAAAGACTCTGATGCTGGGAGGGATTGGGGGTAGGAGAAGAAGGGGATGACAGAGGATGAGATGGCTGGATGGCATCACTGACTCGATGGATGTGAGTCTGAGTGAACTCCGGGAGTTGGTGATGGACAGGGAGGCCTGGCGTGCTGCGATTCATGGGGTCATGAAGAGGTGGACATGACTGAGTAACTGAACTGAACCCTCTTTCTAGATTTTTATAGTTTGATTTTAAAATATTTAACTCTTAAATCTACCTCAAATTATTTTGTGTAATATAAATTTATAGAATCTAAATGAATTGTCTCAGCATGAACTCTTGATGAATTTTTCTTTCATTTATTCTTAAATTAGCACCTTTACTATAGAAGTTCTTCAATTTACAAGTTTCTTTTTGGAAACATAAATTTGTCTTACTGTCTATTCTTGCACTGACACCTCAGTAAATAACTTTTTGATATTTTTTAATACCTGGTGGTACTAGAGCCCTTCATAACTTTACTGGTGTTTCATTTGCAAGTTTACTGCATTAGTAACTGTAAGACATTATGAGCTGAGTAAACTATGTCTTCAAAAAACTTAGAAATCAATCAAGGAGATATAATGTCTTATAACACAAAGAAAAGGGAAAAATGCCACAAAAGAAGTTCAAATAAAAAAATAAAATTATATACTTTATGGAAAACGTCTTCTATTTCAGAAATGGTACACACTCAAGGTAGAAACTTGGAAAACTCAGATAAGGGAAAAGGAGGGAAAACTTCAAGTCTAGTACCCAGCAATCAGCATTTTTAAGATTTTATAAACAGATTAATTAAAACATTTTTAAAAAATTTTTATTGGAGCATAATTGGTTTACAATATTGTGCTGGTTTCTGTCAAACATCAGCATGAATTAGCCACAAGTATACATATGTCCCTTCCCTCTTGAACCTCCCTCACATTTCCCACCCCGTCTCACAGCGGTCAGAATGGCCATCATTAAGAAATCTACAAACAATAAATGCTGTTGAGGATGTGGACAAAATGAAGCATTGTTTTTAAGAGTATGACTCTGGAAGGAACATAACGTCTAGTACTAGGAAACTGAATAAGTAAATAAATAAAAACAGCACAATCATTTCCTTGGAATGAATTTCTTTGTTAAATGATAGGCACATTTTTAAGGCATTTAGTACAACACTGTCAAACTATCACCCAGTAAGTTTCTATCAGTTTACTTTCCTAACAGTGGTGCATGAATTTCCATAGGGAGGAAAACATTGAGTATTATCCACAGAAATCTTTGATAAGCTGTCTGGAGAAAGTATCTTAGTTTTGTTTCAAAGTGCACTTTTTGGATAACTAATAAAGATGATATAGACCTATTTGTAAAGTAGCACTTACCTTTCCCAAGGTGTCCATGAGGAGTCTCTTGTTTTTCTCTGTGTCTTATAATGTCCCAAAGAATATCACTTCTTTGAATCTGCTCCTGGGGAAACTGGACTATTTATGTGCTGAGAGTAATTAAAAATAATTACATAATGACACGACAACATCAGGAAACCAGAGAGGTGAACGGTTGGCAAATATGTGAAAGTGAAGGATAGCAAGGAATATGAGAGAATGATTCAGGAGTGTGTCGACAAGGATGCTCTATTGGGGAGAAGCAGTTTGAAGAGAAGCAATAGGTGAAAAGGCAATGAAGTGATTATAAAAAAAGGTGAATGAACTAAGAGAAAGATCAGCTCATAATTAGTTAATAAGAATTTCTGGAATATCAAGTAATGCCAGGAATTGCCAGATGCAGGTGATACCAATATAACACTGGGTCTCCAAGAGTCGAAAAGATGGAAAAGCACAAGTAATAATACAAAATACTGTTTAAAAGCTGAGAAATAAGTGATGACAAAGACATGACAAAGACAAATAGATGACAAAAACGATGACAAAGACAATGTGAGGTCATTATGAATGATGAGAGATGAGATTCAGATGAGACTTGCCGTCCTTGTTACTATCGTGGTGAGTATCCTGCCTGTCACCTGGGAGACTGAGGTTCCCTGGAGGGGAGGCAACAGGCTCTTTGGGGCTTCCCTGGTGGCTCAGATGGTGAACAGTCCACATGCAATGCAGGAGACCTGGGTTCGATACCTGGGTTGGGAAGATCCCTGGAGAAGGGCATGGTACCCCACTCCAGTATTCTTGTCTAGAGAATTCCATGGACAGAGGAACCTGCTGGGGTTGCACAGAGTTGGACTCGACTGAGCCACTAATACTCTTTCACTTTAGCTGCATTTTTATGTAAAATAAAAGAGTAGGTAACATATTCCAAATAGGGGGTTAAGCTCAATCAAGGTAAAGTGAAACTGTGTAATGTGGGCTTGGAGTAATGCTGCTGATGATGGCGAAGCCGCTGCTCCTGTTAATAAGGATGATATTTGGCTTGATAGTTGGCTTCTGCAAGAGATAGATCAGAGAAGGCAATGGCACCCCACTCCAGTACTCTTGCCTGGAAAATCCCATGGATGGAGGAGCCTGGTAGGCTACAGTCCATGGGGTCCCGAAGAGTCGGACACGACTGCGTGACTTCACTTTCACTCTTCACTTTCATGCATTGGAGAAGGAAATGGCAACCCACTCCAGTGTTCTTGCCTGGAGAATCCCAGGGACGGGGGAGCCTGGTGGGCTGCCATCTCTGGGGTCGCACAGAGTCGGACATGACTGAAGCAACTTAGCAGCAGCAGCAGCAGAGATAGATACTAAGGCAAATATTAGATCAGAAAACATCAAGGGCATTGTTTATTAACTTGCAGAGTAAGAAATGTGAGTTCTTTGCTGGTCACTCTGGAAGCCCTTGATTCACATCACTTAGACATGATTTATTCACTGTCATTCAAAGCTTCCCTCGAGGAAGTCAGTGAAACAGCTTCTTTGATGAAAACCTTTATAGTTCGCAGATGCCATGAGGGGTGAGTAATTTAGCTGTCAGTAGGTGTGAGAGAATAGTTTGAAAGTAGATTCAATAATTACATGTCTCTAGGCTTGGAGCGTTTCTAGCAAAAGAACTCTCTTAACCCCCTAATCACGTGTTCATAACTCTTTGTTTTCTTTCGTAAGGGTTTCATAACTGCTATCTAATTTTCTCAGGGCCTTGCCCTAATACTGCTTCTCTCTTGTTCTCCCTAGTAATTATTGAAGCTCGAATCTCAAGACTTGGGTGAGAAACTGGGCTGGGCAGAGAAGGCTGGCTTTCAAGCTCAGGAGAATCCTGGAGTCTTCTGTGGTTCAGCAACAACCTTTCACTAAAAAGGGTTTTTGTTTGTATAATTCATTTGGAACTTACCACATACTCTCTTTTTTGTGGTCTGTTTTATGGGTGGAGACTACTCTCTGGATTAGATTTGAGTCAAGAAATTCAGAAATCAAAACTGTAGAGTAAAACTTTTTTTCTTCTTCTCTTTTTCTTCCTCCTCTTCCTCTTCTTTTAGGAGAACTGGGTTTGAATCTTTATCCAGGACAGTTTAATGATGGTTATTTTTAGGGATTAAATTTGCTTAGATATTTTTAATCTTGAACATCAGTATTAAGTTGATTTCTATTCAATTCAATCATTATCAATCTTTCTTTTATATCAATCTCTATTTCACCTTGTAGAGCTGCTATCTGTCAAAACATATCTGTAGAGAGACTGGCGTTTGTTCCAGCACTCTCCTCCTCTTCACAGCACAGCAGTCAGACACCAATCAGTCAGCAAAGATGCTCACCTCCCCCAGTATTTCTTTCACTTTTAAAAATATTAATTAATTAATTAGGCTGCATCGGGTCTCAGATGTGGCACCGGGGGTCTTCACTGTGTCATGCGAGATCTTTCGTTGCAGCGTGCTCTCTCTAGTTGTGGTACCTGGGCTTCATAGTTGCTCTGGAGCATGTGGGATCTTAGACCAGGAATTGAACCCACGTCCCCTGCATTGCAAGTTGTATTCTTAACCACTGAACCACCAGGGAGGTCCCATCGTCCCTGGCATTTCTCCTCCACTCAGTACCAATCAGCACTGACTGAACACCTCCTCATTCCAGGCACTCGGGTGGGTTCAGCAGAGTGACAAAGATGGGTAAGAGTTGGCCTCTACCTATGCCAGGAGGCAGTATGGGCCAGTGGTTATAACACGGATATAGATTTGGGAAGATCCTATCCTTACTATCTATGTGAACTTGGAAGTATTAACTATCTTTGTCTGTTTTTAATCTACACAAAGAGGGGTGAACAAATGAGGTAATCCTTTTAAAGCACTTATCAGGGAGGCTGTCAGATAGGACAACCCTCAATAAACATTCACTCCAGTGATTATCCATAAAAAGAAGCTTATAATCTATGGGAAGGAAGACAGGCAGACCAACAAGTCTTGTATGTATCAGCCTGTCTGGGAAGTGCTGTATCATGGGTATAAACTAGTGCTTTGGAAGCAGAGAAGCAGATGGCATTCTGAGTGGAGGGCTCAGGAAGCTTGGTAGAGGAGCCAATGTTTGAGGTAGACTTTAAATAATCTTGGAGAACAGAGAATACTCACTGGGTCATTTCTACTGCCCTTTGTTCAGTGTAAGCAGTATGTGTATGGTTTCCAGAGAATAGGACTTTGATTTTTCTTCTGTCCACGTTTGGAGGCCTCATACAATCCATCATTTAATCGAGGTTGTCTGTCAATGTGGTGTCTGTCAATGTCTGTCAATGTGGATAAATCAACAAAAAAGACATATTTCCCTAGAATTATTGAGGAAACTTCCACGCTGGCTCAGACAGTAAAGAATCGCCTGCAATACAGGAGACCTGGGTTCAATCCCTGGGTTGGGAAGACTCTAGAGGAGGGCATGGCAACCCACTCCAGTATTCTTGCCTGGAGAATCCACATGGACAGAGGAGCCTGGTGGGCTACAGTCCATGGGGTCGCAAAGATTCGGACATGACTGAGCGACTAAGCACAGCACAGCACATTCTGTCAATGTGGATAAATCAATGAAAAGAACACATTTCCCTAGAATCACTGAGGGAATTATTTCATGACTAGTTCTTTGCCATGTAAATAAGCTTTAATTATGTAGTTGCTGAGAAAGGACTGAGGAACATTCATCCACTAGAGAGGCAAGGGTGGTCATACAATTTCAAGTTGCTTCCAATTTGGAAGGGTCTGAAGGAAAGAAGAAAGTCCAGATCTTGTGTTCGGTGTACAAGGTCCTTCACAATCTGATGCTAACCTTCTCATCCACCTGACCCCTTCCTACTCTCCAATACAGCACCTATGTTCTTTATAAAGCTTTTATTTTTGTACCCCAAACAGAAACCCATCCCTCATTTAACCCTTACCCATCATTTTCCTTATTCTCTTTTCTGTCCTCTTAGTCTATTCAAAGTGAAAGTCACTTAGTCGTGTCCAATTCTTTGTAACCACATGGACTATAGCCCCCCAGGCTTCTCTGTCCATGGGGATTCTCCAGGCAGGGATACTGGAATGGGTTGCCATGCCCTCCTCTAGAGGATCTCCCAATTCAGGAATCGAATCCAGGTCTCCTGCATTGCAGGTGGATTCTTTACCAACTGAGCCACCATGGAAACTATTCAAATCCTACCCAGATCTTGAGACTGAGGTCAAAAGGGCCTTCTATGAAGATTTGTTAGCTCTGTTTCATAGTCATCTTGTCAGCACCAGCAATACTTTTGTGTCATATGGGACACATTTTTTGCTTTGAACTTTTAATTTTGTGTTGGGGTATAGCCAATTAACACAGGTTTGATCCTTGGTTCAGGAAGATCCCCTAGAGAAGGAAATAGCAACTCATGCCTATATTCTTGCCTGGAGAATCCCATGGACAGTGGAGCCGGGCAGGCTACAATCCACAGGTCACAAAGAGTCGGTCAAAGAGATTGAAGTGACTTAGCATGCGTAGCCAATTAACAATGTTGTGATAATTTTAGGTGAACATCTAAGGGACTCAGCCATGCATATGCATGTATCCATTCTCCCCCAAACCCTTCTCCTATCCAGGATGCCACATAAGAGCAGAGCTCTTGTGCTATACAGGGGACCTTTTTTTTTTTTTCCTGTTGTTTTCTGTATTTGACATAGAGATCAATTACTTACTCTACTGGAAATTTCTGGTCTGGGGCCTTCTTAAATTTCATTTATGTTCTCAATGACATTTAGTAGCATGTATGCAATAGGTGTTTAATAAATAATTATTGGGTTCTTGTGCTTAGTTACCTTAGAGCAAGCTTGTGCTAACCATGCGATATCCAAGGAAGTCACTACTACCTGGCCTTAGACATCTCCCAGTGTGAAGTCTGTAGGTTAGCAACACTATTAAATGCTCACATGACTGAAAATGCTTGCATTCTGCTCTTTAATGCTGAATCCTCTGTCTGGGAAGTCCAGTTTTCTGTCTGTCAAACTCTCTGCCCATTTTTGGATTGGGTAATTTTTTTTTTTTTTTTAATTGTATGAGCTCTTTGTATATTTTAGAGTAAGCCCTTCTTGGCTGTATCATTTGCACATATTTTCTCCCAGTCAGTGGGCTATCTTTTTGTTTTGTTATGGTTTCCTTTGCTGTCCAAAAGACAGTAAGTTTGATTAGGTCCCATTTGTTTATTTTTGGTTTTTGTCTCGGGAGGCTGAAGAAAGAAAACATTGGTATGATTTGTGTCGGAGATTGTTTCACCTACATTCTATTTTAGGAGTTTGTGGGATCTTGTCTTATATTTAGATATCCTTTAAACCATTTTGAGTTTATTTTTGTGTATAGTGTGAAGATGTGCATGCAGCTGTCCAGCTTTGCCAACACCACTTGCTGAAGAGACTGTCTTTCCCCATTGTATATTCTTGCCTCCTTTGTCAAAAATTAATTGTCCATAGGTGTGTGGGTTTATTTCTGGGCTCTCTGTTCTGTTCCATTGATCTGTATGTCTATTTTTGTACCAATACCATGCTCTTTTGACTACTGTAGCCTTGTGGTATTGTCTGAAGTCTGGAAGGGTTATACCTCATGCTTTGCTCTTTTTCCTCAAGGTTGCTTTGGTAAATCTGGCTCTTTTTATGGGTCTAAATAAATTTTAGTATTATTTGTTCTATTTCTGTGAAAAATGTCTTGGGTAATTTAATAGAGATCACATTTAATTTGTAGATTGCTTTGGGAAGTATGGCCATTTGAAAAACATTAATTCTTCCAATCCAAGAGCATAGGATAGTTTTCCATTTCTTTGAATCATCTTTAATTTCCTTTATTGATGTTTTGTAGTTCTCAGCATATAATTCTTTCATCTCCCTTGTGAGGTTTATTCCTAAATATTTTATTTTTGGGGGTGCAATTTTAAAAGACTGCTTATATTCCTTTCTGATATTTCATCATTAGCATAAAGAAACACAACTGATTTCTGTATGTTAATTGTGTATCCTGCTACCTTTCTGAGTTTATCAGTTCTAGTAGCTTTTGTGTGGAGTCTTTAGGGTTTTCTGTATATATTATCATGTCATCTGCTGATGATAAAATTTTACCTCTTCTCTACTAATTTGAATACCTTTTAGACCTTTTTCTTGTCTGATTGCTGTGGCTAGGACTTCCAATACTATGTTGAAGAGAAGTGGTGAAAGTAGGCATCCTTGTCTTGTTCCAGATTTTAGCAGGAAGGCTTTCAGCTTTTCACTGTTGAGTATTGTATTGGCTGTGGGTTTGTCATAAATAAATTTTGTTATGTTGAGATATGTTCCATCTACCCACTTTCATAATGGTTTTTATCATGAATGGATGTTTAGTTTGGTCAAATGCTTTTTTCTGTATCTATTGAGATGACCATGTGGTTTTTGTCCTTTTTTAATTTAGGTAGTGTATCACATTGATGGATTTGCATATGTTGAGCCATTTTTGAGACCCTAGGATTAATTCAGCTTGGTCATGGTGTAAGACCTTACTTATCCGTCATTGGATTTTGTTGCTAATATTTTGTTGAGAATTTTTGCACCTATATTTATCAAAGATATTGGCCTGTAGTTTTCTTTTTGGTAGTGTCTTTGTCTAGTTTTAGTATCAGAGTGACGGTGGCTTTGTAGAACATCTTTGGGAATATTCCTTCCTCTTCAATCTTTTGGAAGAGTTTGAGAAGGATTGGTATAAGTTCCTCTTTGACATTTGGTAGAATTTCCCAGTGAAGCTATCAGGTCCTGGAATTTAGTTTGTAGGGAGTTTTAAAATTACAATCTTTTTTCACTTCTACTGATTAGGCTGTTCAAATTACCTATTTGTTCTTTATTTAGTTTTGGTGGGCTATATGTTTCTAGGAGGTTGTCCATTTCTTTGAGGTTGCCAAATTTGTTAGCATATAATTGTTATAACTGTTCACAGTATTCTCTCACGATTTTTTGTTATTTCTACAGTATCTATTATTATTTCTCCTCTTTGTTTTTTATTTTGTTCAATTGGATCTTCTCTTTCTTAATCTTGGTGAGCCTGGCCAGAGGTTTGTCAATTTTTTTTACCCTTTCAAAGAACCAGTTCTTGGTTTTATTGATTATTTCTATTAAAAAAAAAATCACTATTTTATTTTCCTTTTACCTCTCTGACCTTTTGTACCTCCTTCTTTCTGTTGACTTTAGGTTTTGTTTGTTCTTTTTTCTAATTCCTTTATGTACTGGGTTAGGTTGTTTATTTGAGACTCTTCTTGTTTGTTTTAAAGACACTGAATCAATATGAATGTCTTTATAAGAACTGTTTTGTTGCATTCTGTAGATTTTGTTTGATTGTGTTTTCACTGGCATTTGCTTCAAGGTATTCTTTAATTTCTTCTTTGAGTTCATGTTTGACCCATTGATTTTTTTAGTCTCCATGTACTTGTTTTTCTCATTTCTTTTTCTGTGTTTGATTTTCTGTGGCATGTAATTTCATGCCATTGTGGTCAGAAAAGATGCTTGAAATAATTTCTATACTCTTAAATTTGTCAAGGCCTGTTTTGTGCCCTAGTATGTGGTTAATACTAGAGAATGTTCCATATGCACTTGAAAAGAATCTGTATCTGGCAAGAGCTGGTACTTTGAGAAGATAAGCAAAATTGACAAACCTTTAGCTAGACTTTACAAAAAACAAGAAAGGGCTCAAATAAATAAAAGAGGAGAAGTTAGAACCAATAACATAGAAATACAAAGGATAATGAGAGACTACTAAGAATACTCATATACCAACCAAATTATCAACCTAGAAGAAATGGGTAAATTTTGGGAAACATACTATCTCCCAGGACTAAATCAGGAAGAAATAGAAAATCTGAACAGACTGATTATAGTAAAGAGGTTGAATCAATAATCACAAGCCTCCTGGAGTTTGGGGAGAATGGATACATGTATATGTATGTTGGGCACTTTGCTGTCTACCTGAAACTATCACAGCACTGTTGATTGGCTATACTCCAATATAAAATGAAAAGTTAAAAAAACTGATGAGGAGGGAACACTTTCAAACTCATTTTCTGAGACCAACATTACCCTGATACCAAAACCAGATAAAGACACTACAAGGGAAAAAAAAAAAAAAAGAAAGAAAACAGGCCAATATACCTGATGAAAAAGAATACAAAAATTCTCAACAGAATATTAGCAAACCGAATTGAACTGTACATTAAAGGAATCATATACCGAGAAAAAAGAAATAATCACAAATCTCCCTATGAGAAAAGTCCAGGACCAGACAACTACATTGATGAATTCTACCAAACATTCAAGCATTAATACCAATCCTTCTCAAACTCCCCCTAAAAATAGCAGGAACACTTTCAAGCTCATTCTAGGAGGCCAGCATTACTCTGATACCAAAATCAGGCAAGGATACCACAAGAAAAGGAAATTACAGGCCAATATCCCTGGTAAACATAGATGCAAAAATCCTCAGCAAAATATTCATAAACTGAATTCAACAATATATAAAAGGATCATATACCACAATCAAATCAAATTTATTCCAGAGGTGCAAGGATGGTTCAACACTCAAAAATCAATCAATGTGACATACTACATTAACAAAATGCAAGATAAAAATTATATAAACATCTTAACAGATGCAGAAAAAACATTAATAAAATTCAACATCTAATTATGATAAAAAAAAAAAAAACTTTCAACAGAGTGGGTATAGAGGGAATGTACCTCAATAAAGGCCACAAATGACAAACCCAGTGACACAATACTCAGCAGTGAAACTCTGAAAACATTTCCTTGGAGATGAGAAACAGGACAAGGATGCCCACTCCTGCCACTTTTATTCAACATAGTATTGGAAGACCTAGCCAGAGCAATTAGGCAAGAAAAAGAAAAGTCATCTAAATTATAAAGGGAGAAGTAAAACTGTCACTATTTGCAAATGAGATGATAGTCTATGGAGAAAACCCTAATGACTCCATCATAAAACTGTTAGAATAAATACAGTAAATTTGTAGGATATAAAATCAATATACCTAAATCTGTTACATTTACATACAGTTATAATGAACTAACAGAAAGAAAAAGAAAACAGTATCCTTTACCTGAAACCATAAAAATAGAAGAAAACATAGGCAGTAATCTCCTTGACATTGAACTTGGTGATGATTTGTATGTGTGTGTTTGACACCAAAAGAAAAAGTAATAAAATTAAAAATAAACAAGTAGGACTACATCAAATTATAAACCCTCCACAACAAAGAGACTAATAATAAAATGAAAAAAAAAACAACTTGCTGTATGGAAGGAAATATTTGCAAATCTATCTAATGAGGCTTTACTATCCAAGTAAATATATAAAGAACACATACAATTCAATAGGAAAAAACCAAACAACTGGATTAAAAATGTTCAGAGAACCTAAAGAAATATTTTTCCAAAGAAGACATTCAAATGCCCAACAGACACATGAAAAGGAGCTTGATATTACTAATCATCAGGTAAATGCAAATCAAAACCACAGTAAGATATCACCTCACACTTGTTAGAATGACTATTATCAAAAAGACAAGAAATAAAAGAGCAGGTTTAAGATCCAGCTTTCAAAAAACTAAGATCATCACATCTAGTTCTTTCACTTCATGGCAAATAGATGGGGAAAAAAATGGAAACAGTGACAGGCTTTATTTTCCTGGGCTTCAAAATCATGGTGGACAGTGACTGCAGTCATAAAATTAAAAGACTCTTGCTCATTGGAAGAAAAGCTATGACAAAGCTATACAGTGTATTAAAAAGCAGTGACATCACTTTGCTGATAAAGTTCCATATAGTCAAAGCTATGGTTTTTCCAGTAGTCATGTACAGATATGAGAGTTGGACCATAAAGAAGGCTGAGCACCAAAGAATTGATGCTTTTGAACTGTGGTACTGGAGAAGACTCTAGAGAGTCCCTTGGACAGCAAGGAGATCAAACCAATCAATCCTAAAGGAAATCAACCCTGAAGAGTCATTGGAAGGACTGATACTGAAGCCGAAGCTCTCATACTTTGGACACCTGATGCAAAGAGCCAACTCATCAGAAAAGACCCTGATGCTGGGAAAGACTGAGGGCAGGAGGAGAAGGGGAAAACAGAGGATGGCATCACCAACTCAATGGACATGAGTTTAAGCACGCTCAGGGAGATGGTGAAGGACAAGGAAGTCTGCATGCTGCAGTCCTTGGGATTGGAAAGAGTCAGACACAACTGAGTGACTGAACAACAACAGCAAAAACAAGTATTGGCAAGGATATGGTGAAAAAGGAATGCTTGCACAATGTTGATGGGAATGTAGAAATTGATGCAGCCACTATGAAAATAGTATGGAGGTTCCTCAGAAATTTAAAATAGAGCTATCATATGATCCAGTGATTCTACTTCTAGGTATTTAGGCAAAGAAAACAAAAGCACTAACTGGAAAAGATACATCCACCTACATGTTCACTGCAGTACTATTTATAATAGCCAAGCATAGGAAAAAACCTAAGTGTCCAGGTGAATCGATAATATATACTCTACTATGTATATATTGTGGAATTTTATTCAGCTATAAAGAAACTATAAAGAAGAATGAATACTTGCCACTTGTGACAACATGGATGGACAACAAGGACGTTAACCTAGGTGAAATAAGTCAGACAGAGAAAGGCAGATACTAAAAGTCTCCTAATTGGCAAGTTTAGACTTAAATTGAAGAAAGTAGGGAAACCACTAGACCATTCAGGTATGACCTAAATCAAATCCCTTATGATTCTACAGTGGAAGTGACAAATAGATTCAAGGGATTAGATCTGACAAAGTGCCTGAGAACTATGGATGGAGGTTCGTGACATTGTATAGGAGTGATCAAGACCATCCACAAGAAAAAGAAATGCAAAAAGGAAAAATGGTTGTCTGAGGAAGCCTTACAAATAGCTGAGAAAAGAAGAGAAGCTTAAGGCAAAGGAGAAGAGGAAAGATATACCCATTTGAACGCAGAGTTCCAAAGAAGAGCAAGAAGAGATAAGAAAGCCTTCCTCAGTGATCAATGCAAAGAAATAGAGGGAAAAAAATAGAATGGAAAGACTAGAGATCTCTTCAAGAAAATTAGAGATACCAAGGGAACATTTCATGCAAAGATGGGCTCGATAAAGGACAGAGATGGTATGGACCTAACAGAAGCAGGAGATATTAAGAAGAGGTGGCAAGAACACACAGAAGAACTGCACACAAAAATATCTTCATGACCCAGATAACCACAATGGTGTGATAATTCACCTAGAGCCAGACATCCTGGAATGTGAACTCAAGTGGACCTTAGGAAGCATCACTACGAGCAAGGCTAGTGGAGGTTATGGAATCCAGTTGAGCTATTTCAAATCCTAAGAGATGATGCTGTGAAAGTGCTGCACTCAATATACCAGCAAATGGAAAACTCAGCAGTGGCCACAGACCTGGAAAAGGTCAGTTTTCATTTCAATCCCAAAGAAGGGCAACACCAAAGAATGTTCAAACTACCACACAATTTGCACTCATCTCACATGTTAGCAAAGTAATGCTCAAAATTCTCCGAGTCAGGCTTCAACAGTTCGTGAACCTCCAGATGAACCTCATAAACTTCCAGATGTTCAAGCTGGATTTAGAAAAGGCAGAAGGACCAGAGATCAAATTGCTAACATCTGCTGGATCATTGAAAAAGCAAGAGATTTCCAGAGAAACATCTATTTCTGCTTTATTGATCACACTAAAGCCTTGGTCTGTGTAGATCACAACAAACTGGAAAATTCTGAAAGAGATGGGAATACCAGACCACCTTACCTGCCTCTTGAGAAATCTGTATGCAAGTCAAGAAGCAATAGTTAGAACTGGACATGTAACAACAGACTGGTGCCAAATTGGGAAAGGAGTATGTCAAGGCTGTATATTGTCATCCTGCTTGTTTAACTTATATGCAGAGTACATTACACAAAATGGTGGGCTGGAGGAAACACAAGCTGGAATCAAGATTGCCGGGAGAAATATCAATAACCTCAGATATGCAGATGACACCACCCTTATGGCAGAAAGTGAAGAGGAACTCAAGAGCCTCCTGATGAAAGTAAAAGAGGAGAGTGAAAAAGTTGACTTAAAATTCAACATTCAAAAAATGAAGATCATGGCATCCAGTCATATCACTTCATGGCAAATAGATGGGGAAACAATGGAAACAGTGACAGACTTTGTTTTGGGGGGCTCCAAAATCACTGCAGATGGTGACTGCAGCCATGAAATTAAAAGATGTTTGCTCCTTGGAAGAAAAGCTATGACCAATCTCAACAGCATATTAAAAAGCAGAGATATTACTTTGCCTCTAAAGGTCCATCTAGTCAAAGCTATGGTTTTTCCAGTAGTCATGTATGCATGTGATAGTTGGGCAATAAAGAAAGCTGATCCCTGAAGAAGTTGATGTTTTTGAACTGTGGGTATTGGAGAAAACTCTGGAGAGTCCCTTGGACTGCAAGGAGATCAAACCAGTTAATCCTAAAGGATTCAGTCCTAAATATTCATTGGAAGGACTGATGCTAAAGCTGAAACTCAGTACTTTGGTCACCTGATGAGAAAAGTTGACTCATTGGAAAAGATCCTGATGCTGGAAAAGATTGAAGGCAGGAGGATTAGGGGACAATGTAGGATAAGATGATTGGATGGTATCACCAACTTGATGGACATGAGTTTGAGCAAGCTCTGGGAGACAGTGAAGGACAGGGAAGCCTGGGTGTGCTGCAGTCCATGAGGTCATAGAGAGTTGAACACAACTGAGCAACTGAACTGACTGAAATAGTCTCATTTGCATATGGAAATTCAAAAAACTAAACGCAAAGATATAAAGAACAGAATGTTTACCATAGGTGGAGGTTGGGGGTGAGTGAAATAGGTATAAGGGTAAAAAGTACAAGCTTTCAGTTTATTATTATTTTTTTTGATTTTTTTAATTTTATTTTATTTTATTTTTAAACTTTACATAATTGTATTAGTTTTGCCAAATATCAAAATGAATCCGCCACAGGCATACATGTGTTCCCCATCCTGAACCCTCCTCCCTCCTCCCTCCCCATACCATCCCTCTGGGTCGTCCCAGTGCACTAGCCCCAAGCATCCAGTATCGTGCATCGAACCTGGACTGGAAACTCGTTTCTTACATGATATTTTACATGTTTCAATGCCATTCTCCCAAATCTTCCCACCCTCTCCCTCTCCCACAGAGTCCATAAGACTGTTCTATACATCAGTGTCTCTTTTGCTGTCTCGTACACCGGGTTATTGTTACCATCTAAATATCCCAAGGATGTAGTATATAGCATAGAGAATATAGCTTATAATATTGTAATGCATTTTTGAAAGTTGCTAGGAGAATAAGCCATAAAGGTACTCATCACAAGTAAAAAACCAATAACAAAAGAAATATTCAGTCCTCAAGTTATTTCTCAATCTCTCTCTCACCCATTCTAAAATTTGGAATTAGCTAGGAAACACTCATTATTTAAACTTAGAAAGTACTAAATTTCTCTTCACTTCAAAGTTGTAGTTATAACCCTTTAAGGCGATTAGGCATCTCCCAAACACTGGAAATTATTGGTTTGTTGGTGAATGGTAGTCTTTAAATATCATTTTTAGGTAAGAATTGTCTGATGACTTCTGACTTGTTCATAATAAACCTACTAAATTATTTGCTGACATGGCAAATACTTCAAAGAGCAAGACTGGACAAGGAAACCTCTGTAATTTCTTTGTTGTGAGTTATTTATTACCTTGTGAGTTATTCAGCAACCTCCAGGTTCTTTTGATGACTGAGATGAGATTATACAGATGATCTTCTGGACCTTGGATCCAAAGTGGATGAAATGAGCAGAACAAGGACACATGCATGATCATTAATTTCATC
Organism: Bos mutus; assembly: GCF_027580195.1. Classification (NCBI taxonomy): domain Eukaryota; kingdom Metazoa; phylum Chordata; class Mammalia; order Artiodactyla; family Bovidae; genus Bos; species Bos mutus. The sequence continues at coordinate 25,310,324 of NC_091622.1, read as the reverse complement.
AAAATGGTGCTTGGCCTTGAGTGCGTATAGTGCTCTCATTCTAGTTTCATTCTTGCCACACTGAGTTTGGTTTCTCTTCCTATGCAATGTCCCGTTTCCTGAACATTGCTGCGTATTTTTTCAGATAAACGTAATTTAATTTATTTCAATAAAATTGTCCATTTAACATTTTTGGGGGACTACTTGGTAGAGGTTATTTGTTCAATAATCATTTGCTAATGGAATTAAGTATTAGGGTGTCTAAGAATATAATTATTAAATACATACTTGCTCTTACTCTACTTTAACTTTTGAGTAATTTTTGAATGCTTCTGTCAAAATGACTTTCTAATTCTAGAGTAGCTTGTATGATTTGTAAAGTAGCAAAGGATTAATTTAATTATATTATTATATAATATAATTTAATTGTATTACTTCTTTTTATTTACTATTTTTGGAGGAGCTAAGTCACTGTATCAATGCTATTAAACCATCAACATGCAATTACTCCTCTACAAATTTTGAAAATTTTCTTCATTTTGACTAAGCTTTTTGTGGTTGGCTGAAAGTGAGTGCAAGCTATATATATTCATAGTTAACACTTTTTAAAGCAAACCAGCAAATATGGAACCCACTCCAGTGTTCTTGCCTGGAGAATCCCAGGGATGTGGGAGCCTGGTGGGCTGCCGTCTATGGGGACGCACAGAGTCGGACACGACTGAAGCGACTTAGCAGCAGCAGCAAATTTGGAAATTCTTGATTCTAGAGTCAAAATTATCGCTGAAGGCCAGCAGGACACACTGACCGTGTGCACCATTACAGCATACCAGCCACTCTGTGGTTCCATTTTTCTACTTTGATTTCAACGTCCCCTTCCCTGCCAATGTCAATGTGAATAAAGAGGAAGTTTTGGGTGCAGAAGGCACCCCCACCTCCCTCTCATACACCTCATGGAGCATTGTGCCCCTCTGTGAGAACACTAATATGCTCACCAACCCCGCTCTCCACCTGCTCTCCACGCCTCGGGGGAAGGAACTGGATGCAGACCTCTGTGCAACCAGTAGGATTTTATGCCCACTATGTGACATGGGCCTTTAGAACCATCTCTTTGTCCTCAGTATCTCACATTATCAGCACCAAGATAAAAGCACTGGAGCACCCATCAAAATGAGAACGTAGTGTTCCATGATGTTAGGACATTCTGAAAACCTAGGGATATTCTGAAAGCTCCCCCAACCCTAAATATCTGCTTCAGTGTCTTTGAGAAGACCATGACACGGTTCCCTACATTTACATGGCAGTTCATAGTTGACAAAGCCTTTTCACTGGCATCATTCCATCTAATTTTCTATGAACCTGTAATCAGTTCATGACTTCTTAAAACAAAGGATAAAATGGGCTTAGAGAGGTTGAGTGATTTACTGAAGGTCACAAACAAGTGGTAGATTACTTGCTCTGAGTCTAGAGTCCTTTCTACAATATCGAAGCAAGTCACATGTAAACTAAACTAAACTAAGCTAAAACTCTTTACATGAATAAGCTTTCATTACACATTTAGAGATGAAGCTCAAAATGTAAATCTTCCTTAGAGAAAGGATTAACAAGTGGGTACCATAGGCTTTCACAAGTTCAAAACGATTAAATATTTTGGGGTTGCAGACTTAAGCCATGGTAGTTAATAGAAAAGTTCTCGTTCAAAAATACTTTTGCAAAAACATACATCTATATGTGTATGTGCATAGAAAATCCATTGCTTTGGATGTTTGTGCCATTTCTTAGTTACCCATTTTACATGCTGTGTCCACAGCTGCTTTATTCCCATCCCTAGACTTCAAGTTGCCATATTACTTTTTAGCTACCTTATGGCTCATTTTCAGTTAACTACAGTTGCAATGATAATAATTAAGATCTTTTAACCAATAAACTTCTTTCTTGAGTAAAAATTAGACTTTTTGGAATATGATTCTAAGAATAGTTCAGTTTTCAGATTTAGTATTCAAACTTCACATTTATCACATGTAGTGTGAAAATGTAGTATAAAAACACTTCCCTTCACCTTAAACGTGTGATATTTACCTTAAAAAATTTCCTTCATTTAGAATTTCTGGACCTTCTCCACTTATAAATCAGAGTGTATTCTTTTTCAAACTATAGTTTTTACTGTAGGGTTTTGCTACATTTCCTAAAGAGGAAAATACAGACAGTGGACATACAGGTAGACAATTTTGAGTACAATACACCATCACATATATGTTGAGGGGAAGTATAATAAGGTCCTTCTCAATGACTACGGCTAAAAGACTAAGGGTGGCAAAGACACAAAAAGTACAAGAAGTCAAAAGAAATACCATTCCTTAGTCTGAAAGGTGACATGATTCAACATGAGCAGAATGATTAAGAAGACTTTATTAGACTCAATTACACATATGATGGTTTATCTAGCTCTCACTTAAATTTTTAAAATTTGCTTGAAAAATGATTTCACATTGATTTTTATTTCTTTTGGAAAGCTCCCATGTGCAATTTATTGGTAGTACCTCTGAAGGACAGAATTATTGATGATGTTTGGCTGATGTTTCAGATGATAGAGGAGGCAGAAGACTGCCAGAAGTGAAGGTGTGTGTATGGTCTCAAAATGTCAGGATGGTACGGACACTGAAACCGAAAATAAAAGATAGAAATTGTTTTAGTGTTTAGATAATATACACTCTTCCATGGGAGAGTACAAAGAGCATTCAGTTTGTCTCTTTGAAAAGCTGTGTTTGTTTCCTGCTATTCCATTCCCATTCCTAATGCACTCAAGTCAAGTAAAAGGTCAGCTCATCTTTTCTTTCTGTTGTCTTTCTCCAACCTGAATCTCAATTATAACGTTCTGAGTGTGACTATCATTTAGGCTTCATTGTGTATTAGATTTTCAAAATATCATTTTTGAGAGTCTACATTCCTTATACAATAACAAATACAAAATAACAATTGATAATTACATGTAATAAGTTCATGCTATCTGTCACTCTGTAGAGCCTCATCATGTATTTAATCATTTAAACCTCTATTTAAACAACACTATGTGGCAGGTTCTAATATTATTTCCATTGTAGAGATGATAGATGCAGAGATTTAGAGAGACTTGTACCTTACTTTAAAACATACATCTAGTGTGGGCTCCTGGGATTTAAATCCAAATAGAAAGTTGCACAAATTACAAGATGATAGATAATGTGCCTAAAAGTGCTGATAATGTAATAAAGTTAAGACCATGCTAAAATTTTAACAGAGCTTAGATAAAGAAATGCTTAAGAAAACTTAAAAGTAGAAAAAAAGTTGATTTGTGTTTGGAGAGACTTTATTCTTTGGAAGATCAGAAATGTAACATTTTACTGGAACTAATGTCCTTTCTAAAAACCATCTTCTGATGGATAAATGGTTTAGAAAAAGATGATCTATGTATCTTAAAAAATTATTAGTATATATGTATATATGTGTGTGTATATATATACATATATATGAAAAAATGTATATAGATAATTTAGGAACTAAAGAACAATATAAAGAAGAAAGTAAAAATAACCTGTAATCCCACAACTTAGAAATAATCAATGTTAATATTTTCTTGAATTTTGATTATCTTTTTTCTAAACATATGTTAAGTTTTTATTGCTCTGATTGAAAACTTGGAACAGTATTATATATATAAGTTCTGTATTCTCTACTCTATAACCTAAAATTACATCAGGAGAATTTCCCAATTTAATGAAATCATTTCCTTTTAAATGGCTTAATTAATTTCTAGTAATGTTTGGAATTTATTTAATATTCTTTTAATGTTCAACTTTTAGGATGTTTCCAATTTTTGCTGTTATAGATAATAAACATGCTTAAAGATATGTTCATTTGCATATCTCATAATTTCTGTAGAATAGATTCTGAGAAATGTAACTGTTGGGACATAGGATCTACGTTTCTTTTTTTGAGGTTTCTTATACATATGACCAAACTGCTTTTTAGAAAGGATGTGATCTGGTACTGTTTGGATGCTAGTTTCTTTCCTTCTTCAATTATATTTATCAGACTAAGTGTCTAGTATATATTATGTGTATAGCTGCTCAAGAAATAGTGTTTAAAACCAAAAAACCTGATGAGCAGAAGTGTGAAGTCACAGAGAAAGCAGAGACTGTGGAACAAGAAGGTGGGAGTTAGGTAAAACTACCTATAACTAACTGTGTCTCATTTATAAATGCAAGTGATGAAATTCTTCTTTTTAGGTGTTTGTAAAAGATTAATATTAAAGGTAGAAAATGAAACTGACTTTGTTTTGTAAGTTTTGAAGAAAATGTAGATTTAAACATTTAAAATAGCATTTTGTACCCTTCCTCTTTGCAATAATTTTTATTTGTGAAAAATCCATTGTAGATGGAAAAATAAGAGTAAAAATAATAGTCAGCATTTTTTGAAAAAAGTAATATATGCATAGAAAATGATGCCTGTATAGCTCCACTGACTTCCATAATGAGTTTTTTGGATGTCTGGAATGTAATTTAAATTTGTAGCTATTAATAGTCAACCATTTTAAGTGGCCAGGCAGGGACTGGGATAACTCCATGTTATATGACTATATGTCTCTGATTCTTTTTCCTTGCAAAGCAGAGAATATTCTTGTGAAGATGGCAGAGGGTCTGATCATTCAGATTTGCTGTGACCAACATAATTTAGCTTCAGCAGAACAAGAAATACAAAGCATTTTAGTTTCTTGCAATATAATCTTATGTGTTCTACATGCAGAGACTGAACTGGGAATGGAAAACCAAGGCAATCCATCCTTGCCTTTCTCTCATCCTTCAACCTCTTTTTCTCTGTTAGTCAAACCCCACCAAAACTTAAAATCTACCTCATTCCAGAGCGAAGCAGGTCAAATCCTTCATTTATTTTTTCAAGTGGTAAAACATGGGTAATTAACTGATCCAGTGAAAACTTCTTAGCCATGAAATCAGTCACAAGTTTGGGGACAGATTCTTTACTTTTGAAGCCTGAAAAGAAAGTGACATCAATGTTAGATTCATCCAGATATAAGCAGAGGTTTAGAGACAAGACTTTCTACATAAAATTTAAATGAAAGTTTATAAAGTGTCCACAGACTACTGTTGCTGAGGTTAATAAGAGTGTATGTTTCAATATCTTTTTGAAGTGATTTGACTTTTAAAAAAATCTCCCCGCCCAACAAACCAGAGCCTTTGGTTATTAGTTCCCTCATAGAGAAGTTATAGTGTAGATGGTTGTTCTCAGAGTCAAGAAGAGATTCAGTAGTTGTCGACATCTGGGCAGTGAGTGCAGACATAAATTGTTGCTATGGGTTTCCTGGATCCTCCTAGGCATCTCAGTGCATTATGCAGTCACCAGTGTCAAAAGAGATGATGCTGAAAGATCCTAGTCAGTTTATGGGGACACCACTAAAGTCTACCTTGGGACTTTTTGGGTACATTAGTTCCACATCTAGTTGATTTGGAGCCTCTAGATACAAAGGAATCTTAGTGTATTTTTAACTACATTGCATTTTAAACCCTTGCCTTGTCACTTGCAAAAGGGAAGAATTCCTGACCTTAGTAAGAATTTAGCGCTCAAGCCTAACTGCTGCTGCTGCTAAGTCGCTTCAGTCGTGTCAGACTCTGTGCGACCCCATAGACAGCAGCCCACTAGGCTCCTCTGTCCCTGGGATTCTCCAGGCAAGAATACTGGAGTAGGTTGCCACGTACCACCAAAAATAGCTCCTTTCCAGGTACGTCCAGTCAACAGCAACATGGGGTTCACAGAGATATTTTGGGCATGAGGAGATACTCCTACAATGACGCTTACACCATATGCTTCTTGACAGCACAGCAAGGCAGACATCTGGAATAAAATTAATATGTAGCATCATTAAAGTGGATTCTCTGGTAGTCCCCATTTGTGAAACACAGTATCATGTGCTATGGATCTAGTTAAATTGTGAGTGTGTGGCTGGAAGAGATTGGCTTTTTCTTCACTTCCCATTATTTCCTAAAGCCACTACATGTGGCTTTAGAAGATGCCCAGAAAATATTTTGAATGAAACGGTAGATGAATGAAATTGTATGTTTTATGTACATAAATCTTCTTTAGAAAATAATAAAGATGAAAATACCATTACACATATATAATCTGATTCTTCAAATAAAGGTAACGTTTATCATCATGTGACCCCAGAGCAATCTGAAATGGTTAGTTCATTTAATTATTAAGTAGATATCTTGCACTAAGTACTTTGAACCAGGTATTTTGATGGTGAACCAGATATATGGTCAGTTATATCATCAATATTTATCTCTTCTCCTCTTGATGGTCTTCCTTTTTAATGGATCCATATTTCTACTGCCCATTTAAATGGGCACCTTTTTCCTAATTTATATACATTTACCCTAAAGACCATCTCCAAGAAAAAGAAATGCAAAAAGGCAAAATGGCTGTCTGAGGAGGCCTTACAAATAGCTGTGTAAAGAAGAGAAATGAAAAGCAAAGGAGAAAAGGAAAGATATAAACATATGATCAATGCAAAGACATAGAGGAAAACAATAGAATGGGAAAGACTAGAGTTCTCTTCAAGAATTTTAGAGATACCAAAGGAATATTTCATGCAAAGATGGGCTCAATAAAGAACAGAAATGATATGGACCTAACAGAAGTAGAAGATATTAAGAAGAGGTGGCAAGAATACACAGAAGAACTGTACAAAAAAAAATCTTCATGACCCAGATAATCACGATGGTGTAATCACTCACCTAGAGCCAGACATCCTGGAATGTGAAGTCAAGTGGGACTTAAGAAGCATCCCTATGAACAAAGCTAGTGGAAGTGATGGAATCTGGTTGAGCTATTTCAAATCCTAAAAGATGATGCTGTGAAAGTGCTGCACTCAAGATATCAGCAAATTTGGAAAACTCAGCAGTGGCCACAGGACTGGAAAAGGTCCGTTTTCATTCCAATCCCAAAGAAAGGCAATGCCAAAGAATGCTCAAACTACCGCACAATTGCACTCATCTCACTCGCTAGTAAAGTAATGCTCAAAATTCTCCAAGCCAGGCTTCAGCAATACGTGAACTGTGAACTTCCAGATGTTCAAGCTGCTTTTAGAAAAGGCAGAGGAACCAGAGATCAAATTGCTAGCATTTGCTGGATCACGGAAAAAGCAAGAGAGTTCCAGAAAAACATCTGTTTCTGCTTATTGACTATGGCAAAGCCTTTGACTGTGTAGATCACATCAAACTGTGGAAAATTCTGAAAGAGGTGGGAATACCAGACCACCTGACCTGACTCTTGAGAAACCTGTATGCATGTCAGGAAGCAACAGTTAGAACTGGACATGGAACAACAGACTGGCTCCAGATAGGAAAGGGAGTACATCAAGGCTGTATATTGTCACCCTGCTTATTTAACTTATATGCAGAGTACATTGGAGAAGGCAATGGCAACCCATTCCAGTACTCTTGCCTGGAAAATCCCGTGGACAGAGGAGCCTGGTAGGCTGCTGTCTATGGGGTCACATAGAGTCGGACACAACTGAGTGACTTCACTTTCACTATTCACTTTTCATGCATTGGAGAAGGAAATGGCAACCCACTCCAGTGTTCTTGCCTGGAGAATCCCAGGGATGGCGTAGCCTGGTGGGCTGCCGTCTCTGGGTTTGCACAGAGTCGGACACGACTGAAGCGCCTTAGCAGCAGCAGCAGCAGCAGCAGAGTACATTATGAGAAACGCTGGGCTGGAAGAAGCATAAGGTATCAAGATTGCCAGGAGAAATATCAATAACCTCAGATAAGCAGATGACACCACCCTTATGGCAGAAAGTGAAGAGGAACTAAAGAGCCTCTTGATGAAAGTGAAAGAGGAGAGTGAAAAAGTTGGCTTAAAGCTCAACATTCAGAAAACTAAGATCATGGCATTTGGTCCTGTCACTTCATGGCAAATAGATGAGGAAACAGTGAAAACAGTGTCAGACTTTATTTTTTTGGGCTCCAAAATCACTGCAGATGGTGATTGCAGCCATGAAATTAAAAGACGCTTACTCCTTGAAAGGAAAGTTATGACCAACGTAGACAGCATATTAAAAAGCAGAGACATTACTTTGTCAACAAAGGTCCATCTCGTCAAGGCTATGGTTTTTCCAGTAGTCATGTATGGATGTGAGAGTTGGACTGTGAAGAAAGCTGAGTGCAGAAGAATTGACGCTTTTGAACTGTGGTGTTGGAGAAGACTCTTGAGAGTCCCTTAGACTGAAAGGAGATCCAACCAGTCCATCCTAAAGGAGATCAGTCCTGGGTGTTCACTTGGAAGGACTGATGTTGAAGCTGAAACTCCAATACTTTAGGGCCACCTGATACGAAGAGCTGACTCATTTGAAAAGACCCTGAATCTGGGAAAGATTGAAGGCAGGAGGAGAAGGGCATGACAGAGGATGAGATGGCTGGATGGCATCACTATCTCAGTGGATATGAGTTTGGGTGAACACCAGGAGTTGGTGATGGACAGGGAGGCCTGGTGTGCTGCAGTCATGGGGTTGCCAAGAGTTGGACATGACTGAGCACTGAACTGAACTCCCGTTTTTTTGAAGTATGATTGACAAAAATCGTTTATTTTTAGGTTGTACGCCATGAGTTTTTAGGATGTATAGTGTGATGATTTAATATACATATGCCATGTGAAATAATTACCACAATTAAGTGAACACATTTATAATCTCACACAGTTACTAGTTTTTTTTGCAGTGAGACCATTTAAGATCTTCCTTCTCAGCAAATTGGAGTTATATAAAACAGTATTATTAACAGTATTATTAACTATAGTTAATAATACTATAGTAACCATGCTGTACATGGATGTCTCCAGAACTTGCTCATAACTGAGAGTTTGTACCGTCTGACATCTACCCATTATTCCTCCCCTACTTCCTCCAGCCCCTGGCCACCACTGTTCTACTCAATGGTTCTAAGAATTTGAATTTTTTTAGACTTCACATATAGGAAAGATCATACAATAATTGTCCTTCTGTGTCTGGCTTATTTCACTTTGCATAATGTCCTCCAGATTTTTCCAAGTTTTTGCAAATGTCAGTACTTCTTTTCTATGGCTGAATAATATTCATTCATATATATACATATATACAGTTCACAAATGTATATTATACACACACACACACCTCACAATTTCTCTATCTATTCATCCATATGGACATTTAGGTTGTTTCCATATCTTGGCTATTATGAATAATGCTGCAATGAGCATGGGGATGCTCATGTCTAAGATAGTGAGTTTATTTTCTTTGTATATATTTCCAGAAGTGGGATTGCTGGATCACATGATAAAAGATCTATCTTAAATCTTTTGAGGAGCATTTACACTGCTTTTCATAATGGCTGTTTTATATTCCCACCAACCGTGCACAAAATTCCCTTTTTTCCACACCCTCTTCAACACTTGCTATTGCTTTTTTTTTTTTTATAATATTCATTTGAAGAGGTATGAGGTAATAATCCCTTTGTGATTTTGATCTGCTTTGCCTTCTAATTAATGATGTTTAATTCAGTTCAGTTGCTCTGTTGTTTCTGACTCTTTGTGACCCCATGGACTGCAGCATGCCAATCCATCACCAACTCCCGGAGCCTACTCAAACTCATGTCTATTGAGTCGGTGATGCCATCCAACCATCTCATCCTCTGTCGTCCCCTTCTCCTCCTGCCTTCAATCTTTCCCAGCATCAGGGTCTTTTCTAATGAGTCGGTTCTTCACATCAGCTTCAGCATCAGTCCTTCCAATGAATATTCAGGACTGATTTCCTTTAGGATGGAGTGGTTGGATCTCCTTGTACTCCAAGAGACTCTCAAGAGTCTTCTCCAACGTCACAGTTCAAAAGCATCTATTCTTCGTCGCTCAGCTTTCTTTATAGTCCCACTCTCACATCCATACATGACTACTGGAAAAACCATAGCTTTGACTAGATGGACCTTTGTTGGCAAAGTAATGTCTCTGCTTTTTAAGAAGCTGTCTAGGTTGGTCATAGCTTTTCTTCCAAGGAGCAAGCTGTTGGCCAAAAAAGCCATATAGCTGTTGGTGAAAATGGGCATATTTTAAATGTGCTTTGACCTTCTGTGAGCTTTTATTTATTTTTACTCTGTAACTTAAAAAGAAAGCCTTTTCCCTCCAGTCAGGTTTTTAGACATGTGTGTAGTAAGAAAGTTGTTTAGGAAAACACCCCCCACCCTAGAAATATATAGTAGTTGACCCTTTGATTTTGGAGTATGACACTTGGACGATCAGAGAACCTCAGGACATGTGGCTATCAGATACTTAAAATAATCCAATTCCACAAGAGAAAATGGAGGAAAAACCATATTAAAAATGGCATAAGGAGCAAGTGACAGCCTTGGAAAGCGACAGCCTTGGAACATCAGTCGTCTATGGAATAACTGTTCCTGGTCAAGGCTGCAAAGAGCTTTACTCTTAAGGTGCTGCTTCCTGTTAGCAGCACTGCTGGGACTTACTGGAGAACCTAAAGAGAGTGATTGTGTTGGTCTCTGGGGGTTTATTCACTAGGATTCTAGAGAACTCTGCTTAGGGCGAATGTAGCTAGAGATGTGTTCTCTGTTGCAATTGATGATATCTGTAATTATTTGAAAGTAGTATCATGTATGGGGTTTCCCTGATGGTCACACAGTAAAGAAAGCCTGCAGTGCAGGAGACCTGGGTTCGATCCTTGGGTTGGGAAGATCCCCTGGAGGAGGGAAATATCATGTATATTTTAAAGATGATGTAAGTTTTGCACAGTTGGAAATGGTACTTCCTTTTGACAACACCAGATAACATTTATTAAGAGCTTACCACTGACAGGTGGCAGTTGCTAAATATATTACATGTGTCATCTCATGTAATCCGCAAACAACACTACAAGATACATATCACTTAAAATTTTTTGGTGGGAAAACCTGTTGACCTTTTAAATTATTCAGTTCAGCACACAGATTTGGATGCTTTTTATGTACCAGGCACTGTGCTGTCTGCTGTGATAAATGGGGCATATTTTCTGTTAATAAAATGATAAGGAGCCTAAAGTTTCTCATTGGTTTTTTTTTTTTTTTGGTCCAAGTATGGTCTTGAAAAAAGAGAATTCATTAAAACATACAAATATTGTTAAATCATTTTTTGTTAAGAATGTGTTGAAAAATCAAACTTGCCAACTTGAGAACAGAATTTATATTCTTTATATGTACTTGAGTTTGAATTTTTAAAACTAAAAATTAAATTTATGATGGCTCAGTAAACCCCCCCTCCCTCTCTAAACAGGACATGATACTCGTACTCGTGACAGGTTTTTTTTGTTTGTTTGTTTGTTTGTTTTTGACTGATGGAATGAGATTCCTCATCATAATAAATTAAGCAACCCAGGTAACAAATAGGAAATGGAAAATCATCATAGTTTTAAAAATATTCTTTCTATATAATGCTTATATTCTGCCACATTAAAGAAAACTCTAGAATGCAGAAGCTTATGTCTTGACACATTTCAAAATACATACCATGGTGTCAAGCCGACCGATGACTTCAAATGAAAAATCTACACCTCCACCACTCACTTCTTTCAGCACCTCCTCGATGGGTTTCTCGTAGTCCTGAGGGTTGATGCACTCCGTGGCACCCACCTGTTTGGCCCTTGCAAATTTGTCTTTGTTGATGTCCACTGCAATGATCCTGGCTGCTCCAGCTGCTTTGCAGCCCATGATAACAGACAGGCCAACTCCTCCAAGGCCAAACACGGCACAGGTGGAGCCCTGGGTGACCTGTGTTTTCAGAAAATGTGAAAATGGATTAAGTAATGATTGTTAAGGGCTTTCCAGGTGCCTCAGTGGTAAAGAATCCACCTGCCAATGCAAGAGATGCGGGTGCAATCCCTGGGTCAGAAGATCTCCTGGAGAAGGAAATGGCAACCCACTCCAGTATTCTTGCCTGGGAAATCCCATGGACAGAGGAGCCTGGTGGGCTACAGTCCATGGGCTAACAAAGAATTGGACATGACTTAGCAACTCAACAACCACCACCACCAACAACAATTGTTAGAAAGGGCCTAAATTGTATAAAGCGCCATGCTTTGTTTTTTTCAGAAGTTACTCAAATTATGTCCAACCTTTTGTAAAAACCTCTTTTGACTTTAGCTACCTCACACTTGAAATGACGGGTTTGAATTAGATTAGTGTTTCTCTAATGTTCCTGGACATTAGACTCACCTGCTGCTGCTGCTGCTGCTGCTGCTAAGGCACTTCAGTCGTGTCCGACCCTGTGCAACCCCATAGACGGGTGGCCATCAGGCTCCCCCATCCCTGGGATTCTCCAGGCAAGAACACTGGAGTGGGTTGCCATTTCCTTCTCCAATGCATGAAAGTGAAAAGTGAAAGTGAAGTCACTCAGTCGTGTCTGACTCTTAGCGACCTCATGGACTTCAGCCTACCAGGCTCCTCCGCCCATGGGATTTTCCAGGCGAGAGTACTGGAGTGGGGTGCCATTGCCTTCTCCGTTAGACTCACCTAGGAAGCTTTAAAAAAAATCTCAATACCCAGGTCACAGCCCATAAGCAATTAAATCAGACTCTGTGCCGGTAAGTGGAAAAAGATATGCAACCCACTCCAGTATTCTTGCCTGGGAATTCCCATGGACAGAGGAGCCTGGTAAGCTTCAGTCCATAGGATCACAGAGGGTAGGACACGACTTAGCAACTAAACAACGACAACAACTCTGCAGGCAAGACCAAGTCTCCAAGTGACTCCAGCGGGAAACCCAGGCTGGGAGCCAGTGGACTGGATGACCATTGAGCTCTAGATGCTAGTGACTCCCCTCTTGAAGAAAATCTAGTGCCTCAAATCTGTTGATGCCAGCTTCAGTCCATCACACATACACAAACACAATTCTAGGGAAATTAATAATAAATGGAAGAGAGGAGACTGAGAAAATAATCCAACTGAACCCTCAATAATTAACACCTTGGTTCAAAAACTTTCAGTAGTCATGATGTATAATGAGAGCAGAAAGAAGCTGTGAAGTAGAGAAGAGTTATCCCCAGCTTAAGCAAACTTAACAACAGGGGAAATTTAACAGGTAATTTTAAGATAATACAGCTTGAGATCAATGTGTTCTTAATGGGTCTTTATCTCTGCTTTAAAAAATACACAAATGAAAAATAATGCAATGAAAAGCTGGTTTATATTTTAATAATGGATGAAATCCATTATCACAAGTACCCTTGGCTTCCACTCTGTGCGCAGGTTCAATTAGACAATCTGTTCAGATGATGCAATTGCACAAGGGACTTAGTGCTAAGGTCACAGAAATTTGGAAAACACGCACTCACAATAGCTTAACTTACCTAAGGGACTGTTTAATAAACCTAGTCTGTTATAGTCAGACTTCACTGTGGATAAAATGTTCCTCCTGTACCAAGAAAACATTCTGTGGGGGTACAACACCACTTTTTTACCTTAGAAAAAGATGAGGCTTGTGATTGTGATTTAAAAGTGTTGGTAAATATCTACTGTGGTTTGTCATTCAGCAGGAGTTTTGAGGAGGCTAGTCGCAGTTGTCATGTTAACTACCTGTAAGATGTAGGGCAAATGGCTTTATGTCTCTGGGTGTCAGTCCATAAAACAAAAGGATACTACTAGATTTCCAACCTTTTAGGAAGAGAAGACTTTAAAGAATTTCTCCTTAAAACCTGCCACATTGAAGTTTGGGTGTGTGTGTGTGTTCATGGCTGGGGAGGAAGTATAGCAGTGGAATAAATGCTTCATGCATCATCGAAGCCTTATTGCTTTCCTCGTAGAGATACAGGGAGTGGGCATGTTGGTGACCCTCAGTTTGGAGGTATATCAGGATATCAGGTCAGGCTCTGGAATCTCCTGTTGATCCTAATTCTGGGAGTAGAGGATCCATGAACTAAACTCATAGTCAGCCCCTTCATTTTGTTTACTTTTGCTTCCTCAAAACTTAGCAGAACCTATTGTTCATGGCTCATGTAGGCACTAAATGAATGATAAAATGAACTCCTAGGTCTAAAACTTAGTAATACCACAAAGAACACGTACAGAAGAATAATTATGGAAAACACCTTTACTTGTTCTTAACTAATTATCAATAGCTTTTCATTTGTGGTAACAGATACATTTTCTAGGACATGCCCTGAATTCCTTCTGAGGGTATCTTCTACTTTTAATCAACATCCTCAATTCTGTGGAGCATAGCAATGCTATTATGGTAGAAGAGGGGAAAGCTTCCAATAAATGTGAAGAATGATCTCAGATTCCTGTGAGAAATTGCTTTGCTTTTAGCTCGTGACAGTCTGAGTGTAGCTGGTTTTATCACTCATTGTTATTCCTACCTTGGCAATTTTGACTGCAGACCCATAACCAGTAGAAAATCCGCAGCCAATGAGACAGACTTTCTCCAGTGGTGAGTCTGCATGGATCTTGGCCACTGACATCTCATCCACCACTGTGTACTGGGTGAAGGTGCTGGTGCCGAGGAAGTGGTGGATGGGCTTCCCCCTGCAGGTGAACCTGCAGGTACCATCATTAAGGGTCCCCCGAGGCTCCTTCAGCCTGGTCAGTGCAACACACAAACACAAGCGGGTATAAGACAGGAGCAAAACTAGCGTGCAGCTTCCTTCACTGCCAAGGAGAGTAACAGATACTCACTGGTGTTTCAGGCAAAGGTTGGCTTCTGGGTGTTTACAAACATTGCACTTTCCACACTGGGGAATAAAGAGTGGGATGACTTTATCACCTGGGGATGAGGATAAAACAGATTCTTCTTAAATTTCTACACAGGAATTAAGAAATTAAGTAAGAACTTAAAGCTTCAGTTCGGTCAGTTCAGTTGCTCAGTTGTGTCCAACTCTTTGCGACCCCATGAATCGCAGCACGCCAGGCCTCCCTGTCCATCACCAACTCCCGGAGTTCACTCAGACTCACATCCATGTCCATCGAGTCAGTGATGCCATCCAGCCATCTCATATCCTGTCGTCCCCTTCTCCTCCTGCTCCCAATCCCTCCCAGCATCAGAGTCTTTTCCAATGAGTCAACTCTTCGCATGAGGTGGCCAAAGTACTGGAGTTTCAACTTTAGCATCATTCCTTCCAAAGAAATCCCAGGGCTGATCTCCTACAGAATGGACTGGTTAACTTAAAGCTTATACATATGTATTAGAGGCACTTGACTTTGAGAAGTCTCCAAGAATAGGGTCCTGTCAGCATTATGTCTTGGTCATTGGCTGTCAGTATTGTTATCGGTTTGAGTTTATATATACTGAAGACGCCCAAAGAAATTGCAAATGTGGAAAACATGATTTTTAAAAGTAGTTCCACTGTGTTGATAGTTCTCTTTTATTGTGTGCCCTTTCTCTTAGGGATTTTATAGATATGATCTCATTTAATATTTAGTAATTAAACCTTAAATAGTCTTACTACTAATATAAGTATAAATATATATTTCAGTTGTGAGCAGTCTGCCATAGTTCCACTAGATAATCTGTTAATAGTTTATAGTAATAGTACAGTAATAGTAATAGTAATAATACAGTAAAAATAAGAACCTCAACATCCATTTCCTGGCTTTTCAAAGTGATTATCCTTATCTCTATTATGAAATGAATCCTTCTTTTAAAAAATTAATTCTTTTTTAAGGAAAACAAACAAAAAAAGGACAAGTAAGAATTTAAGACAGTCTTCTGAAAACCTCAACCGTCAATAATGAGTTAGATACTTTCTTTTAGGATAGGAACTGACTTTCAAATGTTTGTAGCTGATGATTTGTAGATAATTTATTTTTACTGGTGGAGGGAGCAGGGTGAAAAGTAGGGGTGTCATTTGTTATTAATAGATTTCTAACTAAAGGAAATATTAAGAGCTGAAACTCAAACCAGACAACTTATTTTATTGTTTTTGGTTTACAGGTCAATTAAATGTTTTGTAAGTTGGGAGGTCAAATCTACTAGCTAAAGTGATTTTTTAGAATTAAACATAATTTTTATTTTTAATCATCTATGCTACTTATCCAAAAGACTCAGAAAAATAACATTTAAGAGATTATATGCAATGATGGCATGGAAATTTTCTGTTTATTCACTGTTTACCTCTAAAAATATTTGTATTAATATATAATAATAGGATACAGTAAATATTCAAGAAAATTGGTAACCAGTCACGTTTAATCATCGTTTAAGGAAAAGTGGGGAAACAGTGGAAACAATGTCAGACTATTTTTTGGGCTCCAAAATCACTGCAGATGGTGACTGCGGCCATGAAATTAAAAGACGCTTACTCCTTGGAAGAAAAGTTATGACCAACCTAGATAGCATATTCAGAAGCAGAGACATTACTTTGCCAACAAAGGTCTGTCTAGTAGAGGCTTTGGTTTTTCCAGTGGTCATGTATGGATGTGAGAGTTGGACTGTGAAGAAGGCTGAGTGCTGAAGAATTGATGCTTTTGAACTGTGGTGTTGGAGAAGACTCTTGAGAGTCCCTTGGACTACAAGGAGATCCAACCAGTCCATTCTGAACCCTGGGATTTCTTTGGAGGGAATGATGCTGAAGCTGAAACTCCAGTACTTTGGCCACCTCATGTGAAGAGTTGACTCATTGGAAAAGACTCTGATGCTGGTAGGGATTGGGGGCAGGAGAAGAAGGGGATGACAGAGGATGAGATGGCTGGATGGCATCACTGACTCGATGGATGTGAGTCTGAGTGAACTCCGGGAGTTGGTGATGAATAGGGAGGCCTGGTGTGCTGTGATTCATGGGGTCGCAGAGTCGGACACGACTGAGCGACTTAACTGAACTGAAGGAAAAGTGGCCATATATTCAAAGGGGAAACCTGTGAATGGGCTCCACGTCCCACCTGAGAAGAGATTATGTTGATTCAGTCCAGAGCTCACAATCCCCACTGTGTGAAGTCAGCCCTGAACAGGTTCAAAACACTGATTATGTTTGTCCCCACTATGTCTAGACATGTTTTTTCTGTCTCATCAGTAGTTTTCTTTGGACCTGGTAGAAGACAGTGCTTGGCAACACTAACATGGGAATTAACTGATAATGAACTCTACCCTGGCAGACACTGGGTCTCTTTCAATCCTCATGTATTCCCAGGATCTAACGTGGTGCCTGACATCTAGTAGGTCCTCAAGAAATACTTGCTGATGTAGAGAATACAGTAGTGCATGGATGCATATATGCCTGAGTCAGGCAGGAAGCGGGTAAAGAAAGAGACCTCTGTCCCAGCTCAGCCTTAAATACGTCATCTCTCATTGCTTCAGTGTCATTATCCAGGCTACATCATCTTGGGGCCCTGAGCCAAGGCACATTTCCTAAGTGTGAATTCTGTACCTGGTCTTACTGTAGTCACCCCTTCTCCAACGCTCTCCACAATGCCGGCTCCCTCATGACCTAAGACCACAGGAAGACGTGTGACCAGAGATCCATTAACCACATGGTCATCTGAGCGACAGATTCCTGTGGCCACCATCTATAGGGTAAAGGGGGGTTGATTAGATTCAGATAAGACTATGACCCTCAGATTGACTTAACATACTCATTTTCCTGAAATTGCATTGAAGAATTTTAAAGCGTTTTGCTAATAATTCCTACACTTCCAAATACAGTTTCAAATTATACCTGAAGTTATTCAGCCTGGTAATGCTCCACTTTCCTTTTATGCAGAGTAATCTGTGAAATAATTGTTTCTGAACTATTGAAGTCATATAATATGCAGCCTTTTTGATAGAAATAGAAAATGCAGATAAGAAAATAAAGTTACCTAAGTGCCACCACATAATGCTAATTGATTTTAAATGATATATATTCGTTTGCACTTTTTTTTGTTGTTGCTGTTGTTATTTAGTTGCTAAGTCGTATCTGACTCTTGGCGATTCCATGGACTGTAGTCCACCAGGCTCCTGTGTCCGTGGGATTTTCCAGGCAAGAATACTGGAGTGGGTTGCCATTTTCTTCTGCAGGAGATATTCCCAATGCAAGGATCGAACCCACGTTTCCTGTGTTGGCAGGCAGATTCTTTACTGCTGAGCCACCACATAAATTCTTCTTCGTTTCACTAGGATTATACTGTACATACTCTTTGGTCTCTTTTTAAAAAATTTAACAATTTTGATTTACAGCTTCCCTTGACAACAAATGTAATTCCACTATCTGGATGACTGTATTACAAGTGCTTTGGTTACTTTCATTGTTACATTCTGAAAAATTTAAACCTAAGATTAAATAGAAATGGAAAAAATTTTACCTTAATACGAACTTCATGGGCCTTAGGGGGTGCAACCTCCACCTCCTCAATGGAAAATGGTTTATTGAGCTCCCACAGCACAGCTGCTTTGCATTTTATTACCTGAAAATTGAGCAGAGAGATGACACCATTGTCCCCCTAGCCTCGAATTCAGGGAATGTGCCTTTAATCTTTTTACATGTACCATCTAGCCCCATGTCTGAAACTTAATATTGTTCCATGAACATGAACAACCTCTGATTTGCAAAAAGAATAATAGTGACTTTTTATAAAAATGTGTAAGGCAGTAACACAAGGAAAGAGAAACAGAATTAACTGTAGGGAGACATTGAGATAAAAATGTAATATATTCTTCTATGAAGAAAGATCATCATTGTTTTTCCCTCTGAAGGTTCTATTTCCTAATGTGGTTCTGAAATTGGTTGTTTATCCAAAGCTGTTGTCTTGTCCATGAAGTTCTAAATCACTATCATATTACTACCAGATTCAGTGTCTGTTGACATGAAATTCATTTCCCTCTTGCTCAATTCTCCACTTAAGCCAAAATGATTTGACTTTAGAATTCCTAAGCCTCCCAGCCTAGAATTTCTTTCTCAATTTGCCTGCTCTTTTGATTTCTCTCTCTATTTCTTCTATGGGCTCCTTGTTTGCATCACTCATTTGGAAGTTAGATTTGGCAGCTCTGTTTTGTTATATAATTTATGAATAGAAATTTCTTTCAGATTGGATTTGAGCCTAAAATTGTAGAGATTAAAACTACACACACACATAAACACACACACACATACACACACACACACACACTTAAAAATGGGAGAACTGTGTTTGACTTTCTAGCTAGCATAGCTTACCTACAGATGTTCTTACAAATAACAGTTAAGCATATATGTTTAGTGCTTGGGAATGTAACATAAGGGTTGTCCTCACTTTTGCAAAGCTGGTGTAATTGAGAGTTTTTTCTAAAGAGAATTAACAACATACTACAAACATGATAAAAATTCAATTGAAATTTATCTGATAATTTATTTTTACTATATATACACCAAATCCTTCCACTTTGCAAAGTGTTCATCATGGCCAATGCCACAAGAAATATAAGAGTGCTTGGATATAATACACTAATGGTAGAGAGGTATTGAATTTTGGGGTGCCAATGATGTAGCAGGCACAAGTGGCTGTGTTGGGTGA
Source organism: Bos mutus (assembly GCF_027580195.1). Lineage (NCBI taxonomy): Eukaryota > Metazoa > Chordata > Mammalia > Artiodactyla > Bovidae > Bos > Bos mutus. The sequence continues at coordinate 25,290,822 of NC_091622.1, read as the reverse complement.
AATACGAGTTTGACTTTTAAACTTCACAGGGTAGTATTACTGAATCATTAGTCTTATTTTTCAGATGAAAAGCTTGAGGCTCAACTGACTCAATAGTTGAGAGTACTTTTCCCAAAGTTACAAACCTGGGTGTCTGAAGAATGAATACCATTTTATCTTTCACTACTTGATGATAGTAAAAGATTAACAAAAGATTAGAAGTTAGATAACAATAATAGCAGTGATTAATATTTAGTGAGTTATTTCTATGTACCAGGCACTATTTTAAATGCTTTCCAGTATTAGTTTATTAAATTCTCACAACCACCTTACAAAAGTAGGTATTATTACTATTGTCATTTAGCATTTGAAGAAAATATAATGCCAGAAGGTTAAACATAAGTGAAGTGTTATCATATAGCTAACAGTTATTGACATTGTACCTGAGGAGGGGGGATTGATTGCCTGTAATTCATAAATTTAATTAATGCATTTGGCCTACCCTTTTGATCTCTGAACTCTGAGTTTTGAAAAATTAAAATTTTCTTTTTCTTAAGTATTCTTCATTTGAAATGTAATATGCTACTGTAAATGCCAATCAGCAACGCATGAAAATAAAGTTAAAATAAGAAAACTGCCAACTGATCATCTGTATGGTTTCCAACCAGTCTTATTGATATAGGCCTGATATATATATAGGCCTGATATAGGCCACACTATACAGGCCTGCCATTATAGCAAGATATTATATTGCACAATTCACTCCTTACACAGCAAGCCTACTAGAAACAATTGCACAGGCTTTTGCCATTAAGCAGTTAAACAACATGAATTGATTGTATTGAACAACCACGTGTATTTCTCTGTACCTGTAAGCACATTGAACAAATAAACATGAGTCTGTGGAAGGCTTAGAACCAAATATATCTGTTCTCAGTGTAAATAGTGGTTCCAACAGTATCAGTATTATTATTATTTTTTTTTGTTTTGTAAAATCACGTTGGCTTTTGCATGAAGATAACATTTCTATGGGAATTCCCTAAATTGTGCCATAATAGGACACTTTAAAATCACAATTTGCATGTTGATTCTGGTTTGCTTTATCTTTAAATTTTTTTTGTTTTTTGATTGGAGTATAATTGCTTTACAGTGTTGTATTAGTTTCTGCTGTACAACTGTGAATCAGCTACACGTATACATATATCCTATCCCTCTTGAATCTCCCTCTTACTACGCATTTCCCCCCCCATCCCACCCATTTAGGTCACCACGGAGCACTGAGCTCGGCTTCCTGCGCTTTACGGCAGTGTCGCACCAGCTGTCTGTGTGGTGTCGCACCAGCTGTCTGTTTCACACACGATATGCGTCAGTATATGCGTCAGTGCTCCTCTCTCAAGTCACCCCACCCTCTCCTCCCCTGCTGTGTCCACAAGTCCATTCTCAACGTCTGCATCTCAGTCGGTTTGCTTAGCCTTGATGATTCTAATGCTTTGAGGTCAATAAAAGTTTTGTCACATTTAACTTTCCTATATTCATAAAAAGAATGATTATGATCAAAGAGAATAACATTTATATTATAAAGAATAATATTAAGTTATATTATAAAGAATAACACATTTATATTATGATATCTTAATATAGACATAACTTCTTGATAAAAACATTTCATTTCTAACATTAGACTTGAAAATTACTCATGACTGGCTATAACTATTTCACATTTACTTAATATAGGAAATATAGATTTTAATATATATAGATGCTCTACATACTTCTTAAAGATATTTAGGTATTGCCCTTCTCAATTGTAGTTTAGTATACTTTGTATATTGAAGCATATATCTTAAGTTGTATTTCAGTATAAATTATTTCTAATTTATATATGAATTCTGTTATTCATTAAATAGTGTATCTCTATATATTGCATGGTTGATTCCCAGGTGGCTCAGTGGTAAAGGATCTGCCCACCAATTCAGGAGATGCAGGAGACATGGATTCAATTTCTGGGTCGGGAAGATCCCCTGGAGAAGGAAATGGCAAACCACGCCAATATTCTTGCCTGGGAATTTCCATGGACAGAGGAGCCTGGCAAGCTATAGTCCATGGGGTTGCAAAAGAGTCAGACACGACTGACCGACTAACACACAGGTTGCTGGCTGCCGGGGTCCAGCCCCGGTGGATCCAGGGAATTCGAAGCGGGGACGGCGTCGGCGAGGATCAGGAAACAATTGCTTAATTAAACGTTAATTAAGGATATAAAGAGTAATAGAATGAGGATAGCTCAGTGAGGAAATTTAGTGGAGAAAAGCGGCTGAAATAAGGATAGCTCAGTGAGGAAATTCAGTGGAGAAAAGAGGCTGAATAATTCAGCCAGAAGGTAAGAGAAAGAACGACATGGTGAGACCAAGTTTTGGTGAACAAGGCCCGCACTTTATTTTCCAAAGTAGTTTTTATACCTTAAGTTATGCATAGAGGATAATGGGGGAAGGGGTAGAGTCATGCAGCAAGCCAGGCTTTCTTCCTGCAAACTTATCATATGCAAAAGCTTAGGTGATTTGCATCATCTTCTGGCCCAGAGGCCTGTTTCTCTAAAGGTGATTATTCTAAAGTCAGGCGCCAGCCTCAAAAAGCATTAGATAAAGTTGCATTCCTACAGAGCAAAGGTGTGGTGGGCTATAACAAGAAAAAGAATTAACTCAAGGGTCCCAGGTTACAAACATTAAAGCTACTACTTACACCAATTATATTAATCAATACACTGCCAGGGACACAGCAGATAAGGGATATGGAAACTTAGCAGCAAACATTGGCCCAACAAGTGAAAATCCTTTCACCAATACAATTTCTAATCAATCTTTTAACTGCTCAAAGGAATCTGTATTTAGACAGTTTAGAACATCTCATGCCTCTCACAGTTGGGAGGCTCTGAACAATCACGTGTGGCCGGAAAAACCTATTCAGGCAGGCTAGAGGATTTCCAAAGGAGTTTGTAGGTTAAACACTGTCACACCCAGGAATTATTAACTGGAGCTGTAAGCTAACTCTTTTTTTCAGAGAGAGGTAGTGGGGGACAGCCCCCCATAAAGTCAGAGGTGTAGGTGAAAGCACAAAGCAGAAAGTAGGCAGACTCTGGTTTTGGGGGTAGATGGGGGACTCCTGAGGCTTGATCCCGCCTTTGCGTATGCCGAGCCTCCTTCCTCATGACCTTTGTCATGGGCGGAGTTCCTCACACTGGCTATGGGCAGTGATAGAATTCCAGTTGAGCTATTCCAGATCCTGAAAGATGATGCTGTGGAAAGTGCTGCACTCAATATGCAATATGCACTCAAAATGCAATATGCTGGCTCCCGGCAGCTGGCCTCCTGAATAAAGGAAACTTTCCTTTCTAGCCAATGCTTGTCTCTCGAGCAGTCAAACATGAGTATTACATTAATTAGAATAATTCTAAAAAAAAAAAATTGCCTTACTTTTCCTGCTGTGCTCATGTTTCTTCTTTTCTCTGCTGGCAGGAGATGTGAATTACAGACTTACAGGCTCTTCCCTGTTCAAGTACATACAAGAGATAGATTGCACAGATTCTTATATGCTTGAACACCATCCTGTTACCCACATGTGATCTGGGATCTTTAAGCCCTGCCCATCAGCTTATTCTTAGACCTAGTAAAACCAACAGTAACAGGGCACTGAACCAGCACTCAAATATTAACTTTGTTTGCAATATGCTAATTTCAAATAACATCTTGACTTCATTAGTTAAATATTTTCTTACATGTACCTTTTTTTTTTTTTTCTGGATTACATATTTCTCCTCTCTCATTCCCACATAGGATGTTCAGAGTTCTGTTTTCCCTTTGTATAAACTGAGCTCCGACTTCAAATCAACATAACACAGTTAGCAAGGAGGAGTAAGAAAGCAGCACAAAAGGCATAGGACAGAGAGAGCTACAAGCCCGAGCGATGTGTTTGCTCCAGCACGCTCCCACTCTTCACAACAGAGAAATCAGACACCAGTCAGTGACAGCAAAAGTGGCATTTCTGCTCCATACAGTATCAATCGAAACTGACTGAGACCCTCCCTGTTCCAGATATTCAAGTGGGTACTATGGGGTGACAGTGATGGATAAGAAATGACGTCTACCCGTGCGAAGAGGCAGTATGAGGCCGTGGTTATAGCATGACCTTGGAGTCGAGCCGACCCTGTCCTTACTAGCTGTATGAATTGGACTTGTTGTTAAACTGTCCTTGGCCTTAGTTTCCTTATCTATAAAATGAAGATGAAGAGTATTGTCACCTGGAAAGGTTGTTTGATGAACAAATGAGTTAATCTTTTTAAAGCACTTAGGGATCCTGACAAATAGGATGGCCTTTAATAAATATTAGCTACAATGATCATCCAAAAAGTAAACTCATAATCTATGGGGGGAAAAGGCACAGCAAACCAAGTCAGACGATCTGTAACATTCTATATCAGAGAGAGAGCATCCTGTCTGAAGAACTCAGAGGAGGCTTTGTAGACCTTTCAGTTAGAAACTAAATAATGATCATTTTGGCAATTATTCAAGAAAACTCACTGTGAACTTCCATTGTTATTTGTTCAGTGCAGTGAGTATGAGAAAGAGAATATGAGCTTGATTTTTAATAAATCTCAAGTCTTTTACCAACAATTGGAGGATATGGTTCATTCAACTACTTAATTAGACTTAGTCTGTCAACATATGTTAACAAACAGGGTATATTTCTCTAGAATTGTCAAGGGAACAACACCACTGTCTGTTGTCAAATTTACATATGCAGACATGGAAAGCCATACTACAGCTACACTGTCCACCCAGCAGAGAGGGTCGAAAGGTCTTCTGTCTCACTGTGGTCTTATAAACATTGATTAGACACCACTTCTACTGAATGGCTACCATACTGCTCTCACTCACCTTGACTCGTGAAGCACAGCAGTGCAAAAAAAGGGAGTCTGACCACTTCTCAGAGATTCTGGATGGTATCAAAGGGCTGATATGTTCCAAGCAATTCAAAAGACTCGTTGGGTTGACTTGTTTATAGGATAATGGAAGGATAAGGTATTGGCAATACTGTAAATTCTTAATAAATTGTTGGTTTATTTATGAGATATAAATTTGCAGGAAGCTAAAGGCCACAATTAACTGAGCATCTACTATATTTCTAGAACTCCACTGGGAGTTTTTCATGCATTCTCACCTACTATCCTCAGAGCAATCCTACAAGGAAGATACTCTTATTATTCCCATTTCATAGATTAAGTAAGAGAAGCTCAGAAATTATAGGTCCCTAAGTATCCTTTCTAGATCAGAAATATTGGCTTCAAGAACATCAAGATACTCAGGCTGATGTTAGTAAGAATGAATGCATGCTAAGTCCCTTCAGTTGTACCCGACTCTTTGTGACCCTATCTACGGACCATAGCCCACCAGGCTCCTCTGTCCATGGGATTCCCCAGGCAAGAATACTGGACTGGGTTGCCATGCCCTCCTCCAGGGGATCTTCCAAAGCCAGGGATTAAACCCGCATCTCTTACATCTCCTGCATTGGCAGGCAGGTTCTTTACCACTAGCACTGCTTGGGAAGCCCATTAATAAGAGTGTTAGGGTGTAAATATAATAGACAATCACATAAGCATCAAAGGGCTTGCATATGGAAGTGAATTGCATATGGAATATCAGGGCTAACTGACTATTTCACATCTTTGATTCTCCCTCTCTGTTTGAACATAGCCTGGCCTTGGCTTCTGTCTTTTAATTAAAGTCTTTCTGTCAAGCAGTTGGGTCAGATATTATTTTATTCTGTCTCAGCTGCTATTAATATATAAAAAATATCATAGACTGGGTAGTTTAAACAGAAAATGTTAATTTTTTACAGTTCTGGAGGCTGGAGACTCCAAAGTCAAGGTGCTGGCAGATTCGGTGTCAGGTGAGAGCCTACTTCCTGTTCATAGATGACCATCTTTTCACTGTGTCCTCACATGGGTTAAGGAGCAAGGAAATCTCTAGGGCCTCTTTTATAAGAGCACTAATCTCACTCATGCTAGCTCTACCCTCCTGACCTTATCATGTCCCAAAGGCCCTGCCTCTAAATACCAGCTACTGGGGACTAGGTTCAAACTTATGAATTTTGGGAAATGCAAACATCAGTCTATATCAGGTGCCCAGTCATGAAATAATTAGTATAAAACAGAGGGTTGAGGTTTAGCAGGTGTAGAGTTATACCATCTCTAATGGTATCATGAAGTTAGAAAGTGGCAGTGGCAGAATTCTAGCCAGGTCTGCTCAATTCAGAAGCCTATATTTTCCCCATTACTTTATAAAAATAAATCAGGGCAGAACAGGGTTTGAGTAAGATATTTATCTGTCCACAAAGGTAGCCCCCACATTATATAAGGCTTGACAAAGAATACTTTATCTAGCAAGGAGATTAGAAATCCAATTCAAATTCCTTATTTTATAGGCCAAATGACTTGGCAAAGCAATGTGGTCAATATTTACTTAAAAGATATTCGGAAAGGAAAAAGATACCAATACTTCCCATGGTTGCATAAATAATCTAACAGCTTCAACTATTGTGTGGTTTGGGCAGATAAACAGAAAGATTAGTAATAGCCAAACATTTAAGTTGCTATGGCAATATGTTTAATCTGCTCAAATCCAATACCATAAATCAAGTATTTACTTAATACTTTACTTTGACATTGAAGCCTAAGTTAGTGAAGGAGTTAAAGTTATCTCTTTTTCCCCTAAATTAGAAAATATTTTGGCAACTTTGACTCTTGACCATGACCTAAAAAAACATGTAGAGAATGTTTAAAATATTTGTTTGTAGATCTTGTGAAAGGTGCTAGGAAATAATCTCAGAGAAGTGTTAAGGCAAAGCCATGCAGATTTTCTTGACAGTTTTCCCTGAGTTCCAAACTTGAATGATCTTAATATGTAGGTGAAAGGCTTTGGCATAGTCAATAAAGCAGAAATAGATGTTTTTCTGGAGCTCTCTTGCTTTTTCCATGATCCAGGGGATGTTGGCAATTTGATCTCTGGTTCCTCTGCCTTTTCTAAAACCAGCTTGAACATCAGGAAGTTCACGGTTCACATATTGCTGACGCCTGGCTTGGAGAATTTTGAGCATTACTTTACTAGCGTGTGAGATGAGTGCAATTGTGCGGTAGTTTGAGCATTCTTTGGCATTGCCTTTCTTTGGGATTGGAACGAAAACTGACCTTTTCCAGTCCTGTGGCCACTGCTGAGCTTTCCAAATTTGCTGGCATATTGAGTGCAGCACTTTCACAGCATCATCTTTCAGGATTTGAAATAGCTTAACTGGAATTCCATCACCTCCACTAGCTTTGTTCGTACTGATGCTTTCTAAACCCACTTGACTTCACATTCCAGGATGTCTGGCAAGTCAGGGAGCAACAGTTAGAACTGGACATGGAGCAACAGACTGGTTCCAAATAGTAAAAGGAGAACATCAAGGCTGTATATTGTCACCCTGCTTATTTAACCTATATGCAGAGTGCATCATGAGAAATGCTGGACTGGAAGAAACACAAGCTGGAATCAAGATTGCCGGGAGAAATATCAATAACCTCAGATATGCAGATGACACCACCCTTATGGCAGAAAGTGAAGAGTAACTAAAAAGCCTTTTGATGAAAGTGAAAGTGGAGAGTGAAAAAGTTGGCTTAAAGCTCAACATTCAGAAAACGAAGATCATGGCATCTGGTCCCATCACTTCATGGGAAATAGATGGGGAAACAGTGGAAACAGTGTCAGACTTTATTTTTCTGGGCTCCAAAATCACTGCAGATGGTGATTGCAGCCATGAAACTAAAAGATGCTTACTCCTTGGAAGGAAAGTTATGTCCAACCTAGATAGCATATTGAAAAGCAGAGACATTACTTTGCCAACAGAGGTCCGTCTAGTCAAGGCTATGGTTTTTCCAGTGGTCATGTATGGATGTGAGAGTTGGACTGTGAAGAAGGCTGAGTGCCGAAGAATTGATGCTTTTGAACTGTGGTGTTGGAGAAGACTCTTGAGAGTCTCTTGGACTGCAAGGAGATCCAACCAGTCCATTCTGAAGGAGATCAGCCCTGGGACTTATTTGGAAGGAATAATGTTAAAGGTGAAACTCCAGTACTTTGGCCACCTCATGCGAAGAGTTGACTCATTGGAAAAGACTCTGATGCTGGGAGGGATTGGGGGCAGGATGAGAAGGGGACGGCAGAGGATGAGATGGCTGGATGGCATCACTGACTAGATGGACGTGAGTCTGGGTGAACTCCAGAGTTGGTGATGGACAGGGGGGCCTGGTGTACTGCGATTCATGGGGTCGCAAAGAGTCGGACACGACTGAGGGAATGAACTGAACTTAACTGAATATAGGTGTTTTAGTGAAATATTGTGGTTCAGTGTGGTGAAATGCTATGTAAATATAATTTTTGAGATGATACAGACACAAAAATATTAAGTAATGATTTTTGAAAAATTAAGTATAGTTGATTTACAATGTTGTGTTAATTTCAGGTATACAGCAAAGTGGCTCAGTTATACATATCTATCTATCTTTTCTTTTTTGGATTCTTTTCCCTTGTAAGTTATTACAAAATATTGAGTAGGTCCTCGTTGGTTACCTACTTTATATATAGTAGTGTGTATCTATTAATCCCAAACTCCTAATTTATCCCTTTCCCCATTCCCCTTTGGTAACCATGTTTATTTTCTATGTCTGTGGGTCTATTTCTGTTTTGTGAATAAGTTCATTTGTATCATGTTTTTAGATTCTGCATTTAAGAGATATCATATACAATGTTTAAAGTAATGCAAAATGGCATGAATTCCACACTTCAATAATATGAAAGTATGTACCAAGGAAAGATGTGATCTACACACTGAAAACTGTTGTTTAATGATGAAGAAGACTATGGTGATTTTCCACAGGATAGAATTATTTTTATTGATCATCACATTACATAACAACTTTTCTTGAGTAATTACTTTATTAGTGCTTTATTTACATTGGTTTAATTTTTATTAGTGCAATATTATCATACATCACCTTTTGTAGATGGGTAACTGAAGATATTAGATTAAAAAACAGATTGTGATAAGTTTCTAAGAAGTTTTCTCCAAAGTTCTTTTTTTTAAAGTGTTTATTGAGGTTGTTACAGTATTTTTTCTGTTTTCTCTTTTGGGTTTTCGGCCAAGAGGCATGTGGGATCTTAGCTTCCCAACCAGGGATGGAAAGGGAACTCTTAACCCTCACCCCCAGCATTGGAAGGACCTCTAGCAAGTCCCCAAAGTTTTTAATAAAGAATAATAATGATAATACTAGTAGTTAACAATTATGTATATTTTGTATCTGCCAGGCACTGTTCTAAGTGCTTTATATTTACCAAAAATTCTCAAATCAATCCGATGCAGTAGAGTATTCCTTTTTACAGATGAGGAAATGGAGGCCCAAAACCAAGTTCTTCAGCCAGCATGGGGCAGAATCAGGATTTGAACAATTGAGCTCCAAAGCCCACACTCATCTGTTTACTGCTCTAGTCCCAGGACTTAGTGAAAGTAGCAAAGGACGAAAAGAGAAATTACAAAGGAAAAATTAAAGTACATGTGATAAAATCTGAAAAACTCCAGTGTTTCAGTGCAAATGAGTGGGAGAAATCAGTTTTATTGATTAACAGGAGAAGTTGATTTGAACATGTTGAATTCTAGATAACCTTGAAATATTCTGAGAGGAATGTCCAGTTGGGAATGTAATAAGCAATATAAAAGGACTCAATGTATAGATTTAAAGAGTATGCAAAGAGAGGTCAGAGAACTTCTGGTTTTCAGTCTGTCATGCAAGAAGCTTGGAAGTCACCACACCATCCTAACAGCAAGTAAAATGTTGAATAAACTGAGAAATCAACTCTTCATAGATCCATAAGAGAAATGAGGTCTCAGGGCAGAATGGTTCCTCCAAATTGGAGAAGTCAACAGGTGAATACAAAGCATCACAACTTACTGGTGTAGCAACGTCTGCAGGAACCAGCCTTGAATAAGACCTGAATTGTAACTGATGAATTGCTGAGGCTCAGTTAAAAACTGAGGGAGTTAAACAACTTCAGGGGGGGATCCAGTCAGAAGGAAACCCCCACACTTTTGTGAGTTTTGTCTCCTGGATCTTGACCAAATTCTCAGTTATTGGAGAAAAATCCCCTCCTGCTTCTTGCAAGGGGAGAAGAGCCTTTTGGAAATAGGCCAGTATATTTTGTTCTTCTTAACAGGCCTTTGATGGTTCCACTAGTCATGTACTGATGTGAAACCCAGACCATACAGAAGGCAGAGTGCCGAAGACTTGATGCTTGCGAACTGGTGCTGGAAAAGACTGTTGAGAGTCCCTTGGACAGTAAGGAGATCAAACCCATCAGTCTTAAAGGAAATAAACCCTAAATACTCATTAGAAAGACTGATGCTGAAGCTAACTTTGGTCACCTGGTGCAAAGAGCCAACTCATTGGAAATGAGTTCAATACTTTGGCCTCCTGATGTGAAGAACTGACTCATTGGAAAAGACCATGGTGCTGGAAAAATTGAAGGCGTGAGAAGGGCAACAGAGGATGAGATGATTGGATGGCATGACCGACTCAGTGGACATGAACTTGGGCAAACTCTGGGAGACAGTGAGGCATAGGGAAGCTTGGTGTGCTGCAGTCCATGGGGTTGCAAAGAGACAACTTGGCAACTGAACAACAACAATGCCTTCCCTCAGAGAAGCTAGTTCACCAAAGCCTAACCTTCTGGGGTTTTCATGAGAGCCTAGATTATCTGGGCAAAGGGAAACACCCAACCCCAGCCAGCTCTAGCCATCTTGTCCCACCTAAGGGGGCTTGAGAGGTGGGCTGAGAAGCCCTGATGAAGTGCACGGTGCAGGGGCCCAAGCTCACTGAAAGACTGTAGAACCATAGAATCTTCCCCTCTCTCACACCTCGCCACTGCATTCCTATTTTCAGCAGTTCCTTTTTGCCCAATATAACATGTCCAGATATCAAGAAAAAATTACAAACTATACTAAAAGCAACAGTTCAGTTCAGTCGCTCAGTCATGTCCGACTCTTTGTGACCCCATGAATCGCAGCATGCCCGGCCTCCCTGTCCATCACCATCTCCCAGAGTTCACTCAAACTCATGTCCATCGAGTCAGTGATGCCATCCAGCCATCTCATCCTCTGTCGTCCCCTTCTCCTCTTGCCCCCAATCCCTCCCAGCATCAGATTGACTTTTCCAATGAGTCAACTATTCGCATAAGGAAAAACAACAGAGTAAGCCTCAAAAGCAGACTCAGATATGGCAAAGATACTGGAATTACTGGACTGGGAATTTAAAACAGCTATGATTAAGATGCTAAGGTCTCTCCTGGATAAAGCACACAGCACGCAAGAGCAGATGGACAGTGACAGAGCAGATGCAGAGAGATGCCCTGTCCTTTCCTCGAAGGAAGTCGGGATGAGTGGAGCTTGGCATTAAATAGGTATAAATGTTTGGTGCTGAGACCAGCCCAACAATGAACTGACCTGAGGGAGTTGTGCTGCAGAAGAATAAAGAAAAATAAGACTCAGAAAGAAACTGGGGATCATGGGGCTGATGCCATTCACAGGCAAAAGCTCGGATCCTAATCCTAGCATACCTTTTCTTGTTAACATCTACTTCCTGTACATGCTCTAGAGATATCTGTTCTTTACAATCTTAGATTGGGGATAAAGATACACAATGCACAGCCCTCAGTGTCAAAGCTTCAGGCCTTTCATAACTTTGTAGCCCTTCGGCTAGTGATTCCTGTCTCAGCAACTCCCTCAAGGCTCTGGTTATGGGAACAGTCAGTAATGGTTTTCTGTCACTCACATCAGTATTTCAACATCTTGTTTTCAAGATGTCTTTCCAAGATGTCCCTTTTATTGCTCCCAGCCCTTCGCTTGGGGGTGATAAGAAAGTCATTCTTATTTTTCAAGGAAGCCATGTTAATTATAGTACAGGTCTGTGCATAGCATATTCCCTACAGTTTTGCTCTTAATATTGATCTGTTGTCATGGTTTACACTTTCATAGTCTGCTCTGTGATGTTGGGACTGTGCCTTTGCAAATTCAGTTTCTCCAAGTCCCTTGATATGTAGCTTCCCTAAAGTTTCTGTCACAGAAATCTGAACACAGGAAAAAGGGAGGAGCCTTTCTTTGCAGTTCTCATTACTGTTATGCGTGTCACACAGTTGGCTCCACTGGCCAGGTGCTTATAGGCGCTCGGGGCTCCAGGCTTGCTTCATGCATCAGAGGAAGCAACGGTGGCAGCAGTTGAGTGCTCTCTTGGCAGAGTGAGTGTGAGCTTTGGCTTCTGAGCAACCACTGTGCTGTATCCTGTCCTCAGAGGCCTAAGTCACAACCCTGGGGGGCTCTTTTGCTCAGGCTTCCGTTTTGGCTACCCTGCCGCATTTTTTTCACTCTCCCAGCCCTTTTGAGGCTTAATGCTCTTTGTGATCTCAGTATGCCCTTGTGGCTCCCGACTATCCTATAACCCATTTTCTGAATTAAATCCATTTTATTTGAAACATAGAGTTTTCTGCTTTCCTAACTGGACACATTGATACAGCTTTGGCACCAGGATTGGTTCCAGAAGCAGACCCTCAAATAAATGTTAATGCCAATTGAGTTGATATCATGTTTATGGTCTTAATTTGTTGAAACAGAAAGCACTGGGATGAGTGTGTTTAAGGGATGTGAGAAGAAAGGCGAAGATCTAGAATTGTCAACAGAGAAGCCCCTGGAGCAACTGGGTTAACAAGGCCCAGTTGCTCTTTCCCATGGCAGATTTATACGGGCCTGACTTACAGTGTTCTGTGCACCCTCCATGTGCCTACAAGTAGAAGTTTTCCAGAACACTTCTGTCAGGGGAGTTTGTAGTTTCTTTGGTTCTGTCTTGCAACAGCAAAAATTTGAAGCAATGGATAGACCAGTGTTATAGCTCAGTTTTACTTGGCAAGCGAAGGAAATCACATCCTCGAGGTGTGAGGGTGGGCCTCCACCCCCCACCCAAAAGACACAAAAAGAAGAGGGGCCTGAAGCTCAGTGTTGGCTCCTCTTTTATATGTTTTTTTCTCCTCCCCTTGAGCCTTCCCTGTGTAAATTGGGCTAGCCAGGAGGGCTGTTGCTTCACCTGAGGTTCTCACTCTGGTCCTTGGACCTTCCTTTATTCCTTTTTCGTGGGCTTTTCACTGCATTGTCTTTTAGCTACCACCATTCAGGACTTCCTTTTCCTATTCTAACTACCTGACATCCCCTCCTCAAGAGATGGGAGGTCTAATTCTTTGGGAATAGGGGCATCGAGGTCTCTCTGGCTACTTCCTGCTGAACTCGGGTGGCAAGGGGCCTTGAGCTGCCCCCTCTTGCTAGTCTCAGGCCTCAGAGTCCGTATAGTGGTGTCCATAATAAGTAATGCCCAATGCTTTTGAATCTATGGGGCTGCACAGAGTCTGACATGACTGAAGTGACTTAGCAGCAATGCTTTCGAGACCCCTTGGGTGACCTTAGAAGTAAATGATGTCCCATTGTCACTTTGTAATGACCTGGGGAGACCAAATCTCAGAATGATTTCATGGAGCAGTTTTTTTTTTTTTTTTTTTTTTTACCACCTCCTCAGCCTTCTCAGTCCTGGTGGGAAAGCCTTCAATCCATCCTGTGAATGTGTCTATCATGACCAATAGGTATTTATACCCTTGAGAAACTGACATCTGGGTGAAGTCCATCTGCCAGCCCTCTCCTAGGTATGTCCCATGTCATTGGACGGGCTGGGCCAGCTGGGTCTTTGAACTCCTTGGGAATTGTTTAACTGGCAAGTGGGACAAGAGAAGACCACTTGCCTTATAGTCATTTGGAGGCCTGTTCTTCTGAAGGACCTTTTTAGTAATCTTTGGAGGACCTTCTTCTCTAAATGGTGTCATGTAAGGAGTTAACCAACTTCCATTGGAGGTTCTCAGACAGAAAAAGGAGTCCCTCCTTTAGGAACCACCCCTAAAAAAGGGGTGGTTCTTGAAAGCCCTCACTCTTAGCTTTAAGAGTCTCAACTTCAGTATATGAAGGAGTTTCTGGAAAATTAGTCTGTGGAACTAAGATGGCAACTCCTATTAAGTCATTATTCTATAATGCTGCTCTCTTAGCTGCCTGATCAGCTGCCTGGTACCCGCAGGCCCCTTCCATGCTCACTTTTTGATGTCCTTTACAATGGGAGACTGAAAGCTCAGTAGGCAGATGGACTGCCTCCAAGAGCCTAAGGATATGATTGATGGAACCCTCGGGTGGTCAAGTGGCCTGTTTCTTTCCAAATAGCAGCATGTGCATGTAGCACCAGAAAGGCATACTTGGAGTCAGTGTAAATGGCTACTTTTTTTCCTTTTCCCAGCTCTAAATCTCGAGTCAGGGCTATGTCAGCTAACTGGGCGGAAGTAGCTAGCGGCAAAGGTTTAGCCTCTAGGGTCTCAAAATTTGAGACTACTGCATATCCAGCTCTTCTTTTCTCATCCAAGACAAAGCTGCTTCCATCAGTATACCAGATTTCCTCAGGATTGGTCAGAGGATCTTCTGACAATACCCCTCGGGGTTTTGTCTAGTGGTCCAAAGTTTTTAGGCAAAATTGAAAGGGGAGAGGGCTCTTGGAGGTAGGCAGAGGGTGGCGGGTTAAGAACCTTACAAGGAGATATAGTAAGGCCTGGATTTTCCATCAGCCCTACTTTATATCTGAGGACTCTTTGATCAGACATCCATAAATGGCCTTTCCCATTCAGGAGTTGTTTCACTTGATGACTGGTAAAAATAGTTAGTTTGCCCCTGAGAGAGTTTTAAACCATCTTCTATCAGGACTGCAATAGCTGCAACATTTCAAAGGCAGGGTGAGATCTCTTCCCAATAAGGGAGTAGGACACTCAGAGGCCACCAGAACCCGGTGGGAAAATATTTGTCCATCCCAGCAACATAGAAGTACTCAGGTGAATCTTCTTGTAATTTTTTTTCCTGTAGCAAAATGGTACTGCCTTGGGAGGAGAAGCTTCCAGAGTAGAAGTTCAGGTCAGGAGCCCCTGTGTCAACCAAGAAATTCTCAGACCCACCTGCCACATCCAGTTGTACCCTTGGCTCCAGCCCTGTCATGTTTATCTGTGACAGGCGGGCTGGCTGAAGCAGGCTGCTTCAGTTCTGTTGAACCCATCGTGAGGGAAGGCTTGGTGCTTGACCTCAAGGCTCTTGGGTCCCAAGGGAAGAGTGCCACCCAATGTCCCAATTGATGGCATTTGTAGCAAGCCATTCTAGGAGACTTGTCACAGTTTGGACACTCTTTGGCCCAATGTCCTGCCTGTCTACATGCTAGGCATTTGCCTTGTGCCCTGTCTTCAAGGAGTTGGGGTTTGTGATAGGGCTTTCCTGGAGGGCAGACAGCATCTGAGCATGCCTTGTCTCTTTTCTTTTCTCCCTTTCCTGGGCCTTGGCTTTTCCTGTTCTCTGTTATAAGAGGTATGGGAGGCTGTCTGAACCATCTCATCCAAAGAGGCAGCGGGGTCCTGCTGCTGTAGCTGTTGTAACTTTATCCTGATGTCTGATGCACATTGGGACAGAAATTTGTCCTTTAAAATCACCTGTCCCTCATAAGAGTCTAAGTCCAGATTGGTAAACTTGTGGAGGGCCTCTTTTAGCCTTTTCAGAAAGGCAGTGGTGTTCTGGTTGGATTCCAAAGCTATTGCTGAGACCAGGCACAGCCCCACAACTAACATGCTTCCTTCTGTTTCCATGGGTGGACTTCCTTAGGGGTGAGTCTTTCTGAAGCTTATCCTACCCAATACTGTTGCAAGAGTATTGCAACTGAGAGCCAGGCGTCCCCGGGTTAGGATGCAGATGCCCAGGCAGGCTGAAGCATGACAGCCTCCTAGAGATCAACTCCCCGGGTAGGTCGAGGCAGGTAGGCCTCACGAGAATTGGATCCCTGGGCAGGTTGAGGCATGTAGACCTGCTGGGCCCCCCAGACTGGTTGATCCCTGAGCACATTGAGGCATGATAACCTCCAAGGACAAGATCCCTAGGCAAGTCAAGGCAGGTTGACCTCCTGGGACCCCTGGACTGGAGTTGGGCATCCCCAAGATCTCCAGCATGATTAATGCTGGGTAGAATTAAGGGGTTGTAATCTTAACTCATTGCTGATTTGTCAACCGCAGATAGCAATAGATATCATGATGTAAAGCAATCCAAGTCTTTGTCCTGAGATTGGGAACCTAGCGAAACAGTGATAAGCCTTATTCTCTTATTGCTCTGAGGGAAAGCAAGTCACTGATTTCCTTCCAGGTCCTCCATAAGAACAGCTTAGGGTTTTTCCATTGGTAAACCTTTCACTGTCATCAGTTCAGTTCAGTTCAGTCACTCAGTAGTGTCTGACTCTTTGCGACTCCATGGACTGCAGTACACCAGGCCTCCCTGTCCATCATAAACTCCTAGAGCTTACTCAAACTCATGTCCATTGAGTTGGTGATGCCATCCAACCATCTCATCCTCTGCTATCCACTTTTCCTCCCACCTTAATTTTTCCCACCATCAGGATCTTTTCAAACGAGTCAGTTCTTCGCATTAGGTGGCAAAAGTATTGGAGTTTCAGCTTCAAGATCAGTCCTTCCAATGAATATTCAGGACTGATTTCCTTTAGGATGGACTGGTGAAATCTCCTTGCAGTCCAAGGGACTCTCGAGAGTCTTCTCCAACACCACAGTTCAAAAGCATCAATTCTTCAGCTCACTCAGCTTTCTTTATAGTCCAACTCTCACATCCATACATGATTACTGGAAAAACCATAGCTTTGACTAGACGGACTTTGTTGGCAAAGTGATGTCTCTGCTTTTAAATAAGCTGTCTAATTTGGTCATAACTTTTCTTCCAAGGAGCAAGCATCTTTTAATTTCATGGCTGCAGTCACCATCTGCAGTGATTTTGGAGCCCAAGAAAATGAAGTCTCACAGTTTCCACTGTTTCCTCATCAATTTGCCACGAAGTGATGGGACCAGATGCCATGATCTGAATTTTTTGAATGCTGAACTTTTTGCTAATCTTTTCACTCTCCTCTTTCACTTTCATCAAGAGGCTTTTGACCTCTTCACTTTCTGCCATAAGAGTGGTGTCATCTGCGTCTCTGAGGTTATTGATATTTCTCCTGGCAATCTTGATTCCAGCTTGTGCTTCATCGAGTCCAGCGTTTCTCATAATGTACTCTGCATATAAGTTAAATAAGCAGGGTGACAACATACAGCCTTGACATACTTCTTTCCCGATTCGGAACCATTCCATTGTTCCATGTCCAGTTCTACCTGTTGCTTCCTGACCTTCATACAGATTTCTCAAGAGGCTGGTAAGGTGGTCTGCTATTCCTGTCTCTTGAAGAATTTTCCACATAGTCAAAGGCTTTGGCGTAATCAATAAAGCAGAAATAGATGTTTTTCTGGAACTCTCTTGCTTTTTTGATGATCCAACAGATGCTGGCAATTTCATCTCTGGTTTCTCTGCCTTTTCTAAACCCAGCTTGAACATCTAGAAGGTCATGGTTCATGTACTGTTGAAGCGTCATAGACCCACTCTATGTTACCATGTCATAACAGAAGTAATGACAAAGGAGTGGGTTATCTGGTTCTGTCAGGGGCATTAAGAGTATTTTAATAATAAGCAGGGTGGAGTGATATTGCCTAGAGGGGGGCAGGGTCCTGGTTGTAGGAGTTAGTAAATGGCTTAAGAACAAATTGATAAGAAGGAACAGACCAGATGTTCCATAAAAGTGGAGTGGAGATTTGATCTGGGGGTATGTTTGTAACTTTAGGAGAAGGATGGCAAGAGTTTGTGCCCAAACAGCCTGCAGGGCTAACTCCTGCAGTGGCAAACATTATCCCTGGAAGCCCAATTGCCCTTGAAGGAGGCCACCAATAGATGGACTTCTAGCAGGCATTGTGTGCCTGTCATCTACCCTAGGGGGTTCACTGAGAAATGCTATTGTTGCACACGTTGCAGAAAGCTTATCTAGAGAGATTGGAGTTTGCTTCTCTCTGAATCTGAACAAATCTACCTCTTTTACCTATCACTGTTTTTTTCACTGAATTTTTTTCAATGAGACATCAAGAGCCTGAGCTTCGTTACTTCCTGAAAACAGGCACCATGGGTTTTGGCCAGGTTCAAGCCCCAGTTGGATACAACTGAGTGACTAAGCATAACACAGAGTCCCTGCCATATGGATATGAGTCCCAAACTTAGGTAAATGATTTCAAGCACAACTTTCAGAAATGGAAAGATGATGACCTAACCAATACTTTGTAAGCAGTAGCATAGATGGAGAGAGGAGCTGAAGGATGGGAGGAAAAAGCAGTGGGGAAAATGTGCTGAGGAATCCCCTTCATAACCTGCCAGAAAATCTGCTAAATACCTGACCTGTGCTCACAGTTTTCATTGGCCTAATCCTTGGCACAAAGAAGATTAAGGAAAGAAGAATCCCCACCCACTTGGGCAACAGCTACTAAGGCACAGCAAATAGTAGGGCCTTTGGGACACCCTAGGGCACCCACTGCCACTTGCCTGTTTGCAGGGGGTTTGAGGAAAGAGGAAATGAGAGATTGTAAGGAATTAAGATTTTGTTAGACATATGTCCTTCCAGCCATGGCAGCAAGGTCTTCCTACCCCAACCAGAGATTTTCTGGAATCTGAGACTGAGCTGTGTGAGCTTATACCTCTTTTGTTTTTGCTGTTCCAGTTTCCAGCACTCTGGGCTTCTTGTCACTTGCACTGCACTGGATTTCTTCGCATTCAGATTCCACCGTGGGAGCTTTTGCTGAGTTGGGCTTCTGTTGTTCTTGGCCTCTGCCTTGCAGGGGTGTCATGTGGTTGTTTCAGCCAAGCAAAATCTGAGAAATGGCACCATATATGTCAGGGGAGTTTGTAATTTCTTCAGTTCTCTCTCGTTGCAGTAAAAATTTGAAGCAACGGACAGACCAGTATTACAGTTCAGTTTTATTTGGCAAGCAAAGGAAAATACATCCTCGAGGTGTGAGGGTGGACCCCCACCCCCACCCCCAACCCCCACCCAGAAGATGCGAAGAGAAGAGGGGCCCAAGGCTTAATTTTGGCTCCTCTTTTTATATCCCTTTTCTCCTCCCCTTGAGCCTGCCCTATGTAAACTGGGCTAGGAGGGCTATTTTTTTCACCTGAGATTCTCACTCTGGTCCTTGGACCTTCCTTTGTCCTATTTTTGTGGGCTTTTCCCTTCTTTGTCTTTTATCCACCACCATTCTGGACTCTTTTTTCTTATTCTAACTACCCAGTCCTGGGTGTTTTTTGGAAGGAATGATGCTAAAGCTGAAACTCCAGTACTTTGGCCACCTCATGTGAAGAGTTGACTCATTGGAAAAGACTCTGATGCTGGAGGGATTGGGGGCAGGAGGGAAAGGGGACGACAGAGGATGAGATGGCTGGATGGCATCACGGACTCAATGGATGTGAGTTTGAATGAACTCCAGGAGTTGGTGATGGACAGGGAGGCCTGGCGTGCTGCAATTCATGGAGTCACTAAGAGTTTGACACGACTGAGTGACTGAACTGAACTGAACTGAATACTTCCAAGGTGTTGCAACATAGTGCCTTTTGAATTCTTATTTGATGCAGTCACTGAAAACATAACATTCAGCTACATATACCTATTTTTGTACATGCTATGAAATTGGTTTTAAAACATTCATTTTATGCTTTATGAATTTTGGAATGTAACCAATTTTTCCTGTCTTCAGCATTTTTCCAGTTTTTTATTTTTATTTTACCAAAGTGATACAGGAATATACAAATGCAAAAATGTTTCCTGCAAAGCCTAACCACAGCATTCACTTTACCACTTCTTCCTACATTTACTCCTCCCTAGAAGCCACTGCTTTCAACTTTTGAAACTTACTATTTTGTGTTTTCTCTCTGCATCTCTAAGGAGCATGCATATATTCCTAACTTGGTTTTTCTTTGGGCTTTTGTTGTTCCCATTTTGATGGATGAGAATTTGGGGCCATCATTACCACAAAAGGACTATACTTCCCCCCATTTCCCAACAAAATAATAGATGTTAGGGTAATTTATATTATAACGGCTATGTAAAGGCTACTTACACATGAGTCATGTAGTTTGCACTGCCTTTTTTCTTTTTACCTGAACAGTTTTGCTTTTTCCTAGGATTAAATACTGACTTTAAAAAACTATTTTGTTTTTGTCTTTATACTTAACTAACTCAAAGCCCAAAGCATCACCAGCTGCCTAATTCTCCACTCAAGACATACAGATGCATCAGGAATCCCATGAATTTTGTCTTGATGGGAAGTCTCTCCTGCAGTGGTTGACTTGCTCCAGGATGGCCTGGGTGTGCTCTGCATCTGGGGTCAGGTCTATCTGTTGGGTTGCTTTCTTGTGTCTGCTGTAACAAATTATAGTGTGTGCATGTGTGCTCAGTTGCGTCAGTCGTGTCTGACTCTTTGTGACCCTAGGGACCACATAGCCCACCAGGGTCCTCTGTCCATGGGATTCTCCAGGCAAGAATACTGGAGTGGGTTGCCATGCCCTCATTGCCCTCTATTTCAGGTGCATTCAGTGACTACTAAAAATATGAAGATTAACTTCCTCAGTTCTATAACATTTAGTTATGTTGCTTTGTTAATGTTCTTCCCTCTCTGCCCCCTCTCACTCTGCTTTGTCTGTTCTTTGATTCTGAAACTCCTACTACTCAGACATTGAATGTTTTGATTTGGTACTCTAATTTTCTCTCTCCCTGCCCTTCTCTCCATTTTTCTCTTTGTGTATTTACTCCCTCTAGCTTCAAATCCCCTCTTAAAATGAAGGTGCAGGTGGCAGTGTCAGGGTTTGCAGAGCATGGTACTATCTTCTTAGGGGTTGGGGGCATTTACAAGCCTAATGTTGGCACTTGGTTCTTAGTTCTAGTGGTGAGGACACAGATGGGTTGGAACAGAGCCTTAGTAACGTCATGCAGTAGGGTACCATCTCAGAGCACCCTCCTGGCTTCCAGCAATGACAAATTTGATTTCCAAGATCAAGAAATTCTATTGATTTCCTCCAAATGGTTACAACTTATATTCAAGGAAATAGGGGCCCTAACTTTTTGCTTACCATCCTAGCTAGTCCCCTGATACATTGTGAATGATATTTATATGATGATTGATAAATTTATGGTTCACTTAAGACTTGTGTTACTGCTTGAACATTTATAGCTGGGTAATAAAAGATCTCAGTTTGCCAGAGACAGTTACTGTTGTCCCAGTGTTATTACTGATAGCTCATTTTTCACTTTCAGGAGTGTTCTAGTGTCATTGTACTTATGCCTAGATATAATTTAGGTTTCAGTTCAGTTCAGTTGCTCAGTCGTGTCAGACTCCTCAGGATCCCATGAATCGCAGTATGCCAGGCCTCCCTGTCCATCACCAACTCCCGGAGTTCACTCAGACTCACGTCCATCGAGTCAGTGATGCCATCCCGCCATCTCATCCCCTGTCGTCCCCTTCTTCTCCTGCCCCCAATCCCTACCAGCAACTCTTTTCCAATGAGTCAACTCTTTGCATGAGGTGGCCAAAGTACTGGAATTTCAGCTTCAGCATCATTCCCTCCAAAGAAATCCCAGGGTTGATCTCCTTCAGAATGGACTGGTTGGATCTCCTTGCAGTCCAAGGGACTCTGAAGAGTCTTCTCCAACACCACAGTTCAAAAGCATCAATTCTTTGGCGCTCAGCCTTCTTCACAGTCCAACTCTCACATCCATACATGACCACAGGAAAACCATAGCCTTGACTGGACAAAGCTTTGTTGGCAAAGTAATGTCTCTGCTTTTGAATATGCTATCTAGGTTGGTCATAACTTTCCTTCCAAGGAGTAAGCATCTGTTAATTTCATGGCTGCAGTCACCATCTGCAGTGATTTTGGAGCCCAAAAAAGTAAATTTAGGTTTAGTCAGTTACAAAAGGCTTCCTTGGGATAAAGAAAACTTTTCAAGTTTCAAGAGTTAGAGGTTTATGTTAATTATTTGAGCAATATTTTCTACAGTGGTGACCTATTCCAATAATATTGTAAAAATTGAAAAAAAAAAAAGAGTAATGTGGAAGAACACTTAACTAATTTTTACTATTTTATGAGTCATACAACTAAGTAGGATTAGAAAGAGCAAAGGTTAATGTAGCTTAAAAAATTAAATAGACTCATAAGGAAACTATTCTCAGAAGCTGTGTTAGAATGAGTCAAAGTCTATATTAATTAACTACAAAATATTCAATTTTGATAGGAACTGATTATTACAAAACCTCTGTTAAATATTCACTGAAAGATTTTAAAGTCATGATTGTGTTGAAGTATGTCAATTTTATTTGTGTAAAACTTGCAATAACCTGGAAATGGGCCATTGCATGAGAATAGATAAAATTATTGAAATTAAAATGTGTGAGAAGTACAATAGTTATATTGTAGCTTTATCAAATTGGTGTGTGAATTTGAGATTAACTCAATGAGATTAATGGTCTTATGTGTGGACTTGATTTTCTTTTTTTAACTTACAGTCCAGAAGATGTTCTGTGTGCTGCTGGCACACACAACCCTACAAAACCAGAACTTATTTATTAGCCTAAGCTGCATGCTAAGGGGAATTAAAAAAAAAATCCTAGTGTGCACATATGTGTTAAATATTATCTAGATAGGATATTTAACATATTATGCTGCTACTGCTGCTAAGTCGCTTCAGTCGTGTCCTACTCTATGCGACCCCTGAGACAGCAGCCCACCAGGCCTCCCCGTCCCTGGGATTCTCCAGGCAAGAACACTGGAGTGGGTTGCCATTTTCTTCTCCAATGCTTGAAAGTGAAAAGTGAAAGTTAAGTCACTCAGTCATGTCCGACTCTAGCGACCCCATGGACTGCAGCTTACCAGACTTCTCCGTCCATGAGATTTTCCAGGCAAGAGTACTGGAGTGGGGTGCCATGTTCTTTTCAATGAAAGCAAACCAGAAAAAGAACAAGATCTTTCTTATGTAAGCATTCTGTTTTTGTTCCACCACTCCCCAGAAATTGCAGGTAACCTTGGTGGTATCCAATTACCTTAAGGTAGATCGCTGGAGCCTCAAAACAGAATTAGTATTTGTTTATTCTAATGTCAAAAATAAATATCCTCCTAGAATGCTTTGTCTGTAATGTGAATTGCAGGGAGGGCAACCAAAGAATGTCAAAAAATATCTTAAGGACTAGTTCTGCAGTCTAAATTCAGGCCCTGGGAAAGTAGAAGTTAAAAGAAAGCTAGAGTGAAGTCTATTCCTCTATTTATGAAAGAGAGTTAAAAGCAACCGCCCAGCCCCCACCAAAGCTCAAACAAAAATAAATAGCAGGAAGGGTTTGGAGGAATCATGACCTATTTGTGTGACACACAGAACCTTCCTCTCTTATAGAGATATTCCAGGGTACATAATACTCAAGTCACCGATTATTTCCAAGTATGAGGATTTTTAAGCCATTTTTATTTATTTATTTCATTATTTATTATGACATTAACTTTATTGATATAAACTTTTTATACAAAAAATGCACCCATTTCAAGTTTACACATTGATAGGTCTTGCTCAATTAATATTCCTCTAAATCTACCACCACAAACAAAGTATGGAAAATTTCCTAAAAAATTCCCTCATGCCCCTTTGCAGCCAGTCTACCTACACACACCCAGCCCCAGGTAACCACTGATCTTTCTATCTTTAGCTCAGTTCAGTTCAGTCGCTCAGTCGTGTCAGACTCCTCAGGATCCCATGAATCGCAGCACGCCAGGCCTCCCTGTCCATCACCAACTCCCGGAGTTCACTCAGACTCACGTCCATCGAGTCAGTGATGCCATCCAGCCATCTCATCCTCTGTCGTGCCCTTCTCCTCCTGCCCCCAATCCCTCCCAGCATCAGACTCTTTTCCAATGAGTCAACTCTTCACATGAGGTGGCCAAAGTACTGGAGTTTCAGCTTCAGCATCATTCCCTCCAAAGAAATCCCAAGGTTAATCTTCAGAATGGGCTGGACTGGTTGGAACTCCTGCAGTCCAAGGGACTCTCAAGAGTCTTCTCCAACACCACAGTTCAAAAGCATCAATTCTTTAGCGCTCAGCCTTCTTAACAGTCCAACTCTCACAGCCATACATGACCACAGGAAAAACCATAGCCTTGACTAGACGGACCTTTGTTGGCAAAGTAATGTCTCTGCTTCTGAATATGCTATCTAGGTTGGTCATAACTTTCCTTCCAAGGAGTAAGTGTCTTTTAATTTCATGGCTGCAATCACCATCTGCAGTGATTTTGGAGCCCGGAAAAATAAAGTCTGACACTGTTTCCACTGTTTCCCCATCTATTTCCCATGAAGTGATGGGACCGGATGCCATGATCTTCGTTTTCTGAATGTTGAGCTTTAAGCCAACTTTTTCACTCTCCTCTTTCACTTTCATCAAGAGGCTTTTGAGTTCCTCTTCACTTTCTGCCATAAGGGTGGTGTCATCTGCATATCTGAGGTTATTGATATTTCTCCCAGCAATCTTGATTCCAGCTTGTGTTTCTTCTAGTCCAGCATTTCTCATGATGTACTCTGCATAGAAGTTAAATAAACAGGGTGACAATATACAGCTTTGACGTACTCCTTTTCCTATTCGGAACCAGTCTGTTGTTCCATGTCCAGTTCTAACTGTTGCTTCCTGACCTGCATACAGATTTCTCAAGAGGCAGGTCAGGTGGTCTGGTATCCCATCTCTTTCAGAATTTTCCACAGTTTATTGTGATCCACACAGTCAAAGGCTTTGGCATAGTCAGTAAAACAGAAATAGATGTTTTTCTGGAACTCTTTTGCTTTTTCTATGATCCAGCGGATGTTGGCAATTTGATCTCTGGTTCCTCTGCCTTTTCTAAAGCCAGCTTGAACATCAGAAAGTTCACGGTTGACGTATTGCTGAAGCCTGGCTTGGAGAATTTTGAGCATTACTTTAATAGCATGTGAGATGAGTGCAATTGTGTGGTAGTTTGCGCATTCTTTGGCATTGCCTTTCTTTGGGATTGGAATGAAAACTGACCTTTTCCAGTCCTGTGGCCACTGCTGAGTTTTCCAAATTTGTTGGCATATTGAGTGCAGCACTTTCACAGCATCATCTTTCAGGATTTGAAATAGCTCAACTGGAATTCCATCACCTCCACTAGCTTTGTTCGAAGTGATGCTTTCTAAGGCCCATTTGACTTCACATTCTAGGATGTCTGGCTCTAGGTCAGTGATCACACCATCGTGATTATCTGGGTCGTGAAGATCTTTTTTGTACAGTTCTTCTGTGTATTCTTGCCATCTCTTCTTAATATCTTCGGCTTCTGTTAGGTCCATACCACTTCTGTCCTTTATCGAGCCCATCTTTGCATGAAATGTTCCCTTTGTATCTCTAATTTTCTTGAAGAGATCTCTAGTCTTTCCCATTCTGTTGTTTTCCTCTATTTCTTTGCAGTGATCACTGAGGAAGGCTTTCTTATCTCTTCTTGCTATTCTTTGGAACTCTGCATTCAGATGCTTATATCTTTCCTTTTCTCCTTTCCTTTTCGCTTCTCTTCTTTTCACAGCTATTTGTAAGGCCTCCCCAGACAGCCATTTTGCTTTTTTGCATTTCTTTTCTATGGGAATGGTCTTGATCCCTGTCTCCTGTACAATGTCACGAACCTCATTCCATAGTTCATCAGGCACTCTATCTATCAGATCTAGGCCCTTAAATCTATTTCTCACTTCCACTGTATAATCATAAGGGATTTGATTTAGGTCATACCCCTATGGTCTAGTGGTTTTCCCTACTTTCTTCAATTTAGGTCTGAATTTGGTAATAAGGAGTGCATGATCTGAGCCGCAGTCAGCTCCTGATCTTGTTTTTGTTGACTGTATAGAGCTTCTCCATCTTTGGCTGCAAAGAATATAATCAATCTGATTTCGGTGTTGACCATCTGGTGATGTCCATGTGTAGAGTCTTCTCTTGTGTTGATGGAAGAGGGTGTTTGCTATGACCAGTGCATTTTCTTGGCAAAACTCTATTAGTCTTTGCCCTGCTTCATTCTGTATTCCAAGGTCAAATTTGTCTGTTACTCCAGATGTTTCTTGATTTCCTACTTTTGCATTCCAGTCCCCTATAATGAAAAGGACATCTTTTTTGGGTGTTAGTTCTAAAAGGTCTTGTAGGTCTTCATAGAACCGTTCAACTTCAGCTTCTTCAGTGTTACTGGTTGGGGCATAGACTTGGATTACTGTGATATTGAATGGTTTGCCTTGGAAACGAACAGAGATCATTCTGTTGTTTTTAAGATTGCATCCAAGTACTGCATTATGGACTCTTTTGTTGACCATGATGGCTACTCCGTTTCTTCTGAGGGATTCCTGCCCGCAGTAGTAGATATAATGGTCATCTGAGTTAAATTCACCCATTGCAGTCCATTTTAGTTCACTGATTCCTAGAATGTCTGTATTCACTCTTGCCATTTCTTGTTCGACCACTTCCAATTTGCCTTGATTCATGGACCTGACATTCCAGGTTCCTATGCAATATTACTCTTACAGCATCGGACCTTGCTTCTATCACCAGTCACATCCACAGCTGGGTATTGTTTTTGCTTTGGCTCCATCCCTTCATTTTTCTGGAGTTATTTCTCCACTGATCTCCAATAGCATATTGGGCACCTACCGACCTGAGGAGTTCCTCTTTCAGTATCCTATCATTTTGCCTTTTCATACTGTTCATGGTGTTCTCAAGGCAAGAATACTGAAGTGGTTTGCCATTCCCTTCTCCAGTGGACCACATTCTTTCAGATCTCTCCACCATGACACAGCCATCTTGGGTTGCCTCAGGGGCATGGCTTAGTTTCATTGAGTTAGACAAGGCTGTTGTACTAGTGTGATTAGATTGACTAGTTTTCTGTGAGTATGGTTTCAGTGTGTCTACCCTCTGATGCCCTCTTGCAACACCTACCATCTTTCTTGGGTTTTTCTTACCTTGGGGGGGGGGGTATCTCTTCACGGCTGCTCCAGCAAAACGCAGCCACTGTTCTCTATCTTGGATGAGGGGTATCTCCTCACCACCACCCTTCCTGATCTTGAACGTGGGATAGCTCCTCTAGGCCCTCCTGACCTGCGCAGCCACCACTTTCTCTCTTAGTATAGATTGTTTAGCTTGTTCTGTATTCGTATATACATAAAATCAAGCCAGGACAAACTCTCACACATTTAGCTTCTTTCTTCATCATCATGTTTTTGAGATGTGAAC
Organism: Bos mutus; assembly: GCF_027580195.1. Classification (NCBI taxonomy): domain Eukaryota; kingdom Metazoa; phylum Chordata; class Mammalia; order Artiodactyla; family Bovidae; genus Bos; species Bos mutus. The sequence continues at coordinate 25,263,466 of NC_091622.1, read as the reverse complement.
ATTTGTGTATATTTGTACTCTGTTCCTTTTTATTGTGAGATAGCAGCTCACTGTATGGATTTACTGGATTTGTTTACCCATCCATTAGGGGATGGACATTTCAGTTGCAATTTTGGCTAGTGTGAAAATAGCCACTATAAACACTTGTAGACAAGTGTTTTTGAAGACATATGTTTTCTTTCTTTTGGATAAATATCCAGGACTGGAATCACTGTGTCATATGGTGGAGAGATGTTGAATTTCATAACGAAATAGCCACACTGTTTTCCAAAGTACATTTTACATTCCCACTAACCGTGTACATGAATTCCAATTGTTCCACATCCTCATCAACACTTGCTATTGACAGTCTTTTAAATTTAAGCCAATCTAGTTAAGTTCAGTGTTATTCCAATGTAGTTTAAATTTTCACATACTTCAACACTAATTTTTTGAGCCTTTTGTTCTTATTGACCATTTGTATAATTTCTTTTGTGAATTGTTTAAATCTTTTAGTTATTTTTGTTGGGCTATTTTCATCCTATTTGTTGGCAAGAGTTCTTTGTATATTCTAGATACAAGTACTTTGCCAGGTATGTGCTGAGAATATTTAATTCCATTCTTTGTCTTGCATTTTTGTTTCCTTAGTGGTGTTATTAGAGGAGTATAAATTTTTAATTTCAGTAATCTCTTAGTTATTAATTTGCTCCTTTATAAGTAGGGTTTTGTATTCTAAGAAATATTTGCATGAGCCAATATGCAAAAAATTTTCCAATGAAGTCTTCTAGAAATTATACAGTTTTACCACTCACATTTATGTCTATGATCCAATTTAAGTGATTTTTGTGTGTGAGTATCAGTTCAGTTCAGTTCAGTCACTCTGTCGTGTCCGACTCTTTGTAACCCCATGACTCTCAGCACGCCAGGCCTCTCTGTCCATCACCAACTCCCAGAGTTTACTCAAACTCATGTCCATCGAGTTATTGATGCCATCCAGCCATCTCATCCTCTGTCATCCCCTTCTCCTCCTGCCCCCAATCCCTCCCAGCATCAGAATATTTTCCAATGAGTCAACTCTTCGCATGAGGTGGCCAAAGTATTGGAGTTTCAGCTTTAGCATCAGTCCTTCCAATGAATACCCAGGAGTGACCTCCTTTAGGATGGACTGGTTGGACCGCCTTGCAGTCCAAGGGACTCTCAAGAGTCTTCTCCAACACCACAGTTCAAAAGCATCAATTCTTCAGCGCTCAGCTTTCTTCATAGTCCAACTCTCACATCCATACGTGACTACTGGAAAAACCATAGCTTTGACTAGACAAACCTTTGTTGGCAAAGTAATGTCTCTGCTTTTGAATATGCTCTCTAGGTTGGTCATAACTTTCCTTTTCCAAGGAATAAACATCTTTCAATTTCATGGCTGCAATCACCATCTGCAGTGATTTTGGAGCCCCCCAAAATAAAGTCTGACACTGTTTCCACTGTTTCCCTATCTATTTCCCATGAAGTGATGGGACCAGATGCCATGATCACAACCAAGATAATCATGATGGTGTGATCACTCACCTAGAGCCAGACATCCTGGAATGTAAAGTCAAGTGGGCCTTAGAAAGCATCACTTCAAACAAAGCTAGTGGAGGTGATGGAATTCCAGTTGAGCTATTTCAAATCCTGAAAGATGATGCTGTGAAAGTGCTGCACTCAATATGCCAGCAAATTTGGAAAACTCAGCAATGACCACAGGACTGGAAAAGGTCAGTTTTCATTCCAATCCCAAAGAAAGGCAATGCAAAAGAATACTCAAACTACCGCACAATTGCACTCATCTCACACGCTAGTAAAGTAATGCTCAAAATTCTCCAAGCCAGGCTTCAGCAATATGTGAACCATGAACTTCCAGATGTTCAAGCTGGTTTTAGAAAAGGCAGAGGAACCAGAGATCAAATTGCCAACATCCTTTGGATCATCAAAAAAGCAAGAGAGTTCCAGAAAAACATCTATTTCTGCTTTTTCGTGTGTGTATAGTAGGACATTGAGGTTCCTTTTTTTTTTTTTCTGGGCTTCATTTGTTTTCATAAGCTACTTATTCCCTCACCATTTCTTGAAAATCTCTCCTTTTATCTGTCACATTACTTTGGCACTTTTACTTAAACACATGCACAAACACACATGGGTGTATTATTTTTGGATTCTGGAATCTCTAATATGTTCTATGGCTATTTGTTTATTGGTGTGCTAATGCTGAACTATTTTGATTGACATAGCATTATGATAATTCATAAGTCATCCAACTAAGTTCTTATTTTTCAAAAGTGTTTTGGAGACTCTATGTCCTTTGAAATTTCATCCAAGTTTTAGAACTAGCTTGTCATATTCTACAAAACAAGCCCACTGTGAGTTTGGTTGGAATTGTATTAACTCCATAAATCAATTTGGGGTCAAATTATATCATAACAAACTTGAGTCATCTAATTCATAAACATGGTTTTATCTCTCCTTTTAATATCATCAATAGTATCTAACAGCACTGTTTAGCATACTTGAGGGTATAATTCTTATATATATATTTTGTTCATTTTATCCCTGAGTATTTCATATATTGAATGATATGTAAATGAAATTTATTTTTCAACGTTTAATTATTACTATATTAAAATATAATTGATTTTTGTATATTGACATACATATTCACTAACCTTGCTAAATTCACTTCCTAAGTCTGGAAGCTCTTTGTGCATTCCTTTAGGGTGTTTTCTGTATATAGTCACAATATCTGTTAATACAAGCAGTTTAACTTCATCCTTTCTAATATTGAGGCTTTTTGTTTTTTTTGGTCTTAAGAAACTTGTTTAGACCTTCAGCACAATGTTGAAATGGTGAGAATGGAGTTCTTTGCCTTGGTTCCAAATAGGCATATGGTCTTAAACTAAGTATGAACTAGCTTTAGATTTTTTCATAGTTCTCAGAGATTTTTCTTATCATGCATGAATGTTAGATATTGTCAAAGGTTTTTCTTGCATCTGTTGAGATAGTCATATGAGTTTTCTCCTTTACCCTGTTATGAATTACACTTACTCTGTGGTTAATTACATCAATATTTGTATATATTTTAAAAAATTACTTATTTTATTTCTTTTTGGTTGTGCTGGGTCTTTGTTGCTGCATGTGGGCTTTCTCTAGTTGCAATGAGTGGGGGCTACTTTTCATTGCAGCTCTTAAGCTTCTCATTGCGATGCCTTTTCTTATTGCGGAGCACAAGCTCTAGGCATGTGGGCTCAGTAGTCATGGCTCTTGGGCTTTATAGTACAGGATTTAGTTGCTGTGCAGCATGTGGAATCCTTCCACAGCAGGGATCAAACCAGTGTCCCCTGCACTGCATGGAACATTCTTCTCCAATGCACCACCAAGGACGTTCAACATTTGTATACTAAAGCATCTCCCTTCCTAGGATAAATCCCACTTGATTATGACATTATCATTTTTACATATTATTGATCTGCTAATATTTTGTTAACGATTTTTGTGTCTGTGTTTATGAACTCTAGTTTTGCTGTAAAATGTTTGTCTGGCTTAGACGTCAGAGTAGTAGTGACGATAAAATGGGTCCCCTCTTCCTCTATTTCCTAAAGTTATGGAGTAAATTGTTATTCTTCCTAAATATCCCTAGTTAGAAGTGGAGTTTACTTTGTGGGAAGAGTTCTAGTTAAGAATCCAATTTGAAAGATAGACAGGAAAGAGGTGCAGGATTAAGCAAAGTGCCTGAGCCCTTAATCATAATGTGAGTTTGTGAAACTTCCAAAAGTAATAAGTACTTGAAAAGAATAGAACATGGAAGTAATATTAGAAAGTAGAATTAAGCAAGAGATTATAGTGCTTTCTCTCCCTAACATAAACAAACTTTTGAACTTCCCACATGTATATTTATTCTGTAATTCAGAACTGCATAATTAGTGACTCTGAATTTAATATCAACATTATATAATATTCCATAAAGAATATGGTGAATTTAAAGTTCTGTGCTTCTTGATAATTTGAGCACCTCCACTCTATAAGGTCTTTCTGACTCTAAAACCTTGTAGGAAGAAGAAAACTCTTATTTTACTTTGAGGTTTTGTCACAAACATTCAATGGTTGGATGGGATCCTTTGGTTTACATTATTTTTATATAATAAAATTGAAGGTCCTACATGAGATTATGCAATTTACTCAGGTCATGTAGAGTTTATGAAACATCTGAAATGGGAACTCCGTGCATTTCCTAATATACCTCAGTAATATCGGGGTCTAGGCATTGCATCCCTGGGTTCAGTTATAGGGTTAACATGATAGAAAGTAGCCATGCCTGCTACCCCTCCATACAACCAAGCCAACAAAGATTAAAAAAAAAAAAAAAGAAAGAAAGAAAATGTCATCCACAGTAGAAATCCAAAAGGTCGGAGTAGATTTCCTGTCAAATCAGAGTAGATGTCATATCAAATCAGAGTAGATTTCCTGTTTGTATTGAGAAGTGTAGACTTTGAGACACACCTCGTACTTTAGCCTTTGAACCATATTGTAACTTAACAGAGGAAATAAGAATGTATTTTGTTTTACCTCTCTTCTCTGTGCTTTTTTTTCAACTTGAAGGGCTGTACAGACGACTGGGAAAAGTGGCCATTCCTGAAGTATGAAGTGTTGACTTTGTTCATTATAATTATTCTACTGTCCTGGACAGGTCCTACAACATTACTGCCTCCCTTTCTCCACCCAGGCTTTTCCATAAATGCTATGTGTGAAATGAAAGGGGTCTGGAAAAGGCACATGGCAACCTTAGGTGCTTAGTGACCTAAGCAAAATGGTTGCAAATGTGGATAGAGTGTAGGAAGAGTTCACAGAAATGTCTAGTCCCATGCATAATATTGTTCAAATAGAAACTGCATTCTGCATGGCAGTTACGTTGCTAGTCTGCCTAAAATGAACTAGGAGCTAAGCACCTAAATTAGCTTTAGCTACAGAATGAGGCTAAGGTAAAGGTTGGAGTCCAAGTGGTATCTGAGTGAGTGGGAAACTTATACAATAAGCTATAGGTACAAGTTTAAAGAGCTTCCCTGGTGGCTCAGCAGTAAAGAATCCGCCTTCCGGTGCAGGAGACGCAAGAGACATAGGTTCGATCCCTGGGTTGGGAAGATCCCCTGGAGGAGGGCACAGCAACCCACCAAGTACTCTTGTCTGGAGAATTCCATGGACAGAGGAGCCTGGTGGACTACAGTCCATAGGGTTGCAAAGAGCTGGACACGACTGAAGTGACTTAGCACGCACGCACAAGTTTAAAACGGCTTCCCAGGTGGCACTAGTGGTAAAGAACCCACCTGCCAATGCAGGAGATGCTGGGGATGCACATTCTATCCTTGGGTTGGGAAGATCCCCTGGAGGAAGGAATGGCAACCCACTCCAGTATTCTTGCCAGGAATATTCAGTCATGTCCGACTCTGCTACTAACACACATGCACACACACAAGTTTAAAAATCCCCTCAAAATGGAAGCAGTAGAGAGTAGAATGGAGAAGGCAATGGCACCCCACTCCAGTACTCTTGCCTGGAAAATCCCATGGACAGAGGAGCCTGGGGGGCTGCAGTCCATGGGGTCGCACAGAGTCAGACACAATTGAGCAAATTCACTTTCACTTTTCACTCATGCATTGGAGAAGTAAATGGCAATCCATTCCAGTATTCTTGACTGGAGAATCCCAGGGATGGTGGAGCCTGGTGGGCTGTCGTCTATGGGGTCGCACAGAGTTGGACAAGACTGAAGCGACTTAGCAGCAGCAGCAGAGAGTAGAACTGATACTCTTGACAGTAAATCAGTAACCTAAAGAACAAACTTGAGACACTCATCAAGAAACCCTACAGTTGGTTAAAAGAAACATAAAACTTCTTAAGACAAATGATGGTTAAAAATAAAAGAATAAATAATAGGTAATAATGATTTATTCATTCAGTTAATTTTTATTGAGCATGCTCAGTCGCTCAGCCATGTTTGACTCTGTGACCCCATGGACTGTAGCCTGCCAGGCTTCTTTGTCCATGTTTTTCCTGGCAAGAATACTAGAGTGGGTTGCCATTTCCTCCTTCAGGGTATCTTCCCAACCCAGGGATCAAGCCTATGTCTCCTGCTTAGCAGGAAGATTCTTTACCACTGCACTTCCTGGGAATCTTTTATTGAGCATCTGTTGTGTTTTAGGCATGTATTTGGCAAATTCAAACAAAGAGAAATAAAGATGGTTTCATAAATATCATATAGAGTTCAAAATGAAGAAGCATGAGACCAGATAAAGAGGATCATCTTGTATTGATAAGAGGAAAGCTGAATTATCAAGAAATATCCTGGCATTAAATAATATTATGTTTTACAAGTTTTATTATAGAGAAAATGATAGAAGCAAACAATGAGAAGTTGGAAGTGCTAATCTGCTGTAAGAAAGAGGAATGCATACAGATTGAAACTCTTTATCCATGAGAATTCTTGGGCTCCAAATTACAAAATACAAATGAACAATGACTTTAACTCCTGCTAATTAATGTGAGGTCTACAGACCAACAGCATGGGCATCACCAGGGAGTTTTTTAGAGATGAAAAATCTCAGGACCCACCCCATACCTACTGAATCAGAATCTACATTTTAACAAGGTCCCCATCTGATTGAAACACATGTTACTTATTAATATTCACACATATACTTGATATGTAAAGATTTTGAGTAATAAAATAATTTTATATGTGTGTATAATAAAGTTATATGTGCTATATACTCTGCTTACAGAGTTAACCTCTTTTTTTGAACATTTATGGAAGACATAAAAAATTCCTCACTAGGCTATAAACAAGATTCCTATTTGCTCCAAAGAGTAGAAATTGTGCAAAACATATAGTCTGAGAAGTAGATTAAAATTTAACTATACTGATTTGAACAAAAATCAGTCAGCCAAACAATAACAAAACTCTATAACAACAAACAGAAACTCTCATTAGCTATTGTTTCAAAGAAGTAATTAAAATTATCTTCCAATCCAAGAATGCGGTATATTTTCCATCTGTTTGAGTTGTCTTCAATTTCTTTCATCAGTGTCTTATAGTTTCAGAGTACAAGTCTTTTGCCCCATTAGGTAGATGTATTCCTAGGTATGTTATTTTTGATGTAATGGTAAATGGGATTGTTTCCTTAATTTGTCTTTCTGATAGTCCATTGCTAATGTATAGAAATGCAATAGATTGCTGTATGTTAATTTTATATCCTGAAACTTTACTGACCTCGTTGATAAGCTCTAGCAGTTTTCTGGTGGTGTCTTTAGGACTTTATATGCATAGTGTCTTGTGATCTACACACAGTGACAATTTTGCTTCTGCCTTTTCAATTTGGGTTTCTTTTATTTTTTTCTTCTCTGACTTCTATGGCTAGGATTTCCAAAACTAGGTTGGACAAAGTCATGAGAGTTGGCATCCTTGTCTTATTCTTGATTCTAGAGGAAATGCTTTCAGTTTTTCACCTTTGGTATGATGTTACCTGTGAAACCCACTTGTCACATATGGCCTTTATTACTTTGAGATATGTGAGATATGTTTCCTCTGCTGCTGCTGCTAAGTTGCTTCAGTCATGTCCAACTCTGTGCAACCCCGTAGATGGCAGCCCACCAGGCTCCTCTGGCCATGGGATTCTTTAGGCAAGAATATTGGAGTGGATTGCCATTTCCTTCCCCAATGCATTCATGCATGCTAAGTCGCTTCAGTCATGTCTGACTCTGTGCGACCCTATGGACAGCAGCCCACCAGGCTCCTCTGGCCACGCGATTCTTTAGGCAAGAATGTTGGAGTGGGTTGCCATTTCCATCTAGGCCCACTTTATTGAGAGCTTTTCAAAATAATGAATGGATATTAAACTTTATCAAAAGCTTTTTCTGTGTCTATTGAGGTGATGATATAGTTTTATTCTTCAATTTGTTAATGTGGTGTATTGCAATGATTGATTTGTGGATACTGAAAAATCCTTTCATCCCAGATAAATCCCACTTGATCAAGTTATATGATCCTTTCAGTGTGTTGTTGGGTTTGGATTATGGACTTTTTAGAAAGCTACATACCAAGAAGTGTCAAATAGGCAAATATGCTTATAGGGTCAGAGTTCCAGAGAGAGGCCTGGGCTGGAGATGTAGACTTGAGGGCATTAGCACAGAAGATTTGAAACCAGGGAGTGAATGAAAGCACCATCAGGGGAGGGATGATGACAAAAGTATGTTAAGGAACAACATTAAAACAATATTTTAAAATTAAAACAATAGGAAGTCTTTAGGTCGTCTTTGGTCCAATATATTAATAAGATTGATATTATAATATATTAATAAAATTGATACCTAAGGAGTAGAAAAATTTTCTAGAAAAGGTATAAAACATCAGGATATGACTGGTTTAAAGACCTGTGACTTTAACTGTAGAGGCAATAGTGAAGTCAGTTTGTGTAGCAAAATTGGCAGTTTCCTTCTGTAAGGCAGGAGAATTTAACAGTCACCAAGGATGATACAGGAGCCAAGATGTGATCAAATGTGTAGGTTGTTGGAGAGGGGTCAAAAGCTCTACTGGTTAACAATGAGATTGCTATCTTTTCCTCTCTTGTCCTGTATACATTGCTTGCTTTGCTTGCCTTTCTGGTTTCCTTAAAATCCCTGTTGGTTAACAACTCATGTACTCTTCCAGTGATATTTCTTTTCACCTTCAGTTTGTCATTAATCAATCCATGCTGTCTTTATTCTGGGGTTTTGGGGTGAAATTGGAAGGTAGGAAGGGGAAGAACATGAAAGTAGAGCTGGTAAAGACAAGAGCAGGTCCTATTGGCTTTGCCAGAGAGCATGTCTTTGTGGGATACAGTGGTCTGTGCAGGAAATGTTTAGGTTGGGAGCTGTGGTTCTCTTTCATTAAAGCTTGTAAAGAATCCTGAGTGGATGGGAAGGATCAAACATAAGAGGAAGACATCACCTTTTCTTTAAAAAATGCAGGGGGTGGTCCTAAGATGTCGGAGGAATAGGACGGGGAGACCACTTTCTCCCCAACAAATTCATCAAAAGAACATTTAAACGCTGAGTAGATTCCAAAAAACAACTTCTGAATGCCGGCAGAGGACATCAGGCACCCAGAAAAGCAGCCCATTGTCTTTGAAAGGAGGTAGGAAAAAATATAAAAGACAAAAAAAGAGACAAAAGAGGGAGGGGTGGAGCTCCATCCCGGGAAGGGAGTCTTAAAAAGAGAGAAGTTTCCAAACACCAGGAAGCACTCTCACTGCCAAGTCTGTGGCGAGCCTTGGAAGCACAGAGGGCAACATAACAGGGAGGAAAAATAAATAAATGATTAAAACCCACAGATTATGAGCCCAGCGGTAACTCCCCCAGTGGAGAAGCAGTGCAGACGCCTGCACCTGCCACTAGCAAGCGGGGGCTGGGCAGGGAGGCACAGGCTGCGTTGCTTAGAATAAGGATCTGGCCTGAATGCCCTGAGTGCAATCTGAGGGAACTAACTTGGGCTAGCAAACCAGACTGTGGGATAACTACCACGCAAAAAGCCAGCCCTAACCTAAGACACCGCCAGGCCTGCTACAGAACAAAGGACTGAACAGAGATAGCCGGCTGCAGACCATACCCCTCCAGTGACAGGCAACCAGAGCCAGAAGAGGGCAATCGCAGCCCCAGAGAGACATTATCTACAAAACTGTAAACAGGCTTCTTTGCTAACTAAGACTTCTTGGGGTTCTGGATGGTCAACATCCACCTGAGAAGGTGCACCAGTTGTATACCCAGAAAACCAAGCGGCGGGGACGGGGGAGTCGATAAGTTGCAGCGACCGCACTCGCCAAACACCCCATCACCTGAGCTGCTCAGACCTGGGAAGGGCACAAAACACAGGCCCAAATGAGTCTGCATCTCTGAGGACTACCTGAGTGCCTGAACCTGAGTAGCTTAGACCTGGGAGGTGCATGCAGCCCAGGGCCAGCCTCTGATGGTTCCCAGTGGAGCAACCTAGAGCCTGAGCAGTGTGGGCAGGGAGGGTACACAGGCAATGAGCGGGGGCAGGCCCAGTGTGGCTGAGGCACAGCTAGCACACGCCAGTGTTATTTGTTTGCAGTGTCCCTCCCTCCCCACAGCGCGACTGAACAAGTGAGCCTAAAAAAGTGTCCACCACTGCCCCTATTGTGTCAGGGCGGAAATCAGACACTGAAGAGACCAGCAAACAGAAGAAGCTAAAACCGAGGGAACCACCTTGGAAGTGACAGGTGCAATAGATTAAAACCCTGTAGTTAGTACCAACTACATAGGAAGGGGCCTATAGATCTTGAGAAATATAAGCTGGCTCAAGGAACTATCCGAAAATGAACTGACCCCACACTGCTCATAACAACACCAGAGAAAGTCCTAGACATATTTTTACTATTTTTATGATCATTCTTTTTTTTTTTAAATTTTAATAAAACTTTTAAGTCCTCTATTACTCCTTTAATTTTCATTTTTATAACCTACTATTACTTTGCAAAAAAAAAAAGACCCTATTTTTCAAAAGCAAACTTCATATATATATATTTAATATTTTTTGTGACTTTGTTGTTTTTTTATTTTTTTCTTCTTTTCTTTAATATTGTATTTTTGAAATTCCAAACTCTACTCTAGATTTTTAATCTTTGCTTTTTGGTATTTGTTATCAATTTTGTACCTTTAAGAACCCAATCTTCAGTACCCAATTTCACTTGGGAGTGAGATTACTGGCTTGACTGCTCTCTCCCTCTTTGGACTCTCCTTTTTCTCCACCAGGTCGCCTGTGTCTCCTCCCTACCCCCTCTCTTCTCTACCCAACTCAGTGAATTTCTGTTTTCCAGATGGTGGAGAACACTTAGGGAACTGACTACTGGCTGGATCTGTCTCTCTCCTTTTGATTCCCCCCTTTTATCCTCCTGGCTACCTCTGTATCCTTCCTCCATCTTCTCTTCTCTGTATAACTCCATGAACATCTCTGAGCAGTCCAGACTGTGGAGCACACATAAGGAAGTGATTACTGGCTAGTTTGCTCTCTCCTCTATTGATTCCACCTCATCTCATTCGGGTCACCTTTAACTCCCTCCTCCCTCTTCTCTTCTCCATGTAACTCTGTGAACCTCTCTGGGTGTCCCTCACTGTGGAGAAACTTTTCATCTTTAACCTAGATGTTTTATCAATGGTGCTGTATAGAAGGAGAAGTCTTGTGACTACTGTAAAAATAAGACTGAAAACAAGAAGCAGGAGGCTTAAGTCCAAACCCTGAGAACACCAGAGAACTCCTGACTCCAGTGAACATTAATTGACAGGAGCTCATCAAACACCTCCATACCTACACTGAAACCAAACACCACCCAAGGGCCAACAAGTTCCAGAGCAAGACATACCATGCAAATTCTACAGAAACACAGGAACACAGCCCTGAGCTCCAATATACAGGCTGCCAAAAGTTACTCCAAAACGATTACATCTCATAACTCATTACTGGACACTTCATTACACTCCAGAGAGAAAAAATTCAGCTCCACCCACCAGGACACCAACACAAGCTTCCCTAACCAAGAAACCTTGACAAGCCACCTGTACAACCCCACCCACAGTGAGGAAACTCCACAGTAAAGAGAACACCACAAACTGCCAGAATACAGAAAGGCCACCCCAAACTCAGCAATATAAACAAGATGAAGAGACAGAGGAATACCCAGCAGGTAAAGCAACAGGATAAATGCCCACCAAACCAAACAAAAGAAGAGATAGGGAATCTACCTGATAAAGAATTCTGAATAATGATAGTGAAAATGATCCAAAATCTTGAAATCAAAATGGAATCACAGATAAATATCCTGGAGACAAGGATTGAGAAGATGCAAGAAAGGTTTAACAAGGACCTAGAAGAAATAAAAAAGAGTCAATATATAATGAATAATGCAATAAATGAGATCAAAAACACTCTGGAGGCAACAAATAGAATAACGGAGGCAGAAGATAGGATTAGTGAAGTAGAAGATAGAATGGTAGAAATAAATGAATCAGAGAGGAAAAAACAAATATGAATTAAAAGAAACAATCTCAGAGACCTCCAGGACAGTGTTAAACATAACAACATTCGAATCATAGGAGTCCCAGAAAAAGAAGACAAAAAGAAAGACCATGAAAAAATACTTGAGGAGATAATAGTTGAAAACTTCCCTAAAATGGGGAAGGAAATAATCACCCAAGTCCAAGAAACCCAGAGAGTCTCAAACAGGATAAACCCAAGGCAAAACACCCCAAGACACATATTAATCAAATTAACAAAGATCAAACACAAAGAACAAATATTAAAAGCAGCGAGGGAAAAACAATAAACACACAAGGGGATTCCCATAAGGATAACAGCTGATCTTTCAACAGAAACTCTTCAAGCCAGGAGGGAATGGCAAGACATACTTAAAGTGATAAAAGAAAATAATCTACAGCCCAGATTACTGTACCCAGCAAGGATCTCATTCAAATGTGAAGGAGAAATCAAAAGCTTTACAGACAGGCAAAAGCTGAGAGAATTCAGCACCACCAAACCAGGTCTCCAACAAATGCTAAAGGATATTCTCTATTTCTGCTTTATTGACTATGCCGAAGCCTTTGACTGTGTGGATCACAACAAACTGTGGAAAATTCTTCAACAGATGGGAATACCAGACCATCTGATCTGCCTCTTGAGAAATTTGTATGCAGGTCAGGAAGAAACGGTTAGAACTGGACATGGAACAACAGACTGGTTCCAAATAGGAAAAGGAGTACGTCAAGGCTGTATATTGTCACCCTGCTTATTTAACTTATATGCAGAGTACATCATGAGAAATGCTGGACTAGAAGAAACACAAGCTGGAATCAAGATTGCCGGGAGAAATATCAGTAACTTCAGATATGCAGATGACACCACCCTTATGGCAGAAAGTGAAGAGGAACTCAAAAGCCTCTTGATGAAAGTGAAAGTGGAGAGTGAAAAAGTTGGCTTAAAGCTCAACATTCAGAAAACAAAGATCATGGCATCCGGTCCCACCACTTCATGGGAAATAGATGGGGAAACAGTGGAAACAGTGTCAGACTTTATTTTTCTGGGCTCCAAAATCACTACAGATGGTGACTGCAGCCATGAAATTAAAAGACGCTTACTCCTTGGAAGGAAAGTTATGACCAACCTAGATAACACATTCAAAAGCAGAGACATTACTTTGCCAACAAAGGTCCATCTAGTCAAGGCTATGGTTTTTCCTATGGTCATGTATGGATGTGAGAGTTGGACTATGAAGAAGGCTGAGCAGCGAAGAATTGATGCTTTTGAACTGTGGTGTTGGAGAAGACTCTTGAGAGTCCCTTGGACTGCAAGGAGATCCAACCAGTCCAGTCCATTCTGAAGGAGATCAGCCCTGGGATTTCTTTGGAAGGAATGATGCTAGAGCTGAAACTCCAGTACTTTGGCCACCTCATGTGAAAAGTTGACTCATTGGAAAAGACTCTGATGCTGGGAGGGATTGGGGGCAAGAGCAGAAGGGGACGACAGAGGATGGATGGCATCACTAACTCGATGGGCGTGAGTCTGAATGAACTCCGGGAGTTGGTGGTGGACAGGGAGGCCTGGAGTGCTGCGATTCATGGGGTCGCAAAGAGTCAGATATGACCAAGCGACTGATCTGATCTGATCTGATTCTCTAGACAGGAGACACAAAAACGGTGTATAAACTCGAACCCAAAACAATAAAGTAAATGGCAATGGGATCATACTTATCAATAATTACCTTAAATGTAAATGGGTTGAATGCCCCAAACAAAAGACAAAGACTGGCTGAATGGATACAAAAACAAGACCCCTATATATGTTGTCTACAAGAGACCCACCTCAAAACATGGGACACATACAGACTGAAAGTGAAGTGCTGGAAAAAGATTTTCCATGCAAATAGAGACCAAAAGAAAGCAGGAGTAGCAATACCCATATCAGATAAAATAGACTTTAAAACAAAGGCTGTGAAAAGAGACAAAGTAGGACACTACATAATGATCAAAGGATCAATCCAAGAAGAAGATATAACAATTATAAATATATATGCACCCAACATAGGAGCACCACAATATGTATGACAAATGCTAACAAGGATGAAAGGGGAAATTAGCAATAACACAGTAATAGTGGGAGACTTTAATATCCCACTCACACCTATGGATAGATCAACTAAACAGAAAATTAACAAGGAAACACAAACTTTAAACAATACAGGAGACCAGTTAGACCTAATTGATATCTATAGGACATTTCACCCCAAAACAATGAATTTCACCTTTTTCTCAAGTGCACACGGAACCTTTTTCAGCATAGATCACACTGGGCCATAAATCGAGCCTTGGTAAATTCAAAAAAATTGAAATCATTCTAAGCATCTTTTCTGACCACAATGCAGTAAGATTAGATCTCAATTACAGGAGAAAAACCATTAAAAATTGCAACATATGGAGGCTGAACAACATGCTGCTGAATAACCAACAAATCACAGAAGAAATCAAAAAAGAAATCACAATATGCATAGAAACGAATGAAAATGAAAGCACAACAACCCAAAACCTGTGGGACACTGTAAAAGGGGTGCCGAGGGGAAAGTTCATAGCAATACAGGCATACCTCAAGAAACAAGAAAAAAGTCAAATAAATAACCTAACTCTACACCTAAAGCACCTAGAAAAGGAAGAAATGAAGAACTCCAGGGTTAGTAGAAGGAAAGAAATCTTAAAAATTAGGGCAGAAATAAATGCAAAAGAAACAAAAGAGACCATAGCAAAAATCAACAAAGCCAAAAGCTGGTTCTTTGAGAAGATAAACAAAATTAACAAACCATTAGCCAGACTCATCAAGAAACAAAGGGAGAAAAATCAAATCAATAAAATTAGAAATGAAAATGGAGAGATCACAACAGACAACACAGAAATACAAAGGATCCTAAGAGACTACTATCAGCAATTATATGCCAATAAAATGGACAACGTGGAAGAAATGGACAAATTCTTAGAAAAGTACAACTTTCTAAAACTGAACCAGGAAGAAATAGAAAATCTTAACAGACCCATCACAAGCACGGAAATTGAAACTGTAATCAGAAATCTTCCAGCAAACAAAAGCCCAGGTCCAGACGGCTTCACAGCTGAATTCTACCAAAAATTTAGAGAAGAGCTAACACCTATCCTACTCAAACTCTTCCAGAAAATTGCAGAGGAAGGTAAACTTCCAAACTCATTCTATGAGGCCACCATCACCATAATACCAACACCTGACAAAAATGCCACAAAAAAATAAAACTATAGGCCAATATCACTGATGAACATAGATGCAAAAATCCTTAACAAAATTCTAGCAATCAGAATCCAACAACACATTAAAAAGATCATACACCATGACCAAGTGGGCTTTATCCAAGGAATGCAAGGATTCTTAAATATCTGCAAATCAACCAATGTAATATACCACATTAACAAATTGAAAAATAAAAGCCATATAATTATCTCAATAGATGCAGAGAAAGCCTTTGACAAAATTCAACATCGTTTTATGATAAAAAAAACTCTCCAGAAAGCAGGAATAGAAGGAACATACCTCAACATAATAAAAGCTATATATGACAAACCCACAGCAAACATTATCCTCAATGGTGAAAAATTGAAAGCGTTTCCCCTAAAGTCAGGAACAAGACAAGGGTGCCCACTTTCACCATTTCTATTCAACATAGTTTTGGAAGTTTTGGCCACAGCAATCAGAGCAGAAAAAGAAATAAAAGGAATCCAAATTGGAAAAGAAGAAGTAAAACTCTCACTGTTTGCAGCTGACATGATCCTCTACATAGAAAAGCCTAAAGACTCCACCAGAAAATTACTAGAACTAATCAATGAATATAGTAAAGTTGCAGAATACAAAATCAACACAGAAATCCCTTGCATTCCTATACACTAATAATGAGAAAATAGAAAGAGAAATTAAGGAAACAATTCCATTCACCATTGCAATGAAAAGAATAAAATACTTAGGAATATATCTACCTAAAGAAACTAAAGACCTATATATAGAAAACTATAAAACCCTGGTGAAAGAAATCAAAGAGGACACTAATAGATGGAGAAATATACCATGTTCATGGATTGGAAGAATCAATATAGTGAAAATGAGTATACTACCCAAAGCTGCTGGGGTCCAGTCCCGGCTGATCCAGGGTATTCGAAGGAGAGACGGCCTAGGTGACTATTTATATTCTAATTAGAGATATAAAGAATAACAGAATGAGGATAGCTCAGTAGGAAAATTCAGTGGAGAAAAGAGGCTGAGTAGCTTGGTTTACGCGGGAGACCAATAAAACTTCAAGACAAGAAGTTTGCACCACTTACGTAGGCCGCAGGCGCCCTCTCGAATAGCGGAAGGTGCCCCACCCTAGACACCTGCTCAAGTGGGTCTTAGAAGCCCAGGCATAATTAGTAAGCATGGTGGGTTCCGTGCTCCAGATGGAGACTTCAGCCAGAATTTAAAGGCAAGAATGACATGGGGAGACCAAGCGTTGGTGAGCAAGGCCCGTAGCTTTATTTTCAATAGGGGCTTATATACCCTAAGTTACACATAGACGATAATAGGGGATGCAAAGTCAGCAGTCTTTGATTCTTATCAAAAACCAGGGTTTCTTTCCTGCAAATTTATCGTATACAAATGGTTTAGGTGATTTACATCATCTTCTGGCCAGAAGGCCTACTAACATTTTATGACTCTTGACAAGGACTTATCAACAAAGACTTATTTTCTCTAAGAGTAATTATTTTAAGGTTTGGTGCCATCTTCCAAAGATAAAATTGCATTCCTATAGGGTGGATGTGTAATGGGTTTACAACAAAGGAAAGAATTTATTACCTTAAGGGTCTAAAGTTACTAACACCAAGGCCACTACTTATTTTTTCTACATACCAACTATTAATTAATACACATTCAAGGATACAATTTAGGGGATGTGAAAACTTGGCAACAAGCATTGGCTCATCAATGAAATCCTTTACTAGTCTTATTCTGACAGTTTTTAACTCTCTGAGAGGCTCTAAGCTATTTGAATATCTTAAGCTTCCCATGCCTCTCAAGGCTGGGACACTGTAAACAATCGTATGCATAGCTGTAGGAGTCCGGGTAAACTTGTCAGGCGAGTTAGAGAGCCATCTGAGGGGTTTGGATTTAAACATTCCTAATTGCCCAGGAACTTTATTAATTGGAGCTGTAAGTTAACTCTTTGACAGAGAGAGCGAGATGGTGGTAGGGGACAGCCCCCAGTAAAGTCAGAGGTGAGAGCACAAAGCAATAAAGTAGGCAGACTCTGGTTTTTTGGGGGGTAGATGCTCGAGAATATCCGGGCGGACTCCTGAGGCTCGATCCCGCCTTTGCGTATGCCGAGCCTCCTTCCTCATGACCTTTGTCATGAGTGGAATGCCTCACCAGCTCCCGGCACAAAGCAATTTATAGATTCAATGCAATCCCTATCAAGCTACCAATGGTATTCTTCACAGAGCTAGAACAATTAATTTCACAATTTGTATGGAAATACAAAAAACCTCGAATAGCCAAAGAAATTTTGAGAAAGAAGAATGGAACTGGAGGAATCAACCTGCCTGACTTCAGGCTCTACTACAAAGCCACAGTCATCAAGACAGTATGGTACTGGCACCAAGACAGAAATATAGATCAATGGAACAAAATAGATAAATCCACGCACCTATGGACACCTTATCTTTGACAAAGGAGGCAGTAATATACAATGGAGAAAAGACAATCTCTTTAACAAGTGGTGCTGGGAAAACTGATGAACCACTTGTAAAAGAATGAAACTAGAACACTTTCTAACACCATACACAAAAATAAACTCAAAATGGATTAAAGATCTAAACGTAAGACCAGAAACTATAAAACTCTTAGAGGGAAACATAGGCAAAACACTCTCCAATATACATCACAGCAGGATCCTCTATGACCCACCTCCCAGAATATTGGAAATAAAAACCAAAATAAACCAATGGGACCTAATTAAAATTAAAAGCTTCTGCACAACAAAGGAAACTATAAGCAAGATGAAAAGACAGCCTTCAGAATGGGAGAAAATAATAACAAATGAAGCAACTGACAAAGAACTAATCTCAAAAATATACAAGCAACTCCTGCAACTCAATTCCAAAAAAATAAAGAACCCAATCAAAAAATGGGTCAACGAACTAAACAGACATTTCTCCAAAGAAGACATACAGATGGCTAACAAACACATGAAATATGCTCAACATCACTCATTATCAGAGAAATGCAAATCAAAACCACAATGAGGTACCATTTCACGCCAGTCAGAATGGCTGTGATCCAAAAGTCTACAAGCAATAAATGCTGGAGAGGGTGTGGATAAAAGGGAACTCTCTTACACTGTTGGTGGGAATGCAAACTAGTACAGCCACTATGGAGAACAGTGTGGAGATTCCTTAAAAAACTGGAAATAGAACTGCCTTATGATCCAGCAATCCCACTGCTGGGCATACACATTGAGGAAACCAGAATTCAAAGAGACACGTGTACCCCAATGTTCATTGCAGCACTGTTTATAATAGCCAGGACATGGAAGCAACCTAGATGTCCATCAGCAGATGAATGGATAAGAAAACTGTGGTACGTATACACAATGGAGTATTATGCAGCCATTAAAAAGAATACATTTGAATCAGTTCTAATGAGGTGGATGAAACTGGAGCCTATTATACAGAGTGAAGTAAGCCAGAAAGAAAAACACCAATACAGTATACTAACGCATATATATGGAATTTAGAAAGATGGTAACGATAACTCCCTATGTGAGACAGCAAAAGAGACACAGATGTATAGAACAGTCTTCTGGACTCTGTGGGAGAGGGAGAGGGTGGGATGATTTGGGAGAATGGCATTGAAACATGTATAATATCATATATGAAATGAATCGCCAGTCCAGGTTCGATGCATGATACTGGATGCTTGGGGCTGGTGCACTGGGATGACCCAGAGGGATGGTACGGGGAGGGACGAGGGAGGGGGTTTCAGGATGGGGAACACGTGTATACCTGTGGCAGATTCATGTTGATGTGTGGCAAAACCAATACAATATTGTAAAGTAATTAACCTCCAATTAAAATAAATAAATTTATATTTTAAAAAATAAAAATTCAGTTCAGCCAACTCATTGCTCAGTTTGAGACAGGTGCAAAAATACTGTGATGAACTAGATTCCTAAAGGAACTTAAAGGCCAGAAGATTGTGTAGGGAAAACTTTAACAAATCCTGCATTAGAAGCATAAAAAGGAGTTATCAGATAAATCCATCCAGAATGATTGGGAAAAGTCATGGAGATGACTTTTAACCAGACCTTATATATTTTGACAAGTACACACATGGAGAAAGTATAATTTGCAAAGGAGGAATGCCTTGAACAGGTTGGGACAATGTAGGGCATGTTTTGATTGGATGTAAAATTTGTGAAAGCATAAAATTTTGAGAAGGAATATTGAAAAGTGTGCATGTGTCTGTTTGTCCCTCAGTCACATCCAGTGCTTTGCGACCCCATGGACTGTAACCTCCAGGCTCCTCTGTCCATGAGATTCTCCAGGCAAGAATACTGTAGTGGGTTGCTATTTCCTCCTCCAGGGGATCTTTCCCACCCAGGAATGGAACCCAAGTCTCCTGCGTTGTAGGCAGATCTATTTCTGTTTGAGCTACCAGGGAAGTCCATATTGAAAAGTAATAAAGTCTAATTATGTATTACTTCAAATGCCATATTAGAATTTGCATTTTCTTTTTCAAAGGAAGGGCGCTTTGAACATTCTCAGTGTTAAGTAAAAGGATCAAAATTGTGTTTTTAGATAATTTCCTAGCCTTGTACAAGAAGATTTTGAGGTATGTGTGTAGAGGGGAGGAAGGTAAGGGTTCTTCCAGTAGAAATAATCCGTTAGGTGTGTGTGTGTGTGTGTGTGTGTTAGTTGCTCAGTCATGTCCAACTTTCACAATCCCATGGACTATATCCCACCAGGCTCCTCTGTCCATAGAATTTTCCAGGCAAGAATACTGGAGTGGGTAGCCATTCCCTTAGGGGGTCCTCCTGACCCAGGGATTGAAGCTAGGTTTTCCATATTGCTGGCAGATTCTTTACCAACTGAGCCACCAGGGAAACCCTTTGACTAATTTTTATATTTATACCTTATTTTTAAAAAACAGTCATTGAGCTGTCAGCTTTATCACCAAAGACTTTCTTTAGATAGGAAGATGTAGATATTCCAAATTAGAGCAGCAAAATTCTAATGGAAGAGACTGTGCTCAAACCCCTAATTATCAGTGCATGGTATTATTGAGGTACAGGTAGCAGCACCTTTCTATTTCTGGTGGAAGCAATGGATGGCCAGGGAAGGGAACTAAAACTTGCTGAGCATTTTCCATGTGTCAGTCACTTTGAACAACTGTCATCTCACTGAGTCCTCATAACATCATTTTAAGGTAGTTATGACTTTCTCCATTCTACAGTTAAATTGGGGTTCAGATGGATGAAGTAACTTTTCAGAAATCACATAGCTAGAAAAGAAGCAAAGCTGAGAGTCAAACCTAAATCTGCCTGCTTGAATTATTGTTACCATCATGCTAAAAATAGTAAAGTTTTCTTCAAAAGGAATTTTTAAAAATTTAAACAACAAATTGAGAAGATGGATAAAAAGAACAAAGAGATGCAAGTGTAGTTAATTCTAGGTTTACTATAATTTCCTGTGGATGTTAGTCTACAGGCGATGCGAATTTTCTCTTTAATAATCAAATACAAGGTTGACTTTCTCACCATAGGCAATATTGATGAAACAGACTATTGTAGTATAAACTATTTCTTGTGAAAGACCTGTGGAACCAGCCAAATGTTCATCTAAGCAAACAGTTTACTGCTCATCTTAGCTTGGGCTACCCTAACAAAATACAACAGATGGGATGGCTTAAATAACAGACATTTATTTCCCACAGTGCTGGAGGCTGGCAAGTTTAAGATCAAGGTGCCTACTGATTCGGTTCCAACAGTGAGAGCCCTTTTCCTGACTGGCTACTATTGCTGTTTAGTTGCTAAGTCATTTACAACTCTTTGCGACCCCATGGACTATAGCCAACCACACTCCTCTGACCATTGGATTTCCCAGGCAAGAACACTGGAGCAGGTTGCCATTTCCTTCTCCAGGGGATCTTCCTGATTCAGGAATCAAAGCCAAGTCTCCTGCTTGGTGGGCAAATTCTTTACCACTGGGCCATCTGGGATGTCCATTCTCCTGGCTTAGCTGGCCACTTTCTCTCTATGTCCTCACAAGGTGGAGAGAAACAGTGAACTCTCCAGGGTTTCCTTTTATAAGAACACTAATCCTATCATTTAGGGCCCCACCCCTGTGAATTCATTTGTTATTACTTCTTTACTCCAAATACAGTCACACTGGACGTTAGAAATCAAAATGAATTGGGGGAACACAATTCAATCCATAGCAATAACTATAACAAAATTCAAAAAAGTATTATCTATTAAGTTTCAGTTCAGTTCAGTCACTCAGTCATGTCTGACTCTTTGAGACCTCATAGACTGCAGCACGCCAGGCTTCTCTGTCCCTCACCAAATCCCAGGGCTTGCTCAAACTCATGTCCATTAAGATGGTGATGCCATCCAATCATCTCATTCTCTGTCATCCACTTCTCCTGCCTTCAATCTCTCTCAGCATTAGGGTTTTTTCAAATGAGTCAGCTCTTAACGTCCAGTGGCCAAAGTATTGGAGCTTCAGCTTCAGCATCAGTCTTTCCAATGAACACCCAGGACTGATGTCCTTTAGGATGGACTGGTTGGATCCCTTTGCAGTCCGAGGGACTCTCAAGAGTCCTCTCCAACATCACGGTTCAAAAGCATCAATTCTTCGATGCTATGCTTTCTTTGTGGTCCAACTCTCACATCCATACATCACTACTGGAAAAACCTTCGATTTGACCTTTATAGGCAAAGTAACGTCTCTGGTTTTTAATATGCTCACTAGCAGGAGGAGAAGGGGACGACAGAGGATGAGATGGCTGGATGGCATCACCGACTCCATGACATGAGTTTGAGTAAACTCCCAGAGTTGGTGATGGACAGGGAGGCCTGACATGCTGCAATTCATGGGGTCGAAAAGAGTCGGACATGACTGAGTGACTGAACTGAACTGAACTGAAGGTTTGTCATAGCTTTTCTTCCAAGCAGTAAGTGTCTTTTAATTTCATGGCTACAGTCATCATCCAGTGATTTTGAAGCCCAAGAAAATGAAGTCTGTCACTGTTTCCATTGTTTCCCCATTTATTTTCCATGAAGTGATGGGACCGGATGCCATGATCTTAGTTTTCTAAGTTCTAAAACTCAGAATGCTGAGTTTTAAGCCAGATTTTTCACTCTCCTCTTTCACTTTCATCAAGAGGCTCTTTAGTTCTTCTTCGATTTCTGCCATAAGGATGGTGTCATCTGCATACCTGAGGCTATTGATATTTCTCCCGGCAAACTTGATTCCAGTTTCTGCTTTATCCAGCCCTGCATTTCACATGATGTACTGTGCGTAGAAGTTAAATAAGCAGGGTGACAATATACAGCTCTGACCTAATCCTTTCCCAATTTGGAATCAGTCCATTGTTTCATGTCTGGTTCTAATTCTTGCTTCTTGACCTGCATACAGATTTCTCAGGAGGCAGGTCAGGTGGTCTGGTATTCCCATCTCTTTAAGAATTTTCAACAGTTTGTTGTGATCCACACAATCAAAGGCTTTAGTGTAGTCAATGAAGCAGAAGTAAATGTTTTTCTGGAATTCTCTTGCTTTTTTCTATGATCCAACAGATCATAGAAAAAACGGATTTTGTTTGTCACTGGTATATAGAAATATAATTTTTTAATGGTCCTGTACCAGTGATATATCTAAATTTATTTATTAGTTTTAATAATTTGAAGATTCTTCTAGATGTTCTAGATATATGTCATCTGGGAGTAAAAGCTTTATTTCTTCCTTTCAAATACTGAAAGATTTTATTTCTTCTTTTTCTCTCCTTGCATTAGCTAGAGCTTTCAGTAAATGTTGAAGAAGAATTGTGTTTTTATTACTATTCTTGCCTTATTGTCAATCTCAGTAAATAAGTATGATGTTCACTGAAGGCTGACGTATAGATATGCTTCATCAGAATAAGGAAGTTCCTTTTAATTCATATTTTGCTCAGAATTTTTATCATATTGCAATTTGAGTTTTATCATATGCTTTTTTGCATCTATCAAGATCTTTGCTAATGTACTAAAATACATTGATTTTCAAATGCTAAACCAATTTTGCATTCCTGAATAAATCTACTTAGTCTTGATATATTATCTGTCCTATATTATGCTCAATTTATTTTGCTTAAAATATTTGCATATATTTTTGTGAGCAAGATTGGTTTGTAATTTTCCTTTTTTTCCCCCTGTGATGTGCTTATCAGATTTTGGTATTATAGTTTTGCTGGCTTCATAACACAAGTTGGAGAATGTTCCCTCCTTTTCTGCTCTCTGGTGGAGACATAACTCATCATCAGAAAACTGTAAATCAAAACCATGAAGAGATAGCAATTCATGTCCATTAGGATGACTCCACTTAAACAGAACAGTTGTTTGTAGGAATATGGACAAGTCAGAGACCTTGTGCACTATTAGTGGAATTGATTGATTATATTCTTTGCAGCGAAAGATGGAGAAGCTCTATACAGTCAGCAAAAACAAGACCAGGAGCTGATGGTGGCTCAGACCATGAACTCAGACCATGAATTTGACCATCGCCAAATTCAGACTGAAATTGAAGAAAGTAGGGAAAACCACTAGACCATTCAGGTATGACCTAAATCAAATCCCTTATGATTATACAGTGGAAGTGAGAAATAGATTTAAGGGCCTAGATCTGATAGATAGAGTGCCTGATGAACTATGGACTGAGGTTCGTGACATTGTACAGGAGACAGGGATCAAGACCATTCCCATAGAAAAGAAATGCAAAAAAGCAAAATGGCTGTCTGGGGAGGTCTTACAAATAGCTGTGAAAAGAAGAGAAGCAAAAAGCAAAGGAGAAAAGGAAAGATATAAACATCTGAATGCAGAGTTTCAAAGACTAGCAAGAAGAGATAAGAAAGCTTTCTTCAGCGATCAATGCAAAGAAATAGAGGAAAACAACAGAATGCGAAAGACTAGGGATCTCTTCAAGAAAATCAGAGATACCAAAGGAATATTTCATGCAAAGATGAGCTCGATAAAGGACAGAAATGGTATGGACCTAACAGAAGCAGAAGATATTAAGAAGAGATGGCAAGAATACACAGAAGAACTGTACAAAAAAGATCTTCATGACCCAGATAATCATGATGGTGTGATCACTGACCTAGAGCCAGACATCCTGGAATGTGAAGTCAAGTGGGCCTTAGAAAGCATCACTTCGAACAAAGCTAGTGGCGGTGATGGAATTCCAGTTGAGCTATTCCAAATCCTGAAAGATGATGCTATGAAAGTGCTGCACTCAATATGCCAACAAATTTGGAAAACTCAGCAGTGGCCCCGGACTGGAAAAGGTCAGTTTTCATTCCAATCCCAAAGAAAGGCAATGCCAAAGAATACTCAAACTACCACACAATTGCACTCATCTCACATGCTAGTAAAGTAATGCTCAAAATTCTCTAAGCCAGGCATCAGTAATATGTGAAGTGTGAACTTCCAGATGTTCAAGCTGGTTTTAGAAAAGGCAGAGGAACCAGAGATCAAATTGCCAACATCCGCTGGATCATGGAAAAAGCAAGAGAGTTCCAGAAAAACATCTATTTCTGCTTTATTGACTATGCCAAAGCCTTTGACTGTGTGGATCACAATAAACTGTGGAAAATTCTGAAAGAGATGGGAACACCAGAACACCTGATCTGTCTCTTGAGAAATTTGTATGCAGGTCAGGAAGCAAGTTAGAACTGGACATGGAACAACAGGCTGGTTCCAAATAGGAAAAGGAGTACGTCAAGGCTGTATATTGTCATCCTGTTTATTTAACTTCTATGCAGAGTACATCATGAGAAACGCTGGACTGGAAGAAACACAAGCTGGAATCAAGATTGCCGGGAGAAATATCAATAACCTCAGATATGCAGATAACACCACCCTTATGGCAGAAAGTGAAGAGGAACTCAAAAGCCTCTTGATGAAAGTGAAAGTGGAGAGTGAAAAAGTTGGCTTAAAGCTCAATATTCAGAAAACGAAGATCATGGCATCCGGTCCCACCACTTCATGGGAAATAGATGGGGAAACAGTGGAAACAGTGTCAGACTTTATTTTTCTGGGCTCCAAAATCACTACAGATGGTGGCTGCAGCCATGAAATTAAGACGCTTACTCCTTGGAAGGAAAGTTATGACCAACCTAGATAGCATATTCAAAAGCAGAGACATTACTTTGCCAACAAAGGTCCATCTAGTCAAGGCTATGGTTTTTCCTGTGGTCATGTATGGCTGTGAGAGTTGGACTGTGAAGAAGGCTGAGCGCCAAAGAATTGATGCTTTTGAACTATGGTGTTGGAGAAGACTCTTGAGAGTCTCTTGGATTGCAAGGAGATCCAACCAGTCCATTCTGAAGGAGATCAGCCCTGGGATTTCTTTGGAAGGAATGATGCTAAAGCTGAAACTCCAGTACTTTGATCACCTCATGCGAAGAGTTGACTCATTGGAAAAGGCTCTGATCCTGGGAGGGATTGCGGGGAGGAGGTGAAGGGGACGACAGAGGATGAGATGGCTGGATGGCATCACTGACTCGATGGACGTGAGTCTGAGTGAACTCCAGGAGTTGGTGATGGACAGTGAGGCCTGGCGTGCTGCGATTCATGGGTTGCAAAGAGACAGATACGACTGAGCGACTGATCTGATCTGATCTGTAGTGGAAATTCCTAATAATGTACTTTCACAACCTTGAGAAATTCCACAGAAAAACAGCATATATTAAGAAACTATGTTAATGATTATCTTTCATGTTTTTCTTAAGAATAATCACCTTATTACAAATCCCAAGGCCAGACCCAGCAGGGAGTATGACTGGGGTCACGAAAGCACGGACCTTGGAATGCTGGGCTGGTGTCAGGCATGAATGCTGCCTAGACACTTGCTGATTGTTCCCAGGACTCACCCAGAAGGGAATGGCCAGGGGTAAAAACAAGGAGTTCAGGACTATGTCACTATAGTCCATGACATTTAGTAGTACATCATTAAAACAACAAGTGTTGAGAAAGATAAAGCCAAAGAAACTCTTGTAGTCTGCAATTAGGAATAAAAACTGGACTCAGAGTGGACTTTGCACTGAAGGAAAGTTAAACAGCTCAAAATAGCCTGGAGTTAAAACTCCCCTCGGGTCCTCCCCACCATTCTATGCAAAACAAAGAACTCTCTCACCGGAAGGAAAAAAATGACATTAAGGTTGATTAAGCCCAGCTCCCAGAGGGTCCCAGCCCCTGGCGATCTCCAGAATTCCTTGCCCCAGCCCTTTTAAGAGATAACTACTCCAAACAACCTTGGAGAAGAACAGGCCCCCTTAAGACAGCAGAGTTCCACAAATATGCCTATGTATACTTACTCTTTTCTTGGGTTAGTGCTGCAGCTCACTAATCTGATTGCTGCCTCTTCTCACCTCATTAAAGGTGATCTGTTCCTGTCAAGTGCCAGTCTCATTCTTTTTCCGAATCTCGCCTTCTCTACCTCCCTTACCCTACATGCATTTCAGTTCAATAGAGGCTACAGGTCCCCTGACGCATTGCACCAGATTTTGTGTTTTTTCTTTATTCTCATCGCTGGCTCCCAGACCATTAGAGCAACAATTGGAGCCCAACCTGGGGCTGGAGCGAAAGACCGCTATGAGCAAAAGTGAAACTACAGCGACACAGAACCTGGGACAGTTGAGAGGCCTCTGAAAATTCCCACTTGTACGTCCTTCAGGCATTTAATCAGGGTTGAAGTGGGAAATGTGGAGCGTACAGAACACTATTGCACCTATATTTATTTATTAAGACAGCCCTTGAAAGCGAGAGGAGCTTCTATTAGTGAAGGGTGATTATTAGAATTGTAAGCAGTGGATAAATATTGCTGCTGGTTCCCGTCAATAGGGACCTTAGGTCTAAAAGTCTGGGAAAAGGTTGGAGCCGGGTTAAAGAAAGAACATACAAAAAGAACTCCGTTCCCTTTTTCTATTTGAACTACATGGGCCTTAATTAAATCAGTACTGGAACTTTTGCAGACTTCTGATTCTTTTGATGAAAGTGATGATGACTCTTTAGAAAGAATTTCAAAGTCCAGAATACGTGGAGTCTGAGGGAAAGGGCAAGCCATCTGCAAAACCCGCCCCCTTGGCTCCCCAGGAGGATGATGAGGGATTTTTTTCTCTGCCTCCTTCCCCATCCTCCACTCCCACAACCTGCTTCTGGAGAAAACATCTTCAGTCGAGAGTCTATGCCCACGCCTCATCTTTCATCCATACACAAAGGAATTTTACAAGCACAACAGGAAGGAAATTTAGAGGCTTTTCATACTGCCTTGCCCGTGCCTATTCATGAGAGGGTAACTCCTGGTGTGAATCCGAACAACCCTAATGGAGTCTATGAGGCTGTTCATGAACCTTTTCCTTTTAAAATCCCAAAGAAATTAAAACAAGCAGTACAATATTATGGTGTAAATTTCCCATTTATGGTGGGAATAGTTTAGGGTGTGGCAGAGGCCAATCACCTCATTCCAGCAGATTGATCGACATTAGCAAAAACAGTCTTAGCTGTGGTGATGAAAGGACGAAAGAGCAGATAACCAAGGAGGGTCTTGGAATGCAGGAATGGAAAAACCAGACCCTTGTGCCCTTCCTTCCCCCATGTTGTAACTATTAATGGAACAGTATAATCTGTCTCCCCTCCTACCTCATATGGAAGAGGTATTTGCCTTACTCTTCCCCTCCCACCAAGTATACATGCCTCATCCAATCAGCAAATGACCCACAAGACCCCTATCCCATTCCTCCTACCCTGGGTATAAAAGTGGACTAAGGACTCCCATTCAACGTTGGTTCTCCCTTGAGCTGGCCCACTGTTCTAACAGCATCTACCATTCTGATAAACTTTATTTCCCTCTCATTCTGTCTCATGTCTGGCAATTCTTTTCCAACATGCACCCAGACCATGACATTAGCCCCAGGGGAATTTCTTCAATTTAGAACTTGGTGGCAAGACCATGCTGAGACTTTGACTGCACATAATCAGACTCATAATATCCCTATTTTGTTGGAAAAACTGTGGGGATAGGTCCATGGGGGAGAGTGCAAGATTAAATACGTATGAATGATCAAGCCATAGAAAAATTGCGAAGATATTGCTTAAGGGCCTGGGAAAAAATGGAGTAAAAAAGCAAGACTTCTGTTTCCTTTCAAAAAATTGTCCAGGGTCCTAAGGAACCCTATACTGAATTTATTGCCCAATTATGAGAGGCAAACTGCCAGCAAGTTACAAATGCTGAGGTGGCAGATGTCATATTACAATTGTTGGTTTATGATAATTCTAACACTGATTACAAGAAAGTAATGAACCCTTTCAAAGGAAAAGCTAGTTTGAATGATTATGTTAAACTATGCCAGGGAGTAAGAACTGTTAAGTAGTTAGAATAGGAAAAAGGAGTCCAGAATGGTGGTGGCTAAAAGACAAAGACGGGAAAAGCCTGCAAAAATAGAACAAAGGAAGGTCCGAGGACCTGAGTGTAGACCTGATGCAACACAAACACCCTTCTTGGCTAGCCCAATTTACATAGGGCAGGGTCAGGGGGAGAAGAAAAAACATAAAAAGAGGAGCCAAAATTGAGCTGGGGTGGGGGTGGGGTGGGGTGGGTGCCCGGGTGGTGGTGGTGGTGTGTGTGTTGGGCGGAAGGTGGGGGTGGGGGGTGGGAGGATGGTTCTCTCCTCTTTGCATCTTTTGGGTCGGCCCTCCCTCATGCCTCAAGGATGTATTTTCCTTTGCTTGCCAATAAAACTGAGCTATAACACTGGGCCGTCTGTAGCTTCAAATTTTTGCTGTGGAGAGACAGAACCGAGGAAATTACAAACTTCCCCAACAGAACCAAATCCTTTAAAGCTGATTTATTAGCTCAGGCTATGGCTGGATTATGACTTCCTTAAACTCTCCGATTCTTGTTTTAATTGTGGGAAACCTGGACATACTAGAGTTGAATGTAAGTTCAAAAAAGGGAACTTTCAAAAGAGTAATTCACAAAAGGAAAATGTCCCTGGCCTCTGCACAAAATGTAAAAAAAAGAAGCCATTGGGCAAATCAATGCCATTCTGAATTTCATAAGGATGGCCCCTTTTGGGAAATGGCCTCTGGGGAAATCTCCCAGCCCCAAGAAACAAGGGAGCCTATCCTGTTCAGACTCCACAAATGTCTTTCCCAACTACTCCTGCCAGGAACAACAACAGTCAGAATTACTATGCTGTGTCTTGGAATTAAAAGATGCTTACTCCTTGGAAGAAAAGTTATGACCAAACTAGACAGCATATTAAAGACCAGAGACATTACTTTGCCAACAAAGGTCTGTCTAGTCAAGGCTATGGTTTTTCCAGTAGTCACATAAGGATGTGAATTGATGTGAAGAATTGATGTGGTGTTGGAGAAGACTCTTGAGAGTCCCTTGGACTGCAAGGAGATCCAACCAGTCCATCCTAAAGGAAATCAATCCTGAATATTCATTGGAAGAACTGATGTTGAAGCTGAAACTCCAATGCTTTGGCCACCTGATGTGAAGAGCTGACTCATTTGAAAAGACCCTGATGCTGGGAAAGATCGTAGGTGGGAGGAGAAGGGGAAAACAAAGGGCGAGATGGTTGGATGGCATCACCATCTCAATGGACATGGGTTTGAGTAGACTCTGGAGTTGGTGACGGACAGGGAGGCCTGGCATGCTGCAATTCCAGGGAAGCCTGGAATGCTGCAGTCCATGGGGTTGCAAAGAGTCAGACATGCCTGAGAGACTGAACTGAACTGACTGAACTGTCATGGAATTATCCCCAGCAACCCAAAGAAACACAGCCCTTGATATAAATAGTAAACAGGATATTATTGTTACTCCTGGAGAGACACCAACTATTATTTTGACAGGAATATTTGGATCACTTCAACAGGGGACTGTTGGATTATAGTTAGGAAGATTGGGATTAACTTCCCAGGGAATTCAAATTCATACCAGAGTTACAAACATGATTATGAAGGCAAATTAAAGGTTATGGTCTCTATCACTCTTCCTTGGAAGGTTTCTAAAGGGGATAGAATTGCTCAGCTTTTAATTCTACCTTATGTGGAAAAAGTTGGCTTAAAGCTCACCATTCAGAAAACGAAGATCATGGCATCTGGTCCCATCACTTCATGGCAAATAGATGGAGAAACAGTGGAAACAGTGTCAGATTTTATTTTTTTGGGACTCCAAGATCACTGCAGATTGTGATTGCAGCCATGAAATTAAAAGATGCTTGCTCCTTGGAAGGAAAGTTATGACCAACCTAGATAGCATATTGAAAAGCAGAGACATTACTTTGCCAACAAAGGTCCATCTAGTCAAGGCTATGGTTTTTCCAGTAGTCATGTATGGATGTGAGAGTTGGACTGTGAAGAAAGCTGAGTGCCAAAGAATTGATGCTTTTGAACTGTGGTGTTGGAGAAGACTCTTGAGAGTCCCTTGGACTGCAAGAAGATCCAATCAGTGCATCCTAAAGGAGATCAGTCCTGGGTGTTCATTGGAAGGACTGATGTTGAAGCTGAAGCTCCAATACTTTGGCCACCTCATGAGAAGAGTTGACTCCTTGGAAAAGACCCGAATGCTGGGAAGGATTGGGGGCAGGAGGAGAAGTGGACAACAGAGGATGAGATGGCTGGATGGCATCACCAACTCGATGGACGTGGGTTTGAGTAGACTCTGGGAGTTGGTGATGGACAGGGAGGCCTGGCATGCTGCAATTCATAGGGTGCGAAGAGTCAGACATGACTGAACTGAACTGAACTATGTGGGTATAGGATATTCAGACAAAAAGTGGGGCTCTGGAGGATTTGGAAGCACAGGTCAGGCTGTTATTTTTCTCAATGAAAAGATTTTGGAATCCAGATCCCCTTGTCAAGTCAATATAAGTGGCAAACACTTTCAAGGTTTACTAGATACTGGAGCCTATGTTTCTATCATCAGCTCTCAACAATGGCCTAAAACATGGCCAACTAGGCCTGCTCCAATATCTGTTGCAGGTCTAAGACAGACACAAGGACTAAAACAAAGTGCTATGGTATTGTCTTGTTCAGGGCCTAATAAGCAACCAGTCACTATCCAACCTTATATCGCTGATATACCTATCAATCTATGGGGTCATGATCTCTTAAAACAATGGCATGCTGAGATACATATTCCTCCAAATCATTATAGTCACCAAATTATGTTCAATCAAGGTTATATACCAGAATTGGGACTCGGCAAAAATCAACAAGAAAGAATTTATCCTTTGACTATTCAAGATTTCAAACCACCTCCTTTTCACTAGTGGCCACTTCTCTTATTAATCTTCCTCCACTCACACCCATACCTCTTAATTGGAAAACTGATCAACCTGTGTGGATAGAACAGTGACCTCTAAAACAAGAAAAATTAGAGGCTTTACATAAATTAGTTAATGAACAACTTAACAAGGGACATATTATTGAGTCCTTTAGCCCTTGGAATTCTCCAGTGTTTGTGATACAAAAGAAATCTGGCAAATGGAGAATGGTTACTGATATGAGAGCTGTTAATGCTGTTATTGTTCCAATAGATGCTTTGCAGCCTGGTCAACCTAATCCTAGTATGATTCCAAGAAATTGGCATTTGTTTGTTATTGATCTCAAAGATTGTTTTTTCATTATTTATTCCTTTATATCCTGATGATCAACTTAGATTTGCCTTTTCAGTTCCTTCCATTAATTTAAAGGTGCCACATAAAAAATTTCAATGGACAGTATTACCTTAAGGTATGCTTAACTGTCCCACTATTAGTCAAAATTTTGTAGCTAAGGCTTTACATCCAATGCTACAATTCCCTCATGCATATATCATTCATTATATGAATGATATATTATGTGCCTTACCTGAAATTGATAGCCTGCAGGAGTTGTTTTTAAAGCTAAAGGTATGTTTAGAATGTGTTGGCTTATATTTCACTCCTGATAAATTACAATACACTGAACTTTTTCAGTACTTAGAAAATATAGTCATTTGTACTACAATCAAACCACAAAAGGGACAAATACACAGAGACTTAAAACTTCAAATGACTTACAAAAATTACTAGAGATATTAACTAGATTCAGCCTAAGTTAGGGATTCCAACTTATTTTTTATCCCATTTACTCTCTCTATTAAGAGGAAATCCAGAGCTTAATAGCTCCCAACAACTAACTCCTGAAGCTAAAAAAAAAAAAAAACCCAAAAACTAAGAATTATAAAACAAACTGTACAAAACTGCCAAATAGACAAAATGGACCCTTCAGAGCCTCTCCAGTTATTTGTCTTTCCTACCCCTTATTCCCCTACTGGGTTGATTATACAAACTCCTTTAATAGTTAAATGGATATCCTTAGCTAATTCACAAACAAAATCTATTACCCCTTATTTAGCTATGATACCCACTATAATTCTAAAAGGAAGAGAGATTGTTCAACAACTTACTGGACATGATCCCTGCCTTATTTTCACTACACTAACTTCCAAAAAATTAAAACATTCTCTTCAAAATTCATCATCTTGGCAACTAGCTCTAGCTGCCTATGCTGGACAAATTGACAACCACTATCCTGATTTGCCTATCTTACACTTTTTAAAACAAACAAGATGGATTTTGCCTAAAATTACTAATGTCAACTCCATTCCCTCCATTCCTTTCATTATTACAGATGACACTCAGATCAGATCAGATCAGATCAGTTGCTCAGTCATGGCCAACTCTTTGCAACCCCATGAATAGCAGCATGCCAGGCCTCCCTGTCCATCACCAACTCCCAGAGTTCACACAGACTCACGTCCATCGAGTCAGTGATACCATCCAGCCATCTCATTCTCTGTCGTCCCCTTCTCCTCCTGCCCCCAATCCCTCCCAGCATCAGAGTCTTTTCCAATGAGTCAACTGTTTGCATGAGGTGGCCAAAGTACTGGAGTTTCAGCTTTAGCATCATTCCTTCCAAAAAAATCCCAGGGCTGATCTCCTTCAGAATGGACTGGTTGGATCTCCTTGCAGTCCAAGAGACTCTCAAGAGTCTTTTCAAACACCACAGTTCAAAAGCATCAATTCTTCGGCGCTCAGCCTTCTTCACAGTCCAACTCTCACAGCCATACATGACCACAGGAAAAACCATAGCCTCGACTAGACAGACCTGTGTTGGCAAAGTAATGTCTCTGCTTTTGAATATGCTATCTAGGTTGGTCATAACTTTCCTTCCAAGGAGTAACCGTCTTTTAATTTCATGGCTGCAGTCACCATCTGTAGTGATTTTGGAGCCCAGAAAAATAAAATCTGACACTGTTTCCACTGTTTCCCCATCTATTTCCCATGAAGTGATGGGACGGGATGCCATGATCTTCATTTTCTGAATGTTGAGCTTTAAGCTAACTTTTTCATTCTCCACTTTCACTTTCATCAAGAGGCTTTTGAGTTCCTCTTCACTTTCTGCCATAAGGGTGGTGTCATCTGCATATCTGAGGTTATTGATATTTCTCCCGGCAATCTTGATTCCAGTGTGTGTTTCTTCCAGCCCAGCATTTCTCATGATGTACTCTGCATAGAAGTTAAATAAACAGGATGACAATATACAGCCTTGACGAACTCCTTTTCCTATTTGGAACCAGTCTGTTGTTCCATGTCCAGTTCTAACTGTTGCTTCCTGACCTGCATACAAATTTCTCAAGAGGCAGATCAAGTGGTCTGGTTTTGCCATCTCTTGAAGAATTTTCCACTGTTTATTGTGATCCACACAGTCAAAGCCTTTGGCATAGTCAATAAAGCAGGAATAGATGTTTTTCTGGAACTCTCTTGCTTTTTCCATGATCCAGCGGATGTTGGCAATTTGATCTCTGGTTCCTCTGCCTTTTCTAAAACCAGCTTGAACATCTGGAAGTTCACGGTTCATGTATTGCTGAAGCCTGGCTTGGAGAATTTTGAGCATTACTTTACTAGCATGTGAGATGAGTGCAATTGTGAGGTAGTTTGAGTATTCTTTGGCATTGCCTTTCTTTGGGATTGGAATGAAAACTGACCTTTTCCAGTCCTGTGGCCACTGCTGAGTTTTCCAAATTTGTTGGCATATTGAGTGCAGCACTTTCATAGCATCATCTTTCAGGATTTGGAATAGCTCAACTGGAATTCCATCACCTCCAAAGCTCACTGGCTTTGTTCGAAGTGATGCTTTCTAAGGCCCACTTGACTTCACATTCCAGGATGTCTGGCTCTAGGTCAGTGATCACACCATCATGATTATCTGGGTCGTGAAAATCTTTTTTGTACAGTTCTGTGTATTCTTGCCATCTCTTCTTAATATCTTCTGCTTCTGTTAGGTCCATACCATTTCTGTCCTTTATCGAGCCCATCTTTGCATGAAATGTTCCCTTGGTATCTCTGATTTTCTTGAAGAGATCCTAGTCTTTTCCCATTCTGTTGTTTTCCTCCATTTCTTTGCATTGATCGCTGAAGAAGGCTTTCTTATCTCTTCTTGCTATTCTTTGAAACTCTGCATTCAGATGTTTATATCTTTCCTTTTCTCCTTTGCTTTTTGCTTCTCTTCTTTTCACAGCTATTTGTAAGGCCTCCCCAGACAGCCATTTTGCTTTTTTGCATTTCTTTTCCATGGGGATGGTCTTGATCCCTGTCTCCTGTACAATGTCACGAACCTCATTCCATAGTTCATCAGGCACTCTATCTAACAGATCTAGGCCCTTAAATCTATTTCTCACTTCCACTGTATAATCATAAGGGATTTGATTTAGGTCATACCTGAATGGTCTAGTGGTTTTCCCTACTTTCTTCCATTTCAGTCTGAATTTGGCAATAAGGAGTTCATGGTCTGAGCCACCGTCAGCTCCTGGTCTTGTTTTTGCTGACTGTATAGAGCTTCTCCATCTTTGGCTGCAAAGAATATAATCAATCTGATTTCGGTGTTTACCATCTGGTGATGTCCATGTATAGAGTCTTCTCTTGTGTTGTTGGAAGAGGGTGTTTGTTATGACCAGTCCATTTTCTTGGCAAAACTCTATTAGTCTTTGCCCTGCTTCATTCCGTATTCCAAGGCCAAATTTGCCTGTTACTCCAGGTGTTTCTTGACTTCCTACTTTAGCCAAAGAAAAAGAAAATATATAGGCACATTTACACTAGTTATTGAAACACCTAGATATTCTACACAACAAACAAAAATTCCAGCTATTACACACACATTACAAAATATTCCCAATTAATATCTTATCTGATTCTCAATATTCTGTACATGTCACTATATATATAGAAACAACAACTATTAAAGATACTATCCCTTTCATATTATATACACTTTTTACAAATTTACAACAAGTGATTAGACACCAAGAATTTCCATTCTACATTACCCATATTTGGGCTCAGACTAATTTACCAGAACCTTTAACAAAAAATAACGCTCAAGCCTTTTATTTCCAACCTTTACAGAGACATCAGCCTTTCATGATCTGACACATTGTAATTCAAAATATTTAAAAACCAAGTTTCATATCACTTGGACTCAAGCTAACAGATTATATAGACTTGTCCTACATGTCAGACTGTTGCAATAACCACATCTCCAACAAAAGGCAGGGAAATTAATCCCATGGCCTAAAGCCAAATCAGATCTGGCAGATGGATGTAACTCACATTCCATCCCTTGCAAAGTTTGCTTATATACATATCACGGTTGATACTAACTCTAAAGTTATCTGGACAACTGCTTGCTCTAGAAAATCTACAAAACATGTGATTACACATTTGCATAGGTGCTTTGCTACTATGGGCCTCCCACAAAATATAAAAACAGACAATGGACCAGCTTACACTAGTACTGCTTTTAGAGATTTTTTAAAATCTTGATTTATAAAACTTCATGCAAAAATCCCCTGTAATCCCCAAGGACAAGCTATTGTAAAATGAGCTAATCCCCAAGGACAAACTATTGTAAAATGAGCTAATCCCAAGGACAAGCTATTGTAAAATGAGCTAACAGATCTCTTAGAAAAATATTACAAAAACAAAAAGGGGGAGATGGACTGTCACTTCCCCCACAGCAAAAGTTACATAAAGCATTATTTACTTTAAAATTTTTGCATCAAGATAATGATTTCACTGCAGCAGAATGACATTTTACAAAGGAACAACAACAGCAAAAAAATTCACCCCAAACCATCTATTACATGGTATGATCCAGTAACACACTCATGGCATAGGGGGGAAATCTGATAACCTGGTGAAGGGGTTTCGCTTGTGTTTCACCAGGTGATTCAGAAACACTTATTTGTATTCCCTCACCACCATCTGAAACTGTATCATGAGCGAACTCCTGCAGAAGAGATGCTTTGTATGGGACAGAGAGCACCCAGTAATGAGTTTCAAAGGCCTGAGTCTGAAACAAAGATAACGATTTCCTTCCCTTTGATGCATCAGAACAAGATCCCCAACTGGGGACAAATTAAAAGATTAACACCGAAATCAGAGGAGATCTTACAAAGTGAAGGGAAAGTTGTCACTTCTAACAATCTGGCTGTTGCCCTGTTTGCTGTTATCATCAACACAGTGAGTATACCCCTAGCAACAGCTGAATCTAAAAATCATACTTATTGGGCATATATACCTAACCCTCTATTAATAAAACCCTTTGATTGGGGGGATTCTATGATCCCCATTTATGTTAATGATTCTTCCTGGATACCAGGACCTGAAGATATACATCTTCCTCTTTTTAAACAAGAGGAAGGGACTCCCTTCAATGTTACTTATGGGTATGTATCCTGGCCAATTTGTGCAGGACCAGCTACAGAATGTCTTAAATTTATCTACGCAAGCATGGCTGTTCACTAATTCTTTAAATAGTAACTATACTAAGGTTCCGGAGAAGTCAATGGCACCTCACTCCAGTACTCTTGCCTGGAAAATCCCATGGACGGAGGAGCCTGGTAGGCTGCAGTCCATGGGGTCGAGAAGAGTCAGACACGACTGAGCGACTTCACTTTCACTTTTCCCTTTCATGTATTGGAGAAGGAAATGGCAACCCACTCCAGTGTTCTTGCCTGGAGAATCCCAGGGACAGGGAAGCCTGGTGGGCTGCTGTCTCTGGGGTCGCACAGAGTCGGACACGACTGAAGTGACTTAGCAGTAGCAGCAGCATACTAAGATTCAGGTACATCTTCTCTCTGGTCTGAGTTTTGCTTATAACAACTCAGAACCCAATAATGACACCAACTCAGACAGACCTTTATACGAGCATCACAAGCTGTAGACTGAAAAACAAGATCGTATTCAGTGGGATAATTGCTGTGGGACTGAGGGAGTAATTTTGATTAATGGTTCTTATGGAATTGTATAGGACTGGTGCACTATTGGGTATGCAGTCTCTAATTGCTCTCATCAAAATCAGTACTGCAATCCTCACAAAAGGCTGCATTGGCAGGTTCATAAGGTCTTTAACCATACTAATATTACCACCCATTCAAATCATCCAATTATATGACGTAGTAATGGCATGTCATCCCCCCTTGCCACAATTAGATCAAGAAAAAGGACAAAGAGATATTTGGAAATTGGCTTTAAGGCCTAAAAAATTCCGAATTTGGGATGGACATTATTCTGATAAAACTAATTATTCATTGACATTTAATATCAGTTCAGTTCAGTTCAGTTGCTCAGCCATGTCCGACTCTTGGCAACCCCATGAATTGCAGCACACCAGGCCTCCCTGTCCATCACCAACTCCCAGAGTTCACTCAAACTCATGTCCATCGAGTCGGTGATGCCATCCAGCCATCTCATCCTCTGTCATCCCTTTCTCCTCCTGCCCACAATCCCTCCCAGCATCAGAGTCTTTTCCAATGACTCAACTCTTCACATGAGGTAGCCAAAGTATTGGAGTTTCAGCTTTAGCATCAGTCCTTCCAATGAACACCCAGGACTGATCTCCTTTAAGATGGACTGGTTGGATCTCCTTGCAGTCCAAGGGACTCTCAGGAGTCATCTCCAACACCACAGTTTAAAAGCATCAATTCTTCGGCACTCAGCTTTCTTCATAGTCCAACTCTCACATCCATACATGACCACTGGAAAAACTGTAGCCTTGACTAGATGGGCCTTTGTTGGCAAAATAATGTTTCTGCTTTTGAATATGCTATCTACATTGGTCATAACTTTCCTTCCAAGGAGTGAGCATCTTTTAATTTCATGGCTGCA
The DNA here is from genome assembly GCF_027580195.1 of Bos mutus. NCBI lineage: Eukaryota > Metazoa > Chordata > Mammalia > Artiodactyla > Bovidae > Bos > Bos mutus. Next base: position 25,224,873 of record NC_091622.1, on the reverse strand, counting down.
ATCACCATCTGCAGTGATTTTGGAGCCCAGAAAAATAAAGTCTGACACTGTTTCCACTGTTTCCCCATCTATTTCCCATGAAGTGATAGGACCAGATGCCATGATCTTTGTTTTCTGAATGGTGAGCTTTAAGCCAACTTTTTTACTCTCCTCTTTCACTTTCATCAAGAGGCTTTTTAGTTCCTCTTCACTTTCTGCCATAAGGGTGGTGTCATCTGCATATCTGAGGTTATTGATATTTCTCCTGGCAATCTTGATTCCAGCTTGTGCTTCTTCCAGCCCAGCGTTTCTCATGATGTACTCTGCATAGAAGTTAAATAAGCAGGGTGACAATATACAGCCTTGACGAACTCCTTTTCCTATTTGGAACCAGTCTGTTGTTCCATGTCCAGTTCTAACTGTTGCTTCCTGACCTGCATATAGGTTTCTCAAGAGGCAGGTCAGGTGGTCTGGTATTCCCATCTCTTGAAGAATTTTCCACAGTTTATTGTGATCCACACAGTCAAAGCCTTTGGCGTAATCAATAAAGCAGACGTTTTTCTGGAACTCTCTTGCTTTTTCGATGATCCAGAGGATGTTGGCAGTTTGATCTCTGGTTCCTCTGCCTTTTCTAAGACCAGCTTGAACATTTGGAAGTTCACGGTTCATGTATTGCTGAAGCCTGGCTTGGAGAATTTTGAGCATTACTTTACTAGCGTGTAAGATGAGTGCAATTCTGTGGTAGTTTGAGCATTCTTTGGCATTGCCTTTCTTTGGGATTGGAATGAAAACTGACCTTTTCCAGTCCTGTGGTCATTGCTGAGTTTTCCAAATTTGCTGGCATATTGAGTGCACCACTTTCACAGCATCATCTTTAAGGATTTGAAATAGCTCAGCTGGAAATCCATCACCTCCACTAGCTTTGTTTGAAGTGATGCTTTCTAAGGCCCACTTGACTTCATATTCCAGGATGTCTGGCTCTAAGTCAGTGATCACACCATCGTGATTTAATACCAGTACAAAATATTATTTTCAGGCTTGCATAAGAGATCCTTATGTACTCTTGAAAGGAAGAATTTCTATCAATGAAGTGTACAAGAACTTTCTTGTCAAGGCTGCAAATTATATACCCATTTAAATTGGTCACTTTATAGTTTTAATCACTCATTTGTTATATTAAGAAGGAGATTGGGAATATGGCTTCCAGTAAATCAAACCAGACCTTGGGAAAACTCCCCTGAAACACATGGTCTTTTAAAGGTTATAAAGAAAGTACTGCAATGTTCCAAAAGGTTTATTGGGCTCCTTATAGCAGTTTTGTGGAAATTATTGCTATATCCATGACTGCAGCAGCAACCGGGGTGGCACTGCATCAAACTATACAAATGACTACATTTATACAGCAGTGGCACCAAAGTGCAAATTCTGCCTGGGAAGTCAAACCCACATAGACCAAGAAATTAATAAAAAATTCACTGATTTAGAAGATGCAGTTCTCCTACTAGGGGATGAAGTACAAAATTTAAAATTACAAATTCATCATAAGTATGATTGGAATATCTTCATTTTGTGTCACACCTCATAAGTATAATCAAAGTGCATATCAGTTCAGTTCAGTTCATTTCAGTCACTCAGTCGTGTCTGACTCTTTGCGACCCCATGAATTGCAGCATGCCAAGGCCTCCCTGTCCATCACCAACTCCCAGAGTTCACTCAAACTCATGTCCATCGAGTCCGTGATGCCATCCAGCCATCTCATCCTCTGTCATCCCCTTTTCCTCCTGCCCCCAATCCCTCCCAGCATCAGAGTCTTTTCCAATGACTCAACTCTTTGCATGAGGTGGCCAAAGTACTGGAATTTCAGCTTTAGCATCATTCCTTCCAAAGAACACCCAGGATTGATCTCCTTTAGAATGGACTGGTTGGATCTCCTTGCAGTCCAAGGGACTCTCAAGAGTCTTCTCCAACACCACAGTTCAAAAGCATCAGTTTTCTTCACAGTCCAACTCTCACATCCATACATGACCACTGGAAAAACCATAGCATTGACTAGATGGACCTTTGTTGGCAAAGTAATGTCTCTGCTTTTGAATATGCTATCTAGGTTGGTCATAACTTTCCTTCCAAGGAGTAAGCGTCTTTTAATTTCGTGGCTGCAATCACCATCTGCAGTGATTCTGGAGTCCCCCAAAATAAAGTCTGACACTGTTTCCACTGTTTCCCCATCTATTTCCCATGAAATGATGGGACTAGATGCCATGATCTTAGTTTTCTGAATGTTGAGCTTTAAGCCAACTTTTTCACTCTTCTCTTTTACTTTCATCAAGAGGCTTTTGAGTTCCTCTTCACTTTCTGCCATAAGGGTGGTGTCATCTGCATATCTGAGGTTATTGATATTTCTCCTGGCAATCTTGATTCCAGTTTGTGCTTCTTCCAGCCCAGCATTTCTCATGATGTACTCTGCATATAAGTGCATATACTTGGGATCAATTATCTAAACATCTGAGAGGACATGTTCATAATAATCTATCCTTAGATATTTCCCAATTACAGGCTGCTATTTCTAATATGCAGATTGCTCACTTACAATTACTCCCCAAAACTGATTTATTTGAAAAAATTGATGAAAGTTGACATAAAGTTAACCTCATGATGTGGATTAAAACTTTAAGAAGAGGATTGCTTGGTACTATATCAGGATGTATATGCTTAACTGTTTTATGTCTAGTCCTCAGATACACAAGAGAAACCATCTGAGAATTGATGAAGAAAGAAGTTGTTCAAATGACATATCTACACCTGCAAAAACAAAAAGGGGGATATGTACTGGGAATTCCTAACAATGTATTTTCACAGCCTTGAGAAATTCCACAGAAATAACACCTGGAAAAACAGCATATATTAAGAAACTATATTAATTATTATCTTTCATGTTTTTCTTAAGAATAATCTCCTTGTTACACACCCCAATGCCAGACTCAGAAGAGAATATGACTGGGATCATGAAAGCATGGACCTTGGAACACTGGGTCTGCGTCAGGCATGAACGCTGCCTACACACTTGCTGATTGTTCCCGAGACTACCCCAGAAGGGAATGGCCAGTGGTAAAAACAAGGAGATCTGGACTATGTCAATGTAGACCCTGACATTTAGTAGTACGTGATTAACACAACAGGTGTGTTGAGAAAGATAGGGCCAAAGAAACTCTTGTAGTCTGCAATTAGGAATAAAAGCTTGACTCAGCGTGGACTCTGCACCTCAGTCCAATAGAGGCTACAGGTCCCCTGACCCATTGCACCAGATTTCGTGTTCTGTCTTCATTCTCATCACTCGCTCCCAGACCATTAGAGTAACAATATGGCACAACTATGCTATGAAAAACAGTGTGGCAATTCTTCAAAAAATTAAAAATAGAACTACCATATGATCCAGCAATCTCATTTCTGGGTATATACCCAAAACAATATAAAAGATCAAAAGCACGATCTCAAAGAAAATCACACATCATGTTTATAGGAGCACTATTTGCAGTAGCCAAGAGGTAGAAGCAATTCAAATGTATATTGATAGATAAGTGGATAAACAAATTGTGGTATATACATACAAAGGAATACTATGTAGCCTTTAAAAGGAAGGAAATTCTGTTACATACTACAACATAGATGAACCATGAGGATATTTTGCTAAGTTAAACAGTAACAAAAAGAGAAATGCCATTTGATTCCACTTATATGAGGTATCTCAGTAGTCATATTCATATAAATAGAAAGTAAGGTGATAGTTATGGGGAGGGAGGAGTTGTTACTCAATGGGTATAGAGTTTCACATTTGCAAGGTGAAAGAGATCTGAACATCTGTTTTACAATAATGTATATATACTTAACACTACTGACCAGTACATTTAAAAATGGTTAAGATGGTGAATTTTGTGATATGTGCTTTTTACCACAATGAAAAAAGAGACAGCTTTTTGTCCCATTGAACTTTTAGATGTCTGAAGTGAAAAATAAACTAGATGAGATTAAGATGTTGCTGGAAAAAAGACTGGTGAATTTTTAAAAACCAGTAAATAAGAGAAATTATCCAAAATTAAAAACAGAAAAAAAAAAATAAGAAAGCATTAGTGATATGTGAGATAACTTCAGGAGGACTAATACATGTACAATTTTAGCCCTAGAGGGGAAAAAAGTAGGGGAAGATACTATATTTGAAGACATAGTTGGTTGACAATTTTCTATATTTGGTGAAAATTATAAACCCACAGATCCAAGAAGTTCAGTAAACCCCAGGTGCAAGATACATAAACTATGCCAAAGCAAATCAGTCACATTGCTCAAAACCAGTGATAAAGAGAAAATTTTAAAAAGAGCCAGAGAATAAAGACTGATGCACAGCTCTTTTTGGGGGTTACAGATGTGTTTTTATCTTGACTGTAAACATATGTAAAGTGTATCATATTGTACATTTTATATTTGTGCAGTTTTTTTTTTGTCAACTATAACACAAAAGAACTTTTAAAAAAGTCAATTGGTTGATCAAAGAAATCTGTCTTCATTACTTCTCTAACAGTTATTAGGCTGGCTTTATCTTCCTTTTATTCAGCTGTGTTCATGGCCCCATAACAGGGAAATATTTTTTTAAAAAACGGAAACTTCAGATTGCAGTAAGAATGCCTTTGATTAAAGGCATAAAATCATAAATTCATGTTTTTAAAATATAAAATTAAACATCAAAAGACAATCTTTCCTATTTCTTTTACAAAGGAAAAAAAATATTTATTTTCCCACATGACTATTTAAAATTTCCCTGGGAGAGGAATTTTTTAAAAATTCTCTATTTTTTAATTGAAGTATAGTTGATTTACAATGTTGTAGGATTTTACTGAACAGCAAAGTGAATCAGTTATATATACATGTATGTACGCATTCTTTTAAAATATTCTTTTACATTATGGTTTATCTCAGGAGACTGGGTATAGTTCTGTAAGCTATACCATAGGGCCTTGTTCTTTATCCATTCTAAATGTAACAGTTTGCATTTACACTCTAAACTCCCAGTCCATCCCTCTCTTTCTTCCTCCCTCCCTCTTGGCAACCACGAATCTGTTCTCTATGTCTGTGAGTCTGTTTCTGTTTCCAAGATAGATTCAATACTGTCATATTTTAGATTCCACATATAGGAGATATTATACGGTATTTCTTTTTCTGACTTATTTCACTTAGTATGATAATCTCTATTTGCATCCATGTTGCTGCAAATGGCATTATTTTATTCCTTTTATGGCTGAGTAGTATTTCATTGTATATACATACCACATCTTTCTTATCTATTCATCTGTCAATGACCTTTATCCATGTTTTGGCTATTCTGAATAGTGCTGCTATGAACATACAGACACATATATCTTTTTGAATTATAGTTTTGTCTGGGTATTTGTCCAGGAGTGGCATTTCTGGATCATATGGCAACTCTATTGTTAGTAAGGAACCTCCATACTGTTTTCCATAGTGGCTGTACAAATTTACATTCCCACCAACTGTGTAGGAGGGTTCCGTTTTCTCCACGGTTTCTCTAGCATTTGTTGTTTGTAGACGTTTTAAAGATGGCTGTTCTGACTTCACTGTAGCTTTGACTTGCCTTTACCTGATAACTAGTGATGTTGATCATCTTTTCACGTGTTTCCTGGCATCCATATGTCCGCTTTGGAGAAATGTCTATCAAGGTCTTCTGCCCATTTTTTGATTGGGCTGTTTGTTTCTTTGTTGTTGAGCTGTACAAGCTGTTTATCTATCTTGGAGATTAAGCCCTTGTCAGTCTCATCATTTGTAAATATTTTCTCCCATTCTGTAGGTTGTCTTTTTTTTTTTTTAATGGTTCTCTTTGCTGTACTGTAGCCATGAAATTAAAAGATGCTTACTCCTTGGAAGGAAAGTTATGACCAACCTAGATAGCATATTCAAAAGCAGAGACATTACTTTGCCAACAAAGGTTCATCTAGTCAAGGCTATGGTTTTTCCTCTGGTCATGTATGGATGTGAGAGTTGGACTGTGAAGAAGACTGAGTGCCAAAGAATTGATGCTTTTGAACTGTGGTGTTGGAGAAGACTCTTGAGAGTCCCTTGGACTGTAAGGAGATCCAACCAGTCCATTCTGAAGGAGATCAGCCCTGGGATTTCTTTGGAAGGAATGATACTAAAGCTGAAACTCTGGTACTTTGGCCACTTCATGCAAAGAGTTGACTCATTGGAAAAGACTCTGATGCTGGGAGGGATTGCGAGCAGGAGGAGAAGGGAACGACAGAGGATGAGATGGCTAGATGGCATCATGGACTCGATGGACGTGAGTCTGAGTGAACTCCGGGAGTTAGTGATGGACAGGGAGGCCTGGCGTGCTGCGATTCATGGGGTCGCAAAGAGTCGGACACGACTGAGCGACTGATCTGATCTGATCTTGCTGTACAAAAGCTTGTAAGTTTGATTAAGTATCAATTTGTTTATTTTTGTTTTTCTTTCTTTTGCTTTGGGAAACTGACCTAAAAAGAAAGCAGTCTGATTAATGTGGAGACATAAGTGACTGATACAAAACCCTTTCTAAGAACAACTCTTTAAGGGAGGAGAGAGAGAGTGAAAAGCTAAAGGCAGGGTGACTATATGTTTCAGTTTTTCTGGGACCCTATTTGTTTGTGCTTTTTGTCACAGCATAATTATTAATAATACTGCCATTTTTTCTTAAGATGATATTAGTTTAAATAATAAATTATATGAACATCTACCAAGTCTGGCTAAGATGTAGGAGATGGGAAAAAGAGGCAGAAGTACATGGAGAACACAAGTCAAGTTTTTCTGTATCTCATAGTTGCCTAAATCTTCTGCTTCCATATCAACCTATCAAGAGGGCATGAATCAGTGGCAGGAATGGTACTAATCCAAGTACATGGAGAAAACCAGACTTTAGTAAAGGAAAAAGAAGTCAACACACAAATAGAAACAGATAAAATGACAAAAGGAAGTCTGGGCTGAGGCCAAATTCCATTCCTGAGTTCCATTATTGCTGAGGGAGTCCAGCTGTCTTCATATCCTGTTTATTGCTTGTGTTTATTCTTCTTTGGATTCCATGAGTTAACACATTCTCAATTTGTCATGGACATCTGCTTTATTTAATCTGGAACATTCCATTATTTCTTCTTCAGTTAAAAAATTTTTTTGACTGCTCTAGGTCTTCATTGCTGCATGTGGGCTTTCTCTAGTTTTCAGGATTGGCAGCTACTCTCCGCTTGTGGTGCATGGGTTTCTCATTGCCATGGTTTCTCTTGTTACAGAGCTTGGGTTCTACAGCACAGACTCAATAGGTGTGAAACATGAGCTTAGTTGTCCCACAGCATGTGGAATCTTCCAGGACCAGGGATCAAACCCATGTCCCCTGCATTGGCAGGCAGATAATAACCACTGGATCACCAGGGAAGTCCTCCATTATTTCTTCTTTTGAAGTTAAATCCTTTTTCCTTTGGGAATTACCTTTTCCTGACTCCATGTTTTTCCAATGGAGCTGCCTCTGCAACATCCTTGTTGTGGGGATAAGCACAAGGCCCAGACCAGGCCAATCATAGCATCTCACCCTTCCAACAGTGACCCTGGGATGGGCTCAGGAACCCTGCCCCACTTGTTTGAACTTTTCTTTGGGATTTTTGAGTGAAGATCCTTAAAGAGGAAAGTTGTCTTTCTTCTGGGATTTATATGCTGGGATGACTTGAGTTCTGAGCTGTTCACAGAGAGAGTTGTCATGTGTAAACCAAAGTAAGGATGGACTCAATTAAAATGAATATAAATATTCAAATCAGCATCACTGATTTCACTTTTTTCTGTCCTCTTGTAGCACCTATGGAGGTTTTAGGTAAGGTTACAGGATTTGTGTTAGAATGATTTTAACACTTAGTGATACAGCCTGAGGCTGAGCCTGTGATCTCATTGAGGCTGCATTTTTATTGGAGAGGTTTTATTGGAGGGCTTTTCAGGTAAAGAGACTTCCCGGGTGGCTCAGAGGTTAAAGCGTCTGCCTGCAATGCGGGAGACCTGGGTTCAATCCCTGGGTCGGGAAGATCCCCTGGAGAAGGAAATGGCAACCCACTCCAGTATTCCTGCCTGGTGAATCCCATGGGCGGAGGAGCCTGGTGGGCTACAGACCATGGGGTCGCAAAGAGTTGGACACAACTGAGTGACTTCACTCACTCACTCAGGTAAAGAGCTAAAGAAGGAAGTACCATCCACCCTAAAGTCCTTCTCCTCACAGCCTTCTAATAATGTCTCTGCAGTTCTCCTTTATCCTCTCAAGGGATTTATTGCCTGCTTTTGACAATAAGTTGCATCCACTGATTATCTTCTGTCACTTCACTGTATCCCACCATTACCTCAGCAAGGAGATGGGGTGGTGTTGGAGCTCTGACTAACAGGTGAATTGGGAGCTTCCAGAGGGAGGCAACTCCCTTCCAGCAGTAGAGGCAGTCACCTGCTCTGGTCTCCCCAGGTCTTTGTCAGGGAGCCTCCAAAATCTCAAGGGAGGGGGCTCTGGGTTTCTCCATGGGCATAGCAGCTTCCAAAGGAGGTGCTCTTCTATACCTAAAGGCTTTTTTATTTTGGTGTCTGTTCTTATGTTCATGTAGCTTAAAATATGTAGGCTGGGTCGGGGGGCAGTCCTAAGATGGCAGAGGAATAGAACGGGGAGACTACATTCTCCCCTACAAATTCATCAAAAGAACATTTAAACACTTAGTAAATTCTACAAAACAACTTCTGAATTCCCGCAGAGGACATCAGGCACCCAGAAAAGCAGCCCAGTGTCTTCAAAAGAAGATGTTTTATCAATGGTGCTGTATAGATGGAGAAGTCCTGAGACTATTGTAAAAATACGACTGAAAACCAGAAGCAGGAGACTTAAGTCCAAATCCTGAGAACACCAGAGAACTCCTGACTCCAGGGAATATTAATCGACAGGAGCTCATCAAACGCCTCCATACCTACACCGAAACCAAGCACCACCCAAGGGCCAACAAGTTCCAGAGCAAGAAAGGAAAGGAAAGGAGAGTGAAGTCTCAAAGTTGTGTCCAACTCTTTGCGACCCCATGGACTGTAGCCTACTAGGCTCCTCTGTCCATGGGGTTTTCCAGGCAATTGTACTGGAGTGGATTGCCATTTCCTTCTCCAGGGGATCTTCCCGACCCAGGGATCGAACCCAGGTCTCCCACATTGTAGACAGACGCTTTACCGTCTAAACCACCAGGGAAGTCCCCAGAGCAAGACACACCATAACACAGGAACACAGCCCTGAGCGTCAATATAGAGGCTCCCCAAAGTTACTCCAAACCCACTGACATCTCATAACTCGTTACTGGACACTTCATTACACTCCAGAGAGAAGAAATCCAGCTCCACCCACCAGGACACCAACACAAGCTTCCCTAACCAGGAAACCTTGACAAGCCACCCGTACAACCCCACCCACAGCAAGGAAAACTCCACAATAAAGAGAACTCCACAAACTGCCAGAATACAGAAAGGCCACCCCAAAATCAGCAATTTAAACAAGATGAAGAGACAGAGGAATACCCAGCAGATAAAGGAACAGGATAAATGCCCACCAAACCAAATAAAAGAGGAAGAGATAGGGAATCTACCTGATAAAGAATTCCAAATAATGATGTGAAAATGATCTAAAATCTTGAAATCAAAATGGAATCACAGATAAATATCCTGGAGACAAGGATTGAGAAGATGCAAGAAAGGTTTAACAAGGACCTAGAAGAAATAAAAGAGTCAATATGTAATGAATAATGCAATAAATGAGATCAAAAACACTCTGGAGGCAACAAATAGTAGAATAACAGAGGCAGAAGATAGGATTAGTGAAGTAGAAGATAGAATGGTAGAAATAAATGAATCAGAGAGAGAAAAAAAAAAAAAAACGAATTAAAAGAAATGAGGACAACCTCAGAGACCTCCAGGACAATATTAAACACCCCAACATTTGAATCATAGGAGTCCCAGAAGAAGAAGACAAAAAGAAAGACCATGAGAAAATACTTGAGGAGATAATAGTTGAAATCACCCAAGTCCAAGAAACCCAGAGAGTCCCAAAAAGGATAAACCCAAGGCGAAATACCCAAAGACACATATTAATCAAATTAACAAAGATCAAACACAAAGAACAAATAGTTAAAGCACCAAGGGAAAAACAGTAAGAACAACAAGGGGATTCCCGTAAGGATAACAGCTGATCTTTCAATAGAAACTCTTCAAGCCAGGAGGGAATGGCAAGACATACTTAAAATGATGAAAGAAAATAACCTACAGCCCAGATTACTGTACCCAGCGAGGATCTTATTCAAATATGAAGGAGAAATCAAAAGCTTCACAGACAAGCAAAAGCTGAGAGAATTCAGCACCACCAAACCAGCTCTCCAACAAATGCTAAAGGATCTTCTCTAGACAGGAAATACAAAAAGGGTGTATAAACTCGAACCTAAAATAATAAAATAAATGGCAACAGGATTATACTTATCAATAATTACCTTAAATGTAAATGGGTTGAATGCCCCAACCAAAAGACAAAGACTGGCTAAATGGATACAACAACAAGACCCCTATATATGTTGTCTACAAGAGACCTACCTCAAAACAGGTGACACATATAGACTGAAAGTGAAGGGCTGGAAAAACATATTCCACGCAAATAGAGACCAAAAGAAAGCAGGAGTAGCAATACTCATATCAGATAAAATAGACTTTAAAACAAAGGCTGTGAAAAGAGACAAAGACGGTCACTACATAATGATCAAAGGATCAATCCAAGAAGAAGACATAAAAATTATAAATACATATGCACCCAACGTTGGAGCACCACAATATGTACGACAAATGCTAACGAGTATGAAAGGGGAAATTAGCAATAACACAATAATAGTGGGAGACTTTAATACCCCACTCATACCTATGGATAGATCAACTAAACAGAAAATTAACAAGGAAACACAAACTTTAAACCATACAATAGACCAGTTAGACCTAATTGATATCTATAGGACATTTCACCCCAAAACAATGAATTTCACCTTTTTCTCAAGTGCACACGGAATCTTCTCCAGGATAGATCATATCCTGGGCCATAAATCGAGCCTTGGTAAATTAAAAAAATTTGAAATCATTCCAGGCATCTTTTCTGACCACAATGCAGTAAGATTAGATCTCAATTACAGGAGAAAAACCATTAAAAATTGCAACATATGGAGGCTGAACAACACGCTGCTGATAATCAACAAATCACAGAAGAAATCAAAAAAGAATGAAAGCACAACAACCCAAAACCTGTGGGACACTGTAAAAGGGGTGCCAAGGGGAAAGTTCATAGCAATACAGGCATACCTCAAGAAACAAGAAAAAAGTCAAATAAATAAACTAACTCCACACATAAAGCAACTAGAAAGGAAGAAATGAAGACCCCCAGGGTTAGTAGAAGGAAAGAAATCTTAAAAATAAGGGCAGAAATAAATGCAAAAGAAACAAAAGAGACCATAGCAAAAATCAACAAAGCCAAAAGCTGGTTCTTTGAAAGGATAAATAAAATTAACAAACCATTAGCCAGACTCATCAAGAAACAAAGGGAGAAAAATCAAATCAATAAAATTAGAAATGAAAATGGAGAGATCACAACAGACAACAAAGAAATACAAAGGATCATAAGAGACTACTATCAGCAATTATACGCCAATAAAATGGACAATGTGCAAGAAATGGACAAATTCTTAGAAAAGTACAACTTTCCAAAACTGGACCAGGAAGAAATAGGAAATATTAACAGACCCATCACAAGCACGGAAATTGAAACTGTAATCAGAAATCTTCCAGCAAACAAAAGCCCAGGTCCAGACGGCTTCACAGCTGAATTCTACCAAAAATTTAGAGAAGAGCTAACACCTATCCTACTCAAACTCTTCCAGAAAATTGCAGAGGAAGGTAAACTTCCAAACTCATTCTATGAGGCCACCATCACCACAATACCAAAACCTGACAAAGATGCCACAAAAAAAACTACAGGCCAATATCACTGATGAACATAGATGCAAAAATCCTTAACAAAATTGTAGCAATCAGAATCCAACAACACATTAAAAAGATCATACACCATGACCAAGTGGGCTTTATCCCAGAGATGCAAGGATTCTCTAATATCCGCAAATCAATCAATGTAATACACCACATTAACAAATTGAAAAATAAAAGCCATATAATTATATCAATAGATGCAGAGAAAGCCTTTGACAAAATTCAACACCCATTTATGATAAAAACTCTCCAGAAAGCAGGAATAGAAGGAACATACCTTAACATAATAAAAGCTATTTATGACAAACCCACAGCAAACATTATCCTCAATGGTGAAAAATTGAAAGCATTTCCCCTAAAGTCAGGAACAAGACAAGGGTTCCCAGTCTAACCATGACTATTCAACATAGTTTTGGAAGTTTTGGCCACAGCAATCAGAGCAGAAAAAGAAATAAAAGGAATCCAAATTGGAAAACAAATAAAACTCTCACTGTTTGCAGATGACATGATCTTCTACATAGAAAACCCTAAAGACTCCACAAGAAAATTACTAGAGCTAATCAATGAATATAGTAAAGTTGCAGGATACAAAATCAACACACAGAAATCCCTTGCATTTCTATACACTAATAATGAGAAAATAGAAAGAGAAATTAAGGAAACAATTCCATTCACTATTGCAGTGAAAAGAATAAAATACTTAGGAATATATCTACCTAAAAACTAAACACCTATATTTAGAAAACTATAAAACACTGGTGAAAGAAATCAAAGAGGACACTAACAGATGGAGAAATATACCATGTTCATGGATCAGAAGAATCAATATAGTGAAAACGAGTATACTACCCAAAGCAATCTATAGATTCAATGCAATCCTTATCAAGCTACAAACAGTATTTTTCACAGAGCTAGAACAAATAATTTCACAGTTTGTATGGAAATACAAAAAACTTCGAATAGCCAAAGTAATCTTGAGAAAGAAGAATGGAACTGGGGGAATCAACCTGCCTGACTTCAGGCTTTACTACAAAGCCATAGTCATCAAGACAGTATGGTACTGGCACAAAGACAGACATATAGATCAATGGAACAAAATTGAAAGCCCAGAGATAAATCCATGCACCTATGGACAGCTTATCTTTGACAAAGGAGGCAAGAATATACAATGGAGAAAAATAATCTCTTTAACAAGTGGTGCTGGGAAAACTGGTCAACCACTTGGAAAAGAATGAAACCAGAACACTTTCTAACACCATACACAAAAATAAACTCAAAATGGATTAAAGATCTAAATGTAAGACCAGAAACTACAAAACTCTTAGAGGAGAACATAGACAAAACACTCTCTGACATAAATCACAGCAGGATCCTCTCTGACCCACCTCCCAGAATACTGGGAATAAAAGCAAAAATAAACAAATGGGACCTAATTAAAATTAAAAGCTTCTGCACATCAAAGGAAACTATAAGCAAGGTGAAAAGACAGCCTTCAGAATGGGAGAAAATAATAGCAAATGAAGCAACTAACAAACAACTAATCTCAAAAATATACAAGCAACTCATGCAGCTCAGTACCAGAAAAAGAAACGACCCAATCGAAAAATGGGCCAAAGAACTAAACAGACATTTCTCCAAAGAAGACATACAGATGGCTAACAAACACATGAAAAGATGGTCAACATCACTCATTATCAGAGAAATGCAAATCAAAACCACAATGAGGTACCATTTCACGCCAGTCAGAATGGCTGTGATCCAAAAGTCTACAAGCAATAAATGTTGGAGAGGGTGTGGAGAAAAGGGAACCCTATTACACTGTTGGTGGGAATGCAAACTAGTCCAGCCACTATGGAGAACAGTGTGGAGATTCCTTAAAAAACTGGAAATAGAACTGCCATATGACCCAGCAATCCCACTGCTGTGCATACACACCGAGGAAACCAGAATTGAAAGAGACACATGTACCCCAATGTTCATTGCAGCACTGTTTATAATAGCCAAGACATGGAAGCAACCTAGATGTCCATCAGCAGATGAATGGATAAGAAAGCAGTGGTACATATACACAATGGAGTATTACTCAGCCATTAAAAAGAATACATTTGAATCAGTTCTAATGAGGTGGATGAATCTGGGGCCTATTATACAGAGTGAAGTAAGCCAGAAAGAAAAACACCAATACAGTATACTAATGCATATATATGGAATTTAGAAAGATGGTAACGATAACCCTGTATGCAAGACAGCAAAAGAGACACAGATGTATAGAACAGTCTTTTAGACTCTGTGAGAGAGGGAGAGGGTGGGACGATTTGGGGGAATGGCACTGAAACATGTATAATATCATATAAGAAATGAATCACCTATCCAGGTTTGATACAGGATGCTTGGGGCTGGTGCACTGGGATGACTTGGAGGGATGGTACGGGGAGGGAAGTGGGAGGGGGGTTCAGCATGGGGAACGTGTATGCCCGTGGTGGATTCATGTTGATGTGTGGCAGAACCAATACAATATTGTAAAGTAAAAAAAAAAAAAATATGTAGGATGGAACTAGAAATGCTTTACAGGTAGAACTGGGGTGAAGTCCTTTAAAATATTTATTCACCCAAAAGGGCCTCTTGAGGGCTGAATGCTCCATGGACTATATCCTAAGCATACAATAAACAAGGCAGGTTCTCCTACCTTCTTGCCCCAGCTCTCAGAGCTGCACTGATCAGCCCTCACCTCATTCACAGTAATAATGAACAAATACTGAGATGAGCCAGGATGCAGTCTCACTCTCTCTCTCCATTGCTACACAGGGGCATCAAAGTAAGAAGCATTCAAAAGCTCAAAGGCCAATGGAAAGGATCCTTCACCCTGACACAGAGTTGTGTGTGTATCTCCTGTATGTCCCTGAGTTCTCAGAAGGGCAATGCCTCCCCTAGTTCCATCCCCCCGATCCCAGGGAACTCCTCCTTACTTAATGAAATCCATGTTCTTAGCCAGGAGAAAGCTAACTTGTTTGTTGTGTACAAGTCTATTAAAAAAAAAAAAGGCCAATTTGGATTTTTTATCACAGTCTCTTTTTGCCACATGGTAGGCAGCTGAAGCCAGAAAGGACCCAAGGCACTCATATACACAGTGAGCACATGTCCCTCTTCCACTGTGACCAAGCGAAGTGACCCCTTTGGCCCTCCCGAGACCAAGGCCACACCAATGGAGACCATTGCAGTCACTTCTAGGACACTTCTTTCACTATTCCTGAACTATAACATGACTTCAGTTCTATACAGTTGAAAGGAAAGCTGCTCTTAGGTTTTCTTGAATCCCACATACCACCTAGGGAATACTCGGTCTACAGAGAAGGCCCTTCTTTCAAAGGATCTCTGACTGGCAGGCTTCATTTTTCTCTTTGAGAACACTTGCTAAAATTGAGCAAAATTTGTTCTGGTGATTTCTACTGCATTTCTGAACTTTGGGTAGATGAAAGGTGAATGAATTATACATAGGATTAGCCACTAAAAGTTGATTGTTAATGAAGAGATAGAGAGCAAACTAGTGGTTACCAGTGGGGAGGGTGTAGGAAGGGAAATTTAGGGGTGGGGGAGAGGGAGGTACAAATTACTGGATGTAAGATAGGATCAAAGATGTTTTGCACAACATGGGGAATATAGCCAATATTTTGTAATAACTGTAAACAGAAAGTGACCTTTAAAGTTACATAATGTTTTTTAAAAAGTTAATTGTTAATGATGACAATAATTATGTCCTTGATTCTCCCTAAAACTGGTTTTTGTTTCAAAGTTCAAGACAGAAGCCAGCCAATACTAGCTTTGAAACAAATTGCAAATTCTGTTACTGCATCTTGAGCCTGTAATAGCTAAAGGACACTGATAATTCAGTGTAGTCTTTATATCTGCCCAGAATTTCAAAAGTGTCTTATGTGAAAGAATTAGCCTGAGGCTGATACCAAGAGTAGTGCCGCTAAATATACATAGAATTCTAACCTTGGTTCTCAAAGAATAAGATTTTTATTCCCCTTACATAGAGAAAGAAACTGTTACATAAGACAGATCCAGTGACACAATGAATGGTGGGGATGATTGGAGAAGCTGTGGAGGCAGATGTCCTGTTCAGAGACCTAGGTGTGTTTCATAGATTTGTAGGTTAATATAGCAGAGAAAATGGTTTCTTCTGTCCCAGTACTTTGTCTTGTCAAGACACAAATCTTCTTTTAAGCACTGCATTATTCTATATCTCTGAAAAAAAATTTATATATAGAAATACATCATATATTCATATCATAAAAGGGGAGGATGGTGGTCACAAAGTCAATTGCAGATTTCATGCTGGCTTTAATTTCTCCCTAGAACACCATTTTATCAAATTTCAAGACAATCTATTGGCTCTCCATCTTAGAGATCCTGGAACTATGTGAATGGACTAATGGGGGCAAAGAGCTACTTAGGATATTAAAGAAGCATACATCTTTTCTTAATAAGACTGCTAAGAGGTCAAATTGCTTTTCTTTCAGTTGGGCTATGTAAACTCAGTGTGGTAACCTTAGATATCTTATGCTGATAAGAACCTGGTGACAATGTATGGTTTGTATTGATAATAACTGCTTTAAAATTATGTTTGGTAAACAAATTGTTGTAAAACCTAAAGTCCATGAGAGGGTTACAATAGTGTAAGTGGAACAGTTGTGAATCATCAGAGACCTACTAGTAATATGAAGGAGCACTATGGTCAAATCATCCAAGTCTTTGGTTGGTAAGTAATTTCATGAGAAATTCTCAGTCACTTTTGGATCAGCTTAGGTTGTCTCTGAATAATTCCCGAGGGAGTCATTTATTTACTAAATATTTATT
This sequence comes from Bos mutus, assembly GCF_027580195.1. Taxonomy (NCBI): domain Eukaryota; kingdom Metazoa; phylum Chordata; class Mammalia; order Artiodactyla; family Bovidae; genus Bos; species Bos mutus. The sequence goes on along the minus strand of NC_091622.1, from coordinate 25,207,944 downwards.
GGTGAAACCCTATGGTGCTTCCCTACCATGTCCTCAGCCTGCCTTTTGTCTGAAAAATATTTAGGCAAGGAATAAGTTTAGTCAGAGATGTGAGAAAATGCAGAAACAAAGGGAAACAGTCCAATAAGACCAAATAAAAATAGTTTACTCATTAAACATAGTTAAGGATCTCCTCAAGGGCTATAGATAATATTCTGAGCCATGTCCTGTGACTTGTCTATTAGATACAGAAACCTCCACCAGGAGGAAGAAGTTAACTACATGATGACTAGACTATAGCCATGACATAAGCTGCCATACTTCCAAGAACTGGCCTCAAGAAAATGGGAAAAAGCTGACCATGGAACTGAAGATTAACTCTACTTTAAGCAATCAAGATGATGCTGATCAGACCACTGATGACCAATTTCAAAATGACTGTCCAAGATGACCGTGCTGTTTCTGAATGTAGCCCCTTCCCTCTGTCTATAAAAGCTCTTGCCCACTGATTGGCAGTAGAGGGGGGAATCAGTTTTTGGATAGGAGTCTGCTTCCCCCTCGTCCCCATCCTGAAATAAAGCAAACTTTCCTTTCCACCAGCCTTGCCTCTTTATTGGTTTTTGAGTGGCGAGTAGCCAGACCCTACTTTCAGTTATATTGAGACCTAGGTGACAAGCACTGTGCCAGGTACTGGGGAGAGAAAGAAGAGTGAGGTAGATGCCCCATGCTTGTGATACACTGCCTGACTTTCAGATCATTCTCTGTCCTGCTCTGTGCTCTCAGGAGGCTGATCCCAACAGCTGGAACAACAGGCCTCCCTGGCCTATGGATTCTGGCTGGGTCAGGTCAAAGAGGTTACCAGCAGATGATCAAGGGTGAAGGACAGAAAGACTGGGATATTTCTTTCCTGTCTTCCTCATCACCCATCCTGGTTGGGCAGGGACTGTTTCTTCTGCTCTTGGCCACTGCTCCTGTCAGGCAGCCCATCTGCTATGTCTCCAGCTCTTGCTGGCTTCTGGTAACTCTTCCCTGCCCTTGCCCTTCAGGCCTGGAAGTGATACCAGTTTCCCACTGTAATAAGACTTTGAATACTTCATCACCCCTTGTTGGAATGACCCACACTGCCTACAGTTCTTAAAAGAAAAAGGAAAAAAAAAAACAAAAAACAAAACCCTTCTTAAACTTTCTTCAATTAAACTCTAGTTTGATTAAGTTTACTATTTCCTGCTAGGTTCCTGACTGACATTGCTCTTGCCCTCAAGTTAATTTCCAAACAAGTCAATAAGCAGCAGCGATTCAATGTGAATATGACTGTGATGAAAATTCTAGTTTCTGGCTTCCTGGGTTAGAAATTCACCAACCTGTGGAAGAAAGACCAGAATATGACATGAAAATGTTAGTAACAACCAAGGTAAACACTTAGAGATCACTGAACGAAAAATGTCATTTCAACCTATGCTTATTGGTTTAGAACATAGGTGAGGAAATGTAGGGGTAGGAGGTTTGAAGAACATAAAATAGGAGAATGGGGTCAATTCAGTGGGATTGAGCTAATATTAATAAAGGTAAATAAAGTATAAAAGAAAGACTTTCCCCAATAGCTTCCTAAGTTTTCAAAATCATTTGTAAACTGGAAAATTATTTATATACTGATTAACAAATAATTTTCTGTACATTCCCTCTCATTTGTGAAGCAATCCCTAAATCAGGCATGATAAACATGGAAAGATGTGCTTTGTTCAAGTCACATGGTGATCCAGCATTTCATTTTGGTGTTTTCATCAAGCACAAAATATTCAGCTGTTGCTTCATTTTCCCCAACTCTACTACAAGAGAGAAATGAACAAGGCAGTTGAAAAAGTGTCCCAAGGTACATGTAAAAGGGAGCAGTGGTTTCTGATTTTTCTTCCTATTTTAACTATGAACTTGCTCATAACTCTTTGGCCTAGACAGTGCCAATTTCAGCCTCTTTCCAAGTCCAGAGGAAACCAGTCCTCAGGGGATCTTTTTTTTATACTTTTATTTAAGAATCTGTATGCATTTTTTAAGAAACACTATTGTATGTCTGTTCTTGTTAGCCTCTCCTTTGGCAGCTGAAGACAGACACAGAGACTTGTGAGGAAACAAACACACACAGAATATGACAATCTAACATGGCACACAGAATGACCAACTCACACTTAGGCTATTGAGAGAGCAGACAGGCGATGAGGTCAGAGGGAGTGTTCTTGAGGAGTGAATACTAAAATGAATCCTAAAGGAGATGCAGGAATTTGCTAAGACGAGGGAGAAAATTGGGGGAATAGTCTAGGAATAGGAATAGCAAGAGAGAAAGCAAGCAGGAAAAAGACAGCCAAACATGGTGAGTGCAGAAGAAACCCAAGCATTTTAGTGTTGCCTGAGTGTGGTGAGAGGGAGGGCCCTTCAGGAAGGGCCTTAGACTCGTGTTCATGTCCAAGAAGCAAAGTGAAGTTCTGGAGTCACTTGTAAGTAAAGGAGCGGCTTGTTCAGATTTGCTCCTTGGCTATCTCATTCTGGAGATGGTGGGAAAGACAATTCTGAGGGGAATAAGACAAGAGGCAGGGTGTAGGGAATTTCCCAAAGCTCTCTCTGTAACTACCTTAGAGGAAGATAATAGGATATCAAAACATTTCTCTTTAAGTAGGTAATTTCCCAAAGATTAGGGAAAATGAAGTTACACATACTGTGTTTTGGTTGAGTACATTCATCCCTTGATATCCATGTGCAATTAGTTCCAGTACCCACTGTGAATGCTCAGATTCCATCATCTTCCTTCCATATCCACATGTTTGACATCCAAGGATATGGAGGGCTGACTCAAAAAACGTACACTTAAAAACTCAGTAAATCAGTGACTTCGCTGGTGGTCCAGTGGTTAAGACTTCACCTTCCAATACTGGGTGTACAGGTTTGATGCCTGGCCAGGGACCTAAGATCCCACATACCTCCTGGACAAAAAACCCAAAAACATAAAACAGAAATGGTATTAAATGGCTTACATCAAAACAACAACAACAAACCCAAACTCAGTAAATCTAACTAAAACAATGCCATGATTCCCAAAGTATCACTAAACTTGTTTTTGGTAAAAGGTAAAGCAGTTAAGTCCATGGTATTTAGACTCAGAATCCTCAATCTTGGTTTTCAGGGGAAATAAACCAGTGAAAGATAAATCTACTTTTTAAGAGAAAGGGAGCAGTAAGTTCTTGCTCTGATAGGAAGTTCTCACATCAACGAGGTCTGTCAATAGAGTGCACCTGAGCTTGGCATTCTCCCCACCCTTTTCAGGTGATGTCTATTCCTCTCACACTCTCCTAACAGGAGTCAACCAGGGCGGAAGCCAAGCTGCTCCACAGTGAACAGGCCTTCAGTCTCCACCCTGCACTTCCTGTCCATGCGGAGGCTGGGAAATATCCTGCTCTGAGCCTCAGGTAAGAGAATGTAGTACAAGGAGGTTGGTGCCACTTCCTACTTTGCTCTCAAAAGGCTTTTTGGTATTTTAAAGAACAGAAAAAGAGTGCTCATTGTGGGCCTTCCTGTGGATAGACTTGGAGGATTTGAACAAGTCTGTTCAAAGCTGTACTGTAATAGGCAGGGACTTGTGTTGATGTTTGTTGTAGGAATTTGGGCAAGAGATGAGGGAACAAATCACAAACTGGGGAAACTTGGTAGTAGGGAAGAGGGCAAGGGAATTGATTGGTTCGTGGTTTTGGAGGTAAAATCAAGAGGTCTTAATAAATCATTTGCTGTGGAAGCTGGTGGAAAGGGAAGATTCTAGCAAGGGGCCTGGCTTTTGAGTTCGAGTGGATGGTAGGGCCACAGACCGAAGTGAGGAACCAGGAGGCAGATCAACTTTGGAGATACTAAGGGTTTAGTTTTGGCCGTGCTAGTTTGCATTGCCCCTGGAATAGTGAGGTGGTTATTTCCAGGCGGTGGAGAGACAACCCATATGGGTGCAGTCAAAATGCCGGGCTAGTCTCGGGGTAAAGTAATCGGGATATAGACGCTCAGAGATATTTCCTTGTGTAAATTTTAAAAAAGAGAAAAATATTATTGGTTAAAAGGGGAGAGACCTCATGTGGGAGGCCTCCTAAGTGTGGTGTGGAGACTTCTGGGGATGGCTAGGTGTTTTCTTTCAGGGCCCGTTGCTGTTCCTACAAGCATTGCCTGCTGCACTGACACCAAAGGAGCGTGCTTGATCTCTTCTGTGAAAGTCCTAAGTCTAGTGGCTGGGGGCCAGTTGAGCCTCTGAAATATACATCCAGTGTAGGGAAGTTACCCAGTTTCTTCACTTTTACTCCGACTATAATTAGAGGAAATCATTTGGATGAACTGAGATATTCAAAGCAACGAAAAGAAAAAGATAGATATTAATATCCTTCACACAAGATGAACTGTAGAATTTGGAGAAATTGGCATTCTTACAAAATGACATGTTATGATGATAATTTGTTTCAAAGGGACAACAGCCCAGATTAGGCTAGAATTCTGCCATACCAAGCTTCTAGAAGCAGGTAGAGGTGAAATAGGGCCTCTTGGTAGTGCCAGGGCTGAGCTCCTGATGAGAAAACTGTGTTCTCTCTTTCTCTACCCCACTTCCCCCTCTTTCCTGCCCCTGCTGCAAGTTATTTTCTCCTTAATCAAACTCAAGAATTTCTTTCAGATTCAGCCAAGTGTTCCCCAGAACCTTCAGTGGTTTCCTGGGGAATGCCTTTTTTTTTCCTGATTTTCAGATGCCATGATTAATTCACTAGCATGTGTCCCCTATTTTGCAAAAATAAGCTGAAAGTGCTTTCAGTTCAGTTAAGTCCCTCAGTCGTGTCTGACTCTTTGCAACCCCGTGAATCGCAGCATGCCAGGCCTCCCTGTCCATCACCAACTCACAGAGTTCACCCAAACTCATGTGCATCAAGTCGATGATGCCATCCAGCCATCTCATCCTCTGTCGTCCCCTTCTCCTCCTGCCCCTAATCCCTCCCAGCATCAGAGTCTTTTCCAATGAGTCAACTCTTCACATGAGGTGGCCAAAGTATTGGAGTTTTGGCCTCAGCATCAGTCCTTCCAATGAACACCCAGGACTGATCTCCTTTAAGATTGCTTTAGCTCCCTTCATTCCTGAGAAGGTGTTCTTCAGTCATCTTTTCCAAAGTAAAGAGAAACCAAGAGCCATCATTCCTATTACAGCTTTTGAAAGTTAGAGCTAGGTGGGACCTCAGGAAACAGGTACTGAGTTTCAAACCCAGACCTTCTGAATCAGGTTACCACATCATGCTTTTGACTAAACCTGTGTAATCTACAGTCATAGTACAGTATTTGTACTTCATGGGTTTTTGGTAGGAAAGTTTGTTTTACACAAGGCTATGCTGAATGAAGCATACTATATTTGAGGCATTCCAGGTCATTGTGAAAGATTTGGTTCTTTGACAAAATTTGCACTGAAACATAAAATGCTAAACAAGCTAAAAGAATTTTTCTCCAAATGTGCAATTGCAAATCCAAAAAACTTTTCTAATTAAAATGTTGACTTGACTTTTAAATTAGTCTTATTCATTTACAGGAGAGAAAAATAAATCCAAATTTGCAATTAAATATTTGACTACTTGAAAGAGTAGTTGCTACTTTAATTCTTTGACTAGCATGATGATGTATTTAGTTGGACACTTGACACAGCCAGAAATATATAATCCTCTCAACTTAATTGTTGAATCAGTCAGTAATGTCTGCGTAGTGTTCATTGGGCATAGAATGTTTTACTAGGCACTGTTTCAAGAAAAAAATTTTAGCACAGTATCTTCTAAAACTTTGCATGTGTAGTGCATTGAATTCTCACAGAAAAGACATACTTCACTTTTCTGTAGCCTGTTGGGTGACTGGCAATGTCAGAAGAGTGGTGGAAAGAATTACAGGAATCTAAGGCTGATTGGTGAAGGGAATCCAGTTCTATGAGGGAGTCAGAAACAAGAAGATGAATAAAATAGATATCCATGAAGGAGGTGAATATGGCAAGCTAGTTTATGAGGCCTCAGTCAGCTAATTGTTACAGAGGAATAGAAAAACTTTTTGATACAGAGAGGAGTGAGAAATAAAGAAAATGCTGATGGGAAGAATTTTGTAGGTTGGAGTTAAGGTCATGGGGGAAAGAGTATTCCTGGGAAAGCTATATCTATCCATCTACAGCCATTTTCTGGAGAAGGCAATGGCAACCCACTCCAGTACTCTTGCCTGGAAAATCTCATGGATGGAGGAGCCTGATAGGCTGCAGTCCATGGGGTCTCGAAGAGTCAGACACGACTGAAGCGACTTAGCAGCAGCAGCAGCATAGCCATTTTCTTCTTCTAAATAAAAATCATTTGATGTTAATCTTGGTAATAACTAAAGCACGTTCTTTTCTGGACAAGTGCATATAAAAGCTGACTATTGAGATAAATATATAAAAGTCTTCATAAGGAATCAGCATTTAGAATATTATTAATGTTTTGAGGCCATTCTAACCTGTTCTAAGTTCCCAGTAGGAGATGGTCAACTTTTCCAGATTACTGGCCTTTGGATATGTGGTTCCTCCAACTGGGAGAATTCTGCCCCTCTCTTCATGGGGCCTGTTCCAGCTCATCAGATGTAAGCTTAAATTGCACCTTCTCAGAATGGCCTTCTAAGACACGTTATAGAAAGTTGGAAGATTCCTTCCTTCCATTTTTTTCTCTAACACAGTGCTTTAGTCACTGCCCTACTTAACACATCATGTGTTTAAGTGATATATTTGTATGTTTATTTACTTTCTTATTAAGTGGGTGTCTTGCTACACTCTATGCTCTGTGAGGGCAGAGGCTACATCTGTTTTACTCACCACCATGAGCTACGTGTTTACCTAACTCATTGCTTGGTATGTGGTTGAAATGAAAAGAAAAATTGCATAATAAATTCATACCTTTCATTCATGATTTAAGTAGATAAAATTGTAGATTATTTTTTAAATAAGAAGTTGGATGTTTATTTAACATTCTTATAGCTATTTCTTTAATCCTCTGATTTAACAGCCAAGGACTCAGTTTGATACTGCTTCATGGCTTTGTTGATTAGAAATGAAAAATACATAAAAACTATGAGTTTCCTGATCTCTCCTTGCTGCTGCTGCTGCTGCTAAGTCACTTCAGTCGTGTCCGATTCTGTGCGACCCCATAGATGGCAGCCCACCAGGCTCCGCTGTCCCTGGGATTCTCCAGGCAAGAACACTGGAGTGGGTTGCCATTTCCTTCTCCAATGCAGGAAAGTGAAAAGTGAAAGTGAAGTCACTCAGTCGTGTCTGACTCTTCACAACCCCATGGACTGAAGCCCACCAGGCTCCTCCGTCCATGGGATTTTCCCGGCAAGAGTGCTGGAGTGGGGTGCCATTGCCTTCTCCGGATTTCTCCTTAGGACCAGCATTTTCTGTGATATGAAAAACTGCTCATAGGCAGGTTTCCCTGCGAAGACTGAAGAAGGTTTTTCTGTTTGGCCATGGCGAGCTCAGAAGTAAGAAACGATTTCACAAAGTTTCATAATAAGCACTAAAAATACAAAATTGTGACATACACAACATTTTAAAAAATAAAATTTATAAGAAACTCTAGGCATAAAGTGGAGTTCATTTAAAAAGCTGGTCTGAGAGAGATAAATGTTTATTCCTTTTTAGATTCATTTCTTCTGATGTAATTATACTTGTATATAACTTTAGATATCCTTGTGTAACAAGTTTTCTCAAAATTTGAGGTAAGGGTCATAAACATTAATATACTTTATGTATTTTTCTGGTTAAAAATGCTTTTGGGGATCAGTTTTCCTTCATTAGGTGTTTGGGTTGTAACTGTAGATGTTGCTAATGGATGAGGGAAGTCTCTGAATGATTCTTAGGTAGAGAGAGAGTGTGTGTGTGTATTGCTTGTATATGTATATATTTTCTAATAAATTGTAACTATAAGTGCTTTGAGAATTGCCATTGCTAAACAGTTGATGATGAAGGTACTTCACAAAGGAATTTAATATGCCTTTTTAGCTATTTCTGCTGTTTTTTGTTTTGCTTTGTTTTTCAAACCTAGATTAAGTGTAGATCAATAACGCAAAGGAAAGAAATTTTACCCCTTGGGTTCAAGCCACTTTCCATTGGGAAATACTCATCATGTAAAAGTAAATACTCTTAAGTACCTAGACTTTTTGCAATCTTCCAAGGTAGGAATGTATAAGCTGTATTGCAACCTTATATTGAAACCTCCAATTTCTATTGTACCCACATTACTTACTTTTCTTACAAAGTATTTCACATGTTTCATGTAGATGTCTTAATGCTTTACCCTTAGAGAATAAAAGTTTTATAATAAATAGAACTACCCTCTTAAAAAATCACCACAAAACATTTTATAAAATCTTTAAATTTTATTAAGAATTTTAAGTATATTGTGTATATAGATACAGGGCTTCCCCAGTGCCTCAGAGGTAAAGAATCTACCTGCAATACAGGAGATGTGAGTTCAATACCTGGGTCAAGAAGATCCCCTGGAGAAGGAAACGGCAACTCATTCTTGCCTGGAGACATGGACAGAGAAGACTGGTGGGCCATGGGGTCACAAAGAGTTGGACACGACTTAGCAACTAGACAGCAAAAATGTAAATAGATATAGCAAGCTATGCCAGTACAGATGTATACAATTAAAAACATTATTTTGTTAAATGGAGTCATTACTAAGCAAATCAGGACATAGGGACTGCTTTATTGAAATTACTATTAGGATATATATGTAATATATATATTACACTGTGATTGTAGCTGAACTTGTATGTTTAATAGTATTATCAGTTCAGTCGCTCAGTTGTCCGACTCTTTGTAACCCCATGGACTGCAGCACGCCAGGCCTCCCTGTTTATCACCAACTCCCAGAATTTACTCAAACTCATGTCCATTGAGTCAGTGATGCCAGCCAACCAACTCATCCTCTGTTGTCCCCTTCTCCTCCTGCCTCCAATCTTTCCCAGCATCAGGGTCTTTTCCAAGGGGTCAGTTCTTCACATCAGGTCACCAAAGTACTGGAGCTTCAGCATCAGTCCTTCCAATGAATATTAAGGACTGATTTCCTATAGGATGGACTGGTTTGATCTCCTTGCAGTCCAAGGGACTCTCAAGAGTCTTCTACAACACCACAGTTCAAAAGTATCAATTCTTTGACACTCAGCTTTCTTTATAGTCCAACTCTCACATCCACACGTGACTACTGGAAAAACCATAACTTTGAGTATATGGACCTTTGTTGGCAAAGTAATGTCTCTGCTTTTTAAAATGCTGTCTCAGTTGGTCATAACTTTCCTTCCAATGAGTAAGCGTCTTTTAATTTCATGGCTGCAGTCACCATCTGCAATGATTTTGGAGCCCCCCAAAATAAAGTCTGTCACTGTTTCCACTGTTTCCCCATCTATTTGCTATGAAGTGATGGGACCAGATGCCATGATCTGAGTTTTCTGAATGTTGAGTTTTAAGCCAACTTTTTCACTCTCCTCTTTCACTTTCATCAAAAAGCTCTTTAGTTCTTCACTTTCTGCCATAAAGGTGGTGTCATCTGCATATCTGAGGTTATTGATATTTCTCCCGGCAATCCTGATTCCAGCTTGTGCTTCATCCAGCCCAGCATTTCTCATGATGTACTCTGCATATAGGTTAAATAAGCAGAGTGACAATATACAGCCTTGACATACTCCTTTCCCAATTTGGAAATAGTATTATAAAAAGACATATTTTCCTGAAATATTCATGTATGCTGACAAATCTCTTATACTATGCTTTTCAGTTTCATCTAGTTATAAAATGATTCTTAATCATTTAAAATGCACTCCTCCCTTGTATCCTCCCTTTCACTATTTCTTTCCTAATCAAGTAACTTACATTATGCAATGAGCTGTTTTCAAAACCTAATTCAACTTATCTTGTAACAAGTGCTTTTTAAAAATATTTACATTTGAATCAAAAAAAAAATGGTTACAATGTGTTAAAGGCTATCCATAAAATTAATATTAGTGTAGGAAATGCATGTGTCATATCTTTATGTCTAAATCTACTGTGTAAAATTCTTTTAAAAGTCTTTATTCCAACATAAAAATCCAAGTATATATATATATGTATATGTACTTGATATATATTATATATGTACTTATATGTATGTTATATATTACATATATACAATCTTAAAATATGTAATTTTGGCTTTAGAACATGTAAGTTAAAAATGTTAATATTGCTGACCTAAGAACCCAGATAATTCCCAGGTGCTCATAAGACACTGAATGTTTATTTCATGAAGACTATATATCTTCATATATATATATCTGTCTTCAATCTTGTGCTTCTGCTTGTATTTATGAAACAGATCCATGGTCACAGCAGAGAAAGTATAAAAAGGGAAGGTCCAGGTCACCATTACACAACACAGACCTTCTGTCACCTAGAACCTCAAAATGTTAGGACTGAATTTAACTAAGGTAATAACTGTGCAAAATGAGAGCAAGCATGCCCCTGTTCACTGCAGCACTGTTTACAATAGCCAAGATGTGGAAACAACCTGTGTCCATGAATGGATGAATGAATGAAGTGTGTGTGTGTGTATAATGGAATATTTAGTCATAAAAGAATGAAATTTTGCCATTTACAACAAAACGGATGGCCTCAAGGGCATTATGCTAAGTGAAATGAGTCAGTCCAAGACAAATGCTATATGATCTCACTTGTATGTGGAATCTAAAATAACAACAACTTCATAGATACAGAGAACAGATTAGTGGTTGCCATAAGCAGGATTATGGGGTGGTAGAAATAGGTGAAGGGAATCAAAAGTTAAAAAAACAAGTAAGCAAACAAAACCTAATCTTCAAGGATCAGAAGAAAACACACTTTTAAAAGCACTTTAAAAACTATAAAGTAAGGAAATTTTGTGGCAATACTTGAAGAAGTGAGGGGGTTTGTGATGAAATAAAAATACCTAAGATGAAATCAATCTACTATTAAAAAATCAGAGGTTTTAAAAATTGGTTTTATAGGACAATGACACAATAAGTCTAAGAAGAAGACTTATTCTTTTTGTAAGTCTATATCAATCTTGCTACATAAAATAATATAAAATATGAAGGAAACATACATTTATAAATATTAAATTTAAAAAGTAGCCTATGGGGAGAAGACAAAATAACCATAAAAAAGAAGGTACCTTTGTCCTGAGTTAAGCAGTTCAAATCTTTCATTGAATTTTCTAAAAGGTAAATCATGTGTTATCAATTTGTCCAGGTCAAATTCTTTTCCAGGAAATCAGTCACTAGGTTTGGAACATAATTTCTGCTTTTCCAACCTGTAAACAAGCTCATGTGTTCTCTTTGCTGCTGCTGCTGAGTCGCTTCAGACTTTACTAAATGATTTTTATATTTTTTTATCTTCTATTTGTTCCTTCTCTCTCTTGCCCTGTTACCTCTACCCTGGATGATGCTATTCTCAGCAGCACACAATGGAACTGCATTTCTCCCTTCTTAAGAAACAAATGCAGAAACCCCATGAAAAACCTTTCTTGCCCCCACATCTTCTAGCTACCCCATATCTCTTCTCCTTTTGCAGAAAAACTACTTTACAGGAAGAATTGTCTCCAGTTCAATGTTCTTGGTTCCACTTCCTTTTCTCTTATTTTCTCTTGAGCCCACTCAGTACCTGGCTGCTATAGTTCTTGTCAGGGTCGCCAGAGACACAGACTATGGTCAGTGTGAGCCCAAGCCTTTTCTCTTTCCACAGTACCTGGGACACAAAAAAGGAGAGGCTGGTTGGTACAGATGAGATTCTTCAGAGAGGGCTCTTTAGAGAAAATAAGACTACTTGAGAAATAAACAATAAGAGATATAAGTTGAGCTTCCTCACTTTGACTATTTGTGTGACGTGGGGATATTATGGATTATTGATGAGTTAGAAGTAGAATTCACATATTAACTGAATGTCTTTTGAGTATATGCTAAGTACCAGGTGGCTTCCCTGATGGCTCAGATGGTAAAGAATCCACCTGCAATATAGGAGACGTGGGTTCAATCCCTTGGTTGGGAAGATAACCTGGAGAAGAAAATGGCAACCCACTCCAGTATTCTTCCCTGGAGAATCCCATGGACAGAGAAGCCTGGTGGGCTACAGTCCATGGGTTTGCAAAGAGTTGGACATGACTGAGTGACCAACACTTTCACTTTAAGTACCAGGTACCATTTCAGAGATGGGAACATAATGGGGGTCAAAATGCCCTGTCCCTAATCTCAGGAAGAACAGGAAGCCTAAGAATCCTCTCCCTTTAGTTCAGGGAGACTGACAGTAAACAAATATTGCAGAGCACATCATCAATGACAAGACCGAAGGAGAAAAACAGAGTAGGAGCAGTAGGTTGTGCAGAGGCCGAGGCTAGGCAGGTGGGGAGGGAATGTGATTTTTCAACGCTTAGGGAAGGCCAGTCTGATAGGGTAACATCTGAACAAAAACATAAAGGACAGGAACTATCCAGAAATCTTGGGGTAAAGTAGTTCAGGGAGAAGGCAGAGTCATTATAAAGGTGTTGAGGTGAAGTGTTGGCCAATGAGAACAGTGAGGAGGCCAGTGTGGCAAGAAAAGAGCAAGAGCAGTAGTAGCAGCTGGGGTCAGAGGGCCGGATCATAGGGGGCCTTTCGGCCATTGCATGTTTGAGAGTTTATTCTGAGTGAGAAAGGAAGACATTAGAGAAGACATTAGAAGAAGACATGGGAGAAGGGTGACCTGATCGGATTTCCCTTTTAATAGTCTCACTCTCTGGCTGCTCTGTAGGGAATACTCTAGGAGACAAAGGGCAAAAGCAGGCAGACCATTTAAGTCATTGATGTCACGCAGGAAGAGGTGATGGTGACTTGGACGAGTGATGGTGCTGGTGAGAAATGATCAAATCCTGGGTATACTTTGAAGGCATAGACAACAGGCTTTGCTGAAATAGTCATGGTATGAGAGAAAGAGCATAACCCAGGGCTTGAGGGCTGATTAACAGGAATGATGGAGTCATCATTTATTGAGATGGGACGGCTGGGAGGCAGGAGTGGTTTGGGGCAGGTAAAGTTCACATGTCTATCAACTATCCAAGTGGACGTGCCAGGTAGGCAACCTTTGTATCTTCAGGTCTAGGCTGAAGACATAAACTTAAGTGTTATGGGTAGAGTGTATTTAAAGTCTTGAGACCACAGAAAATCACCTTGGAAGGAAGTGTAAATAATGAGAAGAGGACTGAGCGCTGAACCTTAGGACACACCAAAGTTAGAATCTTAGGGATGTACGGGAACCCAGCAAAGATTCCTGGAAGGAGTGACCAATGAGGAAGGAAGAGGAGGAGGAATAAAGGAGAAAGAAGAGGAGGAGGAAGAGAGGAGGAAGAACAATAGCAGCAACAACAAAGTAATATCTAGAAGTGAGGTGAACAGAGTGTTTGAGAAAAAGGGAGCCATCAGCTATATCAAATCCTACTGATAGTTCATTTAAGACCAGGACTGAGTTGACCATTGTCTGTGTCAGTCTTTCTGGTGTTAATTTCAATCATCCCCATAAAATAGGACAATCCCTTTTATTTTGGGTTTAGATCCAGAACTTTCTGTTGACGCTATTTAGTGAATCAAATAAATTCTATTTTTCATACACATTCTCACGTATGTTGAAAATAATAGATTAAATCAGAAATTTCTGTTCCATAAAATCATCCCAATAGGGAGTGCTGGAGCCTCTCATTCGGGCCTTAGGAGAACTTGAGTTGCGGATGCTAATACTAAAAATATGCCCACCAATACTAGCACTAAATCAAGGTAGGGGGATTATCTTTTGTATCATATGGCCACAGTCTCTTTTTAAATCACTTCATAACCATTCTTGGAAGAAAGACTTTTCAGGGAAGATATGATGAGAAAACAGACTTCTCATTGTCAACAGAGTTAAAGCCACACTCTCAGGCCAGAGGCTCTGTCGTTCTTACCTTCAAAAATGCACCCTTTCCACATGTGTCCAGTGAAGAGCAGCACTGGGTGGACATGAGCATCTTGGCTGATGGAGGAGCCCCTGCCACCACACTGACCACTTAGTTCATGCTGCAGATGCAAAGGCATCAATCCAAGTGTAGAATGAAGGAGAATGTGTCTCATCTCATGTTATAGACTCAGAAATACCCTATGTACATTCTGGTTCTAATAGTTGATTTATTTTCCAAGTCATGAAGTAAAATTAGGCCCACATGCCTTTTGCTTTATGCTTATTTTAAAAAATTCTCAACACAATTTTAGTCACAACTTAAACTTGTTCATACATTTGACTTTTAAGGCAGAAAGTAGAATGTGGTCAGTGTTCATGGCATTTTCAGTTTACCATGGACCAAAATGCAGGGGGAAATTTCCTATATTTTCAGAACAATATCACCACTGAGAAGGTTTAGAAAGCCATTTGAACTAAACTAAATCAAATTACCTATACTGAATCAATTGACCCAGTTTTCTTTTATTAAACTTTAATATGAAAATGAAATCAAATGTTAAAATGTAGGACAAAGAAATCCCTTTCTCGGTTGCATCTCTGAGACTAATCCCACATTTGCTGGTCATCCACCCATTAACTATTCGTTAATGGTTTTTCTGAATACTTGATAGGTTGTAGCAATAGATATTATTTATTAGAGATACATGTTCATTAAAGTATCATCTGGAAATCAACAGACCCTAACAATATCCAATATTGCATATTGACTGTATAAACGTGGTATTTGTTGCTATGTAATAATTCTAAGTGACACCAGGGAAGGGGAATAACAACAGTGGTAAAGACTACTTATTCCTAAGGTACCAAAAGTATTAGAGCAATTTTAGTCTACTGCTCAATTGGAGCAGAATTGACTGTGTCCCATATTGTCCCATATTGCAGTTCGCCCTTCTTACTGTGGAAGGGATGCATTTTTGAAGGTAGGAACAACAGAGCCTCTGGCCTGAGAGTGCGGCTTTAACTCTGTTGACAATGAGAAGTCTGTTTTCTCATCATATCTTCCCTGAAAAGTCTTTCTTCCAAGAATGGATATGAAGTGATCTAAAACGAGACTGTGGTCATAATGATACAAAAGATAATCCCCCTACCCTGATTTAGTGCTAGTATTGGTGGGCATATTTTTATGCCCACCAATCTAAGCAGATCTAAGAAGATCTGCTTAGATCTTCTGACCTCAGATCTAAGCAGAAGTCTGGTGCTGCTGACTGCCACAAGGGAGGCGTATTTTAGAGAATTGAAGGCTTCTATTTTGAGAGAATTCAGATAAGAGACGGAGCAGGCAATGGCAACCCACTCCAGTACTCTTGCCTGGATAATCCCATGGATGAAGGAGCCTGGTGGGCTGCAGTCCATGGGGTCAAGAAGAGTCGGACACGACTGAGCAACTTCACTTTCACTTTCCACTTTCATGCATTGGAGAAGGAAATGGCAACCCACTCCAGTGTTCTTGCCTGGAGAATCCCAGGGACCAGGGAGCCTGGTAGGCTGCCATCTATGGGGTCGCACAGAGTTGGACACCACTGAAGTGACTTAGCAGCAGCAGCAGCAGATAAGAGAAGGCAAAGGTCAGGTATACAGTGAGAAATTGGCTACACCATGGTTTTGAGGGAAGATGGCCAAATTTGGAATAGCCCCTCTACCCATGCCCTTTGCTCCTGCTCTTTCCCCAGAGAGTCACTTTAGGCTATTTGGCTTACAAAAGTTCAAGAGATGTAATCATTGTTCAAAAAAAAAAAAAAAATGCCATATATACAAAGCAGAGTAATACTTGAACAATTTTCCCTGATGGTTGACTCCCTCGCAGTGTGGTCACAGGAGAGTGGTATGATGTGATACTTAACTTTACAGGTAGACCTGCATGTAGGCTTTTGTGTGGCTTCAGGCACAACTGCTTCATGATTACCAGGTATTTTGCCTAATAGGTAGTTACTATTAGTAAAGCTATGGAAAATGAGTTTACCTTTGTGCAATCAAGGTAGCTTGTGTATTGTGTGGCTCCCGTATCATGGCTCTTACCATAGTTTCAAGATGCCCAATAACTTCAAAACTGCAGCCTGTAGTGTCACCTGTCATTTCTGACAGCACCTCACTGATGGGCTTGGTGAAGTCCTTGGGGCTGATGCACTCAGTGGCTCCTACAGCCATGGCCTTTTCAAATTTGTCTTTGTTGAGGTCAGCCCCAATGATCCTGGATGCACCAGCTGAATTACAGCCCATGATGACCGAAAGGCCAACTCCTCCCAGGCCAAAGACCACACACATTGAGCTAGGGGTGACCTGTGGGGAGACAAGTGTAAATGCTAGACCTAGGGTAAAAAGGTAGAACCTGCAAAGTATCTCCAATCTTAGAATATGAAATTCAGAAGATCACTTTGATGAGTTACTAGGACCGAATGACTCATTCTCGTGAGAGTGTCACAAAGAGAACCAGAAACAGCACAAACCCATGCCAAATTTGTTTTAGATTTGGTTTAACCAGCATGTTCTTAGTGATCATAACTGAGTCTTTTGTAAATAAATTATTTTTCATCAAAGTTGAACCTCCATGTTGCAATAGATTATCGATCCATGCATAGCTTCAGAAAGAAAATATAGTTAAATCAGTTGGGGGATTTGTACCCTGTACTATGTATTATTAGGGTTTCCCTTGTGGCTCATATGGTAAAGAATCTGCCCGTCATGCAGGAGACCCAGGTTCAATCCCTGGGTTGGGAAGATCTCTTGGAGAAGGGAATGGCTACTGATTTCAGTATTGTTGCCTGGAGAATTCCAGTGGACTATGCAACCAGCACATAGTCCCTGGGTTGCAAAGAGTCAGATGTGACTGAGCAACTAACACTTTTACTTCATGCTATATTAAAGAAGATTCTAGCCAAAAGTCATCTTCCTGCTATGCTATGCTAAGTCACTTCAGTCGTGTCCGACTCTGTGTGACCCCATAGACAGTAGCCTACCAGGCTCCCCCATCCCTGGGATTCTCCAGGCAAGAACACTGGAGTGGGTTGCCATTTCCTTCTCCAATGCAGAAAACTGAAAAGTGAAAGTGAAGCCGCTCAGTTGTGTCCGACTCTTAGCAACCCCATGGACTATAGCCTACCAGGCTCTTCCGTCCATGGGATTTTCTAGGCAAGAGTACTGGAGTGGGGTGCCATTGCCTTCTCCGCATCTTCCTGCTAGAACACTCTTAATCCTATTACACAGCAGCGAGCAAGGAAACCTGAAAACAGAAAGACCTGTATCTATATATGCATGTGTTTTGAAATGTCTAAACTTATAAGCAGAGATTTATGTGGGTAAGGCGATGGCACCCAACTCCAATACTCTTGCCTGGATAATCCCATGGATGGAGGAGCCTGGTGGGCTGCAGTCCATGGGGTCAAGAAGAGTCGGACACGACTGAGCAACTTCACTTTCACTTTTCACTTTCATGCATTGGAGAAGGAAATGGCAACCCACTCCAGTGTTCTTGCCTGGAGAATCCCAGGGACAGGGGAGCCTGGTGGGCTGCTGTCTCTGTGGTTGCACAGAGTCGGTCACAACTGAAGCGACTTAGCAGCAGCAGCATGTGGGTCCAGAGGTGCCATACGCACTCTCCGTGAGCTGTAATTTCATCTATGGCCTCCCAAGCTCTCGGTTCAGTTCCTGAACTTGGAGCTTTGAAATCCGTGTGGCCATTCTCTCAAATATCATTCATCATTCACTCATCCACACAACACATTTTATTGATGACTTCTTTGTGGTCAGAAAGTAAACTGGGCATGTTCTGCCTTTTCTCGTAATTTCTCTGGTAGTTTTACTAGCACAGTAAAAAAGTAGAATACTAATTTAAACTATATCCAACATCCCTTCTCTCATCTCTTTCTTGGAATAAATCTGTTTCAACAGCCATATGTATATTTTCCACAAACTCCTCACCTTTTTAGTCTTCCACATATTTGGACATCCCTTTCCTTTATTCATTCATACATCTCTTTTTTTCCCCAATTATTATTTATTGAGTCATTACTATGTCCAGGCTCCTTGCTAAGCAGTGCAGTGAACAGAGACTTGGCCCACACCTTTCTGGAGCTTGTGGGCTAACGAAAAGAAGAGGTATGAGAACTTGAGATTTGGGACCATACTATTAATGAAGCAGTCATGTTACCTTGAATAACAGAAAGAGATTCCTGCTTAGATGGAGTAGATAGAAAGAAATAAAGAACTTCTTTGAGCAAGCAGATGATTTTTTTTTTTTTTGAGAAACCATTTATTTCTCCTTAATTTTTAGATTATATTTTACTAGGATGCAAATCTAAATTGGTAGTCTTTCTGTTTCTTCCCTGGTGGCTCAGTGATAAAGAATTTGCCTGCAATGCAGGAGACCTGGGTTCAATTTCTGGCTCAGGAAGAACCCCCTGGAGACAGGAATGGCAACCCAGGAATGGCCACCCAGGAATGGCCATCCAGTATTCTTGCCAGGAGAATCCCATGGACAGAGGAGCCTGGCAGTCTACAGTCCATGGGGTCACAAAGAGTCAGGCACGACTGAGCAGCTAACACTTTCACTTTCCTGTTTCTTCCAGTATTGTATCTTTTCCCAGCAGGTGATCTTTAAACTGAGAATAATGTTAATGAAGCAGCCACATAAGGGCTCAGTAGATGAGCATTCCAGACAATCAGAATACTTCGTGTAAATATTTTCATGCAAGACAGGGACAGCTCAGCAGGCTTACAGATCTCATGAGAGGCAAGTGTGAGTGGATCATAGTGAGTTAGATGAGATTGTTCCAAGAATGGGAGCTATTGAAGGATTTTTAACAAAAGGGTGGGAAGATTTGGGAGAATGGCATTGAAACATGTATAATATCATGTATGAAACGAGTTGCCAGTCCAGGTTCGATGCACGATACTGGATGCTTGGGGCTGGTGCACTGGGATGACCCAGAGGGATGGTATGGGGAGGGAGGAGGGAGGAGGGTTCAGGATGGGGAACACATGTATACCTGTGGCGGATCCATTTTGATATTTGGCAAAACTAATACAATATTGTAAAGTTTAAAAATAAAATAAAATTTAAAAAAATGTAATGCAGACCAATTTATGTTTTATAAAATTACTCTGATTTGTAAATGGAGACTTACTGGAGATTGTCCAGAGGAGTAATGAAAACAATAAAAGGAAGGCCGTTGCATCCAGTGAAGATATGATGAAGAAAGTGGAAAGATTTAAAATATACCTTGTAGGTAAAGTTAGCAGGACTTGCTGCTGGATTGTATATAAGGTGATGGAGAGGGAAGATCGAGGATGAAGAAAATTAGAGTGGGCATAAATATGTCTGGGTGATAGGGAGGAAGAAAATTAAGAATTCCATTTGATACATACTCAGTTTGAGATACCTGTGAGATCCTCAAAGGGAGATGTCAGGTATGGCATTGGATGAAAGAATTTGGGGTTCAGAGAGAGTACTGGAGATAGAAATTTCAACTCAACTAATATATGGACCATTTTTTAGACTTTGGAGTTGGATGAGACCACCACATATGCGATTGTTTTGGGGAATGGTTTAGTTTATGAATTGTGTGTTATTTTACCCACTTCTTCTATTTATTAAGAGTGACATAGAGAGTCAGTTTAGTTGCTCAGTTGTGTCTGACTCTTCGTGACCCCAGGCACTGCAGCATGCCGGGCTTCCCTGCCCATCACCAACTCCTGGAGCCTGCTCAAACTCCTGTCCATTGAGTTGGTCATGCCATCCAACCATCTCATCCTCTGTCATCTTCTTCTCCTCCTGTCTTCAACCTTTCCCAGCTTCAGGGTCTTTTCCAGTGAGTTAGTTCTTTGCATCAAGTGGCCAAAGTACTGGAGCTTCAGCTTCAGCGTCAGTCCTTCTAATGAATATTCAGGACTGATTTCCTTTAAAATTGACTGGTTTGATCTCCTTGCAGTCCAAGAGACTCTCAAGAGTCTTCTCCAACACCACAGTTCAAAAGCATCAATTCTTCAGGACTCAGCCTTCTTTATGGTCCACATCCATACATGACTACTGGAAAAACCATAGCTTTGACTCTATAGATGGACCTTTGTAGGTAAAGTGATGTCTCTGCTTTTTAATATGCTGTCTAGGTTGGTCATCGGAGAAGGCAATGGCACCCCACTCCAGTACTCTTGCCTGGAAGATCCCATGGACAGAGGAGCCTGGTAGGCTGCAGTCCATGGGGTCAAGAAGAGTCGTACACGACTGAGCGACTTCCCTTTCACTTTTCACTTTCATGCATTGGAGAAGGAAATGGCAACCTACTCCAGTGTTCTTGCCTGGAGAATCCCAGGGACGTGGGAGCCTGGTGGGCTGCCGTCTCTGGGGTCGCACAGAGTCGGACACGACTAAAGCGACTTAGCAGCAGCAGCAGGTTGGTCATAGCTTTTCTTCCAAGAAGCAAGTGTCTTTTAGTTTCATGGCTGTAGTCAGCAACTGCAGTGATTTTGGAGCCCAAGAAAATAAAAGTCTGTCACTGTTTCCATTGCTTCCCTGTCTATTTGCCATGAAGTGATGGGCCCAGATGCCATGATCTTAGTTTTTTGAATGCTGAGTTTTAAGCCAGCTTTTTCACTCTCCTCTTTCACTTTCATCAAGAGGCTCCTCAGTTTCTCTGACATAAGTTGAGTCCCAATAATCACTCTTAAGCTTTCACATTTTCATACTATATATGCTAGCCATTAGAGGTTGTATTTTGTCCCTCCACCTAACTACTTATTCATATGTTGAAGTCTTAACTCCCAGTACCTCAGAATGTGATCTCATTTGGAGATAGGGTTTTTGCAGAAGTAATAAACTTTAGAATAAAGTAATTAGGTGGGTTCTAATCCAGTATGATTGATTTCCTTATAAAAAGGGAAAATTTGGATAAAAAGACTGGCATAAAAGGAAGGTGATATGAGGAGACATTGGGAGAAGATGGCCAAGGAGAGAGACCTGGAACAGATATTTCATTCACAGCCCTTAGAAGAAACCAGTCCTGCCAGTACTTTGATTTGGGGTTCCTAGTTTCCAGAATGTGAGACAATAAGTTTCTGTTGTTTAAGCCACCCAGTCTGCGGTGGTTTGCTACAACAGCCTTAGCAAGTTAACACACTAGCATTAATAGTTATTTTGTGAAAAAAGATTAATTTTAGATGTGAATCTAAATTTTAGAAAAAAATCTGAAGGAAATACAGAAGAAACAAAATTAAATCTAGAGATTTTATTTTCTCTTATTCAGAAATAAAATTTTGAATCTGAATTTTTCATTTTCTTCCAGTTGATTTGGCATTGTGTAGAAACAGCCTGCATAGGAGATGCTTTCAACAGTTTTGTTTTTTTAAAAAAAATTTCAGTTTTCCTAAATAAAAAAATCATTTAAAAAATAAAATAGGAACTAGCCCACCCTGCTTCTTACCTTGCCAATCTTAATAGTGGCCCTGTACCCAGTGGAAAATCCACATCCAGTTAAACAGACTTTCTCAGGAGGAGCTGCATCATCACTCTTAGCGATGGAAGTTTCATCCACCGCCGTGTACTCAATGAATGTACTGGTGCTCAAGAAGTGATAGACTGGCTTGCCCTTGCATGTAAATCTGGTGCTGCCATCAGCCAGGACTCCATGACCAGTGATGCTGTTTGATATGTCAAATACTCACATTAATTCAATTCAAAAATTAGCACAGGAACAATCAAATGGCATTAGAGAAAAGTGACTGAAACCTACTCTGTCCTTATACCAGGGTTGCCATCTGGGTTGTGACAAGCATTGCATTCTCTACACTGAGGCAGAAAGTGGGGGATGACTTTGTCATCTAGAGAGAAAACATGATATAATGTGTTGGTCATTAATGTTAAAGGATAAAATAGATGAATGTGAATTGAGCCCATGCCACATGCAAGAAGCCTAAGAGTAGAGGCATGCCTTGGAGATATCACAGGTTCAGTTCTAGACTATTGTTGTAAAGTGAGTCACACAAATTTTTTGGTTTCCCAGTGCATGAAAAAAAATCATGCTTATACTATCCTGTAGTCTATTAAGTATGTCATAGCATTGTGTAAAATAGCAGTGTATATATCTTAATTTAAAATTTTGCTATTGGAAAAATGGCACTGATAGACTTGATTGAGGCAGGGTTGCCTCAAACTTTCAATTTGTTAAAAAAAATGCACTTTCTTAGAAGCATAATAAAGCCAAGTGCAATAAAAAAAGGTATGCCTGTATTCTAAAGTTTATAAGCACACCAAATTTGTTTGCTAAAGTTTGAGACTTTGCCAAATTAAATTTCACTCTATACAACCCATTTTCCTTGTGTTCTTTTATCCTCCTCAATTCATTAAGGCTCCTCTAATAATTCCTAGTTTGCACTATTTCCTTTGATAGGATAGACAACCCTACTTATCTCAGACTTGTGGCTCGACATTTGCACACCTGGTTTCACTGTAGTGACTCCTTCTCCAATGCTGTCTACAACCCCAGTGGCTTCATGTCCCACAATCACTGAAAACTTAGACACTATTGCTCCCTTTTATCACATGGTCATCTGTTTGACAGATTCCCATTGCCAACATCTGGGTTCAAAGATAAGAACATTCACCAACCAGCAAAGGGGTTGTTTTACAGTTGGGAAGACATTTATCTCTTTCTTGAAAAGACTATAATTGTTTATGCTGGATGACTGCCCAATATAATAGTGTTGATTCTCAAATTCTGAGCTAAGGATCAACCATCAAACCAAAATCTCTCTCTTTAAGGAATTTATAGTACTGCTGCCTCTGGCTGTATTTTTGAATCTCAGTCTTTTTGAAGTAAACTGATGCTCCTGTGAGGGAACTAGAATGCAGTTTGTTACCAGGCACAAAAGTAGATTTTTACAGTTAGTTCCTTCTCTTGATGAAAGATAGAGGGAATGGGAATGGTTTGCAGAAGAGAAGTGAGCAAAATTGTATGTTACCACAGTGCTCAGATAACAAGAGATGGCCAAAGAAAGATGGCAGCAATGACTATTCAATAACCTGGTGATCAAAACAATGGTTAGGCTCTGTCCAAAGGAGTGGGGGGAATGTTCCAGGAAGCTGTCATTTCTCCAGGCACAAATGAGTTCCTTATTCTTTGTGAAAAGTAATCTCAATGTTATTTGATACCCAGAAGATTTTAAAAATAGTCATTAGTGATAATGATTAACTGTTTTTATCAGTGTCAATAAAAATTCAACAAATAAAAGTTATATAGAGCAGATTAGTAGACTTGTTTTTAAAAATCAATAACTAAGTCATTAATTTTATACCCACTATGGCCTTATCAATTAAAAAAAAAACAGAATGAGAATTAATAACTGAAAATTGGGAAACATTTCCTTATTTAAGGATCCCACCTCACAATAATGACATACTCAAAGTAGGGGTGATAAAATTTTAGGCTTATATGCACTCTCAGGTGATTACCTTAATACGGACTTCTTTTGCCTTTGGTGGAACAACTTGTATCTCAGTGGAAAAGGGTTTCTTCTGTTCCCATAGCAGAGCCACTTTACATTTAATAACCTAAGAAATTGGTGAGAGTTATAAACAGGCTCCAACTTTGTCTTTGCAGTTACAGACCCTCTGAACGATACGAATCTGAACAGATCACTTTGTAATCTTTAGAGATCATCTTATGTACACCTGTGATATACGAGGAGAGCAGCCCAGAGACACTAACAACTGGATCGTGATCACAGAGCACATGGTAAGCAGGGCTGGATCAGATTCTGAGGTACACCCTTTCCGGCCCTTAGCTTTTTCTCTGCCTGTGCTCACATAATACTTTACTAAACTAGGTTCTTTTACTACCATTTCAAAGTAACAAAATGTCACCTGTGTATCACTCATTCACAAGGGCAGATTTATAAAAGAGAAAATGTTGTTGCTATATCTTTAAGAATCTAAGCCAGTATTTAATAGCTGTGTAATCATGTAGCAATGGTGAGGTTATTAGAAAATTAGCTTGTTTAGAGATGAAGGAAACCATGAACATCATGATGGGTATAGACTGTGAATTCCTGGATGACTGTGTCTTTGCACCTCCTAATCCCTTTTTGTACCCAGCCCAGTTCTTGCATCTCATGGGTCTAGATAGGTGAGGTAAAGCTTCTTATCTCTGCTGCTGCTGCTGCTACTAAGTTGCTTCAGTCGTGTCTGACTCTGTGCGACCCCATGGACATCAGCCCACCAGGCTTCTCCCCTCACAGAAGTGGAAATTAAAGGGTGGAGCGTCTCAGTGAAGAGCCTTCAGCTGTTCAACTGGTTTTGGTAGTTATTTAATTAAAGAATTTTGCTGACATTACTGAAATCAGAGAAGGGGAGAGAGAGAGAGATTGTTTTCTTGACTTGGCATCCTCAAGTCTGCTTAGGAATCCTATAAAATATTTTAATTCATTTGTTCAGACACCAAATGAGTTATCAGTTGTCTTTCATCTTACTTGTCAACTAATACACCATTTCTAAGACCTGCTTTAGATGGAGAGTTACATGGCTCTTTTACAAGATATTTTGAGAAATGATATGCTGGAAACAGTTGGGACACTGAAAGCCATCAGTGATTTTAACATTCACCCTCTGCCTCTCTGAGGCAAATGTCATGGGTCACAGTGTTGCTGACTCTATTGTTTTATTCCTGTCCTCTTTGTTGTCGTTGTTCAGTCACTCAGTCTTGTCTGACTCTTTGTGAGCCCATGGACTGCAGCACACCAGTCTTCCCTGTCCTTCACCATCTCCTGGAGCCTGCTCAAACTCATGTCCACTGAGTCAGTGATGCCATCCAACCACCTCATCCTCTGTCATCCCCTTCTCCATCTGCCTTCTATCTTTTCCACCTCTGCCAGCAAGTAATGTCTCTGCTTTTTAATACACTGTCTAGGTTTGTTGTAGCTTTTCTTCTAAGGAGCAAGTGTCTTTTAATTTCATGGCTGCAGTCACCGTCTGCAGCGATGACCCCATGAACAGTATGAAAAGGGTCACAGTGCAATGTGGTCCAATCTTGATGCTAGAAATTTCACATCACAATCCCACACTAATTCCTGCTGGATTAATAGTTGAGATTTAAAGTCAAACTATAAATATAAAGTACGTGGAGCATTGAGGAGTTATTGTGCTGGAGAATGACAGAAAAAAGTCATACTGGAAACATCTACGAATGAACATTTTGTGTCTCAAGAAGTAGTAAGTAGCAGTATGTGCCATTGAAAGTCAATTTATGGAAACATTTTGCTTACCAAAACAATTGCCCAGCTATCCTGAAATTCAGTTATTAATAATGTCAATAGAAGCCACATTTTTCCATTTTTCTTATTGAAAAAGCTCCCATATGCTGTTTTATCCTATTTCTACTGGCATTCTCTGAAATCCTAACCCTTTGCTCTCCCTCATCCCCCAGGGTATGCTTGCTCAACAGGCATTTAATTCCCCAAGAAATAACCCCAAGTATTTAATTATGTTAAGATATTCAAGTTCTAACAACCAGACCCACATTATTAGATCATGAGGATACAGAAATGTTCTGCTTAATTTCCCAGCAGTGCCCATTTTGTCTTTCTTTTTGCGCTGTATTTCAGTAAACAGACTTTTTCTGCCTGTTGTTTAGCTCAGTCTGCTGTAAATAACAGCGTCTTGTGCCCTCAGATAAATGGTCTGGCTCAAAAGTTCTGCCTTGAGTGATATGACTCATGTCTTCAAGACTTCCAATGAGCCATAAGCCTCACCCTTGGCAGTCAAGTTTTGAAAAGAAATATGGTAACCTGTAATGATCAAACCATGAGCAGAGCTCTAACAAAGGCAAGATAGTCAATCCTATTGAAGATGACTGAAAGCTTTTTTATCCATCTTATTTCTGGGGATATAAAAATATATAAGGTTAGTTTAGCTCAACATAACTCAGTAAAAATGGATTGTGTGCTTCTTTAGCTGCTCTGCAAGGCACAGCTGATTTTAGGGATGTGTGTGTATGTATTTATTGATGTTCTATTAATACTTCACAACACAGAGACTTGATGTAGTTTGTGGAAAACATGTAATTAAACATAAATGAAAACAAGGCCAAGAAAATGTAAAAGATTGGAATAGAAGGTCAAAATTAGAAAAGAGGAGTCAAGGATATATAGAACATGGGTATGGGTAACTATGGTTTCTAGATATTTGAGGGAATAAAAGATATGTAAAATTTGTTAGCTCTGCGTGTGGACAGATTATGGACTGAACTCAAATCACCATTACACACAGCTGTCTTGTACAGTTGTAAAGTTGCGTACAGCACAAAGTCATACAGTGCAGAGGAGAAAGGGAACTGAAGTCCAGCCTGTATCCGGCTCTCAAATGTTAAGGGTTTTCATTTACTTGGCAAGTGTTTCACTCTTCTGAAGTAGTTGTTTAACTACTTTGAGGGACTTTTTCTGAAAATAAGATACAATGGTGCTGGAATCTTTGAGATTTACTGACTATTGATAGGAGAATACCCAGGATGGATTTTATTTTTTACACTATTTGGGAGTGCACTGGCACATTCACCTCCAAGTAAATTTATTTTACACAAAGCAGATTTTACTCTTGTGGAATCAGGCAGTAGGGCAGGTTTTCCAAGTCTACAAAGCTGTTCAGATTGTGAAATATACTTTTAGACAACAAATATGAGCAAAATTTTCTTTTAAAAACCTGACATAAGCTTTGCCCACAGATACCTCTCTCAGTGTAATATATTAAATGTTGTAGGTCCACCTTAAAATCTACATACCTAATTCAGGATTATGAACTAGAAGGACCTTGTTTATCCATCCTATATGTAGTACTTACGTCTGCTAACTCCTGTCTCCCGCTTCGATCCCCAACCTCTGTCCCAGTCAGCAATCACAAGTCTGTTCTCCATGTCTATGAGTCGGTTTCTATTTTGTAGTTAGATTCATTTGTGCCAATTTAAGGTTTCACATAGAAGTGATATGGTATTCTCTTTCTTTTTACTTCACTTAGTATGATAATCTCTAGATGTATCCATGTTGCTGCAAGCGTCATTATTTCACTCTTTTTCATGTCCGAGTAGTATTCCATTGTATATATGTGCCACGTCTTTGTCCATTCATCTGCCAATATACCTTTAGGTTGCTTCCATGTCTTGGCTATTGTGAATAGTGCTGCTGTGAATACAGGGGTGCATGTATCTTTTTGAATTATAATTTTGTCCAGAATATGCCCAGGAATGAGATTGCCAATATATTTAAAATTAAAAGAAGAAGAAGAAAGTACATGAAAGAAAAAAAAATTATCAATTAGAATTAGTCATGCTAACTTACATACATGGGTGCATGTATCTTTTTGAATTATAATTTTGTCCAGAATATGCCCAGGAATGAGATTGCCAATATATTTAAAATTAAAAGAAGAAGAAGAAAGTACATGAAAGAAAAAAAAAATTATCAATTAGAATTAGTCATGCTAACTTACTGGCCAGTTTAAATCCACAGATAAAAGCATTGCCAGTCAATCAGCCTTGACTGGGAGCACCATTTTCTTAGCAGCAAAACACTGAAGAAACCCAGTATGTCTCACAGGTATTACCAGACAGAGTTAAGAGTTAAGTGAACCAAACATCTATTCTGAGTCTTAATCTTCAAATCAAAGACGGCAAAGTTTACGTCAGCAACAAAAAGTTGTTTACTTAAGAACATAGGCAAAAGAGTACCAACACGCAAGCTGCCAGCACAAATACAGAAGTCCTCACTTGGTAAACTCCCTCATGTGAAATTTTCTCAGTCATTTCCAACTCTTTGCAAATCATCCTGGTTTGCCAGGATTGAGGGGGTTCTCAGGACACAGGAGTCTCGGTGTTAAAGCCAGGACAGTCCCAGGCAGCTGAGTTGGTCACCCCTGTGCGCCGGCATCATCACACAGTCTGTGTGTGTGGTGGGCAGAGTCACATGAGCTTCAGGGTGTCAGCTGTCCTCTCTGAGTCCTGGTTGTCCCCCTCCATCCTCCGTCATGGACCTCAGTCAGGAGTTGGATCACCTAGTCTCACATTGACAGCTGCTGCTGCTGCTAAGTCGCTTCAGTTGTGTCCGACTCTGATAGATGCCATAGATGCGACCCCATAGATGCCAGCTCACCAGGCTCCCCCGTCCCTGGGATTCTCCAGGCAAGAATACCGGAGTGGGTTGCCATTTCCTTCTCCAATGCATGAAAGTGAAAAGTGAAAGTGAAGTCGCTCAGTCGTGTCCGACTCTAGCAACCCCATGGACCGCAGTCTACCAGGCTTCTCTGTCCATGGGATCTCCCAGGCAAAAGTACTGGAGTGGGGTGCCATTGCCTTCTCTGCACATTGACAGCAGGGGAGTCATACTAGTTAGTGGAGTCAGGAGAACTAGGTCTGACTATCAACTCTAGCAGTGACTTGTAAGTGCTCGTGACAAGACACTAAATGCTCTGAATTTCCCAGTGAAAGGGAATGATCTGACTTCAGGGCTTGTCATGAAGCTGAAGTGAGGTACTGTGTGTGGAAGTGCCCATCAAACTGTGGAACACTCAGTGTATTAAAATTACACTAAGTGATATCTCTAAAGTTAAAAAGGTAGGAAAGAGGCCTTTGTGTGCAAAGGGAAATGGACCTCTGTTTATTGCTGAATCATTCTTAATGAGCAGAAATAGTTACACAGTTGGAATATCCCAAGGCATTAAAAAATCTGCTAGTAACTTGAACCACAGTGACTTTTCTGCCTTAGCAAGCCAAACCTGAAGGGGAAATTGCACTGTGGCCTCTGTGGCTAAAATTTTCAAACTCAGGTGGTAAGTCAAACAACCAGCTGCAAACTGAAACTTATCCTTTAATCCTTGAGCTATGCCAAGCCAGGCGAGGATGAGGCCAAGCTGGAAAGTGGGGTTGAGATGGGGTTTCTGCAGCTTTGCCCTGACAGGCGAAGATTTTGCTAATCCTTTTTCAGGTACGCAGTGCCAGCTCTCAGAACTGCAGTGTGAGATTATGCTTGACAGTTTCAGAAAATTTTCTTCTGCACGCAGAACCTGAGCAGGGAAAGAATCCCGAGAAGATATTTCATAATAATGCCAGGGCTTCACATCACTCCAGCACATCTCCATTGTGCTCAGCTTGCCAGCCCAGTGTGCTGGTTGATGAGAATTTCCATTTAAATAGGTCAGGAATTGTGGGGAAAGTATAAATCCAAGCTGTTTTGTCCTCCTGTTGAGCTTCCCTTAAGAATAAAACAAACCAGATAGGGAAATTGGTTTTGCTATGTGTCAGGCTGAGGACTAGTTGAAAATAATTCTAGAGCGCCAAGGCCTAGCAGTGCTTCATTACAGACATGGCCTAGGGATTGCTTCTTGCAGAGGACGAACCACAAACTATCACAGCAACAGGAAGGGAGCTGCCTTAGGACCAGAAGACAGGAGACCGTGGCCTTGGGAAAAAGGCAGAGATGGCTCTGGGAAGCACTACATGGCATTAAGTCAAATTCATTGGTTTCTTCTCTCTTTGCATCTGTTTCTAGAGTTCCCTTCAGGGCTTGTCTGGATAAAACATGGAGTAAGAGTCCGGAATATTAGCACCAGACGTACCCACAGACCACTCCTCTATTACAAAAGCCCACTCCATATTCAGAAGGAACTCTTCATGGCACAAGGAGAATTTGGCTTTCATAGTCAATCGGCTTTTTCTGCAGTTTCACCCAGGCTCTCCTTGTGTTTTAAATTATCATTAAGATGGTTAGAGGGTAGATCCAGAGGAATGTTGAATCCCATCTCCGTGGGTTCTGTGGCCTAAGAACTTATCAGTTTTGCAAGTTCAACAACTTGATTCTATTAGTATGCCTAAGTTTGATTAGATTCTGAAGGCTGATTCACATGAACCACTCTCATGACGAATTGATACCCTATATCAGTTCAGTTCAGTTGCTCAGTCGTGTCCGACTGTTTGAGACCCCGTGAATTGCAGCATGCCAGGCCTCCCTGTCCATCACCAACTTCTATACCAATTCATTATTTTATAATTTATTAATTTATAATACCACTATAACTTTGAACAGATTCTGCACAAGGAACATAATAGATGTAATATTCAAAATATTTATCAGACCTGAAAGGCATGAGCACCAATTAATCAGAATGGGTCCACAATCCATTATAATAGATGCCAGCTGGCTTGCTATTTTAGAACATATTAGGAAGACAGCCCTAGAAATAGAGGCAAGAGTTCATATTTAAGTAACCCACTTCCTGCCAGATACTAATATGCGATCAATTCACTTGGATTTTAAAAATCAAAACCTTACAATGATCCTTTGAGGAAGGCATTAAAAAACTGACTATAGATTTCAGACAACCTGTCCTTGGTCCCACAGGTAGTTAGATAATCTGGGTTTACATGCAGGTGCATATGTATCATACTGCAAAAGTAAATCCACCTCACCCCACCCCCAGTACATTCATACTGGAAGCAAATTTAGATCATATGGTCAGCTAGTGTTGATATTATAAGAGGAAAGAGATTAAAGGAATTTTAAAAATTTTAAGGTTTTCCTTAAGAATGCCAAGATTGTCTCAAAAAAAAAAAAAAAGAGTTAGACTTATTTTATTTTGGCTCAGTTGGGCTAGAAAAGCTAACCTCTCTGGACCTGCATGGTTATCCTGCATAGGACAGAGTTGAGTGTGTGTCCATGCCTGGCAAGAATGAAGCTAAAATAAAAGTGAGGCATTTAACTCTGGAGCAATTGGCTGAGTACCAATGCTGAGAGTATTTAGAAAACTTTATAGCAACTTGACAGAATAAGTATATATCTATTGAATCTAATAATTAAAAAAAATACAGGCTAGTATTTTTATATCTTTGTTTTTTATTTCATTTTTCTGGTAATTCATTTATATTATATTGTACAAGAGGATCAGTCCATGATGGAGTCGGGGAGGGAAGGTAACGGTTTTTCACCATAGATGATTTGGAAAGCACAACTTGAAACCATCTCTTTGGATAACCTTGGGTATGTATTAGTTGCTCAGTCATATCTGACTCTGTGACCCATGGACTGTAGCCCGCTAGGCTCTTTTGTCCATGGAATTCTCCAGGCAAGAATACTGGAGTGAGTAGCTATTCCTTTCTCCAGGGGGTCTTCCTGACCTGGGGATCAAACCCAGGTCTCCTGCTTTGCAGGCAGATTCTTTACTGTCTGAGCCACCAGGGAAGACCTTGGATTACCTTGTGTCATGCTAAAGGCCACACTTTGAGGGAGATTCTCCCTGTACCTGCTGCCCTTCTCAGGCTGTCATTGGGTCCTTTATCATCTTTGGTTTCATTATCAGGGTCAAATGTAACATCCTCAGGGGTAGGCTTGTCTCTGCCAGTTCTTCTCAGAGGACATGGTTGCAGCACTCTTTCTTTTCTCTATAATATACCTGGAAAAAATGGCATATATAAGTATAAAACATGAATCTCCACTAAGTGGTAAAAGAAAAAGGCAGGGCTCAGTTGCGCTTGGAGATTAGCAGTGGGTGCCTGGGTGTCTAAGGCTGACTTGGAGGCTCCTCAGCCAGCTGCACTTCTGAGGGGAAGAGCCCAGGGCATTGTTAAAGATCTGTGATTAGGCAGAATCATGGTCATGCTTTTCTTTT
This sequence comes from Bos mutus, assembly GCF_027580195.1. Taxonomy (NCBI): domain Eukaryota; kingdom Metazoa; phylum Chordata; class Mammalia; order Artiodactyla; family Bovidae; genus Bos; species Bos mutus. The sequence goes on along the minus strand of NC_091622.1, from coordinate 25,176,250 downwards.
CTGGTCTGAGGAATGATGGTATGTGACAGGATGGAGCCGTATGGCAGTTCTCACTGAGGACAAGACCCAGGCTTGCATAACATGAGAGAGCCAGTGGCTAAATGAGGTCTGAGCTATCCTGTGGGGGAGGACTAAACTGTGAATAACTCTGCAGCTTGTCCTGGATCATTTCAAATCAAGAAACTTCTGACTTAAATATAAAAAGTTTAATTATGCCCCAATATAGAGAATTTTATTTTTCTAATTAAAAAAATCAACAGAGTCTAGGACTTTCCTGGTGGTGCAGTGGATATGAATCCACCTGCCAGTTCAAGGGACATGGGTTCAATCCTCTGTCTGTGAAGATTCCACATGCTGCAGAGCAGCTAAGCCCATGGACCACAATTGCTGAGCCTGAGTGCTGCAGCTACTGTGCCTTGGGCCTGTGCTCTGCAACAACAGAAGCTGCTGCAAAGAGAGGCCTAAGCACCACTACAGAGAGTAGCCTCTGCTCATCACAACTAGAGAAAGCCCACACACGGCAACAAAGACTCAATGCAACCAAAAATAAACAAATAAAAATTTAAAAAATAATAATAACAAATAATTGTTCCTAATATAAAAAATCAAAACAGTCTAATTAAGGGTTTGGTTTTGATGTTGGGGCTTCCCAGGTGGCCCTACTTGTAAAGAACCCGCCTGCCAATGCAGGAGACATAAGAGACATGGGTTTGATCCCTGGGTCAGGAAGATACCCTGGAGGATGAAATGGCAACCCACTCCAGTATTCTTGCCTGGGAAATCCCATGGACAGAGGATTCTGGCAGGCTATCATCCATAGGGTCACAAAGAGTTGGATACAACTGAAACAACGTAGCAAGCAAGCAAGATATCACTTCCTTTAATACTTGAGATCTCGGATGTGAGAGTTGGACTGTGAAGAAGGCTGAGCGCCGAAGAATTGATGCTTTTGAATTGTGGTGTTGGAGAAGACTCTTGAGAGTCCCTTGGACTGCAAGGAGATCCAACCAGTCCATTCTGAAGGAGATCAGCCCTGGGATTTCTTTGGAAGGAATGATGCTAAAGCTGAAACTCCAGTACTTTGGCCACCTCATGCGAAGAGTTGACTCATTGGAAAAGACTCTGATGCTGGGAGGGATTGGGGGCAGGAGGAGAAGGGGACGACAGAGGATGAGATGGCTGGATGGCATCACTGGCTCGATGGATGTGAGTCTCAGTGAACTCCAGGAGTTGGTGATGAACAAGGAGGCCTGGCGTGCTGCGATTCATGGGGTCGCAAAGAGTCGGACAGGACTGAGCGACTGATCTGATCTGATCTGAATAATTTTCCAAAACATTTTAGTGCATAAAGCACTAAGGAAGGACAGAAAAATAGAGTATTTTGTATCAGAATATGCTTGAAAATAAGAGATATGGCCACATTTCTGCCAACATGATCTCTGATTCCTCTGCCTTTTCTTAATCTAGCTTGAACATCTGGAAGTTCTTGGTTCACGTGCTGTTGAAGCCTCACTTGGAGAATTTTGAGCATTACTTTGCTAGTGTGTGAAATGAGTGCAATTGTGCAGTGGTTTGAACATTCAAAGCTATGGTTTTTCCAGTAGTCTTGTATGGATGTGAGAGGTGGACCATAAAGAAGGCTGAGAGCCGAAGAATTGATGTTATTGAGCTGTGGTGTTGGAGAAGACTCCTGAGAGTCCCTTGGACTGCAAGGATATCAAACCAGTCAGTCCTCAAGGAAATCAGTCCTGAATATTCACTGGAAGGACTCATGCTGAGGGTGAAGCTCCAGTACTTTGGCCACCTGATGGGAAGAGCCGACTCACTGGAAAGGACCCTGATGCTGGGAAAGATTGAAGGCAGGAGGAGAAGGGGATGACAGAGGACCAGGTGCTTTGATGGCATCACTGACTCAATGGTCATGAGTCTGAGCAAGCTCTGGGAGATAGTGAAAGACAGGAAAGCTTGGTGTGCTGCAGTCCATGGGGTTGCAAAGAGTCGGACACGACTTAGTGACTGAACAACAACAACTTCGGTCACATTGGTCTCTCTCTCTTTTTAACTGAATGTTCTTTCAATTAATGACAGCTAATATTTATTTTCTCATTAATTCATTATCTCATTTAATGTTCATAAACTCCCTCCAAGGAAAATGGTGTTACTATGTTTATCAATTTTATACATAGTAGTGTATATCTGTTAATCCCAAATTCCAAGTTGATCCCCCCCGAACTCTTTCTCCTTTGGTAACCATAAGTTTGTTTTCTATGTCTGTGAGTCTATTTGTTTTGTAAATAAGTTCATTTCTACCATTTGTTTAGATTCTACCTATAAGTGATATCATATGATATTTGTCTTTGTCTGACTCACTGCAGTCAGTATGATCATCTCTAGGTCCATCCATGTTGCTGCAAATGGCATTATTTCATTCTTTTTTGTGGCTGGGTAACATTCCATTGTGTGTGTATATATATATCATGTCTTCTTTATTCATCTGTTGATGGAAATCTGGATTGCTTCTGTGTCTCGGCTGCTGAAATACTGTTGCTGTGAACATTGGGGTGCATATATCCTTTCAAATTAGTCTTTGTCTTTTCTAGAATTATGCTCAGGGCTGGGATTGGTAGATCATATGGTAACTTTTTAGTTTTTTAAGATATATCCATACTGTTTTCCCATAGTGGCCGCACCAATTTATATTCCCACTAACAGTTTAGGAAGGTTCCCTTTTCTCCACACCCTCTCCAGCATTTATTATTTGTAGACTTTCTGATGATGGCCATTCTAACAGGTGGGAAGTGATACCTCATTGTGGTTTGGATTCATATTTCTCTAATAATTAGCAACATGGAGCATCTTTCAATGTGCCTATTGGCCATTTCTATGTTTTCTTTAGAGAAATGTCTACTTAGTTCTTCTGCCTATTTTTTGATCAGGTTTTGTGTTGTTGTTGATGATATTGAGTTGTATGAGCTGTTTGTATATTTAGAAATTAAGCCCTGTTGGTTGCACTGTTTGCAAATATTTTCTCCCATTCCATAGATTGTCTTTTCATTTTGTTTATGGTTTCATTTGCTGTACAGAAGCTTGTAAGTTTTATTAGGTCCAGTTTATTTTTGCTTTTATTTATAGTGCCCAGGGAGACAGACTTAAGAAAAATTGCTATGATTTTTGTCAGAAATGTTTTGCCTGTGTTCTCTTCTAGGAGTTTTGTGGTGCCATGTCTGTCACGTCTTATGTTTAAGTCTTTAAGCCATTTCGAGTTGAGTTTTGTCTATAGTGTGAGAGTGTTCTGACTTCAGTGATTTGCATGTAGCTCTGTCCAGCTTTCTCAATACCACTTGGTGCGGAGGCTGACTTTTCTCCATTGTATATTTGTGCCTCCTTAGTTAAAGATTAATTGACCATAGATGTGTGGGATTACTAAACCCATTTTAGAGGTGAGGGGTATAAGTTAAATAAACCTCAAAGGTAATCTCAAAGGGGAAATGATGTACTACTTGAGTGACATGAAAACTAAGTGTGGGTCATGGAAGTGTTTATAGGACAGCCGGACAAAGGTAGGAAGATGAGGAGGAGAAAAGGGGGAGGAAAAGAGCTGGAAGACAAGTAGTCTGAGATCTAAAATCAAGTTCTACATTGAGCCGTTATTCACAGCATGAAGAACCCTGTACAATAGTCTGAGTGGCCCTAAATCTGAGGAGCAGAGAGCAGCATGAAGCCCTTATTGACTTGCTCACCCACACACACAGTCAGCCTCAAGGAGGAAGGAAGGGTTCTTGAATACAAACTACCAGGCACATCCAGGCCAGGGTAGAATTACCAGACTCTTGGGTAAACACACCCAGGTCATCATCTGTGGTTCTACCTCATTTAAAAAAAATCATCTCTATTCTCAAAAGAGTTAGCCACCCTCTTTTCCCCATTGCTTTCATCACTGGGCACTATAAAGCCTAAATAGCTAGTCAAGTGCTATATAAAGAATTTAGATGGAAACAAGACAGATTTCAGCGGGTTTGCATTTCAGACTTACTGGCTAGGAAACTTCAGGCAGTTGATATAATTTCTTATACCCACATTTTTCTTATCTGCTAAATGGAGGAGCTAATGTCTTTCTTGTAGGGAGACTGCATTGAACAGTGCTTAAGAGCTCAATCTCTGGACTCTGACATCCATTTGAGAATGCCTCTACCTTTGATAAATTACCTGATTTCTTCAAGCCTTAATTTCTTCATCTATAAAATAAGAATAACACTAATAGCAACTATTCCACAGAATGGTTATGAGAATTGAATGAGATACCATATACTTGACACACTCCCTGAGAAATGGTTAATGATCAACAAGTATTAGCTTTTATCATTATTACTGAAGCTCACACACAGTGTAGATCTGTCCAATGCATGGTAACTACCCTTAATAGGATACACATGGTGAGATTTGAGTCTTTTTTTTTTTTTTTGGCTGCATTCGATCTTAATCACAGCATTCGGGATCTTCGTTGCAGAGTGCTGGATCTTTAGTTGCAGCATGTGGGCTCTAGTTCCCTGACCAGGGATCGAACCTGGGCCCGCTGCACTGGGAGCTCGGAGTTTTAACTGCTTAATTCTCAGACCACCAGGGAAGTCTCAGCTTTGAGTGATTTTATGCACATTGTTTTCTCTGAATTGCCACTCTTGTTAATACATGTGTATTTGATGATGAAAGGCTGGTTTTCTAGATCTCTTCTCTTTAGATATGTAAGTCTTCACACAGATATAGGCTCAAGGTGTGGAGAAAGTCTTAAGCAAGCTTGAATACTGCTCTATACATCTGTGAGGTCTAGCTTGGAAGAAAGCAGTGGGTTGAATATTCTCTTAACCAGAACCTCAGAATACAATCTTGTCTGAAAGTAGGGTCTTTGTGATGTAAATAATTGAGGTCATGCTATGTGTGCGAAGTCACTCAGTCATGTCCAGCTCTTTGCAACACTTTGGACTGTAGCCCATCAGGCTCATCTGTCCATGGGGTTCTCCAGGCAAGAATACTGGAGTGGGTTGTGATGCCTCTTCCAGGGGGTCTTCCATACCCTGGCCGGTGGGTTCTTTACCACTAGCACCACCTGGGAAGCCCAAATCTAATGCTAGTGTCCAGATAAAAAGACCATGTGAAGATACAAAGCGGGAGACACAGACGAGAATGCTCTGTGACCACAGCAACAGAGAGCAGAGCCATGCAAGGACAAGCCAAGGACGCCAGGGAGTGCTGACAACTGCCGAAATCTAGAAGGGAGGTTGGGGCAAAGGTCCGTCTAGTCAAGGCTATGGTTTTTCCAGTGGTCATGTATGGATGTGAGAGTTGGACTATAAAGAAAGCTGAGTGTCGAAGAACTGATGCTTTTGAACTGTGGTGTTGGAGAAGACTCTTGAGAGTCCCTTGGACTGCAAGGAGATCCAACCAGTCCATCCTAAAGGAGATCAGGCCTGGACTGATGTTGAAGCTGAAACTCCGATACTTTGGCCACCTGATGCGAAGAGCTGACTCATTTGAAAAGGCCCTGATGCTGGGAAAGATTGAGGGCAGGAGGAGAAGGGCACGACAGAGGATGAGGTGGTTGGATGGCATCACCGACTCAATGGACATGGGTTTGGGTAGACTCCAGGAGTTGGTGATGGACAGGGAGGCCTGGCGTGCTGCGGTTCATGGGGTCGCAAAGAGTCAGACACAACTGAGCAACTGAACTGAACTGTCTCAATGACTCTAGAAGAATGCAACCCTGTGGAGAATTTTATTTTGAATTTCTGGCCTCCAGAAACTATGAGAGAACAAATGCCTATTGCTTTAAGCCACCAAGTTTGTGTAATTTGTTAGCGTAGCCCTAGGAACTGATACATGAGGGATCTCCATCCAAAAGAGGGAGTAAGTGTCACAGTATCTCTCTTCTGCAGCAAGGAGGAGTGAAGGGGCACGTGTGGGGTCCTGAATGGCACACCAAAAAATGGGTTCCAGTAAAGGCAGGTGCAAAGAGCTGACTCATTGGAAAAGACCTTGATGCTGGGAAAGACTGACAGCAAAAGGAAAAGGGGGGGCGGCAGAGGATGAGACAGTTGGATGGCATCACTGACTCAATGGACATGAATTTGAGCAAACTCTGGGAGATGGTGGAGGCCACAGGAGCCTGGCGTGCTGCAGTCCATGGGCTCACAAAGAGCTGGACATGACTGAGCAACTGAACAGCAACACTGACCAGAGGGCAGGTGTGTGTTCTCTCAGTGGCCTGTTGGGTGTCTGGGGGTAGTGCTGTGGCATGAGGAGCTGAGTGCCAGGCAGAAAGGGGCAGTGAATTATGATCACACTGAAAGGGACAGATGAGCCGAAATTGGGCCCCTGAAGTTCTACCAGGGTGACCCACCACACAGATTTGGGGGCTGTGACACACTAGGAAACACTCACTCACAAAGTCATGAATCCTTTTAAGTATAAAGCCGAAAGCTGACTACCTTCTTATGCTGCAATGACAGCACTGACATTCAACTACTGTATTAAAACAAGTTCTATCAGCCAGTTTTAAATTTAATGCTAACAAATTTTAATGCAGAGATAGCCTGTTAATGAAACAACTAAAAAAAAAATTTTTTTTTAATGAAAGCTTTTTCTGCTTTAGATATCCCAGGGCTCAGGATGGGGACTGTCCTGAGTTGTCCTGCCAAGACTTCATTTTAACACCTCCTAAGAAACCTTTCTTGCCAAATTCAAACAGGGGAATCTATTCAAAAAGTAGCAAATCAAACAAGCATTCAGAAAGAGCTAAGTCATGGTAAGAGTGGAACCTCCCTCCAGCAGCTGGAAGAACCCAAAGGATGTAAGGGCTTGACCAGTTTTACAACAGGATGGCTTGACTGGGCAGCTGAGAAAGGGAAAAACTAAATCAAATTGGAGTCTTGGAAACTCAGTTCAGCTGAATCTCCTATTTAAGTCATAAATGTCACCAGTATAAATGGCCGTTCAGTTATCCCAACACTCAGTGAATCTTCCACACATCCAGTGAGGTTTTATTGGTTTCTACTATGGTATAGGTGCTGGGATATTGGTGGAGGGTACTGAAGTGATTAAGAGGTACTCTTTGTTCCAAGAAACTTAGAGTAGAATAGGTTATCAATAATTTTTTTGTCTCATCTAAATAACCCTAAATTTTTTAAAAGAATAAATAGGGTGACGAAGCATGGCCACTCCAGCAGATGTACACATGTATACATACGCACACAAGAACATTGCCCACATCACAAAAACAACCAAACATTCTACTTTCCTACTTTGGTTGTCCACACAGTTTTGAATACTCTTCCCTTGAGGAGGTGGAGTTTCCCCTCTCCCTGAGTAAGCTGGACATGGTGACTTGATTGGGCTTCCCTCATAGCTCAGTCAGTAAAGAGTCTGCCTGCAATGCAGGAGACCTGGGTTCAATCCCTGGGCCAGGAAGATCCCCTGGAGAAGGAAATGGCAACCCACTCTGGCATTCTTGCCTGCAAAATCCCATGGAGAGAGGAGCCTGGAAGGCTACAGTCTATGGATTCACAAGAGCTGGACATGACTGAGTGACTAAGCACATAAGTCAGTGACTTTATTCTAAGGTATAGACTTTGGTGGAGGTGATGAAGTGTAGTTCTGAGACTAAACCATAAAAGTCATTGGCATATGTTCCTTCCATGCTCTCTGTCTTGGGTCACAAGGGAAGCCCTGTACTGAACAGCCCCATGGAGAGGACCTGAAGTTTCCTGCCAGGAGCCATGTGAGTGAGATTGGAAGTTGGACTTTGACCCTGGTCAAGTCTTCAGGGACTGCAACCCCAGCTGACAGTTTGAAGGAGACACCAAGAGAGACCCTGAGCCAGACCCAAGTTAAGCCTTCCTGGATTCCAGATGCTCAGCAACTGTTGTCATTGTTTAGTCACTAAGTCATGTCCAGCTGTTTTACAACCCCATGTACTATAGCCCGCCAGGCTCCTCTGTCCATGGATTTTGCAGGCAAGAATACTGGAGTGGGTTGCCATTTCCTTCTCCATTTTCTTTCTCCTCCCTTTACTAACTCCAGGGGATTTTACCGACCCAAGGATTGAATTCACGTCTCCTGTGTTGACAGGTGGATTATTTTGTGTGAGGTCATAAATGGTTGTTATTTTAAGCTGGTAACATTGGGGATGGGAGAAGGCAATGGTACCCCACTCCAGAACTCTTGCCTGGAAAATCCCATGGACGGAGAAGCCTGGTAGGCTGCAGTCCATGGGGTCTCGAAGAGTTGGACACGACTGAGTGACTTCACTTTCAGTTTTCACTTTCATGCATTGGAGAAAGAAATGGGAACCCACTCCAGTGTTCTTGCCTGGAGAATCCAAGGGATGGGGGAGCCCGGTGGGCTGCCGTCTATGGGGTCCCACAGAGTCGGACATGACTGAAGCGACTTAGCAGCAGCAGCAGCAGCAACACTGGGGATGGTTTATTGCACAGGAAAGATAACTAAAGCAGCTGGTTAAAATGAATACTGCTTCCTTACCAATCACAACAGATTCATTTCTGTTGCCTTCTTGATAAGTGTCTTGATGTTATTCCTGATAAATGTTTTTGAAATGCTCAGTCAGAATTGCTTCTGTTTCCTGACAGCATCCAATCCAGGACAAAGCTCCACTTCCTGAAACCCTCCGGAGACTCACCTAACAGAAGCCCAAGTCTTAGAAAATTTTCTAACATCCCCTTGTTAAGATGACTCATGCTTCTGATGACACTCTATCTCTTACCACAACAGGCAGATAAATCCAAACCTTTGTTACAGTGCGTTCCTGGTGGACTTGGACTAAAGTTGTCACAATAGTGTGGCGCTGTACCGGGCAGTAAATTTCATGTACTGTGCAAGGATAAAAATCAATTCAGTCTGTTAATAGATATAATTATAAAAATATTAGCTAATATTTACTGAATGCTCACCATATGCCAGATATAGTGCTAAGTGCTTTACATGTATTATATTAGTTTAGTAAAATAACTTTATGTAGTGGCTGACGTTATTATCCCCATATTAGAAATGAGTAAATTGAGGTGTTGAAAGGTTAGGAACTGACCTAATGTCACACAGCTAGGAAGCAGTGGAATTTAAATGCAAACTTTCTCCAGACCAACATTCCTAACCATCAGTGGATTATCCCCCATCAATGTATATTATGCTGCTGCTACTGCTAAGTCACTTCAGTTGTGTCCGACTCTGTGCGACCCCATAGACGGCAGCCCACCAGGCTCCCCCATCCCTGGGATTCTCCAGGCAATACTGGAGTGGGTTTCCATTTCCTTCTCCAATGCATGAAAGTGGAAAGTGAAAGTGAAGTCGCTCAGTCGTGTCTGACTCTTAGCGACCCCATGGACTGCAGCCTACCAGGCTCCTCTGTCCATGGGGTTTTCCAGGCAAGAGTACTGGAGTGGGGTGCCATTGCCTTCTCCAATGTATATTATAACATTTACTTAAAATTGGATAGCCAGTGATTCCATAGTATCTCCTTCAGCCTGGTTGCAACCTACCCCACTAACTGGCAGTATTTCTGGAGTGCTACCTTTTCTAATCATCTAGAAGCAAATTTAAAATGTTTTTTATTAAGTTCTCAGCAGAAGAGAAGAATGGGGAGGGCTCAACAGCTAAAGAAATTTTGAAAGCCATGAATCTAACCTTCTGTTCTATAATCATCATGAATCTGGACTCCAAATACTCTACAGACTCTTGTTCTTAGGAGATTTAAGTATAAAAATCTTTTTTTGGAAATAAAATATGATTTCTGTTTTTTTCCAACCCAGTAAGTAATTGAAGAAATAATAAACACACTAAGAAACTTCCTAAGCAGTTAATCTAATTTCCCATTTGCTTCTAAATTATCACTTCTCATAAAAAATAATGTTCCTGCAGAGTTAGAAAAATAAAGTATGAGAGACTTGGGGCAGTGTTGGCATGACAACCAGGGAAGAGGAGAGCCTTGGGATAAAGGACAGTGATTGAGGAAGAGGAATTACCTCCGAGGAGCAGGCTCTGAGAGAAGAGTTACATGCATTTAAGCCAGAAGAAGAAAACCAGGAGACTGGAATTGTCTGATGATCAATCATGCCTAAGGAGCTGTGAAGTGAAATATGATCACTGCTTCAGACTCCCCTTCAACACCTCTTCCCTGCTCTGCCCTTGTCTGCAAAGACGCTTCATCATCCCTTCATTCCACTCATTCATTTAGATATTCATTCTCATCACACTACATGCAAAATAAAACTCATGTACAGTATGGTTAAAAAAACAAGGCATAGTCACATAAAAAATGTAGTAAGAATACAAGCAGTGAATGTTAAACAAGGAGTGTTGCATTAATTCAGAAGACAGGGGCACAGTTTAACACAGCCTCAGGGACAAGCAATCCCACAGAATGGCTTTTGCCTATGGCTATTCTCAGATATAATTATTTGGATTTATTCACACATCTCCTCCATTTCATCAGTCTTTGCCTTGTCTCCCATTAATTGCATCATACAACTTGGGTCCCCCAAGTAAAGTCCCCTTCTTTACATGTTTTGGGGTCTGAGGCTTTCCTACATCTAATTCCCCAGACAAATTCTCTTCCTGCCTGCCTGTCTTTGTTCTGTGCAAGGACAGGACTCACCAACCCATCTAAGAAATGAATTTAGGTGCAAGAATTAAAGGAAATGTACTGGCTCCAGATTTCTTCTACCACTTGATACCTTTTAAAAAGGTAATCAAGTTTGGGGATAGCCTGAGTCATGCCAGAGTCACACCATATTCTGCCTATTCTGGTTTTTTTTGGTTTGTTTGTTTGTTTTGTTTTGTTTTAATCTTGGCTTCCAGAAGCCCAACCTGAGTTTACACTCTATAGCACAGCCACCATGGAAATGCAGATTCTGCTCCTCCCCTCTCCATGTACCCCAGTAGAAAAGTGAAAGTCAACAAAACAAATTAGGTGATATAAAATTATTCATCAGGATAAACAAATTATCAACTTTTTCAAGTGCACCATGAGGTTGGAATAGTTCCTTTTAAAGAGAAAAATGAAATTAGACTAAGCAACATAAATTAATTTTACATTTGAATGCATGTGTGCTAAGTTGCTTCAGTTGTGTCTGACTCTATGCAACCCTATGGACTGTAGCCTGCCAGGCTCCTCTGTCCATGGGATTCTCCAGGTAAGAATACTGGAGTGGGTTGCCATGCTCTCTTCCAGGGGAATCTTCCCAACCTGGGGATTGAACCCATGTTTCTTAGGTCTCCCCCACTGGCAGGTGAGTTCTTTACTCCTAGTGCCACATGGGAAGCCATATATTTCAATGATCCATTCTAAAAACTTAAGAATTCATCTGAAAATATTAACTATATTTCCGTCCCCATATCCTTTTTGTTTTTCAGTCACTCAGATATGTCTGACTTTGTGACCCCATGGACTGCAGCACAACAGGCTTCCCTGTCCTTTACCATCTCTATGAATTTGCTAAAACTCATGTCCATTGAATAGGTGATGCCATCCAGCCATCTCATCTTCTGTTGTCTCCTTCTCCTCTTGCCTTCTCTCTTTCTCATCATTAAGGTCTTTTCCAGTGAGTCAGTTCTTCACATCAGGAGGCCAAAGTATTGGAGCTTCCGCTTCAGCATCAGTCTTTCCAATGAATATTGAGTACTGATTTCCTATAGGATTGACTGGTTGGATCTCCTTGCAGTCCAAGGGACTCTCAAGAGTTCTCCAACACCACAGTTCAAAAGCATCAATTCTTCAGCGCTCAGCTTTCTTTATAGTCCAACTCTCACATCCATACATGACTACTGGAAAAACCATAGCCTTGACTAGACAGGTCTTTGTTGGCAAAGCAATGTCTTTGCTTTTTAATATGCTGTCTAGGTTGGTCATAGCTTTTCTTCCAAGGAGTAAGCATCTTTTAATTTCAGGGCTGCAGTTACCATCCTCAGTGATTTTGGAGCCCCCCAAAATAGTCTGTCACTGTTTCCACAGTTTCCCCATCTATTTCCCATGAAGTTATGGGACCAGATGCCATGATCTTAGTTTTCTGAATGTTGAGTTTTAAGCCAACTTTTTCACTCTCCTCTTTCATCAACAGCCCCTATAGTTCTTTGCTTTCTGCCATAAGGGTGGTGTCATCTGCATATCTGAGGTTATTGATATTTCTCCTGGCAATCTTGATTCCAGCTTGTGTTTCTTCCAGTCCAGCGTTTCTCATGATGTACTCTGCATATAAGTTAAATAAGCAGGGTGACAATATACAGCCTTGACATACTCCTTTTCCTATTTGGAACCAGTCTGTTGTTCCGTATCCAGTTCTAACTGTTGCTTCCTGACCTGCATACAAATTTCTCAAGAGGCAGATCAGGTGTTCTGGTATTCCCATCTCTTGAAGAATTTTCCACAGTTTATTGTGATCCACACAGTCAAAGGCTTTGGCATAGTCAATAAAGCAGAAATAGATGTTTTTCTGGAACTCTCTTGCTTTATCAATGATTCAATGGATGTTGGCAATTTGATCTCTGGTTCCTCTGCCTTTTCTGAATCCAGCTTGAACATCTGGAAGTTCATGGTTCACGAACTGTTGAAGCCTTGTTTGGAGAATTTTGAGCATTACTTTGCTAGCATGTGAGATGAGTGCAATTGTGCGATAGTTTGAACGTCCTTTGGCATTGCAGTGAAAACTGACCTTTTCCAACCCTGTGGCCACTCCTGAGTTTTCCAAATTTTCTGACATATTGATTGCAGCACTTTCACAGCATCATCTTTTAGGATTTGAAATAGCTCAACTGAAATTCCATCACCTCCACTAGTTTTATTTGTAGTGATGCTTCCTAAGGCCCACTTTACTTCACATTCCAGGATGTCTGGCTCTAGGTGAGTGATCACACCATTATGGTTTTCTGGGTCATGAAAATCTTTTTTGTATAGTTCTTCTGTGTATTCTTGCCACCTCTTCCTAATATCTTCTGCTTCTGTTAGGTCCATACCATTTCTGTCCTTTATTGTGCCCATCTTTCATGAAATGTTTCCTTGGTATCATTAATTTTGACAAGATCTCTAGTCTTTCTCATTCTGTTGTTTCCCTGTTTCTTTGCACTGATCACTGAGGAAGGCTTTCTTATCTCTCCTTGCTAGTCTTTGGAACTCTGCATTCAAATGGATATATCTTTCCTTTTCTCCTTTACCTTTTGCTTCTCTTCTTTTCTCAGCTATTTGTAAGGCCTCCTCAGACAATCATTTTGCCTTTTTGCATTTCTTTTTCTTGGGGATGGTTTTGATCTCTACCTGCTGTACAATGTTATGAACCTCCATCCATAGTTCTTCAGTCACTCTGTCTGTCAGATCTAATCCCTTGAATCTATTTGTTACTTCCACTGTATAATCATAAGGAATTTGATTTAGGTCATACTTGAATGGCCTAGTGGTTTTCCCTTCTTTCTTTAATTTAAGCCTGAATTTTACAATAAGGTGTTCATGGTCTGAGCCACAGTCACCTCCTGGTCTTGTTTTTGCTGACTGTATAGAGCTTGTCCATCTTTGACTGCAAAGAATATAATCAATTTGATTTTGGTATTGACTATCTGGTGATGTCCATGTGTAGAGTCTTCTCTTGTGTTGTTGGAAGAGGGTGTTTGCTATGACCAGTGCATTCTCTTGGCATAACTCTGTTAGCCTTTGCCCTGCTTCATTTTGTATTCCAAGGCCAAATTTGCTGTTACTCCAGGTATCTCTTGACTTCCTACTTTTGCATTCCAATTCCCTATAGTGAAAAGGACATCTTTTTTGGGTGTTAGTTCTAGAAGGTCTTGTAGGTCTTCATAGAACCATTCAACTTCAGCTCCTTCAGTATTACTGATTGGGGCATAGACTTGGATTACTGTGATATTGAATGGTTTGCCTTGGAAATGAACAGAGATCATTCTGTTGTTTTTGAGATGCACCTAAGTACTGCATTTTGGACTCTTGTTGACTATGATGGCTACTCCATTTCTTCTAAGAGATTCTTGCTCACTGTAGTAGGTATAATGGTCATCTGAGTTAACTTCACCCATTCCAGACCATTTTAGTTCCCTGATTTCTAAAATGTCAATGTTCCCACCAACAGTGTAGGAGGGTTCCCTTTTCTCCACACCCTCTCCAGCATTTATTATTTGTAGACTTTTGGATCGCAGCCATTCTGACTGGTGTGAAATGGTACCTCATAGTGGTTTTGATTTGCATTTCTCTGATAATGAGTGATGTTGAGCATCTTTTCATGTGTTTGTTAGCCATCTGTATGTCTCCTTTGGAGAAATGTCTATTTAGTTCTTTGGCCCATTTTTTGATTGGGCCATTTATTTTTCTGGAGTTGAGCTGTAGGAGTTGCTTGTATATTTTTGAGATTAGTTGTTTGTCAGTTGCTTCATTTGCTATTATTTTCTCCCATTCTGAAGGCTGTCTTTTTCACCTTGCTAATAGTTTCCTTTGATGTGCAGAAGCTTTTAAGGTTAATTAGGTCCCATTTGTTTATTTTTTTGCTTTTATTTCCAATATTCTGGGAGGTGGGTCATAGAGGATCCTGCTGTGATGTATGTCGGAGAGTGTTTTGCCTATGTTCTCCTCTAGGAGTTTTATAGTTTCTGGTCTTACATTTAGATCTTTAATCCATTTTGAGTTTATTTTTGTGTATGGTGTTAGAAAGTGGTCCAGTTTCATTCTTTACAAGTGGTTGACCAGATTTCCAGCACCACTTGTTAAAGAGATTGTCTTTAATCCATTGTATATTCTTGCCTCCTTTGTCAAAGATAAGGTGTCTATATGTGTTTATCTCTGGGCTTTCTATTTTATTCCATTGATCAATATTTCTGTCTTTGTGCCAGTACCATACTGTCTTGATAACTGTGGCTTTGTAGTAGAGCCTGAAGTCAGGTAGGTTGATTCCTCCAGTTCCATTCTTCTTTCTCAAGATCGCTTTGGCTATTCGAGGTTTTTTGTATTTCCATACAAATTGTGAAATTATTTGTTCTAGCTCTGTGAAGAATACTGTTGGTAGCTTGATAGGGATTGCGTGTACAGCCACTATGGAGAACAGTGTGGAGATTCCTTAAAAAACTGGAAATAGAACTGCCTTATGATCCAGCAACCCCACTGCTAGGCATACACACTGAGGAAACCAGAAGGGAAAGAGACACGTGTACCCCAATGTTCATCGCAGCACTATTTATAATAGCCAAGACATGGAAGCAACCTAGATGTCCATCAGCAGATGAATGGATAAGAAAGCAGTGGTACATATACACAATGGAGTATTACTCAGCCATTAAAAAGAATACATTTGAATCAGTTCTAATGAGGTGGATGAAACTGGAGCCTATTATACAGAGTGAAGTAAGCCAGAAGGAAAAACATAAATACAGTATACTAACGCATATATATGGAATTTAGAAAGATGGTAACAATAACCCGGTGTACGAGACAGCAAAAGAGACACTGATGTATAGAACAGTCTTATGGACTCTGTGGGAGAGGGAGAGGGTGGGAAGATTTGGGAGAATGGCATTGAAACATGTGAAATGTCATGTATGAAATGAGATGCCAGTCCAGGTTCAATGTACGATGCTGGATGCTTGGGGCTGGTGCACTGGGACGACCCAGAGGGATGGTATGGGGAGGGAGGAGGGAGGAGGGTTCAGGATGGGGAACACATGTATAATTTTTTTTTAATTAAAATTGAAAAAAAAAAAATAAAATGTCAATGTTCACTCTTGCCATCTCCTGTTTGACCACTTCCTATTTACCTTGATTCATGGACCTAACGTTCCAGGTTCCTGTGCAATATTGTTCTTTACAGCATCAGACTTTACTTCCATCAGCAGTCACATCAACAACTTGGCATTGTATTTGCTTTGGCTTCGTCTCTTCATTCTTTCTGGTGTTATTTCTGCAGTCTTCTCCAGTAGCATGTTGGGCACCTACCGACCTGGGGAGTTCATCTTTTGTGTCTTATCTTTTTGCATTTTCATACTATTCATGTGGTTCTAAAGGCAAGAATACTGAAGTGGTTTGCCATTGCCTTCTCCATTTTCAGTTTGGTTAATTTTCAGTGTTTTAGAGGGAAAAGCAAATCATAGGTTTGGGAATTAGTGACTGACCTTGGCTGGGTACTAGCCATAAACTTTGACCAAGTTACCACATTTTTCCAAGCTCCAGGAAATGACGCATGTCTTAAAGGAATGTTTTAAAGATAATGTAATTAATATGCACCTTGTAATAGGTAGTTACTAGGGTAGTTCTATTTATTTTTGATTGCTAATCATTATTTTGGAGTGTAATACTTCCTATTTGTCAACCGAGTACCTACATAGTTTAAGTTCATACAAAGCTTCCAGGTATAAACTGTTTACTCTCCAAGGTTCCGCCTCCCCCTGCTCTGTCCTCAGGGAAGGCTCACTAGCTTGTTTAGTTGAAGGACTCTCTTGCCCTCTGGTTGGGATTTGGCCAAGTGGGGATCAAAAGCAGAATAAAGGCAGAGTCAGGTTGAGGGTTTATCTCCCAGGTACCTCCCTGTGGGTCCTGCTACCAGAGGCCAGAGCTACAGTCAGGAAGCCCCTCTGTGTAGCCACCCCTCTCTCTTTCTCAGTTCCATAAACACTCCCCATCTCTTCCCCCTACTATCTTCAGGGTACTAGACCACTTCTTGTTTGCTGCTTTAAAAAAAAAATTGCTGTCAGCAACTTTATAATCTATTGAAGCCTTCTCAGTAATTCAGCTTGGAGACAGCGTCTGTTTCCTGCTAGTGTGCATATGTGCATGCTAACTTGATTTAGCAGTCTCTGATTCTTTGTGACCCCATGGACTGTGGCTCTCCACAGGATTCTCTAGGCAAGAATACTGGAGTGGGTTGCCATGATCCAAGATCCTCCAGGGGATCTTCTGATCCAGGGATCAAACCCATGTCTCTTATGTCTCCTGCATTGGTAGCCGGGTTCTTTACCATTAGTGCCACCTGGGAAGCTCATTTCCTGCTAAAGCTAGAAATAATACAAGGGTTATTACACTTCCACTATTCAGTTCAGTTCAGTTCAGTCGCTCAGTCGTGTCCAACTTTTTGCGACCCCATGAATCACAGCACACCAGAACTCCCTGTCCATCACCAACTCCCAGAGTTCACTCAAACTCACGTCCATCGAGTCAGTGATGCCATCCAGCCATCTCATCCTCTGTCGTCCCCTTCTCCTCCTGCCCCCAATCCCTCCCTGCATCAGAGTCTTTTCCAATGAGTCAACTCTTCTCATGAGGTGGCCAAAGTACTGGAGTTTCAGCTTTAGCATCAGTCCTTCCAAAGAAATCCCAGGGCTGATCTCCTTCAGAATGGACTGGTTGGATCTCCTTGCAGTCCAAGGGACTCTCAAGAGTCTGCTCCAACACCACAGTTCAAAAGCATCAATTCTTTGGTGCTCAGCCTTCTTCACAGTCCAACTCTCACAGCCATACATGACCACTGGAAAAACCATAGCCTTGACTGGACGGACCTTTGCTGGCAAAGTAATGTCTCTGCTTTTGAATATGCTATCTATGTTGGTCATAACTTTCCTTCCAAGGAGTAAGCGTCTTTTAATTTCATGGCTGCAGTCACCATTTGCAGTGATTTTGGAGCCCTAAAAAATAAAGTCTGACACTGTTTCCACTGTTTCCCCATCTATTTCCCATGAAGTGATGGGACCAGATGCCATGATCTTAGTTTTCTGAAGCTTTAAGTTTTCTGAGCTTTAAGCCAACTTTTTCACTCTCCTCTTTCATTTTCATCAAGAGGCTTTTTAGTTCCTCTTCACTTTCTGCCTATTATTACTTCCAAATTTCATTAGATTTTGTTTAATATGTGTGTATAGTTATAGTCATCAATCAGGTTCTTCCATGAGGCTTTCCGTCATAGCTAACAGAAACGTGTTATGAAGGAGGTTTGGCTGGACAGAAGCTTTAGTTTTAAGCAACAGGGTTCTGGTCATGATTCTGTATTTCTGAGCTCTGTAGTGTATCCCAGACCTCTGTCTAAGCCTCAGTTCTTTCATCTGTGAAATAGGGATAATAGTAGTTCCTATCTCATGGGATGGTTAGAATACATGTAACTGTTCAATTAATGTCAAGTGTTATATTACTATTATTATGCCCAAAACAAGAAAAGAATATCCAGCTGATCATGAATGAGCAGCGGAGCTGTCAAGTCTGCCTTCAATACTGTAACATTTCAGGCCAAGGTGGAGGTACTTAAAAACCAGGACTTGTGTGAACCCAGTGTGAACAGGAAACCAGGTGGCTGGGTGCTGGAAGAACAGTCAGCACCCTCTGGTTACAGAAAAAGTCTTGCAGGAAGCTTGGTTCCACTGCTATTTTTTTTTTTCCAACCCAGACTGTGCATCAACCTACCAGGAAAGGTTTTTTAAAACAAACTGTAGGATGTATTCCAGAGCTTTAGAATTTTCACAGAGCTACTGAAGTACTTCTGATATTCAGCCTGGGCTATCAGCCTTACCCCAAGGAGCAAGGTATTACCCTGGGTAGAGGTCACCCCCTGCTGTACCCTGTGGCCCTCCTCTGCTCCATAGCCACACAGGGACCAATCGTATCAGTCTTCAAAGAAAGCAAATAATTAGACAATTTTAGGGCTAGGATGCTAGCATTTACCTTAGGATTACCAGCCATAGATTATAAGTGGGAGTTGTTTCTTCAACTCAGATATAGAGTCCTGGTGCCAGATATTAATAAACTCAGTATTTTCTGGTGGGGGAGAGGGGAATCTCAGCCTACTGACTTCTTTTTTTGAATGTGTTTTTTTCAGCGTACTGACTTCTGACATGGTCAGTTAGGGCAAGATGTAGAAGGTCAATTTTGCTAGTGGAAGCAATCTATTGCAGATGTTCCAATTTATCAGGAGTATCTTATCAAAAGGGCTATACATAAGTCTTCACTGAGTTTTACCCTTCTAAACGGTTTATTAGTTTAGGAAACAGAATGGCCACAGCAGTTCCTGTTTCTGAAGGCTTCCATTCCAGCTCTTCCTGCCCTAGCTGACCGGAGCATGGGCAAGTCTGTGGATAGCATGTTGCCGCCACCTAGTGGTGAATGTGGCACTTTAACCTTGTGGGGGGAATAAAAATCTCTTTAGAAGAGAATTGGGTTTCCCAGGTGGCTCTGCTGGTAAAGAATCTGCCTGCGATGTGGGAGGCCTGGGTTTGATCCCCGGGTTGGGAAGATCCCCTGGAGAAGGGAAAGATTACCCGCTCTAGTATTCTGGCCTGGAGAATTCCATGGACTATATGGGGTCGCATGCAACTTTCACTTCATTTCACTTCTCTTTTTAGGAGAAAATTGGGAGAGTGGATTAGCAACATCATTTTGAAAACAATGTTGAATCCCCTATTACCTTCCAATAAATAAATAAAACCCACCCAATATATCCCTTTGACAAATTTGGATATTCTATAACTAGCTGTTATTAAAAAAAAAAAAAAAAAAAGAACAGCCATAATCATTTCCCCTCTTTTCTCTATTTACACACTACAGTAATTTTTCCTTAATTAAAAAAAAAATCAGAAATAAACTATCACCCTAACTTCTTAATATTTGGGAGGTATCTAATGTGGATATACCAATGACAGACAATGCTCTTTCAACCTTTTTAATGAACCCTTAAATATCAAATGCACAGCACTTCTGATGAATGAAATGTTTCTTCTCAGAGCCAGGAGAGCAGTTTGGAAGCACTTGGTTTTGAGTTCTAACAGAGATGAATCTCACCTTCAGAGAGATCACTTTGATAGGAATTGATAGTAATTAGATTTAGAAGCTGGAAAAAGTCAAGGTATCACCTTCCCTTTGCTGTTTTGTTGGTTGGTGATCTGACGTAAGCTCGTCCATCCTGAATTTCCCCAAGGAACTCAGAAAACATTTCTCTTTTTTTTTCTCTCTCTTACTCAGATGAGGGACTAGAAGTGTGAGAAAGAAATCGCTCATGCATTTAAGTCTGAGTTTCGCAACGCTGTCAGCATCCTCAGGCTGATGACGCCTCTCTTCGCTCAGTTCTTCTCAATGTGGTACCAGTTTTGCCGCCGGCTCTCTGTGTGATCCTGGGGAACTTGTGCATGTCAGCTGCATTTCAGTTGGACACACTTAGAAGAATGTTTTCCAGGTAATTATATTAGGGGTGAGATGGGAAGTCTGGAATCCAGAACAGAATCACTGTGAGATCCTTAGGCTGATTTTTTATTTTATTACTTTATTACTTATTTAAAAATTTATTTGCTTGCTTTATCTTCTAAATTCCACATATAAGTGGTAACCTGCAGTATGTTTCTTTCTCTGCCTGATGTATTTCACTTGGCATAATACCCTTCAGGTCCACCATGTCACCGCAGTATCTTTTGGCTGTTTGAAATGGATGGGCCTAAGAGCAGGCAAGGGAACTGGATTGCAGGGCTGGCGCTCAGCTCTCCTCTCCCAGCCGCGACCATGAGCAAAGTACACTTCCCTGTTTACAAAAAAAAAAAACAAACAAACAAACAATTCTAGCATGTTCACCATGTTCCAGACGTTGTGCATGATCACATTCCATTCTAAAGATTTCTGAGGCTGAGTTTTATTGTGTACAGTGAACAGATAAGGAGACTGAAGCCTCAGCAGTGAAGTAAACTGACCCGGAATCACACAAGGAGTATTGAAGCTGAAACATAAGCCTGTTTTGGCCCAGGCTCAAAATCATCTGGGTTTAAAATCATCTGGTTTTGCTGCATAAATTAGCACCTAAGAAATCTTTTATAGAAAGCCATTTGCTTTTAAACCAAGAACGTGCTGTCCCTGTGTGCTGCCTTATAAGAAAGAAGTAACTTGGTGCAGAGGAGGCACAGTACACACTCAATAAATGTTTGTTGAATTAATGAATAATTAGTTTATAATTGCATATCTTGCAGTGTGATATAGCTGAAAACTTCAGCTGCATATTAATAATTTTATATCTCCAGATTTTAGAATTCTTCCTTAATGACTATAAAGAACTCTACTCTTAAGACAGAGATCAGAAGCCATGTAGAAAATAAATTATAGACAGCCAAAATGAATATGCTTAATCTGTGAGACACATTTCTTTTTTCCATCTTTCCTCTCTTCACAAATTTTCACTTTTATTGTCATTTTCTGAATACTGCAAAGAAATGTGTAATGTCATTACAATTACAGATATTAATAGCATGATATAATTCAACAAATAATTTTATTTAGTGAACTCAATTTAAATATATTATTTTTCAGAGGCAAACACTAGCTAGAGATGTCATGCAGAGAAAAAAATCTAGGGGTGATCAAGTTTGGAGAAATATTTCAATCTGAAGCTGCCAGTGATTGGAGAGAATTTTAGGATGTGGTAAATATGGCATTGAGGAATGTGGCTATACATGGGCTCAGATTAAGTAGAAAGTTTGTGAGGTCAGGATACAGCTAACAATATAGGGGTGAGAGGTTGAGTTGTCTTGACTCCTACTGTGAATAGTTCAGACTTGGCTAAATGGAGGAATAGGAAAAAAAATTATAATTGGAAAACAAAGCCACAATGATTCAAACATTTCAGATTTTTCCTTTTGTAAAAATTGTGATGATTTCATGTCACCACATGCTTCCTTTTCCCCAGAAAGGAACTCGTGACATAATGGGACCATTATGGGCCTCCATTCAGGAACTTTATTTATTATTTTGGGGCACTTTCTATGTATACCACAATGAAAGCATTTTCTAGTCATTATTGTAAAACATTTTTAAATTGCAATAAAATACATATAACAAAATTTACTACCTTAACCATTTTGAAGTATACAATTTAGTGGCATTAAATAGTTCACATCATGCAACCATCACCATGATAGCTTACAGTGAAGAGTGTTGGATTCATGATCTCCAAGGAAGAAGATTTAGCTTCAGGACCAGGGACCAGACTTGATCACTCAAGAGCTTTTGTGTAGCAGAGTTTCATTAAAGTGAAAAGGGACAGAGAAAGATTCTGACATAGACATCAGAAGGGGGATGGGGAGTGCCCTTCTTGCTAGTCTTTAGCAAGCTGTTTTATGTCTGTTAGAACGTTATTGATCAGATAAGAGCAACACCTCAAGGCTGAGGGAGTTTCACCAGGCCCCTCACCCACAAAATGCATTTTTGAGATAGGATGGCAGGAAGTGTGTCATCCCCCAGCCATAAAACAATTGATATGAATACTGGTTTGTTGAGCTACTATCAGCCAAAAGTTAGTCTTGCTGCTGCTACTGCTAAGTCACTTCAGTTGTGTCCGACTCTGTGTGACCCCATAGATGGCAGCCACCAGGCTCCCCCATCCCTGGGATTCTCCAGGCAAGAACACTGGAGTGGGTTGCCATTTCCTTCTCCAATGCAGGAAAGTGAAAAGTGAAAGTGAAGTCGCTCAGTCGTGTCCGACTCTTTGCGACTCCATGAATTGCAGCACTCCAGGCCTCCCTGTCCATCACCAACTCCCGGATTTCATTCAAACTCACATCCATCGAGTCAGCGATGCCATCTAGCCATCTCATCCTCTGTCGTCCCCTTCTCCTCCTGCCCCCAATCCCTCCCAGCATCAGACTCTTTTCCAATGAGTCAACTCTTCGCATGAGGTGGCCAAAGTACTGGAGTTTCAGCTTTAGCATCATTCCTTCCAAAGAACACCCAGTACTGATCTCCTTTAGAATGGACTGGTTGGATCTCCTTGCAGTCCAAGGGACTCTCAAGAGTTCTCCAACACCACAGTTCAAAAGCATCAGTTCTTCAGCACTCAGCTTTCTTCACAGTCCAACTCTCACATCCATACATGGCTACTGGAAAAACCATAGCCTTGACTAGAGGGACCTTTGTTGGCAAAGTAATGTCTCTGCTTTTCAATATGCTATCTAGGTTGGTCATAACTTTTCTTCCAAGGAGTAAGCGTCTTTTAATTTCATGGCTGCAGTCACCATCTGCAGTGATTTTGGAGCCCAAAAAAATAAAGTCTGACACTGTTTCCACTGTTTCCCCATCTATTTCCCATGAAGAATCTCAAGGTAGAAATAAATACAGATTTTCTATGTCTTACGTTAATACTTTTCTTAGGCTGCTAAGATTCTTTGTGACCCATGGACTGTAACCTGCCAGGCTCCTCTGTCCATGGGATTTCCCAGGCAAGAATACTGGAGTGGGTTGTCACTTCCTTCTCCAGGGGATCTTCCTGACCTAGAAATCAAACCAGGGTTTCCAGCTTTGCAGGCAAATTCTTTACTGTCTGAGCCACTAGGGAAGCCCCAAGACTATCACAGTAATTGGAAAACTAATAGTTCCTGCGTTTAAGAACTGAAATGGGTACTGACTCCTCTTCTTTGACCCTCCCCCTTCCCCAGCACTCATCTCTCAAATAGAGCTTTGAAGGTGTTCTTACATGTCAGATCAGCTATGGAAATTTTCAAAATGGGTGCTCTTAAGTTTAAATGCAAATTAAAAATCTTTGGAGCTATGGTTCAGAAGATTTGCCTAGATATGAGAATTTATCTGCATTCTAATGACTTTTTTTCTCTCTGGTTAAGAGAAATACGAAGGGAACATCTGAAGGCCACCAAAGAAGAGAGGGATTAGAAGAGTGCAGTCATTGCTTATACAATTTTATGGTGCGTGTGGTGAAGACATATATATTCACCTGAAGATTTATTAGTCTGGACCCCCTCATTTGAACATTCTGTATCAGGAATACATAAATCTATAGGAAATAAAAATGTTTTATTCTTACATAAGATGGGAATAAAACAATCTATTGTGATAATGTAGAATAGAGGTCATCTAAGAAAGTAACGCTGATATGTATTGTTACTTCAATTTTAGTTCAAATTGAAGCCCCCCTTTCTTTGTTGGTGGAGAGCCTTATATTAACACACAGCTCTTTCCTGAATGATGCAAGTCAATTCCTTCCTGAATTTGTTCTCTGTGCAACACATGAGTTATTAATGATCCATATTAATCATTTTTTGGCCATAAAATCAGACACGAATTTAAAGCCACTCTCTTTGCTCCTGAAACCTGAAACAAACAAAATCAAAACACGTGCCACCATATGGGACTTTTTGTTGGGTTACATTTTTATGTTACCAGGAAGACTAGTTACTAGCAAGGTTATTAATAAGATGGTTTTAATTTTATAAACACTTACTTAAGTTAGAAAAATAATTTTAATTACATTTCTGCCTTTGTTTTAAAGGTTTCTAGAGAAGTGGCTCTCAGGTGTCACAAAGCATTAAAATTGCCTGGGATTGGGGATCCTGCCTAAAATTCAATATCTAACTTCTCTTCCCAGGAATTTTAACTCAGTAAGTCTAAGGGGTGGAACCCAGGAAATTATATGTTAAAAAACTTTTAAGACATGTGAGTTGGTGACGGACAGGGAGGCCCGGCATACTGCGGTTCATGGGGTCGCAAAGAGTCCGACACGACCGAGCGACTGAATGGAACCAAATATTCTATCAGCAAGGTGTCCACATCATTGGTGTGGAGCTCAATGAATTCTCACAAACTGAACCCACACATGTAACCAGCACCCAGTTCCAGGAACAGAATCTCCTGGCACCCAGAGCCTTCCTGTGCTCTGTCCTCGCACTCCCCTGTCACAAGGAGGACATTACGCACACCAGGACTCCAGAGGTTAGTTTTGCCTGTTTCTGTATTTCGTGGAATCAGAGGATTGTGCAATTTCTACTCTTTGATTCTGTCTTCTCTCATTCAACATTATGTTTATGAGGTTCGTCAGTATTGTTGCGTGTAATCAGATCATTCATTCTCACTGCCATGCGGTATTCCATTGTGTGACTATACCCCAATTTATGTATTCACTTGATTTTTGTTGGGTATTTGGGTCACTTCCCATTTGGTCTATTAAACTGGTCCTGCTGTAAACACTGCTGCTTGAACAACCAGTGAAAGGGGAGCCCTACAATCAAGGTTCATAAAAGAAAGTCTCAGGACCTATAAGAATAGTGCCTTAAAGCTAAAGGGGAAAATAATAATGTCAGACTTGTTTTCTGAAAAAAAGTGCTAAGAGCAAATAATAAGGCTTTTAATGTTTTAATGCTATGTCTTAAACAAGAATAGAGGGAAAGAACAGATAAAGAAAGCAGAATGACTTGACTCTTCTTACGTCTTTTCAATAAGGAAAACACTGGCAGGAAAACAATGGGTAGAGTGCACATGGTTAAGACAAAGCTGAGTCCCAGTATAGGCTAGAAGGTAGTGAGTTAATCAGTGGCAAAGTCAAATGCTAGCAAATACATCCCTTATAAAAAAAATTTTTTTAATCTGTTAATTGAAGGATAATTGCTTTACAGAATTTTGTTGTTTTCTTCCAAACATCAACATGAATCAGCCACAGATATACATATGCCCTCTCCCTCTTGAACCTCCCCTCCCATCTCCCTCCCCATCCCACCCCTCTTAGTTGTTCAGTTCAGTTCAGTCGCTCAGTCGTGTCCGACTCTTTGAGACCCCATGAATCACAGCACGCCAGGCCTCCCTGTCCATCACCAACTCCCAGAGTTCACTCAGACTCACGTCCATCGAGTCAGTGATGCCATCCGGCCACCTCATCCTTTGTTGTCCCCTTCTCCTCCTGCCCCCAATCCCTCCCTGCATCAGAGTCTTTTCCAATGAGTCAACTCTTCACATGAGGTGGCCAAGGTACTGGAGTTTCAGCTTTAGCATCAGTCCTTCCAAAGAAATCCCAGGGCTGATCTCCTTCAGAATGGACTGGTTGGATCTCCTTGCAGTCCAAGGGACTCTCAAGAGTCTTCTCCAACACCACAGTTCAAAAGCATCAATTCTTTGGCACTCAGCTTTCTTCACAGTCCAACTCTCACATCCATACATAACCACTGGAAAAACCATAGCCTTGACTAGACAGACCTTTGTTGGCAAAGTAATGTCTCTGCTTTTAAATATGCTATCTAGGTTGGTCATAACTTTTCTTCCAAGGAGTAAGCGTCTTTTAATTTCATGGCTGCAGTCACCATCTGCAGTGATTTTGGAGCCCAGAAAAATAAAGTCTGACACTGTTTCCGCTGTTTCCCTATCTATTTCCCATGAAGTGATGGGACCACATGCCATGATCTTCATTTTCTGAATGTTGAGTTTTAAGCCAACTTTTTCACTCTCCTCTTTCAACTTCATCAAGAGGCTTTTTAGTTCCTCTTCACTTTCTGCATAAGGGTGGTGTCATCTGCATATCTGAAGTTATTGATATTTCTCCCAGCAATCTTGATTCCAGCTTGTGCTTCTTCCAGCCCAGCATTTCTCATGATGTACTCTGCATATAAGTTAAATAAGCAGGGTGACAATATACAGCCTTGACATACTCCTTTTCCTATTTGGAACCAGTCTGTTGTTCCATGTCCAGTTCTAACTGTTGCTTCCTGACCTGCATACAGATTTCTCAAGAGGCAGGTCAGGTGGTCTGGTCTTCCCATCTCTTTCAGAATTTTCCACAGTTTATTGTGATCCACACAGTCAAAGGTTTTGGCATAGTCAATAAAGCAGAAATAGATGTTTTTCTGGAACTCTCTTGCTTTTTCCATGATCCAGCGGATCTTGGCAATTTGATCTCTGGTTCCTCGGCCTTTTCTAAAACCAGCTTGAACAACTGGTAGTTCACAGTTCACATATTGCCGAAGCCTGGCTTGGAGAATTTTGAGCATTACTTTACTAGCGTGTGAGATGAGTGCAATTGTGCGGTAGTTTGAGCATTCTTTGGCATTGCCTTTCTTTGGGATTGGAATGAAAACTGACCTTTTCCAGTCCTGTGGCCACTGATGAGTTTTCCAAATTTGCTGGCATATTGAGTGCAGCACTTTCACAGCATCATCTTTCAGGACTTGAAATAGCTCAACTGGAATTCCATCACCTCCACTAGCTTTGTTCATAGTGATGCTCTCTAAGGCCCACTTAACTTCACATTCCAGGATGTCTGGCTCTAGGTCAGTGATCACACCATCGTGATTATTTGGGTCATGAAGATCTTTTTTGTACAGTTCTTCTGTGTATTCTTGCCACCTCTTCTTAATATCTTTTGCTTCTGTTAGGTCCATACTATTTCTGTCCTTTATCAAGCCCATCTTTGCATGAAATGTTCCCTTAGTGTCTCTAATTTTCTTGAAGAGATCTCTAGTCTTCCCCATTCTGTTGTTTTCCTCTATTTCTTTGCATTGATCACTGAGGAAGGCTTTCTTATCTCTTCTTGCTATTCTTTGGAACTCTGCATTCAGATGCTTATATCTTTCCTTTTCTCCTTTGCTTTTCACTTCTCTTCTTTTCACAGCTATTTGTAAGCCCTCCCCAGACAGCCATTTTGCTTTTTTGCTTTTCTTTTCCAGGGGGATGATCTTGATTCCTGTCTCCTGTACAATGTCATGAACCTCAGTCCATAGTTCATCAGGCACTCTATCTATCAGATCTAGTCCCTTAAATCTATTTTTCACTTCCACTGTATAATCATAAGGGATTTGATTTAGGTCATACCTGAATGGTCTAGTGGTTTTCCCTACTTTCTTCAATTTAAGTCTGAATTTGGCAATAAAGAGTTCATGATCTGAGCTACAGTCAGCTCCTGGTCTTGTTTCTGTTGATTGTATAGAGCTTCTCCATCTTTGGCTGCAAAGAATATAATCAGTCTGATTTTGGTGTTGATCATCTGGTGATATCCATGTATAGAGTCTTCTCTTGTGTTGTTGGAAGAGGGTGTTTGCTATGACCAGTGCATTTTCTTGGCAAAACTCTATTAGTCTTTGCCCTGCTTCATTCCGTATTCCGAGGCCAAATTTGCCTGTTACTTCAGGTGTTTCTTGACTTCCTACTTTTGCATTCCAGGGGCCTAAAGGAGCTATTCCACATTCAATGTTAGAAAGGGTGGTGGTGAGGAGATACCCCTCATCCAAGGTTAGGAGCAGCGGCTGTGTTTGCTGGAGCAGCCGTGAAGAGATACCCCATGTCCAAGGTAAGAGAAACCCAAGTAAGACGGTAGGTGTTGCAAGAGGGCATCAGAGGGCAGACACACTGAAACCATACTCACAGAAAACTAGTCAATCTAATCACACTAGGACCACAGCCTTGTCTAACTCAATGAAACTAAGCCATGCCCATGGGGCCACCCAAGATGGGCGGGTCATGGTGGAGAGATCTGACAGAATGTGGTCCACTGGAGAAGGGAATGGCAAACCACTTCAGTATTCTTGCCTTGAGAACCCCACGAACAGTATGAAAAGGCAAAATGATAGGATACTGAAAGAGAAACTCCCCAGGTCAGTAGGTGCCCAATATGCTACTGGAGATCAGTGGAGAAATAACTCCAGAAAGAATGAAGGGATGGAGCCAAAGCAAAAACAATACCCAGCTGTGGATGTGACTGGTGATAGAAGCAAGGTCCAATGCTGTAAAGAGCAATATTGCATGGGAACCTGGAATGTCAGGTCCATGAATCAAGGCAAATTGGAAGTGGTCAAAGAAGAGATGGCAAGAGTGAATGTCGACATTCTAGGAATCAGCGAACTCAAATGGACTGGAATGGGTGAACTTAACTCAGCTGACCATTATATCTACTACTGCGGGCAGGAATTCCTCAGAAGAAATGGAGTAGCCATCATGGTCAACAGAAGAGTTCGAAATGCAGTACTTGGATGCAGTCTCAAAAACCACAGAATGATCTCTGTTCGTTTACAAGGCAAACTATTCAATATCACAGTAATCCAAGTCTATGCCCCAACCAGTAACGCTGAAGAAGCTGAAGTTGAACGGTTCTATGAAGACCTACAAGACCTTTTAGAACTAACACCCAAAAAATGATGTCTGGGTTGTTACAGAGCCCCTATTTGACCTCCCTGAGCCATACAGCAAATTCCCATTGGCTATCTATTTTACATATGGTAATGTACGTTTCCATGTTATTCTCTCCATACACCTCACCCTCCCCTTCCTCCCTTGCCAGTCACGTCCATAAATCTGTTCTCTACATCTGCATCTCCATTGCTGCCCTGAAAAGTTCATCAGTACCATCTGTATAGATTCCATATATATGTGTTAGCATACAATATTTTTCTTTCCCTTTCTGACTTACTTCACTCTGTAT
Source organism: Bos mutus (assembly GCF_027580195.1). NCBI lineage: Eukaryota > Metazoa > Chordata > Mammalia > Artiodactyla > Bovidae > Bos > Bos mutus. The sequence continues at coordinate 25,147,073 of NC_091622.1, read as the reverse complement.
AATAGGCTCCAGGTTCAGCCACCTCATTAAAACTGACTCAGATGTGTTCCTTTCTATGGCTGAGTAATATCCCATTGTATATAGGTACCACCGCTTCTTTTTCCATTCATCTGTCGATGGACATCTAGTTTGCTTCCATGTTCTAGCTATTATAAATAGTGCTGCAATGAACACGGGTACATGTGTCTTTTTCAATTTTGGTTTCCTCAGGGTATATACCTAGGAGTGGGATTGTTAGGTCATATGGTGGTTTAATCCTAGTTTTTAAAGGAATCTCCATACTGTCTTCCATTGTAGCTGTATCAATTTACATTCCCACCAACCGTGCAAGAGGGTTTTCTTTTCTCCACACCCTCTTCAGCATTTACTGTTTGTAGACTTTCTGATGATAGCCATTCTGACTGGTATGGGATTATATCTCATTGTAGTTTCGATTTGCATTTCTCTAATAGTGAGCAATATTGAGCATCTTTTCATATTTGTTAGCCATCTGTATATTTTCTTTGGAGAAATGCCTGTTGAGGTCTTTTTCTCACTTTTGATTACACTGACTGTTTTTCTGGTATTGAGTCATTAAACTGCTTGTATGTTTTTTTAAAATTAATCCTGTGTCAGTTGTTTCACTTGCTATTATTTTCTCCAATTTGGAGGGTTGTCTTTTCACCTTGTTTATAGTTTCCTTTGCTGTGCAAAAGCTTTTAAGTTCTATTAGGTCCCACTTGTTTATTTTTGTTTTTCCATTACTCTAGAAGGTGGGTCATAGAAGATCTTGTTTTGATTTATGTCATTGAGTGTTCTGCCTATGTTTTCCTCTAGCAGTTTTATAGGTTTATGGTCTTACATGTAGGTGTTTAATCCATTTTGAGTTTATCTTTGTTTATGGTGTTAGCAAGTGTTCTAATCTCATTCTTTTACATATGGCTGTCCAGTTTTCCCAGCATCACTTATTGAAGAGGCTATCTTTGTCCTATTCTATCTTTGCCCTGTATATTCTTACCTCCTTTGTCAAAAATAAGGTACCCATAGATGAATGGGTTTATTTCTGGGCTTTCTATCTTGTTCCATTGGTCTGTATTGCTGTTTTTGTGCCAGTATCATACTGTCTTGATGACTGTAGCTTTGTAGTATAGTCTGAAGTCAAGAAGGTTGATTCCTCCAGCTTCATTCTTCTTTCTCAAGATTGCTTTGGTTATTTGGGGTATTTTGTGTTTTAGCAAATACATTCTTATCAAAAGAACTTGTACTTGTGATTCTTATAGCCAGAGCAGAGTCCAGACCCCTGGCCTGGCAGCAACTCAGCATCCACTAGTCATGGGTAAAAGCCCTGGATTCCGGGTCTGACAGACATTGGTTTAACACCTTTGCTGTTACCTCACACTGGGTGGGGACTGTGGGCATGGCTTAACTTGAGCCGAATCTCCAGATCAGGGTCTCATAAGGCTGCAAGCCAGGGGCCAGCTGGGGCTGGGCTTTCATCTGTGGCTTGGGGTCCTCTTCAAGCTCTTGTGGTTGTTGGCTGACTTACTTCCTGGCAGCTGTAGACCTCATGACTGCTTGCTTCTTTAAGGCCAGCAGGTGAGCTGTCTGTTCTTGTGTATGCCTGCTTAGTCACTCAGTCATGTCCAATTTTTTGTGACCCCATGGACTGAAGCCTGCCAGGCTCCTCTGTCCATGAAATTACCCAGGCAAGAATACTGGAGTGGGTTGTCATGCCCTCCTCCAGGGAATCTTCCTGACCTAGGAATTGAACCAGGGTCTCCTGCATTGCAGGCGGATTCTTTACCAGCTGAGCTGCTGCTGCTGCTAAGTCGCTTCAGTCATGTCCGACTCTGTGCGACCCCAGAGATGGCAGCCCACTGGGCTCCTCCATCCCTGGGATTCTCCAGGCAAGAACACTGGAGTGGGTTGCCATTTCCTTCTCCAATGCATGAAAGTGAAAAGTGAAAGTGAAGTCGCTCAGTGGTGTCTGACCCTCAGCGACCCCATGGACTGCAGCCCACCAGGCTCCTCCATCCATGGGGTTTTCCAGGCAAAAGTACTGCAGTGGGGTGCCATTGCCTTCTCCGTACCAGCTGAGCTACTTCAACCTAAATCTCTTTTAAAGGGCTCACCTGATTAGGTCAGAACCATCCCAAATAATCACCTTTTGGTGAACAGACTTTGATAAACTCTAAGTAATTCTGATTTTAGATCTTAATTATATCTTCTAAATCTCTTCATCTTGCTTATAGAATATAATCACAGGGGTGACCTTTATTCTATTCACAGGTGCTCCCACAGTCAAGGGAAGGAGATTCCACAGGGTGTGGATACCAGGGAGAGAGAATTTGGGGGCCAGTTTATAGACACTTGCATAAGTACTATTTTCTGGGATTGCAGATACTTGATGCAAATTTAGTATTGAATCAGTGCTTTCAAAATGGACAGAAGAGAGTACTGGATGGGTAAGATACCAGATGAAATTTTATTTTTGTATTGTTTTAAATTAGCATTTTGCCTTTCACAAATTATTTGCATTACCTTCTTATAAGTTAATCAGACACTAATGACATTTTTATAGTAAATGCAAAATGAGGATAAAAATGAATAGGCCTGATCCATTCATAGCTCCAAGATGCAGCCACTTGGAGCTTGCACATGGAGAAAATGGACCTACGAGTTACCTACATATTCACACCTGTGTGAATCTGCTAGGGCTGCCATGACATAATGCCATTGACATTATGTGGCTTAAACAACAGAAGTTTATTTTTTTCAGAGTTGTAGTGGCTGGAAGTCTAAGATTAGGTTGCTGGCTGGGTTGGTTCCTGGTTAAACCACGCTTCCTGATGAGTAGATGGATGCCTCCTTGCCGTGTCCTCACATGACCTTTCTTCTGTATGTGCAGAGAGAAAAAGAGAGAGAGCGCTGGTGTTTCTTTCTTCTCTTCTAAGGATGCCAGTCCTAGCTGTTTAGGACCCACCCTTATGACCTCATGTAACTTTACCTCCTTCTAGGTCCTGTCTCCACACACAGTCATGCTGGGGGTGAGTGCTTCAGCACAGGCATCTGGGGGACACAGTTCAGTCCACAGCAATACTCAAAAGTATCCGTGGACCGTGAACAACCTGTGGAGCTTCCTGCTGCTGATTACCTGTGTTTTAGAGATTACTAATCACCATTCATAGATTCATGCATATATCCCAAGAAATCTCTCCATCTGTTTTCTACCTTTGCTGAAAATAACAGCGTCTTGGACTGATAGTCTGTTACCAAGGTAACAAGGACACACAGGCTGCCCTGAACAGTGCCCCACAGCCATCTCAGTCCACGGTTCTGACAGAATTACTGCAAACTGTGCCCAACCCAATGAGTTGTATCATTTTTTTCTGGTAATGAGAGAAGACAGGTCCTCATAAAGGGGATACAACAGAATTATGGTTACATGCCAGAAGTATATCTCCTTCTAATGGATGATGCTTGTCTCTCTCTAAGGAAAGGTGTAAACCACAAGAATATAGACACCTCTCACACATGATTTAGGTATGCCGGGCTCTGTGGTAGAGATTACTGCTTATAAACCTAGATTATGTTTTCTAAGCCTCTGTTTTAGAAAGGGGTGGGAATGTACCCTGTGAGGAAACTACATTTTCTGTGTCCCCCCACCTCCGCCTTCCTTCCCCCCTTCCTCCTGCTCCAGCTACAAGTGATCAGCGCATCCAGATTACTGCCTGGGATTCACAGAAAGGCTCTTACAGGAGGGGCACATGGCTAGCTTGTGCCCCTGTCTGTCCTTACCCGCCCCTGCCTTTCTTCTTGTTTTCTTCCTGGATTATTGATGTGATTCCTGGCAACAGAGTAGCCATTTGGATGATTAGAACTTCAGGCACTATCTGGAATAAGAGTTAAACTCCAGAAGAGAAGCTGCACCTTAAGCAAGATGGACCTAAATGTGGAACAAGCCTAGGTCCATAATGACACTATGAAAGTGCTGTTATCAACCACGGAACTCTTTCACATGAGGGAGAAATAATCTCTGCTACTAGCTGCATAAAGCCAATTCCTAACTGGTAGAAAGTATAGAAAGAAAATCTCAAAATGCAAAAATTATTTTGGAAAATCCTTTAAACCCCCCATAAATAATATGTAAATCCTGAATGGGTTCCTTTAATTCTTGGAGCCAGTCAGGAAAACAAGATTGTATTAAATTCTATCCTTGTATTGTTGTAAATTAAGTGTTTGCCCTTCAGGAATTAGCTACATTGCTTTCAGAGACAGTAATTCAGCTATCAAAAGTCATGTGTGGTCTGAAAAGAAAAATATTGGGAAGCACCAGTATATATAATCCTGACAGTTGACAGCAACATATATGTTTGTACACTTGTGTGTGTGCATAGTAATTTCATCTTTAATTTTCATAGAGAACTTTATGACTTTAATTGTATTACTTAATATATGTTTATGATTTTTAATTAACATTTCAATTCTTTTTCAAGGCTGTTGAACAGTCATCAGCATGGTCATCCTGATTATTCGAGCAGGATGACTGGGCTTCTTTAAAGTCATTCACACTTTCTCCCTACGTCGTTTTTGATGAGCTAAGTTTGGTTACATCTGCATGGTATGTGTTCTTTAAGCAAAATTCTGCAGAGAATTATCGAAATTCTTCCCCCACCCTCTGTTGTTCTTTCTCTTGCATTTGATTCAGCTCTATTTTACATTCAGAGATGAGAAAAGTCATTGCTGCCAAGTGGCTCTGTCAAGCTGTGGGTAGGTAGAACTCTAAGAAGAATGACAAGTGGAGAGGTTCTGGAACTCAGATTTCCCCAAGGAATGTTACCAGGTTGCTAAGCTATATAGAGTATCTTAACAACCAGGGAGCCACATAGGGCTCAGCCCTTGGAGCAAGAGTGGGAGAAACTGGAGGGAGACAGTTACATTCATTTGGAAGCCTTGGACATTAGTCTGTCTCTGCCAATTAAGGATTCCCAGCTCAAGTACAAAGATTTCAGGAAATCAATGACAACTGAAGATAGACCCATTACAAGGCTTGAAGGGTATCACAAGCCTTGAGTTCCTGTCAGCCAGACCACCTTCCTTTAAAATTGACCTCAGGTATAATTTTAAATTCATCATTAAAATAATTTTTTTAAGTTTTAGGTTTGATTTAGTTGATGGACCACAGTTGAGCTGACCTTTTCAAGACTACATAAAAGCCAATTAAATCTGTTTTGAGGAAATGGGGCATTGCCTTTTAAAGTAAACCACCTATTTTTGAGAGATCAACAAATAAAAAAATGCTGAATTTGTGGGATAAGAACATTCATTCTTTGAAAAGCTTTACTTAATATTTATTGAGCATAAACAATGTGACAGGTGGAAAATTGGACTAGATCACTGTCTGCTTGATACATCCTACTGAGAGAAGCAAAAAATAAACACAGAAATGTAAAAAAAAAAGTCAGAGTGACATACATTATGAGTTATGAAGACAATTTAAAGAGGGTTGAGGGAAAGAGAATGGGATAATGGTAGAAATGACTTTGGAGAGGGGTAGGAAGCCCTCGGAGAAGGAAATGGCAACCCACTCCAATATTCTTGCCTGGAAAATTCCATGGACAAAGGAGCCTGATGGGCTACAGTCCATGGGGTTGCAAAGAGTCGGACATGACTGAGCACACACACATACACAGGAAGCCTTTTGGAGAAAGTCTTACCAGACAAAGCCATGAACAAGGTGAGGGAGGAAGTGATGGGAAGATCTGGGTGGCTAGGGGCTCTGCAAATGTAAAATGGTTCTGCATTCATCACCTAAATAACAGTCTTCACATCTGAAGGAATTCAGAGTAACTTGGCTGCTCATTGATCAGCTATCATTGTCTTCTTTTGTAAGCATACATTTTGCATATGTGCTATTTTGGACTAAATTAAATCTGTATTTAATACACATCTGCATGGTATTTTCCAAGTTAATGGCCAGGACTAGATTGATTAATAATATTTTTAAAACTACCTATTCTGAGGATTTTGTGTCATGTGGTCTAGATAAAATTTAATAATTTACTAATATATAGGTAGATTTTAGAGGCTTTAGAAGAGGAAATATTTTTCCCAGTCCTTACATGATTCCGAGTGGTGAATGGTAATTTTAATTAGATTTTCCCACAGAGTTACCTTTATACAGGTTTTTCTTCTGTTCTTCAGGATGAAAGCACAGTTTTAGACTCACAATTAAAATAGAATTATAAACAGAACTTGGCTACTTTGACTCAGCAAATCTTTTGGATGTATCCTCTTAAGATATTTCAGCCTAGGTTTTATAATAAGGCAGTCAGGCAAGTGGTGATGGAATTCCAGTTGAGGTTAAGGAAGTCCAGTTGAGCTGTTTCAAATCCTAAATGATGATGCTGTGAAAGTTCTGCACTCAATATGCCAGCAAATTTGGAAAACTCAGCAGTTGCCACAAGACTGGAAAAGGTCAGTTTTCATTCCAATCCCAAAGAAAGGCAATGCCAAAGAATGCTCAAACTACCGCACAGTTGCACTCATCTCACACGCTAGTAAGTTCAGTTCAGTCACTCAGTTGTGTCCGACTTACAATGACCCCATGAACTACAGCATGCCAGGCCTCCCTGTCCAACACCAACTTCCGGAGTTCACCCAAACTCATATCCATCGAGTCGGTGATGCCAACCAGCCATCTCATCCTCTGTCATCCCTTTCTCCTCCTGCCCCCGATCCTTCCCAGCATCAGGGTCTTTTCCAATGAGTCAACTCTTCACATGAAGTGGCCAAAGTATCAGAGTTTCAGCTTCAACATCAGTCCTTCCAATAAACACCCAGGACTGATCTCCTTTAGGATGGACTGGTTGGATCTCCTTGCAATCCAAGGGACTCTCAAGAGTCTTCTCCAACACCACAGTTCAAAAGCATCTATTCTTCGGCACTCAGCTTTCTTCACAGTCCAACTCTCACATCCATACATGACTACTGGAAAAACCGTAGCCTTGACTAGATGGACCTTTGTTGGCAAAGTAATGTCTCTGCTTTTAAATATGCTATCTAGGTTGGTCATAACTTTCCTTCCAAGGAGTAAGCGTCTTTTAATTTCATGGCTGCAATCACCATGTGCAGTGATTCTAGAGCCCCCCAAAATAAAGTCTGCCACTGTTTCCACTGTTTCCCCATCTATTTGCCATGAAGTGATGGGACCACATGCCATGATCTTCGTTTTCTGAATGTTGAGCTTTAAGCCAACTTTTTCACTCTCCTCTTTCACTTTCATCAAGAGGCTTTTTAGTTCCTCTTCACTTTCTGCCATCAGAGTGGTGTCATCTGCATATCTGAGGTTATTGATATTTCTCCCAGCAATCTTGATTCCAGCTTGTGCTTCTTCCAGCCCAGCGTTTCTCATGATGTACTCTGCATATAAGTTAAATAAGCAGGGTGACAATATACAGCCTTGATGTATTCCTCTTCCTGTTTGGAACCAGTCTGTTGTTCCATGTCCAGTTCTAACTGTTGCTTCCTGACCAGCACACACTAATAAAGTAATGCTCAAAATTCTCCAAGCCAGACTTCAACAGTATGTTAACCGTGAACTTCCAGATGTTCAAGCTGGTTTTAGAAAAGGCAGAGGAATCAGAGATCAAATTGCCAACATCTGCTGGATCATCAAAAAAGCAAGAGTTCCAGAAAAACATCTACTTCTGCTTTATTGACTATGCCAAACCCTTTTACTGTGTGGACCACAACAAACTGTGGAAAATTCTTAAAGATATGGGGATACCATACCATCTTACCTGCATCTTGAGAAATCTGTATGCAGGTCAAGAAGCAACAGTTAGAACTGGACATGGAACAACAGACTGGTTCCAAGTCGGGAAAGGAGGATGTCAAGGCTATATATTGTCACCCTGCTTATTTAACTTACATGCAGAGTACATCATGAGAAATGCTAGGCTATATGAAACACAAGCTGGAATCAAGATTGCTGGGAGAAATACCAATAACCTCTGATATGCAGATGACACCACTCTGATGGCAGAAAGTGAAGAAGAACTAAAGAATCTCTTGATGAAAGTGAAAGAGAAGAGTGGAAAAGTTGGCCTAAAGCTCAGCATTCAGAAAACTAAGATCATGGCATCTGGTCCCGTCACTTTATGGCAAATAGATGGGGAAACCGTGGAAACTGTGACAAACTTTGTTTTTTTGGGCTCCAAAATCACTGCAGATGGTGACTGCAGCCATGAAATTAAAAGACGCTTGCTCCTTGGAAGGAAAGTTATGACCAACCTAGACAGCATATTAAAGCAGAGACATACTTTGACAACAAAGGTCTGTCTAGTCAAGGCTATGGCTTTTTCAGTAGTCATGTATGGATGTGAGAGTTGGACTATAAAGAAAGCTGAGTGCTGAAGAATTCATGCTTTTGAACTGTGGTGTTGGAGAAGACTCTTGAGAGTGCCTTGGACTGCAAGGAGATCCAATCAGCCCATCCTAAAGGAAATCAGTCCTGAATATTCATTGGAAGGAGTGATGTTGAAGCTGAAACTCCAGTACTTTGGCTACATGATGCAAAGAACTGACCCATTTGAAAAGACCCTGCCTGATGCTGGGAAAGATTGAAGGTAGGAGGAGAAGGGGACGACAGAGGATGAGATGGTTGGATGGCATCACCTACTCAATGGACATGAGTTTGAGTAACTTCCAGGAGTTGGTGATGGACAGGGAGGCCTGGCATGCTGCAGTCCATGGGGTCACAAAGAGTCAGACATGACTGAGCGAAGCAACTGAACTGAACTGAGTCAGGCAAGACCCAAGATATTTAGTAAGAATAGTTTAAATGTTCACATTTGCAAATTGTTTAGTTTAAAAAAGGGATTAATATAAAGAAGGGTAAGTTTTCTAACACTATCACTGGCATTTAGTTGCAATGTCCTGTTCTTACCTGAGTGGAAAGCTTGGAGTTTGAGCCTATTTATATAGCTCTGCTGAGCAGCAGTTACTGACACCCACAGTTAGGTGACTAAAACATGTTTTTAGTACTCTGCTTCTCACCATTTGGGGATATGCTCTTTAAAATCTGAACATGTGATGGGAATGCGTCTTCCATGTGAACATTACCGTCATGTGTAGCACGGTGGGGAAAGAGGCTGACAACTCCTACTGTCTATTATATAGTAAATACCTATGAAGCTAGACTACTAGAAAGTGTGTTTTCCCCCCCTTGTGTTGTTTTTTAAACTTTTTTGGCTTTTAAAATATGTCTACTATTCATCATATGACTGTATTTCAAAGTGAAAGTCACTCAGTTGTGTCTGACTCTCTGCGACCCCATGGACTATACAGTCCATGGAATTCTCCAGGCCAGAATACTGGAGTGGGTAGCCTTTCCCTTCTCCATGGGATCTTCCCAACCCAGGGATCAAACCCAGGTTTCCTGCATTGCAGGCAGATTCTTTACCAGCTGAGCCACAAGGGAAGCCCAAGAATACTGGAGTGGGTAGCCTATCCCTTCTCCAGCAGATCTTCCCAACCTAGGAGTTTGGTCCCTAGTAAATAATCCATGGAAAATTTGTAGAAGTAACTAAAGTTGATTTAGTCTACTGAATCCATCCATCATATATATGTGTTTTCCATTGATGGATTTCTCTAATACTGGTTTAGGGAAACTTTTAGTTACTTCCTTACAAAATCAGTGAGATTTCTGTTTCTCTAATAAAGATAATACTTATGAGTAAGTAAGTTATATATTTCCTTGTCTCTACTTCTATTAATTCCTTACTTTAGTAATATGTTCTATTTTTTCTCTTGTTTTGAGAGGAAAAAAATCCACCCTTTATGAGAATGAATGATCGTTTCATTTCTTCTAGATTTGTGTCTTAAAAAGTTACAGTCCAAAATCAATTGTTATAAAGAGAAATCTTTAATAGATAAATATTATTTCAAGCCAATTAATGGACTTGAAAGCTGTTAAAATCACTGAGCAATGAATTATCAATTAAAAAGTGCTGAAATCAATATAGGCAATAGGAAGGAGAGTAAGATGTGGGCCATTATTAATAACAAAATGTTCCTAGTTTGAGGTGGTGGTGGTTTAGTCACTAAGTCGTGTCTGACTGTGAGCGACCCTATGGCCTGTAGCCTACCAGGCTCCTCTGTCCATGGGAATCTCCAGGCAAGCGTACTGGAGTGGGTTGCCTTTTCCTTCTTCAGGGAACCTTCCTGACTCAGGGATTGAACCTGCACCTCTTGGGTCTCCTGCACTGCAGGCAGATTCTTTACCGACTGATCCACCAGGGAAGCTCTAGTGAGGTAGTTGTTTTTCAATTGCTAATATTTTTAGAGCGGTTTTTAAGCTTATGGAAAAACTGAGCAGAAAGTACAGGGAGTTCCATATCCCTCTGCCCAGCTTCTCCTATTATTAACCTTGCAGTAGTGTGGTACATTTGTTACAACTGATGAACCAATACTATACATTATTAACTAAAGTCTATAGTTTACATTACAGTTCACTCTCTGTTGTATAGTTCTGTGGGTTTTGACAAAATGCATAATGTCATGTATCCATTTTCATGGTATTGAACAGTATAGAGGTTTCACTGCCTCCCAGATCCCCTATGCTCTACCTATTCATTACTCCTCCACTTCCCCTCTGGAACCCTTGGGAACTGCTGATCTTTTTTATAATCTCTAGTTATCCTTTTTCTGGAATGTAACATATTTAAAATTACACAGCATGTAGCATTTTCAAATTGATCTCACTTAGTAATATGTGCTTGCCGTGCTGTGCTTAGTAGCTCAAATCAGATCAGTCGCTCAGTCGTCAGTCGTGTCCAACTCTCTGAGACTCCATGAACCATAGTCCACCAGGCTCCTCTGTCCATGGGGATTCTCCAGGAAAGAATACTGGAGTTGGTAGGTTCTCTCTTCTCCTGGGGAACTTCCCAACCCAGAAATTGAACCAGGGTCTCCTGCATTATAGGTGGATTCTTTACCAACTGAGCTACCTGGGAAGCCTGTTTAAGTTTCCTTAAACATGTCTTTTCAGGGCTTGAAAACTCATTTCTTTTTAGCACTGAACAGTATTCCAATGTATGGAGGTACACATTTTGTTTACCCATTCCTACTGAAGGACACCTTGATTACTTCCAATTTTTGGCAATTATGAATAAACATTATTTGTAGGTTTCTGTGTGGATGTGTTTTCAACTCTCTTTGAGTAAACTTGGAATGCGATTGCTAGATCCTGTGATAAGAGTATATTTAGCTTTGTAAGAAACTTCTAAACTGTTGTCTAAAGTGGCTGTATCATTTTGCATTCCCATCAATGGTGAATGGGCATTCCTGTTGCTCTACATCCTCATCAGCATTTGGTGTTGTCAATGTTTTGGATTCTAGCCATTTTTAACAGGTGTAGCAGTATCATATTGTTTTAATTTGCAATTCTCTAATGACAAATGATGTTGAGTATCTTTTCATATGAATGCTTATTTGCCATCTGATAATCTTTGATGGGCTTTCCTGGTGGGTCAGATGGTAAAGAATCTGCATGCAATGAGGGAGACCTAGGTTTGATCCCCAGGTCGGGAAGACCCCTGAAGAAAGGAATGGCAACCCACTCCAGTATCCTTGCCTGGAGAATCCCATGGACAGAATCTTCTTTGATGAGGTGTTCAGATCTTTTGCCCAGTTTTTAAGTGGGCTATTTATTTATCTTTTACATCTTAGGCCTATGACACTGGGTCTAATAAACAACTGTTGAGTGGTTGAAGAAAAATCATTAATTACCGAATACAGCAAATAACATGTCCAAAACTCTCCAGTTTATTATCTGTAGATGTAATATCATTCTTTTGCTATGGGATTTTTTTTCTCCTTCAAGTTTTACCATCCTCTCAGAAGATACAAATTTAAGATGCTGGTTTTCTTAAGAGTACAGTATGAAAAGTCCTCATTTACAGTAAACGGAATGTAAAGCACATTTGTGGCTATTTTATTTTAAAGTTAACATTACATCAAAATTGATTGATAATCATGTCATATATTTTATGTTGGTGATGTTTTACGTTTCTCACAAGTGCTTCAATTTTTGCAGGGAAAAATTTTTATCTGTTCCGCTTATGTCTATCTTGATTTTAATGTTTACAAAAATTTGGTCTTAAAGTAAAATTAGCCTCACATTAACAAGTAACATTCTTAATGTCTTTCTTCTGACTTAAGAGACAACTCGGGGCAAACAAAGATGATGGAGAAACGTTTGATGTGCAAGAAAATGTCTAGAACCCCTTGTCTAAACAATTGTCATGCTGTGATTTCAGGGTCTGAGCACCTCTGGAAGTGAGGTTAACAAGGTACACTCCAAGACCTTCTGTGCCAAGAGTGGAGAGGAGGAAACCAACACTCTGTGAACATGAGCCTCAAATCCCCGATGTCTGCTCCTCAGTTTGAGAGCAAAGGCAGCCATATTTCAGCTAGAAATGGAAGCTGTTTTCTAGTCAGGCACACTCCTCATCCCAGAAGGGTCTGCCACATCAAAGGTGAGGTAATTCAGAGTCCTAGAATGTCTCTCTCTCCTCTATATTTGGACTACTTGATGATTCCAGTCGGTAAACACAGGGGTGTTATTCAAAACACCAAACCACTGGTGAGGCACAGGCGCTGACTGTTGGGACCAGATGCCAGCACTGGAGCCAGGGCAGAAGAGGCCTGCAGACAACCCCTGTGCAGGCACTTACCCCTGGATTACTTGGTTGATAGGAAAGGGACCTGGAGAGGTGCCAAAGGGGCCACTCAGGAAGCTCAAGGCAGCAACTGACGCAGTGGTATGAAAGTATCTCAATTTTTGACAACCTGTACAGTCGTGTTAACATCTACATGTTAAATACCAGCCTGGAGAACCATGCATGTCATTCACTCTTTCATTCTCTCTCAATCCTTTTTCTCCTCCTTCTCCCTTTCCCCCTTTCCTCCCTCTCTCCACCTTTCCCTCTCTTTATCATTTTGAAAATTTAGTTTTGGTCATACTGTACACTCCTGAATTTTTTCCTCTATTCCTGTAGTTTCTGTTTTTTTGTTTTTTTTAATTCTGCAGTAAATGTTGGAATCCCTTCACAGGTAAGTCCTTGGCCATTTTGTCTTTTTAGTATATACCATAATCCTAGTCAAATTTACTAATTCTCACTGCAAAACATTATCCAGAAGCTTCTTGTGCAATTTCTTGGGAAACAAAGCAGCCATCTGTCTCTAATAATTCACTTATTAACAGAGCTGTGTCCTGCACACATATGCTTCCTAAGCTGCCCAGTTTTATATAACATGGCATTGATACTAAAAAGAGGGCCGGGATATAATTCAATATGAGCCAAAAGCAAATAGCTATTATAGGAGAATGAATGAACCCAGAAGGCTCTGAGGAAGGAGGTTCCTTTTTTTCTAGGTTTTCCTTCCTTCCTTCCCACACAACTTACCTTGTCCTGCCTCCTGTTCCTCACTCTAATGACTCTCTCTTCTGCCAGCACAGAAGAGCCAATGTGTCTTTTATGGGGCCTTGTTACGTTGAGACATTCTAGATTCTTTCAAAAATCTAAATCTGATATTCCTAAAGAGGGCTAACATAGTCCCTCTTAGTCATTATTAAGACATGGGAAATGAGAGGTCTGTCTGGGATAGCAGTAAATCTACTCCACTTAACTCCCAAAGATCAAAGATGTGGGCCTTGGTTCTCAAAGCTAACAAGATGGCAGGACATTTTAAGAAGGGATGTGTTGCAAACATAATTTGCTACACTGACTTTTAAAGATTGTCCACCCAGCACTGGTTCATAAAATCAGAAGTCTGACATCTTTACATACATTTTATAATATCTAGTTTGAAAATTGTTGGGAATTCAAAGAAAACCTGCCAAAAACCTAACCTGGTGGTTTGTTCTTCTTATCTGTACTCACTTAGGTTTGAATAACATTCCAATCTGTAATGTGAATGATGATGAGAACTCATTTAGAACATTGTGGGGTGTTGGCCAGTCCCACCACTCACAGAAAGATGAGATACCATATGCCAGATGCAGCTACCCACCCAGTGCTGTGGCCACGGAGAGCCCTGTCTCGCCAGCCCTTAACGGGGTCAAAGTGCCCCCACGGCCTCATTCTGGTGAGTCCCTCCCAATTCATGAAATCTTTTCTGAGGCTTCCTGCCAACTCTCAGGAGGGAAAATATCTATATAATTGCTCACATAGCTGCAGTCATTTTCAAATAGTCATGACATTTTCCTACTGTGAAATAGTTATTCATTATAAAAATTTCCACTCACCTAATCTCAATTCAGTTCAATACTGTTAATAAATATGATTTAAAAAGATCATTATTATTAATTGTGCCCAAGCCAAATTTGGCATGGTTCTAGTCTCTAAGCCCTACAAAAGTACCTGAGAGAGACCAAAAATGAATGTTAGCCAACATTGGTAGAGAAACTACTCCAGACCAAAACTGTGTCAGGGAAATGCAGTGAGGATGGAATGTCATGTTCACCTTTTCCTCACTGGATGGTCACCTCCTTAAAGTCAGGGCCCAGTTTTACTATTCTCCCAGGTCCTGAAACAGAACCTGATCTTTAGCAAACATTTAATTCAATTAATTCATGCTTATTAAGTTAAATTTAAAGTGATTACTCAAAAGTACAGCATGATGACTGTAGTTAGTAATACTATATCATATATTTGAAAGTTAACACAGTAGATTTTTAAATTTCTCATTACAAGAAAAAATATGCAACTAATAATCATTTTACAATATACATATATCAAATCATTATGTCATACAGGGAGTTCTAGATGGTAGAAATTATATCCAGTACTTTTCCCTCTGTCCTTTATAATTACAAACTATTACTAACACTTTCAGGGCATATGAAAATTATTTTGGCATAATGTGGTAAAACACATATATCTTCTAAAAGGTAACAGTAAGACGAATAGATTCCATTCTAGAGTCTTCACATGAGTTAATTCATTTCATCCTTTTCACCAGCAATGAAGAATTAAAACCCACTTATTCCACCATCTTTCTAGTGTCCCTTCTTGTATTGTAGAACCTAGAAACCTACAAATTACTTTTGCAAGAGTCCCTTGATGAGAATGAGGAGTTGCCATCTGGTAAGACTTATACTGCAGACGTAGGGCTAAAGTCATCTTTTTAGCTGCTGTCTGCTATCAAGTGTGGCTGGAGACATGGAGCTTTCCTAAGACAGCATCTCAGTGTTCAGATACTGGATTTATGAGTGTTAAAAGGCAAAGTCAGCCAATGTGGTGATCTTCTGATTGCAACAGTGATCCAATGCCTAAGATTTAGCCTCATGGATATTGTGACAGCAGTTGACATGGCCATGGCCTCCCGAGTTTCCTTCCTCCAATTGTGATAAAGGCTGTGCCCGCCCTGGTGGGTCAGGCACATGGTATTGTTCTTGAAGTGATTTGTGAAGATCAAGACAGAGTTCACTCTCACCTTCTCCCACTGTGTCCATAAGTCTATTCTCTACTAGCACTGACATATATACACTATCATGTGTAAGATAGTGAGAAGTTGCTATATAACACAGGGAGCCCAGCCTGGTGCTTTGTGATGACCTAGAGGGGTGGGGAGAGTGGAGGGGAGGGAGGCTCAACAGGAAGGGGATATACATATATGATAATTTATATATTAATATATAATAATGTATATATATTAATGACAATTCATGCTGTTGTGACTATACAGGGGATATATATATTTATATAAAAGGGATATATATAATTTTTATATATGTGATAATTTATGTATATATGTGACAATTCACATTGTTGTACAGCAGAAACCAACACAATGTTGTAAAGCAATTTTCCACCAATTAAGAAAAATCTATATAAAGAGTTCACTGCTCCAACTGTAATATTACAAACAGCTAAATTCTATGTATTATTTACATTTTTGCTTAAAATAGATGAGAGGTTTCTGTTTCCCACAAGTGGACACTAAGCAGAATCACTATCCATAACTTCCTTCTCACTACTTGGAGAGAGGTAACTTTATATTAAAAAAAAAAAATCTTTCCTCAGCTAGAACTAATGAATTCAGTTACTACTGTGTATATGCACAAAATCTTTTCAGCTTTTAAAAAATTGTTTTGTTAACTATGGCTTCAGTGGTGGGGGGGGGGGGAAAAACAGCATCACACAGAATGTTTATTTAAATGAATGCAAAAGGAAATTAAGCAAATATTTAAGTGTAATTAAGGGTAATTTAATTAGATGGCTATGTGAAATTGGCAGGGTTGCAAGACAGATGAAGTACATAGAATAAAGAATGTAATTATAACTCAACACACATCTCTTTTTGTCTACAGGGCAAAGAGTACACATGTAATCTCTTTAGTTAGAGAAAGTGACAGTCATATGGACAGAAAACAAAGAAAACATGTCTTATACTGAAATACATACTTTTTAAGAACCAGTTTACCCAGATCAAGAAAGTTCTTGTAGTATTTCTTTATCGCTTCTTCATGGGCATAGAATTCATTTTATAAATACACTTTTATTATGTTGTTAAAGTATAATTCTACCTGCAGGTTTTCTAGTATTTATAAACAGATACCTGGGTTGACTCTAATTGAAATTCAGATGTACTCTCATCCATTTCAGCAAGTGATGGATGTATCATGTGGTAGAAATTATTTTTCAGTTTGATCTAAATAAATATATTTTTCCTGTCATTTCAGAGCCCTGTCGAAAAGTCAAGGAGTGCTTCAAAACTTCCAGTGATAATCCCTTAGTAATTAAAAAGGTAAAGAATCAACTATTTATAGCTACCTATTTGGTTTTGACTTCTATCATTTCCTCTCCTTCTCTTCACATATATATCTTTCTGGAAAAGAGTTTTTCACAATATTTTTTTTTCCTACAGCTTTAAGTATAATTAACATGATATAAAATGTACATTTTTAAAGAGTTCAGATTGATGAATTTTGACATACTTATTCACAGACTGAAATCAAGAGAATAAAGACTTCCCGAAATTTTCTCATGACCCTGGCCCTCCCACAGGCAAACATTTATCTGCTGTCACTAAAGATTACCATGCATTTTTTAGGATTTTAGGTAAATGAAATTTACAGTGATCTTTAAAAAAATCTGGTTTCTTTAACTCAGCATGTTTAAGACTCATTCATCTTGTTATGCGTATCATTCCTTTTTTTATTGCTGAGTAGTATTCAATTATATTGGTATCTCACAATTTGTTTATATGTTCACCTGTTGATGGACTTACGTTGTTTCCAGTTTTTAACAAAGCTGATATGAACATTTGTGTACAAATCTTTGTATGGATATATATTTTCTCTTGGGTACATAAGTAGGAGTGGAATGACTGGGTCTTACAGTAGTGTGTGTGTTAGCCATTCAGTCGTGTCTAACTCTTTGCAACCCCATGGACTGTAGCCTGCCAGGCTCCTCTGTCCACAGGATTCTCCAGGCAAGAATACTGGAGTGGATTGCCATTTCCTCCTCCAGGGGATCTTCCCAACCCAGGGATCAAACCTGGGTCTCCTGCATTGCAGGCAGATTCCTTACTGTCTGAACCACCAGGGAGGCCAGGTCTTACAGCACATGTATGTTTAAATTTTTAAGAAACCGCCAAAGTTTCCAAAGTGGTTATAGGATTTTACATTCTCACCAGTTATATATAATGGTTTTCTTTCCTGCATATCCTGTTAAAACTTAATATGACCAATATTTTATTTGGCCAATCTAGTGGGTGTGCAATGGTATCTCACTGTGGTCTTAATTTACATTTGTCCAATGACATGTTTTCATGTTTTTACTTGCCATCCATGTATTTTTTTTACATAAAGTATATGTTCAAATATTTTGTCAGTTTTTTCAATTAGGGTGTTGGTCTTTTTATCATTAAGTTTTAAACATTTGTTATATATTCTAGATACAATTCTTTTGTCACACATACATTTAGCAAATGTTTTCTTCCAATTGAGGCTTACTGTTTTTTTAGGTATTAGTGTCTTTTGAAGAATCAAAATGTACAATTTTTATAAATCCCAAATTAAAAATCTTTTTCCTGTGGTTTCAAACTCACATGCTGTTTATTTGTTTCTTGTGCCTTACTGCAATGGCTAACCTCTAGTACAATGCTGAATTTAAGTGAGGACAGCAGACATTCTTGCCTTGTACCTAATCACAGGGGGAAAACATTCAGACTTTTGCCATTGTGGTATTAGTTTACTTTATCCAGAGGTGCCCTTTACATGGCTGAAGCAGTTTCTAGTGTTCTGAGAGTTTTTATCAGAAATGGGGGTAGGATTTTGCCAAATGCTTTTGCAGCATGTATTTGAAATGATCATGTGATTTTTCTTTTATAGTCTGTTAATAATGGTGAATTGCATTGGTTAACCAAATGTTAAACTAGACTGCACTGCTGAGGGAAAACTCCACTTGATTATGATGTATTATTCTTTTTATATATTTAATTTCATAAAACAGTGGTTAGCATTTTTGTGTCTATGTGCATAAAGGATATTTGTAGTTTATTGGTAATGAATGTCTTTCCCGGTTTTGGTAAATGGGTTTATAAAATCAGTTGGAAACTCCTTTTAATAGTCTAGGAAATTTTATGTATAATTAGTATTATTTTTTGTTTAAAAGTTTAGTAGAATTCTGCAGTGAAACCATCTGAACCTGGAGTTTTCTTGAAATCAAGATTTTGGTTATGTTTTTCAAAAAATGTGTCCATTTCATCAAAGTTGTTGAATTTACTGATAAGAAGTCATTCATAAAATATCCTTTAAAATATTATATAATCTGCAGATGTTCTGTCTCTCACTCTTGATATCGGTATGTAACTTGTCTTTTTTTTTCCTGATGCTCCTAGAGGTTTATTAGTTTTATTATTAAAGAATCAGCGTTTCATTTCATTGATGATCTCTATTTTTTGTTTCTATTTCACTGACTTTGGTTCATGTCTTTATATAAGATGAAAACTTATGTGTTGAATTGAGACATTTTCCCTTTCTAATATAGGCATCAGTTCAGTTCAGTCACTCAGTCGTGTCCGACTCTTTGTGACCCCATGAATCGCAGCACGCCAGGCCCCCCTGTCCATCACCAACTCCCGGAGTTCACTGAGACACGTCCATTGAGTCAGCGATGCCATCCAGCCATATCATCCTCTGTCGTCCCCTTCTCCTCCTGCCCCCAATCCCTCCCAGCATCAGAGTCTTTTCCAATGAGTCAACTCTTCACATGAGGTGGCCAAAGTACTGGAGTTTCAGCTTTAGCATCATTCCTTCCAAATAAATCCCAGGGCTGATCTCCTTCAGAATGGACTGGTTGGATCTCCTTGCAGTCCAAGGGACTCTCAAGGATCTTCTCCAACACCACAGTTCAAAAAGCATCAATTCTTCGGCGCTCAGTTTTCTTCACAGTCCAACTCTCACATCCATACATGACCACTAGAAAAACCATAGCCTTGACTAGACAGACCTTTGTTGGCAAAGTAATGTCTCTGCTTTTCAATATGCTATCTAGGTTGGTCATAACTTTTCTTCCAAGGAGTAAGCGTCTTTTAATTTCATGGCTGCAGTCACCATCTGCAATGATTTTGGAGCCCCAAAAAATAAAGTCTGACACTGTTTCCCCATCTATTTCCCATGAAGTGATGGGACCAGATGCCATGATCTTAGTTTTCTGAATGTTGAGCTTTAAGCCAACTTTTTCCCTCTCCACTTTCACTTTCCTATATTACTATAATTTTTCTACAAACACTGCTTTGGCTGCATCCTCCAAATTTTACTTGCTGAGTTTTCCTTTTCATTCTGCTCAACATACTACCTACTTTCTTTTAAACCTCTTGTCTCGTGAGTTACTTAAAATTACATTAATTTCCAAATATTTGGGGATTTTAAAGTTATCTTTATATGATTGATTTCCAATTTAACTCCATTATGGTCAGAGAACACCCTTTACTTTGAAACTTTTTATTTATTGAGATGTTATATGGTCCAGAGTATGTCCAACCTTGATAAATTTTCCATATGTCTATAAAAAGAATGTTCACTCTTGAACATTGTCTATAAAAAGAATGTTGGTTCTTGGGAGAGTGCTATGTAAATATCAATTAGGTCAAGTTGGTTAATAATGTCGCTCAAGTCTTTAATAACCTTACTGATTTTCTTTTTTCCATCACATTATGGTTTTTATTTTTTAAATTTACTTTTTAACTGGAGTATAACTCCTTTACAATGTTGTTATTTTCTGCTGTAAAACAACATGAATCAGCTATAAGTATAATGTCCTCACCCTCCTAACCCTTCCTCCCATCGAGCCCCTCTCCCCTCCACACACAATCCCCTCCTTCTAAGTTGTCTCCTTTTTCTATCAGTTATTGCTTTTTTCCCTGGGTCCCGGCGCACACTAGACCTTGTATGTACCCTCCAAGAGTAGATTGTCTTTTTCCCCCAGTCCTGTGGAATTTTTGCAATCAAATATTTCCAAGCCAGATTCTCTGGAGCCTTCTCGTACTGTTGTCAGACCCCCAGGCTAGGAAGCCTGACGTGGGGCTCAGGACTTTCACTCCTGTGGAGAACTTCTGTGGTATAACTATTTTTCAGTTTGTGGATTATCCACCTTGTGGATATGAGATCTGATTTTACACGTGTCCCTCCTACAGTCTTGTTGTGGTTTCTTCTTTATCTTTGTGTATAGGGTATTTTTTTTGGTACACCCTACATTTTTTTTTTCTTTTTTGATGGTTGTTTGGCAGTTAGTTGTGATTCTGGTGTTTTTGTAAGAAGGAGCCATTTTGATGACAAGTCCTTTTTCTAATTCACATTATAATTTCTTCTTTGACTCATGATTTAATTATTAGACATTATTTATGAAAAATCATTTATAGGAATCTGAAGATCATGATAAATGCATTTTCTTCCAGAGAATTGGTGTTTGCTTCTGTAGGAACCCTGAGGCCCTACCAGCCTCGACCAATTTACCCAAGTTCAAGCCTTGATCTAAGGCTACATTTCTTCAAGGACTTTGCATTTCTAGGTCACCTTGACCTTGAGGGTGTATATCTTTGTTGGCCTTTATTTGGGTCCCATCTTTCAGGAACTTTAAGACTGTCAAAAGGAAAGTTTTCATTTTCTGGAATAAGACAATGATCTCAGCGAAAAAATGGCTACTGTACACCCTACACCTCAAGTGTCTCATTTCTATTTTATTTTTTGACCCATTAATTCCTAAGTTATTCATGCAACAGTTTAAACTTAAAAAGTATTTTAATCTACCATTTTAGCTGTGTTCAGTGCAGGGTTGAACATAAATATATACATGCACATACACATATATATACATTATGTAAATGTGTGTGTGTATATATACATACATACATACATATATAATATTGCTATTCCCCTAAACAATAAGTCTGTATAATAAACCTTAACAGAAGAGTGCATTTACAATATGTATATACAATACAGCTTTATTTTCTCTTGTGTTGTTGTTTACTTGCTCAATCATGTCCAACTCTTTTGTGACCCCTTGGACTGTAGCCCACCAGGTTCCTCTGTCCATGGGATTTCCCAGGCAAGAATACTGGAATGCATTGCCATTTCCTTCTCCAGGGGATCTTCCCAACTCAGGGATCAAATCCATGTCTCCTGCTTGGCAGACGGATTCTTTACCACTGAGCCACCTGGGAAGCCCTTATTTTCATTAAACATCAACAACTGAATATTGCTTTAGAGATTGTAATCACTGCAGTCCCTAGCTGACACATTCAGCTACCAGCTTCTGTGTACCTTTATGTATTACTTTCTTCTGAAGATGAAAAAGCCTCTCTTGGAATAGACAATACAGTTTTTTTAAAAAGACTGCAAACAGTATATTCACCTCCCAGAACAAAAAAATAGCCTTTCTATCTCCTTTTCCAACTAACCAAGGGAAGTACCTGAGTTTACTCCTCCAATTCTCCAGCTCTCAGCTGTCATTTAGCAGAGCCAGGAAGCAGTGGCTCATACCATGTAGTTTCTTCACAGAGAGCATAAAAACTCTTGGCTGACTTTCTCCAGTCATAAAAGAACAATCTCAATAGAAAATCTCATGTGTCGTGAGTTGGCTGTTACCAGAAGCAGCAGGATAAATGATGGTTACACATTAAACGTTGTAGAATTATCTTTTAAACCAAAGGTTTAAAATGGTTTTATAAAAAGTAAATAACATATCATTAATTTGTTCCATCTTCAAATGTAAATATTTGATAATGAGCTTTTTAAGGGAGGATTAAAACTAACCTCTTCTTACTTTCATGTATGTGTCTCAGTTACATTTCTCATTCATTTTACATTCAATTTTCATAGAAAATATAAGTGGATGCATATGCATATTGATTATATTATACCTATGATTTAGGATGAAATGAAGGTAAAAAATCCACCACGGACTCCAAAGTCATGCTCTACTGCTAGTTCTTCTTCAGAGGTGACGAGTACCAAGACTGCCATCAAAGAGAACACCATCTGCATACCAAACTATCTGGATCAGGAAATCAAAGTAAGAGGCAGGTTTAATAAATCCATAACTTGGGAACACCATGAATGTACAAAAAAATCACATCACTAGCATCCTTAAAACTCTTTAATGGTTCCCATTGACAACTGAATTGAGTTAAAACTACTCAGCCTGAAATCCAAGGCCTGCTCTTGTTTTTTACTTGCAGATTTCTTCCTGGGACACATTCCTAAATCACGGCACAGAGAAGTGGAGGCCAAAAAGGGAGTAAGAGCTTCACTAGGTAGAGAAAAGAGAGTTTAGAGTTTGGGGATGCTGAAGTGGCTGGAATTTGCAAATTAAGATACTGAAGAAGTAGCTGTGCAGAGAATGAGCTTCAGAAATCTGTACAAGATTGCCTGAGTCTTTAGCCCAATACAGACTGCACCTGCATAGGATGGGAGTCTGAGACCTGGCAGAAGACAGCTAATGGGAGGGAATGTGCTGCTTAAAGATACTGGAGTTGTGATCTTGGTGAACACACCAAGGATACAGCTGAGACACCAGAAAGGTCACACCTTAGAAAAAGAATAGGGGGCTCTGACCCACATTTGTGGCTAATCTAGATCTACACTCTCAAATCCTAAAATCAAATTTCAGTAGGTCAAAATCACCCACTTTATTTATCACCACTTATTATAACTGCTTTCCAGAATAAAAATGAAGAGAAAGCAGGGTTCTGAGGAAGACATCTTCTATTTTCTTTCACTGAAATGATTAATTACATTCTTTCAGAGTTGATCAGTAAATGACCTATGAGTTAGAAGAAGCCAGGGGTGATGTGCAATCACTATATTGATGACAAAACCGTGGGAGGCAGAGTGGCCTGGAAAATACCACAGGGCTATTCTTCTACTTTTGCTATTTCCATTGATTTGCCATGAAATTAGAAACAAATTTAATTTGTTTTCTTCTAGGATAAGGCATCAAGGACAGGAATCTTAATAAAAAAACAAAGCTGAATACAGGACAGCAGATTTTTCTGCCCTTTAAATTCTGTATTTCCAGCACCTAAATCAATGATAGACACAAATATTGATATCTGTTTAATTAATAGTATTGTAATAAAAGTTTTCAGGCAGAAAGTCTAGGAAAAAATATGTTTCAGTAGCTCAAGCAAGAATTGATGGTTTACACTGTGTCAAGCAAGGCTGTGGGGATAAAGAGAAATGGAGATTTGAGACATATTTACAAGAAAGAATCTACTGAACTTGTTTGGCAGTGTGACATAGAAAAGGACAAGGGAATCATCTAGGGTGAATCCCAGGGTCTTGCTTGGACATACATTAAACGTATGCAGGTGCTGTCCACTGAGATGGGGAACCAGAAGGGACAGCAGGTTTGGAGCAAGTTTTATAAAGAAAAAAGATGGGTGAAGTTTTAGGTATTTGGGGTTCAAATTACCTATAGTATGTCTATGGCCACAGATGGACTGATGTTCAGGAGACAGGTTTAAATTTCAGGTATGTCTAAATTCCAAAAGCAGATACAATTTAGAGTAAATCTGGAAACATTACATGTGCTTAATATTTTGAACTTTTAATAAACTCCAGTACTTTGGCCACCTCATGCGAATAGTTGACTCATTGGAAAAGACTCTGATGCTGGGAGGGATTGGGGGCAGGAGGAGAAGGGGACGACAGAGGATGAGATGGCTGGATGGCATCACTGACTCGATGGACGTGAGTCTGGGTGAACTCTGGGAGTTGGTGATGGACAGGGAGGACTGGCATGCTGTGATTCATGGGGTTGCCAAGAGTCGGACACGACTGAGCGACTGATCTGATCTGATCTGATAGTCCATTTTTATTATTTCCTCTATCACCAACACAGCAGTTAGCTGCCAAATGAAAAAGAAGTCAATGAAGGATTCTGATTGACTGAAGAGAATTATATTCCTATCCGATTGGGCCAATCACTGTGTTCTGGGGCCTGAGGAACAATGATAAATCCAGCTAGGTTCACTCACTACAGAGAGGAGCAAAACTGATGGGGCAGTTCTGTGACCAGAGAATCCCATGATGCAGTAGGAAAGGATCAGTTCCCAAAGAGAAGAAAAGTGAATCACTCCTCTATAAGATGTTGGTACTGAAGAGACAAAACAAGAGAAAACTGCATGGTTTAACCTAAACTATTTGCAGTTGACCCTTGAACACTATGAGTTTGAACTGCGTAGGTCCACTTATACGTGGATTTTTTTCAGTAGTAAACATGACAGTGCTACATGATCCATGGTTGGTTGCGTCCATGGATGTGGAATTTAGAATATGGGGGAGCCACCTATACAGAGGGCTGACTCTAAGTTATAGTTGGATTTTTGACTGCCTGGAGGGTTGGCAATAGACTAACCTTGCCTCGCTCAAGAGTCAACTGTATTTGTACTGAAGATGTTTTTTTTCCTATTTGAAATCTGGCTTCCAAGTTAAAATCCCAGTTGACTTGAATACTGTGTACAGAGTTACATTTGGGACGACAAGATTGTGGAGACAGTAAAGGAAACCTTATAAACTGCTCACTATGTAACCCTAATATTCTCTGTCAGATTCTGGAAAAGCTGTGTAACATTTTACGCACTGATTCTCTGGCAGAAGTTCTACAGTGGCTGCTCCATGCAAGTTCAAAAGGTGAGATTATGTATTTGTGAATACTGAGCTCAATTTATGGCCAGAAACTAGGAAATGTGCCAATGTCTGAAGTTTTCCACCTTGGATTTGCAAAGATAATGCTGCAATTTTATTTCCCTAGTGTTCAGTATCAGAGCCCTGTATATGCAACTGCACACAAGCTGGTCATGCCCCAAACTGAACTTCTGTGGGTGATGTGAAACGCTTGTGTCCAGAGCTGGTTTGTGCTTCTCCTCGCGAGCCCATGCACCCATGCTCTCCCTGAGCATATCTCTGGCCTACTGGGAGCCCTCCACACAGCCTGTTTCCCCTCTTCAATGTGGATGGCAGGAGCACACCCTTCCAAGTTCCAGATTCTAACACCTCTGCCAGTTCCTCACCAAAACAATCAAGTCAGTCATCTCCCAGCCTCCTTTAGGCTCTTTTTGTTTCGTTCCATGAAAAATATATGCCAGTCCCAAGTGGGAAAACCATAAATAACACAGAGCAGCTATCCTCAAACCTAGCTGGTTATCTGACTGATTGAGGCAAAACTTCTGAGGTGGGTGGGGCCTGAGAATACGCGTTTCTAACAAGTTCCCAAGTGATGCTGATAAGCCTGGTCCGGGGAGCACCCTTTGAAAATCACTGTAGTAATCAGAGTTGGGAGATACCCATGTGTTACGGACAGATTAATAATTTTAAATGGAATTAAAGGCATTTGGAATACCTTACCTCAGGAATTCAAGATTACTTGGCAGGCAACTGAGAAGTATTTGGGGGTAAGGAGTTTTTATTTTTTATTTTTCCTTTTTAAGAATATAACTTTAAAAAATTTATACAAATAATGAGTGCTTACTGTTGGGCAAAAAAAAAAAAAAAAAGGTAATGTATAGAACAGTCCTTTGGACTCTGTGGGAGAGGGAGAGGGTGGGATGATTTGGGAGAATGGCATTGAAACATGTATAATATCATATATGAAACAAGTTGCCAGTCCAGATTCGATGCACAATACTGGATGCTTGGGGCTGGGGCACTGGGACGACCCAGAGGGACGGTACGGGGAGGGAGGAGGGTTCAGGATGGGGAACACGTGTATACCTGTGGTGGATTCATGTTGATATATGGCAAAACAAATACAATATTGTAAAGTTAAAAAAAAAAAAAAAAGGTGAGCCAGTCCAAAAAAAAAGAAAAATAAAATTATCACAGACACCATTTTAGTAATGCTTTGATATGTATCTTTTCAGAGATGCTTATAACTTATTTAAAATATTAGTTTTAATTTTCATGAGCTCCTCCTGTACTTAGTATTTTTTATAGGTATCTTTGTTTTTATCTGGCAGTGGCCTGTAAGGCTGGATTCAGTACTCAATATTTAAAATCTATTCTACTGCCACTCAGGGACAAGTACCCCGTGAGTTAACTATTCTGAGTAGTCTGTCATATCACAGGTGGAGAGAAACTAGGTTGATGTGAACCACCTTTTCTACACAAACGTTAACTCACACAAAGGTGCTTACCCAGAAAACAGGCTACCTTTCACACTGGAGTGCTGGGTGAAAGAACTAATCCTGTGTTTCTAGCCAACATGATAAGTACAACCTTCATGACCCCTCTCTTTTTTAAATCAGAAAAGGAGTGGGTCTCAGCTTTGATTCATGCTGAACTGGCTGAGATAAACTTGTTAACTCGTCTCAGAAGAAACACCTCAGCTGAACCAGCAGCAGAGACTGGGAGGCCACCCAAAGTCAAGTCACCCTCAAATTCATCAGCAAAATCAAAGGTGCTAATCAGTTCTAAGGAAGGACATCAACAGAGGAGGTAATCAGGCTTGATGGCCAGTTATGGAGCATGTGGCTCATAAAGACTTTAAATTCCCTTTTGGTTATCTTTCAAAACACTAAAATTGCTGAAGTTTTAAGTATCCTCCTTATTCAGTAAATGACAACAATGTACTTGTTTTTTCATATTACATTTATGAAAATGAAAGAAATCATTCTAAATTCTACTATTTAGAGCATGTTGGCAGAGGCCATGTCTTCCTTACTCAACAACCTACCTTTTTGAGAAAAGTTCCCTTTCCACTCAGAGGAGCCACCCAGAAATCTAAGAAAATGTAGTGTGGTTCTCAGTTTACTGAAAAACAGAAGCAATAAAGAAAACCAAAACTTCATTGTTACTGTATACTTTTCAAGAATGCATATCATATAGGTATCACTTTTTCTTTCTGTCTAGAACAATGCAGGATTAAAATATATTGCTTAACCTAACTTCCCCTGACATATGCCTGGGGGGTACCAGAGGGAAAAATAACTATTAAGGGAATTAGGAATTATTTCAGCAGAAACTTTTCTCAAGCCTTGTAATTTTAATGACAGAAGAAAATACATACTTATGTGTAACATCATAGTGAAAGAATATGGTAAGATATTGTTTAAGCTGGGAGAGAAAATCATTTTGCTTTAAAAGCAAAAGTTGGGTAAATCTTAAAATTGGAGAAATATTCAAAACAAGTAATATGTCACTTTAAAAAGCATTAAGATGGAGGAGAATTTTACATTGCAAACAGTTGCCACCTTGAAGTTTCCATACAATTGGAGACTGGGAGATAGGGTCAATTCCTCTACCCTAGTGAGAAATATCTGATGTACTGTTCATATGTTTACTCCAAGTCAGAAGAATTTTTCATCAGAAAGTACATTTAATGCTATCTGCATCAAAAAAGAGATGTTTATTTAAGAAACATACATTTCTTAGTGTGATGATGACGGTTCGGTCTATAGAAAATATTTGTATCTGTGAATTTCATTTTGTTTCTCCAATTGATTTAGAGTGTCAAGTCAAGGATCTGAAGAAAATAAGGAAGTACTGAAAGGTTAAGTACAGTTTGTGATAATTACTGAATTGATATAAGGAAACCAGTAAGTATCTAACTAGTTGGAGACACAGGTATTACGGATCTATGGTTTTAAAGGGAGTATAATGCAATAGTGATTTACAGCTACTCTTAAGGGACAGCATCTGCTGAATTTCTCGTAGAGGTAAATCTGACCTATTTTTGACTTTGTTTTGAAAGGCAAAGTGGCTCCTCACACTATTTGAGAAGCAAGACAGCAGGAACTCTAGGTCTGGTCATTTCAATCCAGTAACCGGAAAAGACCTGCACTGACCTAACAAAAAAAACAGTGGTATCAGTTTGGGTTTTTCACAGCTTAACTGTCATTGAACTAAATGATTTTCACTTGAAACAAAGTCAGCCTGAGAAAACAGTAACATTTTGGCAATCAGCCACAACATATGTCTGAGACACAGCTTGAATACAGTAGCAGTAGAGCAGCAGCTTTGTGTCCCTGTCAGAAGTCCAGCCCCAGCCTGCAATTGGGAACAAGACTTATCAAGAATTGTGGAAAGCCCTGGTTTGGTCCAAAACAGCCCAAATGAAATATCCCTGTGGGTTCCGCCAACTCCTAGCTTTAAAACAAACAGCAACAGTGACTACAGAGCAGCCACTATGAAGCATGTTTACAAGTCTCAAATTGTCTTACAAGTCCTTCTTACATCAGGAATGATACAGCAATCGATTAAGAGATCCATGAGGTCACTCTAAACCCCAGCGGTTTCTGTTGGGGTTAATCAAACCCAAAAGAAGTGCTATTTGCTAATATGAGGCAATAATAAGAATAGTTTAGAAATTAGAAAACATTCCCTTACTCGGACACTCCAAGGATGGTCTATTGTATCTGACTCCTCCTAACAAATTCTTTACCCTAGGACCATAAAATCCTGACAGTGATGACATCTATTATTCATGTCTTATCTGTAGGTCACAAATATATTTTACTGTGTCTAGATACTTATATACAACCCCCCAAATCATACCCCTTGGCCTTTGGTATAGGTATTCAGTTCAGTCGCTCAGTCGTGTCCGACTCTTTGCAACCCCATGAACCGCAGCACGCCAGGCCTCCCTGTCCATCACCAAATCCTGGCATTTACCTAAACTCATGTCCATTGATGGTGATGCCATCCAACCATCTCATCCTATGTCGTCCCCTTCTCCTCTCACCTTCAATCTTTCCCAGCACCATGGTCTTTTCAAATGAGTCAGCTCTTCACATCAGGTGGCCAAAGTATTGGAGTTTCAGCTTCAGTACTTCCAATGAATATTCAGGAGTGATTTCCTCTAGGATGGACTAGTTGGATCTCCTTGCGGTCCAACGGACTCTCAAGAGTCTTCTCCAACACCACAGTTCAAAAGCATCAATTCTTCGGTCCTCAGCTTTCTTTATTCTCCAACTCTCATATCCATCCATACGTGACTACGGAAAAACCATAGCTTTGATGAGACGGACCTTTGTTGGCAAAATAATGTCTCTGCTTTTTAATAAGCTGTTTAGGTTGGTCCTAACTTTCCTTCCAAGGAATAAGTGTCTTTTAATTTCATGGCTGCAATCACCATCTGCAGTGATTTTGGAGCCCCCCAAAATAAAGTCTGACACTGTTTCCCCATCTATTTGCCATGAAGTGATGGGTCCAGATGCCATGATCTTAGTTTTCTGAATGTTGAGTTTTAAGCCAACGTTTTCACTCTCCTCTTTCACTTTCATCAAGAGGCTCTTTAATTCTTCTTCGCTGTCTGCCATAAGGGTGGTGTCATCTGCATATCTGAGGTTATTGATGTTTCTCCCAGCAATCTTGATTCCAGCTTGTGCTTCATCCAGTCCAGCATTTCTCATGATGTACTCTGCATATAAGTTAAATAAGCAAGGTGACAATATACAGCCTTGATGTACTCCTTTCCCGATCTGGTATTCATTGTCTCCCCAAATCCTTCTTTCTGCTTGGATGTAGCTAATGCAGGCCTTGGGAAGGTCTTATCAGTGCAGTTGTTTTAACCTGCTTGTCTGCTTTGCTTTTTTGTCTGTCAGGACTGCAGATACTTCACCTTTCTCTCACTGGCCCCATTCTTTGCCCATCACCAGCTCTAAATGGTTCCTACCAAAATGATGTTTGATTCTAACTGAAAGAACATATCCTGCATGTTGTAGTACAAATAGCTCATTAAAGATGCTGCTGCTGCTGCTGCTAAGTCGCTTCAGTCATGTCCGACTCTGTGCAACCCCAGAGACAGCAGCCCACCAGGCTCTCCCGTCCCTGGGATTCTCCAGGCAAGAACACTGGAGTGGGTTGCCATTTCCTTTTCCAATGCATGAAAGTGAAAAGTGAAAGTGAAGTTGCTCAGTCGTCTGTGACTCCTAGCGACCCCATGGACTGCAGCCTACTAGGCTCCTCCGTCCATGGGGTTTTCCAGGCAAGAGTACTGGAGTGGGGTGCCATTGCCTTCTCCCATTAAAGATGAGCAGGTGGTAATAAAGATGAGAATAAATAATTTTTATGAAATTTGGGTATATCTGAACCACCTAAACTTCATACAGTTTTTTTTTTTTTGTATGTCATTTGCTACTAAGACATGACAGAAGTTAATATATTTGGATGTCTCAATTATGGTCTTATTGAGACTTTTTCTATTTCAGAGGGCAAGCCTCCATTGTTTATAAGAAGAAATCAGACGAAAATACCTGTTGCAGAATATTTCAGCAAGCCAAAATCTCTTCCCAGGCCTAAAACTCAGGAGAGCACATCAACAAAGCCAGTGTCAGCAAGGAGTATACAACAAGGATACAATCTCTCTGCCCAAAGAGCATTTTATCCTGTAACATACCGAAGGTAGAAATGGTAGACTGGGCTAAACCTTTCAGAAACACGAGTTTCACTTTGTTATGACATCAATTATGAAAAACACATTTTTGGTATGGAGGAATCAACAGCTCCTCTATATGGTGGTACATGTAAATCTCAAAGCAACTGTATATAAAGCTACTAAATAAATATTAATGGAAAAATTTCTATTTGTAGTTAATTAGTACCTTGTATAAAAGAAATGTTTATTTATATACTACATTTCTAGTCTTGGGCTACTATTAATATTAATACATAAGTATTGGACTCTGATACTAGAAAAATCATCCATAATCAGAATTCAGGCAATTTAAATTCAACACTACCCCAAACTCTGATAGAAAATCAACAATAATAAACAAACTGAATTTTAACATCTGAGCTACTTCTCGCAATGTACTGTGTTCAATAATATAGACTATTGAAAAAACCATTTGTTAAACATTTGTAACAAATGTCATAAGTTAGGAATAATTTTTCTTTTTGTGAGGAGGTGAGCCTTTTTCTAATAGTCTAACTTATGAGTCAGAAAGGAACTACTGCTGCTAGTTCCTTTCTATTCACTGCAAATTGTGAATGATATTAACAACGTTTCCTAATATTGAACTTTTGGTATTTCTAAAATAAACCACATGCTGACCTGCCTCTTGAGAAATCTGTATGCAGGTCAGGAAGCAATAGTCAGAACTGGACATGGAACAACTGACTTGTTCCAAATAGGAAAAGGAGTATGTCAAGGCTGTATATTGTCACCCTGCTTGTATATGCATGAATACATATATATGCAGAGTACGTCATGAGAAACGCTGGGCTGGATGAAGCACAAGCTGGAATCAAGATTGCTGGGAGAAATATGAATAACCTCAGATATGCAGATGACACCATCCTTATGGCAGAAAGAGAAGAACTAAAGAGCCTCTTGATGAAAGTGAAAGAGGAGAGTGAAAACATTGGCTTAAAACTCAACATTCAGAAAACTAAGATCATGGCACCTGGACCCATCACTTCATGGCAAATAGATGGGGAAACAGTGGTGGAAACAGTGCCAAAATCACTGCAGATGGTGATTGCAGCCATGAAATTAAAAGACACTTACTCCTTGGAAGGAAAGTTATGACCAACCTAGATGGCATAATCGGAGAAGGCAATGGCACCCCACTCCAGTACTCTTGCCTGGAAAATCCCATGGACGGAGGGGCCTGGTAGGCTGCAGTCAGTGGGGTCGCTAAGAGTTGGACACGACTGAGCGACTTCACTTTCAGTTTTCACTTTCCACTTTCATGCATTGGAGAAGGAAATGGCAACCCACTTCGGTGTTCTTGCCTGGAGAATCCCAGGGATGGGGGAGCCTGGTGGGCTGCCGTCTATGGGGTTGCACAGAGTCGGCCATGACTGAAGCGACTTAGCAGCAGCAGTAGCAGACAGCATATTAAAAACCAGAGACATTACTTTGCCAACAAAGGTCCGTCTAGTCAAGGCTATGGTTTTTTCAGTGTTCATGTATGGATGTGATAGTTGGACTATAAAGAAAGCTGAGCACTGAAGAATTGATGCTTTTGAACTGTGGTATTGGAGAAGACTCTTGAGAGTCCCTTGGACTGCAAGAAGATCCAACCAGTCCATCCTAAAGGAGATCAGTCCTGAGTGTTCACTGGAAGGAATGATGTTGAAGCTGAAACTCCAATACTTTGGCCACCTGATGCAAACAGCTGACTCATTTGAAAAGACCCTGATGCTGGGAAAGATTGAGGGCAGGAGGAGAAGGGGATGAGAGAGGATGAGATGGTTGGATGGAATCACTGACTCAATGGACATGAGTTTGAGTAAATTCTGGGAGTTGGTGATGGACAGGGAGGCCTGGTGTGCTGCGGTTCATGGGGTCACAAAGAGTCAGACACGACTGAGTGACTGAACTGAACCGAGGGCCATGCTATGTTCTTCTTTCACTGTATTGCTGAATTCTATCTACCAATTAGCCAATCTTTTGTTTAGAATGTTGGCTGTGATATTGAAAACAAAAAATATTCTTATAAATTTCGTGTGTGTATGCGTGCTTGCACACAATCTTAATACTAACACATACCGCATTTACTGTGTGTCAGGAATCATTCTAAACACTTTAGTTATAGTAACTAATTTTCGCAGTAACTATTTGAGATCACTATTATTGATATCCTCCCTTTTTTTTTTTTTAAATAAGAAAACTAAGGCTCTGAGAGTTGTACTCACTGGAATGAGACAGAACAGTTGTAACAAATGTCATCATTCAAATACAACAGAGGTTTTTTCTGCATGTGTCTGAAGTGTGTGTTTTCAACCAGCAGATGACTTCACTTCACTTGGTGATTCACAGGCCCTTTATCCTTCCACTTTGTGCCTCTACCATCATCAAGGTTTCACTGTTAACTTCACCTTCCTGGAAAGAGAGGAAAAAGTAAAAGTGGAAGAAAGTATTAACTTCCAATAGCTGCTATAGTAAATTACCACAACTTAACTGGTAAGCCAACACATATTTAAATTCTTAAAATTCCAGGGCTGAGGTCCTAAATAGATCTCCTTGGGCT
Source organism: Bos mutus (assembly GCF_027580195.1). Classification (NCBI taxonomy): domain Eukaryota; kingdom Metazoa; phylum Chordata; class Mammalia; order Artiodactyla; family Bovidae; genus Bos; species Bos mutus. The sequence goes on along the minus strand of NC_091622.1, from coordinate 25,113,596 downwards.
AAAACCAAGGTGTTGGGAGGGCTTCACTTCTTTTGGAGGCTTTAGGGGGGAATCTGTTTCCTTGCTTTTTCCAACCTCTAGCAGGTACCCACACTCCCTGGCTCATGACTCCCTCTGTCTTTAACGCCAGCAGGGGCTGGTTGAGTCTTTCTTGTAACACATCACTGATACTGACTCTTTAGCTTCCCCCTCTTCCACTGTTAAGGATCCTATGGTTACACAGAGCCTGTCTGCTATCCAGGTTATCCAAGATAATCTTAAAGTCAAATAATTAGCAATTTAATTCCCCTTTACCATGTAACACCATAGGTTCCAGGAATTAGGATCTCTGGGAGAACATTATTCTGCTACCAAGGGAGGGGACATCTGCTTCAAGTCTTGGTCTTGAAATGGGAATTGTTACTTCTGGTCACCTTCCATGGTTGAGAATTAGTCTAGCTGAAAGGAGGCTGAGAAAATTATTAAGCAGGAATCGTATTTCCAGCTACAACTATATTCTGTGGTGGACAGTTAACTCTGACACAAAAGTGACTGGTTTAAAGTGTAGCTGGAATCTATTTGCATAACCAGTAGGCACCACTAATATTTATCAAGACTATGCTCCTTCATTAAATTCATTTCAAAGCTTGCTCTCTCTCTCTCTCTTTCCTGTCAGGGAGAGGTTGCAATAGCATTGTAGATTCCTTTTCCTTGCAAACTTAAGTAAAATTTGGGCTTCCCTGGTGGCTCAGAGGGTAAAGAATCTGCCTGCAGTGTAGGAGATGTGGGTTTGATCCCTCAGTCAGGAAGATCCTCTGGAGGAGGAAATGGCAACCCACTACAGTATTCTTGCCTGGAGAATTCCATGGACAGAAGAGCCTGGTGGGCTATAGCCCATGGGGTCACAAAGAGTCAGACACAACTTAGTGAGTAATACTTTCACACTTTAGTAAAATTCACCTATCAGACCATGTAGGTTTGGTGTCTTGGGAGTGGTAGTCCTTTGACAATTTTATTTCTTCTGTGATAACTGGTCAGTTTATATTTTCTGTATTTTGGAGAATCAATGTAATACAGCACATTAACAAAATCAAGGACAAAAATCACACCATTATTTCAATCAATGCAGAAAAAAATCTAACAAAATTCAACACCTTTTCATGATCAAAACGTTTCAACAAGCAAGGAATTCACGGAAAGCTACCTCAACATGCTGCTGCTGTTGCTAAGTCGCGTCAGTCGTGTCCGACTCTGTGCAACGCCATAGACGGCAGCCCACCAGGCTTCCCCGTCCCTGGGATTCTCCCAGCAAGAACACTGGAGTGGGTTGCCATTTCCTTCTCCAATGCATGAAAGCAAAAAGTGAAAGTGAAGTCGCTCAGTCGTGTCCAACTCTGGCGACCCCATGGACTACAGCCTACCAGGCTCCTCCATCCATGGGATTTTCCAGGCAAAAGTACTGGAGTGGGGTGCCATTGCCTTCTCCGTACCTCAACATAACAGAAGCCATATGTGAAAAGCCCATAGCTAACATGGAATTCAACAAGGGAAAGTCTGACAACTTTTCCTTGAAGATCAGGACCAAGGCAAAGATATCCATTCTAACTACTTCTATTCAACATAGTCCTGGAAATTCTAACCAGAGCAATCCAGACAAGATATAAAAGGTATACAAATTGGAAAAGAATAAGGGGAAGAATATAATTAAAATGATTTATTTGCAGATGATATGATCTTATATGTAAAAAACCTTAAAGATTCCACATACAAAAAAAATCCCCTTTAGAACTAACAAATTCAGCAAAGTTGAAGATGCAAAATCAACACTTAAAAATCAGTTGCATTCTGATACACTACAATGACCAAATCAAAAAGAAAATTAAGGGGAAAAAAATCCCACGTCCTATAGCATTAGCAAGGATAAAATACTTAGAAAAAAAATTAACCAAGGAGGTGAAAGACTTATACACTGAAAGATAAAAGACAATGCTAGGAGAGATTAAAGAAGAAAGGAAATAAATGGAAAGACACTCCACATGTATTGACTGAAAGACAATAATGCTAAACTGTCCGTACTACTCAAAAAGATCAACAGATTCAGTTCAATCTCTGTCAAACTCTCAATGACACTTCTTATAGAAATAGAAGAAAAACTGTAAAATTCATATGGAATTTTAAAGGACCCTGAATAACCAAAACAATCTTAAAAAAAAAAAAAAAGGCAGCTAGCAAGCCTCAGACTCTTTGATTTCAAAACATATTACAAAGCAACAATAGTTAAGACAGGGTAATACTGGCATAAAGATAAGCATACAGACCAATAGAAAAGAATAGAGGGCCCAGAAATAAACTCTTGCATACATGGCCAGATGATTTTCAACAAAGGGCTGAGACTACAATGGGAGACAAATGATGTTGGGAAAACCAGATATCCATATGCAAAGGTATAAAGCTACCTTATACTTTATAAAAAATTAACTCATTTGATTAAAGACCTAAATGTATGAAGCTATGAGTCAAAAATAAATAAATAAATAAATAAATGTAAGACCTAAAACTATTAAGCTCCTAGAAGAAAACAGGGGAAAAACTTTAGGACATTCAATTCAGCAGTGATTTCTTGGATATGATACCTAAAACACAGGCAATAAAATTAAAGATAAATGGGACTCCATCAAATTTTAGAACTCCATGGCACAAGAAACAACATAGTGAAAAGGCAACCTATGGGATGGGAGAAAATATTTCCAAATTATATATTTGATAAGGGATTAATATCTAGAAAATGTAAGGAAATTTTATAACTCAATGATAGAAAAGAAACCAATTTTAAAATAAGCAAAGGACTTGATTAGACATTTCTCCAAATAAAATTTTACAAATGGCCAATAAAAATGTGAAAAAATGTTCAACATCACTAATCATTAGAGATGATCACAATGAGATATCCCTTCTTTTTTTTTTTTTTATACCCATCAGAATGGCCACTATCAGAAGAACAGAAAATAAGTTTTGGTGAGATACAGAGAAGTTGGAATGCTCACACATTGTTGATGGGAATGTAAAATGGTATACCTATCATGGAAAACAGTATAGATTCCTCAAAAAATGGAATTAACATACAATTCACTAATCCCATTTGTGGGCATATATGGAAAAGAAATGAAAGCAGGATTCAAAGAGACAGATGTACACTCATGTTCATCACAGCATTATTCAAAATAGCCAAGAGGTGGAAGCAATCCAAATATTCATGAACAGATGAATGATAAAGAAAATGTAGTACAATGGAATACTGTGCAGCCTAAGAAAGAAATCCTGTCACATACTATAACTTGCATGAACCTTGAGGACATTATGCTAAGTGAAGAACCAGTCATAAAAGGACAATATTGTATGACTCTACCATATGAAGTATCTAAAGTAGTCAAAATGATAGAAAGATAGTTACCAAGGACTGGTGGGAAGGAGGAAGGGAAATTAGTGAGTATAGAGTTTCAGTGTTGCATGATGAATATGTTCTAGAAAGCGATTCCCCAACAATGTGACTATACTGGGTTGGCCAAAAAGCTCACTAGGGTTTTTCTATATAATCTCACTAAACCATACACTTAAATTCGATGTTATATGTTTATCATAACAAAAACCTAAAGTGGAAAATATATAACTTGAACAGCATAGTTAACAAACTTCATAAAATGAGTGTTCCCTCATTTTTAGTTCTCTACAAAGAATCTGTGTAAAATAGGTATTTGCTTTTGGTATGTCTCACAGATATTCCCATAAAACATTTGGTCCTGGATTTTATGATACTAAATCAAATTACTTAGAACTATAAAATTATTTATGGTACTAAATTTTTTTGGTGATTTTAATTTTTATAAGTCATTTCACATAAACTTTCATGTGTATTGACACAAAGTAGTTTAAAATTCCCATTTGTTTACAATTTAATATCTCCATCATTTCTATATTGTCTTGTCTCCTTAAAGTTTTCTTCTTTAAAAGACTACTATTTTTTTAAAAAAATTGTTGCCTTCAGCCTCTTAACTGTATGTTTGTTTTACTTTTAATGCTGATTTTATCTTGTTTCCCTCTTTCAACTTTGAATTTTATTCTGTTCTTTTATAACTTGTTAAATTAAATACATGGCTCAATAATGCTAGTCCTTCTTTTTCTAACTTAATGGGCTATAAATTTTCCTCTAAACTGTTTTACTACATTCCACAAGTTTTCATACAGATTGTTTCATTAAATTTACTTTTAAATATTTTCTAATTTTTTCTTCTGTAACCTATAAGCTGTTTTGATAAGCCTTTTCAAAAAAAATTTCTCAAACATATGCTTTTTAAACTTGTTGTATTTTTTTTAATGATTTATAATTTAATTGCATTGTGATCAAATAATATGATAGGCAAAAATGATCCACAATAATTTTCTTGTGGGTAGCTTTGAGGGTTAGCATATGGTCAATGTTATAAATGTTCCATACAACTTGAAAATAATGTGAATTTTAAAGTCGTTAGATACACAGGTATATCCATTAAACCAAGCTTGTTAATTGTGTTGTTCAAATCTTACATATCCCATCTAATTTTTCTCTTCATGCTTATTTTCTAACTATTATGGTAGATGATGTAGTTCTGTGGTCTTTGTAATTTTGTTCACTTTGATTCATGCATTTTGAAATGACGTGTAAATGTAGTTTAGAATTTTATAATTAAGTTATAAGAAATTATCTGCAATATTGTTTTTTATGGTTCTAGGTTGCAAGCCTTTCCTCTTGTCCCACAAGTTTATTTTCTACTTTTACTTTATTAGAGAAGTTGCCTATATTATTTTTACTTTTGAAATTACTTTCCTTTGTGATTTAACAGATACTTTTATGAATGTCCCTTATGCACTGGAAAACTTTTCACCTATAGAACTGGATATATATCAATTATATCTCTTATTAATTCTAGCATTTACATCTTCCATAAATTTATATTTTGTCCGCCTGAGCTATCATGTATTGAAAAGAATGAATTAAATTCTCCTTATACAACTGCATTTCTTAATATTTCATATAATTCTCAGTTTTCTTTCAATGAATTTGAATATTATGCTACCTGGTGCACAGATATTCATAACTATGATATGTTCACTAAGGATTACTTTCTTGAACACTACAACATGACTTTCTTTTGCTTGTTTCACTATAAAGTGTTGAACCTTCCACCCAATGTTAAAACTGTGACTTCTGTCTTCCTTTTTATTATTACCCTGATACGCTTCTATTTTAACATTGCTGAGTAAACTTACTAATACAGCAAATACAGCATAAGTAATAAAGTAAATACAGTAAATACAGCATAAGTTTAGGTTTTGAGTTTTTAAAATCTCATCTGAGTGACTTTAGACCATATCTGGTGATGGGACAGACAGATACTGTCTTGTGTGGTCACTGTTTTATGTTAGTACTGTTTTTTCAATGTTTCCTAAAGCAACTCTGACTTCCATACTTTGATAAATGTTCGTTCTAATAATTTAGAAAGTTTGAATATTCAGAATCTTATCAATTCAAAATCCTTAAAGCAAAGCCTAAAACAAAGGGTTTTATTATTCCTTTTGGGGGGCAGGCAATGTCAAAAAGGAAGAGTGAGAAATGAAGAAAATGAGACAAGAAGTGAAGGGATGTCAATATGAGAAGGTATTATCAAGTTAGGTGCTGTTTGGTTTCAAACCAGTTGACTGCTTAACCCTAAGGGATAGGCTAAATGGGATAACATTCCCATTTTACAAATCAGGACTCTTGAGACCTAAAAAGGTTGAATAACTTGCCCAGAATTACACAACTATCATGTTGCAGTGGGGAGATTTAAACCAACTCTTTCCACTAATTGTATTATCTCTTGATTCTGTCACTGGTTCTCCCCTTCCTATTTAAGTGCCTACTATATGTGTCTAGCAAGAAGCCAAGAAAACAGAGATAAACATCTCTTGCTAACTGCAAGAAATTTCAGTGAGCATTCTAGAACACTGCTGTCATTAATTCTAATCTCTGCCATTCTTTTTTCTTATTTATTCACTTTTTACAACAGTTGTCTGTACTATTCTTGGCGCTGTATGGACAATTCTTGCCTTCTATCTATATCATCTCAGTGACCATTCCCAGCTATAAGGTGAAATAATATATAATTTTACCTTCTAATTATAATTGGTGGGTTTCATAATTGTTCATTCACCTCTTAAAGCATTCCTAAAAGGAATCTTCAGAATGGCTTTCTTTTGGCTTTTCCAAAGCCAAATTAAAATTCTCCACAGTGCAAACACTCTGATCTCTGGAGAAACAGTCTCAACAATGTCCTTTCCCTTAAACAGGAGCTTGCTTTATAAAGACCATGCATTTTTAAAGAAATGAAATGAGAAAGCAGCCAAGATGGCGGAGTAGAAAGACCTTGAGTTCACCTCTTTTTAGGAGCACACCAAAATCACATCTGCATAACAATCACTGATGAAAAAGACTGGAAGCTACCAGAACTAAACACATCAAGAAGGAACCACAAGAGGGCCAGGAGGGGCAGATTCACAATATAATCAAATCCCATACCCTCCAGGTGAGTGACCCACAAACTGGGGAATAATTAGGCTGTAGAGGTTCTTGCACAGGAGAGTTCTGAGCCCCACATCAGACTCCTCAGCCTGGAGTCCGGCACTGGGAAGATGAGTTCCCTGAACGTCTGGCTTTGAAGAAGGAGCAGGGCATGCAGTCAAGAGCCCTATAGGACTGGAGGAAATAGAGACTTTACTCCTAAAAGGCACACACAAAGTCTTAAGCACACTGGGACCCAGAGCAAAAGCAGCAATTTGATAGGAGCCTGGGCCAGACCAACCTGCTGGTTTCGACCAGTCTCCTGGAGAGGCAGGGGTGGCTGTGGCTCACACTGGGGGCACAGACACTGGTGATGGACACACTGGGGAACATCCAGCCTGGTGAACACTGTTGCTGTTGACAGTTAACATCTTGGCTCATTAGCACCAAGACCATCAGATCCATCCAATAGCCTGTGGACTTCAGTGCTAAGATGCTTCAGGTCAAACAACAAATTGGGCAGGGACATAGCCCCACCCAACACAAATAGGCTTCCTAGAGAACACTCAGCCCAAGCCTCTGGACTCACCTCTAGACACTGCCCAGCCCACCAGAGGGCCAAGACAAATCAAAATCAAACAAACAAAAAAAACCCAATCAAAAACGTACAGATAATCTAAATAAACATGTCTCCAAAGAAGATATACAATAGCCAATAGGCATGTGAAGAGATGTTCACATTGCTAATTATTAGAGAAAAGCAAATCAAAACTACAATAAGTTATCACCTCACATCAGGCAAAATGGCCATCATCAAAAAGTCGACAAATAAACGCTGGAGAGCATGTGGAGAAAAGAGAACCCTCCTACACTGTAAGCTGGGCATGTAAATTGGCACAGCCCACTATGGAGAACCGTATGGAGGTTTCTTAAAAAACTAAAAATAGTTACCTTAGAACTCACCAATCACAATCCTGGGCACATTTCCAGAAAAGACAAAACTCTTAATTCAAAAGATACATGCACTCCAGTGTTTGCTGCAGCACTATTTACAATAGCCGAGACACACAAGCAACCTAAATGACCGCTGACAAATGAACAGATAAAGAAAATGTGGTGTGTCTGTGTGTATATATTTAACACAATGGAATGTTAAAACAGAATGAAATAATGCCATTTGTAACAACACTGATGGACCCAGAGATTACCATACTAAGTCAAGTAAATCAGATAAAGACAAATATCACATCACTTACATGTGAAATCTAAAAAGTTATACAAATGAATTTATTTACAAAACAGAAACAGACACAGAAAGCAAAATTAAGTTACCAAAGGGCAAAGTGGGGGATGAGATACGTTAGGAATTTGAGATTAACAGATACACACTACTCCATACAATATAGATAAACAAGGACTTACTATGTAGCATAGGGAACAATATTCAATATCTTCTAATCACCTATAGTGGAAAAGAACCTGAGAAGGAATAAAAAATATATTTTATAAATATAGTGTGTATGCATAACCAGATCACCTTGTGATACACCCAAAATCTTGTAAATCAACTAAACTTCAATAAAAATAAACTTTTAAAAATTAAAAAAAAAATGAGAGAAAATCCAATTATTTCAGCAGACATATCTCATTTTGATGCATTTAAATACTAACTAAATTCCCCACCTTTACTATGTTCCAATACAAGTGACTTTAATATTACTTAAGTTTTTAAATAAAGTACCTCAGATAAACCAAAACAATTTTGAGAACATAGTAAAATAAGAAAAAAATTACAATTATTTAAATAAAAACAAAATTTTAAATATCTCAGAAATTAGTCATTTCTAATTGTCATCTTCACCTTCTTGTCATCAGCAATCCAAATTAGATATGGACTTGGAGTGAACAGAATTGTATCCACCCAAAAGATATAGTTCAAATCCTAATATATGATACCTGTGGATGTGAACTTATTTGAAAACAGTTTTTGTAGATAAAATCAAGTTAAAATGAAGTCACAGTGGATAATGGTGAACCCTAATCCAATCACTGGTATCCTTAAAAGGACACAATACAAGCACAAAAGACAGAGGGCAGAACTCCATGTGATGACAAAGATTTAGGTGATGCAGTTTCAAGCCAAGGAACGCCAAGGATTGCTGGCAACCACCGACAGCTAGAAGCAGCCAGGAAGGAATCTTCACTAGCCTTCTGAGGGAGTATGAGCCAACCAACACCCTGATTCTGGACTATCAGTCTCCAGAACTATAAGAGTACATGTCTTTTGTTTTGAGAATAAACTACTGTTGTTTTTAAATAAACTACTGTTGTTGGCAGTATTTTGTTACGGCAGCCCTGGAAACAAATGTAGGGCTTATATAATTAGTGAAAATTAAACTACATGGTGCTTGTAATGACCTTTCCCCACTTTTCAATATCAAACTGAGCCTTAGTCCATATGGAATGATTTAAATTATAAGCCTAACATTTCATGCTACTAACTATACTTAGAAAAACCTGTAACTTTGAAAAACACAACTTAAGACACAAGCTCTATTCTTCTACAACTGTGGGGGCTTTTCTTTATTTACATACATTTCTCACAGACCTTTAAATGGGTTACTGTAATAGATTACTAAGAATAAAGCAACAAAAGAGACAGTGAATGTCAATATTAAATTCAGTGAATTTTTGATCAAATATGTATATAATCTGAGATGCCAATAAGTAAAAAAAAAACAGAAACTTAATTTATCCAAACCTAGTAACTAAGGCTTCTGAAGTGTTACTTTAGCTGTGACAAAGAATAATCACGTTAAATATAACTGCTCTACATTTACTGGCAGGAACTAAAACATCTACTAGCTCCACCATCTCTTGCCAATGCCCTCATATAAATGTTTGGTTATAGATATTTACATTTCATGAAATTTAAATTCCTTAGTGTTTTTCAGCACATTCACACAAATAATACAAATATGGCAACTCAATCCTATCATCAATAACAGAATTATACATGATGTGGACAGACACATGTATATACAATTATACGCATATTTTCATACATGCTTATAGTATTTACAGAAACATATTTACATTAGCTTAAATATTATTATACGATAGACAGATGCACATATAAAGTTAACTTTATTTGCTTAAGAACCAACATTATTTTAAAGAAGTACATATGGAAAGAAAAGGATAGCTGCCAAGGGCTACTTTTTTAAGAGCTGTTTCTTTTTAAATTTGGGTAATGACAAAAATGGATCACTATGCCTTTTTTAAAAATAAGTTTATGTATTTATATTTGATTGGGCTGGGTCTTCACTGCTACATGTGGGCTTTCTCTAGTTGCTGTGCATGGGTTTCTCATTGCAGTGGCTTCTCTTCTGGAGCACAGGCGCTAGAGCACGTGGGCTTCAGCAGCTGCAGCTTGAGGGCTCTGGAGCGCAGGCACAGTAGAGTGCACGTGCTTAGTTACCCAAGGCTTGTGGAATTTTCTCAGACCAGGGGTCGAACCCGTGTCCCCTGCATTGGAAGGTGGATTCTTAAGCACTGGACCACCAGGGAAATCCATCAACAGCTTTTTAAAATAATCTAGCCTGAAAAATGGGCTTCTCTGGTGGCTGAAAAATTAATTTTGTAATTGAAATCATTTACCTTGATTATTTAAATTAAGAAAATATATTAAAGTCTTAAGTCCTCAGTGCTTGCCTTAGAACCACAAAATGCATCACACACACACAAAAGGATAGAGATGGGTCCATATTCCAAAAGACATCAATGTTTGAATATAATTCAAACAAATTCAATCAAATCCAGGAATACTGGAATGGGTTACCTTTTCCTTCTCCAGGGGATCTTCCTGACCCAGGGATTAAACTCATGTCTTCTGCACTGGCAGGTGGATTCTTTACCACTGAGCCACCACAGAAGCCCCTTATCAATCCAATACTTCTTTCTTCCTAAAATCACTATATTCCTTTGAAATAATTAAAGTGAATATAAAAGCTGCAAATAGAAGGTAATTTCCCATTCAGAAAATTTTGTTAGACTTAAAGGAGATTTAGGATACTTGCCTCCACAAATAAGTAGGCAATAAATCAGAAAGACACTGATATAAACATATAGTAATAAAACTGAAAGGTCTGAAGGCACATTCTGAAGAACACAATCTTGTAAATAAAAGAACATAGATTTACTAATAGGGTAATATTCTCAAGTAATGTTTGTTTGAGGCTTAGAAAATTTTTTATTTTACATATTTAACTCTTATGCAAAAACAAAAAAATGCTTTCTTATGAGTATTTTTTATCACTTAATTCAAAAAGTTAAAAAAAATTCACAACAGAAATAAAAGAAAATGAAATTTCTTTCCAATTCAAATATTCTGTGAAACACCTCACTTTCTCCTGATTTTTCCTTAAACTTAAGGAAAAAAAAAAAAGTGATATTAGTGTGGTACAGAGTTCACTGTAGATTCAGTGCTATTTTCTTTATCCTGCTTTTCTTCCTCGTTCGTTGAATCTAGTTCATGCCTATTTTCCTCCTCACTGGAATCACTGTTTAATCCACCTTCAACTCTGGCGAATTTCTTGTCATGTGAACAACTTTCACAGGCTTGGTCTGTGGGAACAGCTCCTTTCCTTTGGGGTAAAATAGTGAAAAATGCTTCTTGCCAGTCTCTTGTCTCCAGGTATTCCAAAATAATCTCAAACACTGCAACGAAGACAAACTCCGTTTGTTTCTTAGCCTAGCTCATCACAATGCTGTATACTTTAAAATACATTGCTTTTGTGTTAAGAGTGCTAGCATGTCCTAATAACTACTTTGTTCTTATTACTTTCTTCTCCTGTATTAGCTGTCAGAGCTAATATGTCCCAAGGCTCTCAAGGCTGCTACTTTGTAGCTTTTCCTCATATCCTTTCTTAAGCACTCAGAGGTTTACCATTATCCATTGTCAATTATAATTAATAGACAGAGGACCCCTCTTTGGTTTCCTTCTTATTCTTCATTCCTTCCATATCTCTATCCTTTATATGCAAACAAACAAACAAAAAAGGTGGGGGAGAGCTACCATTAATCTAAATTTCTTCTAGCTTTCCACTCACTCTGGGGAGTGTCTTGTCTCCCTTTTTTTTTTTTAAATACTGTCCCGCCAAGTTCTTCTCACTTTAACACATTGATGAAAGGGTAAATTTGGATTACTTTATGATAGAAAAGGAATCCATTATATATCAAAAGTCTTGGAAGAGGTTCATTCCTTGAATCAATAAATTCATTTCTATAACTCCCTAGAGCCTGCTACAGAGAAATTTAAAAAACCCAATTAATAGTTGTGTACTAACAAAAATCTCTACTAAAAAAAATTTCAAAAAGCAAAACTCCAGGCAAAGACTTAAGTCTGAGGATATCTATTATAATATTTACAGCATATTATAAATATTATAATATTTACTATAATGTAGTAAAAAGAAAAACATGTCAACAGAATGGCTGTATTATTGTATTGATATATTCAGATGAAGAAAAAGTTACACAGCCATTAACAATGATTCAATAAATATAAACGGAGGGAAAACACCCCACATTTGTAACATTTTATGTAATAGAGTAAGAATCCAATTATATAATAAAGGATATATATGCAAAGGAACGGAGAAGGCAATGGCACCCCACTCCAGTACTTTTGCCTGGAAAATCCCATGGACGGAGGAGCCTGGAAGGCTGCAGTCCATGGGGTCGCTGAGAGTCGGACACGACTGAGAGACTTCACTTTCATTTTTCACTTTCATGCATTGGAGAAGGAAATGGCAACCCACTCCAGTGTTCTTGCCTAGAGAATCCCAGGGACGGGGAAGCCTGGTGGGCTGCCATCTATGGGGTCGCACAGAGTCGGACACGACTGAAGTGACTTAGCAGCATGCATAGGAAAAGAACTTGGAGAAACACCAAAAAGTTACTATGAAGTATTTCTGGGTAGTGAAATGACACCTACTTATTTTTCTTTACACTTTTTTATACCTTCAAAACTTTCTAAAATATGCATGTATCAGTCAAACAAATCATAAATGACTACATTTTAATTTTCCAAAGGTATATATTTTCTATTTTTACAAAATGTGAATAGAAGGTTATTTTTCAGTGTTCACTCAGGTAAATTTTTAGCTTATAAGCTTATAGCTTACCATGATTAACTGCCAAAACTTTTCTACTATTCATCTTCACAAAATTCCCAAGGGGAAGCTGTGCATGATCAATTCCATGATCTGATGCTTGTTTATACGTGAGTCCCTAAAACAAAGACATCATCACCTGGACTAGAACATTATATTATTTAAACTTAAGTCTATGATAGAATAAATAATTTTTAGGAAAGACTTTAGTTCAGAGAATGTAATCTGAATTTGTGTGTGTATATTTAACAGCTAATTTGAAAACATTCTCTTGATAATAAGTATAGTCAGAATGTTGCTGGTATTTATTTTAACCAAACGAGGAAACCAAAGACATTAAGCTGTCTATCCTGTCACAAAGTTCGTCAGTGGCAGAACCAAAGGAAAAACCTGGCTCATGCCTCCTGACTCAAGCAGCTTCTCATCACTCCACACTGCCTTATTCTCAGCTTATTCAAACTGAATTCTTATAGAAGCATCATCACTCTTCTCATGAATCTGAACGATAGAACTGTTTCAATTATATAGCACTAAGAGGCACAAGTGGCAAAAACTGATGAGATAAAAACCTGAATGAAAAAAATTTCCTATTGTCCATAAATTTTATTTTTTCATTTCTGTCAATTAAAAGAATGCTGAATTATGGGGGAAAAAAAAAAAAAACAAAACCCAAAACCCAAAACCCAACCTTAGCATGGTAGCATGGTAGAATAAAAAGCTTTAGAAAGGAAATCAACTTAAATCCTGTCTTAGGACTTTGCTTTAATGAAATGTAAACATTTTAGAAATTCTATTAATGTTACACTTAATTTATGTGTGAGAAACAGAAAAGTAAACAAATAATACAACTTTCAGCGGAACAATACTTAACTGGATGCATGAATTTCAACTTAAAAAAAAACGATGAGTATGAATTATCTTTTCAAAATTAAAATCCTTAAAGCCTGGGTCTAATCAGGACTAAAAGAGCCCAAAGACATAACACAGGAGGAAAAAGAGCTAAATTTCTCAACTAATAATTTGCATTTTCCAAAAAATAATTATTCATTTATTGGCCACTCCATGCTACACATCTTGTGGGATCTTATAGTTCCCCAAACACAGATTAAACCCAGGCCCTTGGCAGCAAGAGCACAGAGTCCTAACCACAGGACTGCCAGAGGAATTACCAATAGTCTGGATATTTTAGAGGCCAATATTTGATAATAGATCAAGTCAGGTCTTTTTGAAAACAAAATTGTTTTACTTCAGAGAAACATACAACATCAAAGAAAAAAACTAGTTCTACAGAAATAAGAAAACAGAATTTTTCTAAGAAAAAAATAGGCTAAAGACCATTCTGATAAAATTCCCTACGATGCTATAGAGCTGTACCGTCCAACTATAGCCACATGTGACTATCTAAACTTATTATAATTTTTAAAAACTCAATTTCTCAATCATACTATGCACAACTCATGCTCAACAGCCAATGGGTTACCATACTGCAACATGATGATATAAATACTTCCAACAATGCATAAAATTTTCCTGCACAGTGGTGCTATATGAGAATAATGAATTACTGTGTATTATTCTGCTGACAACATTTCAGCAGATACTCAACTAAATAAGTTGACCTTAACTTAGCACAATGCAACATAGCTGGAAAAATACAAAATAATGTTTTCTTTTAGAAAGTGTATTTCTATAATTTTTTGTTTTTTTATTATTATTATTATTTTTACTTTACAATATTGTATTGGTTTTGCCATGCATCCGCCACAGGTGTACACATGTTCCCCATCCTGAACCCCCTCCCACCTCCCTCCCCATACCATCCCCCTGGGTCATCCCAGTGCACTAGCCCCAAGCTTCCTGTATCCTGCATCGAACCTGGACTGGCGATTCATTTCTTATATGATATTATACATGTTTTAATGCCATTCTCCCAAATCATCCCCCCCTTCCTCTCCCACAGAGTCCAAAAGACTGTTCTACACATCTGTGTCTCTTTTGTAACTTTTCATTTGAATGAGGGTAAGGAGGTGGGAAGAGACAAAAGTACAAATTAAAGAGGACAGAAAACACATCCCATATAATCACATATTTGAAAATGGGCATAAGTTTACCAATTTGGATATAAATTTTGGTATAAATTAATATAAATTTTACCAGCAGCCTAGAAATTGATTAGCAAAAGCAGCATTTATCAATACAGAAAATCATTTAAGCATGTGGGCTCCAGAGCAATCTGGAGTTTCAAGTGTCTGCTACCTATTATTAATGATTTTAGATTTAATTTTTATATGCCTCTGGTTCCTCATCTGTAAACTGTGCATACTAACAGCATTGACTTCACTGGGTTGCAGTAAGGATAAAGCAAGCTAACATATGTGAAATGCTTTGCTTAGCTAGAAAGGTGACCAAAATATCACTGTACTCAGGAAACACAAGCACTCAGTACTTACTATCAAGAAAATTAACATTACTATCAAGAACACTGGTACAGCAATTTTTTCAAGTATGAGCAAAAGCAAAAATAAAAACTTAATAGTATGTACCTTGTGATGGTTGTGATCTACTAATCCTCCAATCACATAGGCCTTTGATTCATCTAATTCCTTTAATACATTAGGTGAATCTGAAGTAAGATAAATCAGGTCTTCTTTCTGTATGAATTCACTATAGTGCTCTGGTTTGATATGGATATCCTTTAAAACACAAAGAGAAAGATGCTATTAATTAATAGGATTTTGTGAAAATTGGCTAAAAATGATTATTTTCTTTTCCCTAGACAAACCCACCCAAAAAACATATGACAGGAAGTCTGAAAGAATATTTTAACAATGTCTTATTTAGAACCTATCACTCGAACATCTTTTCACCTCACATCTCAATTATTTAAGTAGCCTCCTGATGCTATTTCCACCTCTAGCCTCAGATCCCTCCAATTTACTTCTTCACATGGCTGGGGGACTCGTTTTCTGAAAACACTATTCTCAATGTTTCATATTTATGTGTAGGTTAAAATTCAAGCTCCTTAACTTAGTAACTCTCACCTCAATACAGCACCAATCTATCTTGCTAACTTTCTGTTCCAACAAAACAAATGCATTTGTTATATATTCGCTCACATTGTTCTCCAGCCAAAGAATGCCTTCTCCAATTACTTCCTTCTCCATTTATATGAATCATCAAAAATAAAGGGCTTACAGATTTAATAATTTTCATGTATCGACTTCCACAAAAATAGACATTTGAAATCTTCTTTACCAAAACTATCAGGTCAGAGGTACAGGCTGAACAACAGTAGGCAGAATTTTGCAAATTGCACCAAAAGAAAAAAGGAAGATACATCACAAGGTTTAGATGGCACTTCTCAATAATTTTTGTGGAAATAAAAAAATGAAGCAGGAGACCTCTCACATAAGTGTATATAGCCTATTGATTAATAAGCAGCCATTTTTCTGGAAAATGATATACGATAAATATGATGCCTATGCTTAATAAAGGCCCCAAGAGGAATGTGCATAATTAGAAACTTGTGAACTCATATGTCTCTGGAAAACTGGTGGTATAAAGTAATAAATTTTACAAGCCATAACTGAAATAACTGAAAGTACGCCTACTCTAACTCATTACAGTATTTCTTAGGAAAACAGGCATGAACATAAAACTTTGTAAATATACTATACTTTAGAACTTAAAAAGACTTTTGAAAATGTTTTATACTATAGACTATTAATAAAATAAAAAATGCAGTCATTATAGGATTAGTGAGTGAGACAGGGAAAGTCTGTCACAATGAAAACTGGCTTGGAGAAAGGGAAAAAGTATAAGAATAACCCACCACTTCTCTGAGTAGAATAGGATTAAGGTTCCTTAGGGATTGGTACTAAAGCCAATCTATACATCTGTGTCTCTTTTGCTGTCTCGCATACAGGGTTATCGTTACCATCTTTCTAAATTCCATATATATGCATTAGTATACTGTATTGGTGTTTTTCTTTCTGGCTTACTTCACTCTGTATAATAGGCTCCAGTTTCATCCACCTCGTTAGAACTGATTCAAATGTATTCTTTTTAATGGCTGCATAATACTCCATTGTGTTTATGTACCACAGCTTTCTTATCCATTCATCTGCTGATAGACATCTAGGTTGCTTCCATGTCCTGGCTATTATAAACAGTGCTGCGATGAACATTGGGGTACACATGTCTCTTTCAATTCTGGTTTCCTCGGTATGTATGCCCAGAAGTGGGATTGCTGGGTCAAATGACAGAGTAGTTTAGTTCAATAGAAAAAAAAAAATGTGAGCCACATACGTAATTTGAATCCTTCTAGTAGCCACATTAAAAAACAAATGACAAGGGGCTTCCCTGGTGGTCCCATGGTTAAGATCCACCTTGCAATGCAGGGTACATAAGTTTGATCCCTGGTCTGGGAAGATCCCACATGCTGCGGAACAACTAAGCCCATGCACCATGACTACTGAGCCCCAAAGCTGCAACTACTGAAGCCCTAGTGCCTAGAGCCTGTGCCCTGCAACGAGAGACGCCACAGTAATGAGAAGCCTGCACACTGCAACTGGACAGTAGCCCCCGCTCACCACAACCAGAGAAAGCCTGGGCACAGCAACGAAGGCCCAGCACGGCCAAAAATAAATAAATAAGAAAATTTAAAAAGTGACAAGAAATACTTGAAATTAATTTTAACAATACATTGTATTCAACACAATATACCTTAAATGTTATCATTTAAACTTATAATAAATGTGTTTTTTTCATTTTAAGCAGATATCTTACATTCTTTCTCTTTTTTGTACTATCTTTGAAATCCAGTGTTTATTTGACATTTATAGCACATCTCAAATCACCAGTCACACTTTAAGAGTTCAGTAGCCATGTGTGGATAGTGGACATCAGAGGGTATAGAACAGATTTAGAAGAAAACAAATACATTTCCAAATTTTAGAGTGACTTCACTCTTATAAATAATGTATAGCCAGTTTGCTGGGTTGAGATTGCATATAGACCTTTAAATTCTTTCTTTTTTCAAAAAATATGTTTTAAAGTTGGCAGTAAAATAGCAAGTGAGATTTCATGAAAGAAGGTACAAACTATATCTCAAGTCTCTTAGCGTCTCTCCTTGGTAAACTTAGACTTAGGTACAGTGGTACACAGGGTTTGGAGCTGCTGACTCATATTTGTTAGCACTATGTAGAACTCAGGTAAAAAATGTAGACCTTTAAGCCTAAAAATACTTTGTATTATATGAGAGTTAATCGATTTTAGTTACCTTCCAGTTGACCCATCCTTTGTCATTTTCATCCATATTCTTTTTCAGCTGGCCTCCATGGCTTGTCAAATAAAACTGATAAAGAGATTGGCAGGCATAGAAAAAGAGACTGAAAGACTATTAAAGTCAATATTTTATTTCCTCTCTCACTAATTTGACTATCAATGAAACACAAAATATTTTCATTCTGGACAAAAATTAATTTATGACATTAATTTAAAAATTAATTTATGGCTTTAAACATGACAAGATTTATCTTTGATAGAAATGTGTATTTTTGTGCATCTCCTAACCCACTAACTTCTGTATTCCACTTACATTTTCATTCCATTTTCTAAGCAGTTATAATCTGCTCTTGTTTAATGATCACTTTTCTATAAAATTCCTGCTTCCATGTCATTTCCCTTCTCCTTCTTTTGCCACCACTGTTATTTTTTACTAGTCCAAAGTCTTCATAATTTTGCTTTGACTTTAAACCCTGAAACCTATTTGAAATCTAATCAAGGGTGAAAATAATCTAAAATGTGAAAATATAATATTACTATCACTTGATAAAAAGAAAATATCTAACCACAATTTTAACAAGATTTTCTAGTTTTTAACATCAGTGAGTCAGAGTTAATTTTTAGCGCACTTAGAATTAAAACAATAAGAAAAATGACCCTACTCTTACGAGCAGTCAATTAGTCTCACAAATCACTCCCTCAATCCTTCAAAATTATCAGTGACTCAAAATCCTTTTAAGTAGAGAAAATCTGGCCAACAGGCACAATGGCACGTATCAGCCTGGGGCAGTTCCCCTACTCCCCAGAAATGAAGGATTGAGAGCTGAGAAACTGGTATGAAAATACGCGTGTGTCCTTTAATGACGATGGTCAACTATACAACAATGAACAGGTCAAGATGTATAGGACTGATGACTGGGTACAGTGTGTTTGAAAATAATATATGAAAAACATTTAAAATATTCTCTTTTTGTAGAAAAATAGAACATTTTCCCAAAGAGACATTTAGCTTATTAAAAAATATTACCTGTAACACTCATTCTTGTAAAGGCAATCAGGATTATGTATGCCTTTTCTGAAGGAAGATATAAAAGGAAACTGGAAGTTTGTTTTAAATTTCTCAAACATACCTGCACAGGGTGCAGTGCTCGTCGATTTTCTGCATAACATCGTTGAATCTGCTTATGAAGTTTCTTAATGTCCTATAAAAGAGTGCAATTTTTAAAGTAATATTTTCAAAATTACCTGTGGCCATTTCATAATCTGAGTGGAACAGAATAAGCAGGAAGGATAACTAGATAGGTACATTTCTTCTTTAGAAATACAAGTCCTTTCTGACTAATTTCCATTCAATTTCCTAACATATTATTTAATAATTAATATAAGTCAATACTCTGTAAGTGACCCATAATTTCATATTTTGTATCCACTTAAAATATAAGTTCATGAAAACTTTCACTCTTCTTAGGAGACAACAAAAGAAAAAAATAAAACTCTTAGAGCCATAGTATTAAAATTTTCACAAGTTAAAAAAGTTTAGAAAGTAATTAAAACATAGTAGCATTGTTTAAACAACCAAGTTTCTCAGACTATTAAATAATCCTCTTAAGCCAATCATATTTTTCCCCTTCCTTTCAGTTAGGATTAATAACAAAACCCCCTATAGCTCTTTACGATTAGTATGCAGTTACTGAGTTTCATAACCTATTACAGTACCTGTCTTTCCCTCTGTCTATACATATACATATAAATAAAAGTAAGTTATTAGCTATTTAATACTTTAATTTAGGGCCACAGATTTTGAAAAGCTTAACTTAGGAAGCATTTTTTAAGGAAAAAATTTAAAAAACAATTTTTTTAAAATCTAAAAGTTGGGTTTTTTTCTGGCCACTCTGTGCAGCATGTGGGATCTTAGCTCCCTAAGCAGGGATCAAACCTGTGCCCCTCCACATTGGAAGTGAGGAGTTTTAACCACTGGACCACCAGGCAAGTCCCAACTTAGTATGTAAAGCTGGTTTGGTGGTGCTGACTTCTCTTAGCTTTTGCTTGTCTGTAAAGCTTTTGATTTCTCCGCTGAATCTGAATGAGAGCCCTACTGGGTAGAATATACATTCCTATACTCTAACAACAGAAGATGAGAAAGAGCAATCAAGGAAAGAGTCCCATTTACCATCTCATCAAAAAGAAAAAAATACCAGGAATTAACTTACCCAAGGAGGGAAAAGACCTGGACGCAGAAAACGAGAAGATACTGATGACAGACATCAAAGATGTGTGACACAAACAGATGGAGAGATAGTATACCATGTTCTTTGATTGGAAGAATCCATACTGTGAAAATGACTACACTCCCCAAAGTAATCTACAAATTCAATGCAATCCCTATTGAATTACCAATGGCATTTGCCACAGAACTAGAACCAAAAAATTTTACCATTTGCATGGAAAAACAAAAGATCCTGGAGAGCCAAAACAATCTTGAGAAGGAAAAATAGAGCTGGTGGAATCAGGCTCCCTGACTTCAGGTTATACTACAAAGAAAGCTACAGTCATCAAAACTGTATGGCACTGGCACAAAGACAGACATAGTGATTGATGGAACAGGACAGAAAGCCCAGAAATAAACCCATGCATCCATCATCAACTCATCTATGACAAAGGAAGCAAGAGTACATGATGGAGGGAAGACAGTCCCTTCCATATGTGGTGCTGGGAAAACTGAATAGCTACAAGAAAAAGAATAAAATAGAACACTTCCTAAAAACATACACAAAAATAAACTCAAAATGGATTAAAGAGCTAAATGTAAGGCCAGGTAGTATAAAACTCCTAGAGGAAAATATTGACAGAACACTCTTTGACATAAATCACAGCAAGATCTTTTCCAATCCACCTCCTAAAGTAATGAAAATAGAAACAAAAATAAACAAATATGACCTAATTAAGCTTAAACACTTTTGCACAGCAAAGGAAACCATAAACAAAAAAGGTAACCCTCAGAATGGGAGAAAATATTTGCAAAAGAAGCAATCGACGAGGGATTAATCTCCAAAAAAAATAGAACAGCTCTTGCAGCTCAATATCAAAACAAACAACTCAAAAGATGGGCAGAAGATCTAAACTGACATTTCTCCAAAGAAGACATACAGATGGCTAAAAAGCACATGAAAAGATGCTCAACATCACTAATTATTAGAGAAATGCAAATCAAAACTACAATGAGGTATCATCTCACACCTGTCAGAATGGCCATCATCAAAAAATCTACAAACAATAAACGCTGAAGAGGATGTAGAGAAAAAGAAATCCTCCTACACTGTTGGTGGGAACATGAACTGGAATAGCTACTATGGAGAATAGTATGGAGGTTCCTTAAAAAACTAAAAACAGAATTACCATATGATCCAGCAATCCCATTCCTGAGCATACATTCAGAGAAAACCATAATTCAAAAATATACATATATCCCAATGTTCACTGCGGCACTATTTACAATTACAATAGGACATGCAAGCAACGTAAATATACTTCATCAGATGAATGAATAAAGACGATGTGGTACATACATACAATGGAATGTTACTCAGCCATAAAAGGAAAGAAATTGGGTCTTTTGTAGTGATGTGAATGAACCTAGAGTCTGTCATACAGAGTGAAGTAAGAAAAAGAGAAAAACAAATATATTAATGCATATATGTGGAATCTAGAAAAATGGCACTGACAAACCTATTTGCAGGGCAGGAATAGAAGACACAGATATAAAAAATGGAGTTGTGGACACAGGGGGAAGGAGAGGGTGAAACTGAAAGAGTATGCACGACCACATGTAAAACGAGTACCTAGTGGGAAGCTGTCGTGTAAACACAAGGAGCTCAGCCCAGTGTTCTGTGATGACGTAGACAGGCAGGATGGACGGTTCAAGAGGGAGGGGATATACACATACATATAGCTGATTCACACTGTTGTACACTAGAAACCAATACAACATTTTACAGTGATTATACTCCAGTTAAGAAAAAAAAGAAGACATGGTACATTTATATAATGGGATACTACTCAGCCATAAGAAAAGAAATAATGCTATTTACAGCAGCACGGATGGACTTAAAGAGACTATCATACTAAGTGAAGTGAGTCAGGCAGAAAGACAAATGTGTGTCACTTCTATGTGAATCTAAAAATATGACATAAATGGACTTATCCACAAAACAGAAACAGACAGACAGAGAATAGACTTGTGCTTGCCAAGGGGTGAGAGAGAGATAACTGGGGATCTGGGATTTAGCAGATGCAAACTACTACACACAGAATGGATAACAACAAGGTACAACCGTATAGCACAGCAAACTATATTCAATATCTTGTAATCATAATGGAAAAGAATATGAGAAAGGATAAATGTGTGTATATATATACATATATATAAATGCATAACTGAGTCACTTTACAATAGAAACTAACACAACATTGTAAATCAACTATACTTCAATAAAATAGTTTAAAAAACACATACACACAGGAAACCAACAAAATAGCCTAGAGATGGAAGCAACATAAATGTCCACTGACAACAGATGAATGAATAAATAAAAAGTGGTTTATATATACACTAAAATAGTGTTCAAGCTTAAAACGTAAGGGAATCCTGACACACACTACAATGCAGGGGCTTCCTAAGGGGTGCGGTGGTAAAGAACCCGCCAGTCAATGTGGGAGACATGGGCTCCATCCTTGGGTCAGAAGATCCCCTGGAGTAAGAAATGGCCACCCACTCCGTTATTCTCGCCTGGGAAATCCCATGGACAGAGGAGCCTGGTGGGCTACAGTCCATGGGGTTACAGAGAGTTAGACATGACTGAACAACTGAGCACAGAACAGTGAAGACATAATGCTCAGTGAAAAAAATCTGTCACGAAAGTAGGATTCCACTTATATAAGATACACAGAGTAGACAAATTCATAGAGACAGAAAGTAGAATGGTGATGCCAAGGGCTCAGGGAAGGGGAATGGAAATGGTTGTTCAATGGGTATAGAGTTTTAGTTTTGTAAGATGAAAAAGAGTTCTGGAGACTGGCTGCACAACATAAGTGTACTTAGCGCTATTGAACTGTACACTTAAAAGTGGTTAAGATGGTAAACTTTGTTATGTACATTAAAAACCACAATTAAGAAAAAAAGATGCATTTTAGTACATAAATTATATCAAAGTAATATTACATATTAAAGCAAGAGTTATTAAACCTAGTTCAGCTACAGGATTTTTCTGACAATGATTCATGATACCTTTAATACCATCAAGCTGTCAAAACTGCAGTCAATGATAAGGCGGAGTGGGCTGTGAACAACATCTCTTCGAATACGTTTTCTGTCACTTCCATCTGAATTTGACTCAGGTTGACATTGTCGCTCTAATTGCTTTCTCTTGCGTTTTTCCTTCCGTTTTTGTCTAAAATTAGTAGAAAACAACTTTTTGTTATTTGGATATTTACAAAACTTTTCTAAACAAAAAAAAAATTATTTTAAAATCAGTAGGCTAAATCATAAAAAACTGCTACTTCTGTGGATCAAAAATTGTCAAATACCAGAAATTTTAGATAGTCTAAAAGTTTTACATAATAAATGAGTCTGCAAAAGCAAAATATTTTTTACACAGATCTGAACTATAAGTTCATTTATTATTGGTAGCACGTTATATGGGGCTTCCCTGGTAACTCAGCTGGTAAAGAATCCACCTGCAATGCAGGAAACCTGGGTTCAAGGTTCGATCCCTGGGCTGGGAAGATCCCCTGAAGGAGGGCATGGCAACCCACTCTAGTATTCTTGTCTGGAAAATTCCAATTTCAGAGGAGCCTGGTGGGCTACAGTTCATGGGTTCACTAAGAGTCAGACACAACTGAGTGATTAAGTACAGCACAGCACACAGCCCATTATATGTACTTAGAAAACTTTTAAAATACTGAGTTTGAGAGTTATAAAAAATTTTACTTTTATCATTTCCCTACATGATTTTCAAGCAACAATTATAACCATATGTAAAAAAAAGTAAAATTGTTATTCAACATAGATTCAGATATCCTAGCCACAGCAGGCAAAAGAAAAAGAAATAAAATGAATCCAAATTGGAAAAGTAAACTGTCATTGTTTCCAGATAACACAATGTTGTATACAAAAAATCCTAAGGATGCTAAAAGAAAATAACTGGAGCTCAACAATGAATTTGGTAAAGTTGTAGGATACAAAATTAATACACAGAAATCGATTGCATTTCTACACACAACAAACATCAAAAAGAGAAATTAAGGAAACAGTCCCATTTTACCATCTCATCAAAAAGAATAAAATGCCAGGAATAAACCAACCTAAGGAGACAAAAGACCTAAACTCTGAAAACTATAAAACACTGATGAAAGAAACTGAAGATTACACAGATACAAAGATATACCGTGTTCTTGGATTAGAAGAATTAATATTGGGAAAATGACCATATTATGCAAGCAATCTATAGATTCGGTGCAATTCATATCAAAATATCAATGGCATTTTTCACAGAACTAGAACAAAATTTTCTGAAGCTTGTATGGAAACACAGAAGACCCTGAATAGCCAAAATAATCCTGAGAAAAAAGGATGAAGCTGGAGGAATCATCTTCCCTGACTTCAGACTATACTACAAAGCTATAATCATCAAAACAGCATCACACTGGCACAAAAATAGAGGCACATACATCAATGAAACAGAAAGCCCAGAAACATGTCAATTAATTAATATCAATTAATCTATGATGAAGAAAAGAGTACAGGAAGGAGGAAAGACAGTCTCTTCAGTAAACGGTCTTGGGAAAACTGAACAGCTACAAGGAAAAGAATGAAACTAGAACACTCCCTAACACCATACACGAAAATAAACTCAAAATGGATTAAAGACCTAAATATAAGGCCAGATACTATAAAGCTCTTAAGAGAAAAATATAGGCAGAAAACTCTGACATACATCACAGCAAGATCTTTTCTGATCCACCTCCTAGAGTAACAAAAATAAACACAAAAATAAACTTAAAAGCTTTTGCACAGGAAAAGAAACCATCAACAAAATTAAAATACAACATATGGGCAGGGGGTAAATATTTTCAAATGATATAACTAACAAGAATTTGCTTCCAAAATAAACAAAAAGCTCATACAGCTTAATATTAAAATAGAACAAAACAAAACTGAACAACCCAAACGAAACTTGAGCAGAAGACCTAAACAGACATTTCTCTAAAGAAAACATACAGATGGCCAATAGGCACATAAAAAGGAGCTCAATGTTGCTTTGGAGAAATGCAAATCAAACTACAATGAACTATCATATCACCTCACACCAGTCAGTATGGCCATCATCAAAATGTCTATGAATAACAACTGCTAGAGGATGAAGAGAAAAGGGAGCCCTCCTACATTGTTGTTGAGAATGTGAATTTGTGCAGCCACTACAGAAAACAGTATAAAGATTCCTTAAAAAACTGAAAATAGAGTTACCATATGGTCCAGCAATCCCACTCCTGGGCATATAGCCAAAGAAAACTCTAATTAAAAAAGATACATACACCCCCAACATTCATAGAAGCACTGTTTACAAAAACCAAGACACAGAAGCATCTAAATGTTCACTGACAAATGAATGGAGAAAGAAGACGTGGTATATATACACAATGCAATGTTACCCAGCTATAAGCAAGAATGAAATAATGCCATTTGCAGCAGCATGGATGGATCTAGAGATTATCATAAGTGAAGTAACTCAGACAAATATGTTAGCACTTACATGTGGAATCTAAAAAAAGTGATATAAATAAAGTTATTTACAAAACAGCAGTAGACACACAGACACAGAAAAGAAACTTACGGTTATAAGAGTGGATAGTAAGGGCGTAGGAAGAAAAGTTAGGAGTTTGGGATTAACATACACATTCTGTGCTCAGTCACTTCAGTTGTGTCCAACTCACTGCAACCCTAAGGACTATAGTCTGCCAGGCTCCTCTGTCCATGGGATTCTCCAGGCAAGAATACTGGAGTGGGTTGCCATGCCCTTCTCCAGGGGATCTTCCCAACCCAGGGATCAAACCCATGTCTTACACATGTTCTGCATTGGCAGTCGGGTTCTTTACCATTAGCACCACCAACAAGGACCTACTGTATCACACAAGGAACTATATTCAATGTTTTGTAATTATCTATAATGGAAAAGAATCTGAAAAAGTATGTATGTATATGTATATATGGGGCTTCCCTGGTGGCTCAGATGGTAAAGAATCTGCACAGAATATGGTAGACCCAAGTTTGACCCCTGGGTCGGGAAGATCCCCTGGAGAAGGAAATGGCAACTCACTCCAGTACTCTTGCCTGGAGAATTCCATGGACAGAGGAGCATGGCGGACCACACTCCATGGGGTCGCACAGTTGGATACAACTGAGCAACTAACATATTCACTTTTTCATATATATATATTTCACATATATATATATATATATGTGAATTAACTATGAAAAATAAAGTGTTAGTTGCTCAGTCGTGTCTGACTTTTTGTGACCCCATGGACTGCAGTGCGCCAGGCTCCTCTGTCTGTGGAATTCCTCCAGTCAAGAATACTAGAGTGGGTAGCCATTCCCTTCTCCAAGGGATCTTCCTAACCCAGGGATCAAACCCAGGTTTCCTGCATTGCAGGCGGATTCTTTACCCTCTGAGCTACCAGGGAAGCCCATAAAAATAAAATGAAGAAAAAAGTGTTAGTTACTCAGTAGTGCCTGACTCTTTGCAACCCCATGGACTGCAGCCCACCAGGCTCCTCTGTCCATGGAATTCTCCAGGCAAGAACACTGGAGTGGGTAGCCATTCCCTTCTCCAGGGAATCTTCCCAACCCAGGGATCAAACCCAGGTCTCTCACATTGCAGGCAGATTCTTTATCATCTGAGCCACCAGGGAAGCTCTTCAATAAAAATAAAAGTTCTTTTTTAAGAAAAAGCTGCTCCCATTTTTTTAAAAGTAAAATTATGAAAAAAAAAAAAAAAACCTCAGGTTTTTCTCTCATCTACATCAACAATTAATTTTCTAATAAATTTTATCTTTCTACAATAACAGCTTAAGCCTAACTGCTCTTACCAAAACCTGTAATAGTTCTAGCAAAATCAATGTTAGGCCCAAACTTGACCTTTCTGAGATGATTATTTTTGTTCCATATCTAGGACATGGATGCTAACTATATCCTTTTTATAAACTGGTTACTTTAGAAATTGGGGTGCTACTCACAATACGTGTGGGTGAGAAAAGTGTATTGTGTAAATTCAGCAACACTGCTAAAAAAAAGAAAACAATTTAAAACAGTTTTAGTAGCCAACTGACAAAGTGAGCTAACAATATGTACAGTCCCAATTTAATTAACATAATTACTATTGCATAATTATGTAACTGCATAATTACTATATTGAAGGTTCAACATTCCATATCTCTAAATAGGGGTAGAATATATGCATTTTTATACATACTTGCGGAGTTCTCGTTGTTCTTCCCATTGTTTCTGTTTCATTAGCTTCTTCATTTGCCGTTTAGATATTGGTTGAAACCTTTCACTTGATCCAGGCTTCTGATTTTGCTCTCCATCTTCACTTAAGTTTTTCTGTCTTTCAACATTACAAGTCTCACTAAATGCTGGCAACATTTCAGATGACATTATTTGATGCCTCTGAAAAATTGAAAAGCAACTCTGACATGAACAGATGATTTACAACCAAAAAAAAAAAGTTAAAAAAAAAGACCAAAGGATGCGATTAAAATGAAACCATATTAGTAATGAAAAAAGTGCAAATTTAGGCAATCGTCATTTACTGGCAAAGATCATTTGATGAAATGGGCTATTTTCATACACTATTGGCAGCACAGAACAATTTTCCCAGAAGACTACTCAGACCTGTATGTTTGAAGAGATTTAAAATGTTGATACTCTTTCTTACAATAATTTATTTCCTTAGAATTCCTGTAAATTAATTAGAAATATAAACAAAATTAATAGAAAAGAATACATGTATTACTGCTATTTTTAACAATAAAAAATTAGAATATCACCAAATGGGGACTAAATATAAATTACAGTTCACCTATAACACTGGATTGGAATACTAAGCAGCCAAGAAAAATGTTTCTCAATATTATTTAGTGATAAAGGGAAATAATTATGTTAAATAAGAAAATCAAAACAAAAAATGTTCAATTTTCTTTATATATATATATGTGTGTGTATATATATATACACACACACACACACACACACACACACATACACACACATTTTAATTCTGACCCACCCATGGCTTTCTGCATTTTCCAAATTTTATATAATGAAAACATAGTTTTATAAAAGAAAAACATATTATTTTTTTTTTAAGATATGGAAAGCACATTTTTGTACTTGTTTTTAATACTGTCATACAGGAAAAGTGCTAATTTCACTATCTGGGTGGACACTCAACAACTGATTTTTGACACAAGGTATGCTATACATTTCTAAATTTTGGACAGTACAGAAAACAAATTGAGTTGCCCCCCAACATATTTCATTATAAATATGTAATTATAAATTTTTCACTTAAGTCACAGCTGAAAAACAAAATATGTAAACTGACTCTGTAATCAGTTTACATAATATGTAAACTGACTCTGTAACTCAGGGCCATCTAAAACATCTTATTTAGATTTAACCACCCACTCTGGTAGCTCAGTTGGCAAAGAATCTACCTGCAGTGTAGGAGACCCAGGTTCGATCCGTGTGTCGGGAAGATCCCCTGGAGAAGGAAATGGCAACCCACTCCAGTATTCTTGCCTGGAAAGTAAAGTCCCACGGACAGAGGATTCTGGCGAGCCACACTCCATGGGGTCGCAAGAGTCAGACACGACTTAGCAACTAAACTACAACCCACATCTTTACATCCACTGTTTAGAGCTAAACTTGCCTTTAGAGCAGGGAAAATGATAGAAATACTGAAATATCTTTTCTCTTTAATTATTAACACCATAGCTTAAGAATATGTGTTCTTTATCCCTATCAAAGACTAAGCATGAAGTCTGCAATATTCTATCAGTCTTACACAAAAATGGGTAATTCTTCCCTTTCACAGGGATAGCTAACAAGTCTGTGCGGAGAAGCCAACATCTAAAAGGAAAAAGAACAATCGCCACAATTCAGAGACTGGAAAGAAAAGAACTTCACAGAACATAATTTGAGCAGCAGTTTCATTACATGGTTCTTGCCTTCTTTAAACATGCAATGATGTAATAGGACATATGGGGTACCTAAGAAAAGTTAGAAAGTTTATCAAATTTTGACTGCAAGACAAGAAATTTTAAGATGTATGATTTAGGGGCTAGAGCAAAGCCCTGACATGTTACTTCACTGCAAAATTACTAAGAGGGGGAAGAATCATCTAGGAATACAAGAGTTCACAAGTTTTCTTTATGCCACCAACCACTTTTTTCCACTGGATCATAGAAAAAACAAGAGAGTTCCAGAAAAACATCTATTTCTGCTTTATTGACTATGCCAAAGCCTTTGACTGTGTGGATCACAGCAAACCGTGAGAAATTCTGAAAGAGATGGGAATACCAGGCCACCTGACCTGCCTCTTGAGAAACCTGTATGCAGGTCAGGAAGCAACAGGTACAATTGGACATAGAACAGACTGGTTCCAAATAGGAAAAGGAGTACATCAAGGCTGTATATTGTCACCCTGCTTATTTAACTTATATGCAGAGTACATCATGAGAAACGCTGGGCTGGAGGAAGCACAAGCTGGAATCAAGATTGCTGGGAGAAATATTAATAACCTCAGATATGCAGATGACACCACCCTTATGGCAGAGAGTGAACAACTAAAGAGCCTCTTGATGAAAGTGAAAGAGAAGAGTGAAAAAGTTGGCTTAAAGCTCAACATCAGAAAACTAAGATCATGGCATCTGGTCCCATCACTTCATGGCAAATAGATGGGAAACAGTAGCTGACTTTATTTTTCTGGGCTCCAAAATCACTGCAGATGGTGACTGCAGCCATGAAATTAAAAGACGCTTACTCCTTGGAAGGAAAGTTATGACCAATCTAGATAGCATATTAAAAAGCAGAGACATTACTTTGCCAATAAAGGTCCATCTAGTCAAGGCTATGGTTTTTCCAGTGGTCATGTATGGATGTGAGAGTTGGACTGTGAAGAAAGCTGAGCGCCCAAGAATTGATGCTTTTGAACTGTGATGTTGGAGAAGACTCTTGAGGGTCCCTTGGACTGCAAGGAGATCCAACTGGTCCATCCTATAGGAGATCAGTCCTGGGTGTTCACTGGAAGGACTGATGTTGAAGCTGAAACTCCAATACTTTGGCCACCTCATGCAAAGAGCTGACTCATTGGAAAAGACCCTGATGCTGGGAAAGACTGAGGGCAGGAGGAGAGGGGGATGACAGAGGATGAGATGGTTGGATGGCATCACTGACTCAATGGACATGGGTTTGGGTGAACTCTGGGAGTTGGTGATGGACAGGGAGGCCTGGTGTGCTGCGATTCATGGGGTGGCAAGGAGTCAGACACGACTGAGAGACTGAACTGAAACACTTCTTTTAAGGGACATCATCTCCTAGAAATGACAACTCAACTTTGACTCTCCACTGGAAAGTTCACTCGGCAGGGCTAACATCTGCTTTTGCCCAACATTACACTGGCAACGCTAACACAGTGCCAAGCACTTTGTAGACGCTTATTATGTACAGGTAGAACGAATAAATGAGTGAGTGTGATATTATAAAGGGCTTCTAAAGGCAATGAAAATTGTAACATCAAACATTTATTAATTCTTACTATACTTAATAAAAAAGTTATTATCTAATTTACTCTCTTAAAAAACCCTACACACAGAAGTCGCTCAGTCGTGTCTGACTCTTTGCGACCCCATGGTTTGTAGCCCACCAGGCTCCTTGGTCCATGGGATTTTCCAGGCATGAATACTGGAGTGGGTTGCCGTTTCCTTCTCCATAAAAAAAACCCTAAGGGGTAGTCATATATGCCTACTTTGCAAAGGAAGAGGTACAAAGATTACTTGCCCAAAGTTACAAAGCTCTTATATAATTCCTAAGAAACAAGGCACCTACAGCAAATGTTGCACAAAATAGGTCCGCAAATACTTGTTGAATGAAGTAATGGAGCGAAGATTCAAGCCCACATCCAACTCTACTGTCTTCTAGAAATCCAAAGTCTTATTTAGAAAATGGGAATTTCCAAACAATGTTAAAGAGCTGTGTTGCTTTCACCCACCTGCTGTTGAAAGGCTTGGGGAAGACCTGTGTCACCAAAAGGTAATGGACGGGAAAAACCCTTT
Organism: Bos mutus; assembly: GCF_027580195.1. NCBI lineage: Eukaryota > Metazoa > Chordata > Mammalia > Artiodactyla > Bovidae > Bos > Bos mutus. The sequence continues at coordinate 25,082,189 of NC_091622.1, read as the reverse complement.
GGTTCTACTTGTATGCCAGTGCACCAAAAAAAAAAAAAAACAATCGGGAAACTTCCTAGAGATCACTGCCAAAAGTTTATGTCTGTGACATCCTGCCTTCCAAGCTTGCAACACATGACAATGGCAGATAAAATATTAAAAGGGGAAACAAAAAAAGTATAGCTTTTCTCAAAATTAAGAACAAGGTCTGCTGTGTTAAAACAGCTGAGAGTTTTCCTATCTTTAAAGAGAAAAATAATAATACAAGACAGAGGATGGGAGACAGATGGGAGGCAATTTAAGATGAACCCTTACACTGGTGTTAGGGGTGAGGCTCCTCTTTCCAAGAAAAAATGCCTAACAACAGGTAAAATTAAAGATAGCTTATACAAAGCTGACTACTTGGGGGAAACAGACACCAGCCTTTTGGCTACAACCTGGGCCCAGATATGAGGTGACATATGAACGTACAATATGACTGAAATTCTCAATCACAGATATAGGCTCTGCTATTGGTCTGAAGCACTGAAAAGGGTCATGGGGTGGAAGGAACCACAAAATCAGTAGCAGACAGAGGTAGTTTGGAAAGGAAAGCTATAATTCCATTCCAGATGAGTCTGCAAAGCAAAATTATAAAAGGACAGGAAATGAGGGAAAAAAAGAGTTAATGAAGAATAATAACCATAAAAACAAAAATTGAGAAATTGATACACAAAAACGGGCATAAAAATAGCAAAACAAGAATTCATTAAAAAAAAAAAAAAGGACCAATTTGGAAACCAGGAAGTGAAGTCATAAAAATTTCAACATACGAGGCAAACTCCAGATTATTGGAGTCCAAGAGGTAATTGATGAATTAGAAGACAACCTCACAATCTGATTCAGAGTTCAGACAGAAAAATAAAATGAAAAAAATCGTATGTCTGAGCATTTAAAAAATGTGAGTAACAGCTTGAGAGAAACATAGGCCAAAAAGGTAACTGGAGGTAAATGTAGAACCTTGAGCACATTCATTAACTTTTTTTAATCTAGAAAATAAGGTTACTACTCAAGAAACAGGAGACAGAGGGAACACAGTAAGCCTGAAAAGATAAGAAAAATTTTAAACATGAATTGTGATTCCGAGGATCACTTTTATTTCCTTTCCAAAAATAAACACATGAATAAAAATTAGCAATGAATATATCCAAAACAATATAGAAAACATAAGCTAAACCTGCCCCTTAAGCTAAATGTGCGGGTTTCCCAGGTGGCACTAGTGGTAAAAAAAAAAACTAAAAAAACCTGCCGGCCAACACACCGTGGGTTCCATCCCTGGTCAGGAAGATTCCCTGGACGAGTGCATAGCAACCTACTCCAGTATCCTTGCCTGGAGAATCCTCGCACAGAGGAAACTGGGCTACAGTCCACAGGGTCGCAAACTGTCGGACACAACTGAAGCGACTTGGCATGGAGGAACACAAGCCAAACGTGCAGACTTTAAGGCACAATTAAAAATCAGAGGAAACAAATTGCTTTCTTCATGAAATTGATTAATATTGTAGGAGAGAATATTTCTATCATCAGTGGCATCGGTTTTCACTAGTTTCCTACTATGATCAAAAGAGCAAGTGTTGATTGGCTCTAGACTGTGAAAATTTTAATATAACAAAGTACAGTAAAATTTTACAACTCATGCACACCAGGGGGAGCTTTCGCCTTTCCCAAGAAGTCCAAGTTAAATTTAATTTGCTTATCATTGCATACTAATATTTTTAAAAAGCCTATCAAATACAAAGGTCATGAGCTTGTCAATATCATTATCACCGCTATTTTAAAAGTTATTTTCAATTAAGAAAAAGGAATGTAGTAAAAGAAAAGTTTTTAAAGCTTTGAATAAGCTAGATACATTGCAGGGAATGATGCAATGATCAAGCATCAAATGATGCTAGATTGAGATCCTTTCATTATTGCTTTCAACACACTTTACAAAGACATATACCAACTCCTACTGCCTGTAACATACGGTAAGCATTTAACTATGCACTAGTTTGTTCAGATTAACCTGTTAAGTAAAATATAAACACCATGGCAGAGTTTGCATTCGTCCCTCACATGCAGTGCTATTCACTGCACATTTTAATTCATTCACCAGGTTCAACCAACTTTGTAGCAATTACAGAAATAATTGTGCCAAATTTAGTTTACTTGAGCACTGAATTTTTTTAAATGGTTCGTTTAGTTAGATATAGATTATCTGGTGGTTTTATGAAACTATGGATAAAGATGACTAAGGCAATTTTGTGTGGGATAGATTAAAAAAATTGTATCTCTATTATCCTTGTATTTCCACTTCTCAGCACAACTCCTGGCAGGGAGATTACACATTATGAGTGTGACTGGCCGAAAGTTTAAAAACAAAAAAAAAAATCATGGCTTTATTGATTGGGCTAAAGTCTTAATAATTTATAACACAGCCTCCTTTCCAGAAACATCCAAAGGAATGTCGAAATAACCGCAGAACGGAATTAAATGACCTAACGGTGGTAAAGAAGGAATATCCTTTTTTAAAACGCGAGGGCCAGATTTGCAATAACGACTCGGTTCAGCTGTGAGGTCCCTTAGGCAGAGGCCTGGGCCATGATGGGGAAAGGCGGAGGATTTATAACAAAAAAAGCGAGAAATGTGCTGTTGCTATCCTCTGTGTACCTCTAGAAAAATTCCTGAATTTAAACACAAAATGTTTCAGGGAAATTCAGTAACACCTTGGACTTCTTAAAATAGTCCTCAGCTCACCACGGTGGGGCCTAACAGCACCTGCAGCAACTTTCCCCTGGCCTCTCCCCACATTTCACAGCGCTCAGAGACATCAGCCCTCGTAGGAAAAATGAGGAAAATGAGGAAAAACGAGGTTTAAAGACGAAAAGCGACTTGCCCACGGTCACTTGCCAATAAGTGGCACAACCACAACTCGTTTTCCGGCCTTTCAGAGTCCAGATTTCCCTCTCCCTTCATTCTTGGGAAGCGAACACACTTCACATACTAGGACCCGTATCTTGACCCCAAACAGAAGTCGACAGCAAGAGGTCCTATACTAGTGACCAGAGCCGAGCCCGACTCTCGCCTCCATGTCTCAAATGCGTGGACGCATTCCAGAGGCGGGGTTAATTTGCAGCCGACGAATCAGAAAGCTGTTTGGCGAGCCGAAGGGGCGCGCTCTCTCTGACGTCACTTCCTTCCGGAGCTGGGTCTTTGCTACCATTTTCCATTATCCCACTTACCTCTTGCCCGGAAGCCCTATTGCTAGTGGAAGGCGGGATCGGCACGCGCTCCTTTTGCTCCCGGATTATATCAAAAGGTAGATGAGCGCAAGCCTCCGCGCCAAGACACTTACCGAACAGAGGAGTTGTCGGGAAATCTGATAACCTCTCAGAAAGCTTTTTGTAGTGGTCTTTACCACTCGAGAAGGTCCTCTTTCGGAAACTTCAACTCCCAGAGGCAGAGCCGGTAGCTACACGTAGAAGGCTACGGAGGTTACGTCTTACGTCAGCCCACTGCGCCAACTCCGGACCCGCAGTGGGAGAAAGGGGCGGGGTTTGTGTGGGGCGGGGTCTGGGGTTAGCGTTTCTGGAGTGGGAGGTGTTTGAGTAATAATACCTGTTTTTCCAATACAAGGCAGGCATACACCTGCCGGCATTTATTCATTTATCCTCGTGGGCATGGCAAGGGATGTTAAGACATTCCTACTCTTAAAAATGACCAACACTAATAAAGGGCTTATAATTCTTCCACGTTTGAGATGAGAAGAAAGCATCTCTTGCCTAAATTATTTGTATTTATAATACAGGAGGTTTTCAGTATCACATAATTTTACACAACTCAAGTGGAAAATTAGATTTTAAAAGTGAATCAAGCTCCCAGTAAGAGGTAATTAAATCTAGAATGTTTACGCCTTTTCTACCTTACAACCATAAGTCTTACTCTCCATTCATTCTTTGAGCTGTTTTTCATATACTGTTTTGTAAGACATCGGGTGACGTTTCATTGTTTATAATGGCTGACTTTCCTATGTAATCTTTTTGATATATATATAGATCAAGTCACCTGAGGGAGAGCTGTAACCTAATCTGGTTGATGGTCATTTTCTATTTAGTTTTTAATTTGGTCCTACTTCTAATAAGTGATTATTGCAGAATTCGAAGATAAGAATGATGTTTGAATCAGTGAATAGAAGACTGCCCTCTCAGTATGGAAAGAACTCTGGAGTGATTTATACTTGATATTTGGAAACATTCTAACATGTTTAAAGGTTTCTGTGAATAGGAAATTAAATTCCAGATTTGACTTTTCTGAAAGAATTAAAATTTCTGTAAATTTAGTTACAAAACTGAAATCACTCTTGCTTTAAACCGTCGAATTTTACTTGAAAAACTGTAACTGCAACATGGTTGTAGGGCACTCTTTGTTTCCTCATTATGTCAAGTCGAAAAGATCTTTTAACTAAGAATTGGCAAGGAAGTCTGGATCCATTTCTGATCTGTTAGTAGGGCATCTTTTTTCAGCTACCTCCATATCAGGCCAAAGAGTAGCTGAGGGAGGATTAGTAATTGGATATTTAGCCCTTCACATGTAGGTCATTAAGCTCAGGCTGGCATAGTGATGTGCCAGAACTTTCAACAGCTGTTCAGTTGCCCCTCAGGGATCTGTTTTATGAATAATTATATATTTTTCAGGGCTAATACCTGATAGCCTCATTAAAACAAAAATTTTAAGTTACTTACATGTTTTCTTTTGACATAGCCCTTAACTTTATAGTCATAGGATGTGAATTTTAAAATGATTCTAGTATCATCCAAAGCAAGCACTAGCAAAAAATGGACAATTTAACCAAACATACAGAAAGCATATAGAAAATACAGGAAGGCAAAAACCATAATATGAAACAGTATTGTTTTCATTAATTTGTAAAACTCATTTATTTATTTGACATACTTATTGAGTCCCATGTTTTTCTGTCTTAGTATTGTTGATACAAAGATAACTAAATCGTGATCTTTGTTCTTGAGGAATCCTTAGTCTAGTGGGAGAGCTGGTGTTAAATATCATACAGTATAATGTACTTGAGATGCCTGTACATGGAAAGGAGCAACTAAATGTTCCTGGAGGTGAGTGACATAGTTTCAGAAACTGAATAATTTGTTCTATCTTAGAAAGTAAATAGAAGTTCTCCAGTTATCAAGATGGAAAAGTATTTTAAATATTGGGAACAGTGAAAACAAAGGCATGTCATAGTTTGGTACATGACTGATAAGCAGTGGGTAGGATGAGAAAGGAGGAGGAAAGACTGACCCTAAGGGTTTTTCTAATTTAGACAACTGTGTTAGCCCCTCAGTCATGTCTGACTCTTTGTGACCCCAGGGACTGCAGCCTGCCAGGATCCTCTGCCCTTGGGATTTTCCAGGAAAGAATACTGGTGGGTTGCCATTTCCTTTTCCAGGGGATCTTCCCAATTCAGGGATTGAACCTGGGTCTCCTGCATTGCGGGCAGATTCTTTACCATCTGAGTTCTAATTTGGACAACTGTAGGAATGTAATTCTGTTAACTGGATCATTTGGCAAATAGTAGAAGAAAATTAGGTTTTTAAAAAATTAGTTTGGTTTTGAATATATGGGTTCTGGGGAGTCTGCAGAACATCTAAGTAGAAACAGATCTAGAAATTATCAGCACATATTTGGTATTTCAAGCCAACATCAGAGGTTGAAATCAGAGATGCTAGATCATAGGTTACAAACCTTTAATGTCTATTATGACTAGAAGGTAAATGGCACAAGCTGCCTAGAAGAAAAGTGCCACAAGCCTGAGAGCATAGTCTCTGTTTAATCAGGGAACAAGTTCCAAGTAGTGGGCCTAATGCCATCAGAGCTCAATTTTTTAAGAGCAGCCAGAGGTCTGGTCTTCTATATGAAATCTGATTTTTAAGTGTTGGTAACTTATTTTGTTTGTTTTTAAGTACTAAGCAAAGCATGTCTTGGACCACATTTAGACAGCAGCCAGTTTGTTAAATTGGACTGTAGATCACAGGTCCCCAACCCTCAGGGCCATGGACCAGTTAGGAACCAGGCTGCACTGCAGGAGGTGAAGGGTGGTAGCAAGCAAAACTTCATGTACGGCGCCCAGTGGCTCACATTATCACCTGAACCAATTCCCCCTCGGTCCCCCTCCCACCACCACCATCCATGGAAAAATGGTCTTCCACAAAACTGGTCTTTGGTGCCAAAGAGGTTAGAGACTGCTGCTATAGATTGTAGAGAAGAGGGCTACAGATAAAATCAGAATGTTAGGACACAAATATGGTAATAAATAAAGTGATGAGCTCCTCCAAGATGCTTGGCCTGAAAACATAGAGCAGTCATCACAAATTATTTTAAGCCTAGTTCTGATGTTTTATACATATGATAGTACTCTTCAGCAGGTTGGGGTGGTATGGGAATAGAGTTATACTTGTAGGTATATTAATTTGAGGCTAAGCAAAAAAAAAAAGGCCTATTTTAAATGACATGAAAGGTATCTAAAAGGCAGAATCAACCTATCATCTGTAATCATTTCAACTTGCATTTGGATTGCCTTCAAAAATATAGAAAAAGCTTGTAAAAATGTTTTTAAAAATACCGTATCCCCCACCATCCTGAGTAATATGTGAATATTGAAGACTCTAGGAAGACGACTGGAGACAGTGTGGTCTGAATCTCCTCATAAAACAGATAGAGCATCTAGGATAGCAAAACGACAGTAATTACAAGAACAAATCATGGCTACAACAAGAAAGAATCCTTTTAAAGTTCAAAATGTGAACAGGTGGGAGCAAACCTCCAACTTAATATCAGAATCTGCGTAAGAGGAAATAGTGGGAAGACAACAGAGTAGCCAAAGGCCATGAGAACCTCTGACTGCCAGCAGGTATTCACTGACAAGCAAGGGAGATCAATATGAAATTAGCAGCAGAACTGACAGACTCTAATTTCAGAGTGAATACAGACGGATGAGCAGGAAGGTCTGAAGGTGCTCATGGGGTGTGGGGGGGTCTATGAATTCTCAAAACTTAATAAACCTGAGCTTCCTTCTTGGAAAAGAGCCCAACACTAAGGGGAAACTTCTGGGAGTAGAATTCCAAATTAGATAAGAGACCATAGAAGCAGAGAGAAAAGGTCCAGATGACAGTGGGAGAAGAGAAGACAGAGCTAAGAAATGACCAGAATATAAAAGTGTCGTTTTATGAAAACATCAGAAAAGGAAGCTCTGGAAGCTAGAAAATCTATCCTACACACACCTGTCTCTTAAAACTATAGAATAGCTTATTTAAAGTAAAAATGTGCCATGAAAAGAATTATAATTGAATTCTATGTAAAGCTGTTATAATAAAAATATGAAACAGCAAAAAAGATGAAAACTGTAACCCAATATTTCAAAACAAGGGAAATTTTTTTAAATGCTAGAAGATAGAACAACATAAACCAGAAAAACTCAGAAATAATGTGATTGGAGAAAAGATTTGAAGAGGAGTAACAGAACTCAGAAAATATGAAATATAAAAAGTACATAACATACTGAAAGTGTGAGCAAATATAAGAGGAAAAGGAAATAGAAGTAAAACTGTTCTCAAGTGACGTGATTGTCTATGAAAAACATCCCCCAAAACCAAAAACTACTCATGGAATTAATAATTGATTATAGCAAGGTCACAAATGACGAGGTTAATTTAGGAAAGTTCCTGTCTACCATCGATGAACAGTTGGAACTTAAAATTCAAGAAAACATTAACACCAAAAACAAAGGTATGCATCTAACAAAATATACAGGATCTATATGAGTGAAACTACAAAACTGATGAAAGAAAGATTAAATAAATACAAGATTCTGAGTACATGGATTAAAAGACAATATTGTAGGGACAAGCTCAGGTCTTGCTTTCCCATACCATTTTCCAATAAAAGGGACCAGAGCTCCTTGGAGAAAGGGCTGACTCTAGGATTGGGGTAAAAACATACAAGATGAGCCTGGGGCATGTTGTAGGACCAGAAATGAAGGAAATGCTTGAACACACACACACATACAAAGATGGGATATGTCAAAGGAACATAGCCAACTGAATGAGCTCCTGATGGCTAAAGCTGGAACAATTGTAGAAATAAATTTAAAAGTCATATTGGATTATAACCCCAAATATAAAATACATAGTTGTTCTTATGCTGTTATAAATCATAAATAAATATGGAGGAAGAGATCAATCCCTCATGCAAAGAAACTCCAAATAATTTATATAGATGCTCCATCCTCAAGGAGGAGGAATATAACTCCTTAATCTTTAGGTATGAGCTGCCCATAGCACTTCCTTCCAGAGAGTTCAGTATGGAAGAGAAGGTTTTAAAAAAGTAACTTTATAGTGGAGAAGTCTGACAACATTTGTCAGGTGATCAAGGTCAACATCAACAGTGATAAATCATACCTTTGATATAGTGTGATGAAATGGCACCTCTATGGTCTTCCTCCAAACCTACAAGCCGACTCGTCATAAGAAAAAATATTCCATAAAACTAATAAAGGAGCATTTTATAAAACACCTGTCCTGATCCTACAAAACATGTCAAAGCTGTCAATGCCATCAAAAATGGGGAAAATCATTATATGTGGAATCTAAAAAAGGAAGGGGGCAAAGGAACTTACCTATAAAATAGAAAGAAAGTTACAGATATAGAAACCAAACGTATGGTTACTGGGGGGGGGAGGGGAGGAGGGGGACAGGGATAAACTGGAGGATTGGGATTTACATACACACTATTATATATAAAATAGGTAACTAACAAGGACCAGCTGTGTAGCACAGGGAACTCAACTCAGTACTCTGTAATGGTCTATTTGGGAAGAGAATCTGAAAAAGAGTGGATATATGTGTAACAGACTCACTTTGCTATGCACTGGAAACTAACACAACATTGTAAATAGTCCCAGAAATTTTTTAACTGAAGAAAATTAGAGAAACTCATAGCTAAGAAACGCCTAAAGGTACATGACAACTAATTTTAATGTAACCTGGATAGAATCTTGGAACAGAAAAAAGCGTTCAGATCAGATCAGATCAGTCGCTCAGTCGTGTCCGACTCTTTGCGACCCCATGAATCGCAGCACACCAGGCCTCCCTGTCCATCACCAACTCCCGGAGTTCACTGAGACACACGTCCATTGAGTCAGTGATGCTATCCAGCCATCTCATCCTCTGTCGTCCCCTTCTCCTCCTGCCCCCAATCCCTCCCAGCATCAGGGTCTTTTCCAATGAGTCAACTCTTCTCATGAGGTGGCCAAAGTACTGGAGTTTCAGCTTTAGCATCATTCCTTCCAAAGAAATCCCAGGGCTGATCTCCTTCAGAATGGACTGGTTGAATCTCCTTGCAGTCCAAGGGACTCTCAAGAGTCTTCTCCAACACCACACTTCAAAAGCATCAATTCTTCGGTGCTCAGCCTTCTTCACAGTCCAACTCTCACATCCATACATGACCACAGCAAAAACCATGGCCTTGACTAGACGAACCTTTAACATTAGATTAAAACTAAGGAAATCTGAATAGAGTATGGGTTTTAGTTACTATTTCAATTATTAATAAATATACCACATTAGTGTAAGATATTAATAATGACAACTGGGTACAGTGTATATGGGAAATCTCTGGAATGTCTTAGTAAAAAAAATGATTCTGATCAAAATTTAAGCTTTGTTTTCTTTACAATAGTTCATTGAAAGAAAGCCATCAGTTTTCTTCCTAAATGCTAGAAATTCAGTTTGTGACCAAAAATAAAGTTAGGCTCCTCTTAGGGTGAATATTATTGACCCACAACGAGTTTTTGGTTGTTGTCAAATACATGTGTGTGGAGGTGTGGGAGGTAAAGGTAGAGTTTGTTTAATAACTCCATTATGCAAAAATGATTATCCTTTTTGCAAGTCTTGGATTCCATATATTTCAAAACTGTATCGTTTATTCTTTTTAAGGAAAAGCATTTTCCTCAGTGCATTTTTTCTTTTATTAAAGAGAATTCTTAAACAATACCTTTAAAAATAGTATATGTATTCTCATATAATTTTTGCTTAGTATAAAAGAGAGCATCACTTTATGAGACTACAGTCCCTAAATTAGGACTGGAATTGACATATACATATTACTATATATAAAATAGTTAGCTAATAAGAACCTACTGTATAGAACAGAGAATTCTACTCAATAATCTGTAAAGGTCTATGGGAGAAAGATCTAAAAAAGGGTCAGTCAGTTCAGTTCAGTCACCCAGTCATGTCCGACTCTTTGCGACCCCATGAATCGCAGCACGCCAGGCCTCCCTGTCCATCACCAACTCCCGTTGTCCGGAGTTCCCACTCAGACTCAACTGTCCATCACTCAGACTCACCTCCATGCCATCCAGCCATCTCATCCTCTATCATCCCCTTCTCCTCCTGCCCCCAATCCCTCCCAGCATCAGAGTCGTTTCCAATGAGTCAACTCTTCGCATCAGGTGGCCAAAGTACTGGAGTTTCAGCTTTAGCATCATTCCTTCCAAAGAAATCCCAGGGCTGATCTCCTTTAGAATGGACTGTTTGGATCTCCTTGCAGTCCAAGGGACTCTCAAGAGTCTTCTCCGACACCACAGTTCAAAAGCATCAATTCTTCGGCACTCAGCTTTCTTCACAGTCCAACTCTCACATCCATACATGACCACTGGAAAAACCATAGCCTTGACTAGATGGATCTTTGTTGGCAAAATAATGTCTCTGCTTTTGAATACGCTATCTAGGTTGGTCATAACTTTCCTTCCAAGGAGTAAGCGTCTTTTAATTTCATGGCTGCAGTCACCATCTGCAGTGATTTTGGAGCCCAGAAAAATAAAGTCTGACACCGTTTCCACTGTTTTCCCATCTATTTCCCATGAAGTGATGGGACCGGATGCCATGATCTTCGTTTTCTGAATGTTGAGCTTTAAGCCAACTTTTTCACTCTCCACTTTCACTTTCATCAAGAGGCTTTTGAGTTCCTCTTCACTTTCTGCCATAAGGGTGGTGTCATCTGCATATCTGAGGTTATTGATATTTCTCCCAGCAATGTGGATTCCAGCTTGTGCTTCTTCCAGCCCAGCATTTCTCATGATGTACTCTGCATGTAAGTTAAATAAGCAGGGTGACAGTAGATATGTGTATATGTGTAACTGATTAACACAACATTGTAAATCAACTCTGCTCCAATAAAAATTAAAAAACAGACAAATTGAGAAAGTATTAACTGACAAAAGGCAAAGACAAAAACTACAGTCCTCTCAGTATCTGTGTGGGATTGGTTCCAGGATCCCCACAGTCAGCAAACTCTGTAGATGTTCAAGTCCCTTACAGTTGTCCCTCCTGGGTATCCCCTGGTTCCTCATCTGCTGATGCAAAGGGTGGACTGTATTCCTTACCTACCAAAAATATTTTTTGCAGGATTCCTTGAGAATGCTAATTCCCTCATTGAATTGAAAATACTAGTAGAATTTATTATGACCACTTAGGGATAACTTGAAGAGTCCCTTTAAAAAGTTTTTTTCATTAGTGTCGCTTCTTTCTAGGACAAAGTAAAGTCTGTCTTTACTTCCCTCCATAGATAGCTATCATACATTTTGACTTCCATAGATAGCTATCATACATTTTGACTTAACTATATCTAGAAGGGTCGGAGAAGACAATGGCACCCCACTCCAGTACTCTTGCCTGGAAAATCGCATGGACGGAGGAGCCTGGTGGGCTGCAGTCAATGGGATCACTAAGAGTCGGACACGACTGAGCGACTTCACTTTTACTTTTCACTTTCATGCATTGGAGAAGGAAATGGCAACCCACTCCAGTGTTCTTGCCTGGAGAATCCCAGGGACGGGGAAACCTGGTGGGCTGCCATCTATGGGGTCACACAGAGTCGGACGCGACTGAAGCGACTTAGCAGCAGCATATCTAGAAGGGTAATACATTTCCTGTCAGCCTTTAGTGGGGTAAAGTTCATTCATCTTCTAATCTAGGAAATGAGTTAACTCCTAGCAACCTCTGATACTTATTAGAAACACAACTGTACTTTGGAATTAGTTAGCCGTTTTTATTTCATAGTCTCTTATTATCACTGCCAAATAGAATAGCAGATATTCCATACTAAAATATACTTACCAATGGATTTCATTGAAGAGCATTGTTTTAAAATCTATTACTTGATTGTGACCTGACTAGCACAGATCAGTTTTTTCCCGGAGACAATCTGTTCAGCCTGGAACGTCTAACCACAGCAATTTAGCTACCTGTTAGCCTCCACACAAAAGTGTGATGGACTTATTAAAAGACAGTCTGAATTGATAATTCTATGTCATACCTAATAAATCAATTTTCTACCTCCTATCTCTAATATTGTTTAAGTAAAGGAGAAATTGGATTTAGGTTTCAATGTTTGTTTTTCTATGATCCTTAAATCATTTTACTAAATTAATCTGAATGTCATTTTGCTAACATGTGAAATAATGGTTGTTCAGCTATACTACAAAACGTTCAGTGCTTGGCATAGTGTATTAACCTAGTAATTGTACCATAGATGGCAAGCTCTTATTTTTGTATCTTGCTGTGCTTCTGCATTGCTTCACATGCTGTGTAAATAGCTGATTTGCACATGATAAGATTTGGAGGTATCTCCCACAGTATTATAAAATGTCACTTTGCTTGGTCAACAGACTAACCAAGGAGAATGCCTCTCCTTTGGTATACAGAATTCACTGGATATGAAAAGGCTTTGGCAATCTTATTTCATCTCTGAAACTATCTTAAGAAGTCTTTCAAATATCTTTGTAAAAAGTTAAGGATGATGGTTTTTATTACCAATAGAAGTAGCCTTATTTGAACATCCTATATTTAAATGACTACTTAATACAGTGACTCATAGGTGCTTTCTAGTGGAAAGCAAGTGCTCAAATGAAACAGATTTTGTTAGGCAATAGTGATATGCTTTTAACTGGTTAGACTCTGGTAAACACCTGAAGACGAATAGTACTTTAACCGAATAGACAAGTGTCATGCACCACATAGTCGAACCAAAAGCATGTAGCTGTAAACCTCAAATGAAAACAAAAGGCTGTTCTCATAAAATTTAAAATAGTCCTTAATCTAAACAAAAAAGTGTGTAACGTTTAAATGACTATAGTGGCTTCATATCACTATATATGCAATGCAGAAATTGTGGGACTACATTGAAATCTATTCAAATGTAAAGCAATAAAGCACTTTCACGTTATCTCGTATTTATAATACCTACCATTCATAAAAACTTATATTTCTTCAACAGTTATTTTTCTAAGAGGACAACTTATTATTTTCTATTTACCCCAGGACAACTTATTATTTATAACTTTAAAGTGAAAGTAATAACCAAATATTTTATTTTTGTATAGGTACTTTAGCCATGATTTATATGTAAAACATGATAGCAAATGAAGTTTTAATCTCAATAGAGGATAAAGACAAACAATTTTCACATTTCAGTTCTTTATAAAAAATATACATATTTCAAAAGGAAGTATGCTTAACTTTGAGATTTTATATTTTAGATTTCATCTTGTGGCCCTATCAAGTTGACTATCTTTACCTGTGTTGTCTAGAAGATTTAAGCTTAAGGTTAGGGTTCTAGAAAAGGGTTTGGAGAGAGATGAGGTTAGATTTAAGAACCCGTTATGCTTAAACCTGGCCATACTGCTGCTGTTTATGCTAGGTCATGTCTGATTCTGTGACCCCAGGGACTGTAGCCCATCAGGCTCCTCTGTCCATGAAATTTCCCAGGCAAGAATACTGGAATGGGTTGCCATTTCTTTCTCCAGGGGATCTTTCTGACCCAGGTCTCTGGCTTGGCCAAGAGGTGAATTCTTTACCATTGAGCCAGCAGGGAAGCCCCAAACATGGCCGTAAGAATTTTCAATTTTATTTGAAAAATCCCTTTACCAACATATTATTCCTTCCTTTGCCAAAGCATCCCCACATGGTTTCCAAATCACCTCATCTTAGTAGGTTTTATTCATAGCAAGTTTCTCTTGCCAAAGTTTACAAGAGCAGAGCTGGTTTAGTTAGTGTGGTCTTAGCCATTCTAGGGTATTCACTTTAATTCTAGAGAAGTGTCCTAATTAATTTTCTGTTGCAGAAGTAGTAAGGACTGGAATCCCCTTTCTGAATTTCTGCCTAGAACTGGAATCCAGAAAGCACAGGGAACTCCAGCCAGCCAGTCTGAGGATCCAGACAATTGTTTATTGTCACAGCTATAGCTAGAGGTCTACTATCATAAACTCAGTTGCCCGCTAGTGTGTTAATGGTCGACAATGCTGATTCACACGTAAGAAGAATCATCTAGTTTTAAGAAATGAATGTTGAATCTATTCTAACATTATTTTGAAGTGATTGGTGGTGGTACAAGTTAAAATTTTTAAATTCAAATTCTAAAATTTAGAGTGATTTTTTAATAATAGCATACCCATGGTATAAAAAATTTCAGATGACCATACAAGAGAATAAAATTCCATCAAATTTTCCTGAGTTCACAAATCCTCACCACCCTCCCACATCAAATGGTAAATGTGAAGACAGGCATTTAATGATATAGGCATGTTGATGATTATGTGCTGAGCAGAAAAGTATCATCCCCAGTTTTCCTAGATTGCCCCTCTGTGCTTCTGAATTTACAGGATGGCAACTGGTTTAGTTTAGCTCTCAAAAGTGAAAATTTTCTTGATTTTTCTTATTGAGTAAAAAAGTAAAAGAGGGAGAGACTGAAAACTATAGCCCACCTAAGTTTAATCATTAATCGTGAGCCCTTCTGTGAACTTAGGTCCTGATTTTGGAGTTTGGAATCTGACCTTTCTTCCAAAGATAAACATTGTTGCAGGTTCTGAGAAGGGTCACTCCCTTGCTGCCATTGAAAGAGTCCACTTCTCAGTGACTTCTAGCTGGGAACTGAATGCATTAAAGGGTAGCTGAATCAATATGATTCTTCTCGCTGTGCTTTTTCTCTGCTTCATTTCCTCATATTCAGCTTCTGTTAAAGGTAAGTTTGTGTTGCCTTCTGCTAAACTTTAATTTTAATCGTTCAGGGGGAAAAGTGTGTGTATGTGTAATGAAAGAATTCTTAACTAAGTGATCCTCAAACCCATGTAGCTTTAGAATGCTGGTGAAGGCATGACTGGGTTGGAATGAAAACTAAATTCGAATTCCTACATACATTAAGAAAACAGAGGTTCCTTTTAGTTTCAGTCCTTCAGACTAGCATGCTTCTTGCTTCATTCTCTCATTCATGGTTTATTTTTAAAGGGGAGAAAAAAGATGCCAACTATTGTTATCTGCTGCTGCTGGTCACTCAATGAATGCAGCTCCTTCATTTGAATTGTAAAAGTAGATTTAAAAAAACCAGTTCTTAAATTTCCTTCTAGTTGCCTAGCAATGTGACATCAAAAAGAATTAGACTCAATGAAAAAGGCATTTAACTTACCAAAGGATTATGAATGAAATGGTAAAGCCTGTATTTTATTCTATAATCATTCAAAAAAGATAAGATTATCATAGTTGGTGGATTATAGAAAATAAAACTCCATGACATAGATTTGAGAGATAACATTTATCTTTGGAAAAATAGTGTTGCTCATTATAGTTTCTATTTTAAGATAATATCTACTTAAAAACATACAAATTGCTAACTTTCAGAGCAAACAAACTTTTGAGTAACGATTTCAAAAAGCTGTATGAAATATATTAATATGTAATCTTGTTTTAAATCAGCTAATTTATGCATGCCTTGAATTTCTAAATATTGGGCCTGTAAAATGATCGCTTTTTAGAATCTCTTAAGAGGACTCTCCATCAAAGTCAGTTGCCCTATTATAAAACAGCATGGTAGTGTCCAATTTTAATAACTGTGTACGCTAAGCAACTGATATAAAGCAATTCACTTGTAAGCTTCTAAAATCCTCTTGAGATAACTGTGGCTTTTTTTAATAAGGTAAAGTTTGTCTCAAAATTTTTTGCATGGAAAATTTCCACATGAGGAAAAGAGACAATTTTTGCTATTGGAACAATAAATTTGGGGGGGGACTAAATTATTTCACCTAAGCAAATTACACTTCAGATTCTTTAAAGATTATACATATATTTATATATATATATATATATATATATATATATATATATATTTACTATTTTCTAAAATGTTTGGTAAAGATACGGCCCTTACTTGGATGAAAGAAAATTTTAATGAGAAAAAATAAAGGTTTGTAAATTATATCTGACAGAGAATTGTGAAACAGCTTGTATTTTATCTGTCAAATACTGCTAAATATTCATAATATGACCAATTTATGCACCATGAGATCAAACCTAATACCATGATTATTTTGAGAAAAATGATTGAGCTATTGTGGGCTTCTCTCTTTTCCCTTACCTACATAGAATATTGGATAACTTGATGTTTTCAAATACATGCATTTGTAAAGATTTAAATACACACATATACACATACAGAAATGACATACAGGAAAATATGACTGAGAACATAATAGATAGCTACAGTTTGTTGTAAGTTCAGTGACAAATCCAGAATTTTAGAAACTGAAGCTTATACAATTTAGGCTCCATTTTTGAGAAAAAAGTAATCTACATTTTCACAAAAAATATTTTACTTTTGCAAATATTACTGAAAAAAAGATTGACATGTATGCATAACACTAGGGTCCCCTTCTAAGATCTTGGAAAAGGCCTGGGCAAGTGGGGGCTTCAAAGCTTAAGTGTTATTAGTGTTGTGATACAAGCTGCTTGTGCCAAATATCGTGAATAAAAAATATAGGACTTGGCAACTTTCTCTTACCCAGATGGGTAACTTCTTATATTATGGTGCTTTCTTCACTCAGTTGGGTCCGATTCTTTGCAACCCCATAGACTGTAGCCCACCAGGCACCTCTGTCCATGGGATTTCCCAGGCAAGGATACTGGAGTGGGGTGCCATTACCTTTCCCAGGGGATCTTCCCAACCTAGGAATTGAACTCTAGTCTCTTGTGTCTCCTGCACTGGCAGGTGGATTTTTTACCACTAGTGCCACTTGGGAAGCCGTGTATTACAGCATCGTGGTTTAATAATCATAGATTCATTGTCCTTTAAAATGATTGATATTTAATAAGCGAACTAGTTGTGAAGAGTTTACTTTAAAATCAGGCCATTATAAATTTGGGATGTTATGCATCACTTCAAAACTCATCTCAAAGTTAATTATCGATGCAATTATTTAGCAAATCTCCAGATCTGGGTGGATGTTGAGAGCAGATTGGACTGTAAAGAGAATGAAGAAGGAGTTAGTAGAGAGAAGAGATATGCTGACTCAATGTTTGGGAGACTCTTGTTTCCTCTTTTTCTAAATAATATTTTGTAATTGTGGGTCTATTCTCACTACCTTCTTTGGGTTTTCTTCATAATGCTTTGCTTTCGATAATCCACCCATATGTACACTTTCTACTTAATCTTGTTACCTCTAAACCTGAACTGTTCCTTCACACGAGTCTTTATTTCCTGGCCTGACTATACTTTTCAGTCCATTCACAACAACCATCTTCCATTTTTTCCCTCCCTTATCCTTCATCCTACTCTTTTCTTTCCAGCCTTCTGGGTTTCTGTTGGATTCCTGCTGCTGCTGCTGCTAGGTCGCTTCAGTCATGTCCGACTCTGTGTGACCCCATAGATGGCAGCCCACCAGGCTCCCCCGTCCCTGGGATTCTTCACGCAAGAACACTGGAGTGGGTTGCCATTTCCTTCTCCAATGCATGAAAGTGAAGAGTGAAAGGGAAGTCGCTCAGTCGTGTCCGACTCTTAGTGACCCCAATGACTGCAGCCCACTATGCTCCTCTGTCCATGGGATTTTCCAGGCAAGAGTACTGGAGTGGGGTGCCATGGCCTTCTCCAAAGTCCCCTTATCTTTCATCCTTATCATCAATGCAGGTCTCTTCAAGCCTCACCTTTACTAGCTTATTTCTATTTTGTCTTTTTGCTTAAGTCAATTAGCTGTTATATTGATCTGAGTTTAATAAAAGAATACTTTAAGATATTTTTTAAAAAGTTTAAAATTAAAAGCTTTTTTCTTTTTGTGGTAGTAAAAATATATCTCTCAAAGGAACACATTGAAAAGGTACAGACTCCTTTGGGGGCTAAAAATTGATTTGCTCATTTAATCTACCATCAAGTCCTGTTGCCCTTCTGCATACTCTACAGAGCAACACCCGAAGACAGAAATTTAGTCAAGATATATAAATGGAACATGCCCCCACTTGCCAGTATTGCTGGATCTCTTAGTAACATAAACAGAGAAATACTTATCAAAGAGGAAAGGACAGCCGGGACAACACTTCAGCACCATCCACTTATTTAAAGGATGTATCTTTAAATCCTTTTTAGGATGTATCTCCTATTGAAAGAGGTAGGAAAAGTTGTAGAACAAAGCCATTCTTTCCTCTACTTTATCACTTCCAAGTCATCGTCAGGAACTGAAATATATTGTCCCTTTTCACATTCTTTGGACCAGTCAAGTAAAAACAAACAAACAAACAAAAAACTCAACATGATAGTTTGGAAGGCTTTGGCATTAAAGAGAAACTTTTCATAGTTATTTTAATCAGAAGCCACTTCAGGTTGTCCGCAAAACTTGAATTTTAGTATATTCCTACATCAAATTCCGCATTGTATCTGCTACATTGAGTTAAACGTGGAGTCAGCTTTTCTTAACTGCCCTATAGTGCTTACCTATCAGAATTGCTGTAAGGGTAGATAAGGCAACAAGTATTTCCTTTTTGCCCTTTGTGGAGTTTGATAGGTGTCATAAAAAAGAAGGCCTCTTTGACCAAAATATCTTCCTGGTCAGAAAGCTGGTGTTTGAATCTGCTGCAGTATCCCCAGTTTGGGGAGGCTGGAGAGACTCACAGACTTTGTTTCCTTCAAGGTTTTTCCTGCCTTTGTCTGCCTTCCTTATCTCATACCTGAGGTTCTGCCTGACTTGGTGTTTGGACACAGCCTGTTTTCATGTACGCATTTAGGTACCCACTCTGTTACTTCCTTCTGGCTTTTCTGTTAAAATCCTCATCCCCTTTCATTGAAGTTTTGTCAGATCATGTAACTTCACCACCCAAAACTTTGCAATAGTTTTTCATCTCAGTCGAATTCTAAGTCTATGCAAATACCTTCCCCCCTCACCCACCATCTCCCAGCCACTCATGGGTGCCTATTTGACCTCATCTTTTTCAGCTTTGTCCTTTACTCAATCCCAGAGTCTTTGGCCTCTCTGTTGTTCCTCCTCTGGGAACTCTCCTCAGGGTCTTTGAACTTGTTCTCCCTTCTGTGGGGGGATGGAGTGGAGTGTGGGGGTGAGACATGGGAGGAAGAAGGGGTGGGCAGTGCCCTCTCCACAGATATCCAAGTGACTAGCCTAATGTCCTCGCCCAGAATATTACCTTCTCAATAAAGATTTTCCCCTCAGCATCCCCATTTCCTTTCTTATTTCATTTTTCTTCATTAGCATTTCTAATATTCTTTATAATTTACTTATGTACTTTTCCAATGAGTCAACCCTTCGCATGAGGTGGCCAAAATACTAGAGTTTCAGCTTTAGCATCAGTCCTTCCAATGAATATTCAGGACTGATCTCCTTTAGAATGGACTGGTTGGATCTCCTTGCAGTCCAAGGAACTCTCAAGAGTCTTCTCCAACACCACAGTTCAAAAGCATCAATTCTTCGGCACTCAGCTTTCTTCACAGTCCAACTCTCACATCCACATGTGACCACTGGAAAACTATAGCCTTGACTAGACGGACCTTTGTTGGCAAAGTAATGTCTCTGCTTTTTAATATGCTATCTAGGTTGGTGGGGGTTTGGGGGCAGGAGGAAAAGGGGACGACAGAGGATGAGATGGCTGGATGGCATCACCAACTCGATGGACATGGGTTTGGGTGAACTCCGGGAATTGGTGATGGACAGGGAGGCCTGGAGTGCTGCAATTCATGGGATCGCAAAGAGTCGGACACGACTGAGCAACTGAACTGAACTGAACTATGTACTTGCTTTTTTATTGCCCTTCCCCCCTCATTTAAATGTAAATGCCGCAAAGATAGACATGTTGTCTGCTTGTTAACTGGTATAGCCCCAGAACCTAGAAAAGTGCTGACTACCCAGTAGGTGCTCAGTACATCCTTGTTGAATGAATGAATGAATTCCTAGCTCACTCCCCAGGAATGGAATAGGTCAACCTAAAGGTTTATATGTATAGTGTAGGTAAGAACATGGTCTCTGGATCCAGACAGGGTGTTAGAGGCTTCACCACTAATTTCCTGAGTGATCTTGGGTAAATTGTATAATCTCTGTATCTCTTGATTTCCTCATCTATAAAATCAGGCTAATAACAGTACCTACCCCATTAGATTTTTATGAGGATTAAATAAGTTAATATGTAGGAAAGACTTAGAACAGATAGTAAGGAGATTTTCTTAGTTTTTCACTTTTCAAGTAATTTTACCTCCTTTCTCAGCTGCCTCACTTCTCTCCTACTCATCTCAGCCTCGTTTTCTGTCCCTCTCCCATATGCATATTTTCTGTGGGGGAAAAAGAGACATGGTTGCTTGTTACAGTTAACTAGTCAATTCTGCCCGGTTAGCCCTGACGAAAAATGCCTACTGAAATCTTTTTTTACTCTTTCCTGAGAGCTATGAATAGAAGATTTATCAAAAGACTTTGTATGACCTCAGTTCATCTTTGGGAAAGACTGGATGCTACTCTTTTATGTTTTCTTTGGGTTAAGATATACTGTTTGGAAAGTGTATGAACTCCTCCATATATCTTTTTTTTTTTTTGGTTATGATGCTGACTTGTATTCTATTTGACATTAAACGTTAAGTTGTCCCTTCCAAATTAAAGCCTGTGCTGGATTTTATGTAGGAAAACATCATTTTATTCAGCAACAACTAATTTAAATTTACATATGTGTTGCCTTGAAATGTACTTTAATACTGAAAGTTTGCTAATTTAATTAATAGGATAAATTACCTTGAAGGGATATTTTTTAAATGTTCAAAATATCCAATGTACGGGACTACCATCTAACTGCTAAAATTTCTTTGGCTTTGACCTGTTGTATTTTAAATATGTTAATTGCAAATTATCAAGCAATCTCTGGCTGAACTTCTACTTGAAATCAAATTTTATTATTTGATTTAAAGAAAGCTGGGCAGGGAGAGGGGAAGAAATAATATACATATAAGTTAAAGCAATACAATGATATTTATTTAAAAATATTCTATAGTTCAACCAAGGCAATATTTAGATAATCAGATTATTATTTAAAGATACAAACTAAGTTTTCTGAAATGGAAGCTTATTTCTTTGTTAGTTGTTGTTTTTGTTGTTGTTCAACCAATAATTTCAGCAGATGAAGAAGTAGAACCATGTTTCACTTAGCAAAGATTTACTCCCCTTAACAAATATAAGCTCCCACTGGGTACCACTGTGCTGGAGAAGGAATGTGTTGATGATAAGATAGCATAGTCCCTGGCCTGCTGGGTGCCTTACAACTAAGACTTGACTTGTATCACTGTCTTTTTTACAGGTCACACAACTGGTCTCTCATTAAATAATGACCGACTATACAAACTCACATACTCCACTGAAGTTTTTCTCGATCGGGGCAAAGGAAACCTCCAAGACAGTGTGGGCTACCGAATTTCATCCAATGTGGATGTCGCTTTACTGTGGAGGAGTCCTGATGGTGATGATAACCAACTGATCCAAATTACGGTGGGTATTTTCTACCAGAGAGATGCAAAGATTAGATGTTAGCAAAGTTTTTGAGACGTGTACCATTCAATAGCACTTGTTTGTGCTGTTGGTCATATGTTCATTGAATATTATCCATCACTAAAATAAGTAGATATACAGTTTTGAAGTTTTTGCTAATCAAAAATTATCTGATCTTTCCAAATTATTGAAGCAGGCAAATGAAGGTGTCTACTGGTAACTGAAGTATTATGTTCAGTTCTATATGTCATATTTTGTTGTTGTTCAGTAGCTCAGTTGTGTCTGACTGTGATCCCATGGACTGCAGCATGCCAGGCTGTTAATATGTCATGTTAATAGGTACAATAAACTAGAATCCATTTGAAATGTTCTGCATGTAAGGAGTGTAGAATCAATGTCATATGAAAAGCAATTGAGACCACTCTAAGTGAAGGAGGAGACAAATTGTGACCTTCTAGCTTTCCTGTGTTCCTTGATCTGACAGGTGGAATCACCAATGAGGGAGTAACTTATTCTGCTTTCTTCCTGATGACAGAACCAGGTGCTTCCCTGAATGGCAGTGTTTAGTCAGTTATGATGCTTTAGATTTATGTGTTGACAAAGAAGGTCAAATTAGATGGCCTTTGGGGCCTCTTCCAAATTTAATATATGATTCCACATTTGCTTTTCAAGGACCTAAAAGCAATAGATTTCTTTAGTAAAGTCAGTTCTCCTTCTACATGTCAGTGTGAAACAGGTACCAGGACCAAGATTTTCCTCATTGTAACTGGTAAGTAGTTGGTAATATACTTTATAATGAGGTATCATTGCAATACGTTTATCAAGTGATCTTTGCTTCTTTGGTTGTCTCTAATAGCTGTGTGTGTTTTCCAAGTTGGATCAAAACTTTATCATCCACCTCCCCATTTCTCAGTAGAACAGTATTCTGCAGAAAACATTCTGTAGCTCTTTGTTCAGTAATCAGATTGTTAATGCTTAATTTTGTATGTATAGATGAGGTACAATGGGGCAGGATACCTTTCAAACAAAAGTTACAGAAAGTGAAGAGAGTAGGCAGATAGCAACAGTTCAAAACAAATGAAGAGAGTGAAAACAACATTAAAGAGCCATATTCCAGCCACAGTTACTATAAACCTGAAGTCGCAGGTTCCTTTAATGTCAGTATTTTTACCTAATTCAAAAATCTAAGTTTTGAAACCTTCTCCTTTCTTTTAAAGATGATGGCTAGGTACTGTGAATCATGTGTTGAATGACAGAAGAAATTATGGCCAACCCTGTTTATTGCTTTACCATTTTATTTTCTAGGAAACTCTGATGGAAACAGGTATAGGAAGTTTTTCTAATAGGTTTCTTTCCGTGATTCCAGATGAAAGATGTAAACCTTGAAAATGTGAATCAACAGAGAGGAGAGAAGAGCATTTTCAAAGGAAAAAAGTCATCTCAAATCATAAGAAAGGAAAACTTGGAAGCAATGCAAAGACCTGTGCTCCTTCATCTAATTCATGGAAAGGTAAACGAGATTTTTGGAGTTCCACATGTTTTTTTTCCCCCAACTTCATATTTTTCTTCCTTAGGTAGATATTAATATTATTTTAGGTGATCATGGTGTCACTACTTTTGTGAAAATGGAGTTTTTTAAAAATAACTAATAAATGGAAGTCACAAATTAAATGTTTCAGAAGTAAGTCAAGGCTTTGGATTCACTTATATTACCTAGCCATTTATATTCCCTATTTTTATGAGAAATCTTTATAGTAGAATCAAGTATTTGTTTATTGATGAGAGACAGTATTAAAAGGTACATTCCTTATTAAATTAGAAAGGATTAAAAAGCTACTGTAACACAATAGGTCATCATAGATGAATGGATAAATTCAGGAAAGTAGGCAAATTATAAGAATGAAATGATCTAAATTAGATAAGTGATATGCATTTGTCATAAGAGTATCAATAACTGGCTCAAGTACAAAACTGAAGCTTTTGAAGGGACATGGCATTTCTAAGATAGAGTTGATTAAAAAAAAACATTTAGAGATTATTTTAAAGTTATGACTTTGAAGAGCATTTTATATACTAAAGTAATGAATGAGCACTATATGTTGGAAATTTGCTCTGAAAATTCTGTAAATGTGATTACTTACAATTTGAGTCTCATCTCTTAAAATTGTCTTAGTATGTTTGGAATTGAAACACAATTGTGATCTGTGAATTTTCAGGCATTAAATATGGGTTTATGAAGAGTATAGATATTATATTGACATGTTAAAACATACTATATTAGTAAAGATGAAAGCTTACTTTCAGGAATTAATGTAGAAAAACAGAAAGGGACCATTAAAACTTCAAATCTCTAAAATTTCTCTAGATCAAAAATTTCCAGATTCAAACTAAAAATGAAAACAAGTACTTTAAAATACAAATTTAAGACATGTAATATGTTGCTATTCCTGATGCTCATTTTTAGTAAAGTACTAAAAAGGGATTCTCAAGAAGGATTATTGTATCATCACTCTCTTACAACCAAATATGAATCACCATTTCAGGAATGCTTCTCTCCCTTCTCTACTTGTGAAATATTAATACTTATTATGCTTCAAGCTTTGCTTACAGGCCTTTTCTTTTGTAACATTCACACCCTTTTAACCAGCTGGAAATAACTATCCCTCTTTAGAAACTTCTTAGCACATTATAGCTCACTCATAGCCCTTATCACTTTCCTTTTGACCATTTGTGTTCATTGCTAGATGATAGGTTTTGGTGAAGAAACTTGTTTTTCCTCTTTATATTCCAGCCCTTCTACTCTCTTCCTGAGCAAAGCAGTCAGAACCAAGTCTTACACTGACTGATTCGGTGTTCTGGAAGCCTTTCCCAAACCCTATGCTCCCCTGAGCCTACCCAGGTATTGCTAGTGGTAAAGAACCTGCCTGTCAATGCAGGAGACATAAGAGATGTGGGTTCGATCCCTGTGACGGGAAGATCCCCTGGAGGAGGGCATGGTAACCCACTCCAGTATTCTTGCCTGGGTAATTTCATGGACAGAGGAGCCTGACAGGCTACAGTCCATGGGGTCACAAAAGAGTTAGATACAATTTAGCTAAAACATACTTAACCCTTAATATCTGTACTGACCGAAGGTATTACATGAATTTTCTCTTTTATCTCCATAACAGCCCTGGGAAGCAGGTGCTGCTTTTTCATCCTCTGGTAATAGATGAGGAAATCAAAGTTAAGAGAAGGAAAGAAACTTGCCTGCTGCTGCTGCTGCTGCTAAGTCGCTTCAGTCGTATCCGACTCTGTGTGACCCCTCAGATGGCAGCCCACCAGGCTCCCCCTTCCCCGGGATTCTCCAGACAAGAACACTGGAGTGGGTTGCCATTCCCTTCTCCAATGCAGGAAAGTGAAAAGTGGAAGTGAAGTCGCTCAGTCATATCCAACTCTTAGCGACCCCATGGACTGCAGCCTATCAGGCTCCTCCATCCACGGGATTTTCCAAGCAAGAGTACTGGAGTGGGGTGCCATTGCCTAGGGTCACACAATTAGCAAGTGGTGGAGCTGGGATTTAAAAGAGAGGGTCTGTGTGGAAACGTCTGTGTTTTTACTGTCTTTTCTAGCTGGAAAGTATTTGGGGGGAAAAAACCACGTCTCTGGTTGCTTTGTAGTCTTCTTGTCACTGTTCACTGTATGTATTAACTCAGTTGATTTTCATATGGCCCAACTTTGTGAACAACAGGAAATACTGGTATTTTTTTCTTTGGCATTCCATTGTGGCAACATGCTTGAGCCATAACTTATTAATTGCATTTATAATCTAAGTGTGAAATGTTAGTCACTCAGTTGTGTCCAATTCTTTGTGACCCCATGGATTGTAGCCCACCGGGCTCCTCTGTCAATGGAATTCTCCAGGCAAGAATCCTGGAGTTGGTAGGCATTCCCTTCTCAAGGGGTTCTTCTCAATCCAGGGATCAAACCCAAGTCTCCCACTTTGCAGGTGATTCTTTACCATCTGAGCCACCAGGGATGCCCAAACCAGTCGGTGCTAAAGGAAATCAGCCTTTCCTTTCGTTGAAAGGAAATCCTTCTTTGATTGAAAGGATGCTGAAGCTGAAGCTCCAATACTTTGGCTAAACCACAACCGATCATTTTATAGCCCTGCGGGTGGCAGTTGAGTACAAAGTCTTTGGTTGGACTCAGTGCCTCCCTGTACAAAGGCTGGGATGGAGCTGCCACATCATTATTTCAGTGACCCCAACGTGTCATTTCTGCAGGAGCTGTTTCCTGTGATACAAGTTAAAGTACATTGTGGTATCTTTCATTTATATGATAAAGTACTTGTTGGAAAAAACATGACCCTGGAGATAAAGAAGCCACGTGGAATTTTTAGCCACTTCACTGTCAGAAATATCATTATTTTAACTATCACATCATCTTACTATGGGAGAAATTATGAAAGGAAAGTCTCTACTGCTGATTGGCAGTTTTCTCAGAGAGTATTTTCTATCCCAGACTCAATTTAAGTTTTACTCCCTGAAATTTCTTTGATCTCAAGGTTTCTCACCAGCATGTATTTTTGTCTTCTCAGAGTCCAAATTCACATTATAAAAGATATCCCATGAAAATACATAGATGCATGTTTATTGCACATATTTTTTTTCCATCTTCCCTTACTTAAATGTTTGGGTATGACTCTAATTTATTTACAAATTAAGTTGGAAACATGACAGTTTTCTACTTAAGACTGACGTGCAAAAGATGGCTCGTTACCACATGGATTCTTTTTTGGCCTGAAATGCTAATCCAATTAACTGGAATATTACCAGATTTCTATTTCTGGTTTTTACTCAGTATTGATTGAATTATGTGGCTGCTGAGTCTGCCCTTCATTTTTGCTGTCCTTAGGCATTGATTTGCTCTCTGAATCTGGCAGCGTGGCTCCTGTATCCACACCCAACCTCCAAAAGAAAAGTGACACCTTGAAAGCCTCCTAATTCTTTGTGTACTTCTTTACTTGTCTGTTTTACAAGGTACCATTTCCTAGCTATGCTGTTTCTTAGGTACATATGAAAGAGACATACATGGCTTCAGCTAAGAAAGTAGACCAAAGAAAGTGACTAATCTCTGTTTGCTGTGATCCTTTTTGTTCAGTTTTGCTCTTTGGCCGGTTAATTAAGTTTTGCTTTCTCTTTTTCATAATGAATGTGTAAATTGAAGGAATGTATAGAAGCATTTTTTTCTTTAAAAAATATGAATAATCCCTACTGATTTCTAGGGGAAATTGGCCCTCAAAGTTTGGCCAAAAGAAGCACTGCATCTCCTTCGTCACAACCCACCCTTATCCCTCTATGTTTAGTTTCCTTGGGTTGACGGCTTACTTTGTGATGACTATGCTGCTCTTTGGAAGCTTCAGGGACTGTGAATTTAGATAAGAGTCCTGTGCTCTTGGATATTCAGAGCTCATTTCAGAACTGAATGAAGTAATCAGATTTATGGCCTGAATATAGTAAAACTTACTCAGTTCCTGTTGTGAAATAATGAATTTAAGATTGTGTCAGCCACATGGATTAAACTTCAAAGTTCTGACTTTATTATTTTCTTAATTACCAAAAGTCCACTTTATTCTAACAGTTTTGACATTTATGGACACAAGTGCTGTCTTCCCTCTGGGTCTCAGTGGTCTGCAACTAAAGGGAGGGAATGTAGGCCCCAAAGGTTAGCAGGCACATGAAAGGAAAAAGAGACTTGTTGTCTTTTCTAGTGCTATGGAGACAATAAAAACTAATAGGAGGAATGAAAAAGAATTTTCTGTCTCACACTTTGTGTTGTTCAGCCTGCCAGGAAAAAAAGTCTGTCACACCGTTTTCTTAGGGATATAGCAGTCAAGATCAGAAGAAGGAGTAGGAGGGGAGCATTTAATCTTATATGTGAAGATTAAATCTGTCAACTGGGTTCCTGAAATTTTAGGGAAAACTTTATAAGCAATTCAGGCATATTTTATAGCTTGGAAGCAAACTGAGGGTACCGATCAAGTACAAGTATGGTAGTACTTTTCCTACTTAACGGATCCTCTCACTTTCTGAGGTATTTAAGGCTCAGGCCAAAAATGTCCCAGACCGTAGGCATGTGCATATTGCTACCGAGCCCTTCTGACTGTGTATGGGCCCAAGAAATCCAGTTAGGATCCTTTAATAGTCCTGATATTTGGAGATTAAGTACTCCCAAATATTTGCAAGGAAAGTTACACTCTAATTCCTCAAAGGTAAGAAGACCTAGTTTACAAAATAGAGCATCAGAAACTCAACCTTGGTTCTGAGAAATTGTCAGTGATTTGTTTGAGAATATGATACTGTGGATTTCCAGACGTTGAGGTCACTATTCCAGTTCCCTTTTAACCTGGACAAACACAATCCCAACATTTATAGGTTCATCCAGTGTAATGACTAAAATTGATTGCCGGATAAAGTACCCGGTAAATCTGTCCCTAGGCAGAATATATGTAGAAAATAAAAATAGAAAATTTGAGTTTGAATTATTAGGCAAAATATTTTCATCTAAGGTATGAGGGAGTTTTATGTACACTAAATTGTTCAGATTGGTATTAATTGAATTTATTGCATAATGACTGAGCTTTCAGTTTTACTTGAGAAGTCATGGTTGGTTTTTTTTTTTTTTTCATGGTTGGTTTTAAAGAGAGATAGGAAGGCATTCAGGATATTTCTGGTAGACATGCATCTATAATTACCATAAACTTTGGGAATTTTTATAGGGAAGCTATATCCATCCTCTCCATTTCTAAATCATGTGATGTGTTTGAAGTCAATACAGGGTAAAAAATGACAGCCTGCTTTCCAGAAAATTCTTTGTATTTTTATCCTTGTTTCTTAAACATGAGCTAAATGGTCAAAATGGTATGAGACATAGTTATCGTCTCTGTGCCTGTAAATGTCAAGGATGAAACAAAGCTAAGATAAGCCGTTTATTATTGCAGCCAAATCACAGTCCCCTTCCTCATTCTAGCCTTTTTCCTGCTTTCTGAAGAGAAACTCAAAGCAGTACCTGTGGCAGGCTATGCAGTGTTAGCACCCTAAACCTCAAATCTTCCAACCTTCTATGTCTCCTCATAGCCAAGGCCAACAGGAATGCTCTGCAGGGCCAATGAACATCAGTCTTGTGGAATTTTGTCCATGGGCATTTTGGCCACGTGTGGGCCCTTATCATAGCCCTTAGAGGCCATGCTGTCTCAGGATTCTCAAGCATGGTGATTGCCATTCTCTACAAGAATCTATTTCTGTGCTGCTACTGCTGCTAAGTCGCTTCAGTCGTGTCCGACTCTGTGCAACCCCATAAGACGTCAGCCCACCAGGCTCTCCCATCCCTGGGATTCTCCAGGCAAGAACACTGGAATGGGTTGCCATTTCCCTCTCCAATGCATGAAAGCGAAAAGTGAAAGGGAAGTCTCTCAGTCATGTCCGACTCTTAGAAACCCTATGGACTGCAGCCTACCAGGCTCCTCCGTCCATGGGATTTTCCAGGCAAGAGTACTGGAGTGGGGTGCCATTGCCTTCTCCCCTATTTCTGAGATGTTACTTTGAAACTTGATTAGTTTTTTTAATTCTGTTTATATATTTTTGACTGTGATGAAGACTTGATTTTTGTCTTCGCTGCTGTAAGTGGGAATTCTCTAGTTGCAGGGGCTGCTGTTCTGTGAGGTGCAGGTTCCTCATTGTGGTGGCTTCTCTTGTTGCGGAGCATGGGCTTTAAGTGCATGGGTTTCAATAGTTGTCGCATGTGAGCTCAGCAGTTGTGGCACTCCAGCTTAGTTATTCTGAGGCATGTGGGATCTTCTTGGACCAGGAATCAAACCCATGTCCCCTGCGTTGGCAGGCAGGTTCTTAACCACTGGACCACCAGGGAAGTCCAAACATTGGTTAATTTTTGTTCCAAGCAGAATTATAGCTAGGGAATATGTTGACATGCTTGAAGAGAATGTTCCTGATTTCTCTTTCTTGGGCAATCCTTGTTTTCACAGAAACCCCATCCTGTATCAGTGCTTTTTTTCCTTTTCTATGTTATTCCCGTCATAGCCAAAGCCTTCATTATCAACCTCCTGAAATGTCATATTTTGGTGGTCTAGCCTTTTGAAATGTAAATGGCTTCTTTTCACAAAAAAAGAAGTCCCAGCGTTGAACTAACAGATCTCTTTCTCCCAGAATTGATAGGAGTGAGAATCTAACCTTTCCTGCTATTTATTTAACCAAGTCTCGTAAATGATCCATTTCTGCTCTATTTATGTTTGTTCTTTTTTCACCTAGATCAAAGAGTTCTACTCATATCAAAATGAACCAGCAGCCATAGAAAATCTCAAGAGAGGCCTGGCTAGCCTATTTCAGATGCAGTTAAGCTCTGGAACTACCAATGAGGTACTTAGTAATATTATTAAGCATCTAGAATCTTATTTGTTAATATAGGTACTAAAATTGTTTATATGGCTTTCTATTTGGAGAAATTTAGTAAAAAAAAAAAAAATTACTCCTATGGTAATGATTAGAAAAGGTGAGTTGGGTAGTTGTCTCATTTACATATGAAACAAACCATCCTTTACCCCAATTTGTATTTGAAGACAGGGGAAAGGAAGTTAGAAACAGTTATACTAAGGAGACCAATAGACTGACTGAATGATCAGTTCAGTTCAGTTCAGTTGCTCAGTCATTTCTGACTCTTTCTGACCCCATGGACTGCAGCACACCAGGCTTCCCTGTCCAAACCAACTCCTGGAGCTTACTCAAACTCATGTCCATTAAGTTGGTGATGCCATCCAACCATCTCATCCTCTGCCATCCCCTTCTCCCCCTGCCTTCAATCTTTCCCAGCATCAGGGTCTTTTCAGATGGTCAGTTCTTCGCATCAGGTGGCCAAAGTATTGCAGTTTCAGCATCAGCATCAGTCCTTCCAATGAATATTCAGGACTGATTTCCTTTAGGATTGACTGGTTGGATCTCCTTGCTGTCCAAGGGACTCTCAAGAGTCTTCTCTAACACCACAGTTCAAAAGCATCAATTCTTCGACACTCAGCTTTCTTTATAGTCCAACTCTCGCTTCCATACATGACTATTGGAAAAGCCTTAGCTTTGAGTAGACAGACCTTTGTTGGCAAAGTAATGTCTCTGCTTTTTAATATGCTGTCTATATTGGTCATAACTTTTCTTCCAAGGAGCAAGCGTCTTTTAATTTCATGGCTGAATGATAGAGACCCAAAAAACTTTGGAGAACATTCCAGTGACCTCACTGTGCATCCCTATGTCATAGGGAAGTTATAATACCTGGATTATAACTTCCTGGATTCACTGCAGAGATTCTGGTTCAGTAGATTAGCATCTGTATTTTAATAGTTTTCTCAGCTAATGTAGGTGCAGTCAGTTTGAGAAACTACTAGTCTGTATGAACCCTTCCATTTAATAGATGAAAACAAAGGTGAAACGACAGAAGTTTAGTGGCTCCCCAAGTATTATATCTAAAGCAGAGCTGAGTCCAAGTTTTCTTGTCTGAATTCAGCCAGTTCATGAGCTGGTAAGAAAATCTGATGGCAAGTCTGGGCCAAGAGAATGCTGGTTAGCTTGCTGAAAAGACTGAGGGTAGAAAGACTGGCTTGTAGAGGCCAAAGGGATGCCTCAGAGAAGCTATACAGAGTCAGTATTGAGATGTTTTTGCCTACATTCAAATTATTGATGTGCCTTATGGTGAGCTGAATTAATGCCACAGGTTTTAAAGGACTTAGCTCATCAAAGCATGGGTGTGTTTGCACGTATACACACACACACACACACACACACAGCCTACACATAGTATTAAAAGTCAACTCCCCTCACCCCATAATTACCCATTTGAGTGATTTTGACTATGACTAGGTCATTTTTGGGGGTTCCAAAATCACTGCAGATGGTTACTGCAGCCATGAAATTAAAAGACGCTTGCTCCTTAGAAGAAAAGTTATGACCAATCTAGACAGCATATTAAAAAGCAGAAACATCACTTTTCCCACAAGGTCTGTCTAGTCAAAGCTATGATTTTTCCAGTAGTCACGTATGGATGTGAGAGGGGCTACAAAGAAAGCTGAGCGTCGAAGAATTGATGCTTTTGAAGTGTGGTGTTGGAGAAGACTGTTGAGAGTCCCTTAGACAGCAAGGAGATCCAACAAGTCCATCCTAGAGGAAATCAGTCCTGAATATTCATTGGAAGGACTGATGCTGATGCTGATACTGCAATACTTTGGCCTGATGCAAAGAAATGACTCATTTGAAAAGACTCTGATACTGGGAAAGATTGAAGGCGGGAGGAGAAGGGGATGACAGAGGATGAGATGGTTGGATGGCATCACCAACTCAATGGACATAGTTTAAGTAAGCTCCAGGAATTGGTGATGGACAGGGAAGCCTGGTGTGCTGCAGTCCATGGGGTTGCAAAGAGTCGAACGTGACTGAGCAACTGAACTGAACTGAACTGAGGCCATCTGTCCAATTCCTATTAGACATTAGAGAGAAG
This sequence comes from Bos mutus, assembly GCF_027580195.1. Classification (NCBI taxonomy): domain Eukaryota; kingdom Metazoa; phylum Chordata; class Mammalia; order Artiodactyla; family Bovidae; genus Bos; species Bos mutus. The sequence continues at coordinate 25,049,806 of NC_091622.1, read as the reverse complement.
TAGGAAATCATTTATTATTCCTGGGGCAATAAGAATGTGCTCATAAGACTCAAAGAGGATGGAAAGGAATCCACATGCTGCAGGAAACACTGAATTCTTCTGTCTTCCTATCTTGTCAGAGAAAGGAATCCTGCATGATGTATTAGAACCCCAATTTTTAAGCTACTTCCCACTGGAATTCAAATGGTTCATATGAGAATCCCATCTGAAACATTGTATTTTGGCTTTTCTTTTTAGGTAGACATCTCTGGAGATTGTAAAGTGACCTACCAGGCTCATCAAGACAAAGTGACCAAAATTAAGGCTTTGGATTCATGCAAAATAGAGAGGGCTGGATTTACGACCCCACATCAGGTATGCTGCCTATCACTTTCTTTGAGGCAACCAAGTTCTTTTTGTAGAGACGATTCAGAAATAATAGGTGAATAAAGCAGCAATATAATTTGGGAACACTTGTAATTTTTAGTTTAGGGTATAGTATTATATAATATCAAATGAATGGATTTATTTTAATATATTGTAGGTTTGTGTGTTGAAGGAATATGAAGGGGGCGTTCTTGTGAAGATGAAAAGATAATTTGCTATTTGGCTTGATTCAAAGATAAAAGGCTGATTGCTTGTTACAACCACATTTATTTATTTAGGTCTTGGGTGTCACTTCGAAAGCCACATCTGTCACTACCTATAAGATAGAAGACAGCTTTGTTGTAGCTGTGCTCTCAGAAGAGATACGTGCTTTAAGGCTCAATTTTCTACAATCAATAGCAGGCAAAATAGTATCGAGGTAAGATAATGCTTAAATTTTCTTTACTGTTATTTAATGTATTATTAAAATTTAAAAATATATATGCATATATATACATGCACATGAATTAATATATTTATCGCTTCCTCATTTTGACTGTGAGCTCCTTTAGAACAATTATTATGTCTTGTTCATCTTTATTTTTCATATTGTCTATAATAATATGTGGCATGAAGTAAATACTTTATGTTTTAAAATAGGACTTCATTAAAAATAAATTGTTTATTGAATAAAATTTAAATTTTTAAAAGGCAAACACTTTGATTCATTCTTATTTATTTTCTGATTTCTCTATCAAATGCTTTTAATGTTTAGATTAAAAAAGTGGCATTGTGTATTCTCTCCTCAAGATTATTTTTTTGTCATTGTTGTTAATAAACACAAAAATGTTCTATCGTAAAGTGATATGACAGAATTTTTGCTGTGATTTATAGTACTTACATATTCAAGACTGTTATTTCAATTTGAGAAAATTTCTCTGGTCAGCATAGTTCCCACAGGCTAAAGGACTAAAATTTCAAATCTAAGAGTATGTCTTATTTTCAGATTTTAATTTAGAATAACACATCCTAGCATTAAATGTAAGTTATATCTTCTGCTGTTATTTCTCAAATATTTCTTCTGAAGTAACCCTAATGTCAGAGGTAAATGGTTAAAATCTTGGTAGAAATGCCTCAAACCACAAATGCTTGAAATTTTATTGAAGTCTCCTCTGGATTAGAACCTTGCATTCTACTTTGTACCACATCCATCTTGTTTTCATATAAAATTAATATTTTAAATTTAGGTTTATCAGGATTCCATTGTTCTATAACACACCACTCCAAACTTAGTAGTATAAAAAGCAGCAATCACTTTATTATTTTCTCTCATACTCGTGACACTTGCCTTGATCCTGCCTTGCTTGGTGTGTGCTGTGCGGTTGCAGAGCTGGTTCAGAGGCTGCTCCCTCACTTATCTAGTGTCTGGGCTGGAGATTCACACTCCTTAGGCTCCTTATGCATCTCTCTTGATCTCCATGGGGCCTCTCAACATGGTAGCTTCAGTAGCCAGACTTCTTACATGGTAAGAAGGTATGTGCTGCTAGCATGCCAGATGAAAGCTGAATTCCCTTTTGTGATTTATTGTTGTTCAGCCACCCAGTCGTGTCTGACTCTTTGCAACCCCATGGACTGCAGTACGCCAAGCCTCTCTGTCCCTCACCATCTCCTGAAGTTTGCCCAAGTTCATGTCCATTGCATCAGTGATACCATCCAGCCATCTCATCCTCTGATGCCCTCTTCTTCTGCCCTCAATCTTTTGCAGCATCAGGGACTTTAGCGATGAGTCAGCTGTTCACGTCAGATGACCAAAATACTGGAGTTTCAGCTTCAGCATCTATCTTTCCAATGAGTATTCTGGGTTGATTTCTCTTAAGATTGACTGGTTTGATCTTGCAATCCAAGAGTCTCTGAAGAGTCTTCTCCAACATAAAAGGACTTAGCCTTACAAGCCATATATTGAAACTTCTAGTGTTCTCTACAAGTCCTGGCAGTCACAGAGTCCTGCCCAGGTTTAAGGAGAGGGATGTAGACTCCACCTTTTGAAGGGAGAGAGGCAAGCTACTGAAAGAGCATATCAGATTATTGAGGCCATATTTACAAAACAAGATTTCCTAATTGTCTTAGTAAGTGACATGTGGTTGTCCTGAAGATATCATTTTTCAGAGAACTGGGCTAAAGCCCAAAGAAGTGACATCATATATCTTGCTCAGCATCCAGGCAAATTTTCTTTCGTGTAGTCTCTTGTCATAATATTTTGAAATCCCAGGCTTAAACTTTCAAACCTTTGAATAAAATTGTTGCTCCAGAAAAGTTTCATAATTATCTTGAGGTTTCTGTTACTGCTGGAGATCTCTCAGTTTGAAAGACATGGCCTTACAGAATTTGAATACATTAGTATCGTTTGCCAAAAGAATGACAATTAATAGCTTGTTCACTCAAAAGAAGGCCGTTGATGTGGTATTTCTCTTCCCTGGTTATGCAGGCAGAAACTGGAGCTGAAAACCACGGAAGCAAGCATGAGACTGAAGCCGGGAAAGCAGGTTGCAGCCATCATTAAAGCAGTCGATTCAAAGTACACGGCCATTCCCATTGTGGGCCAGGTCTTCCAGAGCAAGTGCAAAGGATGCCCTTCTGTAAGTGTGAGCCACAGCGCTATGTGGCCAAATCATGGAATAATCACGGCCTACAATTCTGTTTTCCTTTTGTCTCCAATGGAAGCTTCAGTTAATTTATAAGGAAAGTTTACAAAGAACTTCCAGCCACCACTGAGTTATAATAGCAGTAGCCTAATAATATGCTATAATAATTAACAAATGACTACCACATCCACTTATTTCAAATAAAAAATGTTATGACTTGAAGGCAGCTTCCTCAAAGAAGACCTCAGAATGCAGTGGGGATAAGCCTGATGAAGTTAGGGGAAGCATACAGCAATGAGAGCATAGACAGTGGCCTGAATCCTGAAAGTTCTGCCTCTCGGGAGTAATATGTCCAGGCTTCTCAGGTGGATCAGTGGGTAAAGAATCCACCTGCAATACAGAAGATGCAAGACATATGAGTTGGATCACTAGGTCGGGAAGATCCCCTGGAGGAAGACATGGCAACCTACTCCAGTATTCATGCCTGGGAAATCCCACGGACAGAGAAGCCTGGTGGACAAAAGTCCATGGGGTTGCAAAGAGTAGGACACAACTGAAACAGCTGAGCACACACACAGTAATATGTCCACAGGTGAAATGTTTTACTGAGCTCAGTGTTCTGAGAGCTGCTAGGAGGACTAGAAATGGATACCAAGCTCTTCACCTAAATCAGGAACACTTATTTACCACACCCCAACCTCTCCTACTGTTACAGCCAGAAATGAGCGCACCCCCAAGGCTAAGTGTGTGAGTGTGTGTGTCTGTGTGTGCAGGTATGAGTGTATCTGTATGTATTTGTGAGTGTGTGTGTAATATTTTTAATCTAATAAAGAATAATTTCTTTTGTTGCATAAATCAGTTGTGATGTATGGCCACAGATATGACTCTGGGTTCCAGCATGTCCTAATACTTAACCCTTGGCTTCAAGCTCTGTTTGTAGCTACCAGAAGATGCTCTTCCCTTGGCCATTATTAGTGTTCAAAAAAGTGGAATCATCAAGAGCTAATACCAGAATTTGCTTAAAGTGCAAGGCACTAATTCCTTATTAGTTTCTCAAATATATCAAAATTGAGTGAAGGGGAAAACAAAATGAGACAAAAATAATTGTTCTCAAACCTTGTTTCTTCTTTTTTCCCCACAAATTATCTAATATTCCAGTGTCATTTTCTAATGTCATATGAGATGGAAATTATTTAGAAAGGTGACTAATGAAACCAATGATCTTTTCTTATTCTGTTAATTTCTCTCCCCATAGTTATCAAATATTATGAGCCATCTAAGATTTCTCAAAACTATTTCTTCATTATTATAGGAAAGATAGGAAAATAATTCTTCATTATTACAGGAAAGATAGGAAAATAATTCTTCATTATTATGTCAGTATAATGTCACCATTGCAACTCTTTAAAGAAAAAAATTCTGACTTAACACTGATGTGATCTCTGCCCTCAGAAACGACCCAGTAAATCTAGCTAAGTACAACTGGAATATTTTTTTGGACTATCCTCTTAAGATTAGATGACCAAAAGGGATTTGAAGAAGAGCAAAAATGTGTATCTGTTGTTATTGGAAGGAATAAATAATTTAAAAACTGGTAGCATGCAGATTATGCAGAGTTAAGACAGAGGTCACTAATGGGATTTAACACATTTTTTTACAACTAGGGGAGAAGTGGTAAACTATGAAAAATAAGGTTTTGAACTTTTTTCTAAGCCAAAAGATGTTATTGATTAGAACTATTTACTGTTTTTAAAATCACAGCAGCATAACAGTAGTGTATATGAGGATTCAGTCCAGTTCAGTCGCTCAGTCGTGTCTGACTCTTTGCGACCCCGTGAATCGCAGCCTGCCAGGCCTCCCTGTCCATCAGCAACCCCCAGAGTTCACTCAGACTCACGTCCATCGAGTCGGTGATGCCATCCAGCCATCTCATCCTCTGTCGTCCCCTTCTCCTCCTGCCCCCAATCCCTCCCAGCATCAGGGTCTTTTCCAGTGAGTCAACTCTTTCACAGCAGGTGGCCAAAGTATTGGAGTTTCAGCTTTAGCATCAGTCCTTCCAATGAACACCCAGGACTGATCTCCTTTAGGATGGACTGGTTGGATCTCCTTGCAGTGCAAAGAACTAAGAGTCTTCTCCAACACCACAGTTCAAAAGCATCAATTCCTTTATCTAAATGCCACTCCACTTAACATGGATATATGAAACGAACAGTTCAGATCTCAGCAAGATGATGTTTTACTATTACTAGTATTTCATACAAACCATAAAATAAAGAGAATAAGGAGATCAAATTATTATAAAAACTGGTTTTCAATAAGGTTTCAGTTCATAAGAAACATGACACAATTCTTCAGCAGTTCTGATGATTTTTCCCAACAAAATATCCTGTTGTTAATGAAAATTCAACATAATTTCACTATGGTAGTCAAAGCCTGGCTTCAGATGTAACACCGTTTTGTAACCATGGAATGACCTATATGCCCGGAATCTTGAGGTCATTTGAGCTAAGTACTAATCGACAAGTCCTCTTGAGGAGGACTTGTGCACTGATCAACAGGCCTCTGTATTTGCCTCTGAGAGTCATAGGAACGTGATAGGGGCAGGGGCAATCAGATATATTGAGGTAAGATAAAAAGAGCTTCTTTTGCTTGTCAGATACAAGGAAACATTTATTTCTGGAGAGAACATTCTTTAGAAACACAGATGTTCAGAATTATGAGTGTGGTCTGGGCCTGTGGCCGTGTTTTGCAGCTCTCAGAGCACTGGCAGTCCATCAGAAAACACCTGCAGCCTGACAACCTCTCCAAGGCTGAGGCTGTCAGAAGCTTCCTGGCCTTCATCAAGCACCTCAGGACGGCAAAGAAAGAAGAGATCCTCCAAATTCTAAAGGCAGAAAACAAGGAAGTACTGTAAGTTCCCTGAACATTTCCTGGGGTTGTCTATAATAAAGTGCTTCTGGGTTGCTGTTTATTAAGCAGGTAAGATCCCTTTTGAATCAGCTGCCTCACCTTCAAACCAGTTGTTTTGCTATTTCACATTTGCATTGAACAGTTATACCTCAGTGCAGTAACTCAATGGTTAATTGGCCAGAAAAGCAAGTTTTCAGCAGTGACTCAGAGTGAATATTTTATTTTGAACATTTTGTTCTTCATGAGTGTAAATCAGGTCTAGATTGGTACACAGATAGGGGGATGGTAGGACTGTGATGTGATACCACAGTGCAGGCGCTGCCACACTCTGGTGAAATTGTGTTCCCAGAGCTATTAATTGACACTCAGAAAGAGTTTAGAATTGATTATAAAAACAAACAGACAAACAAAAACAATATGTTTTTTCTATTAAAAATGAGCTTTCATTAAAGATACAGTGATGATTGTCATAGAAGCCTTGTTTTGAAGAGAAAATTGAGAACTGAGATAAACAGCAAAAAGAATCCAGAGAAAAGAAATATGTACATCATTTGAGTATTCAGTGGAAGAGTGCCTTATTTTACATCCACAATAAAGAGAGTTGACAATTCTCAAACTTACTTTGTAAATACCAATACAAATACACTTTCTAAATAGAAGTGTTTTGGTCTGTAAAACAAAATTTATCTGCAACTACAAATTCAACTGTTTTACACTAATTATCCTAATTGATGATATAGAACATGGCTCAATTAGTTTGACAAACAGTGGAAACTAGCCATTAAAATAGTCAAAAGTATAAAATGGCCAAGTTACACCCCTTCCCCCACACATACAACACACACAGCAACAGTGGTCACTGAGTTCAAAGGACTTGATTACTCAAGAATAAGAGAATATAGCTTTTTTCTGGAGAAGATTGTTTATTCTTGATTGTACTGTTATTGACTTGACTTAGGTCATTAAAAAATTGATATGAATTCCATATGACTAACTACAAGTTAGTTGGATACTCTCTTCAAAAATAAACATTTAAACTGAGTTAAATATATGCAAAATTATAAATTCTCAGACTCTGTTTTAATCATAGAACTTAAAGATATATTTTAGAGTGACTTATCTTTTTGTCAAAAAAAAATTACTGACAAAAACAGTGCAAAATTTGGCTGTTAACTTAGAACAGAGATTACACTAAACCTTAGACTTATTTGTATCCTAAAAATCTTATGGTGGCAATAATTTGTATGATTTCATGATACATTTTCTAAATCAGGTTATTTACCTGATAATATTTTCAATACTGTATCATATCATAGGAAATAAACATGTAACATTGTATAGTAGAAAAGATACTCAGTTCAGTTCAGTTCAGTTGCTCAGTTGTGTCCGACTCTTTGTGACCCCATGAATCGCAGCACGCCAGGCCTCCCTGTCCATCACCAACTCCCGGAGTTCACTCAAACTCATGTCCATCGAGTCCGTGATCCATCCAGCCATGTCATCCTCTGTCATCCCCTTCTCCCCCTGCCCCCAATCCCTCCCAGCATCAGGGTCTTTTCCAGTGAGTCAACTCTTTGCATGAGGTGGCCAAAGTACTGGAGTTTCAGCTTTAGCATCATTCCTTCCAAAGAAATCCCAGGGCTGATCTCCTTTAGGATGAACTGGTTGGACCTCCTTGCAGTCCAAGAGACTCTCAAGAGTCTTCTCCAACACCACAGTTCAAAAGCGTCAATTCTTCGGCACTCAGCTTTCTTCACAGTCCAACTCTCACATCCATACATGACCACAGGAAAAACCATAGCCTTGACTAGACGAACCTTTGTTGGCAAAGTAATGTCTCTGCTTTTCAATATGCTATCTAGGTTGGTCATAACTTTCCTTCCAAGGAGTAAGCGTCTTTTAATTTCATGACTGCAATCACCATCTGCAGTGATTTTAGAGCCCCCCAAAATAAAGTCTGACACTGTTTCCACTGTTTCCCCATCTATTTCCCATGAAGTGATGGGACCAGATGCCATGATCTTCATTTTCTGAATGTTGAGCTTTAAGCCAACTTTTTCACTCTCCTCTTTCACTTTCATCAAGAGGCTTTTTAGTTCCTCTTCACTTTCTGCCATAAGGGTGGTGTCATCTGCATATCTGAGGTTATTGATATTTCTCCCGGCAGTCTCGAAAAGCTCTTCAGTTCAGTTCAGTTCAGTTGCTCAGTCATGTCCGACTTTTTGCAACCCCATGAATTGCAGCATGCCAGGCCTCCCTTTCCATCACCAACTCCCGGAGTTCACTGAGACTCACATCCATCGAGTCAGTGATTCCATCCAGCCATCTCATCCTCTGTCGTCCCCTTCTCCTGCCCCCAATCCCTCCCAGCATCAGAGTCTTTTCCAATGAGTCAACTCTTCACATGAGGTGGCCAAAGTACTGGAGTTTCAGCTTTAGCATCATTCCTTCCAAAGAAATCCCAGGGCTGATCTCCTTCAGAATGGACTGGTTGGATCTCCTTGTAGTCCAAGGCACTCTCAAGAGTCTTCTCCAACACCACAGTTCAAAAGCATCAATTCTTTGGCCCTCAGCTTTCTTCACAGTCCAACTTTTACATCCATACATGACCACTGGAAAAAACCATAGCCTTGACTAGATGGACTTTTGTTGGCAAAGTAATGTCTCTGCTTTTCAATATGCTATCTAGGTTGGTCATAGCTTTCCTTCCAAGGAGTAAGTGTCTTTTAATTTCATGGCTGCAATCACCATATTAGGATGAACTAAAATCATAAGACCTAGTTTTAAATTCTGACTTCCAAAATCATATAACCTTTAAGTAAGTCATATACATTCAGTCTCCCTGAGCCTCATTTTCAACATTCATAAAATACAGAGAATTCCTTCTGTTTATTGTAGTATAGTGAAAGTCAGGGTGGTGGAATGTAACATTTCCCAGTTTCATTATGTGTATCCTATGGCTTTCAAGTTATTAACAAGTACACCAAGAGGAAAGGCTCCTGTGAGCAATTGAGTTTGAAAAACACTGGGAAAAAACACATCAAATAGTTCTCTTTATTGCAGCAATATCTGGCATCTTTAATCTGATAATATTACAAATAAGTTTCCTTAAATATGTTCCAAACTTACATGACCTTGAAAATCCCTCTTCTTAAAGCATTTTGTAGGATTAGTATTACATGAAAACACTTTAGAAAACACTGTAATTAAGACCCCAGTATTCCAGAGTCAGAAAAGACTGAGTTCCAATCCTAGCTCTATTTTTACCAGCTATGGGACCTTGAACAAATGATTTGATACCTCTGAGTCTGTTTCTTTATGTATAGGGAGAATATTAGTGTTAAACTGACAGAGATGTTCAGTGAGCTGATGGTATTAATAACAGCATGTATTTATTGAGCATATACAATGTGCCAAGCACTATTCTAAGTGTTTTACACAGATCATGTGATTTAATCCTCCTGACAACCCTAAAATAACTGCTCTTTATAGCCCCATGTTACAGATAAAGAAGTTAAAGCAAAAAGAGGTTCAGTTCAATTCAGTCAGTCAGTCATGTCCGACTCTTTGCGAGCCCATGGACTGCTGCATGCCAGCCTTCCCTGTCCTTTGCCAACTACCAGAGCTTGCTCAAACTCATGTCCATTGAGTTGGTGATGCATCTGCCATCCAACCATCTCATTCTTTGTCATCCCCTTCTCTTCCTGCCTTCAATCTTTCCCAGCATCAGGGTCTTTTCCATTGAGTCAGTTCTTTGCATCAGGTGGCCAAAGTATTAGAGTTTCAGCTTCAGAATCAGTCCTTCCAATAAATATTCAGGAGTGATTTCTTTAGGATGGACTGGTTGGATCTCCTTGCAGTCCAAGGGACTCTCAAGAGTCTTCTCCAACACCACACTTCAAAAGCATCAATTCTTTGGTGCTCAGCTTTCCTTATGGTCCAACTCTCACATCCATACATGACTACTGGAAAAGCCATAGCTTTGACTAGATGAACCTTTGTTGGCAAAGTAATGTCTCTACTTTTTAATATGCTATCTAGGTTGATCATAGCTTTTCTTCCAAGGAGCAAGCGTCTTTTAATTTCATGACTGCAGTCACCATCTGCAATGATTTTGGAGCCCAAGAAAATAAAGTCTGTCACCGTTTCCACTGCTTCCCCATCTGTTTGCCATGAAGTGATGGAACCAGATGCCATGATCTCAGTTTTTTGAATGTTGAGTTTTAAGCCAACTTTTTCACTCTCCTCTTTCACTTTCATCAAGAGGCTTTTTAGTTCTTCTCTGTCTGCCATAAGGGTGGTGTCATCTGCATATCTGAGGTTATTGATATTTCTCCCAGCAATCTTGATTCCAGCTTGTGCTTCCTCCAGCCCAGCATTTCTCATGATGTACTCTGCATATAAGTTAAATAAGCAGGGTGTTAATATACAGCCTTAATGTACTCCTTTCCCAATTTGGAAAAGAGGTTGCATACCTAAAACTGCTAGTCAGTGTTTGCAATAATAACACTTAATAAGTATTATCTCTCTCTCAGTCTGCTCCATTCCATGACGTTTTGTTAGGGCCAAAATGGTATAGTACAAGAATATCTTTTTTAAAATATGTGTATATGAATGCATTAGATACGTGTATGTATTTGTTATGCAGATGTGAAATGAAATATATACAGACATCTTATGTTCATTAGTATAGCAACTAGTTTCAGAAATATTATCATCCCAAGACTCAACCAATCAGAGATTCTTGATGAGTAGATGATGTAACTAGCACTTTCCTTCAGGAGTTTCACTCTACTAACAACTAATTGTTGTGATTGAACTTGAACCATGCTTGTGTGCATGCTAAATCGCTTGTTGTGTCTGACGCTTTGTGATTCTGTGGACTGTAGCCCACCAGGCTCCTCTGTCCATGGGATTCTCCAAGCAGGATTCCCCAGGAGGGTGGGTTGCCATGCCCTCCTCCAGGGGATCTTTCTGACCCCAGGGTCGAACCCGCCTCTCTTACCTCTCCTGCACTGGCAGGCAGCGTCTCTACCACTAGCACCACCTGGGAAGTCCGAACTTGAACTGCACCATGGTGCTTTTTATTTTTTATTATTTTTTTATTTTGGCTTTTTTTTTTTTTTGCTTTTTATTTTTTAAAAAAATGAGCAGAAATTTCTTTCTTGGGTATAAATGAAAGTTAAAAGAACGTCCCATCTTTCCACTGAATGATACTACCTTAGTTATACATTTAAGAAATGTATATAGTTGCAAAGCTAATTAGAAAAAGAATTGATTTGGGAGACCATAGCTTTTACATATTACTTATGGAGAAAAGAATTTGAACCTAATTTGTAATATTATTTATATAATTTTATTTGCAAACCTCCAAATTATATTTGGCTTAGGGTAGAGTGGAAGTGAGAAATAGATTTAAGGGCCTAGATCTGATATATAGAGTGCCTGATGAGCTATGGAATGAGGTTCGTGACATTGTACAGAAGACAGGGATCAAGACCATCCCCAAGGAAAAGAAATGCAAAAAGCAAAATGGCTGTCTGGGGAGGTCTTACAAATAGCTATGAAAAGAGGAGAAGCGAAAAGCAAAGGAGAAAAGGAAAGATATAAACATCTGAATGCAGAGTTCCAAAGAACAGCAAGAAGAGATAAGAAAGCCTTCTTTAGTGATCAGTGCAAAAAAATAGAGGAAAACAACAGAATGGGAAAGACTAGAGATCTCTTCAAGAAAATCAGAGATACCAAAGGAACATTCCATGCAAAGATGGGCTCGATAAAGGACAGAAATGGTATGGACCTAACAGAAGCAGAAGATATTAAGAAGAGGTGGCAAGAATACACAGAAGAACTGTACAAAAAAGATCTTCACGACCCAGATAATCACGATGGTGTGATCACTGACCTAGAGCCACACATCCTGGAATGTGAAGTTAAGTGGGCCTTAGAAAGCATCACTACGAACAAAGCTAGTGGAGGTGATAGAATTCCAGTTGAGCTATTCCAAATCCTGAAAGATGATGCTGTGAAAGTGCTGCACTCAATATGCCAGCAAATTTGGAAAACTCAGCAGTGGCCACAAGACTGGAAAAGGTCAGTTTTCATTCCAGTCCCAAAGAAAGGCAATGCCAAAGAATGCTCAAACTACCGCACAATTGCACTCATCTCACACGCTAGTAAAGTAATGCTTAATTCTCCAAGCCAGGCTTCAGCAATATGTGAACCGTGATCTTCCAGATGTGCAAGCTGGTTTTAGAAAAGGCAGAGGAACCAGAGATCAAATTGCCAACATCTGCTGGATCGTGGAAAAAGCAAGAGAGTTCCAGAAAAACATCCATTTCTGCTTTATTGACTATGCCAAAACCTTTGACTGTGTGGATCACAATAAACTGTGGAAAATTCTTCAAGAGATGGGATACCAGACCACCTGACCTGCCTCTTGAGAAATTTGTATGCAGGTCAGGAAGCAACAGTTAGAACTGGACATGGAACAACAGACTGGTTCCAAATAGGAAAAGGAGTACGTCAAGGCTGTATATTGTCACCCTGCTTATTTAACTTATATGCAGAGTACATCATGAGAAACGCTGGACTGGAAGAAACACAAGCTGGAATCAAGATTGCCGGGAGAAATATCAATAACCTCAGATATGCAGATGACACCACCCTTATGGCAGAAAGTGAAGAGGAACTCAAAAGCCTCTTGATGAAAGTGAAAGTGGAGAGTGAAAAAGTTGGCTTAAAGCTCAACATTCAGAAAATGAAGATCATGGCATCCGGTCCCATCACTTCATGGCAAATAGATGGGGAAACAGTGGAAACAGTGTCAGACTTTATTTTTCTGGGCTCCAAAATCACTACAGATGGTGACTGCAGCCATGAAATTAAAAGATGCTTACTCCTTGGAAGGAAAGTTATGACCAACCTAGATAGCATATTGAAAAGCAGAGACATTACTTTGCCAACAAAGGTTCATCTAGTCAAGGCTATGGTTTTTCCTGTGGTCATGTATGGATGTGAGAGTTGGACTGTGAAGAAGGCTGTGCGCCAAAGAATTGATGCTTTTGAAGTGTGGTGGTGGAGAAGACTCTTGATAGTCCCTTGGACTGCAAGGAGATCCAACCAGTCCATTCTGAAGGAGATCAGCCCTGGGATTTCTTTGGAAGGACTGATGCTAAAGCTGAAACTCCAGTACTTTGTCCACCTCATGCGAAGAGTTGACTCATTGGAAAAGACTCTAATGCTGGGAGAGATTGGGGGCAGGAGGAGAAGGGGACGACAGAGGATGAGATGGCTGGATGGCATCACTGACTTGATGGACATGAATCTGAGTGAACTCCGGGAGTTGGTGATGGACAGGGAGGCCTGGAGTGCTGTGATTCATGGGGTCGCAAAGAGTTGGACATGACTGAGCGACTGATCTGATCTGATCTGAATACAGTAAGATTAATCTGTATATTCTGAGGGTACATTAAGTGAGAAAGAAGGGAGTTAAGAGAGAGGCTTAAAATAAAATGGGGTAGTGTCTTTCAGAGAAATCCATCACTTTTCTTTTGTTTAAATAAAAAATTTTCACTTCTTTAGGAAACTCAAACCAATGGGGTCTATGGTGCTACTGCTAAGTTGCTTCAGTCGTGTCCAGCTCTGTGGGACCCCATAGATGGCAGCCCACCAGGGTCCCCCGTCCCTGGGATTCTCCAGGCAAGAACACTGGAGTGGGTTGCCATTTCCTTCTCCAATGGGTCTATGAATGGTAGCAATTCAAATAATTTATTAAGCACCCTAAAATTGATATCTATGACTGTTTTCTGTTTTAGACCCCAGCTAGTGGATGCTGTCACCTCTGCTCAGACACCAGACTCATTAGATGCCATTTTGGACTTTCTGGATTTCAAAAGCACCGAGAGCGTTATCCTCCAGGAAAGGTTTCTCTATGCCTGTGCATTTGCCTCACATCCTGATGAAGAACTCCTGAGAGCCCTCATTGTAAGTCAGATGGACACTGCCAAAATTAAAGCTCTCAGCTGATCTTCGGAATCTAAGCAGTAATTAAAAGTTGCCAGCATCAGAATAAAAGCTGAAACTAGAACCTTCTGATTATTCATATTTAAATTCTATTAGACTGCTTTCTTTCATTAATCACTAATTGTAGAGTAGATTATTTCACAAAGTAGAATATTTCACATAGTGTATCTTTGCAATTCCTCTAGATAACTTAAGCTATGTTTAATGGAAATTTAAAGATTATATTCACCTATTATGTAATGTGACATAGGACAAAATTTCAATTTCAGTCTTGGTTATACTTCACAATTTGACTTTAAAAGATTTATTTTGACTTCAAAAATCTTGGTGCTATTTTATGTACAGTACATTGTATAACATATAATCATTATATGTTATGTATTGGGTTGGCCAAAAAGTTCCTTTGGGATTTTCAATACATTATTACTGAAAAACCCCAATGAACCGTTTCACCAACCCAATACATATTAATTCTTCTGTTACTGAAAAATTATATTGGAAGCAAAATCTAGAGTTCTCTTGGACCCAGGGTTTAAAAACAGAAAGTCCACTTATTCACTTATGATTTAGGGGAATAATTCATAATCTTTTTGGAAAATAGGCTTGTTTGAAAATCCGATAGCATTAGTGAAGTCCCTCGTTACCCACACGTACAATTTTACAGACCATTTTTTCGATTCACTGATGCAGTGAATATAATCCATAAACCTCTCAGGAATTCACAGATCTATGTTAAAAATACCTAGAAAGACTTTACCAACTCTTCAGTTCAAAGCTAGATAGTGAATTTATGTGTCCCCAAAGCAAAATTCAGAGTTTGAAATCTAGAAATATGGAAACAGTTTCTTTAGGCTTTGGCTACTTTGTTTCTTACTGAAAAATATTCCATGAAAATGTTTAAATGTTTTGGTTATCTGTTTTATCCCTGTTTGGCTAATAGAGTAAGTTCAAAGGTTCTTTTGGAAGCAATGACATCAGAGAATCTGTTATGATCATCATCGGGGCCCTTGTCAGGAAGTTGTGTCAGAACCAAGGCTGCAAACTGAAAGTAAGTGCAAATCCAGTCTAAGTCACTGTATATATAGCTCCAAACCATCCTATTTAACACTCACATGCTGTCCACAACTGGTGTTCCTATTTCCCCTCACCCTACTCTATTTTCACCACCTGCAACCCACTCCAGTTTTCTTGCCTGGAGAATCCCAGAGACAGGGGAGCCTGGTGGGCTGCCATCTCTGGGGTCGCACAGAGTTGGACACGACTGAAGCGACTTAGCAGCAGCAGCAGCATGGCAATTATTGCTGTTGAACATACTTTATAATTCAGTTAATTATTACATGGATTATTTATTCTGTCTCCCACTGAAATATAAGTTCACTGCAGAAATGGATCTATGTTTATTCCACACCAATTGCTTAAAATGGTGCCTGGTATATAGGTAATGTTCACTAAGTGCTTGCTGAAAGTGAATAGTCCAAGAATCCCGCATCAAGAAATATTTATTGAGTACCCACTGTGTACTGTACTCAACTTTGAATGATGTATATATGTATATATGGTAAAGTTCTTATTCTTCAATATTAGATTCTAAGGCTACCTCCTAGGGCAGACTATTATCTATAGTAAGTATGGTTTGCAGTTTTTGAGTTTTTATGGGAGAAATTTAATTACTTCTAACTACTTTAGAACTTTATATTTTATTTTTAATTTCATTTCCTCAAAGCTTCTCCACTTGCCTGAGTGGACTATCAATTTTAACATCTTCCTCATTAAATTATGACAAAACACTCACTTTTAAGCACAACTAAATATGGAAAATCTAAATGAGTTAATATCCAACTCAACTCATCTTTCTGTAAGGCAAATAGGTTAAAGATGTTAAATACATACAAATATAACCTTTTTTCCGTCCATGTTTATTATATAGCCAGCTTTCAGTCAGCATTTTACTTCTATTTCTGTTTCCCATTAATATTTGTTTTTGCTTACATTTTGATCTCACTGCATCCTAATTTCTTTTCTCCCCCAAATTTATATTTGGAAAAAATTCAGACCTATGAAAAAGTTGTGAGGATAGCGCAATTCCATGAATATTTGTATACCTACAAATATACCTACATTATAATTCATATAAATATATGAAATAGGAACATGATTTGAAAGTCAAATATTCATCTAAATTTGACAGTTGTTAATGTATTGTCCTATTTGAATTATCTTATTTCATTTTATATTATTTTGGTTGAACCCTTTGAGAGTAAGTTGCATGCATCTGACATTTTACCCCTGAAGACTTTTACTTCTCATTACTTGAAGGTCATTGCATCTAGGCTCTTACAATGGACAGAATACATGTATTTATACTTATTAAATTGTGAGTTCATACTGCTACCTCTAATTCTAATCCAGTTCTACAGGGTTCTTTCTCTCCTTCCATCATTCCATAATTATATCTTCCTTCTCTCACAGTGAGAACCTTGGTTCTCAAGAACATCAATACTGTGATTCATTTGCTCAGTCCTAAAGCATGCACAAAATAGCTTTGAAATTGTTACACGAATATCACTACAAAAAACAAACTACCTTAAGTAAAGTTCAAGACTTCATAATCTTTTTGTCTTTAGAATATATTACACTAAAGGTGTATAATCAGAGTACTATGCTCAAACATTACTTGGGTTAATTCTTTTTTATTCTCTTTTGTTTAGTTATGTTATTAATCTGATATTTATTCATGTTCATTAGATTTTGTTTGAATTCAGTTTTAGCATCCTTTCATCCTTGTTAACTTCATTTCTTGAATATATGAAATAGGAACATGATTTGAAAGTCAAAACTTGATTTTAAAAATATCCTCAAAGAGGTCTCATTCCCTTTCCTACCCTTCCACCCATTTTTACCTACTTTTTCTACATAAGTGGTATCATTAGTTTTGGGTTCTCTTTCCTGTCTCTTTTTGCAACAGTAAGCAGGTGTACACACACATTCTTATTCCTTTTTTCTTACACAAACTATAAACTTCTGTATACATTCTCTTGTATCTTGTTTTTTCCACTTAACAACATATTCTGGACATCAGCCCATACTGGTTCACAGAGATCTTTCTCCTTCCTTTCACAGCTGCCTAGCACTCCATGTGTGTTAGCCTGAGACACTGCAGTTTATTCTCCCATGTATGGTCACTAGGTGATGTCCACTGCTTCTGCTCTTTACAAATAATATTTAAATGGATAATCTTAGGCACATTTTCTCTTATTTTTGGAGCTATAGCTTCAGGGCTAGGGTACTGGATCAAAATGCAGATCTGTTAGCTTTTGCCAAATTATCTTCCACGGGATTTGTAACATTTTAGGTTCCCACTAGGATGCCTATTTCCCAATAGGCTCAATAACAATGTATGTTATCAAACTTTTGGGTTTTTAGAGTTCAGTCTGATAGTTGAGAAATAGCACTTCTTTATTACATTTAAACTTTAGCATCTTCATTCTATTTGAGAGTCTTTTATGTCTTCACTACCCCCCATCTCTCCCATTGTGTGTGTGTGTGTGTGTGTGTACCTGAAGCCTATAGATGACACTGAGCCCCTAAAACATACCTAGTAACAAAGGTAAAATAGAGCCTATTTCTAATTTACTTTTCCATTAAACTATTAACTAGTAAGTTAATAGTTTCTAGGCCAGAAAACATAAGGCCTTTCCTGATTAAAGAATATGTTTGCAAAGTACCTGCTACACAGAAGGCATTCAAGAAAGGTTTTTTGAACAGTAGGTCAGCGTTAATGAAATTTGGAATTGAGTGGAAATGAGCACTCTTTAAACAGTTAGAACAAGACCTTACAGTTGAGTCCTAAGTGCTATCACCATAGTTAATACAAAAGTAAAGGTGAGTGCCACCAGTTAGGCACCTCCTAACCATTATTCAGAATTTCAATGAATGGGTAATTCTAGGAATAATTGATCACAAGGGAATTTTTAAAATGATTTTATACATTCAGAATGTGTTTAAAAGTAAATATGCCCATTGTTAATTATACTCATTGTTTCTTGCAGATATGTTAATGTGTGTATTTAAAAAATAACAATACCTTTATCAAGCTTTACTTTTTCATTTTCATTGCATGCCTCGGTCAAGCAACCAGTGCAAAATGTTGTAAAACTTTAGGCTGTTGTCTTGGACACAAGAGTGAGGCCAATCTTACCTAAGCTTTGTTTCATGTGTGGTTACACACATGTCTGATGTAGAATGTGTTCTTTTAGGGAGTGATAGAAGCCAAAAAGTTAATCTTGGGAGGATTTGAAAAAGCAGAGAAAAAAGAGGACATCATGATGTACCTGCTGGCTCTGAAGAACGCCCGGCTTCCAGAAGGCATCCCGCTCCTTCTGAAGTACACAGAGACAGGAGAAGGGCCCATCAGCCACCTTGCCGCCACCACACTCCAGAGATATGATGTCCCTTTCATAACTGATGAGGTAAGTTCTCCAAGAATATTTTCAACCTTCACAAAAGGGAAAAAAAAAAGCATGCCTAATCATGAGTCAAATGCAAACTTCTCTGAAGTTGCCCTATTCCCCCCCCAAACTAAGAATTTCTTTTTCCTGTTTAGAAATAACTTCAATTGGATTTAAGGCGGTTCTGAAGTAGCCTCACATTTTGAGTAGATAATGCCCTATATCATGAAGCATAAATATTGAAGCACCTTCTCTTACTTTAAGAAACAAATTCTTCTCTGAAATATCTTTATTTCCCTGGTGGCTCAGACGGTAAAGAATCTGCCTGCAATGCAGGAGACCCATGTTCGATCCCTGGGTAGGGAAGATCCCCCTGGAGAAGGAAATGGCTAACCACTCCAGTACTGTTGCCTGGGAAATCTCGCAGACAGAGGAACCTGATGGGTTACAGTCCATGGGGTCACAGAATCAGACATGACTGAGTGATTAACACACACACACACACACACACCACAAGTTTTAAGATGCTCTTAAATTGTTTGACATGGGAATAACCTGGCTTAAGTCTGACCATTCAGGAAGCCATCCAAATTAAAAATTTTTTTAGGACAGAGAATGTTTACAAAGTGTAAGATAAACTGCCTGCTCAGAATGATGCTCTAAGTTTGCAGCTACATTTGTTGATAGGCTAATGAAGTGTGATAATTAGGGTCATGAGTGTTTGAGACAGACAGATAGATTCTGGCTCAGTCTCTTCTTAGTTGTCTTTGTTTTGATGAGTTTCTTAATTCCTATGTACCCGAAAACAAGGTTAACATTTGAGAGAGAGAACAAGGCAGAGGGGAGTAGAATTGAAAGAAATACCTAGTGTAGAACCCCTATTGTTAGGTGATGCTAGTGACTAATGAAATTAGTTGTTGCCACAGGATGTAATTATTTTGATGAATTTTCTTCAGTATTAACATTTTGTAAAAAAAAAAAAGAAGAAGAAAATCCTCTATTATAACCTATGGCCTTTGGATGATAATGATTATCAGTATAGATTCATCAAATGTAATACACGTACCACTGAGATGCAGGATGTTGATAGAGGGGAGGTTGTGTGGAAGGGGGAGTGGGAAGGGATGGAGATCAGGAGGTATATAGGAATGCTATACCTGCAGCTCAGTGTTTCTGTGAACCTAAGATTTCTCTAAAAAATAGTCTATTAATTTTAAAAAGATGGAAAATTCTGAGGCATTTCATTGTAAGGAATATAGGTTCATATAGTCATCTCTCTCCAGAGGTCCCTTGCCGTGTAGCAGTAGTACCTTTGAAAAATCTATGTCTGTTAGGTAATACTATGATATGCTGCATAGCAATCAAGACTCAAAAATCTCAGTTTCTCACATCTCGGCTTCTCATCCATGCTATGGCTAATCCATGCTAAGGGAAAATGTGGCCATGAACTCACTATAGTAGTAGATGAAAGAGAGGGATAAGATATATCAGCACTTAACTGCCTCAGCCCAGAAGTCACCCACAGAAATTCTGCTTATGGTCTGTTAGCCAGAACTATGGCCCCACCCTAAGTCAAAGAAATGTGGGAAATATAGAGGCACATGTCTATTTTTATGAGCATGAACTCTTCCTGCCACGGTATAAATTCATGAGATGAGATGTGTGCTAACCAAGCTTGAACATCTTGTCTACAGGTAAAGAAGACTATGAACAGGATATACCACCAGAATCGTAAAATACATGAAAAAACTGTGCGTACTACTGCAGCTGCCATCATTTTAAAAAACAATCCATCCTACATGGAAGTAAAAAACATCCTGCTCTCTATTGGGGAACTTCCCAAAGAAATGAATAAGTACATGCTCTCCATTGTCCAAGACATCCTACGTTTTGAAACACCTGCAAGGTAGGGGACAGCGCCCCTCTCTCTGCTTATCCAAGCTTGTTTGTATAATGATGTGATACACATGTGGCTAATAATAACGGTGTGGTCTTTATGCTGGGTTATGTTGCATAAAACCAAAGAGTTTGCCAAATTTCCCATAAGAGAAGTATTTAGCAGGCCAGATTAAACTTCGCCTTGGCACTATGATTTGGAACTCTGGATATGGTTTTTTTCACTCTAGGTCTCCTGTTCGGTCTGGTAATATCATATTGCCAAATGTTAGTAATGTTTTAAAATCCAACTACATTTTCAGTAGCACTGAAATCTTCTCTCGGCCTTACTTCATCCCTGGAGCAAAGCAGAAGAGAGCTAATCACTCACTCACATGCAGTCCCTGTGAATATTTGAGGACTGCTCTTTACATTTTCTTCTCCATGCTAAAATCATATCACCTAGTGATTCTGGGGTGAACCCTGTAAGGCAACATTCTTCTTCTTCCTCTCAATAATGTTCTACATCAGATCTAGGTACAGATTTCTTTGGTGGATTATTTTATTTTTTTGCTGTGCTGTTTAAATTTTATTATTACTGATGCAATTAATGTTAAGTAGTCAGGAATGGCAATAAGAGTGAAAGTCTCTTGGTCGTGTCCAACTCTTTGGGACCCCATGTACTATACAGTCCATGGAATTCTCCAGGCCAGAATACTAGAGTGGGTAGCCTTTCCCTTCTCCAGGGTATCTTCCCAACCCAGGGATCAAACTCAGGTATCCCAGGTCTCCCATATTGCGGGCAGATTCTTTACCAGCTGAGCTACAGGGAAGCCCAAGGATACTGAAGTCCATAGCCTATCCCTTAGAAGGTTAAGCCTTACTTAGAAAGAGATGCTCAGGCTTCCCAGGGGGCGCTAGTAGTAAAGAACCTGCCTGCCAATGCAGGAGATGAAAGAGATATGGTTTCAATCCCTGGATTGGGAAAATCCCCTGGAGAAGGGCATGACAACCCACTCCAGTGTTCTTACCTGAAGAATTCCACGGACAGAGGAGCGTGGTGTGTTATAGTCCATAGGGTTGCAAAGAGTCAGACACGACTGAAGTAACTTAGCACACACATTGTGTTTTACTGGGATGTTTCTTTTTCTTTTCTTTTTTCTTTTTTATGGCCATGCTGAGTGGTTTGTGAGATCTCAGTTTCCTGACCAGGGATCGAACCCGTGTCCCTTATGGTGGAAGCTCATGAAGTCCTAACTGTTGCACCACCAGAGAAGTCCCTTGTGAAGTATCGCTTTAATTGAACATTAGACAACACTAGAGGGTATAGGAAAACATTTAAAGAAAGATTGGGCAGCCTCTCCAGTTTGGTACAATTTTCCTTAAAGGTATATACTATTTGACAATAGAACCACAATGATTCAAAGAACGTGTTGTTTTCCACTTCTGAGTTGTGTCCATCACTCAGCTTCAACCATCTCATAGCTGGGTGTCCTCACCTTGCTGTCATTTTGATACCAAACTAAACTTCAGATATCTGAGGAATGAAGGGGAAAACCCTCATCCTGATGCTGACACTCCAGCTGGCACCTCCCTAGTCTTGGAGTGGCACGAGGAAAATTTGGCCCCTTCTTTTTTCCACTGAGGATTTGGGTTCTTTCCAAATCTGACTTGGGAAACAGCCATCACAATGCAGCTTTTTCCTTTTTTGTGTTATAGCAAAATGGTCCGTCAAGTTCTGAAGGAAATGGTCGCTCATAATTACGATCGTTTCTCCAAGAGTGGGTCCTCCTCTGCATATACTGGCTACGTAGAACGTACGTAACCCAGAAAGGGGTTCTCCCTCCCTGCCCCATGCCCTGCTCAGTGTTGCTGTGACTGTTGTTAAATTTGCGGATTTTTTTGTTGGTGTCATTAGGGACTTCCCATTCGGCATCTACTTACAGCCTTGACATTCTTTACTCTGGTTCTGGCATTCTAAGGAGAAGTAATCTGAACATCTTTCAGTATATTGAGAAAACTCCTCTTCATGGTATCCAGGTATCTCATTTTTTCATTAATTTTGCTTATTTGACTATGTAAGCAGTTAGTGTGAAGTAGGATAAAATATATACTAATGATAACACTGTAGAATGTGTAAATTAATCATGGATCTATCATGTCATCCTGATTCCATCATCTGCAAAAGGCTGTGTGGTTTATGGTCCCAGAGAGTTTCAAATATGCAAACATCCATATTTTTTCAAAGGTACAAATGTTCACAAAATTGAAATCATGCCAGTATTTCTCACATATGTTTTGCAAAAATATTTTATTTTTACTCGTAGATATGTATACTCCTTGGAGCTCCAGATATTTAATTCTAGAATCTATTTCCTTCTCTTGGTGTTTCTATGGAGAGAGTGATTCTTCATAATGAAAGCTCTCATAATAGAATATGGTTCTCCGAAGAGTTGATCTAATTTTTCTAATACTTCTAAGACAGAAAAGAGTAAAGTGGAGACATTTGACAACTGGCTGACTTCCATCCCTTTAGTTTTACCCCAAATTTGGTGACAATCTTTAAAGGCTTCCTAATTTCAAAATATACTCTCTTTTTAGTTTTTATACGTATCAAAACTATAATCTTCTAAATAAGCTCACTTTATCTTTAGAAATGATTTAGTGTTCTATAAACTTGAGTTCTTATCAATATTGCATTACTACACTGTTTAACAGGACTCTAGTCAGAAACCATGCCTCTGTCCTGAGGAATCACCATCTGTTTTCTGATATGCACTCTGAAATGCCAAACGCCCATGGCTAGGGCCCTGGGTGTGGAGGACAGAGAATATGTAGGATTCCTATGTCTGGTAGATCTCAGGGTGTGAACCTGCTCTCGATGTTCAACGTCTCTTCTTTTACTGGAAAAGGTTTTATGTGGAAGGTTGTGAGTCATGGCTTAGAGAGTTGCACACCCTCTCATAGCACAGACTTGGGCCAACTGTGCCAACATCTCTCCACCTCGTTTTCAGGGGCTCCCTGAGACAGGCAATCCACTGTGTATGACAATTCTGCAGAAACTGTCTCTAGGATAACGCCATTAAATGGAAAGTTCCTGTTCTTTGCAGTCAGACAGAAGAGGTTTGAGACCTATCTCTACCATCTGAGTGTTTTTTCAGGCTTCATCTACAAAATGGATACAATCACATGTACCTCCAAATGTGGCTGTGAGAATTAAATGAAGAAAACAAAGAAGAAAGAAGAAAACAAACTCATATTCAGGCACAGAGCTGTTTTTGTTTTATTTTTTGCCTATTTTTTTGCAGCTGCAGGCAACTTTTGGAACCCCAGGAAAGTTGTAGGTGTAGCTCATCCTCTTGTACAGAACGGGCGGGGAACTAATGCCATGAATGCTATATCCGTTTTCCCTAGGTGGTCATTGAAGCCCAAGGACTGGAGGCATTAATTGCAGCCACTCCTGATGAGGGGGAAGAGAACCTTGACTCCTATGCTGGCTTGTCAGCTCTCCTCTTTGATGTTCAGCTCAGACCTGTCACTTTTTTCAACGGGTACAGTGATTTGATGTCCAAAATGCTGTCAGCATCTAGTGACCCTATGAGTGTGGTGAAAGGACTTCTTCTGCTAATAGATCATTCCCAGGTAATTCAGTCTGTACATGAATATTGAATATACTAGTCACATTTTATATACATGGAGGATACAAGATAAAGTTCCACTCACCTTGGAGCTCACATTCTAAGCATTCGACCCTCTTGGCATTATTGTCCTTTCCCCTTACCTACAGGAAAATGGGTTTTCTTTTGCCTGTATTATCTGATTAAGACGTCGTCTCACTGTTGAGGCAAAAGAGGAACTACTCAACATGAATGTAATACAATGTCATTATATCTCAGTAAAACTAAAAGTGGGGGAAGGAAACTGGTAGGAACAGAAAAAAGAAACTATGGAGAAAATAACTTAGGATTCAACAGAGGAGAGATGGCCTTATTTCTTTCACTTGGCTTTCTTGGGTACAAATATGATATTTTTTTCTGAACACAAGCACTGAACTACAAGGCTTCATAAGTTACTGATGACATTTAACATGATGACATTGGTAAAGATTCAAGTAGTGCATCATCCCTACCATATCAGCAGAGGCACAAGCAATCACTGACACCAACCACATGTTTAATGGACACTCTTTGCCCCACATTCTCATGTTCACAGAACCTTACAAAGGTCCATTCATTGTTAAAGAATAAGAGTACTTTCATTCACTTGACCTGCATTATTCAGAATAGTTTTCAGTTTTCTTCACTCCTAATCTTATATTACTGTACTAAGATATGACAATAGTATATTCTGTATGGTAAGATTTAGGTGACCAGGTTACTGTAGGGTGGGAATGGTCTGTTTCATGGAATTTTCTCAGAAACAGAAGAGGGTTAATCTGAATAACCTTTGAGTTTGAGTGTGTTTGATGCTTAATTTTTTTTTTCTTTAATAACTTGACATTTCCGGTCTTACTAAGCATCAGTTCAGTTCAGTTCAGTTCAGTCGCTCAGTCGTGTCCGACTCTTTGCAACCCCATGAATCACAGCACACCAGGCCTCCCTGTCTATCACCGTCTCCCGGAGTTCACTCAAACTCACTTCCATGGAGTCAGTGATGCCATCTAGCCATCTCATCCTCTGTCGTCCCCTTTTCCTCCTGCCCCCAATCCCTCCCAGCATCAGAGTCTTTTCCAATAAGTCAACTCTTCGCATGAGGTGGCCAAAGTACTGGAATTTCAGCTTTAGCATCATTCCTTCCAAAGAACAGCCAGGGCTGATCTCCTTTAGAATGGACTGGTTGGATCTCCTTGCAGTCCAAGGGACTCTCAAGAGTCTTCTCCAACACCACAGTTCAAAAGCATCAATTCTTTGGCGCATAGCAATATAAAAATGGAATATTTGCTAAAAAGAGGATCTTATGAAAAATCCTTAAAGTGATCACTTGCACTCTAACTTGTATTTTTGAGTTGAAGAAGTATGTGGAGATTGGAATAAAATGTACAGACTATAGGACTTTCTGGGGAAGTTTGTTTTGTGGTTTATTCAGAAGTAATAGCCTAGGTTTGACTTTGCCTCCACTAGTTACCTTCTGGAATGGGCAAATTTAACTCAGATAACCATTATATCTACTACTGTGGGCAAGAATCCCTTAAATGGAGTAGCCATCATAATCAACAAGAGTCCAAAATTCAGTACTTGGATGCAATCTCAAAAACAACAGAATGATCTCTGTTTGTTTCCAAGGCAAACCATTCAATATCACAGTACTCCAAGTCTATGCCCTGACCAGTAGCACTGAAGAAGTTGAGGTTGAATGGTTCTATGAAGACCTACAAGAGCTTCTAGAACTAACACCCAAAAAAGATGTCCTTTTCATTACAGGGGACTGGAATGCAAAACTAGGAAGTCAAGATATACCTGGAGTAACAGGCAAATTTGGTCTTGGAATGCAGAATGAAGCAGGGCAAAGGCTAAGAGAGTTTTGCCAAGAGAATGCACTAGTCATAGCAAACACCCTCTTCTAACAACACAAGAGAAAACTGCACATGGACATCACCAGATGGTCAATACCAAAATCATATTTATTATATTCTTTGCAGCCAAAGATGGAGAAGCTCTATACAGTCAGCAAAAACAAGACTGGGAGCTGACTGTGGCTCAGATCATGAACTTCTTATTGCCAAATTCAGACTTAAATTGAAAAAAGTAGGGAAAACCACTAGACCACTCAGGTATGACCTAAATCAAATCCATTACAATTATACAGTGGAAATGAGAAATAGATTTAAGGGAATAGATCTGATAGAGTGTCTGATGAACTATGGATGGAGGTTCATGACATTGTACAGGAGACAGGGATCAAGACCATCCATAAGAAAAAGATATCTAAAAAAGCAAAATGGCTATCTGAGGAGGCCTTACAAATATCTGTGAAAAGAAGAGAAGCAAAAAGCAAAGAGGAAAGGAAAAATATACCCATTTGAATGCAGAGTTCCAAAGAACAGCAAGGAGAGATAAGCAAGACTTCCTCAGTGATAAATGCAAAGAAATAGAGGAAAACAATAGAATGGGAAAGACTGGAGATCTCTTCAAGAAAATTAGAAATACCAAGGGAACATTTCATGCAAAGATGGGCACAATAAAGAACAAAAATGGTATGGACCTAACAGAAGCAGAAGATATTAAGAAGAGGTGGCAAGAATACACAGAAGAACTGTACAAAAAAGATCTTCATGACCCAGATAATCACGATGGTGTGATCACTCATCTACAACCAGGCATCCTGGAATGTGAAGTCAAGTGGGCCTTAGGAAGCATCACTACAAACAAAGCTAGTGGAGGTGATGGAATTCCAGTTGAGCTATTTCAAATTATAAAAGATGATGCTGTGAAAGTGCTGCACTCAATATGCCAGCAAATTTGGAAAACTCAGCAGTGGCCACAGGACTGGAAAAGGTCCGTTTTCATTCCAACCCCAAAGAAAGGCAATGCCAAAGAATGCTCAAACTACCACACAATTGCACTCAATTGCTAGCCAAGTAATGCTCAAAATTCTTCAAGCCAGGCTTCAACAGTATGTGAACCATGAATTTCCACATATTCAAGCTGGTTTTAAGAAAGACAGAGGAATCAGAGATCAAATTGCCAACATCCATTGGATTATTGAAAAATCTAGAGAGTTCCAGAAAAACATCTATTTCTGCTTTATTGACTATGCCAAAGCCTTTGACTGTGTGGATCACAATAAACTGGAAAATTCTTCAAGAGATGGGAATACCAGACCACCTGACCTGCCTCCTGAGAAATCTGTATGCAGGTCAAGAAGCAAAAGTTAGAACTGGACATGGAACAACAGACTCGTTCTAAATAGGGAAAGGAGTACATCAAGGCTGTATATTGTCACCCTGCTTATTTAACTTATATGCAGAGTACATCATGAGAAACGCTGGGCTAGATGAAGCACAAACTGGAATCAAGATTGCTGGGTGAAATATCAATAATCTCAGATATGCAGATGACACCACCCTTATGGCAGACAGCGAAGAAGAACTAAAGAGCCTCTTGATGAAAGTGAAAGAGAAGAGTGAAAAAGTTGGCTTAAAACTCAACATTCAGAAAACTAAGATCATGACATCTGATCCCATCACTTCACGGGAAATAGTTGGGGAAACAGTGGAAACAGTGACAGACTTTATTTTGGGGGGCAAAATAAAGTCAAAATCACTGCAGATGGTGACTACAGCTATGAAATTAAAAGACGCTTACTCCTTGGAAGGAAAGTTATGACCAACCTAGACAGCATATTAAAAAGCAGAGACATTACTTTGCCAACAAAGGTCCGTGTAGTCAAAGCTGTGGTTTTTCCAGTAGACATGTATGGGTGTAAGAGTTGGACTTTAAAGAAAGCTGAGCACCTGAGAATTGATGCTTTTAAAGTGTGGTGTTGGAGAAGACTCTTGAGAGTCCCTTGGACTGCAAGGAGATCCAACCAGTCCATCCTAAAGGAAATCAGTCCTGAATATTCATTGGAAGGACTAACGCTAAAGCTGAAACTCCAATTCTTTGGCCACCTGATGTGAAGAACTGACTCATTTGAAAAGACCCTGATGCTCTGAAAGATTGGAGGTGGGAGGAGAGGGGATGACAGAGGATGAGATGGTTGGATGGCATCACTGACTTGATGGACATGAGTTTGAGTAAACTCTGGGAGCTGGAGATGGAGAGGGAAGCCTGGTGTGCTGCATTCCATGGGGTTGCAAAGAATCAGACACTACTTAGCGACTGAACTTAACTGAATTGAACTGAGTTACCTCCTGTGTACTCTTGGGAAGTTATTTCATAGCTTTATACCAGGAATTCCTACACATAAAGTAAGGTTTTTGGAACAGATGGTCCAATTTTTTTATTAGCTTTGTTCTTTGCTGGATAACTCAAGGATTTTGATGTGTTGGGTTTTGTTTTTGAAATCAAAAATTTTAAGATCTGTAAGTGACCTGAAGTATCAGATTTCCTAAAAATCCACCCAAACATCATTGGTTGCGACTAGAAATTAATTCCCTTTCTTTATTATTCTTCATAACAGTTCAGGATAGCTATAGATAACAACAACAACAACAAAAACTTAATTTAGGGTAGTTTGACCAAATAGTTTGATTTTTATCATGTAAAAAATATTTAGAAGTAGATAGTCCAGGGTTGATATGGCAACCTTAGGTATTATTAGGATGCAGGTTCTTTTTCCATCTTTACTTGTGGCTTTTAACCTCATCTTGCCACCTCAAGATTCTCAGATGGCTGTTGTACTTCCAGCACTAATTTCTCATTCCAGGAAGGAAGAGGGAAGGGTAAGGGGCAGCAGAGTCTGACTCTTTTCAAGAACTATCCTACAAGCCCTATCTATTTCTAAAAAATAAAACCATATGCAAATAGAAGTCCTTTGTTGTGATCAAAACTGTGTCATATGGCTCTCTAGCTGCAAGAGAAGCTGGTAAATATAGTTTTTTTGGTGGTTGTACCAACACTCTGAACAAAACTGTGTTTCTGTTACTATGAATGAAAAGAAGAAAACAAGCAATGCCTCTAATACCCCTTAATTCTCAAAATCACACATGAAAAATTGTTCTCAAATTAATCAGAGAACTGCACATCATTACACTGCACATTTCCATTAAAGTATTACCTGTGGGAGATAATCTTTTTTTTTAGTTGGGAGGCTGTGGTGGGGCTTTGTTGCTGCACATGGGCTTTCTCTAGGTATGCAGGCTTCTGACTATGGTGGCTTCTCTTGTTGCAGAGTGCAGCAAGACTAGGCACACAGACTTCAACAGTTGCAGCACGTGGGCTCAGTAGTTGTGGCTCATGGGCTTAGTTGGTCCACAGTGTGTGGGATTTTCCCAGACCAGAGATCAAACTGGTGTCCCCAGCATTGCAAGGTTGATTCTTAACCCCTGGACCACCAGGAAAGTGCTGGGGAAATCCATTCATAATGAAAGAATCTCTGAAGAAGTCCTAAGAGTGCTGAGAAAGTGGTTCACAATTTAAGATGCAGGAATAATCACAGTTCAATATCATCTATATGTACTCACCTTCCCATCAGCAATGCTTAATGTCTGAATCAGATATTAAAGTTGATGCAAACATAAATAGTAATCTAGACCAGGGTTGGGAAACAATTTATGTAAAGGGAAAAAAGTAAATAGTTCAGGCTCTGTGAGACATATGGTCTTAACCATTGTAGAGTGACAATAGCTATAAATGATATATTAACATATGAGTGCATCAGGGTTCCAATAAAGTTTTATTTACAAAAGTAGTCAGTGGGCCAGGTCTGCCTGCAGTCCATAGTTTGCCAACCCCTGATCTAGATTATCTTTATGGTTTTTCTTTTTAAAAAACAATATTTTACTGAAGTATAGTTGGTTTAAAATGTTGTGTAAGTTTCTACCATACAGCAAAGTGATTAAGTTATTGTATTTTTTTATTAATTAAGCTAGGGCACCACAGGCATATTCTAAGAGAAAGATCTTCACTTAGCTATTAAACATAGCCCAGTGGCAGTGTATTTTAAATTGAAGTATTTTGCAGATCTCAATTTATTATAGAAATGAGCTGTTTGAGTCTCCCTGGCTCTGCAGAGTGCTCCAGTAATGCAATTCCAGCTTGAGAGGCACATACCACTCTAGGTCAAGTGCTGACATTGCAGGAAATTTTGGCAGTTGAGGGACTGTCACAGCCACCAGGGCAGATGGAATTACTCTGTACTCTCTCTCTCTCTTTTGGCTAATTGGATTACTCTTCAGAGAAGGATGTTTGATAAAGTCAGATTAATAGGGGGATCCTCTTTAGCCAGCAAGGAACATACTTTCCTGAATGGAAGCAATGGGATGAGTTATCAAAACATAGGTGTCTGAGCTATAAGAAACACCTTTAGGACCAAAAGTAAAAGATCAAAGGGGTCCTATTAGCTACAAATACAAAGCTCCAGTATCTTGTTCTTCTAGTTCATGGACAAGAATTAAATATGCACTCTGAGTCAAATAGGACATAAACCTATTGCTGTTTTAGTCACTAAATCGTGTCCGACTCTTTTGTGATGCCATGGTCTGTAGAACACCAGGCTCCTCAGTCCATGGGGTTTCCCAGGCAAGACTACTGGAGTGGTTTGTCATTGCCTAGTCCAAGGGGTCTTCCTGACCCAAAGATTGAACCCAAGTCTCCTGCCTTGGAAGGCGGGTGCTTTACTGCTGAGCCACCAGGGAAGCCCAAAGGCCTGTACTTTATCTTTTTTTGCCATATTTCTTAGAACAGGCCTCCTTGCACAGTAGGAGACAAGTGAGAGTTATGATTCTGTGATAGTCATGTATGGTAGTAGAAAAGTCTCCCCACTAGAGACCATCTGGATTATCAGTCTAGCTCCACAGGTAGCCTTCAAGCCTCATTTTTCTTTTCAATCTTCAGGTATAATGCCAACCATGGAAAATTTGTATGGAAATGAAATGAGATACGAAATATAGAGCTTCAAGGGGCACAACAGATACTCAAAAACCATTAGTTCTACTTATTTACATCCCTCAAAAATTAAAACCACTGGGCTGTGTGATTTAGTCCCTTTCATGAAGGAAAGTGTGGTTTGTCCTTCTACTGGGGTCAGTGGTCTATCCTGAACATATTCGTCTGTGATTATATGTAAGAACTCTTCTTTGATCCCTTTGCATGAGAGATGGAATCTTCCCAGAAAGCCAAGGCTCTCCTCAAAACCCACACTGCAGTGGAAATGCTCTCTCCCCACAAAAGGAACATTGTCTAATAGCCGTGAAATGTTCTTTCCCATGGTGCATGGTGTGTTTTGACATCCACGTAATGTATGGTCAGTGGGAAAACCAAAGTCTATGTCATAGACCTCTGCTGAGTTGGGTGGACTAACAAGATTATAGCTTTCAATTGGAAATATAGAATATGACCCAAAGAAAGAAATACTTCTGAGGCAGGGCACACCGTAGGGCCCATTTGGAAGCAATTACCATCATGGTACAAATGCAGAATTTGTATCTTAGTTCTGCAGTTCATAGGATGGGTTACAATTTGAACATGATTATTTGTTTTTTTTTCAGGATAATTTGTTTTCCTTCATACTAGTTATGATGCCTGAGACAACCCCTGCATCCTTCCACAACCACATTTTGTTCTAGACTTAATGTAGCAACAGGTATCCTTAGGGCTGTCTCCTAATGTGTGTGTCCTGAGCTCTGTGTCAAGAATCTCATGTTTTCATCTGAATATCTTTCAGACCAAAAGTAGTTTCATGCCACAATCAGACTTTTTTAGTAAACCTATTTCTATGACTGAGACTCTTGCCACTCTTTTTGAAAGTTGGAGAAAATCCAGGGAGATTAATGACCAACACAATCCTCTCTAGAAATTAAAATTGCAGCATTAACAGTTGATGAAAGCATGGTTTGTTTGGTCTAAGTAGGGTAGTTACATAAAGAAGTTAGTCATGCTGCCGGTTGCCACGAATCTAAGATCTTCCGAGGAATATAAAAATTAAGAGTATTGAGCCTTTTTTGAAGAACTGTTGTCATTTCCAACATTGTCCCCGGGCAATCTGATTCCAGCCCAGCTGAAGAAGTTTTCAGCCAACATCACCCCATCTAGTGTACACAGAAATTGCAAGACTTAAAAGGTATATGCTGGCAATCGGTATAAAACAGTGGGCTTCAGACAACTACAAAGCTGCTGAGGATGGACTATGTTTCTACGTGATTGCTGTCACTCTGGAATATGCTGTGTGGTTCATGGTGATCTTTTATGTTATATTGATGTCATTCCAAACTTCAAATAGTAGGGTATTAAGTCTGAGTTAAGTTACCCTGCCTTTCTTTCCCTGCTTTCCTTTCCTAGGCAATTCATAGAATTTGTATACTGCACCAGCAGTTTTTATCTTTCCTTACATTTGCCAGCAAGATGCAGTTTACTTTGACACAGCACATAACTACAGACGTGCTAAAAGACTTCTGGAAATCATTTATCCCAGCCCTCATCCCCTCCCTAAAGCCAATGCTGGATTTCCGAGGGAGATGGCTTCATTTTTCCTAGTCTGGTGGCTCTCAAATTTGGGTACATCAGAATCACATGAGGTCTTGTTAAAACACAGATCCCTGGGCACCACCCTCAGAGTTTCTAATTCAGTAGATAGGGAGCTTGCATTCCTAACACGTTCCACAGATGCTCCTGCTACTCATCAGAGAAGCACACTTTGAAAACCATATTCCTCCCAAAGTGAGGCAACGGTTGAGAGAAAGCACCTTTCTCAACTGACACTTTACTTGTTTATTATTTTAATTGATTAAATAATGTAGCATTATCAGTAATCTACTTCCAGTGATCAAGATTAGAATGTGTTTCCCAGCCTAGAGAAAGACTTCAACATTAACACAACTCCAGTGGTATTGCAGGAGGAATGTGCTATTAGGGGCTGGCTAAATTGTGCTGCTGCTTCTCCTCCCCTCTCCCTTCACCTTCCCCTTTCCCCTCTTCCTCCTTCCCTTTCTCCTTCTAACTATTATTACATATTTTTGTTTCTAGGAGCTTCAGCTGCAATCTGGACTTAAGGCCAATATGGATGTTCAAGGTGGTCTAGCTATTGATATTACAGGTGCCATGGAGTTTAGTCTATGGTATCGTGAATCTAAAACCCGAGTGAAAAATCGGTAAGCATTTGTATTGTACTCTATGAAAAGAACCACAGATATTTCTTTTTTAATTTTATTGAAGTATAGTTGATTTACAATGTTAATTTCTGCTATATAGCAAACTGATTCAGTTTTATTGATACATATATATGTTGTTTTTCATATTCTTTTCCATTATGGTTTATCATAGAATATTGAATATAGTTCCCTGTGCTATATAGTAGGACCTTGTTATTTATCCATTCTATATATAATAATTTGCCACTTCTAATAGCAAACTCCCAGTCCTTCCCTTTGCCATCCCACTCCCCCTTGGCAACCACGAGTCTGTTCTCTATATGCAGAGATATGTTTTTGGAATCCTTTAACCTTCCAACCCCTCAAAATCTATGCTTTCTATTTGTAATCATTAAATCATAGAGTAGGGAGTAACCATGGGAAGTCATTCTTACCATAGATCCTCATGAGCAGGTAGGTATCTAATACAACTTAGAGAAGGATCTTTTTGCTTTTAAAGACATCCATGGACACCTTGCCCAGTGGGTGAGACATCCATCTTCTCTTGGTATTCCACTTTCAGTTCAGTTCAGTCGCTCAGTCGTGTCCAGCTCTTTACGACCCTATGGACTTCAGCATGCCAGGCTTCCCTGTCCATCACCAACTCCTGGGGCTTGCTCAAACTCATGACCATCGAGTTGGTGATGCCATCCAACCATCTCATTCTCTGTTATCCCCTTCTCCTGCCTTCAGTCTTTCCCAAAATCAGGGTCTTTTCCAAGGAGTCAGTTCTTCGCATAAGGGGGACAAAGTACTGGAGCTTCAGCATCAGTCCTTCCAATGAATATTCAGGACTGATTTCCTTTAGGATTGACTGGTTTGATCTCTTTGAAGTCCAAGGGACTCTCAAGAGTCTTCTCCAACACCACAGTTCAAAAGCATCAATTCTTCAGTGCTCGGCTTTCTTTATGGTCCAACTGTCACATCCATACATGACTACTGGAAAAACCAAAGCTTTAACTAGACAGACCTTTGTTTTGCTTTTTAATACGCTGTCTAGGTTGGTCATAGCTTTTCTTCCAAGGAGCAAGTGTCTTTTAATTTCATGGCTGCAGTCATAAAATTAGCAGGGTAACAAAATATTCCACTTTAGTAGTTGACAATGCTGTCAGAAAACTTTACTTTTAAGCAAATTATTTTAGCTTATCCCTCTTGTTGAGATTTAAAATCTTTCTTCTTTTGCTGTCTTCAGTGGAGAAAAATAAAAAGATGATCACTTTTGTGCAGAATTTAAGTCTTAAATATTCTGAGTCCTTTAAGTGTATTTATCAGTGTTCATTTTTCTAAACAGAATTTCCTCAGGTCATTTAGCTTTTTTAATTGACCCATCAGATCAAATGAAAGCATTTTATTTTGACCTTAAAGCATCTTTGAACTAGCATTATAATCAAAAGAATTTTTCTTCTGTTTGTTATAGTATTGAAGAAAAGAAAATGAAAAATGAAATTGATTTTTACATTTTTGGATATTTAAAAATACAGTGGGGCAGAAGTGAGATAGGAGTGCTAAAATTAGATTTTTAAAATTTATTTTGAACAATGGGTGAAAGAATTGAGAAAAATCAAAAGGTAGCACACTTAACATGAAAGATGACCTTCAGGGTTACTGAAAGGAACCAAAGAATGAGAAATGGGAGAAGCTTTCAGAGGGATAAGCAATATAATTTAGGGCTTCCCACCAAATCAGTCATCATTCTCCTCTTTTTCATGTATTTTCTGGATAGAAGTTTTCCCAAATTAAACTGAGTTGAATTATTTGCGTAAGGAAGTCAACAACAGCAATGCCAAAAAAATAGCTGGCTTTTTAAAAGGGACACAATATCCCTAAGTGTCTGCCAGTGTCCACATTATAGCCAATTCATCTTTAGTTTTCCATTTGCTCATTTAAAGATGATCTAAGCCTTTGTTGCGGAGAAGGCAATGGCACCCCACTCCAGTACTCTTACCTGGAAAATCCCATGGACGGAGGGGCCTGGTGGGCTGCAGTCCATGGGGTCTCTAGAAGTCAGACACGACTGAGCAACTTCACTTAATTTTTTCACTTTCATGCATTGGAGGAGGAAATGGCAACCCGCTCCAGTGTTCTTGCCTGGAGAATCCCAGGGACAGGGGAACCTGGTGGACTGCCGTCTATGGGGTCGCACAGAGTCGGACACGACTGACGCGACTTAGCAGCAGCAGCAGCAGCAGCAGCAAGCCTTTGTTGAGTGTAAGATGTGAGAAGGTATGGTAAAGGATTCAGGGATTTAAATGCTCCCACCTCTGACCTACTTTTCACTGGCAACAACAGCAAGTGTGCTGTGAGTAGGACGGCAAGCATTAGTAGGTCTATCAAAAGAGTGTAAAGTACAACTCATATTTCATCTGAAGTCTGCAATTAAATTAGAGTGGTCCCAGAAGTAAGCCTTCTAGAATTGCATATCCTCTTCATTTTCCCCCAAGACTTTATCCTACTCAGTCCAGTCTGTCTAGGTGATCACTGGAGAACCTATGATATCTGTCCTTTCTGAGCCATGCAATGTACATGCTGTAGGAATTGTTCTTCATGATACTATATATTTTTAAAAAATACCTTGGCAACCATAGACTTCTGTCACCAAAGACCTTTTAGAGAAAGTAATGAAATGAATTAAAATAACTACATAGAAGCCAAAAGAGAGATAAGTACCAAGAAAATTGTTGTAAACATCCACTGTCCTCTGGGTGAGCTTAGATTTTAAGATAATCAGGTATTTCTGACTTTCTGAAAGGACCAGATCCCAGGCATCTTTTCCTCTTGGCTCTTGGTATGCCCTTATCAAACATTAATGCCAGATAGACATTTCATTCCCACATTTAGAACTGAAGGCTGGGAGAGGACTCAGAGGTAAGGCAAATTTTCACTGCCCAATTCCTAGAACTATCCAGGCTCTGGTACCAACAGAATTCTAAGCAAATTTAGGTCACCTTTCCAGTTATCAATGTCAGAAATTCAGACCCCATGGTCTGTTAGTTCAGCTCAGTTAAATGTGATTCATGGATTATTTTGCCCAATTTTTAGGGTAAGTGTGTTAATAACTGGTGGCATCACGGTGGACTCCTCTTTTGTGAAAGCTGGCTTGGAAATTGGTGCAGAAACAGAAGCAGGCTTGGAGTTTATCTCCACGGTGCAGTTTTCTCAGTACCCATTTTTAGTTTGTCTGCAGATGGACAAGGAAGATGTTCCATACAGGTAAGAAACAGGACTTACAGAATGTTCCAGGGACATCAAGAGTTCACCAGGAACTTGCACCCAATTTTGAGCATTCCACAGAAATTAAAGGAAAATGGTAAAACCCAGTGAGACATGAATTTTCTTTAAATGAATAAAGAATAATTGATAAGACTAAAAAAAAAATGTCAGTTTCTAGCATGCCAAGAAACTGTAATGACAAGTTCATTTGATTCTGGAGATAATATCATATTCTAGCCCAGAAATAATTTATCAAGGCAACAAAGAGATTTGATTTAGTGTAAGTTTCCACATAGTTTCAGCAAAAACACTAGATACGTGTTTACTATCAGCTGTTTTCACAGTTTTCTCTTGGATAGAAAGCTCAAAACAGAACATCTGACAATCATTTACCATGGCTTAAAAGCCCAAATGAATTCACAAGTTTTATGTAATCCATATAACAGCAACTTGACCTGGTTTAAGTTTCTCTCAAGCTTAAGTGTTGGGGATTTTGAATTTTAAAAAACATGCTTTTATTAGAGTACTTGTGTGTGTATGCTCAGTCTCTCAGTTGTGTTCAACTCTTTGCGACCCCATGAACTATAGCTTGCCAGGCTCCTCTGTCTGTGGAATTCTCCAGGCAAGAACACTGGAATGGGTAGACATTGCCTTCTCCTGAGGATCTCCTGAGGATCAAACTCAGGTCTTTTACATTACAAGCAGATTCTTTACCATCTGAGCCACCAGGGAAGCTTCCCTGAGGCTATTAAGCAGTTGTTAATTTATATTAACTTATGTCTAGAATGGACTTCCCTGGTGGCTCAGAAGATTAAGAATCCGCCTGCCAATGCAGTAGACCTGGGTTCAATCCTTGGGTCAGGAAGATCCCCTGGAGAAGGGAAAAGCTACCCTCTCTAGTATTCTTGCCTAGAAAATCCAATGGTCAGAGGAGCCTGGCGGACTACAGTCCATGGGATCACGAAGAGTTGGACATGAATGAGTGACTAACACACACACACACACACGCACGCACGCACGCATGCACATGTCTAGAATAAACCTCCATTAACACATTAAAAAGAAAATCAACCTTCCAGTGGTCAAAATGCAGTGACCAGCAGCCCAGGCACAAGGCTAACTGATCTGGTTCCACATTTCACTTGGCCCAGAGCTCTGGGGGTGTTTCCCTGTCAGCATTGTTGGCTTAAACCCAGATGGATTTGCTCCTTACTAAAAGGGGTATACCCCAAAGGCAGGGCCCCTGGAATGAGGGATGGGAGACATAGCAAGGCCTACAAAGCTTAGCAGCATCTCCAAAAATCTGAGAGGCATTTGGTCTTTCATGCCAGAAAAATGAGTGGCAGGACTCTCATATCCCAGGCCTGTGAAGTGTATCTGTTAGCGGGAAGAGAAATGGGAAGAAAAAAATCACCCCATTCGTGGGAACGAAAGCTTTGGTACTGACGTCCTTTCTCAATTGGCTTTGACTCAGAAGCTTGAAGTGTTCATTCAATAACTGGGCTCTGATGGGTGTGGTGTGACTTTAATATGTGTGTGATTTTGTTATTGTTGTTGTTATGCAGGCAATTTGAGACAAAATATGAAAGGCTGTCCACAGGCAGAGGTTACGTTTCTCGGAAGAGAAAAGAAAGCCTAATAGGAGGATGTGAATTCCCGCTGCACCAAGAGAACTCTGACATGTGCAAGGTGGTGTTTGCTCCTCAACCAGAGAGCAGTTCCAGTGGTTGGTTTTGAAACTGATGGGGGCTGTTTCATTAGACTTCATCTCGCCAGAAGGGATAGGATGTGACATGCCTAAGTATTGCTCTCTGAGAGCACAGTGTTTACATATTTACCTGTATTTAAGAGTTTTGTAGAACGTGATGAAAAACCTCACATAATTAAGTTTGGGCCTGAATCATTTGATACCACCTACAGAGTCATTCTGAGCCACTCTCTGTGATACTTTAGTAGCGTTCTGTTTTCCTGCATCTCTCTCAAATCACATTTACTACTGTGAAACTAATTCTGCCCTAAGAAGAAACCATTGTTTAAAAAAAAAAAGACCTACACACACTAGGGGGGAGCACAGTTTTGTTTCAAAAATGTTCAATCACTGTATGAAGTCCTTGGTAAAATCTTGCATGGCTTGTCTCTACCAAACATGCCCAATCAGGAAAGTGGACACGACTTTTAAAGGCTTCTGTCAACTATGTTCAAGAATTAATATTTATCTCTTCTACTGTTAGTTTTATTGAGCCTTGAGGTAGGAGGCACACAGAATTGACACGTACCATCTCATCTCTGTGCTGGCCACATCGATTGCTAGAAGAAAGCCTGTCAGGCCTCTGCCTCCTGCCTTACAAAAACGTCAGACTGAGCTTATCAGAATTAGAAATACTAACTTCAGGAACTCCATTTGACTTTTTTTGTGCTGTGTCTCTTTGAGACTTCAGTATGGTCCACTGTCCTTTATAAGGAAGATCGTCAAATAGTCATCATTTTTTATCTTTCGATCAATTGTTTTGTGGTGGAAGTTCCAGTCTGTTGGACTATAATCTACAAAAGCTAGGAGAACTTAATAATACTTTAAGAAACTGATGGATTTGGATTCTAAAATATGAAATCAAGAAAAGAATGTCTCTATCTGTACAAATTAAAAGAAACATTAAAAGAGACATCTCTTACATCTCCTGTATTGGCAGGTGAGTTCTTTACTACTAGCGATCAGTACTTTACTCTTTTTACTGTTGAATAATATCCCGTTATATAAATATGCCATTTATCAGTTGATAGACATTTGGATAGTTTTCACCTTTTCATATGTTAACCATTTTCAAGTATTTACTAATAAAAAGACACATGTGTTAGTGACAGGATCCAAACACATAACAGGTGCTCACTTGTCCATAAAACACACACACACACACACACACACACTATGGGATTTATGGAAGTTTAAGTAGCCCACCATTAGTTGTAAATTTAAGATGATATGTGATGAAATAAATATGTGGAATTCCTACTGAATTGCTTTTGTCTTCTGTTACTTAGTTGTTGTCGTTCAGTCGCTAAATCATGTCCAACTCTTTGCAACCCCAAGCAGCACGCCAGGCTTCCCTGTCTTTACTGTCTCCAGGAGTTTGTTCAGACTAGTGTCCATTGAGTCAATGATGCCATCCAGCCATCCATTAATTTGAGCACCATATTTATCTGTTACCGTCACTTTCTGAGCACAGACACACCTACAACAGAGCCTCTACAGCTCTACAGAATAGGCCAGGTGCTCTAATGAGTGGTCAGAACCCTTTGGAAAATACACTGCTGGAAACAGCAGCAGTCAGAAGCTCTTAAAAACAAGCTCTAAGCCCAGTTTTTTAAAACTTTGGACCAGCACACTTATTGTGTTATTGAGAAAAGAAAAAAGACTAAAAAGCAAGAGGGTTTTGGGGGGTACTGGTAGTGGTGGTGGCATTGGCCTTGGAGGAAACATTCTATAGAGATTCTGTTGTTGCAGCAAAAGCAAGTTGATGCAGAGCACTGAGCTCAAGATGTTGGGAGCTAAGAAACCTCGGCTATGTGATGCTTGGCAAATCCCAGCTACTTCTGTGATAACAGCCTGTGTGGTGTGTGTGTGTGTGTGTGTGTGTGTGTGTGCAGGCTCAGTCGTGTCCAACTCTTTGTGATCCCATGTATGGTAGCCTGCCAGTTTCCTCTGTCCATTGGATTTTTCAAGCAAAAATACTGGAGTGGGTTGCCATGCCCTCCTCCAGGGGATCTTCCCGATCCTGGGATTGAACCCACGACTCTTACATCTCCTACATTGGCAGGTGGGTTCTTTACCACTAGTGAGCAATATTTGACTCTTTTTATGGTTGAATAATATTCCATTACATAAATATACCATTTAACAGTTGATGTTCATTTGGGTAGTTTTCACCTTTAGTTATCATGAGTAATTCTGTCATGAACTTTTGTCTACAAATTTTTGTGTGAGCATATGCTTTTATTTCTCTTGGGTATATGCCTCATAGTAGAATTGCTGGGTCAAACAGCAATTGTATGTTTAGACTTTTAATAATTGCCAAATGCTTTTCACGTGACTACACCATTTTACATTTCCACCAGCAGTGTATAAGGTTTCTGATATCTCCTTATCTTCAACAACAATCTTACTGCCCTTTTTAAATTATAGCCATCCTAGTGGATGTGAAGTGGTACCTCACCATTGTTTCGATTTGTGTTTCCCTAATGACTAATGATGTTGAGCATTCTTCAGTGCACTTACTAGCCACTGCATATTATTACATCTTCTTTGGAGATATGTTTATTCAGATCCTTTGCCTTTTAAAAAATTGGATTATTTGTCTTTATTATTGAGTGGTAAGAATTCCTTATATATTTGGGGTGTAAGTCCCTTGTCAGATAAATAACTTCTGAAAATTTTTTCCATTCTGTGTGATGTCTTTTCACTCTCTTGATAATGTTCTTTGAAACACAAGAGTTTTTAATTGTAGTGAAACCCAAGTAATCTATTTTTCCTTTTGTTGCTTGTACTTTTGGTCACATCCAAGAGGCCACTGGAAGTCCAAGGTCACAAAGATTTACCCCTATGTTTTCTTCTAAGAGTTTCATGCTGCTGCTGCTGCTGCTGCTGCTAAGTCGCTTCAGTCGTGTCCGACTCTGTGTGACCCCAGAGACGACAGCCCACCAGGCTCCCCCATCCCTGGGATTCTCCAGGCAAGAACACTGGAGTGGGTTGCCATTTCCTTCTCTGAGAGTTTCATAGTTAGCTCTAAATTAAATATTTGATCTAGTTTGAATTAGTCTTTATATATGATGTGCAGTAGGGAGTCCAAATTCATTCTTTTGTATGTGGACACCTGGTTGTCCCAACAGCATTTGTTGAAAGTATTTTTTTTCCCCCACTAAATTGTCTTGACATCTTTGTTGAAAAGCAATTGACTGTAAGTGTAAAGGCTCACTTCTGGATTGTTTGTTTTATTCCATTAATCTGCATGTTATCTTTAGTCCAGTAGGATACTCTTTTGATTATTGTTGCTTTATAGTAAGTTTTGAACTTGCAACCTGTGAGTCCACCTACTTTTTTTTTTATTTAACTTTACAATATTGTATTGGTTTTGCCATATATCAAAATGAATCTGCCACAGGTATACATGTGTTCCGCATCCTGAACCCTCCTCCCTCCTCCCTCCCCATACCATCCCTCTGGGTCGTCCCAGTGCACCAGCCCCAAGCATCCAGTATCGTGCATCGAACCTGGGCTGGCGACTCATTTCATATATGATATTATACATATTTCAATGCCATTCTCCCAAATCATCCCACCCTCTCCCTCTCCCACAGAGTCCAAAAGACTGTTCTATACATCAGTGTCTCTTTTGCTGTCTCGTATACAGGGTTATTGTTACCATCTTTCTAAATTCCATATATATGCATTAGTATACTGTATTGCTGTTTTTCTTTCTGGCTTACTTCACTCTGTATAATAGGCTCCAGTTTCATCCACCTTATTAGAACTGATTCAAATGTATTCTTTTAACGGCTGAGTAATACTCCATTGTGTAGATGTACCACTGCTTTCTTATCCATTCATCTGCTGATGGACATCTAGGTTGATTCCATATCCTGGCTATTATAAACAGTGCTGCAATGAACATTGGGGTACACATGTCTCTTTCCCTTCTGGTTTCCTCGGTGTGTATGCCCAGCAGTGGGATTGCTGGATCATAAGGCAGTTCTATTTCCAGTTTTTTAAGGAATCTCCACACTGTTCTCCATAGTGGCTGTACTAGTTTGCATTCCCATCAACAGTGTAAGAGGGTTCCCTTTTCTCCACACCCACTCCAGCATTTATTGCTTGTAGACTTTTGGATCACAGCCATTCTGACTGGCGTGAAATGGTACCTCATAGTGGTTTTGATTTGCATTTCTCTGATAATGAGTGATGTTGAACATCTTTTCATGTGTTTGTTAGCCATCTGTATGTCTTCTTCGGAGAAATGTCTATTTAGTTCTTTGGCCCATTTTTTGATTGGGTCATTTATTTTTCTGGAATTGAGCTGTAGGAGTTGCTTGTATATTTTTGAGATTAGTTGTTTGTTAGTTGCTTCATTTGCTATTATTTTCTCTCATTCTGAAGGCTGTCTTTTCACCTTGATTATAGTTTCCTTTGTTGTGCAGAAGCTTTTAATTTTAATTAGGTCCCATTTGTTTATTTTTGCTTTTATTTCCAATATTCTGGGAGGTGGGTCATAGAGGATCCTGCTGTGATGTATGTCGGAGAGTGTTTTGCCTGTGTTCTCCTCTAGGAGTTTTATAGTTTCTGGTCTTATGTTTAGATCTTTAATCCATTTTGAGTTTATTTTTGTGTATGGTGTTAGAAAGTGCTCTAGTTTCATTCTTTTACAAGTGGTTGACCAGTTTTCCCAGCACCACTTGTTAACGAGATTGTCTTTAGTCCATTGTATATTCTTGCCTCCTTTGTCACAGATAAGGTCTCCATATGTGCGTGGATTTATCTCTGGGCTTTCTATTTTGTTCCATTGATCTATATTTCTGTCTTTGTGCCAGTACCATACTGTCTTGATGACTGTGGCTTTGTAGTAGAGCCTGAAGTCAGGCAGGTTGATTCTTCTAGTTCCATTCTTCTTTCTCAAGATAGCTTTGGCTATTCAAGGTTTTTTGTATTTCCATACAAATTATGAAATTATTTGTTCTAGCTCTGTGAAGAATACCGTTGGTAGCTTGATAGGGATTGCATTGAATCTATAAATTGCTTTGGGTAGTATACTCATTTTCACTATATTGATTCTTCCAATCCATGAACATGGTATATTTCTCCATCTATTAGTGTCCTCTTTGATTTCTTTCACCAGTGTTTTATAGTTTTCTATATATAGGTCTTTAGTTTCTTTAGGTAGATATATTCCTAAGTATTTTATTCTTTCTGTTGCAATGGTGAATGGAATTGT
Organism: Bos mutus; assembly: GCF_027580195.1. NCBI lineage: Eukaryota > Metazoa > Chordata > Mammalia > Artiodactyla > Bovidae > Bos > Bos mutus. Next base: position 25,006,590 of record NC_091622.1, on the reverse strand, counting down.
TTCCTTAATTTCTCTTTCTATTTTCTCATTATTAGTGTATAGGAAAGCAAGGGATTTCTGTATGTTGATTTTATATCCTGCAACTTTACTATATTCATTGATTAGTTCTAGTAATTTTCTGGTGGAGTCTTTAGGGTTTTCTATGTAGAGGATCATGTCATCTGCAAACAGTGAGTGTTTTACTTCTTCTTTTCCAATTTGGATTCCTTTTATTTCTTTTTCTGCTCTGATTGCTGTGGCCAAAACTTCCAAAACTATGTTGAATAGTAATGGTGAAAGTGGGCACCCTTGTCTTGTTCCTGACTTTAGAGGAAATGCTTTCAATTTTTCACCATTGAGGATAATGTTTGCTGTGGGTTTGTCATATATAGCTTTTATTATGTTGAGATATGTTCCTTCTATTCCTGCTTTCTGGAGAGTTTTTATCATAAAACGATGTTGAATTTTGTCAAAGGCTTTCTCTGCATCTATTGAGATAATCATATGGCTTTTATTTTTCAATTTGTTAATGTGGTGTATTACATTGATTGATTTGCAGATATTGAAGAATCCTTGCATCCCTGGGATAAAGCCCACTTGGTCATGGTATATGATCTTTTTAATGTGTTGTTGGATTCTGATTGCTAGAATTTTGTTAAGGATTTTTGCATCTATGTTCATCAGTAATATTGGCCTGTAGTTTTCTTTTTTGGTGGCATTTTTGTCAGGTTTTGGTATTAGGGTGATGGTGGCCTCATAGAATGAGTTTGGAAGTTTACCTTCCTCTGCACTTTTCTGGAAGAGTTTGAGTAGGATAGGTGTTAGCTCTTCTCTAAATTTTTGGTAGAATTCAGCTGTGAAGCCGTCTGGACCTGGGCTTTTGTTTGTTGGAAGATTTCTGATTACGGTTTCAATTTCCGTGCTTGTGATGAGTCTGTTAAGATTTTCTATTTCTTCCTGGTCCATTTTTGGAAAGTTGTACTTTTCTAAGAATTTGTCCATTTCTTCCACGTTGTCCATTTTATTGCCATATAATTGCTGATAGTAGTCTCTTATGATCCTTTGTATTTCTGTGTTGTCTGTTGTGATCTCTCCATTTTCATTTCTAATTTTATTGATTTGATTTTTCTCCCTTTGTTTCTTGTATGAAAGGAGAAATTAACAATAACACAATAATAGTGGGAGACTTTAATACCCCACTCACACCTATGGATAGATCACCTAAACAGAAAATTAACAAAGAAACACAAACTTTAAATGATACAATAGACCAGTTAGACCTAATTGATATCTATAGGACATTTCATCCCAAAACAATGAATTTCACCTTTTTCTCAAGCACACACGGAACCTTCTCCAGGATAGATCATATTCTGGGCCATAAATCTAGCCTTGGTAAATTCAGAAAAATTGAAATCATTCCAAGCATCTTTTCTGACCACAATGCAGTAAGATTAGATCTCAATTACAGGAGAAAAACTATTAAAAATAGCAACATATGGAGGCTGAACAACACGCTGCTGAATAACCAACAAATCACAGAAGAAATCAAAAAAGAAATCAAAATTTATATAGAAATGAATGCAAATGAAAACACAACAACCCAAAACCTGTGGGACACTGTAAAAGCAGTCCTAAGGGGAAAGTTCATAGCAATACAGGCATACCTCAAGAAACAAGAAAAAAGTCAAATAAATAATCTAACTCTACACCTAAGGAAACTAGAAAAGGAAGAAATGAAGAACCCCAGGGTTAGTAGAAGGAAAGAAATCTTTAAAATTAGGGCAGAAATAAATGCAAAAGAAACAAAAGAGACCATAGTAAAAATCAACAAAGCCAAAAGCTGGTTCTTTGAAAGGATAAATAAAATTGACACACCTACTTTGTTCTTTCTCAAGATTGTTGTGGCTATCCTGAGTCCCTTGAGTTTCCATATGAATTTTAGGATTTAGCTTGTCAATTTCCACAAACACAGCTGGGATTCTGATAAGGATTATATTGAATCTGTGCATCAGTTCGAGAAGTATTACCATCTTAACAATATTAGATCTCCTGATCCATGAATCTGAGACACCTTTCCACTTACTGAAATCTTTTAAAATTTCTTTCAACAATGTTTTATAATTTTCATAATATAAGTTTTGTACTTCTTTTGTCAAATTTATTCCAAGTGTTCTATTATTTTTGATGCTATTGTGAATGGAATTGTTTTCTTACTTTCATTTTTGAATTTTTCATTGCAAGTGTATAGAAATGCAGTTTTTTGTATTTGATCATGTATCCTGCAACCCTGCTGAACTCACTTATTAGTTCTAATATCTTATGATAGATTCCTAAAGATTTTCTATATACAAGATCATATCATCTGTAAATAAAAACTGTTTTACTTCTTCCTTTCCAATGTAAATTGCTTTAATTTTCTTATTGCTTAAATGCCCTGGCTAGAACTTGGAGGCTGAACAGTGAATGGAAGTAGTGAGTGTGGACATAGCGAAGATGGTGGTGCTAGTGACGATGGTGGTGGGGGTGAGAGCAATGAGGGATGATAACCCCAGAACGTGCAAGGAGGGCTCAAATCACTTGGTAATGCTCCAGCTCCATTTTCACTAATTAATTTACTTTAAAATTCATAAAAACTTATTTGAAAGCTTAAAACATATTTAAAATAGTCTAAATGTGCTCCTGTACAGGGAGGAGAGACAGAGTTCAAGATGTCTATCCTGTCCCTGGGCTTCCCACGTGTTTCAGCTGGCTTCTGACATTAAGAGTCTGTTCTGGACTCAGGTTGATCAAATATTCACTGCACTTCCTGCACTAATTTAGTTGTCAACTGAGACAGTGGGGACAGCAGATGGGTGGAACCAGCAGGTTGTGGCTTGAAATTCCAGGTCTACAATCTGTTGGTTGAATGAATTGGGGCATATGACTCTATTTGTCCTCTTTAGAATAGGTATGATAATCCTACTTCACTGGGTGGTTTGACAAATTCCTTGAGATAATGAATATATATAGTGCTGAGCACACAGTGCTGTGCTTAGTCACTCAGTCGTGTCCAACTCTTTGCAACCCCATGGACTGTAGCCCACCAGGCTCCTCTGTCCATGGGATTTCCCAAGCAGGAATACTGGAGTGGATTGCCATTTCCTTCTCCAGGGGATCTTCCCAACCCAGGAATGAAACCCAGGTCTCCCACATTGCAGGCGGATCCTTTACCGACCGCACCACCAAAGCACACAGTAGCATCTGATAAATGTTATTTTCCACTTTAATTAATGTTGTTTTTAGTATTAGAGATGTCATGAGCAATGTTCTTAGTCATCAATGATCAGTTTCAACAAAATGGTATTTGTTTCTACTTTCTACTTCTACCTTCCAACTAGTGAGATATAGCACAGTGGTCATGCTCCTCTAACTCTATGGCCAGGATATCTGAGCCTCTCACATGCAGCATCCAGAGAGTGGGAAGCAGGGAGGGCAGTTTGGAATAAGACCACATGATTTCTTTACCTTTCTTCAGCTACTACTTAACTAGGATTGGCTTCTCTTGTGTATCAGACTCCTTTACTATCCAGGACTTCTAAAACCCCCAGACGGAGCCAGGTCTGTTTGCAGCTTGAGTGTGCAGACAAGCAGTTCACACTCACAGAGCCTACTGCATGACTGCATATTCTATTTGATGAGGTTAGCTGCTGCTGCTGCTGCTAAGTCGCTTCAGTCGTGTCCAACTCTGTGTGACCCCATAGACGGCAGCCCACCAGGCTCCCCCGTCCCTGGGATTCTCCAGGCAAGAACACTGGAGTGGGGTGCCATTGCCTTCTCCGGATGAGGTTAGAGAAGAGCATAAAAGTTGATATCAATAAAAAGTCCACCATTGGAGGTACAATGCTAAGTCGCTTCAGTCGTGTCCGACTCTGTGTGACCCCATAGACGGCGGCCCACCAGGCTCCCCCGTCCCTGGGATTCTCCAGGCAAGAACACTGGAGTAGGTTGCCATTTCCTTCTCCAATGCATGAAAGGGAAAAGTGAAAGTGAAGTCGCTCAGTCGTGTCTGACTCTTCGAAACCCCATGGTCTGCAGCCTACCAGGCTCCTCCGTCCATGGGATTTTCCAGGCAAGAGTACTGGAGTGGGGTGCCATTGCCTTCAATAACTAATCATTTACCTTCCATAGTGGGATTAACATTAATCTAGAATGAGTTAGTAATCCTTTGCTACCCTCCTATTAATAAGAGTTTAATTTGTTCACAGTTGACTTGGAACATCACATAAACCTGTATGCTATTTTCATCCTTCTATTTTTACTAAAAAGATTCCTGCCATAATCTTCTAGGATTACATGTAAAAGTTTGGACCTTCTCTTTCCAGAATAGGATTTAGATTATATTACCTGATTCCTTTGTTGGTGAAAGTGAGTCACCTCCATTCTGTTTTGGGTTACCTATCCCCACCTTTTTAAACTTCTCCCACTCAATTTGCTTGAAGATCAACCATGTAAACACAGTCAAAAGTAAGATTTCCATGTGAGATGAATTAAATTATTGAGATACAAAGAGATGTTTGTGAGTGAAGATGTTCTAATATATTCCCCAATAATGGAAGAAGACATAAGCTTTTCAATAAAATCTGAGAGGACCTTGGTGAAGCCAAAGCACTTATGGGATGATCAGACAGTCCCCAAGACTTAATTATTTGTACTTCACCAAAGTCTTCCACAGTCTCCGAGTTACCCATTCATCATTTTATACAGAACCTCCTAGGCACCATGCACTGCTTTAGGCACTTCATAGGTGGCCTATAATTTCATTCTCAAAATAATCCTATAAGGTAGAAACTGTAATTATACACCTTTCCTGTATGGAGAACTGAAGCACAGAGAGAGAGACTCAGGGCCTTGTGTAAGATCTCATAACCAGTAGAGAACACAGGATTAATCCGAGAGTCTCCCTCTAGCGTTCAAGCACATAATCATCGTCCTCTGCTACCTACCCAGGATTCAGTTTGAGCTCCTAAATCTGGAAGTGAGTTTCCTCTCCACACTTAAATTCAACGTTTCATTCCGGCTTCAACCACATGACTCTTCACAAACAGCACCCCTCATGTTCCTGCCACATATACTCTCCAAACACACCAACAGCCAGCTATTCCAGTTCCTCATCTCTCACCCTTCGTTCTGCCCAAACGAATCTCCCTAAGCAGTTTCCATCGTATTTCCTGTGCGTAGAAGCTGCCAATGACTGAACCACCTGCTTGCAGGTACTTAGTACGTCTACCACCCACCTGGGAATTAAAAAGGGTGAGCTTCTCAAGCTTAGATCCACACTTGGAGAGCCTTGCCCTAGAGAAAAAGAAGATACTTAAAGTCATAAGAAGACTCCCAGTCTCTTCTAAAGTGTGCAAACTGTATGTGTGTGTGTGTGTGTGTGTGTTTAGAAAGTGGGGTTATTGGGTGGGGGAGGGGTTGAAAGCAAGCGTTTGTATCTTAGCAGTGAATACGTATTTCAGCAAATAACAAGGCGCTTCTCATCCCTCAGTCTTCAGGATAATTTTATACAAGTGAAGTGCTAAAATATGAAGTTTCTAAATAAGGTGTTTACATGTTTTGGGGTGGATGATAGGGAGATATCTGTGTCAAAAGTTTTAAGATTGTTCATGACCTTTTATTAGAGGACTTTGTCCCAAGGAAATCATCAGAGATGCTTGGAAAGATTTGTGTTCAAAGATGTCCATGGCAGCATTATTTTCACAGCCCAAAACCATAAGAACTAAGTGCTTAAAATATGAGATTAAGTAAACATGAAATAAGAAATAAGATATAGATGTTAAAAAACATTCCTTTAAAAATATTGGAAGTTAAAGAGGTAGGTTTATAAATTTATAGAAAAAATAGACTACAAAATAGCATGCAAAGTATCAAGTACACTTGCAAGCAATAATATTTGTTTCTGGAGGTATTTTGCTTAGTGATTAAGAATTTTCCCTACTTTTTAGTTTTTAGATTATTTTTACATTTCTAAATTTCCTTCAAAGAACATGTACTATTTTTATAAACAGAAGATATCCCAGTAAGTGGTTTGAGCATTTTTAAGCAAACTGTATAGGAGTGAACTTGAATTTTTCAGTAGCAAATGTGCTATAATGGAGAGGTATATTGTAGCAGTTTATATTTCTTTTTTTTGTCAGTAGTTAATATTTATTGAATGCAACTACAGGCTAGGAGTAATTTGCATTATCTCACAATTCTCTCTTTATAATAATATATAATATGCCACATATTATATGTATATTATAATGTTATCCTATAATGCTCTATCTAGTGTGTGTTTGTGTGGAATATACATACATGTATAATAAAACCTGTTTCACTCTCTATCCAATAGTACTGAAGGTATATAAGCCTTCAGGGATGATTATACTCAAGGGACAATCTGTTGATTGAGGCAGAAAAAATACATGTAAGTTTTTGCTGTGTCTTTGATGACTATCTTTTCACATCACTTCTGTTGGATAAACTTCCTGTCAAAGGGCTTGGGCCATGCTACTGCCCGACACGCTCCTCTCCTTAATGCCCTTCAACAGCTCCCTGCCTTCTGCACAACTAAACAGCTGCTTCACTTTCAGTCTCTTGCTATTGCGCTGGTTTTCTGCTTCTCTTCACACCTAGCCCTCTTTGCGCCACGCCTGCCCCATGCTGGGGCGCTGGCATGGATCTCCTCTTTGCAGCCGTTGGCCAGTTTCCTCTTTCAATCTCCATGCCTTCGACAAGGCTTAGACTAAAGAGCTTCATCAGCGTATCAGGCATTCTCATCATGTTTAAAGGCTTCCTGAAATCCTAACCTCTTCGTGAATCAGAATGTCTGGCATATAGCAGACATTCATTCATTCCTAAAGAACATTAATTCCCTCCACGCTAGAAATACACTAGTGAGATTCTGCCCTCTGAGATTCCAGTATACGCTCAACACACACATAAAGCACACCCAACAAACCTTTTTTTTTTATTGGAGTATAATTGCTTTCCAATGTTGTGTTAGTTTCTGCTGTACAACAGTGTGGATCAGCTATACATATACATATATCCCTCTTGAACCTCCCTCCCCTCCACATCCTACCCCTCTAGGTCATCGCAGAGCACTGACCTGAGCTCCTGGTGCTATACAGCAGCTTCCCACTAGCTATCTATTTTACACATGATGGTGTATAGTGTATACATGTCAATGAACAAATCTTGTATAGACCATTATCATTCTAGGTTTTTTCTAGAATCTTTGACCTAACCTACACTAGTCTGCTGCTGCTGCTGCTGCTGCATCGCTTCAGTCGTGTCCAACTCTGTGCGACCCCATAGATGGCAGCCCACCAGACTCCCCCGTCCCTGGGATTCTCCAGGCAAGAACACTGCAGTGGGTTGCCATTTCCTTCTCCAATGCATGAAAGTGAAAAAATAAAGTGAAGTCGCTCAGTCGTGTCTGACTCCTAGCGACCCCATGGACTGCAGCCCACCAGGCCCTTCCAATCATGGCTAAGAACTGGCTTTAAAATTCCTTCTTTAAAAAGTATCTGTTTAAAGCACTCCTTAATTAGGATGGTGGTTAAAATAAGTCCCCAAATTATTGGACACTCTTTCCATTGAGAGATGGGACTATGTTTCTGCCCACTGAAATCCGGGCTCTGTGAATGCTTGTCAGATAGACTAAAAGTGATGCTGTCTCACTCTGAACTAGGCCTTGAGAAATGGGCGGTTCCTGTCTGTTGGATACTCATTTTTGGAACCCAGCCACCATGTTTTGAGGAAGTCCAAGCAGTCCAGGGTTCGATCCCTGGGTTGGGAAGATCTCCTGGAGAAGAGAAAGGCTACCCACTCCAGTGTTCTGGCCTGGAGAATTCCATGGACTGTATAGTCCATGGGTTGCAAAGAGTCAGACACAACTGAGCGACTTTCACTTTCTGATCACTTTTCAAGCTGTCCATGGAGAGGCCCAGCTGAAGAGGAACTGAGGTTCTTGACTGGCTCCAACTGAACTCCAGCTGACAGCTATTATCAGCTTTCTAGTTATAGGAATAGGCCCTTGTGGAAGTAAATTCTCCCTAGAAGTTGAGCTGCTGTGAAAAGCAGAGCCAAACCTTCCATGCTGAGCTCTGCCCAAATTGCAGACTCACAAGTTAAATACATGAGTTTTGTATTTTTTAAGCCACTAAGTTTTAGGGTGGATTGTTACTCAGCAATACACAATGAGAACAATGGTTCTGGACATACTGCAGTGGATCTGCTTTAGGAGGGCTTTGTTAGGTGGTTAAATTGCCCTGTATAAGAAATAATAGGAAAATAAGAGGATTCTGAGTCATCAAGCTAAGGAGCAGAGGATGAAGAGAGGGAGAGGGCTCCAGCCATACAGAGGATGGGTAAAGCATAAGTGAACTCAACAGCCAGCAAAATGATCTAGTGCTAGAGATGGGAGGGGCTATTAGGAACAGGGGTGCAAGTGCTCAGGTTAAAGATGTTTGCTGACACAGCTGGCTGCAGGGATGGGGCACCTGCTAATCTCTGTGCCATTACCGTAAGCATTCAACATAACCCTGCCACATGTATACAGTCTCAAGTCTGGAATACTCAGGACAGGATGGGTATACTGCAATGAAGCTTGGTGGAATAACACAATGCAATTATTAAGGTTTACAGTAACTTCAGTGGTAGAGCTGATCCTTCCTGCCCTGACTGCAAGTGTGCACCTCATTTATTTTGGTTTTGAAGGAAGACCACAAATTCTTTCCTTGGCCTCAGTGTGGACACTTGGGGACATTCGTCGTCTGGGTTTCTCTTTGGTGTCAGTGGAGCATCCCATACCTGGTAGGTGCCCCTCACAATGTTACTTAATAATGCAAGCAGGTAGATGCCTTAGATACCTTGATTAAGTGAAATACTCTAGGTCCAAGGAAAGACCATATCAGACTCTGATGACAAGAACCATAAAATAATAAATTCATGTTGTCTGAAGCCACTATTTCCAGTGGCTTAAGCCACTAAGTTTGTGGTTACCACAAGAAAAAACTAATACAACCTGGATGTGAAACATTATAATAGAGTGTTTTAAGTTAAAGGAAAGATTTTTTTAGAAGACAAAAAAAAAAAAAAGGAAAATGTCCAAAGCTTATTTCTTGAGTTAAAAGAAAGACAAAACAATGCACATTTTCTTTGCATTTACTTTTACTGGAAAAAAAAAAAGAAAAAACAACAACAAAACATTTTTTTTTTCCAAAAGAATCAAAAGACCATTACACAAGATCGCACAATCACTTACAAATGCTGTCAATTAAAGGTAAGTAGGCTAGTCTCACAGAGTCCTTGTCTAAGTAGTTTTCTCCGTATGCAATACACTGACAAAGTAATTCTCAGAGCTGTTGGGCTGGATTCACAGTCCCACTGGGCATGCTCACTGCATTCCATAACTGAATCACATCAGATCTCAAGTAGGAACTCTTCCACCAAGATTTCTATCATGAGAGCAGTTTAAATAGTCACCTTCTTTCCATTTCCCACTGGCTTTTTTCATAGTCAGGGGTATAGTTCAGCGTTATCCAATGTCTTTCTCCATTTACCACACAATTTACTCTCCTTTGTTTGGGACCTAACTTCCTCAGTCTTCACATTCTTTTCAACCACCACTGTCTTTACTGTACAATAAGATGAGTTCAGTGTAAATATAGAAACCAACATCTTCAAAGGGGGAGAAAAAGAAAGGACCACCTGCTAGAAAAAGGATACAGGGATGATAGGTAATTTCAGGAAGCCCTAGAAAGGACTTTTTGCCATTAACATTAGCTTGTAAAACGCAAGTATGAAACTTAAAAAAAGAAATCAAATTTGATGTGTTGTGTGTGTGTTTTATTTTGCACCATTATGAATCAAATACAAATACAACTAATAATATGCTCTAAGTTGCAACATGAAACAAGAATGGTAACAGCTTACAAATGCTGTGAACGTTCAGTTCTCTTCTGAGACATGGGGTATATCAATACTCCATTTTTCAGAATCCTCCCCTGGGCCTTGTAATCACACATGCCACAGACGGACCTGTGTTTCTATTTTCCCCCCAGAGGACTGGAGTCTGCAATTCTTATTAGATTCAAACTCAAGGTACAACTTAGCAAATGCTACATGCTTTATTAATGATTTTATGCACCTGTGAGGTCTACTTAGGACCCAGAAATTAATTAAGAATATAGAAACAATCTCTTGAAAATATATATCATATCTCTACATATACCTCTTTAGGAATCATGTAAAAGCCTAACATATTCTGTGAATTTGATCTTTATAAGTAGTTTTCTAAAACAAACCTACACATAATTTTTCCCCTCAACAGTACTGATAAAATACAGGGCACCTTTTTCCTTTCAAGTATTTGGGTAAAATAGCATACCCTGAGAATTTGGGGTGCAAACCTACACCTTGTAAACTGTAGAATGAAACTCCTCAAGCACCACATAGGAAAATGTGTACCATGATGGTTTTAAAACACAGAGACTATTACTGAATGTGTCTTCTCATGCACATATAATATATACTTATCATGAGATTATAGTCAGTCTACTTAAGAATCAACACTGTCCTGCAGTCCAAAGTATTATTTCAGGTAGCATGAGCATTCAATTTGTAACAAACACAGACTTCCATTTCTATGAAATATGAAAATAATTTAAATGCATTAAATCTCTTCAAGAGGCAAGAATGATGAAACCAAATTTGAAATTAAAAAGATTTGTATAGCTATGTATTTCTGAGTGACATAGGATGGTTTTGAAGAGCATGTTAACATTTAAGATTCATCATAAAGATGTCAAAATGTAATTTGTTTTAGCTTATTTGCTCAATGATATCCAGAGAGCCATACACATACAGACATAACGTAGATGCAGACATACAGAGAGCCAATATGTTAAGTCATTAACTGCATATTTGGGCTTCATTTCATCCTGAGGGCAATTTCAGAGAGTGTTTTTCAAGAAAATACATTCTGGTGAATTAAACTGTTGTACTGGTTACAAATTTGTTCAGTTTCCAACAACAATTCAAAAGGAGCATATTTCAACCTGACCATTTGACCAACAGGGAAATAGGGGAAATGCATCAAGATTTCTACACAAAATGCCCTGTGGTTCATCTGGAAAACTACATTTTGACATGTAACCCCAAGAAAAGATGGCAAAAGCCAGATTCTGCAATTCTAATTAGATTCAAGCTCCAGGAACCCTATAGGAAATGTTACATGCTTTATTAATGGTTTTGTATATTTAAACCATAAAATGGTAGCTTGGTAGCTGAAAGGACACTGTTAGGGTGATGGTTTTATGGGCCAGAAGGTTTCATATACTCTTGGCTTTTTCTACTTAGCTTTGGTTGAATAAGGAAGGACACAAGGACTTCATTCAAATATCAACACAACCTCAAGAAATAAAACAATGAAAAGTGAGGATTTAGATTTACCTTATGTTTTTAAAAATGTTCCCCTCTATCATTTGAGGTGGTAAATGGCCTGGCAGCTTTGCTTTTTATGGCTTGATGAAATAGAGAACCATGAAATTATCACAGATGATATGGTATTCATAGAACACTACTTTAAAAATCACTTTTTTTTTAACCACTTGGATATTTACTACAACGAAAGCAGCTTCTCAGAGGACATGGCCTCTCTGATAGGGCCAACAAATGAAAAGTTCTTTCTTTCCTAGTTTACCTCAATGTGAAAATTTGAGGCTTAGATCTGTTAGGGAAAAATAATGATAAATAGTGATAAGTAAGCGTATGGGATCCCCAGACCCTTGGTAGGTAAGACTCCACCACATTCTCTAGGAAAGGAGATATCTCTCTTTTTGGAGACCTGGAAGTAGTTGACTACTTAACACCAGCACTGGGTTTTCCTAAAAGTCACATGGAGTTTTGAAATAGTCTTGTCAATTCTGGTTCTATCTATGAAATTCTATCTGAGTTTCACAGGATGTGTTCAATACTTGAGATTTCAGTGTTCTGAAAGCATTATAAGTTATTTGAGTATTATGTTTGAGATCTTTAACTGATTCTACATTCTTGTTTCAGTATTAAGTGACCCAGACCCAGAGCATCTCTACTGAATATAAGGAAGGGCTAATGCTGGGAGAGACACTTCCTAGTAATGAAAAATTAAGTTCTGGGGTGAATCTGTTGATGGAGTTGAGTAAGATGACTTCTATAACAAAGGAATAACACTTCCCCCAATTGTGGCACAAGGGCATCTTTTCCAAATACAGGGACTATTTCATATTTCATGCTCCATATCTCATAGAGGCAGTCTCCTCATTTCATAGCTCATCAGCCCAATGATTAATTGAATTGTGACCAGAGCTGACTATTCCTGTCTCAAACCCTTCCTTTTACCCAAAAGAATTCTTTTCAGAGTAAGATCCCTTTAAGGAAAGCCCTGAATATGAAATTGAGTTTTTTTTTTTAAAGAGTACAACTGAGATGGAAACATAACACATATCTTCAGTCATGAACAGTATAAATTTCTGTGGTTTCAAGTGGCAATTTTAAGCAAAAATCAATATTGATGATCATTAAAATAAAAATAAGGCTTTAAAAATCACCAGAATGCTTTATCTTTGAAAAAATAAGTAAATAAGAGGAGATTCCTTTTTGAAAAGCCCAGGAGAACCTTCAAGTTATTCTTTTTAAAAGTAAGAAATATTCCAATGTAGCATTTGCTGAATATATATTGACTCACTTATAAATTATGATGAGCTAAGTATCAGTTCAATCAGCTCTTCAAAACTTCCCATGAACACTCACTAAAATAACCTTCAGAAGTGGGTTACAACTGAGGCAGTATTGAACATCAGTGAAAGATTCTATGATTTGGATTCTCGACATCTCTTAAAACCATAAGGAGCAAGTGATATAAACCTAGATCACTGCTATTGGTATCGTGACAGCTGGAGAGAATCGGAGCCACCAAATCAGAGTTCACTTTCTGCTCCACTACCCCAAACAGGCCACACTTCAGACTCCAAACAATCTGTGAGAGAGAGGAGTATGCAACTATGGAGGGAATCATTAAAGAAGAATATAATCCTCCACACTCATAGCAAAGCTTGGATTCTAGAGGGAAATAGATATTTTATACCTTTCTGAAACTAAGACCTTAATCTTAAATGCAACCACTGGCTCTCCAGTCTTTCAAACCACTCTATTTTAAGGCAACAAATGGTGTCATGACATTGTACCAATGGGAAAGTTAAAACAAGGCACAAAAGTTAAAATCACTGCTTTTCACAATCACATTTGAAATCATGCTAAACCCAATAAAAGGACATGTAAAACATAACCAATAGAATGACTAGGCTTGGCTGGTCTATGATTCATATTACAGACCCATCATATTTAAACCCAGACAAATGCTACAACTCTGCCAGCCAGTCCTGATATATTGCAAGAATCTGTAGGGAGATTTGTGATCCAAATGACTGATTTGCTAGTTTGGTTTACAACAAAACCAATCTTATTCTGTTGTATGTTTTGACTGAACTACAAGAACATGTAAGAGATGGTTTGCCTAGTCACAAATGCAGGAAGGAAAGATAAAGGGAAAGCTTATATTAAAGTACAAAAGGAAATAGTTTTACATAGGAAAAAACACAACCATTCAATCAGCAATAACACAAAGTGTCTTAACAGGGTTATTCAGAAAAGTATAGAAACTTACACACTTGTTTATAAGAAGCAAAAACTAAGAATAACATATCTAGAGGAAGTTTTTCAGGTGATTCTTAGTGTTGTTACAATGAAGCCTTCAGATTTAAGAAGGTTTGTCCATCTTTCTGTCTTGCTCCTATAAACAAACATAGTCAAAGAAAAGACTGTTAGTTCTAAAAGTAAATCTCAGTCTTAAAGAAGCAAGAAAAATGCCAAGATACATTTTATTTAACTATTTGGCTAATTTCTATGTGAATAATGCTGAAGTTCACATTTTAAAATTGGAGAATGTGTTTCTGAACCTACTAGACATCAAATGGGACATCTTTTTGAAACTTGAATTAAATACAGTCAATCCATTCAAAAATTATTTTAGAGTTAAATATTTAGTTTTACTGAAATTATCCATGACAGAAAATAGTATAACAGATATGTTGTTAAAACATGAAAAAATGATATTTAAACTAAATTGGAACATTTGAAATTTATCATGAGTTATTAATTTAGTTAAATTAATAAACTCTATACTCTAAAGTGAATGGTCACCACCTCAATTATGTGGAATTTCATACTGTGCATTTTGTTTGAAATGAGATACACTGGTTAGAGTCTATAACTTACTTGAATCCATTCTAAAACAAGCATTGACGTGTTCAAAATCTTACTGAAAATTAGCCCTTTCTTTCTGTCAATCTCTCTATATATTGTATATCTAATAGAACTTTGCCTAAAGAACTTTTTAAAATTAACCTTTGGGAGTTGGAACTTGAACATAATATTATGAAGACAGAAATAGAGTGGCCTACAGGTAATATTTTTTTAGGGATTAGACGACTCTATCATGTGAAAAACAACCTTTAAGAAGTATCAAATAACAGCTATCTAATCAATTATATGCAATCAGAGTAGAGTGGCAAAGGATATTTTAATCCTGCCATCTAGAAACTGACCTGTGTTATATATATGCTTAAGGAACAGGAAGACTATAATATTAATTATAGGTTTAGAGCTCATATGTATATATTTCAAGTTTGTTGATTTTACCCTTTTGTACTTTATATCAAGAAATTACTTTCAAGAGAAAAGGGACTGTTGTGGGTCTGGAAACTTCCCATTTGCTAAAGTTTTTCTACCTTAGGACACACAGAACAGGAAAAGAAAACATAATTACAAGGAGAGGAAAAGAAAATAGGAGACCAAGAAGAAAAATGTCAATGTGGATCTAAGGACAACTCAGGCTGAGTCCCGTCATGAAGCAAAGTTTGCAAGGACTCCTTGAGCAGAGAGGGGAGAGAGACAGAGAGAAACAGTGAGAGAGAGAAAGAGAGAGAGGGAACACCCCAGGAAAGGGAGAGCAAGTTGAGGAATGGAGGAGAAATCTGTTTCTACCAATTGCTTGGATCATTTTCAGGGACTTGTCTAGATAACATCTTTCCACTCATTTGTGGGATATTGCTTCTGCTAATTGGAGAAACCCACTCCAGTATTCTTGCCTGGAAAATCCAATGGACGGAGGAGCCCTATGTATTAACTTTAGAGGAACTGTGTTTAAACTCTTGAAAGTAATAAGGTTGCTCCAGTTCCTATTAAGGCTAAAATAATGATTGCCAGTTGAACCTGGCAGAGGGTCATGACGAAGTCAGGGAAGGGAGGGGGTGACTGTACTGTCACCAGGCAGTCTGGCCTGGATGACTTCCCATGATTTTTAGGACGGAACCCATGACAGAGTTCAGCAGGGATGTTGGGTCAGATTCTCCCTTGCTCCACATGGGCCTGCGCTCAGAGAGAGGGGAAAACCACCACACACAGCTGGCACCCTATGCCCAGAGCTGTATAACATGCTGGAAAGTGTGGGGGATACTAGAAGACCCTGACCACAGCCAACTCCTGCCCCCAGGGGGTCAGGCAGCATGCAGAGCTGTGAGCACGACCTCCGGTTCGGAGAAATACCAAGAAATCCTGCATACCGGCCCCTGGTGCTGCCCTGAGAGTATGCAGGAAAAAGGGTTGACTTTCTGTCTTGGTGGAGGCCCCAGAGAGATGAGGGGCTTCTGAGGCATTGATGAGCTTCTAGTCTCCAAAGAAGATTGAACTCTTATGACAGGGCATGGACTGTGTGCCATGTCCTTTGCAGTGATTTTATGATTCAATCTTCACAATGCTCCTGCAAGGTATCCCCACTCTACCCTTGAGGAAACTGAGGTCCAGAGAGGGCGAGTCATTTGTCTGAGGGAAGACTTTGAGCCAGGGTGCCTGACTTCAAGGCACATATACCTGGGTTTTAGTCAAAGCCACACAGCTTCCTTTGGACTGAAATGCATGTCCCCATCGGCATTTAGCAGACCCTACTTTCAGGTGACATCCCACACCTGCCCCCCACCCCCCTGAGTTACCTGTCCCTCCCCCCCAACACAGATTACCCCACCCCACCCCACCCACACAAACACTGGCAGCCACAGCCCCTAGAAGTGCTGAAACTATTTCTCTTTGGGACACACAGTGTTCTAATGACTAACGAGAGCTAATTTTTTAATCAAAAGAGAAACACACATGGAGGCTTAAATATATGCTAGACATTGCCAGACTCAGTTTCTTACCTTATTTTCTCCCCTTTTCCCAGTTAAGAAAGAGGGACAATTCACAAGGAACTGAGATGTGCAGGGCAGAGAGGAAGAAAGTGGGCAACACATGGCCACTGAGCTCCAAGGGCCTGGATTTCAGCTGGTCTCTTGATCTGGGACAAATTATTTTTTCACTTGTCAAATGGGGATAAGAAAGTACCCACTGGCTTAAAGAATCAAGCAGCATGATGTTAAATCTTGGTATATAATAAATGAATACACATTAGTTATTAATTTTCCTTTCTTCTTAATTTTATAGAGGTTTGAGGAAAATACAATGACAAAAAAAAAAAAAAAACAACCCTGTAGAGAAAAGCACAAAATAATAAGAATGAGGAAAGCTACAATCCAAGGAAAGAGAAAGGGAGAAAAAAGAAATGGCAAAAAAAAAAAGACAAAAGGAAGATAATACAACAGCAGCTATATATAATTATCAGGAGAGGAAGCCACAATCACGGTAGGAAAAAACAGATATAAATGAATTGATTCAGAAATGTGATCATGGGATGAGCTGAAAATGAAACGTTGAGCGTGCTGCCTGCAGCCCGCCCTGTGACCTCGTGCGCGAGGCTGCCGAGAACACAGGTAAGGGAGCCGCCACTTCCAGCGGTCTAGTCCATGATGACCACAGACTCCAAGCAGAAAAGGGAGGAGAAGGGAAGAAGCAAGGTGGCACTTTAAACTAAATCAACTTCAAGGGACCAGGAAAGAAGAACCAACAATAAGGAATAAAAAAGAAATTATCAAAAAACAGAAAGCAAATTCTCAAACAAATGGAAGGGGAAGCAAAGAGGAAAAGTAAGATGTGGGCCAGACCCCGGGATGGAGGAGGAGAAAGAAGACTTGGAGAAAAAGAGAAGGGGGCTGGGCAGCATTAAGAAAGAAGCAAATGGAAATAGACTCTGGTCTGGGATACTTCAGTTCTGAGTCCCAGTTCTGCCCTAGATGGACACTGTGACTTAAGAAGGGTCAGCCTGAATTTTCTCCTGCAATTTTTACACAAGGGGACAGGGTTTGATGATCTAAGGACCCCATGGGGCCCCTTTAGAGAACCCTATGGAAATCATTTCCCCTGAATCCGCTCCCTTTCTCCTTCCTCTTTAGTTGCTGATGTCTGGGGCTCTATTCAGGAGATAGAAATAACTCCGAAGAAGTGAGGAGAAAAAGAAAGAACAATGACACAAGAACAGTATAAGGCACACTCAGAAATGAAGAAGCAAATGGGTCAAGTATTAAAAACAGAAAAGACATTCAAAGGAAACAAAATAATTGCAGTCCCCACTGGGTGGCAGGCATGGTGCCAATAACAGTTTTCTGTTGTTATTATTACATATATCTTTATGCCCTTGTAAATGGTACTTAGTATCAAGTCTCAGATACAATTTTAAAGCAAAAATACAGCATATAAGCGGGTGGGCAGGAGAAAGCAGGAGACTGAATATGTTAGGGAAGGAAAAATATAGCCACATGCCTCAAATGACAGAAATCTAAAATACAAATAATCTCATCAGAAAAGGCATCAGGGATACTGTGGAGAAGGGACTTCCAAAATGAAACATAACAAACGACAAAGGCCTAACAAGAAAGGAGAGAGCTAGCAAGTGTTGAACTGGTATGCCCAGCACACTGGTGTGTTTCCAGTGGGTTTCTGTTGTAACTCTCTGGCCACCAGCTGGGAACCGTTTGGTCCATTTATCACACTGTGTGATATCATTACTAAATACAAATAAAATACATAATATTACTACTTAGCTTCTGAGATGGGTTGTGACCAGGCAAAGATTGAGGAGCACTGCAATTTTGTTCACAGGAAGAAGAGAAATAGCAAAGACACCCCTATAAAAGCGAAACTAGAGGAAAATTCAGAATAATCCGAGAGGAGCAGCAGCTGGGTATACTCAAATCTATATGGGGGAGAAAGTAAGGCTCCTGGTTACAACGTGCAGCTAAAAATAGATGATGAAATACTTATTATTTGAGCTGGAAGGAATCTTAAAGGTTAAGACAGGATTTGAACACTGGTTTTGCAGTTCTGTGTGTACAGCTTATGTCTTCCAGCTGGAGTGCAGGCTCCTGGCTTGTATTAATAGGATGGTCACATGTGGATTCATAGCCTCACCACAGAGTTCACCATGGCTGATGGAGTGTAAACATGTAATTCATGCTCGTGGAATGAATGAAGGAGTTAGTGTGTTTTATTAAACATTCATTTTACAAAAGTCAAGAGAATCAGAGCAGGTCCAAGGTGTCCTGGCTGCCAGTCCTGGACTCATTAGGCTCCTCTGCCATCCTTTTTTTGTTTCATGACTCCTACCAACAAACAAACAGCACAGTGTGTGGTCCAGGAGCCAGGAGCCAGCCCCATGGGTCCTGGTTCTCTCCCTCTCTGGGGCCCACTCCAGCAAAACCACTTCTTTCTAAAGCCCCAGTTTTATTCTCCATGAAATGCTGTGTTTGGATCAAGTCATTTATGTGACTTAGTTGAGAGGGGCACATAAAACCCTACTCTACCTCAAGAAAAAACTCTGGAATAAGTCTAGTTTTCAAAGGAAATCTTAAAGTGAAACTAGCTTCCAGGCCTTCTCACACTGACTGTCCGTACAAACACCAACAGATGAACGGGGGTGTACCATGTAATTTTTGCTATATCTGAACCATGTTTAAATTTTTTCACACAAGGAAAAGAACTATACATTTCCTTTTTTTTAACCTGACTTTTCTTTGGCAAGTGGCATAGAACTTTCAGGATGCTGAGTCTTGAAGGATTTTAGTTATCATCTGAATTTGGGTAATTAGATTTTCACCTATACACAGAAAGCTAATAATTAACTCCTCTATGTGTGTATGTGTTTGTGTGTGTATATGTATTAATTGCTCAGTTGTGTCTGACTCTGTAAAACTGCATGGACTGTAGTCCGCCCGGCTCCTCTGTTGATGGAGTTCTCCAGGCAAGAATCCCGGAGTCAGTTGCCATTCCCTTCTCTAGGGGATCTTCCCAACTCAGAGATTGAACCCAGGTCTCTGCATTGCAGGCAGATTCTTTACCTTCTGAGCCACCAAGGAAGCCCCAGTTATCTCCTTGCCTATCGTTAAATCTTGAAGCCAGCCTTTGCCTTTCTATTTTTAGGGTTGTGGAGTAAAATAAATGTTAAAGAAATGAAAAGCTTTCAAATAAATCACTGTTCAAATATCTAGTACAAAAAACCTGAGTTTGTATTTATGTCTGATGGAAACCACTCCAGCCTAATCTCTCCAGACTCAGCAGACGGGAGAAGGGCCAGAGGCAGCTGCTACAGGACACGAAGCTAGCCTGTGCCACTTCCTCCCTCCTCGGGGCCCTGTCCTCCTTTCCCCTTGCCCTGTGCCTCCACAACTCACACAAAGGCCTCCCAGGATTAGCTGCTCCCAAACAGCCTTAGGTAAACATCCCACCTGTCCAGAAGATGAAAACACTTTTGTCTAGAGGCTACTCCTTTTCTTCTGCAAAGCTATCTCTAAATTGGGGCCTCTTCCACATGCATATTTCTTTATTTTCTACATTGAACAACAGTTGCATTATTCATCATTAATCTTTGCCTCCCTTCTTTATTTGTGTTCATTACATATGGCCCGTTGCAAATTCTTGGAAAGGAATTCAAATCATTTATTTCTAGATTAGAAGTGAAATGAGGGTTGTGCTTTTACCTGATTTTTTTAAGGAAGATCCAAGGATTATTGAACAGTGGTCTATTGTTTATTTTGCAGCCTAGTAAATATAATACATAGTAAAATCCCTTAATTTGGAAAGCTTTTATATTTTGCAACAACTGTTACATGATCTGACATTCACACAAATGTTGAGCAGTAGAAATCATTGACACACAGTTGTCATGGGTCCTAGAGAGTTTGCATGCCCCAGAACATACAACTGGTGAAAAGATGCTGGCTCTCTGATCCTACATCTTAATTTAAGGCTTTTTTTCATTGCAGAAAGAAACAATGTTCCTCTCTTTCTTTTCAGTACAGGAATGGCTTATTTTTTTCATGTAAGCATAGAAAGGGTTCCTCCCCTCTTCCTCTCCTTTCTCAGTTCAGTATGCTCTTATGGAGGTATGAAACCCCTTAGAAGCATTTATGCTGTCAACCCTTCCTCATGTGAAGACAACAGGAGAAGGAGAGGGCAAATCTGTCCGCCCAGTGCAGGCAGCTTCCTCCTGTATCTGAAGGGTGTGTGTGTGTGTGTTTAGCTGCTCAGTCATGTCCAACTCTTACGACCCCATGGACTGTAGCCCGCCAGGCTCCTCCGTCCATGGAATTCTCCAGGCAAGAATACTGCAGTGGATTGCCATTTCCTTCTCCAGGGGATCTTTCCAACCCAGGGATTGAACCTGCATCTCCCTTTCATCACTGAGCCACCAGGGAAGCCTGTCTGAGGGTTGCCCCTGCCTTATGTGGTTGACCTAAAGTGTCCTGGTTCAGAAAAACCTGGCTCCCCTTCTTATCAAGTTCCATGGACTGTAGTAACAGCAAGGATTCCCACTGATGAATTTCAAATTCTCACCGATGGGCTTCGGTGTCAGAATCCACATCTACTTCACTTAGAGAGGGGAACAAGGGGGAGTTGATTCTTTTCTGATGGGAGAGAATGCAGATAGGAAAGGGTGCCTTGTAGGCATTCCCAGCAGAGCATAGTGGATTCACTCTGAACAGACTGGATCAAACACCGCAGCTTCATCCCAGGAGCCACTGCAGCTTGGGAATCTCCCATCCCATGGGGTCAAGCCGTGTGTGTGTGTGTGTGTGTGTGTGTAAAATACCTTAAAGACTTTGTAAAGACTTTGGACTTGCCTAAACAAAGTATTCTGATTGTCTGAAAGCAAAAACAAGACCTTAAAATAGGCTCTTTGTATAAGAAACTTCAAGAGAAAGATGTGGAAGATGGACAGAAGCCATTCTGCAGATTTTAGAAAACCTCTTAACAAGAAAATGTCAGTCTTTGACTCTCCTTTCTCTGAGGAGCAACCAGAGTAATGGTGTTTCCAAAGATGTCCTGTGCTTCTGTCACTGGGGCTGCAAGGAATAAAGCTCACTCCACAAAATCCAGACCAGGTTTTCATTTCTTCCCCCTGCCAATCTTCACCCAAGGCTAACCCTGATAGATCCCTCCTACTCTCTGTGGGAAAAACACTCAGGCAATTTGAAAAGGTCAAAGGGAAAAGGCCAGCCATGGGGCTGAGGAGTGGGGAGAGAAGGAAGCTTGGCAGGAAAATTAGCTCCCTAATAATTTGAATGGGGTTCTATTATGAAAATACCTCCTCTGCTATAAACCTACCACTTCAAACACAAAGCATTAGGACTCTTCTTAATCCCTCAAACCTGATTATCAAAGTGATAGTCACTCACCAGCAGCTGCTCCCTTTGGCTTTCTGGTGACCACTCATCATCTGTGTTCTACCACGAAGCTCATGGTGGTGCCGTCAAAGGACGGGGGTGCGATGATCCGCGGCCCCAGGGGCTGTGAGGTGATGCTGATGACAGGCTTGCCGTGCAGCTGGGCAAAGCCCTTGGCCCCTACGAGCTGGGAGGTGGCTGCCGGGGCAGAGGAGGAAGAGGAGGCGGGAGACTGACCAGAGGCCATGAAGTAGGGGGCCTCGGTGAACGCTGCAGCTGCCTCTTTGCTGGGGGGCTCTGCTGTCAGTGGGGAGAGCTCACCGCCCGCTGGAGTGCGAGCAATTGGCGTGGGCTGCAGGGCGTTGGCGGGCAGCACCGTGGGCAGAAACCCGGGGTAGATCATGTAAGTGGGTCCATAGGCCCCAGGACTCAGGGCCAGGGGAGGCACAGGGAGGGACATGGGAGCCACTGCCTGCTGCTGGGAGGTCATTGGCACGTCCACATACTGCCCCGTCTCGGGGTCAAACAGTCTCCGGGTCATGGGCTGTACTGGTGTGTCCACCAGATAGTACTGGCCAGTGGTCACATCCAGGAGCATCTTGCGCTGGGTCTGCTGAGGTGGGGGCTGCTGGAAGGGGTCTGTGGGGATGGGAGCTGGGCCGGCAGGTGCCGGGGCTGGCATGCCTGGCGGGGAGAAGCAGAGGACCTGGGGCTGGGCGCTCTGTAGGGTGAAAGGCAGTGGCTGCTGGTGGTAGATGGCAGTGGGGGGATGCTCAGGGCTCTGGGGCCCCGCGGGGGCAGCTACTGTCTCCCTGGGGTGGTCAGGTTTGGTGCGCCAAGCTGGCCGGCTGGTTCCACTGACCTGAGAGCCCTTGGGACTAGTGGGAACCTGACTGCGAGCACTCAGGGGGGGCAAGCTGCATAGAGTGGCCGCAGCTGAAGATGCTGGGGGTCCCTCCCTCCCTGCCCCAGGCCTGCCTGGAAGCTCTCCAGCTGCAGAGCTTCCTTTAAGAGGGATGGTCAGGTAATTCTCACAGTCACTATTGCTCTTTTCCAAATTGCTGCCGATTTTCCTGCTGGTCACCTCTTCCAGAGGTGCCCGGGTGGCCGGAGAGATCTTGAGGGACCGCAGTCCCTGCGATTTGATGCCCTTGGCGGCCGCCGAGGGACTCTCCGGAGAAGGGCCTTGCGGGAACTTGCCAGCGACTCCCCCAGTTTTCTGGGTGCTGCTGGCACTCACTGTGAAGACATTCCGTTGGCTGGGGAGTGGGGGCAGGGGCTGGGTTCTGTCCACATCCTTGTGCACCGGGGGAATATAGAGGGACCGGGGCCGCTCCCTGGCCAGGTTCTCAAAGGCCGCCGCGCGGGCAGACACGCTCTCGGTGCTGGGGTTGGAGTTTCTCCGCTGTAGACGCTCTGGACCCCCTCTCAGGACCACCCCGCCTTTGTTCCCGACGCCCCGCGGCTCCTCCGGCTCACCCAGCCGTCTGGACAACTTGTCGGGGTCAGCGCCCCCGGCCCCTTCCCTCTCCTCGCTGGCGATGAGCGACAGGACGTGGCTGTCAGTCAGCAGAGGCAAGGGGTCGCTTTTCCGCTTCCACTCGTTCCTGTTGAAGCTGTACAGCTCTTCCATGGACCTCACGGCCGCTGTCAGCTTCTCCAGGGCATTCCGGGATGTCTTGGGGCCTTTCCCTTCCTCCCTGACCTCCTCCTCCTTGACCTTCTCTGGGGTCTTCTGAGCCTTGGAGACGATCTTGAGCACAGGCAGGTAGGAGCCCTGTTCAGGCTTATTGGGGGCGATGGTGGCTACCGGCAGCCTGCCAGATGCCCTGTGCACCAAGACTGTCCCTTCTGGCGAGGAGGAGTTCAAGACCCTGCCGCCTCCCTTGCCCGCATTCTCCCTGGGCTCTCGCTCAGTGCTGTCCTCCCTGGGGTTCACCACAGCCTGGCACGTGATCACCATGGGGGACAAGGATCCAGATCCCCCAGTGGCAGGAGCCAGCTGCCTGGGTTTGGGCCCAGTCAGCCCCTGCTCTGGGGTAACGCTGCCCTTGTCACTGCTGTCCCCTGACCCCTTGATTAGTTTCCGGACATCTCTCACCTGATGGAGGGGGCCTTGGGCCTTCGACTTGTCCCTGACGTCTCTCACCTGGAACTGGGGCACTTTTTCCAGGCTGTCCCCCCTGAAGAGCTTCTGCTGGGCCCTGCTGTTGTCCTCATTGGTCTTGAAGAGGTTGGAGGCACTGCCGCTGGCCAGTTTGGGTGTGAGCAACTTGGCAATGTTGAAGTCCGAGCTCGGCTGTTGCACGCTCCCCAGGCGGATCTTGATTTCAGGAGCCTTCGGTCGGATCACTGCCGTGGAGGTGGCCTGAGCAGCAGGATACTTGGTGGCCTGCTTCCCTGGCTGCTTATCCTTGGGTGTCTGCTGGATGTTGGGGACAAAGAGACGAGACATGATGGTGGACTTGCTGGCAGAGATCTCCCCCAGGTCGGCCCTCCAGTCACCCCCCTTGGGGAGTTTCAGCTTCCCAACGGGGGCTCTTTCTTCTCTCTTCTCAACCTCTCTCTCCTTCCAGGACCGGAATGCACTGTTCTGACTGCGGAGGAAGATGCCCTTGACAGTCTCTGAGGCACTCTTTTTAATTTCACACACTTCTGGGAGTCCATTGGCAAAATGATGGCCGGAGCCTGCGTGGCTCTCCCGAGGGGCACTGGCTTTGAAGATGGGGGATTTAGACCCAGCTACGGCCCCCTCCCCGCCGGCATCAGACATGCTGACCACCGTGTACTCAGAGCCAGCCTCCGAGTGGCGAGAACTCTGCCTCTGCAGGCCCCTCTCGCGCTGCTTCTCAGCCCCTGGGGGAGGGCCCTCTGTCTCCTTGGAGGTGCTGGAGAGGTGATGGTGGGATGTGTCGCTGAGTTCTCCCCTCTCCATTTTGAACTCGTGTTCCCGCTGCATCTTCTTGGAGATGACATTTTTGAGCAGGCTGGAAGCAAACTTGGACTTCTGGGGGCCATCAGCGCGGGAGGCCGGCTTGCCACTCTCGGAGGTCTCTGAGCCATCATCCGTGTACACTGACCCGGAGCCCTTGCTGGGGCCTTTGGTGGCCTTGCAGGGCCCCGCGGCCAAGCTGGCTTTGCTCTCACTGCGTAAATTCAGAGGCTCGAGAAGGGTGACCACGCGCGGACCGGACTGGACCTGCTTCTGGAAACACAGAGGTGTCTCCACGTGTTTGATCTCGCCCTCGACTTTGCTGACCACGAACTCCAAGGCCTTGGTCTGGGACTTCTTGGATTGGATGTAGAGCTGGTCTGCCGTGGTCCTGGCCCCACCGCCCTTCCTCAGCCCTGCAGCCACTGAGGCCGCGCTGCTCCTCAGGAGGCTCTGTTCCACCCTGGCTCCAACACCTCCACATTTTAAGTCCAAGAAGGTTGACCAGCGCCCAAAGCCGACTTCGGAGAGCGCGGAGGACTCCCGGGAGCTGATGTTCAGAGCCTCAAAGTAGGGGTAAGCGAGGCTCCGGAAGGCCCGGGAGGTCAGGTTACGCACCTCTTTGTCCGCATCGTCCAGCTCGCTCACGGCACTGGAGGCTCCACTGGAGTAGTCCACCAGCTCCTTCGCCCGGATGGCCCCGCACCGGGTCTGCAGGCGAGCAGGGACGGCGATGAATTTCTTTGCATGGTCCTGAGCCACGGCTGCAGCCGGGTCTTGCTTCAGCGAACTGGAATTGTGTTCAGCAGCTGTAGAGACGCGGAGGCTCATGTCGCCTTCATGCTTGGCAGCATAAATAATGTTTTGCTTTGCACACACGTTGCTAGGCTCATTTATAGCCCGGGAAGTCGGTTTGATTGATAGGAGGATCTGGCTTGCTGCGTTCCCACAGCTGCTGGCGGCGGTGGCTGCTGCTGCCCCTGAAGCCGCCTCCGGGGGCTCGGGCAAGGGCTCCCGCGGGGTGGCCGTGCCAGGCCCCGTGGGTGGGGGAGTGGGGTCAGCGTCCGAGGGGCCGCTGCCCACTTCCGTGCTGCTGGTGTCGCCGCCGCCACTGCCCGCGCTGGGACGGGCGGGGTCGCTGCTGGTGGGGCTGGGTGTCCGGGTGGCGTTGGTGCTGGGAGTGGTGCTAAGGTAGCAACTGTTGTCGTCGTCCTCTTCGGTCAGGGTGGTGACGTCCTCTGGGGTCTCGTCGCTGCCACCGAAGGAAGCGTAGTCCACAAATGAGTAGATCACGTTGTTGTCCTCGAAATCCCAGCGGGAGGCCAGGCCCACGTCGAAGTCCATGTCCTGCTCCACCTCGCTCAGCTGGATCTCGTGGGTGGTGATGTAATGGGCCTCCTGATTTCTGGGGGGGTCCCGGCTGCCCTGAGACTTGGCAATAATGTCTCTGCACTCTGTGGCATCTGCTTCCCCACATCTCCCTCTTCCTCCCCCTCCCCATCCTCCTGCTTTTTCCCCTTCTTCTCCCTTGGGCTGGCAGCTCAGCGCGTTCTCACCACTGTCACTCTCGAAGCCTAAGGATGAGGACGAGGTGGCCAGAGCCCCTGTGGATGTGGTGGTGCCATCCATCTTGGACAGGCCACTTTCTTCTGCTCCGTCCACCGGGGAGGAGGAAGAGGAGGAAGAGAAGGGGTTGCTGCCCTCATCGGTACCGGAGAGCTGGGATCTGGAGAGTTCCGAGGGGACAGAATTCTTCAGGGGGGCCAGAGCTTCGCGCTCTTGACTGCTGACTTCGTCTTGGGCTTTCTCCTGGGGACTCTTCAAGCCCCTCTGATCCCCCTGGCGCTGCTCCTGAGTGAGTCTCATGGTCCGGGGACTGTCCCTGGGGACTCCAGCTGAAGCGCACATCTCCACATATTTTGCTTCTCGCAGGGAGGAGGCTGATGGCTTGGGAAGCGGCTGCAGCTGCTGCTTTAGCTCCTGGCTATCTTGAGCTCCGCTCGCCCCGTCCCCCACCTCCTTGGATCTGGCCTGCAGATTCAGTTCAGGAGGGGTGCCTTCCATTCTGAGCCCTTGCCTAGGTGTCAGCGACAGGAGGAGACAGTGGTGAGCGACGGGACTGTCCTGGGTCCCTCCCTGGCCCTGGAGGGGCTGCAGAGTAGCCTGAAGCAGGGTCCCACGTGCCTGGACTGGCCCCAAGGCTGCAGGCACCCTTGCCACTGCCGCCACCACCTCCCAGTTCTTCAGCCCCTGTGGCGGGGCCCAGGCCAACCTGAGGGAGGTAGGAAGGCTCCTGGGTTGGGTGGCAGAGGTGGTCTGTGGCCAGGGGGCTGCTGCTGTGGCCGAGACTGTGGCCAGCTTCCAGCAGCCAAGCTGTTCTGTCCAGTTGTTGGCCTGACGCTGTCGGCAGCTAGGAGTCTGAATGCCATCGACCACGGAAGAAGCAGCATCTGTAGGTCGACTCCGGGACTTCCAGAAATGAAAGGAAAGCATGTGCTGTTTCTTGTGGAGCCTTGTCCCTTTCCTGGATGGGGTAAGAGTGGGTCACGTCATTCCAGAAATATTTTTAGTGTCTATTCCCCAGTCATACTGAAACCACACTTGAGGGTAGAGAGAAGAGGCTCTGAGATGAAGAGAGAATGTGGGAGGTAGAGAAGACGTGTGGGTTCTAATTGAAATCAACCAAATGTCCTATGTAATCTATTACGAGGATGTCTAGCAAGTATGAAATTATTCTTTACTCACTGCCGTCTTTCATTCCCAAGTCTGATTAAATGTGCCCCCCACTCTTGTTCTTAAATAAATCTGAATTCAGCAGTGCATTTCAAATCAATTAAGGACAGCCCAGAAAGACTTCAAAATCTCCCTTGGACATATGGCAGCTTTATGTTTGTCTGAAAATCTATGCCTTTTCTTTCTCTTTCATCTTAAATCGGTTGAGTTCTGGTAATACTACCTTTTGTAGGAATAAAACACTCTATTCCTCCTTCCCCAAAGTTCCACTTTATGAAACATAATCTGTTTGTTTAAAAATAGGAAGAACTCCTCCAGCCCTTACTGTTGACTAAAGTGTAAAAGGGCAATTTCAGAGACTTGAAACTTAACACTTGAAATAAACTTTTAATTAGACTCACTAAAAAGCACCACATGGTTCCAAACTGACACTACTTTAAATCCCTACAATCTCAAAAAGTTCCCTAAACTTCCAAAACCGTGGCAAGACAATAAACCTCCAATTATATATAGAGCCTGAGCCGCAGCCTCACGATTCAATTACACTGGCTGGACTCCAGACCTGCAGGGCACTGCCTGAGAAGGCACGGGAGAACAACGAACACACTTACCCTTCACGAGTACAGTGAGGCTGGGAGGGAGGCTCAGAGAGGAAATGTGACCCACTGGCATGCCCCATGGCACCGAAGCCAGAATCCTAGGTCACTGGCTCTGAGATCCTTTCATTTCAAACAATTCGGGAGTTGTGCAAGTGTATTTGCCAGGCAACCCCAGATGGGGGTTCTGTGCTGGCCATCCTCAGAGCAGATCTCTTGGGTCTATCAGTGAAGAATCACAAGTCTTGGTTTGGTGAGATCTGGCTCCCATTGCCTGCCAGGCCCAGGTCCACCACTATACATAGTCTATGCGTCACTTATGCCGATTGAATAAAGCACTATTTTAAACATTCACATTTGTGGGAAGCAAAAATAACACCATCAACCATCCCCTTCCAACATGAAGGCCACCCCCGCACTGAAAAATGTTCCTTCCTCTGGCTGGGCGTGGGGGGAGGTATGGAGTGGGAGCCCCTAGCAACTGAGGCATCCACCTTCTCATCCTTGGGATGTGGACAGTGCAGCCCTACCATTCTCCCGGAACAAGTCTCTCCTGCCCACATCACTGCCATTGAAAACACGACATAGGGAAGGCTGGAAATATCAAGTATCACAATGTGGATAGAGAGCCAGAGTGCTAGACACAGAGAGTAAAAGAGAAAAGGAAACAGAAACAGAGAGGGAGAGAAGGAAAGAACAAAAAAGTGAGAGAGAAAGAAGGGACTTGCTAAATTTGTGATCAAATTTTTGATTATGGAGAGCCAGGTGGAATGGCACAAAATCCTAGATTCTTAATGATAAGAAAAAAATTGTGAATTGCAATAGTTACAACTAAGAGTTGCATAGTGTTTACTGTGTGTGAGTCATTATCTGAGGCACTTTTAGATGTGTCTGTATTTATTAATTTAATTCTCATTACAGCTTGGTAAGTTAGGTACAATAATTGTAGTGAATTTACAGATGGAAAAGCTGAAGTACAGAGATGTTAAGAAATTATAGTGAAGTTGCTCAGTCATGTCTGATTCTTTGCAACCCCATGGACTGTAGCCTACCAGGCTTCTCCGTCCATGGGATTTTTCAGGAAAGAGTACTGGAGTGGGCTGCCTTCTCCTTCTCCAGGGGATCATCCTGACCCAGGGATCGAACCCAGGTCTCCTGCATTGTAGGCAGATGCTTTACCCTCTGAGCCACCAGGGAAGCCCAAGAAATTATAGAGCAGAATTCAAACCCAGGCTGTCTGGTTCTAGAGCTCACCGCTTCACCATGCTGCTACACTGCCTTGCTGACTTCCGTACTCAAATACTCTCTGCTGCACCCAGACGCCCGATTAGACTGGAGCAGGGCATCCTAGGCTATTTCATCTGAATGACCACAAAATAAGCCATGTAACCATTTCTTGGTTTTGTTTTGTTTATATCATCAGCCTGTATTCACATTATGTATTCAGGGATTAAGGAACATGAGCCTATAAATAAAATGAAATAAAATATATCTGTCTCCTCCAGGCAAGCAGAATACTTCCAAAGCCCCATTTTAATTTTGCTTCAAAGCCTGGGATGAGAAACCCTGAATACTGCCTCAAACACTGTGGGCCATACACACTCCTCAGCTGATTATAAAACAGAGTTTCTGCCCATCATGGCAATTATACTTCAAGAAGAAATGTTTCCAGCACTTTCCATATGGCCCTGTCTGTCATGACAACTCAACAGATTTTAGCAGTTTTGCCTTACAGTTGGCAAAGCACACAGTTGAAAGGTCAGATGCCCTGGATGTAGGTTAAACATAATTATTCAATGTCCTGAATTCTAGAAGCTTACTTCCAGAGTTTTGCTTCTTCCAGAGAGTACAACCCTTGCCCAAACTCCCCGCAAAGAGAGAAGGTTAACCTAAAATAGGCACTTACCTCCAAAATACCTGTGTGGCTCCTTTTCTCTATTCTAAGTCAATGCCAGCATAGGAAAAAAATTGTAGGAAAAAAAAATTGGCCTTTTTCAAGTAAGGTCAATTTCCAAAAAGTAGAGTTTAATTCAAACCACAAGTTCTATTTAAAAATCAAAAAAGCAGAAAATTTGGAGTAGAAAGACTCTATTAAAATATTTTTTTAAAAAAGAAACTCATAAATGGAAAAACAAGGACCAATCATAGAGTAAAGTAAGACAAAAGCACCAAACTTCTGCTTCCTGGCATTTCCAGAGCTCTAGATTAGTATATGCTACTGTGAAATAATTTCAGTTTTGATGAGATAACTTTTTGTCATTCATTAGCCATGGAGCCATTTATTCCTAACATGACTACAGTCATTTTTTTTTACAGATGAACTCAGTGATTGCCTACCTGATCTCAGCTCTTGAGCAATTAACAGTGACTAATATCACCAGCATTAACCCATGCTAAGCAAGCATACTTGCTAGACTAGGCAAGGTATACTCAGTAGATAACTTTATATGGGAATTCAAAGAGCAACAAAGGAAATGACTCATGTCGTTATATTTATCTCTGAAGAGAAAGTTTCTTAGCATTCCCTGAAAGTCTTATGCGATGTATCACAGTGAAGAAAACTTTAATATGATTAAAGAAGAATGATGGCCAGGCTATCCACCAACCAGTGAAAGGGGATGGTTATATTTCAGGCCTCTGACAGTGGCCTCAAATACCTCAAATAGACAAATACCTCATTCCAAAGCAAAACAGTTATCCAATGTAGACTACAAGACCAGAAATGAAGAGATAGGTTTAAACTCTGACTCAAACTAGACAAAGGATTTTTCAAACACAGGCATTTTCAGGATTCTCTGAGGTGCAATGGGGGACAGTTTCTGATTACTTTAAATTTGGAGTAAGGCTTCCCATTGCGTTTAAGTTGTGGTGCTGGAGAAGACTCTTGAGAGTCCCTTGGACTGCAAGGAGATCAAACCAGTCAATCCCAAATGGAATCAACCCTGAATATTCATTGGAAGCACTGATGCTGAAGCTGAAGCTCCAATTTTTGGCCACCTGATGTGAAGGGTCGATTCATTGGAAAAGATCCTGATGCTGGGAAAGATTGAGGGCAGGAGGAGAAGGGGGTGACAGAGGATGAGATGATTGGATACATCACATTCATTCAACTCGATGAATATGAATTTGAGCAAACTCTGGGAGACAGTGGAGGATGGAGGAGCCTGCCGTGCTGCAGCCCATGGGGCTGCAAAGAGTCAGACACAACTTAGTGACTGAACAATAACAAAGGCTTCCCCAAAACACCTGCACACGTATTTGCACACACTGATGTGAAAAGGCTTTTCTGTTGGCCACTGCTTAATGTCCAGGAGTGTGGCCAGCTGTTTCTCCTCCTAGCCAAGGCCGACACGCCTAAGAATTACATCTGAAAGAAAAGCATAATTTTTGTTTGTTTGTTTGGTTGGTTGGTTTTTTGGCTGGTGGTGCCAAAGAGCGAAGACAGGTAACCTGGATGATTTTTTACAACTACTAAGTGCTGGAGCCCTGGCTACCTGGCTCTGAGAGACTCAAACCCACACTCAGTTGATGACTGAGCTTTCAGTTCATGAGGTGGAGGTCACAGGCTCTTTCCCAGTGCTGGCCAGTAGGCCGTTCCACAGCCTCCACCAGCTGCCTGCACACGGGAGCAGCTGGTCACCATGGAGTCCAAGGAAACGGAATGGTAGGATTAGTGTAAAACTATCTCTGTGAATAGAAAACAGTGTGTCCCATGAGGATGAATAAGTAGCACTCTCTTCTTGTGCAAAGAAGAGCACGTTATCATAGAAGTGCCATGCACATCGGAGATGCAACCCCTTAGCTATGCCCTTAAAACTTGGAAGGACAGAAAGGGGCAGTTCATGACCAGAAATAAAATATTCATAGACACTCAAGCCTGCACACAAAGGGCAGAGGTGGTGCAAAACGTCCTTCACTTATCCCCTTGAGTCAGGCTGTATATCTGAGGTTGCTCCTCTTGTGTCCATCCCCACCCCACCACTCCTCTGGGTTTCCTAGACATTTTGCACCCCCCATCCTTGCCCCAGACCCATGCCCCTTTTTCCTTTTGGCCCCCGACAATAGTTTCTATCTTGTTGTCTCTTGAGGGAGTAGTGGAGTTTTTGGTGTTTCAGATATTACGGGATAAAGAAAAATTGTCCCTTCTACATCAACCTCAAAGTGAAACATTGACAGGACAAATAAGTCTTCCTCTATGGAATACAGACCACTTTGAAGAGCCTGTCAATGTTTGTCCATCTCACCCAAGTCTGTCTGTTATCCTAGACTGTAGGAGGCAGAAGCCTGAGAAGGGTGCTGCTAAGGTTGCCTCCTTGGTCTGAGAAAGCAGGTCAAGGAAGAGGCCTCCTTAGGGTTTCACAAGTTAAAGTAAGATTTTTCCAGTTGGTGATGAAACAGAATTCACATCATCAGTCAGCTCAGCTGCCTGTCTATGGAATAACATGAATAACTTATTTCTAAGACTTTAGAAAGGAAGCTTGTTTTGCCTTTTAATTCTGGATATTGCATTGCGAGGGCTAAAAATCATGTTCCTGTTTTGTATTACTTTGGTAAGTATTTTTTCTCCCCACATTTTTGATTTCAAACTGGTGATTTCAAACAGGAGCCTCTATAGATACGCTCAGTATTTTATTTTTCAGCTTTCTATTTTCTATGAATATTTGAAATCATTATGAAAATTAAGATCTAATTTCTTTCTTTACTCCAAATCTGTTCAAAACTCAAGTACTGAGATGCAAATTAAGCAACTTTTGAGCAAATAATGTGACAGCTTCTGTCTATCATATGTAATATGACCATTAGGGTTCAATAATATATATACAGGAATGTTTATTTCAGTGTGTTTTGATAGCAAAACAAATTGGAAATCACATAAATATCAACCAGTAGGGGACGATTGATTGATTACAGAGCACACATACTCTGACTCATTGTGCAGACACTAAATAAATAGAAACATACGTTCTAATCTTTGAAGAATTGCCATGAAAAGACAATTACAGAATAAAAATGTACTAGTATGACTCTGTTTCAAATACAACAATAATAAAACTCACTTAGTGAACATAGTTCCTAGAGTTCATAGTTGAATCAACAGAAAATAGATAAGCATAACACCAAACTAACATTGTTTTTGTATATGTAGGAAGATAAGATTGAACAAGTATGATTAAATCTTCCTTCATGCAGCTCAGTATTGTTTGAACTGTTACAACAAATACGTTTTTCTTGTATAATTTAAAAAAAAAATTATTTTGGAAAAATTTCACTTCTCTATAAACATTCCTTGAGCCCAAGCAGCTTAGCGTGGAAACAAAGACAACTCAGGCTGCAGTAGACCAAAGAGACTTTTCAGTTTTACTTCTTCATTTGATTTAATTAATTGATTGATTTAAATTTTGGTTGTGCTGGGTCTTCATTGCTGTGCGTCGGCTTTCTCTAGTTGCGGTGAATGGGGGCTACTCCTTGTTGCAGTGCACAGGCTTCTCATTGTGGCAGCTTCTCCTGTCGTGGAGCCTGGGCTCTAGAATCATGGATTTCGGTAGTTGCATCACAAGGGCCCAAAGTTGCAGTGTGCAGGCTCTCGGGCATGAGGGCTCCGGTAGTTGTGGCACATGGGCTTTAATTGCTCCACAGCATGTGGAATCGTCCCAAACCAGGGATCAAATGCACGTCCCCTGCATTGGCAGGCAGACTGTTATCCACTGAACCACCAGTGAAGTCCTTACTTCCTTATTTTATTAATGTAGGAAACGAAGTTCAGAGACTGTAAGAGACTTGCCCAAGGTCACACAGCGATGAGTAGCAGAGAAAGAGTGGAATCCATTTCTCCTGACTCCAAATTCAGGGTTTGTTCCTGTGTTGCTTAAACTTTGTCCTCAAAGTAACCAAAGGGAATAGGAAACCAAATCACATTCTCAAACAATTGGAGTATGTTCCCGAAGAAAAAAGAATTTTATTGTGGAGTTATGTTTTACCTTCAAAATCAGTGTTGGTTAGATAAACAAACCATAGCCACATGCAACAATATGGATGTACCTCACAAACGTAATGTTAAGAAAAGAAGCTAGATGTAAAGAGAACATACTAGATGGTTCTATTTATTTAAAAATCTGAAACATGACAACCTGAATCACTGGTGTTGGAAGTCAGTCTGGATGGTGGTGACCCTTAGGGGACAGTGTCAGAGAAAGGCCAATGGGGTCTGGAGTGCTGTAACTTCTATTTTCCAATCCACATGCTGATCACATGGATGTGTTTACTTTGTGAAACTATATTGAGCTGTATCCTTATGATTGTTCACTTTAAAGTTTTTTTAATTATTTTACTTTTATTTTTGGGCCACACCCTTGGCATGTGGGATCTTAGTTTGCTGACCAGAGATTGAACACACCCCCCTTTACTGGATGTGCAGTCTTCACCACTGGACCACCAGGGAAGTCCTATGTTCATCAAAAAATGGATGTGATGTTTACAATCATAGTATACTCATATATAATTTCGTATATGTATTTTCAAATATTGAAAAAAATGTGATAGTTTGTCAAACACGCACTATTTGTCCCTTCACATACCCCTTGTCAAACTCCAGGGTGTCTCCAGAGGCGTGGACGCCCGGGTATGGATGAGAAGTGAGGCATCATGGCCATCTCTGGCTGCAGGAGGGAGTCAGGATATTTTAGGCCAAGCAACAGAGTGTTCCAAAGCTTGGGCACTGGAGTTACACTGCCTGAGTTTGAATAATGGCTCTACCTCTCCTAGCGGTACAACTGAGGACAAGTAATTTAATTTCCCTTTACCCCAGTAGGGTACATGTCAATAGAGCTGTGAGAATCAAACTGGATAATCCACTTGAAGCACTTAGCACAGGGCCTGGCCTGTTGAAGGCATGGGATAAATGTTAATTATTGCCAAATCTTGTTAAACTGTGTGGGAATGTTAACCCTTCCCTACCTACATGGGTATCTCCCATGTCCACCTTCCAGCAAGAACACTGCATACTGCTTTATACATATAAGAGGCTCAATATTCCTGAATTGAATCCAGTGCTTCCCCTTGGTCTATAGGAGAAAGTCTAATATCCTAGTTTTCATTTAAGATTGTTCTTCATTTCATCCCCATCTATTTTCCAGCTTCAGTTTCTTCACTCTTCCATATTAACCCCTTGTCCCAATCATACAAGTCTACAACCATTCCCAGCTATGCCTTACACTTTTGTATCCCAGAATGTTTCATTGCTTATGTAAATTTGCATTGTCCCCACTTCCCAAAACAATCTTCCTGCTCCTCCGTACCTTCTATAATTTAACCAGTTTTTTAAGACCCAGATTAAATTGATCTCCTATAGCAATGTTTCTAATCTTTTCTGTTTTACAAAACCCTTTGAGAATTTGACAACTGCAATTTGACAATTTCTCTCTTTTAGGGAAAAAATATGTGCATACATACAAACTATCTGATTCTGGGCATTTATAATCCCCCTGAACCCTGGTCCAGCCCCCAACCTGTGGTCCTTGGACTCCAACACCATTACAAAGTGACTCTTGTTCTCAATACCCATAGCAATCCCTGTCTGAACTAATAAATGGTCCCTTCTTTTGATGTTTATTTTCACTTTCTTGCATGTTTTTTCTCATACTCAGATTGTAATTATTTTGAGGAGAAAGGATTTGTCTCACACATCTCTTTGCCCTCAATGACTAGGCAATATGCCTTATATATAGTGAGTCCACAGTAAAAACGTGTTGACTCAGTTCAGTTCAGTTCAGTTCAGTCATTCAGTCGTGTCTGACTCTTTGTGACCCCATGAATCACAGCACATCAGGCCTCCCTGTCCATCACCAACTCCCAGAGTTCATTCAGACTCATGTCCATCGAGACAGTGATGCCATCCAGCCATCTCATCCTCTGTCGTCCCCTTCTCCTCCTGCCCCCAATCCCTCCCAGCATCAGAGTCTTTTTCAATGGGGTGGCCAAAGTACTGGAGTTTCAGCTTTAGCATCATTCCTTCCAAAGAAATCCCAGGGCTGATCTCTTTTAGAATGGACTGGTTGGATCTCCTTGCAGTCCAAGGGACTCTCAAGAGTCTTCTCCAACACCACACTTCAAAAGCATCAATTCTTCGGTGCTCAGCTTTCTTCACAGTCCAACTCTCACATCCATACATGACCACTGGAAAAACCATAGCCTTGACTAGACAGACCTTTGTTGGCAAAGTAATGTCTCTGCTTTTGAATACGCTATCTAGGTTGGTCATAACTTTTCTTCCAAGGGAGTAAGCATCTTTTAATTTCATGGCTGCAGTCACCATCTGCAGTGATTTTGGAGCCCAGAAAAATAAAGTCTGACACTGTTTCCACTGTTTCCCCATCTATTTCCCATGAAGTGATGGGACGGGATGCCATGATCTTCGTTTTCTGAATGGTAAGCTTTAAGCCAACTTTTTCACTCTCCACTTTCACTTTCATCAAGAGGCTTTTTAGTTCCTCTTCACTTTCTGCTATAAGGGTGGTGTCATCTGCATATCTGAGGTTATTGATATTTCTCCCAGCAGTCTTGATTCCAGCTTGTGCTTCTTCCAGCCCAGCATTTCTCATGATGTACTCTGCATAGAAGTTAAATAAGCAGGGTGACAATATACAGCCTTGATGTACTCCTTTTCCTATTTGGAATCAGTCTGTTGTTCCATGTCCAGTTCTAACTGTTGCTTCCTGACCTGCATACAGATTTCTCAAGATGCAGGTCAGGTGGTCTGGTATTCCCATCTCTTTCAGAATTTTCCACAGTTTATTGTGATGCACACAGTCAAAGGCTTTGGCATAGTCCATAAAGCAGAAATAGATGTTTTTCTCGAACTCTCTTGCTTTTTCGATGATCCAGCCGATGTTGGCAATTTGATCTCTGGTTCCTCTGCCTTTTCTAAAACCACCTTGAACAACTGGAAGTTCACAGTTCACGTATTGCTGAAGCCTGGCTTGGAGAATTTTGAGCATTACTTTACTAGCGTGTGAGATGAGTGCTATTGTGCGGTAGTTTGAGCATTCTTTGGCATTGCCTGTTCACTTATCATCTGCTACTATTATCCTCTTCTTAGGTGATCTCATCCTGGCCCATGGCCTTAAATGCCTTACATTTGGGACTTCCCTTGTGGTCCAGTGGTTAAGAATCTGCCTTCCAGTGCAAGGGATGCGGGTTTGATCCCACATGCCATGCGGCAACTAGGCCCGTGCACCTTAACTAGAGAATCCAGCCCACATGCTGCAACTAAGACCTGAGGCAGCCAAAAATATAAATAAATAAATAGGTTACATTTGTTGGGGCCCATCAGTGTTATGCCTTCAGCCTAGACATCATCCCTAAATTCCAGATTCGTATACCCCGAAGGCTCCTTGAATGTCCAATAGGCATCACAGATGTAAAATGTCAAGAAGGGAACTTGTGGTTGTTCACACCACCCTTCCCTTTCCCCAGATATTTCCATTCCAGGATTTTCCATCTCAGTAGTGGTACTTCCATCAGTTGAGAGCTGGGCCCTCCCTTTTACGCTGTTCATCTCTACCCATTCTTACAGTATTAGTCACTCAGTGTTGTCCGACTCTTTGTGATCCCATGGACTGTAACCATCAGGCTCCTCTGTCCATGGAATTCTTCAGACAAGAATACTGGAGTGGATTGCCAGTGCCTTCTCCACTACCCATTCTTGCTGCTGCTACTTCAGTCGTGTCTGACTCTGTGCGACCCCATAGACGGCAGGCTCCCTAATTCCTGGGATTCTCCAGGCAAGAACACTGGAGTGGGTTGCCATTTCCTTCTCCAGTGCATGAAAGTGAAAAGTGAAAGTGAAGTCGCTCAGTCCTGTTCGACTCTTAGTGACCCCATGGACTGCAGCCTATTAGGCTCCTCTGTCCATGGGATTTTCCAGGCAAAAGTACTGGAGTCCGGTGCCAGTGCCTTCTCCACTACCCATTCCTCCATGTTGGCGGCTCTAGAGACTGAGAGTAGGGAACGGCTTTGGCATATATTTTGGAGATTAATTTAAGAGGACTTAAGAATGGGTAGTCTTCTTAAATTAATCTCCAAAATACATGCCAAAGCCGTTCCCTACTCTCAGTCTCTAGAGCCGCCACCATGGCCCAACCCTTCACCATTCTTACAAGCTTGGGAAAACTGCTGTCCTTGCTCCCTCTTGGCCCTTTGAAATTAATTCTCAAGCTGCCAGAATGAATTTTTGCAAATACAAATCAGTGCTGCTGCTCCCTCTTAAAACCTTTCCATGTTCTTAGAATAAAGTCTAACGTACAACCTGTGTTTCCAGGGCAGCTCCCTCAGTGCTCCTCTATAAACAAACTAACTCCTGCCTTGGGGTGTCATTTTGTCTGACAAACCCTCTTTCCTTCATCCTGGAGTTTGACTACCTCGCTTCTCCTTATCCCTTATTTTAGTTCAGTCTTCATTTTCTTATGAATCTTCCCTGACCATCACATATCAAGTGGGCATCTGCAGCCTGGATGGGAGGGAAGTTTGGGGGAGAATGGATACACAAATATGTATGGCTGAGTCTCTCTGCTGTGCATCTGAAACTATTTACAACATTATTAATCGACTATGTGCTGTGCTGTACTCAGTTGCTCCGTTGGGTTCAACTCTGCCACGCCAAGGACTGTAGCCTGACAGGCTCCTCTGTCTATGGGGCTTTCCAGGCAAGAATACTGGAGTGGGTTGCCATTTCCTCCCTTAGGGGATCTTCCTGACCCGGGAATTGAATCGACATCTATTCATGTCTCCTGCATTGAAGGTGGATTCTTTACCACTGAGCCACCAGGGAAGCCCATTAATCAGCTATACTCTAATATCAAATAAAAATTAAAAACATAAAGTAGGCCTCAGAATGACCATGGATCCCATTACTTTGTATATTCCATTTTACTCCGATCCAGTTATCTTTATAAAATGTATGTCTGTATTTATGGCTCATCTTTTCCATCAAAATTTAAATGCTCTGCAGGCAGGGATCATATCTGACTTGTTTGTTGCTTGAAACCCAACATCTTGGAAAATACAAGCTCCACGAGGTCATAGATTTTCTTTTCTCTTTTACTTTTTTGTTCTCTGATATTGTCCCTGGTGCCTAAAACCGTCCTCCCACATAGAAAGCACACAACAAATCTTTGTTGACTGCTGAATGAAGAGTAGGGACTCAGTAAATGTTGTTTTGTCTACATTATTGAATCAATCAATCAATGGATTAATTATTACTTCAGGGTAATTGGAGAAAAGCTAGCAACATTATTTAGGGAAAAAAATCCTCCTTAAATGAATAGCTAAAAATGATTTATAATAAATTTATCAGAGCCCTATGGGTATTATTAATACATTGTTTATAAACAGTTGCATCCAAAGTCCTTAGAAACACTCAGTACTCAAAAGCTAGTAAATAATTCCCTCCTTATCTTGTTTGCCTTACAACTTCGCATTGTAAAAAAAGTTTCTAAATAAAGCAACATAGATTTCTAAATAGAAGGTTATCAAATAATACATATTTAGAATCAATATGCATAATGAATTGATCCTAACATAATGACTTTTGTATATAACTCAGCTCAACAGTTGATCAGGTAAATCCAGAAGAGGCTTCTTTGGAGTATTTCATAGCCCTTCATTAAATCAGTCACTGCCTCCAGCAAAATTCTGTGCTCTCTGTAGACTGGCCCTTTATATCATGCAGGAGCCTCCTGGGTCGAAAGAGATGTCTGAAAAAGGTCGTCTTTAAAAGGTCAGGGGTCCTTCATCAAGAAGCACTGTTTACTTTAAGCTCAGAAAGCTGACCGTCTTCTGCCAGCAGCCATGGGTGATGAAGAGCGCAAGGAGGTCTTTCACTGCTGAGCATCTAGGCTTAGTGGGATTACAAAGGAAGGAGAAGTCAGCCAGATACATTTCAGGCCTGCAGACCCTTCTTATATTTATAACAACATGTTTTCCTAGTAACAGTTTATTTTGCTGAAAACATTTAATAAAAACTTTCAGAGCCTCTTATGAGAAGATGGTTTCACATTCCCTAGTCAAGCACCTGCCTGACTTTAATGTGCTACTATTTTAGGTCCTGGAAACATATACCCCCTTCCATAAGACTCAAACTGGTCTCTTTATAATTACCAAGCTCACAGTCCCTAAGAATAGAAATAGGTGCAGAGGCTTTTTCTGGATAACTCTGGTGAACTGTCCTCTCTCAAGCCCTTAGCAGCTGGGGAAGCAAACTCATGGGAAAGAATATTACTTCTAACACAACACACTTCAAAAAAAATTATTTAAGTATAGTTGATTTACAATGTTGTGTTAATTTCTATTGTGATACATATATATATATATATATATATATATATATTATTTTTTCACATTCTTCCCCATTATAGTGTATCACAGGATATTGAATGTGGTTCCCTGTACTATAAGGTTGGACCTTGTTTATCCATTCTGTATATAATAGTTTGCATCTGCTAATCCCAAACTTCTGATCCATCCCTTCTACTCCCCAAACTCAGCAATCACAAGTCTGTTCTCTGTATCTGTGAATCTGTTTCTGTTTCATATATAAAGTTCATTTGTCAACACAACACAATTTCAATACAACAGCTCACACAACATTCTTTCACTGATTTTGACACATGTTCTCCTGGTTTTGAAAGTTCTTCTCACCTGAGTTTTCTCCCAGCTATCTTAAAGCAACCTTTGTGCAGTTCTGGATAAGATCTAACAGACTGATCAAACATACAAAGAGATTTGGATTGGAACTTGGGACCAGGGGACATCCATCCCATGGGCTTTCTCATTCACTAAATGGCTATTTTAATTCACAGTAGAGTCACAGGCTGGTTGGGCTACTAAGATTGTGTTTAAGGTAAAAAAGATGTGCATGGTGCTCAATCACTCAGTTGTGCCTAACTCTGTGTGACCCCAGGGGCTGTGGCCCAGCAGGCTCTTCTGTCCATGGAATTCTCCAGGCAAGAATACTGGAGTAGGTAGCCATCTCCTTCTCCAGGGGATTTTCTCTACCCGGGGATTGAGCCTGCATCTCCTGCGTCTCCTGCATTGGCAGGCAAATCCTTTACTATTGAGCCATCTAGGAAGCCCCAACGTAAAAAGACACGTAAGTTAAAAATTACCTAGGAAATCCCTTAAATTGCCCATAAATTCTGATTTCGGGTTTTGAGTATACAACCCTGTGTAACATAATACGTGAATCTGCATGATTGTGTACAATAGATAATTTATAAGTGCACGTGTTTATTCAGTATGTAATAAGAGCACATATGCAGAAGAGCATTTGATAACATTTTTATTTTCCAGCCTCCCACCCCACAAACAGAGTGGTTGAATTTGCATAAATTAAATGTACTTGAATTGAAGGTGGATCACTACTGCAGCAATCAGAGGTACTATTTGCCCTCTGAGTACTAACCTGAAGCCTTGATTTCTGTTCTGTGCTTGAAATAAGCCTATTTGGAACCAACTATGTACCTGAGATCATTTTCCCAAGGGAAGTTTTCAGGCATATCAACGACCTTACTTAGACAAACAACATAGTCACAAGAAACTCGTACTTGGGCCATCTGATTATCTAGGAAGGCAGGCAATTTTTCTTTCTCAGCCAGAGTGATGATCTTTCCAAATTCCTATCTTGCCTTTCTTCCATAAAATGATTCATTCACTCGATGGACTTTAGATGTAGTATTTGAATTTTTTAAAAAGCCGTTAAATGTAAAACATGTTCTATTTCTAATATTGTAATAAGTAATCAAATTTAAATTATTTGAAAGGCTGAAGTGAGTGCTTTGAGGTTGTGTATATCTGTGTGTGTGGGTACGTGGAGGGTGGGGAGGACCGGATTGCACAACCTCTAAGCAGAGTTATACCTCTCAAAATACACCTCTAGACCATATATTTACCCTTTTGCTGAGAATGGATGTGTTTCTTCAGTTCTCACTTTGCGGAGCTGCACTTTCTAAAGTTGAACTCTCATTGCTACTGGTGTAAAGACCAGAATGAAGACTCCACAGAGAAAATAAGAATGCTGTCCTCTACCCAGTGTCTGAGGAGTGGAGAATGTAGAATCCTCATAATGAAACACCAGGTAACTTGGAAAAACTGGGATAACCATAGCTAACATGCCGAGGAAGAGGATCAGAGGAGGTAAAGCACGAATGTGTGAAGTACTTAAAATATTGCCTGCACACACGGAGTTCTGCATGTTGTTAGTATGGCTTCTATTGCTCATCTCATGACAACAGGCATCCTGGGAGTGGTTTGAATTTTTTGGGACCATCTCAGTTCAGTTTAGTTCAGTCACTCAGTCATGTCCAATTCCTTGCGACCTTACGAATCGTAGCACGCCAGGCCTCCCTGTCCATCACCAATGCCTGAGTTCACTCAAACTCATGTCCATCGAGTCGGTGATGCCATCCAGCCATCACATCCTCTGTCGTCCCCTTCTCCTCCTGCCCTCAATCCCTCCCAGCATCAGAGTCTTTTCCAATGAGTCAACTCTTCGCATGAGGTGGACAAAGTATTGGAGTTTCAGCCTCAGCATCAGTCCTTCCAATGAACACCCAGGAATGATCTCCTTTAGGATGGACTGGTTGGATCTCCTTGCAGTCCAAGGGACTCTCAAGAGTTCTCCAACACCACAGTTCAAAAGCATCAATTCTTCGGCGCTCAGCTTTCTTCACAGTCCAACTCTCACATCCATACATGACCACTAGAAAAACCCATAGCCTTGACTAGATGGACCTTTGTTGGCAAAGTAATGTCTCTGCTTTTCAATATGCTCTCTAGGTTGGTCATAACTTTTCTTCCAAGGAGTAACTGTCTTTTAATTTCATGGCTGCAGTCACCATCTGCAGTGATTTTGGAGCCCAAAAAAATAAAGTCTGACACTGTTTCCACTGTTTCCCCATCTATTTCCCATGACCAGATGCCAT
The DNA here is from genome assembly GCF_027580195.1 of Bos mutus. Lineage (NCBI taxonomy): Eukaryota > Metazoa > Chordata > Mammalia > Artiodactyla > Bovidae > Bos > Bos mutus. The sequence continues at coordinate 24,963,659 of NC_091622.1, read as the reverse complement.
GATTTTAGTTTTCTGAATGTTGAGCTTTAAGCCAAACTTTTCACTCTCCTCTTTCACTTTCATCAAGAGGCTTTTTAGTTCCTCTTCACTTTCTGCCATAAAGGTGGTGTCATCTGCATATCTGAGGTTATTGATATTTCTCCTGACAATCTTGATTTCAGCTTGTGCTTCATCCAGCCTGGCATTTCTCATGATGTACTCTGCATTTAAGTTAAATAAGCAGGGTGACAATATACAGCCTTGACGTACTCCTTTTCCTATTTGGAACCAGTCTGTTGTTCCATGTCTAGTTCTAACTGTTGCTTCCTGACCTGCATATAGGTTTCTTAAGAGGCAGGGCAGGTGGTTTGGCATTTCCATCTCTTTCAGAATTTTTTTTTTAATCTTTTAAATTTAAATGTATTTATTTTAATTGGAGGCTAATTACTTTACGATATCGTATTGGTTTTGCCATACATCAACATGAATCTGCCACAGGTGTACATGTGTTCCTCATCCTGAACCCCCCCTCCCACCTTCCTCCCCATACCATCCCTCTGGGTCATCCCAGTGCACCAGCCCCAAGCATCCTGTATCCTGCATTGAACTTGGACTGGTGATTCATTTCTTATATGATATTATACATGTTTCAATGCCATTCTCCCAAATCATCCCACCCTCTCCCTCTCCTACAGAGTCCAAAAGACTGTTCTATACATCTGTGTCTCTTTTGCTGTCTCACATACAGGGTTATGGTTACCATCTTTCTAAATTCCATATATATGCATTAGTATACTGTATTGGTGTTTTACTTTCTGGCTTACTTTACTCTATATAATTGGCTTCAGTTTCATCCACCTCACTAGAACTGATTCAAATGTATTCTTTTTAATGGCTGAGTAATACTCCGTTGTGTATATGTACCATTGCTTTCTTATCCATTCATCTGCTGATGGACATCTAGGTTGCTTCCATGTCCTGGCTATTATAAACAGTGCTGCGATGAACATTGGGGTACATGTGTCTCTTTCAATTCTGGGTTCCTTGGTGTGTATGCCCAGCAGTGGGACTGCTGGGTCATAAGGCAGTTCTTTTCCAGTTTTTTAAGGAATCTCCACACTGTTCTCCATAGTGGCTGTACTAGTTTGCATTCCCACCAACAGTGTAAGAGGGTTCCCTTTTCTCCACACCCTCTCCAGCATTGATTGCTTGTAGACTTTTGGATCGCAGCCATTCTGACTGGCGTGAAATGGTACCTCATAGTGGTTTTGATTTGCATTTCTCTGATAATGAGTGATGTTGAGCATCTTTTCATGTGTTTGTTAGCCATCTGTATGTCTTCTTTGGAGAAATGTCTATTTAGTTCTTTGGCCCATTTTTTGATTGGGTCATTTATTTTTCTGGATTTAGCTGTAGGAGTTGCTTGTATATTTTTGAGATTAGTTGTTTGTCAGTTGCTTCATTTGCTATTATTTTCTCCCATTCTGAAGGCTGTCTTTTCACCTTGCTTATAGTTTCTTTTGTTGTGCAGAAGCTTTTAATTTTAATTAGGTCCCATTTGTTTATTTTTGCTTTTATTTCCAATATTCTGGGAGGTGGGTCATAGAGGATCCTGCTGTGATGTATGTTGGAGAGTGTTTTGCCTATGTTCTCCTCTAGGAGTTTTATAGTTTCTGGTCTTATGTTTAGATCTTTAATCCATTTTGAGTTTATTTTTGTGTATGGTGTTAGAAAGTATTCTAGTTTCATTCTTTTGGAAAAAAAAAAAAAAGCATTTCAATGAAATAGCAGTAAATAGAAATTATGATTCCTCTTTCTATGAAATGTCAAACATTAGGAGAAATAATATTAAAATTCCCAAATACCTCCATGATAGCAATATTCAGGAAATAGTTTATGGTAAACATTTTTAATAAACAGCAGCATAAAATAATCAGTGTTTAATATCTCTGGCGTGTGAAATACAAATGCATATATCCTCAATATAAAATAGGCTTCTTGTCATTACAATTTCATGCTTGTCTATTTGAAATGCGCATAATAACAAAAAAAAAAACAAAACATTAAATTGTATATCTTAGCATGGAGGCAATATGATAATCAATAAGTTCAAAATCTTCATGAATCTTTAAATTAAGACTTCTACTACAGCATATATTTTCCCCCATAAAAATGCAATAAAATTTAACTAAAAAAAAAAAAAAAGAAAGTATTCTAGTTTCATTCTTTTACAAGTGGTTGACCAGTTTTCCCAGCACCACTTGTTAAAGAGATTGTCTTTTCTCCATTGTATATTATTGCTTCCTTTGTCAAAGATAAGGTGTCCATAGGTGAGTGGATTTATCTCTGGGCTTTCTATTTTGTTCCATTGATCTATATTTCTGTCTTTGTGCCAGTACCATACTGTCTTGATGACTGTAGCTTTGTAGTAGAGCCTGAAGTCAGGCAGGTTGATTCCTCCAGTTCCATTCTTCTTTCTCAAGATTGCTTTGGCTATTCGAGGTTTTTTGTATTTCCACACAAATTGTGAAATTATTTCTTTCAGAATTTTCCACAATTTATTGTGATCCATACAGTCAAAGGCTTTGGCATAGTCAATAAAGCAGAAATAGATGTTTTTCTGGAACTCTCTTGCTTTTTCCATGATCCAGTGGATGCTAGCAATTTGATCTCTGGTTCCTCTGCCTTTTCTAAAACCAGCTTGAACATCAGGAAGTTCACAGTTCATGTATTGCTGAAGCCTGGCTTGGAGAATTTTGAGCATTACTTTACTAGCATGTGAGATGAGTACAATTGTGCAGTGGTTTGAGCATTCTTTGGCATTGCCTTTCTTTGGGATTGGAGTGAAAACTGACCTTTTCCAGTCCTGTGGCCACTGCTGAGTTTTCCAAATTTGCTGGCATATTGAGTGCAGCACTCTCACAGCGTCATCTTTCAGGATTTGAAATAGGTCAACTGGAATGTCATCACCTCCACTGGCTCTGTTCGTAGTGATGCTTCCTAAGGCCCACTTGACTTCACATTCCAGGATGTCTGGCTCTAGGTGAGTGATCACACCATGGTGATTATCTGGGTCGTGAAGATCTTTTTTATACAGTTCTGTGTATTCTTGCCACCTCTTCTTAATATCTTCTGCTTCTGTTAAGTGAAGTGAGGTCGCTTAGTCATGTCCGACTCTCTGTGACCCCATGGACTGTAGCCTACCACCCTCCTCTGAACATAGGATTTTCCAGGCAAGAGTACTGGAGTGGGTTGCAATTTCCTTCTCCAGAGGATCTTCCCAACCCAGGGACTGAACCTGGGTCTCCCACATTGTAGGCAGACACTTTACCATCTGAGCCACCAGGGAAATCATCTGCTTCTCTTAGGTCCCTACCATTTCTGTCCTTTATCGAGCCCACCTTTGCATGAAATGTTCCCTGGGTATCTCTAAATTTCTTGAATATATCTCTAGTATTTCCCATTCTGTTGTTTTCCTCTATTTCCTTGCATTGACCATCCAGTGAAGGTTTTATCATTCACTGATCCAAGATACTCCAGACATATAAAAGGCTGGTAGAGTTCACTTTTAATGCTAGATATCCATTTGCAACAAAGACTCAGCCACATCTTTCATCTGTAAAACCTTTAGTGGGAAACAGAAGTAGGCTGTGATTTCTCAGAGAGTGAGTAGAAACCTGGAGAAAGAATGACTCTATAGGTTATTTAGTTCAACCTACTTAGTGTAGAACTGATAAAATTGAGAATAAGAGAAGCACCAATGTAATCGACACTTGTGACTATGACTGTCTATGCTAAAAGTGGGTCTTCTTTCTTCATTTGTCCAATTCCAAGGGAACGGAGAACCAAAATCACACTTAACCATGAGATTGAAACACAGCCCAATCTTCTTTAAAGAATGTGAACGCCATGTATCTTTTTCAATTAGTCCTACTATGAAGATTTAGCTAAACCCACAAAGTTATCAGACACATGACCAAAGCCATAGTTAAACATCTCTATAAAGAGTTGAATGGTAGTTTAGTCACTAAGTCGTGTCCAACTCTTGCAGCTCCATGGACTGTAGCCCACTGGGCTCTTCTGTCCATGGGATTCTCCGGACAAGAATACTGGAGTGGGTTGCCATTTCCTTCTCCAGGGGATCTTCCTGACCCAGGAATTGAACCTGGGTCTCTTGCATTGCAGGCAGATTTTTTACTGACTGAGCTACAAGAGAAGCCCAAAGAGTTGAATAGCTGAACAATATATGCATTTTCATTATCTATAATAATAGGCAACCTACCTGTAAAAAGAGCAATCAATATGAATATAAATAAACACCAAAATTAGATTTATTGCTAAAATTTTGCCCTAATTGACTTAGTAATATGATGCTTCTATCATGAGAATACCTGCAAAATGCTTGCTATATTGTGGGTTGTAGAAAACGTTGTGAAAAAATTAGAAAAATAGGCAAATTGTAAAATTAAATAATGATTATTACAGTGTAACTACACGTGGGCAAGAAGAAATATAGCATAATAACTGAGATGACTATAATATAGAAATGAAAACATTTTATCTTTTACCTTGTAAGGAGTTTACCTGCAAGTTGAAAACAAGGACATTTTTGCCTTCTACATTGTCCTCATCCTCACATTGTCACCACCACCACTGTCATCATCAACATCATTAGCAGCAGCATCAACGCCATTTATTGAGCAGGTTTTAGGAGCCAGCAATGTGCTAAGTGTTTGATATGTGTTATCTAATTAATTCTTATATCAGTTAAGTTCTTTATAATCGTGACGCTGACAGAAAAACTGATGCACATCTTTCCTAAGGTCATATTGCTAGTAAGTGGTATCAGATCAGTGGTTTAACTGAACTCTGTTCATTCCAAAGCCTAATTTCGGAATCACTAAGCTCTATTGCTAAACTGTGGTAAATCTCAAGGTAAAGGAGTACAAAGTTCAGAACTCAGAGAATATTTTCAAATGGGGATTCAACTGTACATGAGACCGGACAAATAAAGTTGATGACTTATTAGTGTTCTAGGGTTTGAGGGAGAATTGTACCTTCAAGTTCTAGGTGACACTGTGTTCCTTCACTCATGAGGTTGCAGTGAAGATTCTGGAGAGAGCTGAAGATGCACGAGGCTGAGCTGGAGCTGGAGAATCCACTTCCAAATGGCCTACTCACCCACTGGGAAAGAAATCTAGCTTCTCACTGGTGTTGGTGGAAGCCTTAGTATCTGACCACGTGGACCTCTCCTTAGGGCTGCTCGAGCATCTTCCTAACATGACACACGGCTACCCCAGAGCAAGTGATCCAAGGGTGAGAGAACAAGGCAGAAGCCAGAATGCCTTTTATGACCTGGCTTTGGAAATCACATACTGTCACTTCTGCCTCATTCTATTGATTACAATGTGGGAGAGGACTTCTCAAGAGTGTGAATTCTAGGAGAGAGGGATGGCTGGAGCCACAGACTTCTTCCAAAATTCCCCATCACTGTCAACTTAAGTAAATAGTGAATTTTACACACAGTTTCTATTAAGATGTTTAACCTTAAGACCATGACCATTCTCAGGTATTATCGTGTTTACTTTTAGGAAGCTTTCATAAAATATTTGGACTAAAGATCATGAACAAAGAGAACTCATTTGAATGTCTTCTCTTTAGCAGTCATTATTCAATAACCTTCCATTCTTAATGCATTATTCCTTTATTTTTCAGGGATGTTTAGATCCTGGGATCTACTGCCATCATTATCATTATGGTCCTATCTTGATATTGAATGAAACTGTAATAAACATAAAGGCCAACATAAGACACTGGGAATTACTCCTTACCATGCTTTTTTGACACTGTTTCCACTGTTTCCCATCTATTTCCCATGAAGTGATGGGACCAGATACCATGATCTTAGTTTTCTGAATGTTGAGCTTTAAGCCAACTTTTTCACTCTCCTCTTTCACTTTCATCAAGAGGCTTTTTAGCTCCTCTTCACTTTCTGCCATAAGGGTGGTGTCATCCGCATATCTGAGGTTGTTGATATTTCTCCTGACAATCTTGATTCCAGCTTGTGCTTCCTCCAGCCCAGCGTTTCTCATGATGTACTCTGCATATAAGTTAAATAAGCAGGGTGACAATATACAGCCTGACGTACTCCTTTTCCTATTTGGAATCAGTCTGTTGTTCCATGTCCAGTTCTAACTGTTGCTTCCTGACCTGCATGCAGGTTTCTCAAGAGGCAGGTCAGGTGGTCTGCTATTCCCATCTCTTTCAGAATTTTCCACAGTTTATTGTGATCCACACAGTCGAAGGCTTTGGCATAGTCAATAAAGCAGAAATAGATGTTTTTCTGGAACTCTCTTGCTTTTTCCATGATCCAGCAGATGTTGGCAATTTGATCTCTGGTTCCTCTGCCTTTTCTAAAACCAGCTTGAACATCTGAAAGTTCACGGTTCATGTATTGCTGAAGCCTGGCTTGGAGAATTTTGAGCATTACTTTACTAGCATCATGTGAGATGAGTGCAATTGTACAGTGGTTTGAGCATTCTTTGGCATTGCCTTTCTTTGGGATTGGAGTGAAAACTGACCTTTTCCAGTCCTGTGGCCACTGCTGAGTTTTCCAAATTTGCTGGCATATTGAGTGCAGCACTTTCACAGCATCATCTTTCAGGATTTGAAATAGGTCAACTGGAATTCCATCACCTCCACTAGCTTTGTTCATAGTGATGCTTCCTAAGGCCCACTTGACTTCACATTCCAGGATGTCTGGCTCTAGGTCAGTGATCACACCATGGTGATTATCTGGGTTGTGAAGATCTTTTTTGTATAGTTCTTCTATGTATTCTTGCCACCTCTTCTTAATATCTTCTGCTTCTGTTAGGTCCATACCATTTATGTCCTTTATCAAGCCCATCTTTGCATGAAATCTTCCCTTGGTATCTCTAATTTTCTTGAAGAGATCTCTAGTCTTTCCCATTCTGTTGTTTTCCTCTATTTCTTTGCATTGATCACTGAAGAAGGCTTTCTTATCTCTTCTTGCTATTCTTTGGAACTCTGCATTCAGATGCTTATATCTTTCTTTTTCTCCTTTCCTTTTCACTTCTCTTCTTTTCACAGCTATTTTGTAAGGCCTCCCTAGACAGCTGTTTTGCTTTTTTGCATTTCTTTTCCATGGGGATTGTCTCGATCCCTGTCTCCTGTACAATGTCATGGACCTCCGTCCATAGTTCATCAGGCAGTCTATCTATTAGATCTAGTCCCTTAAATCTATTTCTCACTTCCACTGTATAATCATAAGGGATTTGATTGAGCTCCAAAATCACTTCAGATGGTGACTGCAGCCATGAAATTAAAAGACGCTTACTCCTTGGAAGGAAAGTTATGACCAACCGAGATAGCATATTGAAAAGCAGAGACATTACTTTGCCAACAAAGGTCTGTCTAGTCAAGGCTATGGTTTTTCCAGTGGTCATGTATGGATGTGAGAGTTGGACTGTGAAGAAAGCTGAGCACCGAAGAATTGATGCTTTTGAACTGTGGTGTTGGAGAAGACTCTTGAGAGTCCGTTGGACTGCAAGGAGATCCAACCAGTCCATCCTAAAGGAGATCAGTCCTGGGTGTTCTTTGGAAGGACTGATGCTAAAGCTGAAACTTCAATACTTTGTCCACCTCATGCGAAGAGTTGACTCATTGGAAAAGACTCTGATGCTGGGAGGGATTGAGGGCAGGAGGAGAAGGGGATGACAGAGGATGAGATGGCTGGATGGCATCACCGACTCGATGGACATGAGTTTGAGTGAACTCCGGGAGATGGTGATGGACAGGGAGGCCTGGCGTGCTACAATTCATGTGGTCACAAAGAGTCGGACACGACTGAGTGACTGAACTGATGCTTTTTTGGATGACAAGTATCTATTAGGACTCCTCTTGACATTGTTTTCATTTCTGTGTCTCTGGCATTACAGTATATTCTACCACATAGTGATGCAAATAAGACACAAGATAGAGCTCTTCTTGTGACAAGTGACAAGAACTTTGTGGATGTTCTTATTTGGGATAATCTTTGAAAGAGTAAGTTCCAAATTAGCTTCAAAGATATTCACAGGTAGATAGGTTAATAAGGGTATAAAACTCTCCACATAGTCACATAACTATGAAAAGAAAATAGGCCTTGTGCCAGCTCAAGTCATGAAGCGTCCCAACTTCATGGAAAGGTCGGGCCAACTATTCCATCTGGGTTGGTGAGTCTCAGGAAAAATGGAACAGACTGAGTTGAAGAAAAAAAAGAAATGTGATATGATTCATGTACCAGGGAAGCTTTGCCAACAGTCCAGTCTATGGTAAGCTCTTTCATGCTTGTACAAAACCAGGCCAATTGCAGTAGTAATAAATCATGAGGATAATGTCAGAGTGGAAAGGGTCCGGGTCAGAGAGCTGGGAGAGATTTGTATTTGAGGCTTCTAGAGGCAATGTCCTAGAGGAGGAAATGGCAACCCACTCCAGTATTCTTGCCTAGAAAATTCCATGGACAGGAGTCTGGCAAGCTACAGTCCATGGAGTCACAAAAAGTTGGACACTACTGAGCGACTGAGCACAGAGGCAATGCGGCAGGGATACATAGTCATTGTTTAAAGGAGTCAAAATTGTAACCATGGAAATGGAACCAAGCACAAAGCCCAAACTTTGTATGAAGACAGAAATGAGAGAACAGCAAGGTAGACCAGCAGAAGAATAAGATGCAAGGCAGAAACAGGAATAGTTTGGGGAACTTGGTTCTGAAACAGAGACTGAGAATGATTTACTCCCATCAAACTTTACGGTCACCACTCCATCAAAACTGCTCTTTTAAGGGTCAGCATTGAGTCCTTGGCTTTAACATTAAGCCTCACATGGTTAAATACAAAGATCAGCTCTTTACTTTTTTTCAGCCAAGTTGGAAAGAGTTGACTATGTTTTCTCCCTCGATTATATTGATAACTTTCTTCATTTGGCTTCCTGGAAACTGTGTTACTTGGCATACTGCCTACCTTGTTGATCAGTCCTTCTAAGTGCTCGTTATGTTTTTTTTTTTTTCTCAGTGCTTGGTCCTTTCTTTTCCATATATACACATTCACTTGTGATTTCACCCAGTACCATTCAGGACTTTCAGTATGATTTATATACCAATGATTTCCCAATTAATATCTCCATCCTAACTTCTCTTGTGAACTCAGATTCATGTCTCTGCTGAGGTGTCTAATAGACATCTCAAACTTCATACATCCCAAATGGAGCTCCTTATCCTCAAATCTGTTTTACGTGAAACCTTTCCTGTTTCAGCTGATGGAAACTCCATCCTTCCAGATGCTCAGGTCAAAATCCTTAGTGTCATCTTGGAATCCTCTCATTCTCGCACCTTATGGCCAAATCCATCAGCAAATCCTATGGCTCTTCCCTCAAAGTATATCTAGAACCCTACCTCTCTTACCACTTTCCTTGCTTATTCCCTTCCTCTTGCCTCCATCATCTCCTCCCTGCATGACTGAAGCAGTCTCCTAAGCATTCATCCTGTTTCAGTCTCCCCGCTCCCCATCTTTGCCTGCAATCTATCCCCAACACAGCAACCAGATGCTTTCTTTTAAGTCAGAGCAGGTCATTCTTCTGCTCAAAACCCATTTTCCAAAAGAGTAAAAGCCAGATTCCTTATAATACCCAAATAGACCCTTATGAGCTGACCTCTCCCTTATTTTTCTGATTTATCTTTATTTCTCTCTCCCTTATTCTCTGTTCCAGCCATAATGGCCTCTTTACTGTTTTTTAAAAATGTGAGGTACTTTGCACTTTTGTGGATCACATTGGCTGTTCCCTCTGCCTGTCACCCTCTTCCCCAATATGGTTAGTTCCCTCTGTTTCTTCAAGTTTTCGCTGAAGTGTCAGTTTCTCAAGGTCTGACACTTGAGGTCTGCCCTGGCCATCCTAGTCAAAATGTAAACCTGCTCTGAACTGTTTCACCCCTGATGACCTTTCACTGTTCACGGTGTTAAATAGTACTTACTACTTTCTAATACACTATGAAATTTGCTTATTTATACTTATTTATTGTGTTTTTCATTGTCCTACTCTCTCCATAGCTAGATGGAGAGAGAGCAGGGCTGTCTGGCTGTTTAGTTTACCCATATTCCCAAGCATTTAGCAGAGCATCTGATGTGAGGTAGGTGCTCTGTAAATGTGTTAAGGAAATACATGATTTTGCATATTAAAGGGATGAGTTTTGATGCACTGTGGAGGGGAGACGTCTGAAGAAGAGTGAGAGGTGAAGAAGACCAAGTAGGAGCCTAGCATTTCAGGTGAGAGGTGACAGCAGTTGAGTAATCCAGTTTCTGGCCCAGCTGTGCTGTCTGAACAGAGCTGGCCTCACTGGGAGTGATTGCTGAACACTGTGTCCTCATTTGGTCCTGGCCTTACTCTTAAATCTTGATGGATAGTATCTCTTTAAAGCCTGGCTTAAATGTTAATATCTATGTGAAGCCACAATCAACTTCTGTTCCATCCCACGCCAAATTCATTACTGCTTCGCTTGTTTTCACAGCATCATACCCATCCCTTTTATATAACACCAGCTGCACTATATGAAAATTAGAATACATGCCTTTACGTAGCCGTGACTGTTTGCTTTTCCTGCCAGACTGTGAAGCTCTAGAGAAAAAGTGATTACTTTTTTATTTTTTGGTCTTTATCTTTGTAACTAACCTGAGATTAATACCTGACCATTGTAAATTGTCAGGAAATAAATGACAATTATTTTCAATCCAACTGAATTAATTTCACTTTAAAGATTAATATCTTTTTGTCTTAAATGGTATTAGTGTAATCATGTAGTAGCAATAGATGCAAAATAATTCTGAAAGAAGTTATGCAGTTTTACAATTTTTAAAATAATTTTTTAATCGAATGAGAGGGACTACAATTTTTAAAAAATTTAATGTATAATAGTTTAAGCATAATAGTTTGTGTTTTGGTTTTGTTATTTTGCCAGGAAAAAAAGATAAGACTTTCAGGTGATCGCTCATTAAGTCCCAAGTTTCTGGTCTGAAAGGTGAAGCATGTCTTCAGCTACAAAGAAGCAGATTAAACCAGTTGTGCTGTCAGCTTGAAGCATTTGGAAGCTGGCCAGAACTGCCTAAGATTTTTTTTTTTTCCTTCTTATTCTCTTCCTTTCTGCCAGGCTCACTCAGTGAATCCATTTGCAGAATCAAATGAAAATCAATCCCTTTTATGCAAACCTTCCTGAAGCAACAGGGCTATGTTTGGTCACAAGAGTGGAGGTTCGTGCAGTGAAAGCCCTCGTGGTGATTTCTCCCCACCTAGGGCTTGCCAAGGTCCACTCCACCACGTAGTGATGAAAGGGAGGATCAAGCAGTTTTCTCAAAGCCCAGCTCCATCAGACAGGCCTTTTCTAAATATAGCAGACTTCAGTAAACAGCACTGTGAATGTGCAGTGTGCTTGCTGGAGAATATATCTACCTCCATCAAAATTTTATGCATGCATGTACATATCTAGATCTTGTTGGGCCCTTTTTTATCAATTAAAATGCTAAGTAAATTCTCTTTTTATTTTAAAAATTGACATTTGATCAGTTTCTGCCCTGCGCTTTAGATCAACTAACTCAAGAGAAAGGGCTCTGAATGAGGGAAGGTTGACTAAATGAAGCTTAACCACAGACAAAGCTGAGGTCTCTGGGATTCTTGAAAGTATCACCATAGACCAGGTTACTGTGTCCAGGATATGAGACTTCCGCCAGTCAAAAGAGGACTGGTTTAATCAGATTAAGACATTGCATTGCTGTAGACAGATTCTCCTGAGCAGTGACTCTGATATAATTATAAAAGTGTGTTCTGTTTTATTGTCTGAAGCCCCCAGTGGTGAAGGTACTGTCCTTATTTTTGGTTTGGGTATACCTTTGAGCCTGATGGAAATTACAGATCTTTGTTCTGGAGCCAGCACCTGATCCTTGGGCTTCAGTTCACTCTCACCTAAAAAAAGATCAGTAGAGAAAGCATACCAAGTGTGCAGAGCTCAACAATGGTTTAGGACAGGCACCATGAACATGATCTCCAAGGGATCCCTGGGGATCACCACCAGAGGATGTGAAGGTTCAAACTGACTTTGGCCCATGAAGCCCGCATGCAGGTGGGAGAGACACGGAAATCTGAGAGGGGACACTGTCTGATATCAGCTTCCCTCACCACTGAGCTCAATCGCTTTAGTTTTTACATAAAAGAAAGTTCAAAACCTCAGTGATTCATGACTCTTCCCATCTACTGTTTTTAATACTTGTGATTAGGGGGTGGGAGGTTTTTCATATACACCAATTTCTACCTTATTCATCTATCAAGTCAACCCAGCAAATTAGGATCCCAGTTTTAGAAAACAAATCTTTCAGTTTTGAACCAGATAGTAAAGGAAATAAAATATTAGATAATGCTACCATATATGAGAGAGGTAGATTCTGATAGACAGGACCAAACAGGAAAAGTTAAGAAGTTTAATTTCTTTTTCTTGCACTCTGCTTTAATCTTTTTTTTCCTTTTTGTGCCTACCAACTATTTGTGTAAACTTTATGTGCTTCAGTTTCTCCATCTTCAAAAAGAGTGCAAAGTAGGGATTTATGCATTTGCAAAATGAGAGGTCAACTCTAGGAAAATCCAAAATAACATCTAAAAAAATAACTGACAATATATACATTAATCGTGGTTTTCTTCTCTACAAAAGGATTCCTCAGTGGGTTCCTTTAAATCAGAATTACACTGCCAGAGCTTTTACACACAGCTGTTAGCAGTGGAAAGAATCGAGACCTCAGTTAGAGTCCCAGCTCCACCATTTATTAGCTGTGTGACCTTGAGCACTTAAGCCAGTTAACCTTTTTGAGCTTCTGTTTTCCCTTCTGTAAACGGAGATAACAACACCTACTTCACAGACTGGTTAGGATCAGATGAGATAATTTGTGTAGAAGCACTTGGTTAACATCACTCATTTATCTGTGAGTTCAGTGAACATTTAGGGAGCAGGCACCATGTGCCAGGCACCATTAGGCACTGATATTGTGATCAGCAGTGTGTGGCACTTTCATTCGCAATTTTCATCTCTTACAGACTTCTGACTTGATTAGTATGTAGTAAAACCCCAACTTCTCAGAATTACATCAACTGGGTAAAGTGAAAGGCAATTACACATATTCATTTACTTCCTTGTATATTTCATATGCACCATGAATTTATGAACCAAAGACCTGCTTCTAGAAGACTTATCATCTTGATTGGCTAATGTGAAATAAGGGAAGGTGTGGGACCCTCAGCTTTTCCCAAACAGAATGGAAAGGAAATACCTCAGGGTATGTGGGTGCAGATGTTACTGAAGGGCTGGCCATTCTGAAGACTCTTCTAAGTTTCTCCGTGGCTCATATCTGGGGCCCTGGAATTGGGCACTATGGCAAGGTGTCCTTGTTTGGGCTGGTTCTTATGTTCCAGAGCCAGGGTATATTGATGGAAGTGCTCCCTCAGTCTATTCTCATGCCAATTGCCTTGTGCCACCTCCCTTTGTCCTTCTTCAACCACCTGAGGGCCCACTGCTGTATGCCCTCCTCTTCTCAGCTCCTGTGTGAAGCAAGGACTGTTTCAGTCTTGCATTAGATCCTAAGAGCAACCATCCGGAATTTTGCCTTACCTTCACCTCTTCTATTTAGTAGGACTTTTAAACCTCATAGAGTATTCTCAAGCAGCTGTGTAGACTATCTCTAGAAATGTTTGTTTGCACAGCCATAGCAGGAAGGCACAGCTCCAAGAGGCTTTAAACGCACTGTGGTCTCTATCAGCAGCATCTCCCGGAGTTGCTCAGTGCACAGCCTACCAGCCACGTCTGGTAGCCTTGATAGGAAAATCAGAAGCTTGGGAAGAGTCCCTGAAATTGAATCTGAATCTTGATCACATGTGAAGGCCACACTCTTTCATGCCCCCCAAATTGTTCTGACCACTTCAATCTGGCTTTCTAGTCAGCAGTCATGTCCTGTCTAAGTACAGGCATGCTTAATGTCTTGGAATCTATCTCCTCCACTCCATTCAAATTGTCACCACCTCAGTGCAGGTCTTCTGTCATCTCTCGCCTGAATTCCTAGAGCCACCTCTTCTTTGGTCTCACTGCTTTCTGTCCCCCCTCCCACCACCATCCATTTGTTAGTGTTGACAGGGTGACCCATCTCAATCACAAGTCTCATTTTGTCATGCCCCTGTTTGCAATCCTTTAATACCTTTCTATTGCCCTCATGATAAAGCCCAGAGTCCTTGGCATGGATACAGAACCCTTCACGATTCTAGCTCCTGCTCTGGTTTTCTGCTTCTAAAACACTGTACTAGCCCAAGTCAAGTCCAGGCCTTTGTCTAACATCTGCCCTGCCAAGAAGGCCCTTCCATCCCCCGCCCCTTCCTCCTGACCAAACCCAGCTCAGTGATGAAGACAAAAGCAGGGACTGTGCATTTAATAATGAAAATACCTCTTAAGCCCCGAAAGTGTGGAAGCTTGAAGAAAGGTCAGGAAGAAATTCATGGCCGCACCTGCTAGTTCACAGGGGTTAGATCCTGGTGGCAAGAAGTGCAGAGAGCCCTGAGGAAAGCAAGTCCATTCTGAATCTATTGCTCTCTGTTCTTTCCTGGCCTCTGGGCCACCATACAAAGATAACCAGATGGCGGAAAGGCCCCATAAGTGGCAGCTTCAAGTTGCCTGGGAAGTAAGGCAGAAAATGCAGCAGAAAAAGTTCAAGCATAGGAACCAGAAAGACTGAGTTCTGGTCACAGTATCTTTAGATCTCAGCTTATCATTTTATTGTGAAAGGACTGGACTCTGTGGGATGTTTTCATATTGTGCTTTGTAGAGCCCTAGGGGTTCCAGATGCTTTTCAAGAGCCACCTCAGGGGAAGAGAAGGGATGTAGAGGAGGAGGCAACCCCCAGAGCATCCCCCCTCTTGTCTTTCATTCTCTTCTTCTGTGTAAGAGTGCCTCTGAAAGAAGGATTATGCTGCTTAAAATGCATTGGAAAGCCCCAAAAAAGGTGAATGAACAGCTGTCATTCCACTAACCAAACTATGCTTGAGCTTCTCCCAGGGTCAAGGGGGACTTGTTGACTGATGCGGTCAGTGGGAACCAGGCAGTACTTGTGACTACTCCCCAAGCCACCTACCCCTCTACTAGCTTCAGCTGGGCTGCTTATGGTTCAGGGATCAGTTGGATTTTGTCCCCAAACCAGTCAGCACCAATTATACTTGTTATTTTGATTGTATTTTTTTCAGTTCAGTTCAGTTCTGTTGCTCAGTCGTGTCCAACTCTTTGCAACCCTATGGACTGCAGCATGCCAGGCTTCCCTGTCCATCACCAACTCCCGGAGCTTGCTCAAACTCCTGTCCGAGTCAGTGATGCCATCCAACTAGCTCATCCTGTGCTGTCGCCTTCTCCTCCTGCCTTCAATCTTTCTCAGCATCAGGGTCTTTTCCAATGAGTCAGTTGTTCGCATCAGCTGGCCAAAGTATTGGCCAGCATCAGTCCTTCCAATAAATATTCAGGACTGATTTCCTTTAGGATTGACTGGTTTGATCTCCCTGCAGTCCAAGGGACACTCAAGAGTCTTCTCCAACACCACAGTTCAAAAGCATCAATTCTTTGGCACTCACCTTTCTTTATGGTCCAGTTCTCACATCCATACATATGTGGGAAAACCATAGCTTTCACACCTTTATATTCTTTTAATTGCATATTATACAAGCCAGTGAAATACAGTAAAATGAGTTTCATAAGTATTTCTGTGAATACTAAGGAGAATGATTTGGAAAGTCTTTTTAAAGTCACTAATAATATTGCTATGAAATTACATGTAGACAAGTTATTTCTTTGTAAACATCTAGATGGAATCTACTCTCAGATGGTTTAAGTTACTTGGAGTTCCAAAAAATTGGAACTCTAAAGAAATTCAGCCTGGGAATTGTGCATGGTGCATTGGAAAGTGAGTTTCACCCATAAAAGGCAACGACACAACTTCAAACAGTGTGTCCACACTCAAAACAGGACCTGGCCTTCCACTAGACACTGGAAAATAAATAGACATCTATGTTTTAAGACAACATATTTATATGTATGCGTATTATTTTTATCATTCATCCCTTTGACTTTTTCAATTGGCTGCTAGCCCAACCACTTATGTACATGTGTGTGTGTGTGTGTGTGTGTATCTAGAGATAGACTAGAAAATATTCTCTCTGCAAAAACAAACAAACGCAAAAAAAAAAAAAAAAACCCAGAGCAACAGCCCCAGATCTGAAGTTCTGTTGGCATTTTTCCTCCAAACAGAGAAGACACTTGTATTGAAGTGGCCCCTGACTGGCCTTGCATTTGTGCAGCTGCCAGGCTCGGTGGCCACTACAACACAGACAACACGGCCGTTTCCAGCTACAACAGGTGTCCCTGATTTTCAGTCTTTCTTAAATTTCAGCAGAGACTGAAGTCTGATCATGGGAAAAAAAAATAGCTGGACAAGAGGAAGAAAGATAGTCGAGGGTGTGAAGTGAGTGGTGTGCCTGGGGGCCTCTCTAACTGGTTAGTGCATTTGTGGTGCCAGAGGGCTCTGCTTGGTGAGTTCAATATTAGGAAGATTTACTGATTCTTCTTTCAACCACGCTCAGTCACTGAATGGCTTAGCCCATTTGGGTCAGGTAGTGACAGCACATGGACCACACAAAGCCATCTTTGCCCAGCAACAGTTGTAACTGTTTACAGCAAAATTAGCATTACTAGAGGTCAATAGAAATGTGCCAACTGGGTGGGCACTGACCTAAAAAGAGTAATACATTAGTGGGAGAAAGATGCCCTACCTCCGTTGGTGGAGGTATGCTGCTGCTAAGTCGCTTCAGTCGTGTCTGACTCTGCACGACCCCATAGACGGCAGCCCACCAGGCTCCCCCGTCCCTGGGACTCTCCAGGCAAGAACACTGGAGTGGGTTGCCTTTTCCTTCTCCAACGCATGAAAGTAAAAAGCGAAAGTAAAGTTGCTCAGTCATGTCCACCTCTTAGCGACCCCATGGACTGCAGCCTACCAGACTCCTCCATCCATGGATTTTTCAGGCAAGAGTACTGCAGTGGGGTGAGATTGCCTTCTCCGTGGTGGAGGTATAGATATTCTGAAATCTGAGTGTGGATCCCTGGTGTGCAAAGCAGTTTTGTGAAAGACTAATAATTTATTTTATAAGGAGTCACTATGACCTGTAATTAAATTACAACATTTAGTAAACAAATCAAGATCTTAGTTTCTTAAATTATAAATATGATAGGAGCTTTCAGAGTGGCAGGGCTTCCCTGGTATCTCAGGTGGTAAAGAATCTGCCTGCACTGCAGGAGACCTGGGTTCAGTCCTTGGGTCAGGAAGATCCCCTGAAAAAGGGAATGGCAATCTACTCTAGTATTCTTGCCTGGAGAATTCCATGGACAGAAGAGCCTGGAGGGCTACAGTCCACTGGGTCGCAAAGAGTTGAATCACTGAGTGACTAACACTTTCAGAGTGGCATATTGGCCCATGTAGAATTCCACCTGGGAAAGTAGACTAGGTCTTTTAAAACCTCTGAAAAGTAAATATGTCCTACATCCAACAACTCTCCCACCACCTCAGCCTCTATTCCTCATAATGGCCATTATCTCAGTCCAGACAGATTTTATGTATATTAAAATGTATTTTCTTTTTATAACACAGTTGAAATCACATCTTATATACTGTTCTGTGACTTGCTCTATGCATCTTATTTTTAAAGCTATACCACAGTGGATAGTTCTCTTAATAACCATAAATTTTTCAGCTAGCTAGCTCATGTCATACTTTAGAGAGGTAATAGGGGCATAAAGGAAAAAAAACACGGATACAACACAGAAGGATATAATTTTTTCAAAAACTGCTGGCAACGTGGGAAATACAAGGGGATGGGGAGGGAGCTGACGTCTGAGGATTAGACATACCTTTTAAGCGCAAAAATAGGCCTACTGTGATGAATTGTACCACCATCTATAAATTCAGAGCTAACTTCAGTCTCAGTGAGAATGTTTAATTTTCCAGGGGGAAATCCGTAGAACAGAACTTGAGTAATATCAGGACAAGCCCTTTGCATTGTCATTATCCCTAACTGATCTCTGCTAGCTTATAGCAATTCAACTAAGGAACTAATTAAGTAGGAGTTGGAATTTTTGAAAGCCAGCCTTCTGGTGGAGGAGAATCAAGCTGTTACGAGGGCTCTTTATTCCTTTGGTTAATATTTTCCCTTTCATCCAGGACTGTGCTTACTCTTTGAGGGTAAGTTGAGTGAGTTTAATGGAGTTCTATAAATTAAAGGAGCCAACTGGAGCACAGTTCTTGGGGGATGAAGAGTCATGGTGGTCTACAGCTTCCATCAGTAGGATGTAGTCCTTGAGTTCCACAAGAAGGGCATTGGATTTGGAGTCGACTCATGTGCTGAGTTCAACTCCAGGATCTACTATGTTCCATCCATGTGACCTAGGCATTACTCAACCCTCAGGCTACTATTTATTCATGTGTAAGATGAGGTATATTCATCTCTCCATTACAGGGCTGTTGGGAGAAGTCACTAAGATAACATTCTCAGATCCCTGTGCACACCGTGTCAGTCACTATGCTAGATTTAGAAAGACGGGATACATGCTAAGCATGTGGTGGGCAGTCATTAGAGACTTGTTGAGCTGACATGATCCCATAAAGTCATCGGGAGACTCAAAAATAATCAAAACATAAGACAGTCATTGAAAGGGCTTTGGAACTGTGCTGCAAGGTAATAGATTAAGTAACTCTTTCCGCATAAGCTCCATAGGTCTTGTTCCCCAGAAACAGAAATGGAGAGAAAAAGCAGGGAGAATAAAAGTAAGACATTTCTTGAGACTAAAAGAAAGATTCATAGAACTAATATCTAATATACCCACTGCAGCATAATTATTAATGAAAAATTCTGTTGTGAAAGGGCCACAGCTTAAGCTCAGTCGTGTCCAACTCTTTGCTTCCCCATGGACTGTAGTCTGCCAGGCTCCTGTGTTCACAGGTATTTTCCAGGCAAGAGTACCAGAGTGGGTTGCCATGGCCTCCTCCAGGGGATCTTCCCAACCCAGGGATCAAACCCAGGTCAACCACATTGCAGGCAGATTCTTTGTCATCTGAGCCACCAGGGAAGATACTAAACCCTGGCCCTATTCTCCTCAGATGCAGATATTAGATCTGTATTTCTCAACCTAGGCATTATTGACATAGATAATGCTTTGTTGTGGGGAGCTGTCTCATGCATTTTAATGTGTTTAGCAGCATCCCCAACCTCTGCCCTCTAAACGCCAGTAACACCCTCCACCACACTGTAACAACAGAGCATGTCTCCAGACATTGCCAAATATCCCATGGGGAGTAAAACTGCTCCTACCTGAGAAGCACTGCTCTAGGGTCTATTTGAAAAAAAAAAAAACTTAAGATAATGTTCCCAAAATATATCCCCAATGAAGAGACTCAGTACCCAGGCTTAGCTGTATATCAGCACCTCAGTAGCTGGGACACTTCTGAGCGCAGATGCTTCTGCCACCTAGCTTTGACCTTCAGTCCAGCTGCATATTTGTGCCCAAAGGGCAAAAGGACTACAAAAACGAAAAGATCTGCTTTCACGGAAGTCTCTCCGAGACACTGAGATATATCCCTTCTTGTTACTTCCTCTTGCTAACCTTCCTATAACCATTTTGCCCCTTTGAGGCCACAGTGTCAAAGTAGTACTGTAGTGATCATATCTTTCACTCTGTACTTTGGATGCTTTGGCATCTTGGAGCTTGCTGGCCCTGGAGGGACTCGTATCCCAGGCACAGGCAGTTTCTAGAGGTATCAAATAGCTTGCTTGAGTGTGCCTTTCAAATGTAAATCAATCAACCCAGAGGTCAAACTATCGACCACCTCTTTGCACATGCAGGGTTACTATTTCCTGGCTCTAAACATCTCAGGATCAGGTACCAGACAAGCAGGGACAGCCCCCGTTGCCCAGAGCCCACTATTGGGCTAAGCCATTTAAACCAGTCAATTCTAGGCTGCATACCCTCCTTGCCCATTCCTTCCCACAGAAACCATGACAAAGGCTCTTGTCCACTTTCCTCCCTGGCCCCCTCAGCCTCTGACCCTCATGCTTCCCCATGTGCCCCATCCTCTTGGAATCTGTGAGTGTAAGGAACGATCTTTTCAATGGCAATTGTCTCCTGACCCGTCAGCTCCTCCATACCTGGAAAATAAAATCCACAGTTTAAAAAGTGAAAGTGTTAGTTGCTCAGTCTTGTCCGACTCTTTGTGACCCCATGGACTGTAGGCTTCCAGGCTCCTCTGTCCATGGGATTCTCCAGGCAAGAATACTGGAGTGGGTTGCCATTCCCCTCTCCAGGGGATCTTCACAACCCAGGGGCTGAACCCAGGTCTCCTGTATTGCAGGCAGATTCTTTACCACCTGAGTCACAAGGGAAGCTGCGTAAGATTGAGGGTAGGAGGATAAGGGGATGACAGAGGATGCGATGGTTGGATGACATCACCAACTCAATGGAAATAAGTTTGAGCAACTCCAGGAGATAGGGAAGGACAAAGAAACCTGGCACACTGCAGTCCATGGGCTTGCAAAGAGTCGGACATGACTTAGCCACTAAACAGCAACAGTTTTAAAAGACATCATATGGCGTACACTCACAGCCTCAGGGGCTTCCTTCAGTTCATCAAGCATGCTGAGGCCCTTCCTACCTTACCATTCCTCCTACCAGAGATGACCCTGTTGCTTCAGAAAGACCTTCCCCCAGACCTAGCCAACTTCTGCACATCTAAATCTCATCTCAACGGGATCTTCCTCAGAGACCTTCCGTGAGCCCCAGCCTGGGTCAAGTCCCTTTGCCATTATTCTCAGGGCTCTCTGCTTTTTCTTCACGGCACTCCACATAGCATGTGTTGGATTCCCTGGTGATTATACAATTAAGGTTTGGTTTCCTGCAAAAGATTGAAAACACCAACAGAGCTGCAGTTATGCCTGTTTTCCTCACTATTGCATCCTTAGGGCATTGCCTGGTACATGCTATGTGTTCAGTATTTGTTGAGTGAATGAATAGATGAATCCCTTGAGGCCTCCTAGAAATGAGACACAGAGTCTTTGAAGAGAGTCTAAAGCCCAGCAAAAGAAAGTTGGAAGAGAGGCAGAGAAACATATTTTATTACTGTTAACATGGCTTCATTTTCCCCAGGCAGCATACAGTTGGCAGCATAAGGTGTCAAATAAACTGTGGAATATCATACAACCATTAGAAATCATCTTTGTAATCCAAGTGTTTGATACATATGTCATAGTATATTAAAAAAAAACAGTATGTAGTTATTCAAATTATATTGCAGTTTGATGTTTGTTAACATATGAAAAGGATCCTGATATATTTTTTGCTTTTTTTAAGAAAGCAGGTTTTAGAACAATTTGTAGAGATTGAAATTGCTTGGTTTAAAATTAGTATAAGGTTATATGTACATGCTTTTTATATGCCAGACACTATGAGAAACATTTTATCTTTATATGAAGTATCTTATAACAGCCTTGTAAGGAAAATATTATCATTACTGAAGATTTTGAAGATAAAAAAATGAGGTTTTTAGAGGTAGAACACTTGTTTATGGCTCAGAGCCAACTAGATTAAAAGTTCTCTTCTCTGGTTAGTTAGGACTGCTTACTTTATATTTGCTAAATTTTTTACAAATAGACATGGGTTAATTTAATTTTGCAATAAAACATATTTAATTTTAAAATATATTTAAGTGTTTTTAATGACAAAAAAATGTTCCTTTTTTTTTTTTTTTTTAAGTTGAGCATGTGGGATCTGTAGTTGCAGCATAAGAACCCTTAGTTGAGACATATGGATCTAGTCACCTGACCAGTGACCAAACCCGGGCCCCCCTGCACTGGGAGCATGAGCCCTTAGCCACTGGACCACCAGGGAAGTCCCAGAAAAAAAACGTTCTTTATGCAGTATTTAAGATCTTCCCTGTAGCTCAAATGGTAAAGAATCTGCCTGCAATGCAGGAGACTTGGGTTCGATCCCTGGGTCAGGAAGATCCTCCGGAGAAGGAAATGGCAATCCACTCCAGTATTCTTGCCTGGAGAATCCCATGGATAGAGGAGCCTGACGGGCTACAGTTCATGTGGTCGCAGAGTCAGACACGACTGAGCAACTAACCCACCACATGCAGTATTTATTGTCAGATAGGATAGTAAGACAAGTATATACATATATACATATATATATATGTATATATATAGTATACTTTCAGTTATATTTTCTAAAATGCTGAAGGAACATACTAGAAGGAAATGGATACAAATGTTATAAATGAGTCTTTCTTTCTCTTTATCTAGACTTTTTTATTTCCCAAATTTCTTACAATGACTTTGCATTTGCCTTCATTATTAAGCAATTTACCAAAGTTGCCTGCTGTATAGCAGTGAGCCCTGAGATACTGCAACTTCAGACCAAATCCCAAGAAAGTATCTGAGCCAATTTCAGCTCTCCTCCCACAGTGTCAGGTATGCAAGAAAGAGATGTAAAATGTTTTCCTATAGCAAAGTTAATTTTTATTTCAAAGCTTCATTTTCCAAGAATGGAAAATCTTCCTCTCAGTACACCTTACTCTCCTTCCTTCCCCAGCCCACCTCTTCCTTCACCCCTGTCCACGCTCCCATCATAAAGATTTACCACTGTATTTTAGGGCATCTCAAATATCAGGGAAAGAGTACCTATGTTAATATCTCAGAAATATTATCCCCCCTCACATCAGTGGTGCTGAAACACTGAAACAAGCAATCTGATCCCAAACAGACCATGCTGGATTTACCCGTCTGAGTGACTGCCCTTTGCAAGGCGGACTAGGTTGTAAAATCCACCATCCTGTGACTTCAAGTCAGCCAGGCTGACAGAAGCTCTCTTTCCTCAGGTTGAGGATTTATTGTCAAATGGAGATAGAATCCTCTTTACCTAGAAAGGGTGGTCACCCCAGGTCATCCTGGAGGGAATGAAAGAGTACATAGAAGCCTCAGCTGGCAGCTGCTCTTGCCTGGTAAGTAGTCTCTCTGCTCTAGAGCAGATGGCATTGGCCATGCCACCTAAGTCACTCTGGAAAGTCACAAACACATTTAAATACTGGCTTTGGTTTTCCACACTGAATGTCCTTTGAGCTTATACATTCATTTAAAGAATACATCTTCTTAAGTTTACATATCTATATCTTTTGAGTTTGATATATGCATGATATTATATGCACATATCACTAGCATTTATGTGATGTTTACTTGACAGGCTGTCAGTGAATTTTCAATACCTACCTAACCCAGTGCTTGACACCTCCTGCCTGTGTACCAAGTTGCTTCAGTCATGTCCGACTCTGTGCAACCCTGTGGACCATAACCCGCCGGGCTCCTCTGTCCGTGGGATTCTCCAGGCAAGAATACTGGAGTGGGTAGCCACTCCCTTCTCCAGGGGGTCTTCCCGACCCAGGGACTAACACCGGGTCTCTTATGTCTCCTGCATCAGCAGGCGCTTTATTTACCGTAGCGCCACCTGGGAAGCCCCCTGGCGCCTCTTGGGCCCTCATCTCTGTGTTGGGTTGATGATAAATAAATGAACAGTAAATGAGTCCACCCTTTCATAAAAGGGAAATATCCACAGATAACACGCACACACAATTCAAAAATATTTTATCTATAAAAATGACACCTGGGAGTCTTAGGGATAAGAGTGTAACTAGCTGCTTCAGAGCTCCAAAGCTGGAATAGACTCATCTGGCTGTGGGGATCCATCTGGAGTAGAAAATACTTAGAGCTGAGCCATTCTGAGTGTGTGGTGGGGAGGGAGATCCTTCTTCGTCCTCAGGTGTACTAGGTTCAGACTAGAATGGAGGCATGCCAGGGAACCTGCAGAGAGTCAGCTTTAAGCTTAGCTTATCTCACAACTCAGGAAGGCCTCAGGTAGAAGAGCATCCTTAGGTACCTAGGACTAGCCAGGCATACACAGTGGGGACTCCTCATAGTGGCTGTACAGTATAGAATCAGCCAAGAACCCAATCTCAAATACGGATCTCATAAGAAGTTTGGGAATTTGTAACTTGGTGCCTGTGGACATCCTCTGTTTTTATTCTCATTGTCATGGTTATTAACTTTGCAATTACATTTATTTGAATACCTACACTCCAGGCACTGTACCAAGTTCTTTGTTTCTAATCATTGCAACCTCTCGGGAAGGTTTTATTATCCCCCCATTACAAAGGAGAAAATAAGCCCCAGAGAGGGCTCACAGCTAGGAAAAAGCTTGCCTTCTCAGCTCAAAACTCCATTACTGACTCCTCATCACCTGAAGTTCCCGTTTATATGTATATTTCAAAGAATCCTAGAGGGTGCCACAGAGGCACTTTCGGAGCCATCTCAAGGCAAGTTACAGGGTTCTGCCCTGAAGCACACATTTAATGAAGCTTTCCTGATTTCATCTATTTTCAATAATAAGCAGTCACAAAAGATTTAATTTCATTTCTTCAGGGCTCTATTCTGATATTTGAAAAGAAAAAAAAACAAACCAGAAACAAAGGAAGAGATTGAAGTAGGAAGGGAGGGATGGAAAGATTGAAAACCACCAGCCTAAACAAAGAAGAAAATCTAATCTTAATTTTGGCATTTCTAGACCTTCAAAAAATTTCCCCAGGATATCATTCCTTAAGGAATCACAATCTCTATTCTTGAACACTTTACTCCCATTTTAAAAATTGTAAAGTGAAAAGAACTTTGAAGTTTGAAGAAGAGCAGAGTAAAAAAGAGGGTTTAAATTCATTGTCCTGTCTGATCTTCAACAGACCATGCCCTTTATTTTCAATTACGATCAGTTTGATTCATCCCACAGTGTTTGCTGAGAAAATCCAAGTGTTAAACCAAGGTAGACAGTCATGTTTCCTGTAAAATTAAAGGACTGTTCTGCTGGTATTGCCCAGAAGCTATTATCTGTTGATGCAGAAATAAGAGGGCTACTCATGTTATTTACCATTAGAAAGCATCCCTTAACCATTTGCATGCCACATATTTCCTTTGACTACCACTGCACTGCGCACGTGCTCAGGGCTGCCCTCATCACAGCTGACGCTGGTGGACACGATCATTTGGGGCTGGCTAATTGGCTATGGCAACTCCTCAAAATATGGAGCCTCTAATCTTTCTTAAGAAAAGAATGTGGCAATACAGAATGTTCTTCAATTAAAACAATTGCAAAAACATAAGCGACCATAGAAATAAATTTTCCGAAAGAAAATAGGTCTTATAATTATAGATCATGCTTGTGGGTAAATTAAAACCCGTACACTAAATAGGTGCAATGTCTAAGTGATGCCAGCACTGTGTGCCAGAGGTCAAATCTATTCTAAAATAGATCTTACTTTTCCTGAATCATTCCTTTTGCTGTTGTAAAACAGTGGGGATTAGAGGATTCCAGAAAATGACATCTCAGAGTTTCCTCAGTGATGAGTCACCCAGCAGAACCTGGGGCAGGGAGTGGAGCTGTTTACATGAGTTTGGCCACGCATTGAGAGCCTCTCATTTATGATAAGCTAAGATTTAAAGGCCTCTTTTAGAAAGGAAATAGGGAATTTAGTGGGGACCCAGAAGAGAAAAGAAAAAACAGAGATTCTGCTTTTCATAGTTACGAGTAACTGATGGAGATTTGAAACGAGAATAGATGCGAGCAGTCATTAAAGGCAGATAGATGATACTATGAGGACCTGATGCTAACTTGGGATAGTAGGTGAGGAAGAGAAGCTTATTTTGAGGGTGAAATGAATCCTAGCATATCACTGTCTAGTGAATATGTGTCAAGTAAATCATTCAAGTTCGAGAGAATGGATAAGGGCTTGAGGTGGAACATCCAGGGCCCCAAGGTCACAGAGCCCTTGCCGAGTGGAGTTGCTGTAGTGGTGATGGTGCAAGATAGAGTGCCTGGGGGCACACGGACACACTGAGAAATGCCTCCCTCCCCAGGGGCCAGCGAGAGGGCAGATCCCAGGACAGGGTGATGAGCTGCCTGGGACCCAAGCCTAGGGATGCCATTTGGAATCAACTGTGGGTGAGATGATCACCACATTTTAATAGGGCTCATCCAAATGTGTGTAATTTACCCTAGCCAACTCGGCGTGGGATCAGTGACGAAAGGAAAAAGATGAGGGCTTCCCTGGTGGCTTAGTGATAAAGAATCCGCCTGGCAGTGCAGGAGACATGGGTTCAAACCCTGATCTGGGCAGATCCCACGTGCCACGGAGCAATTAAGCTCATGCACCGCAACTATTGAGCGTGTGCTCCAGAGCCAGCGAGCCACAACTGCTGAAGCCCACGTGCCCTAGAGTCCGTGCTCTGTGATGACAAGCCACCACAAGGAGAAGTCTGCACACCACAACTTGGGAGTATTCCCCGCTCGCCGCAACTAGGGAAAAGCCCACGCAACAGTGAAGACCCAGCGCAGTCAAAAACAATAAATAGAATTATTCCTAAAAATAAAAACAATAAAAACTTTAAAAGTTGGATTATCTAGCTAAGACACATGGGATTCGCTTTAGTCAGATTAAGGAAAGAAATCTCCACCTTCTGTGTCAGCCAATTCTATGCTAGAGTCAAAGAGGACCCCTGCCTCAGATGGACTAGAAGATGAGGTCATTCTCCAACTTGGTGACAGTGAGGATGAGGAGAGGAGGGTACCATGTGCTGGGGATGCCCTGTGCAGATGGCAGGGGCCATCCTAGACAGGAGGCTGGAAAGAGACAGCAGTGTAGCAACAGGAAAGGTGAAGTACAAGAGGGAAAGAATTAGGACTGCTTAGGATGCTTACCCTTGCCCAGTCTGGAACCTTCCCTGTAGACATGTTGATGTATTGGATCTGGTCATTCGGCAGCTGGTGGGAAGTGTGAAAGCTCCCAGCAATTTCCAGTGATTACCTCTACCATCACACACCAAGGATGAAAAGAGAATTTATATAAGCAGCATCTTCGTGAACAGAGCAGTGGCCCACAGTAATACTCTTCTTAACTCTACCTCAAGCCTCATAAAAGATATACAGATTGAATTTATGATAGAAATCTTGAAACAGGATGACGTCTTGAGCAGAAGGATGAGTGATACACAAAGTCTTGCCTAACTGCCCCCTATTCAGCTAGGGCCTCTTTCCTGGGATGGTTCTCTAAACCCAATCTCTGAATTTTTACTTTTTCAGTAAGGATTGAATGTCATTTTTTCAGATACAACCCTTGTTGAGATTGTTGCTACTGGCCAGTTTTAAACACTTTAAGTGAAGCCATAACCACAGACTTTTTTGAATGAAATAATCCTTTATGCATAAGTTATGCTTTGTATCACATGACAGTGTTTGCATGAGTACAACTAATGGGTCGAGGGCAGGCCTTTGAGCTAAAGAGTCATCTATAGCCTGATCAGCAGCTTGTGAGTTGGCTGGAGCCAAAATGATACCTGATAAGGTTGTTCCCTAGGTGTTCCAGGCACACTGCAGTCAGATGCTCTCTCTCAGGGACTTTAACTTAAAGAGAGATGGAAAGGAAGAGAACTTGAAGGATGCAGAAGTAAGGTGGTACATAGATGCCTAAGACCTAAGGATGGTAGAGGCTGTCAGTGGCAGCAGAGACAAAATGCTGAGTCACCAAAATGGTGGAATGCTGGGATAGACAGCGAGAGATGTGTCCTGTTGATGGGATGTGGATGTAACCAAAGGACCACCAGATGAGAGCAAGCAAAGTGTATTTACTCTGAGCGTGCTATAGCAAGGGAGTTTGCCACTGCCACTTGCATTTTGGCAGATACTCAAAGGCAGGCAGAGGAGTGGGACAGCTTCACAGTGGAAAACAGGAAGGCTTCAGCTAGGCTCCGATTGGAGGCTATGGCATGGGGAAGCTGTACGGGGGTGAACTGTTCACAGAAGTGGGCCATCCTGTGTAATTGCTTAGAGGTGCACACTTGACTTTCTTAAAGTGGTTTTAAATTGGAAGCAGGGACAAAAATTAGGGAAGCTGTCAGTTATTAATCAGATTCCAGGCGTGTTGGGCTGATTGTTAAAAAGGTTATCATTTAGCTTCCTAAACTGTTGCTGGAGATAGCAACAGGTTCCTGCAAGTGTGATTTTTAGCAGGTGGGTTTCCTGGGTTGTTTATTGCAGACAAGGGCTTGGTTTCCTGGGCAGGTTGCTGCAGGCTGTGGGTCATGGGTCTGTTTTAATAGGTGGTCTGGCCATTGTCCATTTATGTTCCATCTCTCAGGAAATCTTTAGCATTTGTGTCTGAACAGATAATCCGGTTCTCTATAGTATCTGACTCTATGGTTGCTGAGACTGTTCCCTGTATTTTCTGTTTCTGAAATGCTTTCTGTTTCCAAAACTGGGGCTATCTCAGGTTTCACACGAATTCTAGGAAAGCCCTTAGTTCCAGGCAAACCAGGATGGTAGGTCACCTACCTGTATATACTCTATATTAACTGAGTTAATAAGCAAGCATTGGTGGTTTTTAAGTTCTCA
Organism: Bos mutus; assembly: GCF_027580195.1. Taxonomy (NCBI): domain Eukaryota; kingdom Metazoa; phylum Chordata; class Mammalia; order Artiodactyla; family Bovidae; genus Bos; species Bos mutus. The sequence continues at coordinate 24,935,041 of NC_091622.1, read as the reverse complement.
TCATACTCAATATTTCTATCCCTTGAAAAATAAAACAGCCTAGCTAATGCAAGTCAAAATGATATCCTCAGGCTGAATAATCAGAATAGTAAAACGTGCATTAATCTAATATCATTTGCATGTGAGTGTGATAGCACGTGGCCCTAGAAATTAGGAGGCCTGAGTTTGCTGCCAACCAGTTCTGTGACCTTGGACACATCACAGAGGAGCATAATGTTCACCTGTGCGTGTCTGGACACAGTGTACAGATTTGGTTTTGACAATTCCTTCTCTATAGCTTAGGAAATGTTTGAGCTCATATTTTCTCATTTGTTAAATAGAGATTCTAACAATCTAGATTTAAGACCACTGTGAGAAGTCTATGAAAAATAATGTATGTAAAACAGTTGTCCCATTGCCTGGCACATAATATGCTTTAATACATTAATGCACATTGTGAATGTATGTTCTTGCCAATACCTCCTGTTATGGACTGAGTTGTGCCCCCCGCAACCAACTCTCCCCAATTCATATATTGAAGTCCTAGCCCCCACCCCCATAATTCAGAAGGAGACTATTTGAAGATAAAATATTGAAAGAGGTGATTAAATGAAAATGAGGCCATAAAGGGTGCAGCCTCATCCAGTAAGACTGGTGTCCTTATAGGAAGAGATTAGGATACACGCAACTACAGAGGGAAGGTGATGTGAAGACCAGGGAGAAGATGGCCACCTACAAGCCAAGGAGAGAGGGAACCAATTCTGCTGACACTTTGATTGCATACTCACAGCCTCCAGAATCATGGGAAAGTTCATTCTTTTAGCCACCTAGTCCATGTTACTCTGTTATGGTCATCCTAGCAATCTAATATACCTCCTAAAAAGATACCATCCTGATTCAAATAAACAACTTAAGATAGAGTAGCAACATATTGTAATCTGCTATTTGGTTGATTATTGTCTGATCTGATCCATATCTAATTTTTGTACATCACAAGAAAATATAATGCAAAATGTTTCTATTCAAGAGATCTCTGTAGAAAGCAAATGTTTGAATGTTTCAGAATGAGTGAGTTTCCAACCATGTTGACTGAAATTACATTAATTTTGTGCTATATAAATCTCTAAACCACCTCTTGGGATTCGGATTTCAGTTTTTTTCATGAACACCTGATTCCTAATCTCAATAAATGAGAAAACCTGTGTTTCAAAGAGCAGTCTACATGCTCCATGACAAAACAGAGTGTCCACATCACCAGAGGCAGTAAGATGCCTCTAGAAGAGATGGCTGCTACCAAGAAGGATTACCTCTTCGCTATCTGACACCCTCTGTTGCCAGGACTATAGCCTGGCCTGGTGTAGTCTTGTGAATCTTTAGGTACTGATGAGCTCAAGTGCCTGAACAACTACATGGAGGGGTTCTTCCTCCAGGGGACTGCTGTAGAGAGCCAGGGGTGGCCCCTGTCCTGAATCTGTCCCCCTCTGATAGATTAGCTTCTGATAAAGCAACCAGTTAAGGGAGGGCTTAGCTGGCGGCTCATATAGTAAAGAATCTGCCCGCAATGTGGGAGACCCAGATTTGATCCCTGGGTTAGGAAGATCCCTTGGAGATGGGAATGGCAACCCACTCCAGTATTCTTAACTGGAGAATTCCATGGACAGAGGAGCCTGGTGGGCTATAGTCCAAGGGGTTGCACAAGTCGGACACAACTGAGTGGCTAACACTTAAAGGGAGGGCAGACTATTTCAGTGATTCCAATTAAAAAGTCAAGGCTGCAACTTCTTTAGACTTCTCAACCTAAAAGACTTGAATCCTTTTTTTGCACAGGTTATCTGCAAATTCCTGACTGGTTTTCAGAGAGACAAGGGCTGCTCCATTTCTTACATTCCCAGAGGAGCATATGAGCTACTCTCACTGAGGAAACAGCTATTCTCCTGGCTTGGATGTCAATTTCCTTCAAAAAGGCAGGACCAGAGCAAGAGAATAAAATTGAATTAAACATAAAAAACAGGCCATACTACGTCATAACCACAACTAAAGCAAAGTAATACCACAGCAAACATGCTGTAAAACACAGCAAGCACACCCTCTCAAGAAAAACACATGGTAATTTGATGCCTCTCATTTGGAACACACACCAGAGCTTTGAAAAACAAAACAAAACAAAAAAACACCTGAGGAATCCAATCTAATGGAAGTTTAAAAAATAAATAAAACAACAAACAACATGGAGTGTCTAGAAAGGATTTCCCAGCCAAGAATATGGGAGTGGGTTGCCCTTTCCCTCTCCAGGAGACCTTCCCAACCCAGGAATCGAACCCACACCTCCTGTTATCACCTCCATTGGCAGGCAGATTCTTTACCACCAAGCCACCAGGAAAGCCCATCTAGGAAGGAAGAAAATATCAAGCTAGTATATGCAGAGTGCCAAAGCACCCCATTGATTTGAAACTCCAATTTAATCGGTCACCTAAAACCGTATGGGATGCCCTGACCGACTACAGTTTGGGATATTTGTAATATCCACCTCTATGTGACTTCTGAGCTCCATTCCCTTCTGCTCCCCTGATGCTAGCTGAGGAAAAGGAATGACAGTTGAGGCTGGAGGGAGCCTGAATTTCTTCTCAGGCTGTCAGAGAAACAGCTATTACCTTCTAGCAGGGACTGCATTTCAGTCTGAAAATTTTTGTCACAGTGCTCTTTACCTTTTCTCCAGCCTTTCAAATTTGAATTCTATAAATATTTGGGTGTTTTTAATTACTACAGAAGATAGCTATGCTGACTTACTTTTTAAAAATTTTAATTGGAGGGTAATTGCTTTACAATATTTGTCTTGGTTTCTGCCATACAACAATGTGAATCAGCTGTAAGTATACATATGTCCCCTCCCTCTTGACCTCCCACCCCTCTAGGTTGTCACAGTACTGCATTGAAATCCCTGTGTTATACAGTAACTTCCCATTAGCTATCTGTTTTACATATGGTAATGTATATGTTTTACTGCTACTCTCAATTCGTCCCACCCTCTCTAACCCCCTCTGCCCTTGAGTCTGATTTATTTTTAAATAGCCTTTCAAATATTTTGAAGTCAGTGCTATACTCTGAGAATCTTTAGTTTGGGAGATGTTCTGTTCTCCAAGGAGCCCAATGGCAGTTCCCAACCCACCATTACGAAGTTAAGGGAAAGTTGCCTGTGACTTTAAACTCCCAAATTTTTTCTCAAGTGAAAAGGAAGGTTGGTGGTGGGGGTGGAAAGGGTTTAACTCTTTGGTCTTTAGAATGTTCATGCAGCCTACAAAATCCCTACCAGTCTTTTTCCTTTCTCCAGGGACTGTGGCAGTGAAGTGCCAGAATGATACTCTGTGAGCTGCAGCTGGGGGTCTGTCCACTCTTCTAAGCACAACTATAATTTAGAACAGCTTTAATAACCTCCAAAGGTATAATATTAATTCAAATGCAAACTTCTGCTCTCCCAAACACTGAGTCTTTCACGCTTAATTTCTTTCTTGCCTTGTGCATATTGCCATTATTTTAATATGAACCAAGGGCAAAGGATAAAGTTTTCCACCACATCCCTCTACTTGATTAAGTCCTACTCTACACTGAACTCAGAGCCCTCTAACAACCTTGAAGACCCTTCTCCAGGTGGATCTAGTCCCATCCTCTCAAGTGTCTTACAGCACCATGTTTGTCCACCTGTAATAGCACTCAGCACACGAGAAATGCCTCTCAACGCTGGCATACACACTTCTTGAGAAGAGAAACAGTATATGATTCTTCTGTGCATTCTCAGAGCCCAGCACCATCCCTGGAATACAGGGGAAGTAACTCCATATTGAGTTGAATTTTCAAGACTCTATTGAAGTCAAAGACACCTTTGGACACCTCTTTTTTATGAAAACTCATCCATGATCAAGATCTAAAAAATAAAGACAGTCCCAAGATAAGGCTAACACTTGATATTCTGTCTTTGTGACAATTTTCTTTAAAATTATAGAAACAGTCTCAGATCTGTTTGTGCATCCATGGGATTTCCCAGACAAGAATACTGGAGGGGGTTGCCATTTCTTCCTCCATGGAATCTTCCCAACCCAAGATTGAACCCACATCTCCTGCATTAGTAGGCAGATTATTTACCACTGAGCCACCTGGGAGGCTTATCAGAGTCATTGTCCTTGGGATTCATAAAAATTATTGAGGGAAGAGCTGATGTCAAGATCCTTGTAACTCTGAGAGTTACAGTTATTAAAGGGAGAGCTGAAGTATGTTAAGGACCTTCTGAGTTCTCTTTCTATTTCATGAAGAAGGGCAAGATTCAAAAAGAATTAAATCAATTTTTGCCTTGTATGCTTATCTCCATGATCATGAAATTTTCACAGTCAAAAATATTAGTGACACTTGAAAAGAGTTTATTATTTTAGAGTTAGACCATGTCTTTTTTTTTTAACATATTAAAACTTCACTCAATAAAAATGTACAATTTACTATCTTCTGGGCACAATGATAGACACTGAGATTGCAGCCATCACTAATCTTGTCCTACTCAAAATCCAATTGTCTTGCCCCCTACTTCCTTATTAATTTTGTTCAAGGTAACAGTGTGCTGGGGTTTCCCTGGTGGCTCAGTGGTAAAGAATCCACCTGCCAGTGCAGGAGATGTGGGTTCGATCCCTGGGTCGAGAAGATCCCCTGAAGAAGGAAATGGAAACCCACTCCAGTATTCTTGCCTGGAGAATTCTATGGACAGAGGCGCCTGGTGGGTTACAGTCCATGGGGTTGCAAAGAGTCAGACACAGCTGAGTAACCAAACAACAACAACAACGTGTTGAACTGAAAGTCTCAGCTTTGTGAAGTCTCAGAATTAAGTGTGGCAGAGTCACACCATCATGAACAATAAAATATAAACTAAAGGTTTCTGGGAGATCATCTTTATGCTCTTAAGTCATTTGGGGGCCAATTCTTTGTTACTTGCAGCTGAGTGAAGTTCTGACAATATAGCCAGGCAAGCCCAGTTGAAGAGTGGCAGTTATCTGCCGGAAGAATGATGGGGCTTAAATGTTGATGTCTCATATCCTGAGCCTTTTATCTCCCGACCAACCTGAAATCTTCTCTGTGGGTGGATGAATGAGAAGAATTGAGGAAATACATCTTCCTCTGTTTTAGGGAAGGAAGAGGATTATGGGCCCATATGATTACCATTAGGCCAAAGACACAGTGTGGGTGTTTGTTGCAAAGTAGCCATGTGTGAATGGCTGTGTTCTGGGGAGGGGTAAAGAAATAAAGTTCAAAATGAAGGTCAGTTCCCATTGTGCTATGAAACACCTCCAGGGCAGCAATCTGGCCCTTCCCAGGGAGGCAATATGATCTTTACAGGAGGATGTGTGTGTTTGTAGTCGCTCAGTCACGTCCAACACTTAGAGACCCTGTGAACGATAGCCCTCCAGGCTCCTCTGTCCATGGAATTCTCCAGGCAAGAATACTGGAGTGGGTTGCCATTCCCTTCTCAAGGGGTTCTTCCCAGTCCAGGGATTGAACCCAGCTCTCCTTCATTGCTGGCAGATTCTTTACCATCTGAGCCACCAGGGAAGTCCACAGGAGGATACAGAAGGCATTTATTTCTTATTTCTCTAAATCCAGATTTCCTTATAGACACTGTTACCGATGCCCTTTGAGAGAAGGTGGTCTGGGACAAGAATTTCCTTCTTAGCAAACAAATTGTAGCTGAAAGTCAAACCCCCTGGTAGAGGGGATTTAGAGGAGGGGATTGATGTTAAATGAAATGAAATGGAGTGACACGACTACATTTCCTGCCTCTCCTTTGAAGTCACCTCGGTGCTTAGATCATCTTTGTAACAATCATTTACTTTTGCCTGGAGAAGCAAAGTCCCACTGTTACAGGTAAATATAGAAAGACACTGGAAACGCAGGCCTTTGAGGAGCCAGGATCCTCTATAGGAAGCCACCTCATCCCGATGACAAAGAGATAATAAAGCGACTCCAGCTGGCCTGATGGGTGTTTAGGAACTCAAACAGCTGCTTCCGGATGGAGCATTCCCACCTTTCACAGTCTTTCAGCGGAAACAGTTATTGGCTCACTTGTGGGATAGAAAATCTTTCCAATTAAGCATAAAGGCACAAGATGAGAGCTGGCAAAGTCTCCCGGAGGGGTCCACCTCACATGGCAACCTGAGTCCCTGCTGAGGACAAGGGTGCCTCTATGCACATCAGATGCTGTGGTCGCAGACAAGGGACCAGGGTGCTGAGGATGGAGTCCTGCTCACTTTTTCTGTATTATGTCATTTCTGGTGTTGGAGTCTTTAATAATTTTTTCAATCATAACCATAAATCCTTTCTGAGCAGCTATATGTGTATGTATGTGTGTGGGGGGGGTGCATTTGTCCTGTATGTTTGGAGAGAAAGGAAAATGAGAAGGAAGAAAAAGCCTCTTTCTCCCTGGAGACTGACATATTTGCAATCATCATATGAGATGTTTATAAATAAATATATTTACAGTATTTTCTGAATGGCTCAGATATAAGAAACATAAAGAAGAAATGATTGGACTAAATAAAAAGTCCTAGGAAAGGGTCTTGCTACTTACAGAGCAGGCTTTTTTTTTTTCTCTCCATCACCTGCCTACCCGGTCTGGCCAATTCATGTTGCCAAGGCCAGTGACTCAGCAGAGAGTGCCTCCAGCAGCTACTGAATGACACCCTGCCAGCTGCAGCTGTGGTCTCTCCACTCTTCTAAGAGTGACCGGTGAGGTGTCGTGTCTTTGTTCTTCCTGTTTCCGTTTTGACATGCATGTCCACCACTGCGTGCATTTTCTGTATGTTTCTACATTGTCTCCTTATTATAAAGTACCCCAGTAAAGTGCTGCTAGAGAGACCTCCTGCAGTCTTCAGTCTCAAGTCTGCAATTTTCCGATCCGACTTGGCCTTTAGAACAGTTGGATAGCTCCAACCCCTGGCAAACATTGCTTGGAGCTGTGCACTGGGGGTGTGTTGCTTTATGACACGGTTAAGTGAAAGCATATGCTTTCCTCTGTGTTGGCTTTCTCTGTGCTCAGAGCAGCAATCAGCCCAATCAGGTTAACCCTGATGAAGCAGATGAGAAAACCCAAGGCTTCTTATTGTTATTGAGAAAAGCCCATGTTCAGTTTCTTTGATCTCTTTAGGGGAGTTTACCTTTTATCTGGAGACTAGGAATTTCCCTCCATGTTAAAAATCACAGATTTGCCATTAGATGGAGCTCAATGAAAGAAAGAATAGAGAATGGGCTATTTCTGTGTTAGAAAGAGATTTTTCCTGGGAATAGTATTAGAAGTGTGAAGGGGGCAAGTTTCACTCTGGTATATGGTTTTACAGGGGAAACCTCCTCAGTAATGTAAACTCAGCAGATATCTGTCTGACATTAATGTCATCAGTGCAAACCCACGAGCATGAACATCAGAGAGGAAACTGTTAAATGTGAAATATAAGGCCCTAGGAAATGATATCAAACCTAATAGAATAATCTAGTTTATATGACAGGGTGTAGTGTATATGAGTAAACACAGAGTCCTCATAATTTATAAAGTGAAGTCTATCTACATGTGTGCTCATGTTCAGTCAGACTCTCTGTGACCCCATGAACTGTAGCTTGCCAGGCTCCTCTGTCCATGGAATTTTCTAGGCAAGAATACTGGCACGGTTTGCCATTTCTTACTCCAGGGGATTCTTTCCAACCCAAGGATCGAACCCATGACTCTTTCATCTCCTGCATTGGCAGGTGGATTCTTTACCCGAGTGCCACCATCTAGCTCACCCCACCTCCGTGCTTCTCAGTTAACCACACTACCGTCTCCCCCAAAAAAGGAGAAAACTAGAGTCAAAGAGACATGCAGCCTGAAAAGAGAAAGGTCACTGAGTGTTCACGGTTAAAAGCCAGTTTCCAGTCTGGTTCTTTGTGCTAGGGGGCATGATGGCTGAGCCAACTGCCCAACCAGGAAAGATTATTCTCTTTGCTTTGCGGATAGGGCCAAATCAGGACGTACAGGATCCTATGTAATAAGGAAAATGTGTATGTCATGGGAAAAATACAGCATTTCTGAGGGACATGGAGTGTAAAAAAAAAACAAAAACCTCAAAGGGTTTTCTTAATACCAAGCCAGTAATATAATTTAATTGTATCATAACCATTTATATCACATTGAGTGACACTGGGAATTTGTGAAGGACATTTCATCTAAACACTTCTGTGTGATGATATTTTACATTACCATGAGCTTAAAACACCAAGGGAAAGAAAATAAAAATAAATCATGTCACTTATTTGTTTGTACCCACACTAAAACATCATACTATAAGCATTTAAAAGGTGAATTTGGTTCTATGAACTGATCTGTACCGATCAGTTTTTGAAAAAAGTCATTTTCCTTCTCTTTTCTCATACACACAGGTGCAATTCTTCTCTTCATGCAGGGATGGACTATTTTTCCTTTTCTTTCTTCCTGTCTGCATCACTTGACATGTCATAATAGATGTGCCTTTAAAACTTTTACAAATCAAAATGTTTTTAATTGCTATAGATAGTCTACTACGCTTTGGAGAAGGGCATGGCAATCCACTCCAGTGTTCCTGCCTGGAGAATCCCATGGACAGAGAAGCCCGGCGGGCTACAGTCCATGTGTCACAAAGAGTTGGACATGACTGAGTGCCTAATGCAATGCAAGTCTACTACACTTTGGGCTTCCCTGGTAGCTCAGCTGGCAAAGAATCTGCCTACAGTTCAGGAGACCCTGGTTTGATTCCTGGGTTAGGAAGATATGCTGGAGAAGGGATAGGCTACCCACTCCACTGTTCTTGGGCTTCCCTGGTGGCTCAGCTGGAAAAGAATCTGCCTGCAATGAAGGAGACCTGGGTTCGATTACACTATTAGAAATAATTTCAGAGAAAAAAAACATCTTTTAGGAGGTAAGTAATTAAACTGTTGTAAATCTTTTCTTATAAAAAGTTCATACTCCACAGTGTAATAGATTGTGGTGCTCTCTTCATATATGGCAGGTGTTCCCAGCTTGGCCAACTAGCTCTTGTTTTCTAGAAAGATGTCTGAGAGGTTCTCAAAGATTCCAAAGGTCTAGCCTCCTTTCCTAGACTTCCAATGACAACCTCACATGCCTTCATTTACCTCCTGATTTCCACTCTAAGAGTCTCCAGGAAGATATTTTCTTCCAAAGAATCAAGGAAGAAATCTCAAGGGGCTGAAAGCAAGATGCAAGATTAGGAAGAAGACAAAAAAGCATAATTAAGTGTCATGGCACTAGTCTGTGATTCAACATTAGGCTTATAAGTGAGTTCAGTTCAGTCACTCTGTCGTCCAACTTGTTGCGACCCCATGAACCGCAGCATGCCAGGCCTCCCTGTCCATCACCAACTCCTGGAGTCCACCCAAACCCATGTCCATTGAGTTGGTGATGCCATCCAACTATCTCATCCTCTGTCGTCCCCTTCTCCTCCTGCCCTCAATCTTTCCCAGCATAAGGGTCTTTTCCAATGAGTCAGCTCTTTGTATCAGGTGGCCAAAGTATTGGAGTTTCAGCTTCAACATCAGTCCTTCCAATGAACACCCAGGACTGATCTGCTTTAGGATGGACTGGTTGGATCTCCTTGCAGTCCAAGGGACTCGCAAGAGTCTTCTCCAACACCACAGTTCAAAAGCATCAATTCTTCAGTGCTCAGCTTTCTTTATAGTCCAACTCTCACATCCATACATGATCACTGGAAAAACCATAGACTTGACTAGATGGACCTTTGTTGACAAAGTAATGTCTCTGCCTTTTAATATGCTATCTAGGTTGGTTATAACTTTACTTCCAAGGAGTGTCTTATAATTTCATGGCTACAATCAATATCTGCAGTGATTTTGGAGCCCTCAAAAATAAAGTCAGCCACTGTTTCCCCTGTTTCCCCATTTATGTGCCATAAAGTGATGGGACCAGATACCATGATCTTGGTTTTCTGAATGTTGAACTTTAAGCCAACTTTTTCACTCTCCTCTTTCACTTTCATCAAGAGGCTTTTTAGTTCTTCTTTACTTTCTGCCATAAGGGTGGTGTCATCTGCATATCTGAGGTTATTGATATCTCTCCCAGCAATCTTGATTCCAGCTTGTGCTTCATCCAGCCCAGCATTTCTCATGATGTACTCTGCATATGAGTTAAATAAGCAGGGTGACAATATACAGCCTTGACGTACTCCTTTTCCTATTTGGAACCAGTCTGTTGTTCCATGTCCAGTTCTAACTGTTGCTTCCTGACCTGCATACAGGTTTCTCAAGAGGCAGGTCAGGTGGTCTGGTCTTCCCATCTCTTTCAGAATTTTCCACAGTTTATTGTGATCCACACAGTCAAAGGCTTTGGCATAGTCAACAAAGCAGAAATAGATGTTTTTCTGGAACTCTCTTGCTTTTTCCATGATCCAGCAAATGTTGGCAATTTGATCTCTGGTTCCTCTGCCTTTTCTAAAACCAGCTTGAACATCTGGAATTTCACAGTTCAGGTATTGCTGAAGCCTGGCTTGGAGAATTTTAAGCATTACTTTACTAGCGTGTGAGATGAGTGCAATTGTATCAGTGAGTACCTGGATTAATTTGGATTCCTATTCCTGCATTTACCCCCTTTAAAAAAGAAAAAATATATGTATGTATAGAGAGAGATGCCCCAAGACTCAGTGACTGACTGGGAAATGAGAGGGGGAAAAGGGATCAGAAGGATGCGGGGTTCCTGACGTGGATCACCAGTGGGTAATGGGCCCTTCACTGTGCTCACTATGGGCATTTCTACAAGTTCAGTGCTAGACTGGTAAGTGCAGAACACATCTGTCTGCACTGGGTAAAAGACAGTGTTATAGAGAATGGCAGGACTAGGGCTATATTTATATAATGTTTTGTAGTTCTCAAAGTATTTTCAAAATCACTATCTCTTCTGACACAGCAATCTGACAAAGTATGCAGGTTAGTTATCAATAGCCTTGTTTTAGAGATAAGAAAACTGAGGCCCCAAATGCTGAATGATTTTCCAGAGGTCACAGGGGAAGTAGGTGGTAGGGTGGGGCTTGACCTTTAGTCTGCTGACTCCAAATCTTCAGGGCACTGAATTTAGTATTTAATTATTTTTCATAACTTCATGAGTGTTAGGTTGCTGGTTTGCAATTAGAGTATAAATTCTCTGAAGCAGAGGATGATAGTGTGTATGTGGTCCTGGAGTTTCTTGATCTTAGCCACAGGTTGTCCTGTGCATTATAGGGTGTTAGGTAGCAATCCTGGCCTCTACCCACTAGACCACTAAGGCCAGTAGTGTTCTCCAAGCTGTGGAAAGTAAATATGCAAGCAGGCATTCCAAATATTCCCTGGAGGGCAGATCATCCCAGTTGAAAATCAGTGATTTAGTCACTTCGCAGTCCTAAGCACAGAGGAGAAACCCAGTAAATTTCTAGTGATTGACTGAAAGCTTACACGCATTCTGAAATGCTTTTAAAAGAAACCAGTCCGACAGTGAAGTTAAGATGGTGTGTAAGGTCAAGGACATTGCCTGTTTTAGAGTTTGGAACGGTGCCTAACAAATCAGGAAGGCTGTGGTGGCGACTGTGCTTGTGCTGATCAGCAGATTAGTTTTATAGGGATCAATTTGGGAAGAAAAGAGGGACATTGTTTCTCTCATACATAGGTATGTGCACAAGGCTGCGTCTCCCTGCACGTGGCAATAGCGAGTCTTGAGCACAGGATGCACTCATGTATATTTCATTTGTTTAGAAATCCCAGCCACCATAGAGGAGCTCATTAAAGGGCTGTGAGTAGAAGGAGCCCAGGATTTGAGCACCTTGGAAGTGGAGTCTATTTCTATCTCTGCTGCTAACCGAGTAGTAAGACCTTTGGCAGGTTACTGCCAGTCTCTGAACTCAGAGTCCTCATTCACAAAATGAGGTTGGAATGTATTTTCTCATAGGCTTCCCAGGTGGTGCAGTGGTAAAAATCTGCCTGCCAATGCAGGAGATACAAGAGCTTCAGGTTTGATCCTGAGTTGGGAAGATCCTCTGGAGAAGGAAATGGCAACCCACTCAAGTATTCCTGCCTAGAGAATTCCATGGACAAAGGAGGCTGGTGGGCTACAGTCGTGGGATCATAAAGAGTTGGACACGATTGAGCGACTGAGCACCCATGCACCTTCCAATATAAACATTTACTGATGATTCCATGATAACAGGTTCTTGATCTTCTATCTGCAAACCTGGATATTGCGTGTGTTCTTGAATTCAAGTGTTTCTGTTTTTCAAAGGTAATAAAGGGCATAAAATGTTTTAAATAACACTTTCAAGGGGGCTGAGGCAGCACTCTCCAATCAAACACATTAATGTTTCTGCAGTAAAATGTTTGGCTGTTCACACTTGGTGAAATAAATGAATATAATGAACAGCCTCACTTAAGTTCAGGTAAGATTTTGTTGCCAAACAAGTTTGCCACAAATACAAACAAACAAACACTCTTTTGGTTTTTACACCGCTTTTAAAGTCAGAATTGTGGGTATGTAATCATAGGAGTGCAAGTCACTCAGTTGTGTCTGACTCTTTGCAACCTCATGGACTATACAGTCCATGGAATTCTCTAGGCCAGAATACTGGAGTGGGTAGCCTTTCCCTTCTCCAGGGGATCTTCCCAACCCAGAGATCGAACCCAGGTCTCCCACATTGCAGGTGGATTCTTTACCAGCTGAGCCACAAGGGAAGACTGTGTAATCATGTATATGTACTCAATTCTGATTAATGATAATTCATTAATAAATCAAGTTATAGGTAAGTAAAATCTGCAAAATAAGCATAAGAACACTTTTTAACCCTTTGGGAGATAATTTTATTTAAAAAAATAAAAGGTCTTTTCTTAATATTTATTCTTCTGGCTTCCGAATTTCAAAGTTAACACAATCGGCTTTTTTTTCAGGCCTTAATTTTGATTTTAACATTTAATTATAATGCAAAATTTATTATCCCAGGTAATGTGTATGGGACGGAGACGGCAATAGCAACCTACTCCAGTACTCTTGCCTGGAAAAGCCCATGGGTGGAGGAGCCTGGTAGGCTGCAGTCCATGGGATCGTGAAGAGTAAGACATGACTGAGCGACTTCACTTTCACTTTTCACTTTCATGCATTGGAGAAGGAAATGGCAACCCACTCCAGTGTTCTTGCCTGGAGAATCCCAGGGATGGGGGAGCCTGGTGGGCTTCCGTCTATGGGGTCGCACAGAGTCGGACATGACTGAAGCAACTTAGCAGCAGCACCAGCAGCAATGTGTATGAGAAAAGTATAGATGGAAAATGAAATGAATTCTTTTCCCTTAGTTTTACATATAATGAATTTAATGAAAAGAATAACTGAATGAAAACTTACCAAAATAAAGACAACACAATTTAACAAATAAAATAAATAAAGTATTATTGTTTTATTTATATTAATTAGGGTCATGTCAACCTGCAGCTTGGAAAAAGGAAAAGGGAACAGAATTCGGTGAATATCATTCCCATGGCAGTGCTATGAGAAGGCTCAGGTGGGTTGGACGTGAGTCTCACCCTGTGGAGCTCTGTTTCCCAAATGACTATTAATAGTACTGCCGACCATGGCACCTTCCCTCCCCCACTCAGCACTTGCTGTCACGCATTAGTAGTACTCCACCACAGGAAAAGCACCTCTGAACCAAATACACTAAGAAGTACCAAGAAGAGCATGAGTGCTCATGACACTGACAGGTAAACTAAGGGAGGCGATGAGCCAGCAGTAAAGACTCATGTAGTCTTTCCATCAGGAGTTGAGAGCAGAATACAAGTGTCTTGCACTTTCTATGAGCAGCCAAGTTTGAAGCTGAAACTTTACACATTTCAAGCCATAGAGAAATGAAAGACAGAAAGTGTTGGGAAAGGGACAGAGGGAGGAAGACAAAGAGGCAGGGAAGAGTTTGTGAAATAGTGTTGGTTATGGAAATTTTCCATGCATATCTGCCATTTAAGTCGTCCGTTTCATCACATTCATGACTCTGCTGCTGATGCTGATAAACGTCTATCAGTGTGCACGGCTTGGGGAGTACAGTGAGGAACAAGGCATTTGAAACTTAGAGCTTGGTGACGTAAACAGACAATAAACAAGTAAGAAAAATGATTTCAGATAAATGCTGTGAAGGAGAACAACTGAGTAACCGAATGGCACTTACCTTGTATGGGATACTTCTGATGGGATTTTTCAGTGGAGGCCTTTCTAGGAGGTGTTAGAAAAAGGAGAGCAAGTCGGCCCTGGGAGGCACTCCCGGTGCCAAAGCCAGAACACAGGAGTACAGGAAAGTGCGCGGAAGAGGCGGGAGGTGGGGGGACGAAGGGGCAGAAGAGGCAGGGTCCAGGCTGCAGGACCTGTAAGTCACAGTGAGGAGGCTGTGCTTTATGGCAGGGACAAGGAGAAGGCCCTGAAGGGCTTCAGCAAAGGACAGGTGATCTGGTTTATATTTTAAAACAAACATGCCAGCTGTCTTGAAAAGGGGCACGGGTGAAACTGAGAGCACTAGTTAAAAGGCTAATGTGGATGAGGATGTTGCAAAAATGTAAGAACGCTCTAATCCCCTAAGACTAAGGGCTAGTTGATGAGAGGATGAGATATTACCTTTTCACATCATTGTCTTCCAAGCTTATAATTTGTGTAAGTTTTACACGTATCTATTTATGTTGTCGACTTGAAAGGTCTGTATGATTAAAAAACATATATTTCTTGGCATGGATGCTTTTTTTATATTCCAAATATGGACAAGACATCCACAAAGACCATCTTGTTAAAGACCTAAGCATTCACACCATCATCAGATGAACAACTCCTCTTTAACTTGTCCAGCTCCCGTAGGATATTAAAGACTTACATTATATTTCCTTTCAACCCTTACCTTCCTAGGTTGAGAAATATCTGACTCATATAGATGCCCCTTTATTATTGTAGCTATTTTCAGTCCTCTTGCCTCTCTTTTTTCAATTGACTAGTGGATTTTCTTGAGGTGTAGAATTAGCCCTGCATCTGAAAAGCCAAACGTGAATCCTGTGTTTTATTGTGTTTCCTTTAGAGCAAAATTGTACCTTGTTTCAGCATTTGTATTATGCTTCAGTGGGTCAGAAGTTTGTTCCAGCTCAGAACCGTGAAAGGTAAGGGGATCAGCTTTATTTAGTATAATGCAGGCATGAGTACAGGAGATGAGTCATCGAGGGCCATCTTGGAGGCCTCCTACCACACACAGGACAGTAACTAGAACAGGGAAGGGCCTACGGGGGAGGAGTACATCATGGAACCAAACACACCACACGGAGACCAACTACTGTCCTTCAGGGGACAACCCACTTGTCAGATGCAGCATTTGGAAGGGATGGCAGCCATGTCACATCTAGAATGTAGAGGGCCACGCATGTAGTATCACAAGGGCTCAGATCAGGCATCAAAACATGGCCATGATTCATGTCAGAGCAGGAAGTATTTGATTCAAATGGGCATGGAGCAGCATCTGGGAAAATAGTTATCATTC
Organism: Bos mutus; assembly: GCF_027580195.1. Taxonomy (NCBI): domain Eukaryota; kingdom Metazoa; phylum Chordata; class Mammalia; order Artiodactyla; family Bovidae; genus Bos; species Bos mutus. Next base: position 24,919,487 of record NC_091622.1, on the reverse strand, counting down.
ACTTATTTAGTAAATGTTTACTGAAGAACTATGAGCGAGACAGCAAAAGAAACACAGATATAAAGAACAGACTGTTTGATTCTGTCAGAGAAGGCAAGGGTGGAATGATTTGAGAGAATAGCATTGAAACATGTATATTATCATATGTGAAACAGATCACCAGTCCAGGTTCGATGCATGAGACAGGGTGCTCAGGGCTGGTGCACTGGGATGACCCTGAGGGATGGGATGGAGAGGGAGGTGGGAAGGGGGTTCAGGATGGGGTACACATGTACACCCATGGCTGATTCATGTGAGTGTATGGCACAGACCACTACAATATTGTAAAGTAATTAGCCTCCAATTAAAAGGAAAAAAAAAATAAAGTAATTGAATTAAAAAAAAAAGAACTATGGGCACTAAGGCTACAGTGTGAAGATTGACTCCCTGACATCATGGCACTCAGAATTCAGGAACAACTGTGTCTAAGTGAAAAGGTCACTACAATGTGAGGAGGTCTGTGACAGAACACAGGGTGGTGGGGATTTCTTAAGGGGAACATTTGACCAAGAATTAAAAATCAAGAGGGGTGAAAAGAAGAAGTAACAATGGCACGAAAGAAAGAAAGAGTTAAGAAAGAGTTGGAAGTGAAACTTCTCTCTTGCCAGGAGAAGAGCAGCTTCTCAGAAACCCATCTTTCTTTCACTTAAGAAAGAGTTGGAAGTGGAAGACAGGGAAGCAGAGAATATTCCAGACCATGAGTTATAGCACTGGGAACAGAGATGACCCTGGAGCAAGAAAGAACCAGTCCCCCAAAGCAGCCGAAAGGTGTCTAGAGCTATGCATGCCACACTGAGGCAGCAATATTGACAAGGGAGTAGCAACCCAGTGCAGGGTTTCAGATGGGGCAACGGGGTAGGACCGCAACCTCAGGAGGCAGGAAAGCTCAAAGAGAGGGAAAGGAAGGCGCAGCCCTGGAGTCCTCCAGACAGGAATCATGAGGCTAGAATAGTATCGGGCGGGAGGTCTAGCCAACGTGGGTAGCATCTAAGATGGGAGGTCTCTCGTTTGTTCATATCAGACGCGGTCATTTTCATGAAAGTGACCGGCACAAAGAGGACCAGGAGAGGCAGGGAGGGACCCTGAGAGGCGAGGTGGAGCAGGAGCTGAGAGGATGAGGCAGTAGATGGGCAGAGGAGACCTCAGACAAGAGTATCAAGAAGCTAATGCCAGAGTGAAGGAGCTGAGAGGATGAGGCAGTAGATGGGCAGAGGAGACCTCAGACAAGAGTATCAAGAAGCTAATGCCAGAGTGAAGACGAAGCAAGTAAGTGTCAGGAGCTAACCTCACAACGTCTGGACAAACATCCCTTCATACCGAGCCCCAAGCTTCTTGCCAGAAGAGTAGGTTCTCAGAAAGCATCTCAGACCACACAAGATGAGTAAGGGGAAAAAGTCTGCTTGAAATTAACTTTGCAAAGCAAGGCGGAAATGGTGATATCCCTGGTGCCTAAAGTCAGAGCAGACCTGGGGTAGTAAGACTGGATGCCACTGCCTCCATGAAATCAGAGATCTGCAGAACAGACTGGGAGACTGCATGGACTGAGCTTTCAACGAGGGTCCATCAGTGGTCCTGATGGTGGAGAAAATAAGCAGGACCCAGCATACAATAGTTCCTGACCCACAGAAAGTGTGAGGCTGTGCGTTATTTCTTAAACTTTAGTCTGCATCAAAATAATGTGAATCCTTGCTAAAATACAGGTTTCTAGGGCTCACCTCTAGGCATGCCAATCCAGCTGAGCAGGAGTGAAATGCAGTGTCAGTCTGGAGAGGGAATGGCTACCAACTCCATCATATTTTTTATGTTTTAGTGTTTTATGAAGACTTGTGGGTAATTCTGAGGCCAAGAAGGGGCAGATCACGCTTTGAAAACAGTTATTTGGAACTTGAAATTTAGCCTAATGGCTAAGAGTGTGGGCTTCATAGCAAGGCTGCATAGATATCAATGCCCAGCTCTGTCACTGCCCACAGACTCCCAGAAGGTCAGCCTATGCCTCAGTTTTCTCAGCTGTAAAAGGGGGTGATGATACCTACCTGACTGGGTGGTTGCAGAGATTAGACAAGTTAATGAATGTAAAGTACAGCACCTAGTACAGTTTGAATTCTTAATGTTAGCAATTAGCTGCAAACTTACACAAAAGTGCTGGAAAACCTGTTTAGCAAAATTTACATGTGAAATTTCAAGCCTCATGGATTTTTGTAGGCCTCAAGATTTCTGGTACAAGAAGAAAGAATAAAATTTGCATCAATGTCCATTTCTGTCTCCACTGATCGGTCAAATATGTTATTCCTTTCTGCCTGTCCTGAAACTCCTGAACTCAGTACAATTATTTAAAAATGTTAAAAATGAGAGGAAGTCAGAAACAGTATTGGAAATACTGATCAAATAGTGTAAAGATGATTATCATTTTTGTGATATGCTTCTTCCCTGCCGCATTCGAACGGCGATGTGTGTGATGAGCTCTGATTGGGCCGCATCTTTTCACCCGACCACCCGTCATACTGCTCAGTGGGCGACACCAAGCACTTGCCAAACTCACTCTGCCCTGATGCTTAAGTACTCAGATATCATAATTCAGCCCAGCCCTCTGATTTGCTACGATGAAGACAAGGTTGATGACAATTTCCACCTGCATAATTCTCAGCCATTTCCTCTGTAGAGATATAAGGCAAGTCATACTGTCCCTACCCACTCCAGTACTCCTGCCTGGAAAATCCCATGGGTGGAAGAGCCTGGTGGGCTGCAGTCCATGGGGTCGTGAAGAGTAAGACATGGCTGAGCGACTTCACTTTCACTTTTCACTTTCATGCATTGGAGAAGGAAATGGCAACCCACTCCAGTGTTCTTGCCTGGAGAATCCCAGGGACGGGGGAGCCTGGTGGGCTGCCGTCTGTGGGGTCACACAGAGTCGGACACGACTGAAGTGACTTAGCAGCAGCAGCATACTGTCCCTATTCTTATAAATGAGGAAGCTGGAGCCCAAAAAAATATATGTGGCTGATGAAAAGGATAGTCAGGATTCAAGCCCAGGCCTTCAAATGCAGTCTAGTCTTAAATATATATATCTATTAATCTGTCTTTCTATAGAATAAAAAGAGAGGCCATTAAAAATAACATTATACATAGAGATTAGAGTAGGACTTCAAAAAAAAAAATGAAAGAGAAGGAAAGCAATACAGTAAATTATGCACATGAGGAATAATAAGCTAGTGATACAGTCTAAATGTTTAGGTACCCTCACTTGAGTGCATTTGTATGACATGATTAAGATATATATATATATATATATATATATATATATATATATATATATAATCTATACCTATAAAATGATTTTTAGCTGTACAGTTATTTAGAAGTAAACTTCATGAATACAGTTGTTCAAGTTAAAGTAATACGATACAAGGGGAAGGGAATATTTGATGGTTGTAAGATGATTCTGATAGAAAATTTTCATACCTGCTTTTGAGAATGTGTAGGAGAACCATACTCAGTTCTGTTTATTGAGCACCTACTCTGTACTAGGAATTTTGAAGAGGTGATTTCATGTAGATCTGAAAACAAACAAAAGAGCTAGGAGTTGGCTTCCACATTTAACGGAACAGCAGCTGAGACTCATGGTAGTTTGTCCACTAGGCTGGGACTTGTGATGATGGGGTGAGTTGTTATTTGAAGCCTGTGTGTCTGACTCCAGTCCACAGTCTTGCTTCAACACCAGCTACTGCAAATGAACAGAACTAAAAGGATTCTCATTTCTTTCTCTTCTGATTCCTTAAGGCTGAGTCTGTTAAAATCTATTCTCCTTCATAGACATTTCTCCCAAATCTGCTTCTTCTTATTTCTCTCTGTGTCTCCCCTGGCATTCATCCCAATTAGTCAGGCTTGATGCTTTTCTTCCATCCATCCCCCATCCAATCTGCTTGCAAGTTCTGGCAATTCTAACCTTGTCTTCATTTTCACATCACTCCCCTGTCTCTGCCTGACAGAAACCACCTACTGCAATGCTGCCCTATTTCTAGCTTACTAGGTTGAAGTAACCCCTCAAATGGCTCCCAATGATCCCTGCCTGCTGATATTTACACCATTGAATAATCCCCTCCACCTGCATGTGCCCTGGGCTTGGCAACTCACTTTGAATGAATAGAATAACATAGTAAACAGAATATGGCACGTGGGTGGGAAATCACTTCTGTGATTAGGTTACACAAAAGACTGGTTTCCATTCTGCTTGCCCTTTCTTGCTCTCTCCCACTGGCTTTGATGGACGCTGGCTGCCATGTTATGAGTTGCCCTATGGAAAGGCTCTTGGGCTTCCCTGGTGGCTCAGAGGTAAGGAAACCGTCTGCAATGCAGGAGATGCTGGTTTGATCCCTGGGTTGGGAAAATCCCCTGGAGAAGGGCATGACAACCCACTCCAGTATTCTTCCCTGGAGAATCCCATGGACAGAGGAGACTGGACGGCTACCGTCCATGGCACCACAAAGAGTCAACATGATTTAGCAACTGAAACAAGAACAATGGAAAGGCTCACAGGGGTGGGGGAATAAAGGAGGTTTCTGTGCCAATGGCATCAAGGAACTAGGATTCCCAGTCCACATGCCTATGAAGAGCTGAATCCTGCCTGTAACTCCATCCAGATTTTGGAGCTACAGAAACTATGAGACAAAGAACACTTACTCATTTAAAATGCTACATTTTGAGATAATCCGTCATGTAGCAATAGAGAGCCAGTACCCAATCCAGGAATAGCATTGTTAGTTTTTCTGCTGCCAAATTAAACTTTCTGAAATAAAGGTCTGATTCTGTCATTCCCGTGACTTCTCATTTGCCTCTAGAAAATACCTAAGCCTCTCAACTTGGCAATGATGCTGCTTTATCACCAAGTCCCAGTATACCAGTTAATAATTGATTAGGGATTAGTTGAAGGCAATACTGTATAATTCAGTTATCAACCGAGGCTGCTCTGTTCCCTAAAAGCTGAATAAGATTGATTCCAACCACTACTACACAACTTTGCAGAAGATTCAACATCCTTCCCAAGGTTCCTACCAATTCTTGGTGGGTTTTTGTTCCCACAATTACCTCTGGCTTCATTTCACCTTTGCTGAGTTAAGTCAGGGTAAGTGTTCAACTCTGCGACTCATGTCCAACTCTTTGCAACTCTATGGACTGTAGTCTGACAGTCTCCTCTGTCCATGAAATTCTCCCGGCAAGAATATTGGAGTGGGTTGCCATTCCCTTCTCCAGGGGATCTTCCCAACCCAGGGATCAAACCCAGGTCTCCTGAATTGCAGGCATATTCTTAACCATTTGAGCCACAGGGAAGCCCCATGGATTACCTCTCCATCCCTCACCTGTTACTGTTCCACATCATGTCAGCCCAGATGTGAAACTCAGTCCCTTTCCTTGACATACACACACACACACACACACAACCATACCCTTATACAACACTGTTGTGTGAAGCAGAGTTTACCAAATTTCAAGGATTTGCTTCACAGCTCAAATAACTTGAATACTAGACATCACTATTAAAATATATTTGGAAGGCAGAAAATAAAATATAAATTAATTTTGGTTTATATTTGCATAAACACTGGAAAGAAATACTAGGAAGTAAAAAAGGAATTGCCTAGTGGGAGTGGTCGGAGTGGGGTGGTGGGTGTATAGGGACAAAAGCTGAACTAAGACATTTCACTCTGTCCTCTACGTCATTTTGATTTATGAATTATGTAAATTGTTTTATTTTTCAGAAAATTCAAATTTAAAAATTAAATTAAGAAACCATTTAGATGCCCTCCGTTGGGAATTTCTCAGCGGCTGGATTCTGAACAGCCCTCTCCCCTCCCATTTCTTCTCCTTTTACACTCCCTCCAGAATTGAGTCCTTTTACTGCTCTAATCTAGATTTTTCTCTCTTAATTCAATCAAACTCTCTTTTGTCCATACTCTCCAATTCAGCTCCAGGCCCACTTTCCCACATTAAAGGACTCATAAAAGTGCTCATAAGAACAAAGTACAAATGGAGACCTAGGAGAGATACTTTTAAATTCAGTTCCTGCCCCACCCTTCCATTAGGATACACAATAAGAGAAGGGACTGGGAAGAGGTGTCAATGGGGCTGTGATATCCCAGAGAAGGTGAAAAGGAGGAAACTCTAGTAGGTGAGGCTTTTGAAAGGATCTCAAAAGGAATCTGTGCTTAGTAAACAATTTTGCTTGTGTCCAGACCCATTCAGAATACCTCTTCCTTCAGCAAACTCTCCTCGAGTTCATCCTGTTGATACCACCTCCCTCTCCTCTGACATCCTGGCATACTTAATCTACATGTCTCTTGTGGCAAGAGCATCCTCTACCTTACATTTTAATTATTTGTTTTCATTTTGCCTATTTCAGACTCAGCTCTTTTGAGAGAAAAGTAGTTGCATTGCTTAAACGTACTGTGTCCATCAGAGATGTTTATCAAGAACTTGTTGAATTAATTAATTCATTTAAGAATGTTAATATTATCAAAGCTTCCCTGGTGGCTCAGATGATAAAGCATCTACCTGCAATGCGGGAGACCCCGGTTCAATCCCTGGGTCGGGAAGATCCCCTGGAGAAGGAAGTGGCAACCCACTCCAGTACTCTTGCCTGGAAAATTATCAAGGCACATCTTACATCACAAAAGAAATCTAATATTAGAAAATTAATATTGAAACATCTGAATCAAATGATCAAGAGGTTATTATTTTATGGCTCAATATGTTTCTGCATCAAGGTTTGTCATACACAGTTAAATAGACTGAGTCTGATAATTATTATCCCGTGGAGCTTTAATCTGGAGAGGACTGTGAATATCTGTTTGAGAAAGTGTGCATTCATTTCTGAGATGAACCCACACTCCCTTCCTAAGTAGTGCAGGGATCCGGAAGAAGGGCTGACTCTATTTGTCTCAGGTTGGTCTTTTTTCTCTCTCTGGCCTCCTGTGTGTAACAGATGCAAAAGAAAGGCTTTGCAGAGTTATAGCTAAGCCAGGAGAACCATCTCCAGGGAGGGATCAGTTAACCTTCAATAGCTCATCTTTGGCAGGTAGTTGCTAAATTAAGTTCTGTAGATTAGTGTATTTCAGTCTTTTCATGCACCAAGCAGACTGTTCTCACTCCTGTGAGTAAGCCCTAAGGAAGTTATAGCCATGATGATCCATGCGGGGGTGAGAACTAAACTCAAGACTGGAGAAGTTTTCAGCGTAATAGTTTTGTTTTTTTTTAATGTTAGAATGTAGCAATTATGTAGAATGCTAGCAGGTATTAAAACTTGCAGGTATGTTTTAAACAAGAACCTTTACCAAATGATTTACAAAGAAAAGACAGGTGTGTCTGTTGCATTTGTAAAGAAATGATGACATATGGTAATCAAAGACCAGGGAGTAGGTGAGACCCTTCTTCCCCACTTCTTACAGATTTTACTGTACCTGGGAAGATAAATGTCAGACCTCTTATTCCATTTCTTTGATTTACAGCAGAACTTTATCTTGTCTTGAATCACATTTAACATTGTCAAGGAAGAAAAATGACACATACTCAGATATGTTTTGCTGAATTTGTTAAAAGGCATCTCAATTTTGAGTTAGCCTTATTGGAAAGCAATATGAAAATAGGTACTCAAAGTTCTAAATATGCCTGTGATTCAACTAAGAAACTTCACTTCTGGAAAGAAACAGTTAAATCTTCGTTCCAAATACATACCTCTAAGAATATTTGTGTGAGAACTATTTGTAAGCATGAAGAGTCAGAAATAACCTAAATGCCCAACAACAGAGGATTGGTTAAATCAATTATAGCCCAGCCATATGCGTAAGTATTATCCAGCTCTTCAGAAGGAAGTCATAGAAAAAGTATCACTGAAATTAAAAGATATTCACTATACATGCTTAACTTTAAAAACAATATATGTTACACACTCTTAAAGAAAAACTCAACAGCTAAAATGTGTTCAGTGTTTACGTATACCAACATTTCTATGCATCTTCTGTATTTAAAACAGTTTTGTATTTAAACTGTTTTTAAAAACTTTTGTATTTTGTATTTGTATTTAAAATAGAAAACTGTATTTGACACAGTTTTATCAAGTAGATATTACTGTTACTTTCACTTTACAAATGATGAATGTTCTCAAGGTCATAGGGGTAGTAAACAGCAGAACCACAGAAAAGATAGTGAGGGAGAGAAAGGGAGAGTTCAGAAGGTAGAGACAGATGTATACTGCACCACTTTGTTGCACAGCAGAAGCTAGCACAACACTGTAAAGCACTTATGCTCCAATAAAAAAGAAAATAAACAATAAAAATGGGCAAAACATTTTGACAAAAAAAGTATCTGCTGCAAGATGTTAAAAGCTGTTCTTGCCATTTGTATGGGATTGTGAATTTTGTTGTTTTCTTCTTTTTGTCCAGATCATCTGTAGTTTTTTTCTCTAATGAGTCTGAGTTGATTTCATAATTAGGATTGCTTAGTCTCTCTAGTGTCTTTTCTTCTCTTTGGTCATTTTCAAGGTAGCCTCACATTTATGAGAGGGCACTCTGGCTCACATGGTTGAAGGGAAGGTGGGTAAGACATGAATCCATGCAGAATTCTCTAGATCGTGCCATGCTCTGCTGCAAAGTGGCTGGTCTCAGGTGTTCCTTGATCCCTGAGGGGCAACGAGTCTTACCTGACTTTTTGGATAAAGTCTTCCATTGCCAGTGACTACATAGTCTTTGGCCACTGGGATCCTCATTCTTGGAGGACTCTTCTTCCCAATCCTAGCCTCTATGGATCAATGATGCTCAAAGAACAGCTGTGCTCCTATAAGTCAGCACCCGGGCACGTCAGCACCTGGGCACATCTGCACCCCATGAAAAATCTATGTAGACTCAAGTATTACTTTTCTTTTTTTTTAATTGTGTTGTTGTTGGTTAGTTGCTCAGTCGTGTCCAACCCTTTGTGACACCATGGACTGTAGCCTGCCAGGCTCCTCTGTCCATGTGAAGAAGGAATTCACAGGGCCTGGACTCCATCTTAGGCCTGTTCATGCTGATCATGCTCGACCACCTTTCCAATGGACTCTGAACTCTGTGTTTAGTGCCTATGAAAACAACAACAGAAGGATAAGACCCCCTCCAGACGGGGGAACCTTGAAGATCATATCTAGATTACTCATCGCCTAAGAATAAACATACACTAATCACCCCTTCCTCCAGACAGGCCATAAATTTTTCTGTATCTATCAGAGTGTAACCTCAGGTTTATTGATTGTTGGCTAATTGTTTGACTGTTTGAGCACTTGAGCCCATAGCACATGAATGATGGGGTTATTGGGATTGTATTTTCCTTGGTTTATGTAAGTCTCAAGGAATTTGGAGTGGTGGCTTCAGACACGTACACATGGGATATGAAAGATTTTCACAAATGCTGGTTGGGGTCCTTGGCTAAGAGGAGACTCTGCCTTGGGCCCGCTGGTGTAATAACTGCACTCCACTATCTGCATTGTCCTTCTGAGTTTGTTTCCCGGAACGCGTGGCTACAACACATGGAATTTTCCAGGCAAGATTACTGGAGTGGGTTGCCGTTCTCTTCTCCATTTATTGTGTTAAGAGCAGATAACAAAAGTCCATGAAGCCAACTCAGACGGAAGAGGAACTAAAAGAGATGACAGTGGAGAACCACATGTCACCATTTGCCATGAAAGCTGTCAAGTAGAAGTAGCCTGAGCTTTGAGGCCACACAGAACATAAATTATAATGCAGCTTTGCTAGTTACCGATGGTAAGATGACCAGAAGTGACCAGATCTCTCTCATCATCAGTTTCCTCATCTAAAAGGTGGAGATGGTCACACCTATTAAATAAGATGTCCAGAGAATAAAAGCAGATAATGAGTAAATGAGAGTAAATAATGTGTAAATGGCATAGAATAGACGTTCAGTAAACAATGGCTAAACAAAACAGATCATCATCATTATCAACATCACCACTACCATCATTAGAAAAGGCATTGTATGAAAAGCTAGAAAGCCGCTCCTGGTCCAGGCCTAGAGGAAGCTGTTAGAGGTCATTGCATGGATAATGAGCGAGAGCCGGAAAAGAAGATGGAAGATAGATCAACCAGATACTTGAGGAAATTTTGCGTGCATGCGTGCTCAGTTGCTCAGTCATGTGTGACTCTATGGACTGTATCCTGCCAGGTTCCTCTATCCATGGGATTCTCCAGGCAAGAATACTGTAGTGGCTTGCCATTTTCTCTTCCAGCGGATCTTCCCACCCAGGGACCGAACCTGCCTCTTCTGAGTCTCATCCATTGCAGGAGGATTCTTTACTGCTTAGCCACCGCTTTCCTTCACCAAGGAACTTGGGGTGAAGGAAAATGAGGGTGTATATGGGATCACTATAGATATGGAACCTGGCATGGAAGTAAAATCAAACTCCAGGAAGCTGAATTTAGAAGGGCCATCCTGTTTCCTCTGCTGAGCCACACACAAGCAACAGGGAAGGAGGGGGAGGAAGAGCAGAAAAAATAGCATCCATTATATTTAGACTTTCCCCTGATGGTGGTAAGGGCCATGGATCCTATAAGCATCCTCCAGAGAGGTGGCTTCAGTATCCAGGCACCAAGCCACCTCTGAGCACAGAATATATTGCAGCCTGGGTGTTCTCACACTGCTTTTGCAGAGGGACTCACTTCTTCATTCCCTTGTCTTCCTGTGCAAGGCCCTTTTAACTATTGAGAAACCTTTACTAGCTGCTATGGCTGTTGCTGTGCTGGAGACAAGGCTCCAGACACACATAGGTGAGCAAGATGGCTTACCACTCAGGATGGACATTTCAAGGAAAGGGGAGATGCCACAGTGAGGCTTTCTCTGGGCAAGCGGTCCATCCCATACAGGATCTAGGAGAGGTGTTCAATATTTGCCCCTGTTTAAGCCTGCTCTTGTTGTTGTTATTTCACTGCAGTTCTTTGAATTTATGGAGCTGTCACCTGTTTCTAGCCTACACTGTGACAGGTCCCGGCCCCCATGATGAGTGCATGGGTGAAAGGCTCTGTTGGTCTCTGGACTGTCCTCTCAGGGAACCCTGCCCAACTATCTGACTGATGAGCAGACATGTCTGCAGGCTAGATTGTTGTCTACTTCTCTGCCAGGCCGGAGAGCTCTACTGGGGAACATTCTATCCTGGAGTGAGTAAAATATTACTTATCTCCCCCAACAGACCAATATATATGTCTGTGCCCACACCTCTTACAGTTTCACAGCTGGGTTGCTGTAATGATAACAGAGAATTGTTTTTTATCTAAATTAACATTACTGTTTGCCTACAATCTCTTCTTAGAAGTTTTTTTTTTTTTTTTAAGGAAAATGGGGCTGAAATATCTCATCTTAATCTATGCATATCTGATGTACAGAGATTCAGGAAAAAACAATTTTGCCCATTCAGAGAACTTGGAAATGAAATTATACATTATTTATACCATAAAAATGCTTTTCTTCCATAATACAACTCCAGAAATCCTTTATTCAAATCATCTACTGTGATATAAATATTGTGACTAAAAGTACAAGCCTTTGGCTTATTCTTTCCTCCAAGTCTCAAAACTATCTGTTCATATAATTAATGAGTCAGTCTCAATTCAAATTTATTAGCATATGAAAACACTGGCCAGGCTGAAATCCCCAAAGTCTTCTGAAACTCAAACACAACATTAAAATCCAAAGTCAGCTTAATTGGCAAGTTATCTTTATTTGTGACGGACCTGTTAGCTTGGTTCCATTGCTAACAATGGAACAGTTAGCTAACAATGCTAACAGTTCAACAAATGGAATGTGTTGAGCCAGGCAGAGGGCAGACAAAAATGCTCTCAAACCCTTGAAAGTCTCCTAGGGCAACCACATCATTTCAACAGGGTGCCTCACAGGGGTTGCCATGGGAACTCAGAAAGGGAACAAGACAAGAGAGTGAAAAAGCTGGCTTAAAACTCAACATTCAAAAAATGAAGATTATGGCATCCAGTCCCATTACCTCATGGCAAATAGATAGGGAAACAATGGAAACAGTGACAGATTTTATTTTCTTGAGCTCCAAAATCACTGCAGATGGTGACTGCAGCCATGAAATTAAAAGACACTTACTCCTTGGAAGAAAAGCTATGACTAAACTAGACGGCATATTAGAAAGCAGAGACATTACTTTGCCAATAAAATCTGTCTAGTCAAAGCTAGGAGAAGGCAATGGCAACCCACTCCAGTACTCTTGCCTGGAAAGTCCCATGGATGGAGGAGCCTGGTAGGCTGCAGTCTATGGGGTCGCTAAGAGTCAGGACACGACTGAGCGACTTCACTTTCACTTTTCACTTTCATGCATTGGAGAAGGAAATGGCAACCCACTCCAGTATTCTTGCCTGGAGAATCCCAGGGACAGAGGAGCCTGGTGGGCTTCCGTCTATGGAGTCGCACAGAGTCTGACACGACTGAAGCGACTTAGCAGCAGCAGCAGCAGTCAAAGCTATGGTTTTTCCAGTAGTCATGTATGGATGTGAGAGTTTAGACCATAAAAAAAGCTGAGTGCTGAAGAACTGATGCTTTTGAACTGTGGTGTTGGAGAAGACTCTTGAGAATCCCTTTGGCTGCAAGGAGATCAAACCAATCCATCCTAAAGGAAATCAGTCCTGCATATTCATTGGAAGGTCTGATGTTGAAGCTGAAGCTCCAATACTTTGGCCATCTGATGCGAAGAACTGACTCATTGGAAAAAACCCTGATGCTGGGAAAGATTGAAGGCAGGAGGAAAAGGGGACAACAGAGGATGAGATGATTGGATGGCATTACCAATTCGATGGATGTGAATTTGAGCAAGCTCAGGGAGTTGGTGATGGACAGGTAAGCCTGATGTGCTGCAGTCCATGGGGTTGCAAAGAGTCAGACACGACTGAGCGACTGAACAGTTTAGAGATATCTGGAGGAAGTGTTCACCAGACCTAAAATATGAAAGATATGTAGAAATTGGCCTGGCCAGGGGAGAGGGTGGACATCTACTTTCCAGCAAAGTGATTTACCCATGTTTGACATGTGAGTCAGGCTCCCCAGGTGGCTCAGATGGTAAAGAATCTGCTTGCAATGCAGGAGACCCAGGTTCAGTCCCTGGGTCGGGAAGATCCCCTGGAGAAGCGCACGGCAACCCACTCTGATATTCTTGCTTGGAGAATTCAGTGGACAGAGGAGCCTGGCAGGCTATATTCCATGGGATCTCAAAGATTCAGACATGAAGGAATGACAGCAGGTGAAGACAGAGAAGTTTTAGATTAATCATAAAACATTACTAGAGCCAAGCATTTTGGTCTACAAAAATGACAATTTCATATGGTTCCACCAACCATCAGGAAAGTCAGTTTCAGACAACTTTTACTAACTCCAGGTGGAAGAATTTGCACTTCATCTTGCTTGGAGTGGGAAAATAATGAAGAATTGTAACTAGGGGAGTTTCCAGCTAAGATTTTAGACAGACTGTTCTCACAGATGAAGAGGGTGGCCAGAACCACTTTACCCGTCATCTCCAGCTTCTCTTATTTTCTCCCATCTGGTCATAGCCTAGATAACAGATAGCAGGGGTCTGGACTAAGACTGAGGTACTAGTGCAAAGGAGCAAACATGTAATCACAAGAGAAAATCTATTGGAGTCAGTGACTAATTTTCAGTGGAGAAGATGAGAAAGAAGAAAGTCCCATGTTTCTGGTTTGCTTCACAGGAGGGAATTTGGAGCCATTGGTGTTGATGTTCAGTTGATGTCCGACTCTTTGCGACCCCATGGACTGCAACACACCTGGCTTCTGTGTCGTTCACTATCTCCTGAAGTTTGCTCAAACTCATGTCCATTGACTTGGTGATGCCATCCAACCATCTCATCCTGCCCTCATTCTTTCCCGGCACTGGGGTCTTTTCCAATGCTGGAAGGGATTGAACCTGGGTCCCCTGCAATGCAGGCAGATTCTTTACCATCTGAGCCACCAGGGAAGCTTCTTGGAGCCATTAACTCAGATGGAAAAAAAAAGAGAGAGAGAGAGAAAGAGCATGTCTGGGGTGAAAACAATGAGTTTTGGATATTTGGGTTATGAGGTGCTTGAGATAAGAAATTGAGTATAGGAGTGTAATTTAGGAAGGATTCTGATTTGGAATTAGAGATCCGGAAATTGTTGGATCATCAGGGGTCAGGGTGTCGGATAAGGCAGGGGGACTCAGAACATGAGAGAGGTTGACACTACTTAGAAACATGCAGTTTTCCCAGGACTATAGAGATTTTATGTTTTCTTTAAATGCTTTCAGTCTTAGTTAGAGGAGGCTTTAAAAATAATCTTACTTGAAAGTCCACTTATGAAAAAGAGTTGCTCTGGCTGAAATGGGGGTGAAAGCTGCAGAATCTCACTTGCTCAGGCTCCCCACTTCTTTTTGTTTCCTTGAGATGGTCCCAGAAATCTCTGAGGAACACTTGGAAAATGATTTATCTGGACTAGTGGTCAAAAAATGCCTCCTTTGGGTCATATCCTGCTCACCACCTGCTTTTGGATAAAGATACTGGAGTATAGCTACACACACTCATTGTCTGCATTCGTGCTATAGCAGTAGAGTTAAGCTGTGACATGGATTATGGAGACAACAGAGAGGAAATATTTCCCATCTGGTCCTTTACAGAAGTTGGCTCAACTCTGAGCTACTTGTTGTTTAGTCACTCAGTCGTGTCCAACTCTTCATGACCGCATGGACTGCAGCCCGCCAGGTTCCTCTGTCCATGGGATTCTCCAGGAAAGAATACTGGAGTGGGTTGCCATTTCCTTCCCCAGAGCCTCCTGATTTAGACTAAACTCTTTATTTCACAAATGAGAAAGCTGAAATCCAGAGAATTTAAATGACACTTGAAAAGCTGCTTAGGCTAGAATCCAAATCTTGAGATACAGCCTGCATTGTCTTTTAAAAAGAGAAAAGCAATCAATTTAAAAGAGAATTAGCAATCAACTTGCCAAAGAATGAACTGGATACATTGCCACAGTAATTCCAGATAATAATAATTCTAAAGAACAATAATAAAAACAGCAAATAGCTCTGAACTTCCTTTCACTCACTGTTGAATAAAATACAGTTTTTAGCATTTTGCTGCTATCTCTGAAATAAATTCCCTTTGTCCTGTATTACTAATTGTTCTTCCTTAATTCAATGACCAACTTTATGTTAAAATGTGAAGGACTGTGTAAATTTTTTTCCTAAAGTAAATGAATAGCCTGCATGCTAAATTGCTTCAGTCGTGTCTGACTCTTTGAGACCCCATGGACTGTAGCCCACCAGGCTTCTCTATCCATCGGATTCTCCAGGCAACAATACTGGAGTGGGTTGCCATTCACTTCTCCAGGGGGTCATCCCGCCTCCAGGGGAACAAACCCACATCTCTTTGGTCTACCGCATCAGCAAGTAGGTTCTTTACCACTTGCGCCACCTACAGTAAGTAGTAGTCGCTCAGTTGTGTCTGACTGTTTGAGACCCCATGGACTGTAGCCCACCGGGCTCCTCTGTCCATGGGATTCTCCAGGCAAGAATACTGGAGTGGATGGCCATACCCTCCTTCAGGGGATATTTCTGACCCAGGTCTCCTGCATTGCAGGCAGGCTCCTTACTGTCTGAATTACAGGAAGTCCCACACAGTAAGTAACATGGTTTTCCAAGATAGAGTCACTATGATTGATTCACAGAGGTGGGTCACCTGCACATTTATTCACTCTCCTTATACCCCAGGACACGCCTGGGTCCCCTATCTCTCTTCCCCACCCCCACCCCCACCCCCACCCCCGCTTTCACCCTTTCCCTCATCTACCTTTCAGGCATCCAGAGACAAGCTAAGGGATAAGGGTGCAGAAGCTTCAGAGATGGAGATGTGAGGAGAGAGGCAGTGGAGGACCTGCCATCCAGATAGGGGCAGGCAGTGGAAGGAAAGTTATGACCAACCTAGATAGCATATTAAAAAGCAGAGACATTACTTTGCCAACAAAGGTTCGTCTAGTCAAGGCTATGGTTTTTCCTGTGGTCATGTATGGATGTGAGAGTTGGACTGTGAAGAAGGCTGAGTGCCGAAGAATTGATGCTTTTGAACTGTGGTGTTGGAGAAGACTCTTGAGAGTCCCTTGGACTGCAAGGAGATCCAACCAGTCCATTATGAAGGAGATCGGCCCTGGGATTTCTTTGGAAGCAATGATGCTAAAGCTGAAACTCCAGTACTTTGGCCACCTCATGTGAAGAGTTGACTCATTGGAAAAGACTCTGATGCTGGGAGTGACTGGGGGCAAGAGGAGAAGGGGACGACAGAGGATGAGATGGCTGGATGGCATCACGGACTCGATGAACGTGAGTCTGGGTGAACTCCGGGAGTTGGTGATGGACACGGAGGCCTGGCGTGCTGCGATTCCTGGGGTCCCAAAGAGCCGGACACGACTGAGCGACTGAACTGAACTGAACTGAAGGATGGTCCTGCCTCTGCATCCCTCCTCCTCCTTCGGTCCAGCTCTTCCACATTTGGGTAGAGGAGGAGCACAAGGCAAGAGGCCCAGGCTGCAGAGTCTAAATGTAGTTCAGGCAGCACCCACTGAGAAGGAAAACTGAGCTTCCCGCAGCTCACCAGAAGGATTTTAATGGAGTCATTTAGAGATCTGGAGTTGAAGAGGCCTGAATTTGGTCTCGGGTCATCCACTGACAAAGCAATATTGAAAACCAGACTCCAGTTTCTTCCATCTGTATCCTGTATTTTCTAGAACTAGAACAGTGAAGTAAATATAGATACATGAATGGTAACTTTATTATGAGGTTTCTTTTAAGGATGAGGAGGGGGAAGTTATCTGTCACAAATGAAAAGAAAATGGTTACTTTTGTAGATGTATAAGCACTGAGATGTTTAAAAGTCTCAGAATAAAATTCCCATTGTGTTTAGTTAAGACCTTAATAGATCACACCAAGTGGAGAAGAGAATGTGAAGGAGGAGCATAGCATAAAATCATTATGAAAAAACGAGGCAGTTAGCTCTTTTTGTAAGTGTACCAACCCCCTTAACATACCCATCTTCACTGGTTTTGTAAACCGTGAGTTCTATTTCATATCATTAGCCAAGTTGATTTCAAATATAATGAAGGACAGCATATTTAGGGTTAAATTCAAACCTTGAGAGTTGACATTTTAGTATCATGCATTTATTTATTAACTATTTATGGAGTTGTTTACTATGTGCCAGGAACTGTTTTAAGAGCTTCATAAATACTGACTCGGATAGTTATGGAGCATATCTGAAAAAGAACTGAACATCCATGTATAAAAATTGGTTTAGAAAAAAAAAGAAAAATATTAGAAGCAAGATTCAGGAAAAAGGGAAGCAATGTGTTGACAATTTGCACTTCATTTTATTATTTTCTCCTTCTACAGAGCCCCTCCTTTCCTAAGTACCTTATTGCTTCACTTGGAGTATTTCTGTGAGAAAGATAATCCATGCCTAAAGACTGCTTGGCCGGCAAGGGATTTCATCTCCTTCTGGGGGTGCTCACGTTAATGATAGGTTTTTTGTGCTACTGGGATTTAAAAGAAAAATAAATTGCTTACATTTCTGTTCTTTAAGTTATTCTACATACATCTTTACACAGATTTAAATATGTAACTTGTATTTAAATTAGAATTAAATTACACTATAATTATAGATTTAAATATGAAAACTGTAATACCAAAAAATTTATTTAATGACAATATTTGTACATTTCCCAATTACCAAGAACTTTCCATAGGTGTATAATAGCCATTTCATATAGCCATAGTCCTCAAGTTTCCATTATTTTCCTTTCCTTTTTATTTCATCTGGAAAGTGTCCTGTTCTTCCAGTTGGCTCTTCTGGATCTTTACAAATCTCTGACTTAGGCATTTCCACTAGATTTACAACCTTATTCATGCAAATATGATTCTGTGTGTGTCCTTTCCTCCTTCAATTTGCTCACATCTAACCAACTTTTATTCACAGAATTCAGAGACCTTGCAAGGTCATCTTTCCCCCAGACCCCTCCATCATTTGGTCAGAGTGTGCTATTGGCCCTGAAGGCCTCGTTGCCTGAAGCCAGCAGATGGGTATGTGAGTTTTCCATGTATTTCTGCTGTCTGAGCCCATCTATTTCCTGAGCTCATGCCTCATCCTCAAGTCCACTCCCTTCTAAGGCTCTTCTTTGTATCATATAAAGCAGGTATTTGAATCTCTTTTCATTCATTCATCTGACAAATACTGTTTGTTGAGCTTATAGTATGTGCCAGGCACAGGTGTGTTATCTCTGTGTATCCAATGATCAACAAAACAGACATCATCTCAGGTCCTATGGAGCTGCAGGAAGTAAACAAATGTTCTTGCAATTGGGTTAAGTGCCTGGAAGGAAATAATGGAGAATCACTGAGGAGAACGAAAGAGCAGACCTACTAATAGTGGTCAAGAAAGGCTTCTTAGTAAAATGTCATGATAGCTGGGATCCTCATGCTTTTTCTAGGATACATTTCCCTGATTTTCACCCTTGTCTTTCTTTCATCTCCTAGGATACTTTCATAGAAGTTCCTTTCTCTGTTAGCAGAGTTCCTAGGTTAACACACACCTTTGTGAGGAACTTTAAAAACTTTCTTTCTTGTCACCTGTTGCCTTAGAAATGAAAGAGTATGACCATGTGGTGACCTACACATAGGTACGTGAGCCACCAACTGTCCTCTACTATGGGGTCAAAATAAGATGCCCTCTGTAGATCGTGGTCCTTACAACCCAGTCAAACTTGGCCACTGGGAGAGAGATGTGGCTCCAGAGATAACATGACCAACTTTATCTTGTTTCCTGAAAACTCTTCTGATCAGTCTCTTTCTTCCTCAGGATTTTTTCCTCAGGTTTTGATTTCTGAATTTCTTCTGCTGCCTTCATCTCCTCTGAATGGCATACCAGTATTCTCTAAACCATCCTCCACTTGTACAGCTTTAATAATTTGAAGCTCCTTTATTCCCTGGACCCTTTGCTTTGGGAGGCAGGAGAGTACAGTGGTTAAGCACACAGCCATACACTTGAACCCACTCTTTACCACTTTCTAGCAGTGAGGTCTTGAACAAGTTACTGACTTCTTAGATTCCACTTTCCTCATATGTAGAGTGAGAACAGGTCATCTGTACTAATTTTCTATTGCCATGTAACAAATCACCACAAACGTAGTGGCTTAGAACAGCATGTGGGTATTATTATTATCTCACAGTTTCTGTGGATTAGGAGTCCAGGTAGAGCTTAGCCCAGCTCCACTGCTCAAGTCCTCACCAGGCTGCCGTCAGGGCATCGACTGGGCTGCGTTTTCATTTAGAGACTTGATAGGGGAAGAATCTGCTTCCAAACTCCCTTGGTTTGTTGGAAGAAGTTTTTTCCTTGCGGCAACAGGACTGTGGACCCCACCTTCTTACTGGCTGTTGACTGGAGTCTGCCTTCAGGTGTAAGATGTCAGTTCCTTGACTCATGGCTTCTCCAACAAGGCCACTTACTTCTGTGAGCAGGAGAGTCTCTAGCTCAAGTCTGCCAAACAGGAGTCTTAAATGATGTAACACAATCACGTGCCTTTCACCACATAATGTAACCTAATCAAAGGGGTGACATTCTATCACCTTTGCCACATTCTATTGTTTGAAGCAAGTCACAGATTCAATCTGCATTCCGAGGATAATAATGGGTGTGGCACCAAGGAGCAGAGACTGTTTGCTTCTTTTAACAGCTCTGTTAGGTCCCCACAGTTATCTTTGACTTGCTCTTCAGATTTTTTCTATTTTTCACTTCTGTGTTTGGAAGTTGGGGAAATATTTGTTTTTAGAATTTTCTGCACCAAAGGGTCACTACTGATTCTTTCACTTGAGAAAATTTTGGCATGTTTTAAAGTATCAGTCTCTGATATTGAGAAAAACTAATTCAGAATTCTATTGACCTTCCCTCTTATAGTAATAGCCTATATAGTATGTATATCTCTTTCCAGATGGTGCAGTGGTAAAGAATCTGCCTGCCAATGCAGGAGACACAAGTGATGTGGGTTTGATCCCTGAGTTGAGAAGCTCCCCTGGAGGAGGGCATGACAACCCACTCCAGTATTCTTGCCTGGAAAATTCAGTGGAGAGAGGAGCTACAGTGCATCGGATTGCAAAGAGTCGGACATGACTGACCACATGTGCATGTCATCATAGTATGTATGATGTTCTAGGCACCGTTTTAGATACTTTATCTATATTAAGCTAACTCAATTACTATACAGAAACATTTGATAAGATATCTATTATTATTATACACATTTTAAAGATGGAAATGAGATATGGAGGAAAGAGGAAACTGAGGCACAGAGAGGCTAAGTGACTTGCCTAAGGCCACACAGCTAATAAGAGATGGAGCTAATATTCAGACTACAAAATCCATCCTCTTGAGTATTTTGTTATGTTCCCTCTCATATTTTCATATCTTCTTGTTACAACATTTTTCTTAATTTACAATAACTTTTTCCATCTCTCATTTCCTTTATCCAAATTACCACTTTCTGAGAAACTACACTGGTTGGATGGCACCACTGACTCGATGAACATGAGTTTGAGCAAGCTCTGGGAGTTGGTGATGGATGGTAAAGCCTGGCCTGCTGCAGTCCATGGGGTTGCAAAGAGTCAGACAAGACTGAGCGACTGAACTGACTGATGCTGTGCTTAGCCGCTCAGTCATGTACGACTCTCTGTGACCCCATGAACTGTAGCCCGCCAGGCTCCTCTGTCCATGGGGATTCTCTAAACAAGAATACTGGAGCGGGTTGTCATGCCCTTCTCCCAGGGGATCTTCCCAACCTAGAGATTAAACCCAGGTTTCCCGCATTGCAGGTGGATTCTTTACCATCTGAGCCACCAAGGAAGCCCTTTGAGAACCTAAGTTCTCCTATTAGTACAGCAGGATCAGAAAAAGAAAGTACAGCATCTCTCATAATCTTTATTCTTCTAGGCACATAAATGCCACGAACCTTAATGATGATTACTCTTTTTTGGAAGAATATTCCTGTTTACTGCTATATTCTTCAGTCCTCTATTTATGCAAGGTGATCTGAGGTATTTGATTTCCAGTCACTTTTTTGTTATATCTGATCTCATTTGAATGCTTTCTGTAACATAGTTAAGTCCTATTATATCATAAACAGGACAAACACCATAAACACTCCAAAGTCAAACTCACTTCTACACTTATTTTAGAGAAGGAGAAAGGAAATTAAAGCTTATCAACTGGCTCTTAGGCCAGAAGAGAGGGTGTCTTTTCAAATGTCTTATTTAACCTTCACAATGAGCTATGAGGCATGTGGTTCCAGCCTTATTTTACAAGTGAGGAGTGAGCCCTCAAAAGGAAAGTTGCTTCTCCCATAATTACTAATGGCTTGCTTTGATCCATCACTCTGTTTCCGTACATTATCTTATTTAATCTTTGGAGCAACCAAACCAGGTTGTATCACTTACGTCCATTTATTTATAGACAAGGTTAAGTAAATTCCCTAAGATCATACAGAAAACCTGGTTTTTCTGACTCTAAAGACTATTTCCTTTCCTCTTTGCCACATCTTAGCTCCCATTTCTGTTGGAGAATCTGTTATTATGTTCTTTAATCCTTCTTTATATGAATTTCTCAAAATTAGGGTAAATTCAAATGTCTAGAGGACCAAGCAGGTGAACAAAAGGGAGTGAGACATGCCGTGTGTCAGAAACACAAGGGTGCAAACGATGATGCATGGAAGTGGCCACGGGTCCTAGACCGCATTGTTCTAGGGGCGCATGCTCAGTACGAGCTTGAGGCTGGTCTGTGCAGAGTCCAGGTTTAGAAGCGCTGCATCACTGAGTGATGGAGTCTCTCTGAGGGCTCAAGGGCCCACATTTACATGTGGGAACACACCTTAGACTCCAGATCTTCAGATTTTTTAAGGTGAGACAGAAAGTTATACTTTTAAATTATACTTCCTAATTTACAATGACAGCAGTTAATTCAGGTCTTTCCTCTTGAGCTTCCAGTAAAATTTCTAAATGCTCTCATGTTCCTTCTGTTTCACTTTACTTTCCTCCTTCTTTTCCCATAATTTCATGGAATTTATTTTCCTTATTTCCTATATAATTTTTTCGTAGTATGTTCGCTTTACAATGTTGTTAGTTTCTGCTGTACAATGAAGTGAATCAGCTACATGTATCCATATATCCCCTCCTTCTTGGACCTCCCTCCCAATTCCATCATCCCACCCCTCTAGGTAATCATGGCACCGAGATGAGCTCCCTCTACCATACAAATACAATGGAATATTACTCAGCCATTAAAAAGAATGAGATTGGGTCATTTGTAGAGATGTGGATATACCTAGAGTCTGTCACAGAGAGTGAAGTAAGTCAGAAAGAGAAACACAAATATCATATATTAACATATATATGTGTAATCCTATATAACTTTTTAAAGGAATATTTCATCTCTAACTTTTCATATGGCCTTTATCACACAGGGAAAAGACAACCTTCTTTGAACCAAGTTGAGAGGCTTAGATTCTTCCCTCAGAGCTCTCAGGAGGAACCAACTGTGCTGCCTCCTTAGTCTCAGATCTCTAGTCTCCAAAGCTGTGAGAAATAAATTTCTATTGCTTAAGCCACCCAATCTGTATGCTTTGTTACAGCAACCTGAGAAGACTCATACACCCTCCTTCACTTTGTTCAAGAGAGCAGCAGGGTAACCCTGTGACAACATGAGTCTGTGGGGATATGGAAAAAGAAAGAAAGGAAAATAAAAGGAAATAGGAACTGTAATTGAATTCTAAAAAACAAACAAAATAAACCCTGAGTCTGTTGGAAGGGGGATTTCTACCCCTTGTGAGTTCTTATGGTGGCACTAATAACAAAATTGACGCAGGAAAGATGAACAGAAGAAAAAGACATTTTAATTCATGTCACAGAGGTCTCACAGAAATGGGACCTGAGAGATGGCCAAAGCAGGAAACTTTTGTACTTTTTAGACAAAGAAACAATACTTGTGAGGAATTGAAGGACCAAGAAACTTCAGTTTGCAGTACCCAATTAGTGAAGAATGCATACAGAACATGGGCTTAAGGTAATACTTTAAAGAAGTTTCAAGGCTGATTTGGACTTCGCAGATGGTGCTAGTGGTAAAGAACTCGCCTCCCACTGCAGGAGACACAAGAGACACGGGTTTGATCCCTGGGTTGGCAAGATCCCTTGGAGGAGGGATAGGTTACCCACTCCAGTATTCTTGCCTGGAGAATCCCCATGGACCAACCCACAGGGTTCCAAAAAGTCGGACACGCCTGAAGCAACTTAGCACACTTCATGCAAAGCTTGTTTATACAGGTTTCTCAGCCAGAATTCCCTTTCTGGTGATAAGAGTATCTTCCTGCCTCCAAGTACAGGGAAGGGCTACTTTCCCTGGAGAGATTTGTCTCCTGCTTTGAAGGATCAGGAGGAGAGTCAGAGTGTCCCTCTTGCACTGGCCATTTCTTAAATAACTTTAAGTCAAAATAATGCCATTGTGGTGTATTTGGGGGCCGCCTGCCCTGGACCCCAAGAAGTCAAATCACATCTCTTCTTTATTAAAACTCCCCATGGCCAGAGTGATCCACATGCCCTCCCGTCTTCCCAACCTCCTGTCCTGCAGCCTCCACTCACCCCCCTCTCTGGCCTCCCCTGTACTGCTGAGCCTTCTGCCTCAAGCGCTCTTCCCAGGCTCTTCACCCGGCCCAGGTACAGCCTTTCCAGTGAGGCCCTTCCTGGCCATTTGATTTAAATTTACAACTCCTCGCATCCTACTTGGCTGCATTCTCAAGCTCTGTAGCCCATGTTACTCTCCAACATAGGATATTTCAATTTTAATATTGTCTGTCACCCTGCTAGAATAAGTTTTACTGAAGGCAAGGAATTTTGACTACTTTAGTCACTCCTTTCAGAGAAGGCGATGGCACCCCACTCCAGTACTCTTGCCTGGAAAACCCCATGGACGGAGGAGCCTGATAGGCTGCAGTCCATGTGGTCGCTAGGAGTCAGATACGACTGAGCGACTTCACTTTCACTTTTCCCTTTCATGTACTGGAGAAGGAAATGGCAACCCACTCCAGTATTCTTGCCTGGAGAATCCCAGGGATGGGGGAGCCTGCTGGGCTGCCGTCTATGGGGTCGCACAGAGTCGGACATGACTGAAGTGACTTAGCAGTAGCAGTCATTCCTTTATGTATAGTTCCTAATACATAATTGGTACTCAATAATTAGTTTTTGAATGAATAACTGAATTCATGAATGAAGAAAAATTTAATATAAATTAGAATGTTTTTTTTCTTAAATCTTCAGTTATACAATTGACTTCATCCTTCCCTTTCCACAGTTTATAGCACATTGTAATGTAAAACTTTGTCTGATAGTTTTACTGGTGCTATTAACTTTTCACACTATATTTAACCACAGTTTAATACCATTTAAAACTTCAAATCAGGGCTTAGGGGGAGGGAGGGAGGGAGGTCCAAGAAGGAGGGGGATATATGTCTATTTACAGCTGATTCACATTGTTACACAGCAGAAACTAACATAACAATGTAAAGCAATTATCCTCAAAAAAAAAAAAAATCCTAATCAGTTCTGAAAGAGAATGAGAACTTTTTTCCCTTTATAACTATCAATGGCTCTTTTTATTATCCCTTTTCCTGAGAAAATAAACCTAATAAATCTAAAGCAAATATAGTTTCTTTGCTGTTCCTGAGTTCCCCATTCATAATGTTTGTCCTGGCCATAAAGTTCTATTCTCCTGCATATCTATTCTTTCTTCACAGAATTTTGAATTGCTACAACCATATTCCTTGGTTTTATCTCAATGAAACTAGTAATCAAAGTTCTCACTGCCTTGCTGTGGCCAATGTATAATGTCTACTTCCCTAGTAAATCCATAAAGTCATACTTTCTACTGGAGAAGGCAATGGCAACCCACTCCAGTGTTCTTGCCTGGAGAATCCCAGGGACGGGGGAGCCTGGCGGGCCGTCATCTATGGGGTCGCACAGAGTCAGACACGGCTGAAGTGACTTAGCAAGCAGCAGCAGCATGCTTTCTACATGAAAAGAAATTCTGAACAAAACTAAAACCATTATACTTTAATAAGCTGCTAAGGATAAATAGTAAGAGATGTCTTAATCTCTGAAGGTTGAACCATATTCTAAACTTGACGAGAGTTAGAAAGGCTGTATTAAAATTTAAAAAAAAATGGCCTGGAAAAGTTTCAGAATGATTTTAAGCATTCAGCATCTTCAATATATCTTAGAAGCCCCTGAGCTCATCCTGCCCTTAGTGAAAAAAAAAAAAAAAAACTTTATTTATTTTTGGTTGCATGGGTCTTCCTTGCTTGCACAGGCTTTCTCTAGTTGTATTGAGCAGGGGCTTCTCTTTGTTGCGGTGAGCAGTCTTTTCTTGTTGTGGAGGACGGGCTCTAGGCACACAGAGTTCAGTAGTAGCAGCACGCGGGTTCACTAGTTGTGGCTTGGGCTCTAGAACCTAAGCTCATTAGCTGTGGTGTAGGACTAGTTGCTCCACAGCATGCAGAATCTTCCTAGACTAGGGATCAAACCTGTGTCCCATGCATTGGGAGGTGAATTGCTATCTATTGCACCACCAGGAAGCCCTCATTCTGCCCTTTTTGAAGGACTTTTTTGATGGCTACTTTTCTCTCCATCATGTGACTTGCAAGATTAAAAACTGTATCTTCCCTAAAGTCTCTCCGATCGAGAGTCTATGACTGTTACTCACATTGGGTAATGAACTTGCCCACAAATTATTTAAGCTGTCGTTGGTATAAGAGTCATTGTTGAAATATTTTTAATCTTTAAGTAAATATGTTTGTAAGCAACACTTCAGCTTTCTTTTCGGTTTCTAAAGGATGTTTAGGAATCAGAGTTATAAAGAGACTGTTCTAGCCATTGAAGCTTCTGACTTAATTTCACTTGATTTCAGCAGCTTCTGACAAGTATTTGCCAAGTGAGACCATGGTGGGAGGCAGAAGAGATGCAAAATCTCAGCCTTAAAAATGCTTGCCTCCTGGCAGGAAACATCAAATGAACTAACGTCTTTAAAACAGTGAGAGGCCAAAAATGCAAATCGGGTGGTACTAATGAGAAGTATAAGAGCAGTTCAGAGAAAAGGGAGAAGTGCGGTCTGCACGATCAGGGTAGGCCTCAGGGAAACAGGCAGCATTTTAGGTTGAATTTAGGAGCACTGGGGTTGATGAGGTAGGCAAGAGTGAACCAGGAGGGGAGGGGGCAGAGCACAACCTTTGAAGAGAATGACATAGCCTGAGAACACAACATAAACTGATCAGAATCAAATGGGTCCAAGGTGGCAGATAAGTCCGCTTCAGCTAGTTCTTGATCCTCAGTATATGCTTATTGTAACACTTTAGCAAGCTAAATGACACAGCCAGAAGTGCCATGACAGTTCCAAGGCCAACCATCAAAGACCAAAAAGTACACGGTGGACCAATTCCTGGAAATCTCCGCCTCTTCCCCAAAATGGTTGGAATAATCCCACTCATTAGCCTTTTGAAATTACCCAGCCCATAAAAGCTAACCACACCACATTTCAAGGCCACACTCCGCTCTCTGTGATGGCCCACCCTTGTCTGTGAAGTCTATTTCTCTCTGAACAAATCCACTTCTTATCTATCACTATCTCTCTCTGAATTCTTTCTGCGATGAGACATTAAGAACCAGAGCTTCATTAGGTCCTGAAACCAGGTCTGTGATCTCAGTTGGAAGCGCATGGGCTTGGCTGGGTTTGAGTCCTGGCCATGTGGATTCAAATCCCAAGCACGGTTTTGACCAAGTTTAAGTCCTGGCCTTATGGGTTCAAGTCCCAAACTGGGTTTTGATTGGATTTGAGTCCTGCAAGTGGTTTCAAGTGTCAGTCTGAGGTAAATGGTTTCAGGAGGGCATTATGGTCAACCGAAACAGCACAGGCAAAGCATGAACATCTTTCCTGGAAATCTCAATGGAGAAGAAAAATCTCCAGCCTCCAGTCCTTTCCTCCCTTCCCCCAAGATGTCTGGGTGCCTGCCCCATGAGTTTCTGAAAACACAAGAAGACTTAAGCCCACGTGTGTCAAGTGAGAGAAGACATTTGATGTCTATCCCCAGAATAGCTATGAGTAGTCTCTTGACTTTTCCATTAGATTTTGAAGAAAATAAATGAGCAAATGTCAGATTCAAATAGATCCCCCAAGAAGGATAATTTTAGTTGACTCTTTGGAACTGGAAGCCTGTCTGGGCACGTACAAGCACACAGATATCAGTTACCTTTGGTTACTGAGGAGGAGCAGGTGTCTAAACAAAGCTTCTGCTAGCCAAACTGATTTAAAATGGCACAGCCCTCCTCTGCAACCCCAGGGATTAAAGAGCATGAGGCAGGCCCAAGATTATCTTCTCTACAGATGGCTTCTGAGGACACCTGTACTTAATGAACTGTCACAGTCTATGGCTACATTTAACTCTGACGTTCTGTCCCCAGAAGAATACAGAGTATTCCGGACTATCTGTCCTGGGTTCAGTGCCTTCTGGAACAATGCTGGGTCTCTCTGAGCTCCCGTGTAACTCGAAGTCAGGCAAAGGTATAACTTCTGCATTATTACTTTTTCAGTTTGTCCAAACATGTTTACTGAGCATTTACTCTGTGCAAGGCTCCCTGCCAAATGTTTGAGAGAAAAACTGAGTGCAAAAAGGTGAATGAGGCAACTTATATCTTCACACAGTGTAAAATCTTTGGTAGCTCTATAGGGGAGAGGAAGTCTCAAAACTTTGCATAAAAAAAAAAAACTTTGCATAAATCTTTATTGTTTGTATATAAAAAAATTTCTATCTCCTTAGCCTGGCATTCAACTTCCATTCAACTTCTCGCACAGAATATGCCAAGAGGAGGCAGGGAATGGCATGATTAATTTTGAGGGAAATTTTCTGGACTGTCACCTCATAAGTATCTTTCGACTTGTATTTGCCAAAACAGACAATATTCTGATTGGGAAGAAAACATTCTACCATAACAGAAGTATGTAGACAAAGGTACAGAAATAGGCAAACACGTGGTATATTTGAAAAGAGTAACCCAGTGTGGTTAGAAGGGCTATAATGTAAAAATATGTTTTTAAAAGTGCGTTGAAGCTAGATGATGCGGAAGTTGAATGCCGGGCTAAGGATATAGATTTTTTTTTTTAAATATATACAAATAATAAAGAGTTACTGAAAGTTTTGAGCAGGAGAATATAGCAAGCTGATTTTTAAATATTAGTGTATGAAAGATAGCAGCATAGGCTACCCTAAAATAGGCCACTTTGGCATATGTATTGTTTTGAACTGAAGGTAATTGAGAAAGAGCAGATGTGAGAAAAACCCCACCCTCCCGCTGTCAGTCTAATTTAAGGGGCCCATTCACCAGACCTAAGATGGGAGGCAAGAACTAACTTTTCCCTACCCTACATGTGCTACAGGGAGCAGGAATGATGGACTGGAGATAAAAAAGGCCAGTTAGGACCAGCGATCACCTTATTCCTAGAGTGAGATGATGGAGGCCTGACCTAGTCCAGGGAGAGTGAGAAGGCCTAAAAAAGAGGCTGGTTCGCAACGTGGACCAAGGTCCAGAGAGGAAGAGAACATGGCTCTGAATGCACCTGGAGCTGATGTCTGAATGCCATCCTCCACCACACTTTTCATGAGCATCCTGATGATAGTTGGGACCTCAACCTAGTCACAAGTAAAGAAACTTTAACTTACAGACCTCTACAGACTTCTAGAGTTTCCCAGACCACAACTAGTGATGAGTAGATGAAGGTTGGCCAAGGATCTGACTTAAATCCAGGAACTGGGAGAATAAAATAGTTGTAAATGAGGAGGAGGGGAATCTCAAGAACCAGGTCGTGAAAGAAGATTGAAGAACACACTGGGTCTTCAGCTGCCAGGGGGCCGTCAGGGTAGTGACCATCCAGCTGATTAGAAATGCTCACTTACTCTCTCACAGCATTTAATAGAGGTGGTGTTGTTGTTCAGTTGCTCGGCCGTGTCCGACTCTTTGCGACCCCATGGACTGCAGCACGCCAGACACTCAGTATGCCGGCAAATTTGGAAAACTCAGCAGCGGCCACAGGACTGGAAAAGGTCAGTTTTCATTCCAGTTCCAAAGAAGGGCAATGCCATCACACAATTGGACTCATTTCACATGCTAGCAAAGTAATGCTCAAAATTCTCCATGCCGGGTTTCAACAGTACATGAACCAAGAACTTCCGGATATACAAGCTGGATTTAGAAAAGGCAGAGGAACCAGAGATCAAACTGCCTGGAGAGTCCAGTTTCAAAACGGCGTAGTATAGGACCTGATAGAGGTGATGGCTGCTATTTCAGAAATTTTCAGAACATTTAGAGTGATGTTTTGTTTTTCCATTCATTTATTTGTTTGAAAAGCTAACTGTATATGAAATATAAATATATTTATAAATATATTTATATTTATAAATGTAAGTTTCATTTCTGGTGAATCTCCCAAACTAAAAACAAGAAGAAAGAAAATATTCTGAGGTCAAATCTCTTCTGGAAAACTTCAGCAGAGTGTAGAAGCAGACATTATGGGAAATCTTAACAGAGCTGCTGCTGCTGCTGCTGCTGCTAAGTTGCTTCCACTGTGTCTGACTCTGTGCTACAAAGGTCATAATCGTTTGTCTTTGAAGAGGGGAGACCAGGCCTTTGGCCTGAAGGCACAGGATGAGGTTCATTTATTTTAATTCCATCTACTAAGACCCTTATCTACATAAGCAATTGTCTTTGGCCAGTTATCATGGATTATGCCTTTCCTGAATCAAATCCTAGAACTTCCTCTTTCCCAAAGATCCTGAGGAGGGGAACTCTGTTCGTGGGGACCTCCAAAGAAGTGGCCCCCCAGGAACACACCTGTGTTCTGAGTAGCCTGCAGGCTTTGCCTCAGGAACAGAAGGAGAAGCCACCCTTTGACCAAAGAGCTTATTCAGGAGCAGCGGGAATTAAAGCAGTTTGATAGAATTCATGCAGAGGAGTTTCAGATTCTTCTGAGAGTAATGCTAAAGTGCTCCAGTACTTCCAGAGCAATTATTAACGTTTTTATTGGTTGAAAACTTTGGAAAGATTCAGATTACTAGAATTAATACCTTGAAATTATCTTGCTCAGCATCTATACAATTATCTTAACTTCAGTAATAACAGTTGCTTTCATTTCTTCCAAAACACTTTTGTAAAACATGGTTTGGAAAACACATTCCTGTATGACAAAAGCAAAAACATAAAGTAAATTTGGTACCCAGATGTGAGCATTTTGATAAGTTCATTCATAGTTATAATTTAGCAGTGTGTTGATGCAATTGACATTTATGATTGTTGTTGCCTGCAAAGGAGTATTCATAGCCTTGGATTTCAAAGTAATTGTGAGTGTGTGTACATATGCATGTGTATGTATGTTTGAGGTTTGCCTCAACTTGCAGAAGAAAAATTGTATAAATTAGTCATATGGGAAACTATTTTTGCCCCAAAAGAATTCTTGATTCCTGTCCTGTATCATTACCTTACAGTTTGAGGAAGATGAAAATGTCATCTGAAAGGGAAAATGTGCTTAGGAAATTCACTACGCCTCTTTTTGATTTTTAGGTAGTTTCCAAAAAGCCGACATGGGGTTTTTTCTTTGTGACTGTTTCTGTTACAAAAGAAAGAGACATATATGTATAATTAAGATGTTTTTTAACAAAGAATGAGTTTTACCCCTTATTTGGACCTAAAACCAAACATTCTCAAGATACGAACTTCTCTAGCAAAGGAAAACAGATGAAAACAAGAGAAAACATTCTTTGTAACAAAGCCATCTTGTCACTAATGAATTTGGGTTATTATGGCTAGCCATGACGCATATTCCCATGGTGCAGGGGCTGTGTGATATTCGGAATGGAAGATGCAGGCTGGTTCTCAGAGCCTTAGACACCCTCTCAGATCCAGTCCTCTCTGCCCCAGGCCTCCTCCTGGCTCATTCCCAGCTGTGGCCTCTCAAGTGGAACCTTGTGGAACCTTGTGTAAATCTGCCAGCCCCACCAGGTCCTATGCCTGGTGGAAACTTAGCATCTGCACATGTTATTTCCCATCTTCCCTGCTGGAAGACGCTCCTGACATGTAATACTCCAGGCTTCCAGAGTCACTTGCCAGGAATTCACTATTTTTCATGGCAGGGGTCCACGAATCACTCTACTCTATAGATGGCCAGGCTGAGTCCCCAGGATTGAATGACTTGCAGTCTGAAAATCCCTCACAGAGCAGTGGCAGAGCCAGGTTCAGAGGACAGGAGGGCCCCCAAAGAAATAGGTCACCCCAAAGGCAAACTCTGGAAGTGAAAATGTAGTCTCGGGCTCCGTGGCAGGGGAGAACTTTGAGTCAGGCTAAATATAGTGACCTGAACTGGAGGACAGCCAGTGCTCGGGCTGCCAGACTCATAGGAGCATTCTAGGATCCTTAATTGCCACAGGTGGGCTGCATAGTTCTTTTAAAGCTCTCCTAAAAATAAACCTTCAATGAGTCTAACTCCAAGGGTTGATTGTATTATCATTAGAAAAGTCAGCATGAAAAGATGTAGTGGTGAGGAGGAGGAAGAAGAGGTGGGTTATTCTTGGGAAATTGGAGGAGGTACACACCATGAGTTGCTGGGGCATGATGTTGAATTTTTTTTCTTCTTTTTAAAAAATGTCTTAACAGACAACTATGTTCTTTACTCTTTCTGTCAACCTGTGATTGCTCACTGCTTCCAGGGCTCTGAGGGTCAGTCCGTCTCACCCGTGGAGTTGTCTGTGTGCATCCTGGGGTGTCAGCCCCACACAGGGCCAAGTGAGCCCACCGCTGGGCCAGCAAGGTGCCTTCTCCACTCCCTGGGGAGCTCCAACCTCCTTGGGTACAGTGGGGTGATGGAACAGTGTGGAGATGAAGAAGGGCTTTGGAGCCAGAGAGACCTAGAGTTGGAACCAGGGTTTCACGCGTACTGATGTTTCCAGATGCAAGCCTAGGATTATCTGTTTCTACCTCTGAAATAATAATACCAGCCTTAAAACAGAGGCCGTGAGATCAGCAGGGTGATTACCAAAGGGTCTGGCTCATCTGCTTTCAGGAGTCCTTGCTTAGCATCTAAATAATCCCCTTGAACAGTTTAGGTCATCGCAGTTGCTTTTAGTGCAATGAAAACCCTTTTGTAAAACACGGCCTGGTACCGGCAATAGAGTATTGGGGACAGCCTTAGTTTTACAATGTCAGTGGTTCCATGGGGTAACACCCAGAGAATAACTTACTTTATGACTACCAGAAACACAGGGAAGAGACGCTCTTCTGCACTGGTATTTCAAATGTCCTCTTTCATTTTTTGACTCCCAACTTACATGAATTTCCCTCCTTGCTGGAAGGCAAGAGGGCCGGGGCCCAGCTGTGCGGAACCGGCTCTGGTGGTACGTTTGCCACTGGGGGCCCCGCGTATCTTCACGTGTGTGTTCCCCTTTCCCCAAAGCAGAAGCCATGATCTCTGCTTCCCCAACCTACCGACTCCCCAGTTTTCTGTGAGCTCGTAGTCAATCAACACTGGACTCAGTGGGACCATTTTTCGCTGAGGGATTTCTCCAGAGACACAACCTACAAGCCGAGTCTCCCAGTTCATCAAAGCCACTCTCACCTCCCACACTCCTGCTTTTAAACATAATCTGCAATAAACAAACAACCTTATTTTGCCACGAGTTGGCCCCTTTTCTGTTTGACTATTATTTCCATCCAAGTTGACTCCTTTGTGTTTTCTTCCTATACATTCTTTTAAAAAAAAGCTTTTACTCTGAGACTTTGAGCTTTTCTGAAGCTAGTGGGGTGGGGTGGGTAGACATCTTTGGCTTGAATTTTGTTGATGTGCTTTTAAAAATTCTAATTATAACTCTCTGGGGAGTTGCTCTGCACGGGGCTATAGAAGAGCTGGACGGGTGGCCAGACACACTGGCAAGGATTAAACAGACATGTCACTTTGGGGCTGGACGCAGCTGCCACAGCTAGCGCCCCAACCAACAACCCTGGGGGCAAAAGTTTACCAGGATACACTGTTGTGTTTTCCTGGGTGC
Organism: Bos mutus; assembly: GCF_027580195.1. Classification (NCBI taxonomy): domain Eukaryota; kingdom Metazoa; phylum Chordata; class Mammalia; order Artiodactyla; family Bovidae; genus Bos; species Bos mutus. The sequence continues at coordinate 24,886,218 of NC_091622.1, read as the reverse complement.
TCGGAAGGAGACCTGTGCAAGGAAGGAGATGGAAGGACCATTGATTCGGGGAAAGGTGGCTGCCTCTCCCAGCTGATTCAGGGGCACCAGAGAGTCCCCTGAAATAATTCCCCTACCTTGTTCTCTGAAAATGGTCCAAGCCTTTTATTCCATAATTAAAAGGTCAAGTGTAGAATCTAAACACCCCTGCTAAAGTCACAGTGTGTGCTTTGCACTTTAAAGTCAGAGCCTGACCCGACTAATCAGGGGACTGTCTTCGGAGACAGCACAGTCTTAGAAGCCCCCTTAGAAGAAAAAGCTTTGGAGAAGAGAATTTATGAATGTGTTTTTCCTGGGCCAGATCAATGAAGTTAAAATAGATTTTCTCATCAAGGACGTCCATGGAGGAATCTCAGGACAGTTACTCCCGCTGCTCAACTCCCACCACCCCTGCTTTACAATCAGCCCTTTGGGATAAGAATTGTCTATTTCCCCGAGTGTATAGTTTCGATTGTTGTTTGCAAATGTAAGGGTTTGCAAGGAGGCGAGGAGAGCACCAGATTGCTTGTATCTTCACTTCACAAACTTTGGCTGTGTACTGGCAACATCAGCATCACATGCGAGGCTGATGAAAAATGAAATATCAATGGTTCGGAATTACAGTCTGTATTTTAACAAGATCCACAGATAACAAATCTGCATATTAAAGTTTAAGAAGCACTGACTCACACCTTATTGTAGACCTACTTATTCTAGGTTTGCAAGTTGGAAAGGCAACCGACAGTTTCTGGATGCTGAAAGGGGATAAGAGGACACAAGAACATGGACCTCATTCTATCCGCTGGTAGATTTACCTGAATGTCTCCATGGTCCATCAGCTTGGCCGTCCTAGGCAAAACTCTTTCCCAGTTTGTCCCCGTGCCTGCTGGATCCACATCCTCCACCCCGTGTCAGGGTCCCTGTCACTCCTCATTCTCGTGTCTGTCTTGAGGGTCCTGGAAAGGAAAGGGGTTCCCTCATAGACACTCTACCTGCCGCTCCAGCTGCTGCTTGGCTCTCTTTGTATCCAATCCCTGAAGCTTTAACACTTCTGAAGACATGTCTCCAACCACCCTCAGAGAAAGCGGACGTGTTCCGGACCTCTGAGCCCAGAGCGGCTGCTCTCTGTTCTACTGTCAACCTGGAGAGCCTTACCATCTGCTTTGTGGTCTCAGATACCTCTTTTTCAGGTTAAGAACATCTTCCTCCAAGTGGCCACCTCTTTTCTGGAGAGGAGGCCAGTGACTGAGAAGGGTGGGAGAAGAAAGGAGCCTCGTGCAAGATGGTGGAGAATGTGGCTCAGCTCAGCCCCAGGTGATGCTCTGCAGTGGTGCTGAAGAAGCCATTCAGCATAGACTAGAGTTCAGCATGAAGGTGTTTTCCTGAGCCAGGCCATAGTATGAGCCTCCCTCCAATTCTCCAAGCAAATCTTTGGTAAAGTCTTCTGTCTCCAGCTCTTTGTTAGGAGAGCTGAGGTTTGAAGGACCATGTATAGACAGAGGTTGGGGGTGGGGGGGTGGGTATAGCTAGAGGTCAGAGGCAGGGGGGTGGGAGTGGTATTGAGAGGAGGCGTTGCTGGCCTGAGAAGCCAGAAGAGATGAACATTTCAGTGGAAGCCAAAAATAGAAGAGAACAGTAACTATGAAAGTGTCAGTGCTCCAAATTCATGGAAATCTTGGGGATATCACTGGATTTGTCACTGAATAGGGGATGGGAGCACTGAAAAACTGATGCTTTCAAACTGTGGTGTTGGAGAAGACTCTTGAGAGTCCCTTGGACTACAAGGAGATCAAACCAGTCAATCCTGAAAGAAATCAACCCTGAATATTCACTGGAAGGACTGATGCTGAAACTGAAGCTCCAATATTTTGGCCACCTGATGCAAATAACTGACTCATTGGAAAATACCCTGATGCTGGGAAGAAAGATTGAAGGTGGGATGAGAAGGGGATGACAGAGGATAAGATGGTTGGACGGCATTAATGGATATGAACTTGGGCAAACTCCGGGAGATGGTGACGGACAGGGAAGCCTGGCACGCTGCAGTCCATGGTATCGCAAAGAGTTGGACATGACTTGGCAACTGAACAACAATGATGGGATGGGAAAGCCTGGAACAATTTACTTTTTTAATTAAAGGAATGAGTGGCCCCCAAACAGACTTGGATCACCTAGGAAACAGTTACACAGTGAGTATCCCTGGGCCCTTTACTTCCAGGACACAAAGGGGCAGGAGAGTGAGAAAGATTAGGTTGAGCTGAGGCCAAGAAAAGGCACTGCTACCTGCCTGCATCTGCCCTTGAGGACCCCCTTTCTCACCCCCTGAAATTCAGCTTCTGCCCTTGTCAGGCATGTGTGTGTCTAAACCCTAAGTCTGGATAAAGTTCAAATCCCTTTTCATGGGTCTTTAGGGCTCCAGAATTACCAGTGATATTGAGTAACCCCTGACCCACAGGAAGGCTTGGAGCACCCAGGGAAGATCTCCATGGGGAAGCAACCTGTCCTGACACCTGCAGAATTCAGCTGCGCTACGGCCGAGAGACCTGGGTACAAGAGACCTTGGGTTCATGTTAGCTGCCGCCAAGAAAACAGAGCTGGGCTTTTCTGTTTCTGGAAGTTCTCCTTTCTCCCCATCCCCAGCTCACTGCCAGCCAGCACAAACAGATGTTTCCAGGGAATGCCTGAGCCTTCCTTGGTGCAGAGTGCTGACCCGTGTAAACACAGGAGGTTAGGTCACACCATGGCCAACTTCTTTGGCTCAGGCTTATGGCATGCATCCTTTACCCAGAAGCCCCCAAATCTCTTGCCATATCACTCTTGGTCTGCAGGCTTTTCCATCATCTCCAAGTGTCCTCAACATTTGGAGGGCGTATGAACCACCAGGGGTGACAGTCAAGGACGCAGGTCCTGGGCCCTGGGTGTGGCTGGGGTTCTGAGGCTGTGGATACCGTGGGAGAAGCCCAGTTCTAGTGCTTGGTCTTGGTTATCCGGTGTTCGAGCACAAGCTCTCCACCCTCCAGGGTCTTCTGGAGGGAGCCATTCAGTTTTCCTTCTACATGGCCTTTGGCTCCTTAAATTCCCTTCAGGTTCCTCCCTTTTGCCTAATGCAGGAGACACAGGTTCAGTCCCGGGGGAAGATCCCCTAGAGAAGGATATGGCAACCCATTCTGGTATTCTTGCCTGGAGAATCCCATGGACAGAGGAGCCTGGCAGGTACAGTCCACAGGGTCATAAAGAGTTGGACTCGACTGAACGACTAAACTTTATTTCATCAGCTTAGCCAGGGCCCTCTTCTGTAGTTTCCCTGATCCCTTCATTTTTTCCCCCTAAAACCCTCTTCTAGTTTCTCATAATTCCACCCTTCCTCCTGCTTCCTCTTTCCACTTAACTTTCTAGAAAAAAATTCACCTTCGTAATAGTCCCCTTAATATAGACCAAAAAAGCCAAAAAAACAAAACAACACAAAACACAATTACATGTTAAAGCAAACTTCTCTTTGTTATCATTAGAATTTTTAAAACATCAAAAAGTCCATGTTTATATGATTAACTTATGGGCCAGGAAGGAGCAGTGACACATAGTCTAGTTCAGAATCGTTGCTGGGGCCAAATCATGTTCTCTGTCAAGGCGGTGCAGCGCGGGGGGACTGCTCTCAAATTGCTCTCATTGTGAGACTAAGAACCTCAGAGGTGTTGTCACTGTTCTCAGTTACTGATGGGACTGGAAATGAAATGAGACTTCACTCAGTGAAGAAAGGAAATGTTCTGAAGATTTCTATTTACTAATGAAATTTCATTCAGTGAAAGGAGTCTGCTCTAGTAGTTTAACAGTTAACGTGTAGTAGTAAAAAAAAAAGGAGAAGGCGATGGCACCCCACTCCAGTACTCTTGCCTGGAAAATCCCGTGGATGGAGGAGCCTGGTAGGCTGCAGTCCATGGGGTCGCTGAGTCAGGCACTAGTGAGTGATTCACTTTCACTTTTCACTTTCATGCACTGGAGAAGGAAATGGCAACCCACTCCAGTGTTCTTGGCCTGGAGAATCCCAGGGAAGGGGGAGCCTGGTGGGCTGCCGTCTATAGGGTCGCACAGAGTTGGACACAACTGAAGCGACTTAGCAGCTGCAGCTGCAGCAGTTAAAAAAAAAAAAAAAAGATTTCTGCTTTAGCAGTTTGTCACCTACATGCTTTATTGTAAATGAAAAATGAAATGTTTTGAAGATTTATATTTACTAAATGAGGGGGGAAGTAAGTTCTTAAAATATTTTGTAATCGCAGGGACAAAAATCATTTTGAGATAAAAACTGAAATTTTAGATTCAGATCACTTTTTACTTATTCAAATACTTTTGGTAAAGGTCAGAACGCTTTAAAGGAAAGGAGAGCAGAATTAAGAATTAGACCATTTAAAGCTTGATGAGACACACAGCAAACACAGCAAACGATACTTGAATCATTTAACGTTTTTAATAATCTACAAATGAGGTGTTGGGTAGTAGTCCTTAAATTCGGCTTCTTTAATAAAGAGCTATACTTGCTTTTTCTACTTTCTTTATAGTAAGTGGAGTTGCTCAGTCGTGTCCGACTCTTTGCGACCCCATGGACTGTAGCCTACTGTAACCTACCAGGCTTCTCCATCCATGGGATTTTTCAGGCAAGAGTACTGGAGTGGGTTGCCATTTCCTTCTCCAGGGGATCTTCCTGACCCAGGGATCGAACCCAGGTCTCCTGCATTGTAGGCAGATGCTTTACCCTCTGAGCCACCAGGGAAGCTCTTTAAAGAAAGCTGTTTTTTCTTTATACTTGCCTCTATAGATGAAGGAAAGCAATGGAACTAATCTCCACTCTGAATAAAGTAGCATGGCCCCTTAACTGGAGCTTCCCTGGTGGCTCAGATGGTAAAGATGGTAAAGCGTCTGCCCGCAATGCGGGAGACCTGGGTTTGATCCCTGGATCGGGAAGATCCCTTGGAAAAGGAAATAGCAACCCACTCCAGTACTCTCGCCTGGAAAATTCCATGGACCGAGAAGCCTTGTAGGATGCAGGCCATGGGGTCGGCAAGTGTTGGACACTAGTAAGCGACCTCGCTTTCTTTCTCTTAACCAGTGCGGTATGACTGCCACCTAGTGGCAGAATATCCTCATCACAAGCGTCCTGCCGAGCGGACGGCAAGGAGTTGGGTGCTGAAAGCTCCCCGACTGCAGGGCTGATCTGCAAGCTAAAAGCATCAGGTGACTATAATAAAATTAAACTTTCTACCATGTTAACTCTTACAGCTTCTATTTTAAGGTCTATTTTAAGAAATACGTCTGTATTGATATAGTTTTAAAGGGAGTTATGTAAGGACATGTTAACCTTGATTTTCACTCTTAGGGAGTTTATCTTATTTCATACAGGCTCCAAATGGACAAATAATATATATCATATATATATACATATATGTGTGTGTGTGTGTGTATAATATATACATTTATAAAACATAAATCCCTATGAATTTAATTCTAGCCCAGAAGGCACTTTGTGACTTAAAAAAAAAGCCCTGAAGTTTGGTGACTTTTGTATCCCTGGAATGGGTAAAGAGAGAACTATGAGCTAAGTCAGATCCACTCAGCTCCACCACTGACCTCAGGCTGGACTGAGGCAAGATTGCTCAGGTCCGACTGCTGGACCTCAGGCCAAGAACTTTATGATGTGCCAACCCACTTGCCCAGCCTATTAAACGGGGGAGTTGAAATAGACTCTCTCCTAAGATGCTCTCCATGAAATTTCTAAGACCTCTCTTGTTGATTCATTTCCTCCCTAAGTGGGACCAAACGTTTTGAAATTTTAGCTGACCTGCTCCATTCCCTCTGCATGCTCCACCCCCATCTTATTATGGGTGATTTTAAGGCTGACCCATTTTCATAACCTAGTTCTATCCTGGAGCCTCCAGGGAAACGAGAATATCTCAGAAATATGTCAGCTGGCCAGCTGGTTCGACAATTTTTCCTCTTTGCTATTTGCACCTATTGGTTCATATAGCAATCTTTTCAGGTAAACTCAGACCAAGAAGACAAAAAGGATTCAAATAAGGCCCACAAGATCTGAAGGTGTGTAACCTGACATGGTTTCATTTTGTTGAGTTAGCAGCTAATTTTGCAAACTGAAAAACACCAGCTTGTGTTCAAGGTTTCATTTCAGTCCTGCTTTCTCTATTCAGCAATCAATGGAAAGACAATTAAGCACGACCTTTCTGTACAGATGGTGCCACCCTTCACAAGCAAATAGCACCATCATATTAACCCTCAAATGCAGATATTTGCTTATTTTTGAGACTTTAATAAGGTACAGTGAGTGCTGAAGTACAGGCATTGCAGAAGAAAGCTTAATATCATTTAATCTGCCTGTATCACTTGTGAAAAAGATTGTACTGCAGTTCTAGGAAATCAGGAGACAGGCAAAACAAAGCACTATTCTTAAACCACACGGACATGTGCTTTCTTCAAATTATTACAAACACCGCTCTATCTGAAGGTATGTTGATCCCTGTGATAAGCAGTGTTTGGTTCAATGCAATGGTCCCCGACTTCAATGCAAAGCATGATATGTACTGTGCGTGGGCAGGAGAGCTTCAGCAACTTTGTGGGACTGTGGGAAAGTCACAAAATCTCAAAGTTCAAAGGAATCTTAAAAGCGATTTCCTCCAAACATTAAGAATCGTTTTATCAGTAGCTACAAAGTCAGAGTAAAGGAGAGAGTGAGAGCGATCTAACCCCAAGGATAAAAATTGAGAAACAGTGATAAACCAGAGTGAGAGACTTTATTTTGGGGGGCTCCAGAATCACTGCAGATGGTGACTGAAGCCATGAAATTAAAAGACACTTGCTCCTTGGAAGAAAAGCTATGACCAACATAGACAGCATATTAAAAAGCAGAAACATTGCTTTGCCTACAAGGTTCGTCTAGTCAAAGCTGTGGTTTTTCCAGTAGTCATGTATGGATGTAAGAGTTGGACCATCAAGAAAGCTGAGCACCAAAGAATTTATGCTTTTGAACTGTGGTGTTGGAGAAGACTCTTGAGAGTTCCTTGGACTGCAAGGAGATCCAGCCAGTCAATCCTAAAGGAAATCAGTCCTGAATATTCATTGGAAGGACTGATGCTGAAGCTGAAACTCCAATACTTTGGCACCTGATGCAATTAGAACTGACTCCTTGGAAAAGACCCTAGTGCTGGGAAAGATTGAAAGCAGGAGGAGAAGGGGACAAGAGAGGATGAGATAATTGGATGGCTTCACTGACTCGATGGACAGAAGTTTGAGCAAGCTTCAAGAATTGGTGATGGACAGGGAAGCCTGGCATGTTGCAGTTCATGGGGTCGCAAAGAGTCAGACATGACTGAGTGACTGAACTGAACTGAAGAGTACATGCATGCCTGCTCAGTCACTAAATCATCTGATTACTTGCAACCCCATGGAGCATAGCCCACCAGGCGCCTCTGTCCATGGAATTCTCCAGGAAAGCATACTGGAGTGGGTTGCTACTTCCTTCTCCAGGGAATCTTTCTGACTCAAGGGTGGAACCTCTGCCTCCTGGCTTGGCAGGAGGATTCTTTACCACTGAGCCACCAGGGAGGTCTGACTAAGAACACATTTCTTTCTAATTTTTTAAAAATGGACTTTCAACTTCCTATCTCCTAATTATTAAAGTGGTATTTTATATCTTAGAAGAAATACAAACAATATTAAGAAGGATTTAAGAAATTGTATATAATTTCACATATTCATAGCTGTTTCCAGCCTACCTTTTGGAAAATTTCCTACATTTCCTTCTATCAAGTTTTTCTTTAAATGATTAGTATTATTTGTATATCTATTCTAAAGACTCCCTGGAAAACTGTATTTTTAAAGACTATATAAAAATCCACTCCATGGCTGGGCCATACATTTCTTAACTATTCTGTTAACAATAGGCATTTAGGCTCTTTCCAGCCTGTCAGTCTTATCAGATGAAGATTACTGTATTATTATTGTATTTGTCTATTTTGGTCTATGTGGTAATAACCACATAGGCCAAATTTGGGTTGAACCAAATTTGAAGCAAATTTTCAACCATTATTTGGGTTGAAATTCCTAGAAATGGAAATACTAGGTCAAAGATCATTAAGAAATTTTTACAAAACTTCCCCAATGGCTCAATGGTTAAAGAATCTGACTGCAGGGACTTCCCTGGTGGACCCAGGGGTTAAGAATCCACCTTGTAATGCAGACAATGCCAGTTGGATCCCTGGTTGGGGAACTAAGATCCCACATGCTGCAGAGCAGCTAAGCCCTCTCTCCACAACTACTGAGTCTGCGTGCCACAACTAGAGAGTCCGTGTGCCGCAGCAAGAGATCCTGCATGACCCGATGAAGATACTGTGAGCCACAGCTCACACCCGACACAGTCAAATAAATAAATAGATATTCAGCTCATTCAGTCGCTAACAATAACAACAAAAAAGAATTCACATGTAATTCAGGAGACACAGGAGCCTTGGGTTCAATCCCTGAGTTGGGAAGATCCCCTGAAGAAGGAAATGGCAACCCACTCCAGTTTTCTTGCCTGGAGAATCCCATGGACAGAGGAGCCTGAAGGGCTACAGTCCTTGGGGTCGCAAAGAGTCTGACATGACTGAGCGACTAAGAACGCACACACAGACTGTAGCCCGATAGGCTTCTCTGTCCATGGGGATTCTCCAGGCAAGAACACTAGAGTGGGTTGTCATGCCCTCCTCCGGGGGATCTTCCCAACCCAGGAGTTGAACCCAGGTCTCCTGCATTGCAGGTAGATTCTTTATCATCTGAGCCACCAGGGAAGCCCAAGAATCCTGGAGTGGGTAACCTATCCCTTCTCCAGGGGATCTTCCCGACCCAGGAATTGAACCAGGGTCTCCTGTGTTGCAGGCAGATTCTTTACCAGCCGAGCTTAGAAATTAAAAATAAACTGCTAAATGGCCAGTTTTCATACCCAGAGCAGTGCATAAAAATGTTCCTTTATACCAGACCTCACTGACATTGAACATTGGCTTCCTGTAACCATGCAGAGCTGATGAAACACCAGGAATGGGCTTGGGCACAGAACACATGGTAGACACGAAGGAAGAGTGACTGTAGTATCCTGGGTTAGTGCTCCCTGACGTTTACTCACTTCCAATCACTCACTCAGGCTCTTCCTAGAAGAGGCGGGGCCTTAGCCTTTATCCCTCACATCCTCCACAGTTATTTCTCACTTTCCAGAAACATCGGCTTACACGTGCAAAACCAAGTCTCCTGCTCTACTCTTGGTGCCAAGGGTTTTGCCAAAGCCCTTTAGCCCTCGTCCTCCTTAAGGTTGCTCTATGTAGCACAGGACTCCACCTGCTCCCCAGAACACCACTTTTGGCTAAGCCAATCTGGCTCTTTGGAGGCAGTTAGTAAAGTGGACAGAAGCAGGTGAGAAGGGCTGGCTTTTGGCTGCATTTCAGCTCTCTTGTTAGGTAAGTGACTTTGCATAACTACCTTCAGTGGATCTATGGTATCGTTGTTTATAGAATACTCTTGGTGTGAGAAAAAAAATGAGCTTGAAGTAGACCAGATGGACCGTTTTGATGTTTTGGTGAGACAATACTTTGTTGTGTTGTGTGTGTGTGGGTGTGTGTGTGGGGGGGGGTGTCTCATGCACTGATGCTCACTGGATGCCAGTAGTTCCCCAAGCTGTGAACCAAACCGTCTCTAGATGCTGCCAAACTGGATGGCAAAATTGCCCCTGTTGAGAACCATAGTTTTAAGGCCTATGGACCATGTATTAGGATTCTCCAGAGAAAAAGAGTCAATAGTATATGTATGTATATATCTATATATCTGTCTATATCAGTATCTATTTATCTATGTAACTATTTATATATATAAAAAGATTTATTTTAAGGAATTGGCTCACCTGATATTGGAGGCTGGAAAATCAAAAGTCTGTAGGATGAGCTGGCAGGCTGGAGACTCAGGAAAATTGATGTTCCAGTTTGAGTTTCAAGATTGTCTGCTGTGGAATCAGGGAGAATGATGTTATGCATGAAGTCTGAGGGCAGTCAGCTGGAGAACTGTCTTGCTTTTGTTCTGTGCAGGCCTTCAACTGATTAGATGAGGCCCACCAAATTATGAAAAGCATTTTTTTTTTTTTACTTTACAATATTGTATTGGTTCTGCAATACATCAACATGAATCCACCACAGGTATACACGTGTTCCCCATCCTGAACCCCCCTCCCACCTCCCTCCCCATACCATCCCTCTGGGTCATCCCAATGCACCAGCCCCAAGCATCCTGTATCATACATCAAACCTGGACTGGCAATTTGTTTCATATATGATATACATGTTTCAATGCCATTCTCCCAAATCATCCCACCCTCTCCCTCTCCCACAGAGTCCAAAAGACTGTTCTATACATCTGTGTCTCTTTTTGCTGTCTCGCCTACAGGGTTATCGTTACCATCTTTCTAAATTCCATATATATGCATTAGTATACTGTATTGGTGTTTTTCTTTCTGGCTTACTTCACTCTGTATAATAGGCTCCAGTTTCATCCACCTCATTAGAACTGACTCAAATGCATTCTTTTTAATGGCTGAGTAATACTCCATTGTGTATATGTAGCACAGCTTTCTTATCCATTCATCTGCTGATGGACATCTAGGTTGCTTCCATGTCCTAGCTATTATAAACAGTGCTGCGATGAACATTGGGGTACACGTGTCTCTTTCAATTCTGGTTTCCTTGGTGTGTATGCCCAGCAGTAGGATTGCTGGGTCATAAGGCAGTTCTATTTCCAGTTTTTTAAGGAATCTCCACACTGTTCCCCATAGTGGCTCTACTAGTTTGCATTCCCACCAACAGTGTAAGAGGGTTCCCCTTTCTCCACACCCTCTCCAGCATTGATTGCTTGTAGACTTTTGGATCACAGCCATTCTGACTGGCATGAAATGGTACCTCACTGTGGTTTTGATTTGCATTTCTCTGATAATGAGTGATGTTGAGCATCTTTTCATGTGTTTGTTAGCCATCTGTATGTCTTTGGAGAAATGTCTGTTTAGTTCTTTGGCCCGTTTTTTTGATTGGGTCGTTTATTTTTCTGGAATTGAGCTGTAGGAGTTGCTTGTATATTTTTGAGATTAGTCCCTTGTCAGTTGTTTAATTTGCTATTATTTTGTCCCATTCTGAAGGCTGTCTTTTCACCTTGCTTATAGTTTCTTTTGTTGTGCAGAAGCTTTTAATTTTAATTAGGTCCCATTTGTTTATTTTTGCTTTTATTTCCAATATTCTGGGAGGTGGGTCATAGAGGATACTGCTGTGGTTTATGTCAGAGAGTGTTTTGCCTATGTTCTCCTCTAGGAGTTTTATAGTTTCTGGTCTTACATTTAGATCTTTAATCTATTTTGAGTTTATTTTTGTGTATGGTGTTAGCGAGTGTTCTAGTTTCATTCTTTTGCAAGTGGTTGACCAGTTTTCCCAGCACCACTTGTTAAAGAGATTGTCTTTTCTCCATTGTATATTCTTGCCTCCTTTGTCAAAGATAAGGTGTCCATAGGTGTGTGGATTTATCTCTGGGCTTTCTATTTTGCTCCATTGATCTATATGTCTGTCTTTGTGCCAGTACCGTACTGTCTTGATGACTATGGCTTTGTAGTAGAGCCTGAAGTCAGGCAGGTTGATTGCTCCAGTTTCATTCTTCTTTCTCAAGATTGCTTTGGCTATTTGAGATTTTTTGTATTTCTATACAAATTGTGAAATTATTTGTTCTAGCTCTGTGAAAAATACCCTTGGTAGCTTGATAGGGATTGCATTGAATCTATAGATTGCTTTGGGTAGTATACTCATTTTCACTATATTGATTCTTCCCATCCATGAACATGGTATATTTCTCCATCTATTAGTGTCCTCTTTGATTTCTTTTACCAGTGTTTTATAGTTTTCTATATATAGGTCTTAAGTTCCTTTAGGTAGATATATTCCTAAGCATTTTATTCTTTTCGTTGCAATGGTGAATGGAATTCTATCCTTAATTTCTCTTTCTGTTTTCTTATTATTAGTGTATAGGAATGCAAGGGATTTCTGTGTGTTGATTTTATATCTTGCAACTTTACTATATTCATTGATTAGCTCTAGTAATTTTCTGGTGGAGTCTTTAGGGTTTTCTATGTAGAGGATCATGTCATCTGCAAACAGTGAGAGTTTTACTTCTTTTCCAATTTGGATTCCTTTTATTTCTTTTTCTGCTCTGATTGCTGTGGCCACAACTTCCAAAACTATGTTGAATAGTAGTGGTGAGAGTGAGCACCCTTGTCTTGTTCCTGACTTTAGAGGAAATGCTTTCAATTTTTCGCCATTGAGGATAATGTTTGCTGTGGGTTTGTCATATATAGCTTTTATTATGTTGAGGTATGTTCCTTCTATTCCTGCTTTCTGGAGAGTTTTTATCATAAATGGATGCTGAATTTTATCAAAGGCTTTCTCTGCATCTATTGAGATAATCATATGGCTTTTATTTTTTAATTTGTTAATGTGGTGTATTACATTGATTGATTTGCGGATATTGAAGAATCCTTGTACCCCTTGGATAAAGCCCACTTGGTCATGGTGTATGATCTTTTTAATGTGTTGTTGGATTCTGATTGCTAGAATTTTGTTAAGGATTTTTGCATCTATGTTTATCAGTGATATTGGCCTGTCGTTTTCTTTTTTTTGTGGGATCTTTGTCAGGTTTTGGTAGTAGGGTGATGGTGGCCTCATAGTATGAGTTTGGAAGTTTACCTTCCTCTGCAATTTTCTGGATGAGTTTGAGTAGGATAGGTGTTAGATCTTCTCTAAATTTTTGATAGAATTCAGCTGTGAAATCATCTGGACCTGGGCTTTTGTTTGTTGGAAGATTTCTGATTACAGTTTCAATTTCCGTGCTTGTGATGGGTCTGTTAAGATTTTCTATTTCTTCCTGGTTCAGTTTTGGAAAGTTGTACTTTTCTAAGAATTTGTCCATTTCTTCCTCGTTGTCCATTTTATTGGCATATAATTGCTGGTAGTAGTCTCTTATGATCCTTTGTATTTCTGTGCTGTCTGTTGTGATCTCTCCATTTTCATTTCTAATTTTATTGATTTGATTTTTCTGCCTTTGTTTCTTGAGTCTGGCTAATGGTTTGTCAATTTTATTTATCCTTTCAAAGAACCAGCTTTTGGCTTTGTTGATTTTTGCTATGGTCTATTTTGTTTCTTTTGCATTTATGAAAAGCATTTTACTTTACTCAAAATCCACCAATTTAAATGTTAATCTCACTAAAAAAAAATGCACTCACTAAAATACTCAGAATAATATTTGACCAAGTATCTGAGCAACTTGTTGCCCAGTCACGCCAACACATGAAATTAACCATCGTAGATATATAGCTCACATGCATATGAAGACAGAGATCACATTCTGGGCAGTGACCTAGAGGATAAACAAGTGTTTCAGTTATTGATCAGTGGGTAACACACCACCCCAAACTCGGTGGCTTAAAACAGCAGCCATCTTATCATGTGTGTGTGTTCCTTAGATCTGAAATTCAAACAGGGAGTAGAAGGGAGGGTTTATCTCTGCTCTTCAGTGTCTGGGACTCAGCAAGACACATATCCCTGAGACTGACAGCTGGATGGAGGCTGGGGTCATCTTGTGGTTCTTCAATACTGTTTGGAACTGGGACTGAGTTAACTTGAGTTGGGTCTCCTGGGACTGTAAACAGAGCACAGTCAGGGAGCATGGCTTCTCCCAGTGTTACTGCTGGGTTCCACAAGGGAACACTCTGGAAGGAATGTCTGGAGATTGGATGTTCAAAGAAACCAGGCTGAAGCTGTGAGGCTTCTGATGACCTCCCCTCAAAAGTCAAGGAGTGTCACCCCATCATATGCCTAGCTGACATCTTCACTTGTCTGCTTTATAATTCTCAACAACTAAAATTTATCTCCTAATATGTAATATTTCCTAAGCAACTTAGAGCCCACACCATGGGTCTGCTGATCGTATTTTTTCAGAATTTTAAGTTACCCAGGAAACCATGTTTTCTCTAGGAGTGCACTTGGAAAGTAAAATCCAACGTGTTTATATTCTTCCTTTCCCTTTCAAGAGAAAGCGTCTTTTCTTTGTTTCCAGTTTCCTGCTCTCCTGAGAAAGGAAAGGGAAGAGTGGATTTTATACCTTGCTGTTGGTGAGTTACGGCCATATGCGTGTGTGTGTGCTCAGTCGTGTCAGTCGTATCTGACTCTATGACCCCATGGACTATAGCCCGCCAGGATCCTATGTCTATGGGGATTCTCCAGGGAAGACTTCTGAATAAGGTTGCCATGCCTTCCTCCAGGGGAATCTTCCTGACCCAGGGATCAAACCATCTCCTATGCCTCATGCATTGAGGTGGTGCTGAGCTAGTAGGGAAGCCCAAGTTATAGCCACTTACAGACAGCGTTATCCAACAAAGAATCTAGTACTGCTTATCTAGACAAGAGAAGAAAATGAAAGGGTCCCAGTTAATTCACATGACCTTTGATATTGATCACACAATTGTGGCAGAGAACACAGAAATGGTGGCTTGAAATAAAACTCCAACTGACGTACTTTTAAAAGCAATATGGCAGCCCTGAGCTTGCCACAGGGTTAGAAAGAGAGTGAGAAGCCTTCCTTTTGGAAAGCTGGCCTGCAGCCGAAAAACAATGGTTAGTTCTTTCTTCCTCTATTGTTCCTCTCTTCCAACTTTATATGAAATGATACTTTCTTCTTTTTCATGAGCGGGAAGAACAGCCAGTAATAAATAGGGTGAGGGTCCCTCAAGCCCAAGCTATGGTAACCGCAGTCCATGGTAATCCCATATATTGTTCCCTTTTCCAGAATGTATTATTTATTTCCCACCAACATAAATGATGGAGAAGAAGAGATCATGCTTATGTAACAGTTAATCAACCAAAGGAACCAAAAAACCATTCCCCTTGCACTCTGAAGAGCATGGATAGAGTTGCCATTTCCAGGTAACCAGGTGCAAAGAAGCATTGTACATTTGCGCTTTCCATAGAGAAAAATAGATTAGGAAAAGATTTAAAAGTTTCTTCAACCACATGGAGTCGTTTCTTTTGAAAAACTTCTTAGAGTAATCCCAAATGTTAGAAACCTATTTTTCTAATAAATAAATTCAAATCTGGACAAAATAACTCTCCCTGAATCCTCTTAATGAGAATATTGATGATTAAAATGTGATAGTCTTCCCGACAAAGGTTGATAAAGAAAATAATTTTCCGTCGAAGAATAAGATGTTCCAAAATTGTCAAAACAGCTCAAGACTGTTTGTGCCCATTTCTATGTCCAATACAGTGTGGAAAGAATTCAGTTCTATGAACCAGCATCATTGAAAAGAGAATAATGAAATAAATATGAAGTGAGCTATGTGCTTTTAAAAAATATTCTTTGTGCTTGTTTGGAAGGTGTTTGAAAGCAAAAGTTACAGTTTCTTTAATAAATATATATACATGTTGTTGCTATTATTTAGTCACTAAATCATATCTAACTCTTTTGTGACCTCGTGGACTGTAGACTGTCAGGTTCCTCTGTCCATGCGATTTCCCAGGCAAGAAGTGGGTTGCCATTTTCTTCTCCAGGAGATCTTCCCAACCCAGGGGGTGAGCCCATGTCTCCTGCATTGGCAGGCTGATTCTTTACCACTGGGCCACCAGGGAAGCCCAAATATATATTATATACTATTTATATATGGAGTAGCCATCATGGTCAACGGAAGAGTCCAAAATGCAGTACTTGGATGCAATCTCAAAAACGACAGAATGATCTCTGTTCGTTTCCAAGGCAAACTATTCAATATCACAATAATCCAAGTGTATGCCACAACCAGTAACGCTGAAGAAGCTGAAGTTGAATGGTTCTATGAAGACCTACTAGACCTTTTAGAACTAACACCCAAAAAAGATGTCCTTTTCATTATAGGGGACTGGAATGCAAAAGTAGGAAGTCAAGAAACACCTGGAGTAACAGGCAAATTTGGCCTTGGAATACGAAATGAAACAGGGCAAAGACTAATAGAGTTTTGCCAAGAAAATGCACTGGTCATAACAAACACCCTCTTCCAACAACACAAGAGAAGACTCTATACATAGACATCACCAGATGGTCAACATCGAAATCAGATTGATTATATTCTTTGCAGCCAAAGATGGAGAAGCTCTATACAGTCAGCAAAAACAAGATCGGGAGCTGACTGTGGCTCAGACCATGAACTCCTTATGCCAAATGCAGACTTAAATTGAAGAAAGTAGGGAAAACCAGTAGACCATTCAGGTATGACCTAAATCAAATCCCTTATGATTGAAAGGGATGAAATAGATTGGAAGTGATGAAATATATGGAAGTGAGAAATAGATTTAAGGACCTAGATCTGAAAGATAGAGTGCCTGATGAACTATGGAATGAGGTTCGTGACATTGTACAGGAGACGGGGATCAAGACCATCCCCACGGAAAAGAAATGCAAAAAAGCAAAATGGCTGTCTGGGGAGGCCTTACAAATAGCTGTGAAAAGAAGAGACACGAAAAGCAAAGGAGAAAAGGAAAGATATAAACATCTGAATGCAGAGTTCCAAAGAATAGCAAGAAGAGATAAGAAAGCCTTCTTCAGTGATCAATGCAAAGAAATAGAGGAAAACAACAGAATGGGAAAGACTAGAGATCTCTTCAAGAAAATCAGAGATACCAAAGGAACATTTCATGCAAAGATGGGCTCGATAAAGGACAGAAATGGTATGGACCTAACAGAAGCAGAAGATATTAAGAAGAGATGGCAAGAATACACAGAAGAACTGTACAAAAAAGATCTTCACGACCCAGATAATCATGATGGTGTGATCACTGACCTAGAGCCAGACATCCTGGAATGTGAAATCAAGTGGGCCTTAGAAAGCATCACTACGAACAAAGCTAATGGAGGTCATAGAATTCCAGTTGAGCTATTCCAAATCCTGAAAGATGATGCTGTGAAAGTGCTGCACTCAATATGCCAACAAATTTGGAAAACTCAGCAGTGGCCACAGGACTGGAAAAGGTCAGTTTTCATTCCAGTCCCAAAGACAGGCAATGCCAAAGAATGCTCAAACTACTGCACAATTGCACTCATCTCACATGCTAGTAAAGTAATGCTCAGAATTCTCCAAGCCAGACTTCAGCAATATATGAACCGTGAACTTGCTGATGTTCAAGCTGGTTTTAGAAAAGGCAGAGGAACCAGAGATCAAATTTCCAACATCTGCTGGATCATGGAAAAAGCAAGAGAGTTCCAGAAAAACATCTATTTCTGCTTTATTGACTATGCCAAAGCCTTTGACTGTGTGGATCACAATAAACTGTGGAAAATTCTGAAAGAGATGGGAATACCAGACCACCTGATCTGCCTCTTGAGAAATTTGTATGCAGGTCAGGAAGCAACAGTTAGAACTGGACATGGAACAACAGACTGATTCCAAATAGGAAAAGGAGTATGTCAAGGCTGTATATTGTCACCCTGCTTATTTAACTTATATGCAGAGTACATCATGAGAAACGCTGGACTGGAAGAAACACAAGCTGGAATCAAGATTGCTGGGAGAAATATCAATAACCTCAGATATGCAGATGACACCACCCTTATGGCAGAAAGTGAAGAGGAGCTAAAAAGCCTCTTGATGAAAGTGAAAGAGGAGAGTGAAAAAGTTGGCTTAAAGCTCAACATTCAGAAAACGAAGATCATGGCATCTGGTCCCATCACTTCATGGCAAATAGATGGAGAAACAGTGGAAACAGTGTCAGACTTTATTTTTGGGGGCTCCAAAATCACTGCAGATGGTGACTGCAGCCATGAAATTAAAAGACGGTTACTCCTTGGAAGGAAAGTTATGACCAACCTAAATAGCATATTCAAAAGCAGAGACATTACTTTGCCAACAAAGGTTCGTCTAGTCAAGGCTATGGTTTTTCCAGTGATCGTGTATGGATGTGAGAGTTGGACTGTGAAGAAGGCTGAGGGCCGAAGAATTGATGCTTTTGAACTGTGGTGTTGGAGAAGACTCTTGAGAGTCCCTTGGACTGCAAGGAGATCCAACCAGTCCATTCTGAAGGAGATCAGCCCTGGGATTTCTTTGGAAGAACTGATGCTAAAGCTGAAACTCCAGTACTTTGTCCACCTCATGCGAAGAGTTGACTCATTGGAAAAGACTCTGATGCTGGGAGGGATTGGGGGCAAGAGGAGAAGGGGACGACAGAGGGTGAGATGGCTGGATGGCATCACTGACTTGATGGACGTGAGTCTGAGTGAACTCCGGGAGTTGGTGATGGACAGGGAGGCCTGGAGTGCTGCAATTCATGGGGTCGCAAAGAGTCGGACACGACTGAGCAACTGATCTGATCTGATATATACAAATATATGTAAGTGTTAGGTAGGTAGAATAGGGAAAAGGAGTCCAAAATGGCGGTGGCTAAAAGACAAGGAAGGTCCGAGGACCAGAGTGAAGACTTCAGGCAGAACAAACAGAACAAACAGCACTCCTGGCTAAGCGCAATTTGCATAGGGCAGGCCCAGGTGGAGGAAAAAACATATAAAAGGAGGAGCCAAAGCGCTTTCTCTCGGACTCCCTCTCCCGCGTGCACAGGCGCGTGCTCTCTCTCTCTCTCTCTCTCTCTCTCTCCCCCTCCCTCTCTCTCTCCCCCTCCCTCCCTCCCTACGCACTCCTCCACTCTCTTCTCTTTGAGTCTTGGATTCTCCTGCTGTCTTCTAAATAAAATGGAGCTGTAACACTGATTTGCCTAAGAGCTGTAGCACGGTTTGTCTAAGACCTGAGAACTGTGACGCGCCGAGGGCTTTAATGTCCGTCGCTCCAAATCTTTGTTGTGACGAGACAAAGAACTGAGGAACATACACTCGTGTGACATAAGCCTATATATATATGGTGTGTGGCCAATTTATTATAAAAATTACAAATATTTTATGACTGTTCAGCATTTTGTTGAAACCATCTAGTGATGCTGTGGGAACTGGTCTCCCTACAATGCTTAATGCCAACTCAGTGGAGTATGGGAACGGTAGGGATGAGGGATCCTGGAAAACATGGGATACAGGACCCAAAAAAGTATGACATCAAAGGCAAGAGCAACGGATGGGACAGCAAGATGAGAAAGGGAGAGGGGAAGGAAGAGTGAAAAGAGGAAGACAGTCATCTTAGTGAACGCTGCTACTTTCCTAAAAATTAAAAAAAAAAAAGATTAAGTGAAAGGAAAACCAGAATTTGCTAAAATGGGATCAGAATAGATACTAAAACCCTGAACAAAAAGCAGTAGAAAGAGAATAGGAACTCTGCCTGACTGTCCCCCTATCTCTGCAATGTTCACATTCAGCGCTTCCCTGGCCAGGACTGGCCTCTGTTCTGAGTGAACACTGTGCTTCTCTCTTAACAAACTGTAGCTAAAAGAATTTTAAATATGGATGTACCACTCATTCCTGTGTGTTATCAGAGCTTACCAGGCCATCTCTAGACACATAGGAATCCCTCCCCAGCAGGCAGGGTAAGTCAAGATCTCAGACAACAGGGATGAATAGATGCCAGAGGGAAGGCCTGGGGAAAAGCTAGAATAATGTCAGGTACAGACTGACCTCTTCTTGCTGGTGGTGGTTTATTCACTCAGTTGTGTCCATCTCTTTACAACTCATGGACTGTAACCTTTTGGGCTCCTCTGTCCGTGAAATTTTCCAGGAAAGAAGACTGGAATGGGTTGTCGCCCTTCTCCAGGAGATCGGAATCTTTTCAACCCATGGATGGAGCCTGGGTCTCCTGCATCGCAGGCAGATTTTTTTTTCTAATAATTTAATTAATTTATTTATGGCCGTGCAGGGTCTTCGCTGCTGCATGGGCTTTCTCTAGTTGTAGTGAGTGGGGGCTACTCTAGTCGTGGTGCCCTGGCTTCTCGCTGCAGTGGCTTCTCTTGTGCAGCGCAGGCTGTAGGGTGCTAGGGCTTCAGAAGTTGCAGTGCATGGCTTTAGTTGTTCTGCAGCATGTGGGGTTTTCCTGGATTAGGGATTGAACCTGCATCTCCTACATTGGCAAGTGGATTCTTTGCCAACTGAGCCACCAGGGAAGCCCTTCTTGCCGTCTTGATTTCCTATAAAGCAGTCTCCTCAAACTTGAAAGCACTACAGAGTCAGCTTAGGGATATTGTTCAAATGTAGACACTGGTTCAGAAGCGCTGGGATGAATCCAAATGCTACATTCTTACAAGCTTCTGGTGATGCGGCTGGTCTTCAGACAGCACTAGGAGGAGTGATTTGTAGAGCACCCTGACGAACCCTGATTGAGTCGGGTGTCACAAGAGGAAGGGAGAGAATGAGAGACTCTTTCCTGCAGGTTCCTATAGACAGTATGCGGGAAGCAACATATGTTCTTTGTTCCCTTATTACAGTACTTTGTCCGTTTCCCCAGGATTCAGAGTGATGACAGTTTCCCTTTAGAACTTTTAGGGAGCTGGCATTCTCTACCCATGAGACTGGACACAGAGCAATACCAGGTGTGAGTCACCCAGGGAAGGAAGTGGAACTCAGAGATTATGGGAGCTCTAACCTGTCCTTTGAGCTGGGCACCTGGCTGGCCTCTGCAGCTCTTCTACTTTGTTCTCACTTAATCCTTCTTCCCTGGAGGAACAATAATTATCTCTGAATCACGCTCAACCTGAACATCGAGTGTATGTTGGAAAGCTTGAATAATGGAAGCAGCAATATTGAGAAAGTGATAAAAACCAGACTTCAGGACAGAGGCTACTGGTTCAAATCTGACTTCTTTACCTCCTTGAGAGATGTTTCTGACCTAGAAGCTATCTCCGTGCTCCTTGTGTGTGAGACAGAAGCAGAGGTGATGGAATGCATCCCCTACAAACCAGAGGCAAACAGCATTAAGAAAAACCATGGTTTGGCCTCCCGAGGAGAGTCGGAGTTACTAGTCAATCTCAGTTGGAGTATTTCCTTTGATGCCGGAGTCCAGCCCCGGTGGATCCAGGGAATTCAAAGAGGAAACGGCATTGGCGAGGATCAGAAAAAAATTGCTTAATTAAACGTTAATTAAGGATATAAAGAGTGGTTAAATAAGGATAGCTCAGTGAGGAAATTCAGTGGAGAAAAGAGGCTGAAATAAGGATAGCTCAGTGAGGAAATTCAGTGGAGAAAAGAGGCTGAATAATTCAGCCAGAAGGTGAGAGAAAGAATGACATGGGGAGACCAAGTTTCAGTGAACAAGGCCCGCACTTTATTTTCCAAAGTAGTTTTTATACCTTAAGTTATGCATAGAGGATAATGGGGGAAGGGGTAGAGTCAGGCAGTAAGCCAGGCTTTCTTCCTGCAAACTTATCATATGCAAAAGTTTAGGTGATTTGCATCATCTTCTGGCCCGGAGGCCTGTTAACATTTTAAGACCCTTTCTTCAGAAAACTTATTTTTCTCTAAAGGTGGTTAGTCAGGCGCCACCCTCCGAAAGCATTAGATAAAGTTGCATTCCTATAGGGCAAAGGTGTGGTGGAGTATAACAAGAAAAAGAATTAACTCAAGGGTCCAAGGTCACAAACATTAAAGCTACTACTTACACCAATTATATTAATCAATACACTGCCAGGGACACAGCAGATAAGGGATATGGAGACTTAGCAGCAAACATTGGCCCAACAAGTGAAAAACCCTTCACCAATACAATTTCTAATCAATCTTTTAACTGCTCAAAGGAATCTGTATTTAGACAGTTTAAAACATCTCATGCCTCTCACAGTTGGGAGGCTCTGAGCAATCACATGTGGCCAGAAAAACCTATTCAGGCAGGCTAGAGGACTTCCAAAGAAGTTTGTAGGTTGAAACACTATCACACCCAGGAACTTTATTAATTTGAGCTGTAAGTTAACTCTTTTTTTCAGAGAGAGGTAGTGGGGGACAGCCCCCCGTAAAGTCAGAGGTGTAGGTGAGAGCACAAAGCAGAAAGTAGGCAGACTCTGGTTTTGGGGGTAGATGTTCGAGAATTTCCAGGGGGACTCCTGAGGCTCGATCCCGCCTTTGCGTATGCCGAGCCTCCTTCCTCATGACCTTTGCCATGGGCGGAGCTCCTGCTCCCAGCACTTTGACAGTAACTGCGTGTTGCATGAGGCAGTGTGGGTGTCCTCAGGGGTGGCTACCTAACTTTGCATGTTTCCTGACTGACACAACACTCCTGCCAGTGCTTTGGGGCTGGGGTGGTGAGTGTCAGTGGGAGGAGTAACCAAGTTTCACTTCCTTGCTGGTTGGAGACTTGCAGCTACAGCCGGCTTGAGTCTTACTAAGGAGGGGAGACTGTGAGGAACAGCAGAGCCGTCCCTCTCTGCCTCTTACCCAGAGCACCTTGGCAGGGGCTTTGTGGACGTGAGGGGTGTGAATGGGCAGAGCAGAATCTCTAGAAGGGAAGATGAGCACCCAGGATCCTTCAGATCTGTGGAGCAGGTCGGATGGAGAAGCGGAGCTGCTCCAGGACTTGGGGTAAGAGGGCAGGTCCCCTGCTCCAAGAGCTTCTTGGGTGAACCTTAACTCACTGCTCCTACCTGAATGCTCAGCTTGATGAGTGATTATCCTTAGTACTGTCTCTTTCTGAGTCTCAATCTTCTATCCTTTTTACTCAAAGGACAGTAGATACTCATCTCTGTGTGGGGCCAATTCCACTGTGAAAGCACATATCATCTTTGTAGATCTAAAAATAAATAGGTGGAGAAAATGGGACAAAAATAAAATATTGGAAATTCTTTGAGATTACGGACAGAATTGGGCTAGGGTCACTGATGTTGCTGGGTTTCCTTGCTGTTATTGATCTGGTTTATAAATAAATGTACTGTTAAACAGTTCTGAGCTCCAAGCTGTGAAATAAACAGAAAGCCTAGACCCTGCTGTAAGGGAGAGGGACTTTTTCAAAAGAGAAAGAATGAGGAAGTGTGTGCAGCCGTGTCCCATATATGTTTCTTTCTCCCGACACTGCACTTGTGACCTCTTGTATGCATGCATGTCTGGAAGGTCAACTTTGAGCCTTTCAAATACTAACAAGTGAGGAAGGTGATAAACTTTCTTCTCCAAACAGGCTGTACATTTAAGTAGGTGAAGTCATCATAGTCCTGTCTTTAGAAAGGGACCAGATAAGACAGTTCATCAGGATACTCAATAAAAGAAGCAAGTATTGCACAAGAGAAGGGCGGGGGATTTCCTAGAGAAACTGCTCCTTTCCCCGGATGCACCAGGAATAGACTGGCGAGGCTGGTTTTGACACCTGTGATTCCAGAGAGGTAAGCCCTGCACCTGCTATCCTACTAAACAGCTCTGATCTTCACAAACACCCAAGGACAGAGGACCTTCACTCATCTCCATCTATCAAAGGAAGGAAACAAGCACCAAAGGGACTGAATAAGTTCCAGCGGTTACCAATCAATTACGAGTCAGGTTTCCAATCTGCCAGGTCTGTGTTCTTAAGCAGAGAAAAACTAAAGTAGGGATGAACTCTCTCTCCATGAAGACTACAGAGAGTGTATCTTTTGGAGTTGTATTACTATAAGAGTTCTCAACAAGTCCTGTCTTTATTAATAGATTTTAAACTTGAGGTCTCAGAATTGAACTCTACCTTCATAAGATAAATCAGACATAACAGCTAGACTTTTCAGTAAAGGAAACTCCCCTTAAGGGGAGTGGAGTCAGAGCTCCAGGACCAGAAGTCAGAGCTTCTAGCCTCCTGGACCAAATCCCCAAACAGCAGAGGTAAAATGCCCCCTGAGCATCCAAAACAGTCATCACAAAGCCGAGGCATGAAAGCGGGAAGCTGGACTCTCACTTAGATCTTTATTAACTTATTAAACTATCATTCTTTACGTGATGGGTTATCTAGATTCCCAGCCCACAACTGGTAGGAAGCCCCAAAGGAGAAGAGACAAAGGAAATACTCAGCTCTGCTCCCTTAATTCACCAATCCTTGAACCGAGGCTCTGTGATTGAGTGCCCTTGGCACTCACTTCAATGACAAAGATGAGTTAATGCTGTCTCTTCTCCTCACCTTAGTGCCCATAGCAGGAAATGACTACAGGTAAAACCCACAAGGAAACAGGTGTCTTTCCTCTACATGTGGAGATGGACATCCACTGCAACGCCCAATTACCCCCAAAAGGTGCTTTTATGTCCAGACCTCTATTTCAGGAGGCCCGGATATGTCTTTAACATTGGAGGATGGATTCTGCAACAACAGGCCAGCCACAGTTTTCTAGGGAAATTGCTCTACAGTTGTGTTTCTTAACCTTGGCCATGAACTGGAATAACCTAAGGAGTTTAAAAAAATTCCCTGCCCAGGCCACCCACCAGACAAATGACATCAGTGTCTTGGGAGGCAAGCATTTTCTTTGTAGAGTTTCCAAGTGATTCCAGAGAGAGACTGAAGTTGAGAATCCCTGCACAGAACAGAAATCCGTCAGAAGCACTGAGTCAATGTGCCCTTGTTTTTCATTTGTTGAGTATGTACATGAGGAATCTTAAAGCCATGAATAAATAGATACTGATATTTCATTTGTGGGTTTGGGAGCATTTTGTTTACCAGTTTTTTACAGACGTATTTAATAGATAATAGAATCCACTCATTTCTAGTGTACAGTTCAATAATTTGTAATGGCTTTAAAGAGTGCTACAACCATCACCATAAACCAATTTTATAACATTTTCATCATCCTGATAAGAAACCACAAGAGCATTTTTTTTTAATACTCAGTGTTGGGTTAATATATCACCTGGCTGATGGATGGCCCTGTTTCCCAGGTATAAATACTCTGACCATGGGCATTTTCAAGCTGCCAAAGGTTTAACAACAAGCTTACAAAATCCCTGAGAATTTAATAATGGACTTGAGTTCTTGTCCCTCTAGGACAATCCTGATACACTTCTCGTTGGTCGTAGGATCTGAGAAAACTTGAAAATGACTTCTTGTCTCTGGTGGAATTCTGAATAAAGTGAAACTTCTTCTTTGAACCTATAAGCTACTGGTTAGGTAGAATCTACCCCCAAGTAGAATGTGGAGGCTCAGTGATGTCTGACTCTTTGCAACTCCATGGACTGTAGCCCACCAGACTCTTCTGTCCTTGGAACTGTCCAGGCAAGAATACTGGAGCAGGTTGCCATATATTACTCCAAGCGATCTTCATGACTCAAGGATCGGTCTAACCTGTGTCTCTTGCATCACCTACATTGGCAGGCAGATTCTTTACTACTGTGCTACCTCGGAATCCAGCTATCCCTAAACTTCTAATTAATTCAGTTTTTCAAATGCTCCCTAAAAACAAAATGATTTAATGCAGTTGGTAGATAAAAAGGGGCTGATTTTATTGCCTTCATTTTAAAATTGTTTTTAAAAGGATTATTTGAATAGTTAGGTAGATTCTTAATGTTTGTATTTTTGATATAGACAAACAGATAAGGTGATGGTTAAATGGAAGACATGTCATGCATTTTTGTTCTTCGGTCCCTATTTTCCTCCGGGCTCTGGAATCTATCAGCTCTGCAAACTAACCCCTGAATTGCAGCAGCTCCATCCCCTGCCTTTCTAGGACACACATGACCTGCACAGAAGATGCATTTATTCTCTCTAAAGCAACTTGGATGCAGTTCTGCGTCTCATTTGTCAAGTGTCAGCCTAAAAACATTTTTTTCTTCACCCTAAACATATTCACGCAGCCAGAAGCAAAGGGGAAATAACACAATCTGCAATGGTTGCTCAGCTTCACTTACACACCGGCCGAATGGGGGTTGGGGGGAGGTGGGAAGGGAGGGGCAAGGGCCGTGGAGGATGGTCCGTGTGAAGGAGAAGGTGGACAGGGAACAGAGGGCAGGCTGTGTGAGGCTTTCAAAATCAAGTGATGGGGAAAGGAAACAAATAATGATGATTCGAGATACCACCTAAGGAGCAAACTAGGCTAGAATTGCTCATCAGTTTCGTGTTGTCCAACTCTTTGGGACCCCATGGACTAGGTCCGCCAGGCGTCTATGGAATTTTCCAGGCAAGAATACCGGAGTGAGTATTCCCTTCTCCAGGGGATCTTCCCCATTTAAGGGCTGCCCTGGTGACTCAGACGGTTAAGAATCTGCCTTCAATGCCTGAAACCCAGGATCAATCCCTGGGTCGGGAAGGTTCCCTGGAGAAGGGAATGGCAGCCCACTCCAGTATTCTTGCCTGGAGAATTCCAAGGACAGAGGAGGAGCCTGGTGTGCTACAGTCCATGGGGTTGAAATGAGTCAGACAAACAAAGCGAATAACAGTTTCACTTTCATTTTAACCATTTAAAATTCCCACAATTCTTTTATTATAACAAAAATTCCTACAAACAATGTAGGAATGGTGTAGGTTTGTAGTTTGTTTAAGGATGCTCCCTTGCAAATGGTATTACTACAGACACAAAAGGGATACAATGAAATAAAAATATTTTAGGATATTTTAAAACTAAATATTCATGGGGACTTCCTGGTGGTCCAGAGATTACAAGGGACGTGGGATCCCACGTGCTGTGGGGCAAAAATGTAAAAAGAAAAGAAAAAATCATTCAAATTATCTAGTCATACATATTCTTTCAAGTGAGAAATATAGTAAATATTCCTTTAAAAAATATTCTTTTGTTTTATATATATACTTTCCCAAGTCTCAAATTTGATAAGAAAGTATCTGTGTTTGGCTGTGTTTGTCGAAGTCAAGAAAGTAGATTCTAAGCTCTGGATATTAAAATATATTAATTAAAAAGTCTCTCACTTCTCACCTCTAAGAGAAGGTTAGACCAGATGAAGGGTAAGCAAACATTTTTGTCCAAAACCCAGGTTATAAATATTTTAGACTTTGCAGGCGTTATGACTTATGCTTCAGCTACTCACATCTGCCCTTGTGGGGTAAAAACAGCCATAGATAACACAAAAACAAATGACTGTGATGGTGTGCAAACACAATGTTATTTAAGGACCTACCCTAAAATTTGAATTTCATATGATTTTCATGAGTCACAAAATATTCTTTTTTCCCCCCTAACTGTTTAAGTATAGAACTCCACTTGGTTCACAGTCGAAACAAAATCTTGTACCTTGGCAGGAATTGGCCCTCGGATGATGACTTGCTGACCTAAGGAATGAGTAATAACAACTAAAGCAAGTTCTCACGGCAAGGCAGGCATTTTACATACACTCACTCTGGTCTTTGAATGATACTGATGTTCCAGCTCTACATCCAAGGAGACTCATCAGCAGAACAATCAGACTGCCTGGCATCCTAGAGAATCTGGGTCCCCAGTCCATGCTTATCCCATGGAACCAGGTTGTTCTCCTGTTCTAAGAGTCACGTGCCAGCCCCAGGCCATTCACATCATTTGACCTTCACAATACCACCATCAGCACAGTGTGATTATGCTCATTTCATAAATTCAGGAGGTGACTTCAAGTCAGTCAGGTGAACTGTCTCTAGGTCACAGACCTCGATGTTGGTGCCCTGACAGTGCCTAGGAACTTGCTCCAAAGCTGCTACTCCTTCCACGAGATGAAAGAACATAAATGTTCTAAGAATGGCAATTAGTCATTGCTGGATGCTCACCATATAGCAGGCATTATTTTAAGCCCTTTGCTTGTGTGACTTATTAAATTCACACATCACTGTGGGATAGATACTACCACTTACGTCATTCTTGTTTGCAAACGGAGAAATGAAGGACAGAGCTTTTATTATCACACGCCCAGGTTTACAAGCTCACAAAGCTTCGAATCCAGGAGTTTGGCTCCAGAGCACACATTTTTGTCCACTAATACAACTTCCTAATGTCTGTCCAACTTCTCTCTTCTTATTATACCTGCACTATTAGTGCTGGTGAGAACTGAGAGAAAAAAAAAGTTCTGTGATGACTACCACCAAAACTTTTTTTTTTTTTAACTAAAAGACATTATTCTTTCACATTCTTCATATAATAAATATGCACACAAAGCCAGATCAATACGCTAACTCATCAGAACTTTTAAAAACTGAGGGTAGATTCCTTTCTTCTAGGCTAGACAAATTGAGTAGGCTAAGAAAAACATGGTAGAGTCAAAGCTTTAAAGGAACCTGTTTACTTGATACCAAGTAGAGCAATGAAGCTTGTTCCTCTTCTGGCACAATTCTGTAATCTCGGACTCTAAAAATGAGGGTGATTCTCTTGTGGCTGAGCAAGAGTACGTAACTTGTAGTGCACAGTTCGATCTCTGCTCGAAGCAATCGAATTTCCTCTTCTCTTGCTGTGTTTCTGTTCCTCTATGGGAACTTCCTCCTACTTACATGTGGAAGTCTGGCCACACAGGTTCTCCACACTGAGTGGGGTCACTTTGCTTCATTCATTCTCCCTTCTATTCCTTCATAGATCCGTCTGTTGAATGATGACATTATGCAAGGCAGTGTGGGAGATGCTGGCAGCAAGAAGTGGCTATCCCCTGAAGGAGTTTACAGGGCAGAGGACAGGGAGTGCCCGTGTGGGTGGAGTTAGAAGGCAGAGTGGAGGGGCCGGGTCATCACTGTGTCTGCACAAGGCACACGGCAGATGGCCGGCAGGAAGGAGATCCATAGGATTTCTGTCAGGTGAAGGCAGAGAGAGAGACATTTTCTAAAGAGAAAATGGCATGAATAACACAGTAGAAGAGGAAAAGCGTGTGGATATTCAGAAAATGAAAACCGTCCACGTGGACTCGGACCCTCCCAGCCCCTGGGAGGGTCATTACTCAGCATTCAGCCTGACTCTGGCCTTCACCTCTGAGAGACCCCACCTTCGGCTACATTCTTTGAGAACGCTTCCACCTGGTTTCTTACCCTTTTTTTTTTTTTTCAAACCTGGGTTAATTTCTTGTTCCCACCAACTCCCTCCCCACAACTATCCCATCAGCTAGGATAAACTCCTGGTCTGAGCCCACACACTCCGGCTCCTGCTCCCTGATGTGGGCCCATATCTGAACCCCACTGCAGCTGGGTAGCTGAGTCTTAGCTGTCGCTTGGTCACCTCTAGGCTCCCTGTAGTCCTGTGCCCCCAACTCCCTGCCCACTAGTGTCTGCTCCCATTGTCTCTTGTTAGAACTGCTTTGTTTAAAAATCTTTAAAGTTTAAAAAGCATAAAGGCAAGAGTTCAATTTGTTTTGAGAAAAATATAGCTATGTCAGACAAGGTTACTTTTTGGAGGCACGTGCCGAATTACTTAAGATTAAAGTGCTGTGATATCTGTAATTTACTTTTAAATGTTCACCCAAAAACATAGGAAGAAAATATGGCAAAAAGTTAAAAATTATTTTACCTAAAATATGGATATTATTTAAATATGTGGATATTATTTATACTATTTTTCTACTTTCTTATATATCTGATATTATTCATCACAGTTTAAAAAAATAATAAATGCATTAATTATTGATGATTTGGGGAACAAAGAAAAGCACCCAAAATGACCCCCAAAATGACATATTATTCAACTTCTTTCCAGTCTTTTAAAAGCAGTTTTCTGTAAATACACACAGATGGAATTGCAGTCATACCATGTATATCATTTTGCTCTGGATTTCTGGTACCGTATATCTTCTTCATCTACTTTTGGTTCTTTCTCAAAGTGGATTCTGGGTCTGGTCTCTCCTTAGGCAGCCTGTTTCTCTATTTTAAAATCTGAATATTTAGACTGGTCCAAATTCCAGAAAGCCTTAAATAGATTAGGAGTTTGGACTTGGGTCAAACTTCATTTGACAGTATGGAAATATTGAACATTTACAGGAACGTGGAATTGTGTGGCCACCATGCTTTGTTTTGGGATAGATTAACCTGGGAGTTGAGCATGATGCATAGCAATGAGTTCAGAGCCAAGAAAGCTAACGAATGAGGGAGTTTACAGATCTGTGAATAAGAAACTAGGGAGAGGATCTGGGAATAGTAAGGAAGGAACAGGGTTAGATGCCAGTAATTCCTCTGAGCTAAAAACATAAGGGATTCATACCCAAATAAGAATGAGTTCTGCTTTTGTATAGTTTTTCAAAATGACATCAAAAAATTTTTGACAATCTTACTGTCATGAATGTCTTCTAATTCATCTATTGTTTGCTCTATCATTATAAAAATCTAAGGGTGCCTGGGTCTCATTTTACTCCTCAGAGCATTCTGACTCACCACCAGTTTTGTCTATGTTTTGGATTAATCCTCCACATAGTCTTAGAACCATTTCCAGATGATGTCAGTCCTAAGGCCCTCAGAGGTTTGGACATCTGCTCCAAGCTGAGCACTGAGTATTCCTTTTGACAATGAGCAACCTAGGGGCAGGGCTGTAGGTTACACAGCTTTGTCTATTCTGTCCAAGCCCAGCACTTGACAAAGAGCAGAATTCTAAATATCTGAATTGCCTCAAGTTGGGTCAAAACCAAGACAAGAACTCAAGGTCCCTGACTTCAGTTTTCCACACCAACACTGGTGATGTATATATTACCCTCAGACTCACTCAGTCCTCTTAACAAATGGTTTGTCTGCTGGGAAAAATTGACCTCAGTTGGAGGCATCACCTAAACAATGAAATAGACAGGAGATCATGAAACAAGGATCTTTCTTTTTTTACATTCCCCCAAAGTTTGGGACTTTTTCCTATAGATGTAGCTTCCTGAAAGTGACAGTCTCTGTCTCCCGTCCCAGCCCACAATGGTAGGTTGTCAATGACAACTACAGTCTGAGGACACTTACCCCCTCTGAAGCAGCATTTCATGATGTTTAGATTGTAAGGGTAACCAGACTAAGTGCAGAGTCAAGCTTGCTTCCACTCAGATATGAGCCTTCTTGAGAGACCCTCTGGTTTGGGATGTCTGCCCAGTCATTCAAGTCCCCCTCAAGCTCTTA
Organism: Bos mutus; assembly: GCF_027580195.1. NCBI lineage: Eukaryota > Metazoa > Chordata > Mammalia > Artiodactyla > Bovidae > Bos > Bos mutus. The sequence continues at coordinate 24,855,248 of NC_091622.1, read as the reverse complement.
TCTATGACATAGTTTTTCTAGTCAGTCTCTGAAATTTGGTTCGCAGTCCCAATCACACATTCCCCGATCCCCAGCCACGGGGAGAACAATGATGCTCTTTTGGTTTTACAGCCATTTGTGCACGCTGCAGGCGGACCAGGGGACTGGGCAGGATCTCCGCTGGGATGAGATGCAGTTTGCCCTCATCCTCCACCCTCCCCATTCCTGGTGGCTCTGCCCTAGGGTCTCACATGTCTCTGACCTTCCTGTGTCCACTGACTCAAGTCAGGCTCTGTGGGTCTGCGTCCTTCTGGCACTTGGGGTTCTCCACTTCTGTGTCCTGGATCACTGTACTGTGTCCTGGATCACTCTGGGTGGGTCTCTGTTAGTCCCTAGGTGTTTCTGGCTACCTATGTGAGCCTCTACGTGTGCCTTTCTCGGTCTCCAGGTCCTTGTGTCTCTCTTTCTACAGTTCTTGGCTTATGTGTCTCTGACCCTTTGTGTCCCTCTGTGTCTCTGGATTTCCGAGTCTCTGGCTCTCTTTCTGTGTTTCCACCTCTCAGGACTTCTTGTCTCACTGCTCAGGCTCCTTCAAGAACAAGTTTGGCCTGGTTTCCGACTCCCACAGAATTATCAAACCTGTTCAGTCTGTTTCCTTTTACCTGGGCCTTGGCTCCACGAAAAAACACTGGAGGCCCCACCTTCAGTGCACTGTGTGACCAGAGACATACTCTGGCTCTGTCATCACTCAGGTATGCCCCATTTAGCTCTGCTACTATCATTTGTAAATGTGGGCATTTAGAATGGCAATGGACAATGCCTCGGACCAGCCGGTTCCATCACAGAAACCTCCTAATTGGAAAGACTGTGGTGGGTCTTTCTACAACTGCCCCATGTATCACACTATGATACACAGAGCTTTCAAACTTCTTTGCCAAGCCTCTGCTTGGTTCTGTTTTTTTTGGATGGGATCCTTTGCTACAATCAATGGAAAGATGAGCCCACATCTGTGAACAGCGGACTCAACATGCTCATGTGGACAATACCACATTGTCACATAAAATATGCCATAGCCTGACTATGGTACCAATTTCACTACTGACATCTTCTGAGCTGATAAGACATTTCCTTTTCCTTAACCCATGATTTCTGATGGCCAAGTGCTTCATTTTTTCAGGAAATCAAAGTATCTAACACTGCTGCTGCTGCTAAGTCGCTTCAGTCATGTCTGACTCTGTGCGACCCCATGAAAAAATGAATACAAAAGCAATCCCATGGAGTGACTCAAGCACAGAGGATGAAATAGCCTGAGTTAAGATGGCTTAGTTTGCGATTGCCTAATAGATTTATTTTTTTGTTGTTGTATCACCATTGTGTTCAGAAGGATTCTGAGGCCAAGCATAAACTTAGCAAGGAAGAAGACAGAGAGTGCAGACTTTCCCTGTGCTCCTGTGGCTAAGACTCCATGCTCCCAGTGCAGGAGGCTGGCTCTATTCCTGGTCTGGGAATTAGATCCCACATGCTGCAACTAAGAGTTTGTGTGCTTCACTAAAGATTTCAGATGCTGCCACGAAGACTGAAGATCCTGAGCACCTCAACTAAGATTTGCACAGCCAAATAAATTTAAAAAAAAAAAAGAAAGAAAAGGGGAGTGCATCATATGTTATGAATTTGCCATCTTTGGTCTAGAGAGTTCAGAAAGCATGTCAGTGCCATTCAAAAGTGAGAATAATTTTCAGAACTGTTTCTTTTGCATTCTAAAGCTTCTCAAATATAATATATTTAAGCTTTTGATTAAGAAGGCTTGCCATCTTACTTTTTGTCTAAAAAAAAATGCTTGTCATGAACACGAAAAAAAGTGAGCGTAATTTTGAAAATGAATAAAAAGTGAAAACTCTCTAAAGAAGAGTGCTTTTGTTGGCCATTCAACTCCAGAGCCTATAAGCTGTTTTCATACAAGCAGGAATTTCTGTTATTGCTTTGGGTTAAAATATGTCCTCATAAGTCTGAAGGGACAGAATCTTATTTCTATGTAACTTCTCTTTGGCAGGAAGGGGGACAATAGGTATTTAAATATGTGAATAATCTGTAGACGTGAGTTAGGAAGAGATTTTCTCCCCAAGATGTATATAACCAAAACTGGATGTATGGCTCATGTTTTAACATGCAAGACTGGTTTCTGTGTCCACTTGTTCCTCCGGTGTTACTTTGCATGATTCTTCAGTATAGACCGTCTGTTCCAGGTAGGCATTGTGTTTTCTGTAGACCCATGCATACGTCAACCCCAGTGCCTTTGCTGATGCTACTGCTCCTGTTGGAATGCTCTTTTCTCTTACACTTAATGAATTCTGTATCTATTCTTCAAGTTCCAACTCATGGTCTTCCTCCTCCATGAAGCTTTCCTTGATCATTTCATTTCCTCAGGAGCTCCCCCTTCTATATCATTTACTGTCCATATCACTAAGATAGCAGCTATCTGGGGATTTTTTTTAAATTAAATTAGCCACAGACCCTTCTCTTTCCTTCCTAAGTACTGTAAAGCCACTTAGTATACTCTTTGCTCTCTTTGTCTCCCTCTTTAATACTACATACATTACACTCAAACCATCAAGATTGTTGAAGTGAATTAAAGTTTTTAGGACCAAGAGTCCTTCAACTCTGTGCTTCTCAAACTCTAAACTCATACCAATCATGTAGAGCTCATGATGAAAACAGATTATAATTCAGGGGGTCTAGGAATGTGAATGTGCTAATGTGAATTCCAACAAAATCTCAGGGTTCTGAATGACAAAAGACCTCACATTGTTTTTCAAACATCAGGTACAACCCAAGCATGTCCTTAAAGTTAATTTAGGGGACCACAGTCAATATTTGTTAAAAAAGAAATAGGAAAGAAAATAGTAAACAGCATTTAAAAGGATAGTATTTTTCCCTATAACACTTTTTGGATTTTTTTGTATGCATGTTTATAATGTAACTGTGTATACACACACACACACACAACACACACACACACAGAGATACAAAATATATTTTATGCTGTTGGTTAATTCAAAGAGCTTGAAAACTTCTCTTTCAAAGGACAGAGCAGAATGAGAAATAATTGTATCAACAAATTAAGTTAAGACAATTAAAATCAAAGGGATAAGAAACCATGAAGAATCCAGTACAGTGGGGCAGTTTCCCAGAAGGCTCTAGCGCAAAGGGCACTGGAATGAGAGAAGAGGCGGAACTGAGGATGGGGTTTCTGGATGGAGCTCGTCTGTTTTGTCTGTGGTTGAGCTTATTTCCTGTATCTCACTGAGAGGCAGCTATGAAAAGTCTTTAGTGGGTGGATGTTTCCTAATTTGTTAATGTATCATGGAAGGGATAACGCCACAGTTTCCTTCAAGGCCAGCTGCGGGTTTGATAAGCTAGTAAGCCCAGTACAAATATTCTTTGGAAGTTTGGTAAGCTTTTGTTGACTCTATTACCCTTGAACCATTTATGACAACATGTGGGCCTTGGGAGAAAAGAAAATACAACATTGCTTCAAATGTGTTGTTGTAAAGAGTAGTTTCTGGCTCTTTTTCACTTCTTCAGGAACAATGAGACAAAATTTTGTTTTTTTTTTTAAGTTTCTGGAAAATGAACCTTATCCCAAACAGCAGAGGAGTTGTATTCCCAGCAACCAACACAATGCCTAGAATATTCATAACTGTTGTTGTTCAGTCGCTCAATTGTGTCTGACTCTTTGCAACCCTATAGACTGTAGCACTCCAGGTTCCTCTGTCCATGGGATTTCCTAGGCAAGAATACTGGAGTAGGTTACCATTTTCTTCTCCAGGGGATCTTATGGACCCAGGGATCTAAACCTGCACCTCCTGCATTGGCAGATGGATTCTTTACCACTAAGCCACCAAGGAAACCCCATGTATGTTGTATAAATTGCAAAGATTGTATCTTGCTCTCTTCTGCAAAAGTTAAAGAATCATATAAGAGGTTTATTAAAGAAGTCAATGTTCCAGCATGAAAAAAGAGAGTTTTCCTACCAGGTGTTATTATTAGTCACCTTGACAGATGAGAAAGATGAAGGTTGCTACTTGCATGGGGTCATAACCAATGTGTCAGAAGTCACTGGGGCAGATGGACTCATCACTGAGGAAACGAGTGGAGATAAAGGCATGCTCTTGCCTCACAAAATTTTCACGGCTACTGCATGGGTGTTTGTGAGCCAGGTTGACTGCGTATTAGCATTCTTTTTCGCTTGGCAGTTCCCAGAAGTAAAAAGGTTTTTTATTGCACTAAATTCTAAAAACGTCATCTAATGCAGCTGGCGGAGATGTGGGAGAGCCACAGAGGAACAGGACTTATTTGGGGGTTTTAATCAGCAGCAGGTCCAGCATGAATCAGCAGCGTGATGCAACTATTAAGAAACAAATGCAATCTTGGGCTGCCTTGCCATGTACCTGACAGCTGGAACAGGGAGATCCTCTGGGCTTTTGGTTTGCACATCAAATCTTACCTTGAAGATAGATTTTAAATATTTGGAAAGTATTCAGAAGAGATAAGTTCTCTGGGTGATCAAGGGACTGAAAGTCTGTCATAAAAGGAGAAGTTGAAGATGATGAAAACAAAAGCGAGAACATTTTAAACACTTTTAACTATTTGGGTAAGTGACATCTATATAACTCCAAGAAGTAACTTTGAGATCATCTGTTGAAAGCTGTATATCAGGAAACAGTAACCTGATGTAGGCAAGAGTTTTCTGGCCATAAATCATAGAAGTATGTACAGGTTTGCCTGTACAAGCTGTGAGTTCCCCATTACGAGCAATATGTAAACAAAGATTGGATAAGAATCTTACTAGGGTTGAGACTTTGCCCACACACTGTACAAAAATTAGAAATATAAACCAAGCTGTTGGCAATTAGGGACTAAATGTAGCTTTTATTTACTAAGTCAAACATTTTAATTGTTTACTCTAAAAAAAAAAAAAAGCAGATGTGACTTTTATAATCTGTGAGTTTACTGTGAAGCCAATGAAGCTTCAGCTTCAGGGCCTCTGTCTTGCACAGACCCTAGTGAGGCAGTTAAAATAAATGCATCAGTTGGAAAAATATTTAAGAGTAGTCCCTGAGCATTAAAATTTTAAATACACTTACAGCTCATTTATGAAAGAAATTTGATAGAGGTTCTCAAATTTTCCAACAGTCCTAAAAACGTCATTATCAACATCACATTATGAAGTTGAAAATAACTTTTCTCTGCTATCAATAATTTAAAAAATTATAGGTGAAAGACTGAATTATTCTGTTCTCTCTATAGAAAATTACAGTAAAACATTGTTTTACATGAAAAAATAACTAAAGATGACCTGGCCAAAAGTGTAGAGAAAAAAGTATGGAGGTGTGTTAAACAGGTATTTAATGAATATAAGTTGTTTTCTCAGTTTATCAGCTTTTAATTTTTTAAATTTGTGATATAATTAACATATAACATTATATTTGTTTCAGGGGTACAACATAATGATTCAATATTTATGTATATCGCAAAATGACCACCACAGTAAGTTCAGTTACCATCCATCACCACATGGGTAACAAAACATTTTTTCTTGTGATGAGAACTTTCAAGAGGAAATTTGTGCCTTTTGATACTCTGTATTCATTTTACTACCCCCTCAACATGCATCTCCAGCATTCACCAATCTGTTCTCTGTATCTGTGAACTTGGTGTTTTGTTTGCTTTTTGTTGTTTTATTTTTTCTTATTTTTCATAGTTAAATGTTGGTGTATTTCATTCTTTTTTAATTGAAATATAGGTGGCACAGTGCTAAAGAATCTGCCTGCCAATGCTCAATCCCTGGGTCAGGAAGATCCCCTGGAGTAGGAAATGGCACCCTTTATTCTCCATTGTTGCCTGGAAGATTCCATGGACAGAGGAGCTTGGCAGGCTATGGTCCATGGGGTCACAAAGAGTTGGACATGACTGAGCAACTGAACACACGCACACATATAGCTGACATACACCGTTATGTTAGTTTCAGGAGTACTACACAGTGACTTGATACTTGTATACATTATGAAATGATCACCACAATAAGTAACCATCTGTCCCCTACAAAGCTCTTACAATATTATCACCATTATTCCTTATGCTGTATATTACATCCCTGTGGCTTATTTATTTTATAACCAGAACTTAGTACCCTTTAATCACCTACACATGATTCACACACAATCCTTTCCTTTCTGGAAACTATACATTTGTTTTCTGGATCTATGAATCTGTTTTGTTCTGTTTGGTTGGTTGTTTTGTATTTTAGATTTCCCGTATAGGTGATATCATACAGTATTTGTCTTTTTTCTGTCTGACATTTTGTTTAGCACAAGGCCCTTAAGGTCCACTCATGTTGAAAATGGCCAGATTTAACGCTTTATGGCTTAGTAACATTTCCCTTATCCATTCATCCATTAATGGATGTTTAGGTTATTTCTGCATCTTGTCTACTGTAAATAATGCAGCAATTAACATGGGTTTTTTTTTTTAACATATATGTTTTCTAACCAGTGCTTTAATTTTCTTCAGATAAATACCCAAGAGTAGAATTGCTGGGTCATATAGCAGTCCTATTTTTAATTTTTTGACAAACCTCCAATCTGTTTTATATAGTGGTTGCATCAATTTACATTCCCACCAACCTTTTTTTCCACATCCTCACCAACACTGGTTAGTTCTTGTCTGTTTGATGACACCATTCTAACAGGTGTGAGGTGATATCTCATTGTGGTTTTGATTTGCATTTCCCCGTTGATTAGTGATGTTGAGCATCTTTTCATATATCTGTTGGCCATCTGTCTTCTTTGGAAAATGTGTATTCAGATCTTCAGTCCATTTTAATATTGGATTGCTTTGGATATTTTTTTTTTTTTTTTGCTATTGAGTTCTTTCTCTAGTCTGAATATTAACCCCTTATTGGATATATGACTTGCAAATATTTTCTCCCATTCAGTAGGTTGCCTTTTCATTTTGTTGATGTCAGCTTTTAAAATTTGCAATCTATTATGAACTCTTACTCTAAAAAACTTTTCTCTTTTGGTAATTTAATATTAATTTTTCTTAAAGAGACTTCCAAATTTTACAAGCTTCAAGTCCCTTAAAATTCGAATCTTCCATCTAAAGTCAGAATAATCAAATAAAAACACTTTAAACACAGCCCCAGTTATAGGAATTTCGGCCCAGGCAATTAGTACTCTATGTAATGAGCTGTCGTGTATGCATTTTAAGCCATAAAAAGCTCTGTAGACATCAGCCAAGGAACAGTCAGCATCCAGAGCCAAGCATAAGATAGCATCAATATCCTCCCAGGCTCATCTCACCATGCCTGGCTGCTGCCCTTGGACACTCACCTGGATATTGCCCACCCCACTATGCAGGGCTCTGACCTGATACATACCTGGTGTCTGCCTGCTTCCTGGCCTTTGCTCCTGTTATTCCCTTTGCACAAATAGCTTCCTGAACAATTGTCGCTCCAAATTCCACCAGACTTTAAATAGAGAAAGTCTCTCTCCCCCTCTCCATTCAAGTACTAGGTCGCTTCCAGAATTCAATAAATAGTAGTTGAATAGGTAAATAAAATAAAATAATTAAATACAATAAGCATTACCAGGGCCCTGGAGGTTGGATTAAGGTAGAAATACTGTCTTCTCTTTTTCAAATTTTAGTTACTCAATTAATATATGTATTTTTTTTATTAGAACAAGCTAAATTAGGAAAATTTAATCAAACTAAGGACTCTTAACAATACTCTCAATCATGGTTCTTTCCATTAAGGACCATTCTTATGAGTTTGGAGTATATTTTATTAGCTTCCCATTTTGTGCTTTTATGTACTTTTATATGTGTATGTGTTGTATTATTTGGAGATGAGAGAGTTTTTCTTTAGTGGTTTCATACTGTACCTGATAGTACATTTTGGGATCTGTCGGCTCTGACATGTGTGGACATAAGCATTCCGTGTTTTCCCATGGGGGTGCAACTGGCATTCTGAGCGTGCCAATTCTCAGTTGCTCAGAACTACGTCAGTCTTCACAGGGTGGTAAGCATCTTGGCATTGCCTCAAGGAGTGCTGGTTGCACCCGACCTTCTGCCCCAAGCATTTGGTGACCAACATGCTCTCACCTTTTCAAATTCTGATTAACTTTTTTTTTTTCATAGCTTTAAAAAAAAAAATAACTGGAGGATTATTTCTTTACAAAGTTGTGCTAGTTTCTGCTGTACAACAATGTGAAACAGCTATAAGGATGCATATATCCCCTCTCTCTTGAGCCTCCCACCGCAATCCCACCCGTCTAGGCCGTCACAGAGCGCCAGGCTCTATCGTGTGTGTGTTTTACACACGATAGTGTATACATGTCAGCGCCACTCCCTCAGTTCACCCCACCCTCCCCTTCCCCACTGTTCCAACTGTCCGTTCTTCACATCTGCATCCCTGTTCCTGCCCTACAAATAGGTTCATCCGTACCATTTTTCGAGATTTCATCTATAACATGTGTTAATATTAGATATCTGTTTTTCTCTTTCTGACTTACTTCATTCCATGTGACAGACTTCGATTCATCCGCATCACTACAAATGACCCAGTTTTGTTCCTTACCTGATTAACTTTTAACAAAACCTCATCCTCTGAGCACTCAACTTTATCATCTCACTGTTGGTGGAAAATTAGGATGGCTCCTAATTTTTATTCTCACCAATGCTCTACGGTAAACATCTTCATTCACACTTCCTTCTGTGTACTTGTGAGTGTTTCACTAATCAGACATCAGAAGTGGAGTCACTGGTCATGTGGGCATGTCCGGTTATACTAGATATGTAAGTTCCCCTCCAACTTAAACACCTGCCAACAGTAGATGATAATATCCATTGCCCCTAAATTCTCTAATACTTAATACTAACCAGTCTGGTGGATTAAAAAAAATACTACATTATTGTTTTAGTTTGCATTTCTCTGATTAATAGTGAGACTATTTATTTGCAATACATATTTTCTCTTCTGTGAATGACTTTCATTTCCTCTTCTGTATATGTACATATTTTAATTCTTACTATATATGCTTTGTTACCAGAGAAAAAGCACAGTTTTAAAATAATTTGTGTGTTCCTTAAGGCCTGCTTAGATGTTGGGCCTTTCAAAAAATGGCCTTGATCTTTACTCTGTCTTGGGTGTAGTTCACAAAGTACTTCTCTCACCCTCTTGACTAGATTAATGGTTTCTTGAAGCCCAGCCTGGGTTTTTATTCCCTTTGACCTGCCTAGTATAATGCTTTGCACAGATTTGTACTCAGTAGGGAGAAGGCAATGGCACCCCACTCTAGTACTCTTGCCTGGAAAATCCCATGGATGGAGGAGTCTGGTAGGATGTAGTCCATGGGGTCACTAAGTTGCACGACTGAGCAACTTCACTTTCAGTTTCATGCATTGGAGAAAGAAATGGCAACCCACTCCAGTGTTCTTGCCTGGAAAATCCCAGGGACGGGGAAGCCTGGTGGGCTGCCGTCTATGGGGTCGCAGAGTCAGACACGACTGAAGTGACTTAGCAGCAGCAGCAGTACTCAGTAGACAAAGATTTATAAAGTCAAATGATAGAAAGTAGAAAAGGTTAACTATAGGAAAACTACTGACTGACCAAGACTATATTTTCAATCTTTTGATCCTTTTTGAAAAAACTGTTATTTATTTATTTGTTGGTTTCTTTTTGGCTGTGCTGGGTCTTCACTGCTGTACTTGGGTTTTCTCTAGTTGCGGCGAGCAGGAGCTACTCTAGTTGCAGTGCATGGGCTTCTCTTTGCAGTGGTTTCTCTTGCTGTGGGGCTCAGGCTCCAAGGTGCACGGGCTTCAGTAGTTGATGCGCACAGGCTTGGTCGCCCCACAGCATGTGGAATCTCCCTGAACCAAGAACCAAACCCGCATCCCCTGTGTTGGCAGGTGGATTCTTAACCACTGGACACCAGGAAAGTCCCTAACCTTTCACTCTTTATGAACACAATCTTGAACCATCCTTAGCAAAGATGGACACATTCCTACAAAGGATATGTAATGCTGTTTGGCTTTATAATCACTTCCCTGAAAGATAACCTGATCTAAAGTTTCTGGGAAATGATGCTTAACTCAATGAAGAGAGGAAGTTTAGGCATTTGTGGAAGAGTTGTTTGGGGAATGAAGATCCTCATTGCCATGCAGACATGGTGAAGTGTAGGTGGCTGCCTGGCAGGCTCTGTCTTAGATTTGCCTGGGCCCAGGACTCCGTGAAACCTGTCATGGCCATGCTGACTCTACCAAGCTGCTACCAAGAAATTAACAACTCTACCAAGAAATTAACAACCCCTGCGATGTTCCAAATTACAGCACAGTGTAATGCTTTATATTCAAGTATTTCTTATGTGCTTATGATATATAGTTCCTGTTTAAAAAATTACCATAAAAAAGTTCTCAACTGGGACTTCTCTGGTTGTCCAGTGGTTAAGAGTCCATGTTGCCAATGCAGGGGATGCAGGTTGGAATCCTGGTCAGGGAACTAAGATCCCACATGCCCTGCAGCACAACCAAGGGATTGAAACAACAACAACAACAATAAAAACTGCTATCAAGCTGTAATTATCAGAATTCTATAAACGCTTTAAACAGACATCATTAGATCTTGTTTAAAAGAATTCCAATGTCCAAATTCTTTACATTTTAGAATTTCGTTGCTTCAGATAAGTAATCTATTAACTTAAACTGAAATGTCCATTCAAAATAAAATTATTGGCAACATTTCAGAACTTGTGACCTCATAAAGATTTCATTTATCAAAAAAATTAGTATTCTGCCTGTAACCAAACCTGAAGTTTTTGATAGCCTCACTTTTAGCTCCTCCAATTTTCCTTTTTTTTTTTAATTCAAGTATCATTGACATACAACATATTAGTGTTAGGTTCCAACATTTAAAGAATTTGATCCTAAGAAGATTTGAGCACATTTGGGAATTAGTCCAATGAAGGGGTAAATAACTCAATGGGATTTCTTATAAAAAATGCTTTTCCTTGCCATTGTTTTTAGTTAGCAAGTACATTTCTAACTCAGGACGGAGGCATCTCTGCCCCACAGAAATGTGCTAAAGAAGCAGACATTAGGACATGCTGATTTAGAAAACATAGCTCAGAGACCTATATAGAAACTCCCTCTGCTTTTGGTCTTATGTTTACTTTTTATTATCAGGCTAAAATATCATAGCACAGCACATCCCAGCAGATCCATCACTCTCAGAGAAAGGCACTTCCTTGTACACCATGCACACCTCTGTAATAGTACTGAGTTCACTGACATTATCAGCAATATTTGTGTAGCTGCTCCGGTCTCCTTCCCCTTCGCTGCCCTGCACTGTAGCTCCTAATAGCAGCTGCTACCCACCATGACCTAGCTTCCCATATCTGAAAGAAGCTGAAAGTAATCAACAAGTATATCTGAGCAACAAGAAAATCACACCTCAAAGGCAACATCACAAGTTATGGCTTTGGGGATCTCAATGGCTTCGTGACAACTAATGTGCTTTGAGCTCAACTGTTTGCCAAGACTGCTTTGACCATAGCAAGCAGAACTTACTGCTGGCCCATGAGGCACTGCTGTTATTAATTCTATTTTAGAGGTGAGAAAACTGAGGCTTAGATTGGTTATATAACTTGCCCAAGGTGTTACAGCTATAAGAGGTTTCACGCGGATCAGGACTCCGGCAAACTGACACCAGAGACCACAGTCCTAATCACCACACTGAACTGCCTCTATTGACTCATTAAAAAGAATGGGAAAGGAAAAAGGAGTGAGGTGCAGAACAGGGAGCCTGGGATGCTCTTGTCTCCATAGAGCTGGGATTGGGGACATGCCTGGATGCCTCTGGACACAAAGGATTCCTCTCAGGAGGAAGCACAGAAAATGGGTAACATTGGGGTCCTCTGAGGAAAGGAAAAGGGGTGATGTGGGTTAAAGGGGAGAAAAAAACTTCATTTTCATTATGCCTTCTTTTGAACTATATAGATTTTTTTATACCATGTGTTACCTTTTCTAATGTGTTTTTGGAGTTTATTTATTTATTTTTTTAAACACATACATTAGTCTGAATATCCTTGGGACTTCCCCAACTCTGCAGGTATTTGTGAGTTTTAAACAATAGTGAACAGGGCTTGCATCTCTGTATAAAATGTCTGAATTCCTTGTGTTCAACTTCATTTCCCTCATGACAATGGACTCTGGTATAACAGCTCAGTGGTTTTACACATTACAAAACATGGTACCACACTTTTAAAAGACAGTGTGATAGATCAAAAGAAAGAGAGATAATTGGCCCAAGCCTATTCTTATGGTTATTTTTGACTTGAAATTTTAAAAATCTTTCTGTCTACAAAGTAATGTGTGTTTGTTTGCTAGGACTTGCATGAGTAAGTACCACAAAATGGCAGTACTTAAACAGAGGAAACTGATTGTCTCGTGTTCTGGAGATTAGAAGCCCCAAACCAAGGTGTCAACCCCAAGTAGGGTTGGTTCCTTCTGAGGGCTATGAGGGGGATCTGCTCCAGCTCATCCTCCTTGACTTACAGATGGCCGTCTTTAGGGAGAGTGTTCACAAGGCACTCTCCCTGTGTGCAAGTCTGTCTCCAAAAGTCCCTTTTTTATGGTCCTATTGAATTAGGACCCACCTTGAAAATGGAAGTGTTAGTCACTCAGTCGTGTGTGACTCTTTGTGACCCCATGGACTGTAGCCCGCCAGGCTCCTCTGTCCAAGGGATTCTCCAGGCAAGAATACTGGAGTGAGTAGCCACTCTATTCTCCAGGGGATCTTCCCATCCCAGGGGTCAAACCCAGGTCTCCTGAACTGCAGGCAGATTCTTTACCATCTGAGCCACCAAGGGAGGAGACCCCTAGGACCCACCTTAAGAACCTCATTATAACTTGCTAAAGACCCTGTCTCCAAATAAGGAAGCATTCTGAGGTACTAGGGCTCAGCACTTCAACATAAGAGTGTTCAGGACACAATTCAACCCATAACACTCTGGGATAAGGCAAATCCCTCCTTTCCCCTTCAGCCTCATCCAGCAATTTACTTTTCCTGATGTCTTGGCTCAGAGTTTGGTCTCAGGGCTACCAGGGTGGAGAATATTGCTGAGGTAATCTCTGAGAGGAAAACCCAGTGCAGGAAGAGTCCCCCGTAGTTCACTCTGAGTGAAAGTGCTGCTCTCTCCTCCCCAGGTGGTACCATGGCAACCTCACCCGCCATGCTGCTGAGGCACTGCTCCTCTCCAATGGATGTGATGGGAGCTACCTTCTGCGGGACAGCAATGAAAGGATTGGGCTCTACTCCCTCTCTGTGAGGTAGGATTCATAAGAACTCTAATGCATTTAGTGGGGCCCCATCTCTTACTTATATGGGCACTGACTTCAGCATCACAGGCAGATTGCCAGAAAATGGAATTCGCTTGATTCTTGTTAGATCAACAGGTCCAAGGATGCCAAGCTCTGAGTGGTGAGACTGCAGAAAACATGCCTGCTCCTTCCATTAGCAGGGAAAATATTATTAGAGCTGGGACAAAATAAAAATGTAAAGCTGAAGGAGATTTTATGAATTATTTAATCCAAAACTCTTGCTTGACTGATGAAGAAACTGAAGTGGTAAAGTGTCTTCCACCCAATAAAACCATGCTAGAAACAGCACCAGAATCCTCATCCCTGGAGCCTGGCCCAGTACCCTTTTCACTGTTCTTTGCTCCTCTGGAAAATCAAAATGACTTGTGGCTATGCAACTTTCATAACCACAAACTCAAGCAGGCAATGTGCAACTTTTAATTTTTTTCTATAAACAGAATTTCTCAAAGTTCCATTTCCCCTCACTGTTAAGAAAGTTAATCTAGTCCCCACCAGATAGGCCTGGCTCAAAACAGTCATTGGCCAGCCCTTTCAGGGTTTCTCTCGCACACTTTATCCTGGCTGACTTCCCTTTCAGAGAAGGTGACCTAGCCACCTGATAATCAAGGGGAGTCATTGGTTATCTGTTAACATCTGTCACCTTGGCTTCCACTGACATATATCAAGTCTCACTGGGTTCACAGGCAGTTGCTAGGATTTGAGGACTCCATGAAATTGCCCTCGGCCACCCATCCATTAACCTCAAACCGTTATTGTTTTATTTTGTTTATAAATTTTTCTAAACAACATCTTTGGGAAAATTTTTAATCAAAAGTGGAATTCTGCTTGAAGTAGGAATTTAATCTGGGTTGAAGCAGGAATTGTGCTTTCTCGAATCAACAGCAAATGTTAAAATTATATTTAATGGTTGGATTGTTGATCCTTTATTGCATGGATCACTCCAAAATCTCAGACAAACCTGTGGAATTGTTGGCTCAAAGAAAGTTAACTTTTCACTTTTACATGTTTCATAAGGCTTACAAAGAGATAACACATATATTACACCTATATACAAATTTAAAATATAAATTGTTAATTTCCATTACAAGCACTTGGAAATGCTTTAAAAAGTAATAACCACCAGCAAAAGTGAGAAGGACCAAAGACCAGCTCCAGAGAATGGTTGTTTTTATTCATTTGTTCATTCACTTCCTTAATAATATTTCAGAGCGTCCATTCTGTGCTTACCACTTTGATAAGTGTTGTAGGAGATTTAAAGACCTTGTCTTCAGGAAGTCTAGCCTCACAGGGGCAATAAGGCCACATATAAATACTTTACTACAAAGGAGAGTGCTATAAATGACGTGAAAGACGGCAAGGTAAGTGTGTGGATTGTTGAGAAGAGAAAAAACAAGTAACTCAAGCTGGAATATCATGCAGTATTTGATAGAATAAGTGGCATTTGAACTGACACAATCAAAAACAAAGCAGAAGAAGTCACAGGTGAAGGGAACAGTACAAGCTAAGGGACAAAGACAGAAGCTCCTAGGAGAAAAGCACAGCTGGCTGGACTATGGCAGTTGCCAGAATGTGGTCCCCAGACCAGTAGCATCACTTCAGAGCATGTTAGGAATACAAGTCTTGGGCCCAGCCCCGGACCTACTGAATCAGGAATTCAGGGGGTAAGGTCCAGAAACTTGCACCCTTTGGGTGATTCTGACTTCTGGTTTTTGCTTAAGGTGGAAAGTTACCTGAAAGAGAATAATAGTGGAAGTGAGGCCATGTGTGTGTGTGTATGAGTGTGTATGTGTATATGCTTATAGATATACATAAAATTTAATTTTCTGCCTTATTCCAAAAATGGCAATGTAGGAAAGTTGGTATTTTATTCAGCAGGGAGTGAAATAGGTGTGGGAAGAAAAGGACTGGGCTCACATAACTGCTTAAGTGAAAAGAGGCAGAATTTGTACTGACTCCCAAGTAAGGGAGGAGGACCAGGCACAGAGGAGAATCTGGGGAGAGGGTGGCCTGCCGTTTCTATCATCTCTCTTCCTGTCTCTCTTACACTTATGCCTCCAGCAAAATACAAACAACCCATTTGAAAAGCGAGCAGACCTTAATAAATGTTTCTCCAAAAAAGACACACAGATAAGCACATGAAAAGATTCTCAACACTACTAATTATTAGAGGAGTACTATTCTTTAAATGCCAGTGGTTTTGGTGATTGTGTCATAACTCCGTTTTGAGAAGGGTTTCATGGTGATACTAATGCCTAAGGTTACGTTTCCCTTCAAAAAATACTTGTTTCTTAAATAGCATTAAGGTTTTTTTTCCTTTTTTTTTCTTTTAGAGCCAAAGACTCAGTCAAACACTTTCATGTTGAATATACTGGATATTCATTTAAATTTGGCTTTAATGAATTCTCATCTTTGAGGGATTTTGTCAAGCATTTTGCAAATCAGCCTTTGATTGGAAGTGAGACAGGTAAGCTATGCACATATAGTTGACCTGAGAGATATTGTTTCAGAAGGGAGGTGGGACAAAATGGATTTCAAGTAAATGGTTGTCACTTCTATTGGATTATGTGCATACTATATACAATTGGGTATGTTTAGAAACATTTTTTTTCAATTACTGTGCCATAGGCTACATAAATAAATTATATACAGACATTTCAGTATTATCCTTAGGAGAAAACAAGGTGCTTTGTACAAAATAGGTATTTTTCTCAGGATATATTATTTAGTGGATTGACTAAAAGCACACATTTAAAAAAAAATGGCCTAATGATGTATACAATAAAGAATAGAGGAAAAAAAAAACTTTTTGATTCATCAGAAGTTTAGGTATGGGCAGTTTGCCTATCTGGGAGACACAAAATGTTCATTTTGAACAGTTTTTGAGCATTTTAAAAAATGAAATTTACACTTAAATTTCCCCAAAGGTCATTGAATAGTGAAAATACTGACTAAAAATTGTTCTCCTAAGTCTTGGTTTCTTGTAAATTTTTAAATGGGGCTTAAGTATGCCTGAAAAAGTTTGAAATTTCCTTTTTGGGTGGTTAGAGTCAAACCAGAAAATTCAAATTAAAAACAAAATACACTCTCTTGACTTTTTAATGATCTAGCTCATTTGTCTGTACTATTTAAAGTATGTAAAAGATTTCCTTTGTATTTGTGTAAAAAGAATCACAATTTTGTATGTCCTAAATGATGCTAATTCTCAGTTAATCAAAAGTTGGACAATTCCAAGAATGAAGCACAAAAGGAACTCAAGCATTAATAACACAGTCAGTTGCTGAGAATTTGTACACACTCATGTTCATGGTAAACTTGGTTAGCGGGCTTTTTGTTAACCACTCTGGGGAGAGATACGATTGCCTTTTCCTCTTCTGCTATTTCTGTGGCCCGAACAGACCCTGATATGAATCATACAGTGTTGAGCAGAGACGGAAACCACAAAATAGTTGCCTTACCTTATACTGACCGTGCAAGATCTTTAATAGAATATTCCAAACCGTAAGACTGAAGCGATCATCTTTTTTTTTTTTCTGGTGGAAATTCTCCTAATCAACCCTGAAAATTACCATTTAACCAGCAGTAGTTCTCTTAAATAAAGAGCAAGTGGGGATGAATTTATTTCCATTGCTACCTTGGCCCTGTTGTTCAGTTGCTAAGTTGTGTCTGACTCTTTGTGACCTCATGGGACTACAGCAAGCCAGGCTCCCCTGTCTTTCACTATCTCCCAGAATTAGCTCAAATTCATGTCCACTAAGTTGGTGATGCTATCTAATCATCTCATACTCTGTCGTCCCCTTCTTCTTTTGCCTTTGATTTTTCCCAGCATCAGGGTCTTTTCCAATGAGTCGGCTCTTCCCATCAGGTGGCCAAAGTATTGGAGCTTCAGCTTCAGCATCAGTCCCTCAATGAATATTCAGGGTTGATTTCCTTTAAGATTGACTGGTTTGATCTCCTTGCAGTCCAAGAGACTCTCAAGAGTCTTTTCCAGCACACTACAGTTCAAAAGCGTCAATTTTTTGGTGCTCAGCCATCTTTATGGGTCAACCCTCACATCCCTAAATGACTACTGGAAAACCATGGCTTTGACTAGACGGACCTTTGTCAGCAAAGTGATGTGTCTGCTTTTTAACATGCTGTCTAGGTTTGTCATAGCTTTCCTTCCAAGAAGCAAGAGTCTTTTAATTTCATGGCTGTAGTCACCATCTGCAGCAATTTTGGAGCCCAAGAAAATAAAATCTTTCACTGTTTCCACTTATTTCCCCTTCTATTTGCCATGAAGTAATTGGACTGGATGCCGTGATCTTAGCTTTTTGAATGTTGAGTTTTAAGCCAGCCTTTTCACTCTCCTCTTTCACCCTCTTCAAGAGGCTCTTCAGTTCCTCTTTAATTTCTGCCATTAGAATAGTATCATCTCCATATCTGAAGCTGTTGATATTTCTCCTGGAAATCATGATTCCAACTTGTGATTCATCCAGCCAGCATTTCTCATGATGTACTCTGCTTATAAGTTAAATATGCAGGGTAACAATATACAGCCTTGATGTAATCCTTTCCCAATTTGGAACCAATCAGTTGTTCCATATCCAGTTCTAACTGTTGCTTCTTGTCCTGCATATAGGTTTCTCAGGAGACAGGTATAGTGGTCTGATATTCCCATTTCTTTAAGAATTGTCCACAGTTTGTTGTGATCCACACAGTCAAAGGCTTTAGTGTAGTCAATGAAGCAGAAGTTTTTCTGGAATTCCCTTGCTTTTTCTATGATCCAATGGATATTGGCAATTTGATCTCTGGTTCATCTGCCTTTTCTAAATCCAGTTTGTACATCTGGAAGTTCTTGGTTCATATACTGCTGAAGCCTAGCTGAAGGATTTTGAGCATTACCTTGCTAGCTTGTGAAATGAGTACAGTTGTGTGGTAGTTTGAACATTCTTTGGCATTGCCTTTCTTTGGGATTGGAATTGAAAACTGAACTTTTCCAGCCCTGTGGCCACTGCTGAGGTTTCCAAATTTGCTGGCATATTGAGGGCAGCACTTTCACAGCATCATCTTTTAGGATTTGAAATAGCTCAGCTGGAATTCCATCACCTCCAGTAGCTTTGTTAGTAGTAATGCTTCTTAAATCCCATTTGACTTGACTTCACACTCCAGGACGTCCAGCTCTAGGTGAGTGACCACACCATGGTAGTTATCAGGGGCATTTGGACATTTTTTGACTTCCTTGGAAGTCACAGAGTCAGCACTGTGACCTATGAACAGTTCTTCTGTGTATTCTTGCCACCTCTTCTTAATCTCTTCTGCTTCTTAGGTCCTTACCATTTCTTTTCTTTATCATGTCCATCCTTGCATAAAATGTTCCCTAAATATCTTCAATTTTCTTGAAGAGATTTCTAGTCTTTCCCATTTCCTCATTCAATCATTTCCCTCTATTTCTTTGCATTGTTCACTTAAGAAGGCCTTCTTATCTCTCCTTGCTATTCTTTGAAACTCTGCATTCAGATAGGCTTATCTTTCCCTTTCTTCCTTGCTTTTTGCTTCTCTTTTCTCAGCTATTTGTAAATCCTCTTCAGACAACCACTTTGCCTTCTTGCATTTCTTTTTTGGGGGGATGGTTTTGGTCACCACCACCTGTGCGATGTTACAAACCTCCATTCATAGTTCTTCAGGCACTCTGTCTATCAGATCTAATCCCTGGACTCTATTTGTCACTTCCACTGTATAATCATAAGGGATTTGATTTAGGTCATACCTGAATGGTCTAGTGGTTTTCCCTACTTCCTTCAATTTAAATCTAAATTTGACAATAAGGAGTTCATGATCTGAGCCACATCACCTCCCACTCTTATTTTTGCTGACTATACAGAGCTTCTTCATCTTCGGCTGCAAATAATATAAACAACCTGATTTTGGTATTGGCCATTTGGTCCTATACATGTGTGGAGTTGTCTCTTGTGTTATTGAAAGAGAGTGTTTGCTATGACCACTGCATTCTCTTGGCAAAAGTGTTAGCCTTTGTCCCGCTTCATTTTGTACTCCAAGGCCAAACTTGCCTGTAACTCCAGGTATCTCTTGACTTCCTACTTTTACATTCCAATCCCCTATGATGAAAAGGACATCTTTTTTTTTTTTTTTTTTTCTCACCTCTTATATTAGTTCTAGAAGGTCTTGGAGGTCTTCATAAAACCATTCAACTTCAATTTATTTGGCATTAGTGGTTGGGGCATAGACTTGGATTACAATGATGTTGAATGGTTTGCATCAGAAACAAACTGAGATCATTCTGCCAGTTTTGAGATTGTACCCAAGTACTGCATTTTGGACTCTTCTGTTGACTATGAGGCCTACTCCATTTCTTCTAAGGGATTCTTCCCCACAGTAGTAGATATAATGATCATCTGAATTAAATTTGCCCATTCCTGTCCATTTTAGTTCACTGATTTCTAAGATGTTGGTGTTCACTCTTGCCTGGAAAGTTTTTTAATTTCTCAAATCTCTTCCCTTCAGGCTTATTTCCTACTTGTGTCCCAACCTGCACTTATTTTTGTTCAATTCTTGGGCACTGGCAATGGGCAGTAGATGTTGAAGCTAAGGACTCTGTTTCACCTACTTTGATTTTTGTCCTTCTCTTTGTCCCCCAGGTGCTGGGACAGTGAGTGATACTTTGGGTGAGTGAATGAGTGAATGAATGAATGATGACTATGAGCTGCAGCTCTTTGTGTCTTTCAAAGCCAGTATCATTATTGCTTTCAGCCTTCTTTTCTCTCTCCAAGCAAAGCTGACTCCCTTCTTTTAAACTCTCCCTCTAGATTCTATTTTCAATCTCTCTGGTCATTCTCCATGCTCCTGTATGGATTTTCTCCAAGTTAGGAAAGGGTACATATTCTGCATACCAGCAGATTTCAAAAATCATTTTTTTAAAGTTTTTTTTAACTGAAGTGTAGTTGATGGATAATACTATATGTGTGTGTATCAGTTCAGTTCAGTTCAGTTCAGTTGCTCAGTCGTGTCTGACTCTTTGTGACCCCATGAATTGCAGCACTCCAAGCCTCCCTGTCCATCACCAACTCCCAGAGTTCACTGAGACTCACGTCCATCGAGTCAGTGATGCCATCCAGCCATCTCATCCTCTGTCGTCCCCTTCTCCTCCTGCCCCCAATCCCTCCCAGCATCAGAGTCTTTTCCAATGAGTCAACTCTTCGCACGAGGTGACCAAAGTATTGGAGTTTCAGCTTTAGCATCATTCCTTCCAAAGAAATCCCAGGGCTGATCTCCTTCAGAATGGACTGGTTGGATCTCCTTGCAGTCCAGAGGACTCTCAAGAGTCTTCTCCAACACCACAGTTCAAAAGCATCAATTCTTCGGTGCTCAGCTTTCTTCACAGTCCAACTCTCACATCCATACATGATCACTGGAAAAACCATAGCCTTGACTAGATGAACCTTTGTTGGCAAAGTAATGTCTCTGCTTTTGAATATGCTATCTAGGTTGGTCATAACTTTTCTTCCAAGGAGTAAGCATCTTTTAATTTCATGGCTGCAGTCACCATCTGCAGTGATTTTGGAGCCCCCAAAAATAAAGTCTGACACTGTTTCCACTGTTTCCCCATCTATTTGCCATGAACTGATGGGACCATTGCCATGATCTTCGTTTTCTGAATGTTGAGCTTTAAGCCAACTTTTTCACTTTCCACTTTCACTTTCATCAAGAGGCTTTTGAGTTCCTCTTCACTTTCTACCATAAGGGTGGTGTCATCTGCATATCTGAGGTTATTGATATTTCTCCCAGCTATCTTGATTCCAGCTTGTGCTTCTTCCAGCCCAGCATTTCTCATGATGTACTCTGCATATAAGTTAAATAAGCAGGGTGACAATATACAGCCTTGATGTACTCCTTTTCCTATTTGGAACCAATCTGTTGTTCCATGTCCAGTTCTAACTGTTGCTTCCTGACCTGCATGTAGGTTTTTCAAGAGGCAGGTCATTGTACATATAGTGATTCACAATTTTAAAGTTGTATTCCATTTATAGTATTACAAAATATTGGTTATATTCCCTGTTCTATACAATTATCCATGAAGCTTATTTTTATACATATAGTTTATACCTCTTAACCAACTACCCCTATGCTGTGCCTCCCCTTTCCCTCTCTCCACTGATAACCACTAGTTTGTTCTCAGTATTTGTGAGTCTGCTTCTTTTTTATTTTATTCACCATGGTGGTGGTTTAGTCGCTAAGTCGTGTCCAACTCTCACGACCCCATGGACTGTAGCCCACCAGGTTCCTCTGTCCATGGGATTTTCCAGGCATGAATACTGGAGTGGCTTGCCATTTCCTTCTCTAGGGGATCTTCCTGACCCAGGAATCAAACCTGGGTCTCCTGCATTGCAGGCAGATTTACTATTTTTTTCTATTTTTTAGATTCCACATATAAGTGATATACAATATTTGTCTTTCTCTGTCTGACTTACTTCACTTAGCCTTATGCCCTCCATCCATATTGCTGCAAATGGCAAGATTTCATTTTTTATGGCTAAGTAGTATTTCATTGTGTGCATATGTATGTGTTTTATTTGAAATGAACATGTTGCAGTAACTTCTGGCTGAACCTCCTCTCACTGATCCAATCACTAGGTGGTTGGGACAATGTTGGGACATTGGGACAATGTTAAGCTTTTCCAGCAAATACAGTCATCTGAGTAAATGTCTGTGGCTAATACAATAGGGATTATAAAGATCTGTAACCCAGACTCCTATAGTAGATTTCTCCAAATCTAAAGCTTGCTGCATCTCTTGTCATTACTATAATATTTATTTTGTTTATTGCAATAAAACTTGGGAAACTGAGATTTTCATCCTCTCCATTGCCTCTCCTCTCTTCTATTCATTACCAAGTTGGGAATTTGCTACTATTTAAACCTCTGCTATAGACTCCAAGTGATGATAGATTTGCACTTCACAGTCTGGCTTCCAGCCCTTGAGTTATATTCCAGGAACTATAAAAATTCCTCTTATCTGTCCCTGCCAGCTGAAGGCAAAGCCACCAAAGCTAGGAACAAGAGGCAAAACCCATAACTTGTGAGTGTTCCTACTTTGTCCTCTGGGAGTAATAGGCCTCAGGAAATAAGATAACATGCACCACACGCAGAAGCTGTGATGGCTCTTAAATCCCAATGATTCTTGGAAGTCACAGAGTCAGCACTGTGACCTATGAACAACCGTGAACAGAAACTGGGATTCCATCTCCTAAAAACCAAACTCTTGTTCATTTAAGGGCTGGCTCTTGCAAAATTGTAATTCAAGAAGATACGTGTACCCTATATTCATAGCAGCGCTATTCACAACAGCCAAAACGTGGAAACAACCTTAATGCCCACTGGCAGATGAATGGACAGAGATGTGATATACATGTATATATCACACACACACACACATACACACACGCAGGAGTACTACTAAGCCACAAAAATGAAACATTGCCATTTGCAGCAACAAAGATGCAACTAGAGATCATCATACTAGGTGAAATAAGTCAAAAAAAAGAAAGACAAATACCATGTGATATCACTTACACACGGAGTCTAAAACATGGCACAAATGAATCTGTCTGTGCAACAGAAACTGACTCACATAGGGAACAGACTTGCGGTTGCCAAGGGCAGGGGGCAGCAGAAGAAGGGTGAATTGGGAATTTGGGGTTAGCAGACGAAAGCTATTATATATGGAATGGATGGGCTACAAGGTCCTACTCTATATCACAGAGAACTAATATTCCTGGTCCTGTGATGAACCATAATGGAAAAAAATATAAAAAGAATATAGAACCATAATGGAAAAGAATATAAAAAGAATATATATATATATATATATATACACATATATATGGCTGAATCACTTTGCTGTGCAGCAAAAATTAATACAAATTGTAAATCAACTATACTTCAATAAAACAATTTTAAATTAATAAAAAAGGAATGGCTTCTAGTGATCAGAAGACCTCCAGCTAATGATTCCTTGCTCACTATCAGATGAAGTGCAAATTCTTATTAAAATTTTTGCTTGGTTAAGGATCACCTGGGGATGCATTTTCCTGCATTGTGGATGAGACCCTGTCAGGGTCCTGACATCCTGATCTCTGGAATGGGAAGGACTAGAGCTGGGTATTTCAGGCGTCTCAGCCAGAGCCCACTCAGGCCAGCCTCAGTCTGTAGGGCCTGGGAGTGAGTTTATTTAAGAGAGACTTTATCTTTGAGGGCAATGGGAAAGATAATCAAATAACCAACAACTGTAAGCTTTTGCTTTACAGTTTTCGGTCTGAATAATGTCTTCGGTAGAGTGAAACCAGAATGCTTGGTTCTGGGTCATCAGAAAATATTCATATTCAAGATAGGTAAAAGTGTTAACCTATAGGGATATATACTTTTTTAAGATTATTTCCCCTATTTTATTCTTATTTTCTTTTCTTTAAACTCCCAGGATTTCTGTTTTGTTAATAAAGAATGAAGATTCTTGTGAATAAGATCTAACCCTCCTAATAACTTCAGGATTCTATTATTCTTAAGTCTCCTTTTCCCTTGCTGTAATATCTCTAATCTCCATTAAAGTTTCCATTCACTGTAATTTCTTCTTATTTCTCTCTTAAGATACTTCTCCTTCTCAAAACCCAATCATCTCCCGAGTATATCATAGACATATACAATGTACCCATTTGCTTTTACTCTATTCAGTAGCCCTTTTACCTTTTAACATATTTTTATAAGATATTTCAACTGTTTGATGTGGACCATTTTTTAAGTCTTTATTGCATTTGCTACAATATTGTTTCTGTTTCATGTCTTGGCCACGAGACACATGGGATATTAGCTTCCCAACCAAGGATTGAACCCGCACCCACTGCATCAAAAGGTGAAGTCTTAATCACTGGACTGCAAGGGAAGTCCCTATTTTTAACCCACTTATTTTTTTAAATATCTTCACACTCATATATAAAGTCTATGAGAAGAAGGATTCTTGTCATTTTTTTTCCCTGTTATGCCCCATCACCTAAAAGAATAAACGCTAATCATGACCCACAGCATTCCTTGGATAGTATACCAATACCAACGTCCACATTGCAGCTTTGGGGACAACATAACAACTAGCAAGCTGCTGGCAATTTTTACTTCCAAAATATGTACAAAGCATAATTTGAAAATGATTTGTGTTGTATGCATGCTCAGTAATTATTAAATTCAGACTCTGCCTTTCATTTGTAATAGCAAAGTGAAGTGGCTCAGTCATGTCCGACTCTGCAACCCCATGGACTGTAGCCCACCAGGCTCCTCCGCCCATGGGATTTTCCAGGCAAGAATTCTGGAGTGGGTTGCCATTTCCTTCTCCAGGGGATCTTCCCAATCCAGGTATTGAACCTGAGTCTCCCACACTGCAGGTAGACTCCTTACCATCTGAGCCACTAGGGAAGCCCTGTAATAGTAAGATGTTATGTGAATCTTCTACTCATATTTGTACATGGCTTCTAAATTCAACTCAAATAGATTTGAAAATATGAGTTTTTTTTAGTATGGACATGTTTGGTTCATTATTAATTTTTAATGAATCCTCGCGTATTTGACTCCAGAGAAGACGATGGCACCCCACTCCAGTACTCTTGCCTGGAAAATCCCATGGACGGAGGAGCCTGGTAGGCTGCAGTCTATGGGACTGCACAGAGTCGGACACAACTGAAGTGACTTAGCAGCAGCAGCAGCAGCTTGTATTTGACTAAGATTTGTCTTGGAAAATGTACCCAGCATTTATCTTTATGCTTACATGTCCAAATAGTATTAAAATAAAAATTGCCTTTTCCATTATCTTTTCTCTATATTGCAATACTTTTGTACATGAAATTGTCATCTACAATTTATTATATAAATTACTGTGTTGTGACTTTAATCACCTAACTAGCATGAAAAAAAGAATAAGTGCTGTGTTTGTGCTTACCCTTTATAGTGATTGGTTCTCAGTTTTGAAGATCCTATCTGGTTGTTTGTTAAATGTCAAATTTCCACTTCTCTTTTTGTTCTGATATGGGGATTCCCAACCTTTTGATAACTGCTACGGTTATTATTATTTTATTTTGTGACTCTGGCCATTTCATCCAGGCGACATTTTAAAATAATTAAGTTAAAATTAATTTTAATTTGAGAATTATGTGACACTTCTGAAAATAATTGGTGATAACTTAGAATATTGTCAAACCACGACCAGGAGTCACTTCTTTTTTTTTTTCCTTAATATTTATATTTATTTGTTTACCTTTGGCTGTGCTGGGTCTCCATTGCTGCTTGGGCTGCTCTCTAGTTGCAGGGCACAGGCTTCTCGTTGCAGTGGTTTCTCTTGTTGCAGAGCACAGGCTGTAGGGCATCTGGGCTTTAGTAGCTGCAGCACGTAGGCTCGGTAGTTGCTTACTCCTGAGCTCTAGAGCACAAGCTCAATAGTTGTGTGCACAGGCTTAGCTGCTCCAGGGATGTAGGATCTTCTTGGATCATGGGTTGAACTGGTGTCTCCTGCATTGACATGTGAATTCTTTACCACAGAGCCACTAGGGAAGCCCAGAAGTCACTTCTTTAGTTTATGTTTGCCAGAAACACAAATCTTCATTTGTAGATGAGGCATGTTTGGAAAAGTAAAAAGCAGGCAAGGAAGAGAATGAAACAAAACTTTGCAGAGTTTTACTAAGTTCCAGGCATGCTATTAGATATTTTCACACATGCCAAGTTATTTAATCTTCTGGACCACCCACAATAATGGGTAAAGTCATCCTATTTTCAGATTAGGAAATAAAAACTCAGAGATTTTAATTTATTTGCCCAAGTTGCAAACATAGAAAACATTAATGCTGAGATTGGAATCCAGGCTAACCTGGTTCTAAAGCCTGTGTGCTTTCCACTCACTTTGTGTTCTCCTAAAACTGGTGTCCCAGTGACACTACAGGCAGTATTGCCACAGCACAGCATGGCTCTGAATGGATTAGGATGGGGATTAGGAGTCCCCACGCGGATTAGGAGTCCATGCCACGTGATGCACAAAATGCTTGTAGGATATGGCAGGCCTACAGTACATGGTTTAGTCCTCAGTCTCCTTAAAGCCTATAATAATATTTCTGATATGATATAAAATCCTTGTTCTAAAGAATATGACTCAGTTTGAACTTTGGATTTATTGTTATTCTTAATTTATTAACATGAATTTTTACTGGAGAAATTATTCTAGAAAATCATAAAACACAAAAAAAGTTGACTAGGGCGGTCCAGTGGTTAAGAATACACTTTGCAAGGCAGGGGACATAGATTCGATCCCTGGTCGGGGAACTAAGATCCCACACGCCGTGGGGCAACTCTGGCCACATGCTGCAACTACTGAGCCCATGCACGCTAGGCGCATGCTCCACAAGAGACGCCACCGCAAGGAGAAGCCCACCCTAGCAACTGGAGAACCAGCAATAAAGACCCAGTGCAGCCAAAAATAAAATAATCAAATACATTAAAAAAAAAGTTGACTAGAACACATCCCCCAAATACTTAGGCCCTCATGCATGCCTCTCCAGAAAGGATATAAAACAGCCTATGTAACTACAGTAAAGTTAAATAAAATTTACAGTGTGAAGAGAAGGGGGAGGAAAAGAAAAATGAGAGGCAAAAATAAAATGACATCAGAAGTGAAGTACATCAGATGAATATTGCACATTTACTGAAACAGGATAAACATTTGGTTACTACACATCCTAATATTTCTTCACCTTCAGTTGGGCTTGTGCAGTTAACTAGATTTATGCAATGTTTAAGGGAAGGGAGCTCAGAGACCTTTTAATTACTCCTTTACAAATGAAGAAACTGAGGTCTGATGAGAAACGTTGAAGTAAAAACTCTCATTTTCTTTTCTTAAGTTGCATCTTGAAGAATCCATTTCATCAAATTTTGATTGATACACGTGATTCTCTTGTCCACAATAACCAAAGTACATTTCACATGCCATAGAGAGTTTCCATGGTGGTGATTAACACTAAGGCTAAGAAAAATGGGTGGTATGATGTGTAAACATGTGAACCTCAGGTCTAACTCCAGCCTTTGCTATGTACCAGCTGTGTGTCTTCAGGCAAATTATGTAACCTCACTGAGCTTCAGTTTCATCATCTTATAAAATTGAGCTGATGGTAATAGTTGATACTTTAATGACTTGCTGTGAAGACTGAATAAGATTAGGCATGTAGCATAATGATATTTATAATAATTCTTAGCATGGCAGAAATAATCATTATTAATGTTACTTTAAGAAGCCTTTTTATGGTAATTCATTCCAATAATTATATGCTTCTGCTGCTACTGCTAAGTCACTTCAGTCATGTCCGACTCTTTGCAACCCCATGGACTGCAGCCTACCAGGCTCCTCTGTCCATGGGATTTGCCAGGCAAGAGTACTGGAGTGGGATGCCATCGCCTTCTCCAAATTATACGCTAGAGCTATATATTTTTTGACATATCATGAAGCGTTGGTTGAGGGACAATTGGATTAATGTTTTCATTAAATCTTTGAGATGTCTTCTTCAAATTTTAAGTCAGTTCCATAGTGCACTCATACGAAAGGTAGAATCAAGTACTCCAACTGATTTGCCTTGGATATTATAACAGAATCTTCTCTTGCCCTGGCTGTCACGTCTGCTTTTCTTAACTCAGTGTATTTCTCCCTATGAGACTAGAAATCAAATATTAAAACTCCTTCATGTGTAAACAAACGTGATTTTACTAGCACTATTTTATGATGAGTTCAAGTCCATTTGCAGAGCAGGTAGCAAAGAAGAAAACAGAAAGATCTTCAATATTCTTTTAACTCCCCTAGAAAGTTACCCTGTATTAGCCGGAGGAGATGGAGGAATCTGCCATGCATATGCAGCAGGAAAGCCTGTTTTCTGAACCTGAGGGCAATAATGAAACATAGATGGATATGATCTATTTTAATGTAATTCATAATTAATCATTTGTATTGAGAATCAGTTATGAGCTGGGCACTGCTGGCCAATGATAATATAGCGATGAAACAGGTATCGTCCTTGCCCTCCAGCCGTCTTCCAGTCTAGGTGGGGAACCTGGTGGCAGCGCTCACTTCAGTGGAAAAAGGAAATATTCTAAACAAAGTTTCCTTTTTGGGAGCTATGTGTGCCCTGCACTATACTCTAGTTTAGATATCAAACCAGTGCCTGAGGCTTGAGACTGTCCTTACTTATTTTCAGAATTCCTGCTGGAATATAAGATAAGGAGTCTTTCAATGCAATCTCATAGTACTATACCCTAAGTAGGTGTCTGTAAGTTACAGTTCAAAAATATTCCCCCACCAAGAGTTTCTGATACCAGGTTTCATGTCAAAGGCAGGAAACAACAATCTCCTTCATGTAGTTCGGAAACTGAAGTGAAACACAGCCAGGGTTCCAACCTGTAGTTGCAGATCTTTCTTCTCTCTCTACCAGCCCCTGCCTCCTTTTGTTGCCCTTTGTCAGAATCTTCTAAGTCCTGGAATTTGTTTGGTCTGAATATCACTAACCCGGAGTTCTTTCTTATGAAGTCAGCATGCTGTCATGAACCTTG
This sequence comes from Bos mutus, assembly GCF_027580195.1. Lineage (NCBI taxonomy): Eukaryota > Metazoa > Chordata > Mammalia > Artiodactyla > Bovidae > Bos > Bos mutus. Next base: position 24,826,221 of record NC_091622.1, on the reverse strand, counting down.
AATCTTCTAACTTAATAAGTCTGTGATGTCTACATTAGATAAGTTTCTTTCAATTGCCAATGACAGAAACTAACCCTAGCCAGCCGAACTTCTCTAAAAAAAGATACGGGGAGAAAAGTGGGAATTTTTTGGAAAGATATTCGTATTCCCACTCAAAATTTAAGGGCAAGAGAAACAGAAAGAGACAACAAGGAATCAGCCAAGTGATCATGAGGCTACTCTGAAGCTTTCAGCACACTGAAATACCTGCCTTCCTCATGCTCTGATCAACTCAAAACTGTGCCTTCATGGAGTTGCTTCTGAAACCAGCTTTCATGTCAAAGGCAGGAAACAACAGTCTCCTTCGTGAACAGAAACTGAAGTTAGTGAACCATCTCTCCAGAGAAGTGATTAAGCAGATCCCTGGGTCAGTCCAATGAGTGAGTCCAGGTTAGGTGTTTATTGGGGAGAGCTAGGATCTCTGGGGGTCTACCTCTGTGTAAGGGGATGGGATGGTGTTTAGAAAAGAGGAAATCATTGTAAGCCTCGAAGCCATGCCAAGAAGTCCATATATTGGCCCTTTCTTGGGCAGAATGGTTGGCTAAGGAGACCTGTCTCTCAGGAGACCAGATTTGTATCAGTGGAAGCTTGAATTTTATAAGTAGCTTGTTATTTTCTTCATGACACCATTCAAACTAGCCTCACGCATAGTCTTCGTAGTTAAAATTAATATGTCAGTTCTGCTTTCCTGATTGACTCAGTATCATTTACATTAGTTTAGCTACTCATTGATTAAACTTCAGAGGAAGTTTTCAAAATAGAATTTGAGTGCTCCCAGTGGAGATATGGGGCTTCCCTGGTAGCTCAGCTGGTAAAGAACCTGCCTTCAATGAAGGAATCCCCAGTTCGATTCCTGGCTTGGAAAGATCCCCTGGAGAAGGGATAAGCCACCCACTGCAGTGTTCTTGGGCTTCCCTGATGGCTCAGTTGGTAAAGAATCTGCCTGTAATGCTGGAGGCCTGGGTTCAGTCCCTGGGTGGGAAGATCCCCTTGGAGGAGGGCATGGCAACTCACTCCAGTATTCTTGCCTGGAGAATCTCCATGGACAGAGAAGCCTGGCAGGCTACAGTCCATGGGGTCACAAAGAGTCGGACATGACTGAGCAACTAAGCACAGCACAGCAGAGATTTGGAGAGCTGAACTTGGGTTTGTTGTCCTGTCCTGTCCTTGCCCTGGCCAAGTTAACTGTGGACCTGGAAGCCTGGTTCATTTCATGTTCTTCCCTGCCTTACACCTGAATTACTGTGGCATTTGTTCATTCATTCACTCATTAAGCTTTCCCTATGTCAGAAACTCTCGGAGAAGGCAATGGCACCCCATTCCAGTACTCTTGCCTGGAAAATCCCATGAACGGAGAGCCTGGTAGGCTGCAGTCCATGGGGTCGCGAAGAGTCAGACATGACTGAGCGACTTCCCTTTCACTTTTCACTTTCATGCATTGGAGAAGGAAATGGCAACCCACTCCAGTGTTCTTGCCTGGAGAATCCCAGGGACGGGGGAGCCTGGTGGGCTGCTGTCTATGGGGTCACACAGAGTCGGACACGACTGAAGTGACTTAGCAGCATGTCAGAAACTGTATCAGGAGGTAGGAATACAAAGATAAATTTGACACCATACCTTCTCTGAAAGGACTCACAGGGCTTGGAAATGTGTGTGTTGGAAACGCAACGGCTTTATGGTCCCAAGTGATTACAGCACTGCAGGCTCAGGCAGCAACCCTGGCCCAGAGATCCTTACACTGCAGCACAACAGGACCCTGAGGCTAAGCTTACCACCCAGAAACTGATACTGTAGTAAACAGAATAATGATGCCTCCCCACTTCAAAGGTGTTCATATCCCTCCCTGGAAGTGTAAATGCTATGTTACATGGGAAAAAGGAATTAAATTTGCTGATAGAATTAAGGCTACTAATTATCTGACTTGGAGATGCAGAGCTTATCCTGGATTGCCCAGGAGCATCCACTATGATCACAGTGGTCCTTATAAGATGGAAGCAGAGAAGGAGACCTGGAGAGACAGCAGCATGAGAAGGACCTGACCCACTGCTGCTGGCTTTAAAGATGGAGGAACGGAGCCACCAATCAAGGAATGCGGGCAGCCTACAGAAGCTAGAAAAGGCAAGGGAAAGGATGGTCTCTGAGAGCCTCCAAAAGGAAAGCAGTTCTGCCAATACCTTCCCTTTAAATTATGAGACCCACTTCAGACTTCTGACCTCCAGAACTCTAGGATAATCAAGTCAAGTTACGTCACTATATTTGTGATGATTTGTTACAGCAGCAATCAGTTCACTTCAGTTCAGTGGCTCAGCCATGTCCAACTCTTTGCGACCCCATGAACTGCAGCACGCCAGGCCTCCCTGTCCATCACCAACTCCTGGAATTCACTCAAACCCACGTCCATTGTATCGGTGATGCCATCCAGCCATCTCATCCTCCGTTGTCCTCTTCTCCTCCTGCCCTTGATCTTTCCCAGCATCAGGGTCTTTTCAAATGAGTCAGCTCTCTGCATCAGGTGGCCCAAGTATTGGAGTTTCAGCTTCAACATCATAGGAAACTAGTATAGGCAAGTATATACCTGGGTGATGCTTGGTTCTATGCAAAAGGACAGAGGATTGACCAGGGGCATCTTTCTAGGGCATCATTTAAAATATTATTTTCATATTAAGCATATGAATAGGATAATAATTTAGCATCAACTTTGAATTTGAATGGCAACCCTCTCCAGTATCCTTGCCTGGAAAATCCCATGGACAGAGGAGCTTGGCAGTCCACAGTCCTGGGATTGCAAAGAGTCGGACACAACTGAGCGACTTCACGTCACTTGAAGATGAAGCACAAGATTTCACATTTCTTTTCTAATTTGTGAGCTGCATTGAGACCTGAGCTCCGGTCTTCTCCTCCACTGTCAGACGGAAGTGTTCAGAGGCGTCTGTCTGAGTGCTATAGTCAGTGACTCTCTAGACTACTGCCATGGTTATTCTTAGCACATAGTTCCATTTAGGTCTTTTTTACCTAATTTTAAAATCCATGTTCCCAAAGATGGCGCTCACTGGAATTTCACTTAAGAATTTAAAAATATATCAGAACGTAACAACATCTAACATTTTTATAATCCTTTCACAAGCCCGTCTTTATTTGGAGCTTAAAACAGCTTCATGAAGAAAGGGTAATCATTCTCACTTGTCAGAGGAAGAAAGAGAAGCTTGGAATAGAATGTCCAAAGCAACAGGGGCTGAGTGCCATGGTGGCTCTTTCCACAAAGCCAGGGTGGCTGCCAGAAAGTGTTTCTCTCAGGCAGGTCCCTGAGTAACCGGTCCCCAGTTCAGCAAGCCTCTGCCGTGTCACAGCTGCATCCATACGGGCCCTGCACAACGGCTGCTCTGGGTTTAGGTGTTGCTGCTTTCACTATGACTGTAAACCTGTAACCGGCCCCTCGTCCCAAGATGACTGGATCTGTTCTCATGAAAGAATCTCCTCAACAGAAAGGAGTGCAGGCAGTGTGCAAGAGCAGGACTGGGCCTTCTGAGAACTGCAAAAGCCACTTTTCACTGTGATCCCAGTGCTCCTGAGATGAGTTGGGTGCAGAGCGAGGAGGAGGCCACTGTTTGGGGTCCCCCTCTTTGGCTGTTCTCAGTGACCCTTTCACTTTCCAGCAGGGCCTTATCTGAGCCCCTGTGTCAGAAGACATTGTTCTGTTTTTGCAGTCAGTTCACTGTCTCTACTCAAATCTCATAGAAAGATTTTGCTTTGTTTGTAGGTTTATCATTATTATGTTCTTTTTTTTTTTTTTAACTGCAGAAGAGGTATTTTCCTTTCCTTGTTGCGTCTTTTTCACTCCAATTCAAAGTCTATACTTTCTGTGAGCTTTCTGTCACCCATCAAAGAAGATTTCCCTGACCTGATATAAATACCACGTTACCCAGACCCCTTTCTCTTTTCACTCTTCATTCCTTCACTTTGCTTTGTTAGGGTTTTCATAACAATTCTCTGACTTCTCTTTTTTTCCCAAAATGTTTCTGTCTCTGTGGCCATGAGAGTGAATGCTGTGTCTCCTTGGTCTGCTGCTATATCCCCTGGGCCTACACAAGTGCCTGGCACTCAGGAGAGCTCAGGAAATATGTGTTGAATCAACTACTGAAATCTTTGCATCTCACCCAGTGTCTGGTACAATCCTGGACCTTCCGTATGAAAGACCCAAGTGAAAAAAAAAAAAAAACAAAAACCCAAGAAGCCAGAGCAAAAGGGAGAAAACCCTTAACTTACTCTTTTTGTAGTCACTTTCTAGTTTCTCATTGACTGATTGATCAGGGGAAGGGAAGGATGCAGAAGGGGGAAATATCAGTGTTGAGTTGAAAGCTCTCAGCCCCCAATACCTGGCCCCCACAGGCTGGGGGTGGGGTGGGCTTTTTCTGCCTGGACCACCTCCTTCACATGGAAGTGAAGGTAATTACACAGTGGCCTTAGCCTATTCACTTCATATCCACCAAAGAAAAGCAAAGCCTTCTTTTCCTTCAGCTGTCAATGGGGTGGTAGGAGACAGTAGGGAAAATGCTATGAGGTCATATTTTTTAGGTCCATGGATTTGTTACAAGCTGTTCTGAAAATAGTACAAAGTAGAACAGTGGAATAAATCCTCCTATACCTGGTACATTGTGTGGTTTTGTTTGCACAACTTTTATAAAGCCCACCTGGAAAACCAACAGCTATTGCTAAGGTCTAATGGAGTCTAATGGTGTTGCCTCCCCTAGGAAAACATTTCTAGAGCATTCTATAGAACTGCACTTCTTATGCATGATCTTTTTTGTCTCTGTGGTACTTTTTATACCCTGCCACCTACAGACATCTCTCCTAAAAAGCAGAGTTACCACATGCACAACCAGCATGCTTGGTTCACACTGCCGACGGTGGTCTCATCACCCTATTCAGTTAAATGACTATATTCATGGCTAATTCTGTCCTAGACTAGAAGGGCAGAAATTATCTCACAATGCTTTATATCTCCAGTGTTCAGTTTAACAGCCTGGAATGTAGTTTGTACTTGATAAATGTTGAGACAGTGAGTCAGTGAATCCATGTAAAACAAGAAACTTTATGATCCAGGCACAGTGATCTGGTGTTAGCATTTGGACTCTCTTTTTGGGGCTTATATTCGATTTTTTTTTTTTTGGTCTACATGCAGGCACTCTGATTGTTCTGAAACACCCCTATCCCAAAAAAGTGGAAGAACCATCCATTTATGAATCCGTCCGGGTTCACACAGCAATGCAGACGGGAAGATCAGAAAATGACCTGGTGCCCACTGCGCCTTCTGTAAGTGGCCATCCATCTGCCCACCGGGCTCACTGTCCAAAAGCAATAACATGCAATAAGTTACACACATTTTACAGTACTTTTGTTCACATAAAATTCTACCTTGGGATATAAAACTGGAAAAGGAACGTAAAGTTCTAAGCCTATGGCTCATGTGGTCCAGGGTAAAGTGTAAAAAAAAAAAAAAAAAATTAAAATGCGATAGTGATAGGATTTTAAAGATTTCAAAAATGGCACTTAAATCCTGTCCTTACTTCACCAAACAAGTTCATGGTAGAATGTGCGAAAGATGTTTATGGTCACACAGTTGTCTAAACGGTTATTCTATAAATTCATTAAAAAAAAAAAAAAGTTATTTTACATTTCAACTTTCTCTGGAAGAAAAAGATTCTCCACCTTTACTATAAATTCTCAGGATATTATTTTCTTCCCTGGCCTTTTTATTGCTTATGTTTTTCCTTCACTAAATGAAGGATCCAGACAGAAGCATTTGGACTCCTTTGTAGCATGTGAGCCATTGTTCACTTTCAGTGCAGTGGGGGCTTTCATTGCTCTCTTTGGAGTCCACTGACGTTTGTTCTGTGAGCTGTGACCCTGCAAAGATTCCTCTCCAGCACCTTCTTCCCTTCACTGTGCCCAGGGCGCCCTGATTCCTTTCCTCTTTCTCATTGGCTGCATGCTCTCCTATAAGGTATCTGGCTGTGTCCTCATGATAAAGAGGATCACACCTAAATGAAATGTCAAGCACTAGTTCTAGATAGCAATCATTATACGTATTTAGCTACAGATTAAATGAAAACATGCATGACTTTTTTGTCTCTGCGGCCGTACTTCTTCTACCCTGCCACCAGAGACATCTCTCCTGAGAAGCAGATTTACCGTGACTTCCCCTTAACAGTTTTCGGCGGATGGCCACTGTCTTCATCCGCCTGGATCCTCCTCTTCTCCCTGGCCTGACCTTATGCTGCTGTCCCACATTCACGCTGGAAGACCCCGCGTTTCTGAATGCTCCTCCTCTCCTCCCTGCATCTGAAACCCTGCCAACATCTCTGCTGTTCCCTCATCCTTAGAGGCTTGCATCTGGGATCAGTCTCTTCCAGAAAGCCCTCTTGACCCCTTCTAGCTTCCTCTAACACCCCGTCCTCTGTGCATGCTCTGCTCACCTTTATCCTAGAATCATCGGACAGGAGGCTGGCTACCTGCACGGAGTCCCCACTTCCCAGGAGCCTGAGACTTTACCCGGAACTGGAATCATAATCAGTAGCTTTATAGGCTAATCAGGTTCACGACACATTACATTATTACTACACTACGTCCACTCAAAAATAAAAATCCTGGAAATTGGCTGAGGAAGATGTTTTAGCTTTTTTACAAAGGGACGTAGAAGACCTCTGAACTAGAGAAACTTAGGAACGCAAGACAGTAAATAGTCTCAAGTCGAAACAGACCAGACAATACAACATGATCCAACCAAGTCTTTGTTTTCCGGTCGACTGTGCTTTTCCGGGAGAAGGCAATGGCACCCCACTCCAGTACTGTTGCCCGGAAAATCCCATGGATGGAGGAGCCTGGTGGGCTGCAGTCCATGGGGTCGCTAAGAGTCAGACACGACTGAGTGACTTCACTTTCACTTTCCACTTTCATGCATTGGAGAAGGAAATGGCAACACACTCCAGTGTTCTTGCCTGGAGAATCCCAGGGACAGAGAAGCCTGGCAGGCTGCAGTCCATGGGGTCGCACAGAGTCGGACATGACTGAAGCGACTTGGCAGTACTCTTCCTGTCCTTTCTCTTCACCATCCTACCCCACCACCAATCACTTCACCATCATTTTCATTCGTACTCTCAGTTTTACTTTACATTCTTCTCTGTTACCTTCCCCTAAAGATATCCACTCAAGGTCGATCAAACCAGACCCTACTGCGTGCGTCCTTTTTCAATAGTAGAATGCAGATAAGACCGCACTTGTGGAGTTGGTGTGAGCATGAGACATGGGGCATACTTAGGTAGAAACAACCTTCTTGGGATCAAATTCTGCAAGCTTTATTGCTTGCCTCCTTTGCCCACTCCAGGTGTCAGATGGACTCACATGCCCAAGGATCCAGCAATGAATATATGCAGGTTCTGCATAATGGCATTTTAAAAACAGTGCTGGAATTCCCTGGGGGTCCAGTAGCTTGGGGGTCCTGTAGTTAGGACTCAGCCGTTTTCACTGCCCAGGCTGGGTTCAATCCCTGATCAAGCAACTAAGATTCTGCAGGCCAGTGACAAGGCCAAAATTAACTAATTAAAAAAAATGAAACAATGGTGAGTGGATAAGTTGAAAATGTCTTCACTCACACTGTATAATGATAAGTCCATGACATTTGTTGTGCATTGATATGGACAGAAAACTAGAAAGATTTTCTAGTGGATTCTTGTGTCACAGTACTCCTCACTACGGAATGAACCAGCCAGCTAGGGAACAGTCACCGTCTTATCAGGGACTCTCTTCCCCTGGCTGAACACAGGAGTTCACAGCTTTGATTGAGGGCTTGCTTCTGGGCTTCTGCCTGCTCTTGTGGAGATGCCCTTCTTGCACAAGCACTGGCAGTGGAGGAAGGTGATTAAGTACTATTTACAGGAAAAAGAACTTCTTGCTTGAAGTGAAAATGAAAATAGGTGTCCTATCACCCAGAAATGTAGATGCTTCTGTAAAACTGTTTACCATCCTTTGGCAACTGCATTTGGGGAAATGATTGTTTATATATTTCATACACAACATGGAGTTGGGCTTCTGAGATAGGATGAATTTAATTAATTCATTTGCTTAGCAAACTTTTTAAGAAAGTGCCTACAATGCACTGAGGACTGTTTTAAGCACTGGAGGGTTGGCAATAAATTAGGCAAATGCTCTGCCCTCATTGAGCTCACACTGTAGTAGGGGGATCATGACAATCATCAACAGAATTCTAACCCAGATTCTAATAGGAAATTAGCATTGATGCAGTGCCACACTCCCATCCACAGATTCCATTTAGGCGTCAGTCATCAGTTTTCTTAGTAAGGCGCCTTAGAGCATAAGGATGCAATCCAAAATCACAAGTTGCCTTTATCTGTCCCGCCTCTTGAGTAGGCTTCATTCTGGAACACGTCCTCAGTTTATCCCACCTGATGGCTTTTGACTAAAATTAAGGCAGGCAGGGCTTCCCAGGTGGTGCTAGTGGTAAAGAACTTGTCTGACAATGCAGGAGACATAAGAGATGCTGGTTCGATCCCTAAATCAGGGAAGATACCCCGGAGTAGGAAATGGCTACCCACTCCAGTATTCTTGGCTGGAAAATTCCATGGACAGAGGATCATGGAGGGCTACAGTCCATCGGGCTGCAAAGAGTTGGCCATGACTGGCATGAGCACACACAAGGCAGGCAGATAGAAAGGATGATAGCCGGACTAATGCTTTAATTTTAAAATATTTAGGTTGTTTCCAATTTGGGGCTATTAACTCTCTTCTTCTAGATGAGAAGACTTAAAAAATAAATCTGCTGCTGTATAGATATTTCCTTTCTTACCTCCCAAGACCATAAATAAAATTGGTATGCTCAGCTCTTTTCTCTGCAGCCTTTCACTTATCTATCAAAACCTTAGAAAAATACTAGATTTATCATATGTTGTTTGGATGGAGGTAAGATGGAGTCAGTAGCATGATTTCTTAGTGTGATTTCAATTCTATCAGTATCTTCCACAAAATAATTTATCTTTATTTTGCCTCTGTAGACTCAATAATCCAAAATGGTAATTTTTTTCTGTTTCCATAATATAATATCCAAACTCAATTCAGTCAGTTCAATTTCTTCTAATGTCAAAATGAATCAAATTGATTATTCAATATCATATTCACCAATGCTATTAAACATTATTTAAATGAATACCTGGGAATTTCATTGTTACTTCAATGCCCTAAGAATTTTAAAGGAAGTGGTCATAGTCATATGTTATTTCTGGCTTTAAATCTTTATTTTGATGGTTGCTGTTCCTCTTTTTCCTTGGTAGGGAGAATTCATCTCAGGAACAAATACTGTGGAAACTCCCATGAAAAAACATTGACATCAATCAAATCATTTCCCAATTTTTATTCATTTTTTTCTTACTAATATAAGATGTATTATGATATCATAGAACAAAATAGCCTACCATGAATCTAATTTCTTCAGGAACGTATGAATTTTGACATTTTTTCACCTGAGGGTTCTGGTTTTATGCAAATTGCTATTCATACTGTTCCCACCATTCCTTATACTTCATAGGTGCCAGCTATGTGTCATACTGTTACCCTTGAGTTATTGATAGGTGAGATAAAAGAAATGACTCATTCTCACTTTAAATCCTTTCTGGATGAATTAAGTCTAAATAGATATGCACTCTTGAGAGTCTATCCCATGGAATATAGGTCTCAAGAGATAGTCTGTGAAAAAAACAAAGGGGTGGGGTTGGAGAATTATATGATAAATTGTAGAAAACGTGCTTTCTAATTCACAAAGCAGTTTAGCAGAATACAGACTCCGGGAAGTACAGAAATACCTCTTCTTTGCTTTATCCAAAGTTGCCCATGTACTGAGCTTATGGCAGTGTGTGTGGCCGTGTTTATGTACATAACACCCCAGCAACAATCCGAGCAGCTGGGATGCACAGACATCCTTTGCCCAATGCAGGCTCTTAGAAATGGTATAGCTTATATAACCTGGTTGACTGCAAAGTGCTAACTCACGTCAGAGGAGAATCTGTGCACTGTTCTCTGTTGCTGCAAAATCACACCGGACAATCTGGTCTGAAAACAGTCTTTACCACACGGGAAGGATTTTCAAGTGCCTCAATGAAGAAGGAAAGGCAATTACTAAAAATCAAAGGCAAATTCGTTTCATTTTAAAATAGGACAGAAATAGACAAAATTCAAGTTGTGATAGTCCTGGGCTTCATTTGAGTGTTTATTTCTTTTTCAGCTGGGCACCAAAGAAGGCTACCTCACCAAACAGGGTGGTCTGGTCAAGGTAAGGAAGCACGTGGCCTCCAGCATCAGCCACAAAGAGAGAGAACGCATCCTGGGGGCTCAGTTCTCATTTTGACTTTTAAAAAGCAGAACTGCCTACTCATTTTGACCCAGCTATAACATTTACCTGTTTACAGAATTCATTTTGATGGCTAATGTTAGTCAAAATTCTATAAAATCACTTGACTATTCTTTGGCAAAGTGACATGTATGAAAATAGCCTACCTATCATTAATACTCAAAATCCTTTTGATGCAACAATTGAGGATTAAAGTAGCAAATTAACTCTAGCACATATCTTTTTTTTATTCAATAATTTTTTTACCATCTCAATCATTTTCTAAGCCTTTAATTTTATATTGGGATATAGCCAATTAACAATGTTATGGTAGTCTCAGGTGAACAGCAAAGGAACTCACCCATTCATATACATGTATCCATCCTCCCCCAAACTCCCCTCCCATCCAGGCTGTCATATAACATTGAGCAGAGTTCCATGTCTAGTACATACCTTTGCCTTTTAAGAATTTTTTTTAGTTAAAAAAAAGTCAAAATTTTATGAAATGTTTACTTAACAGTAGACAAAAAAAAAAAAAAAGAACAACAGGCCAACCATCTCACTGGTACTAATGTAACTATCTTATAAAATCCCAAATAAAACAAAATTTAGGACTTTACTAGTTGGGAGGTATTCAACTGTTTTGTTTATGTGACTGTACCTTTAAAGGTACTCAATTTCATATTCATGGGCTAAGAAGGCCTTCATGGAGTGTCTGTTCTTTCTCATTTAAAGTGTCAGGGCACTGAATCTCTCAAGGGTACTGGCCTGCTTGAATTTAACCTAAATATTTAGTTATTTTGTCCCGACTCAAGTGTATTGTTCCTGGGAAGAGGAAGTATTCATGTTCGTAGCATTATTTTTAAATCCACTGTTACTTCCTTTAATTGGGAACATTGCCACCAAAGATGATGAGCGTTCAGTTAGTACAGAAGAAGGAGACCAAAAAAAAAAAAGGGAGACAGAGGGTAACAAGACAGTGGGTAACATTTTTCCACCAATGACCTGGAATTTCTAGGCAAGGTTTAGAATAGCATGTGGTTTGAGGTTCCTAAACCTCAGTTTGTTTGTTTGTAAAACAAGAATAGTAATATTTGGCATTGTATGAGGGCTGTCTATAATGTATATAAACCTCCAAGGATAGTATGAATTTTCAATAGGTGCTCAAAAATTATATCTATTCTTACCATAGTTTTATTAAGATTATTAAGTCTTACTAAGATGGAAATTTTAGTGGTTTATTGTAATGTAAATCACCTTAAATATTTATGATAGGTTATTTCTTTTTATTTGCTTAAAAATGTTAATGATATCTTTGCCTCTGTTATGAGCTTAAGGCATGGAATCATTTTAATTTTTTAAACTTTAAAATTGTAAGGCTCACTTTGAAAGTTTTTTTTTCTCAGAAATAACACCACAAGAATATTTCATTGTATCTAATCTTGTAGGTACTTTTACAACAAAAGGAAATTATCCGGTCCAGATATTATAATCGTGTATGCAAAGCCTACATGTTTCATTTTTTTTTTTCAGACCTGGAAAACGAGGTGGTTTACTTTGCACAGGAATGAACTGAAGTACTTCAAAGACCAGATGGTAAGAAACATGATCATATATTTTCCCTTTAAAAATGAGCTCTCGAAATGAAAAGAATATCTGCCTTTTAAAATCCCTGAAATTTATAGGAAACATCCCTTAAATGACTGGAGATGAGAGTTCTTGATTCCTGATATGAGCAGAGCTTTCTTGCATAAATGAGACCTGTATAGCAGACACTGTTCTCAGTCTGGCTAACCTCTAGCTCTCAGGGGCATGCCACCCCCTATGTTTAGAGCAGTGGAATTGTTCCCTTACCACATTGGGTGGACTGTCTCTGTAGCAGTGTTCTCCTCTATTAAAAATATGTCCATTTATCAGGTCTAACTCATTAAGCAAATTTAAAATTATTTCATCTCTTCTCATTTTTCCTACACAAAATTTCTGAGAAAGTGGATGTCTAAAAACACAGGAGAAAAATATGCCTTCCTTCCACGTGTTAAAAATCCATCTCCACCGAATTTGAATTGACAATGAAAGTGTCTTTCTAATGTCCGATTTCATGAAAAGCCAATCCCCAGATAAGCATGTGGCTTTCCTTAGGAAGTTTTTCTATTATCAATTCCTGTAGTGGAAGTAAAGTTAACAGTCACTCATAGTGGAAACTTGTTTGGGGAATGAGTGAGGAACAGATTTGTGTGTGTGTGTTTTATCATGACATAGTTTGTCCTTTTGTTTTAAGTCACCAGAACCAATTCGGATCCTAGATTTGACGGAATGTTCAGCTGTACAATTTGATTATTCACAGGAAAGGGTAAACTGCTTCTGGTAAGTTGTTTTATAGAGGAAATGTTTTTTAAAATCTTCTTGCCAGACACTTATTTTAGCAGAATAAAAAATTGTATGTCTAATGTACACAGATGTTTTGATCTGAGGCGGTACATGCATATTAGGAGTCCTTTCAGCTGAATGTGACATAAAATCTCATTTGTTGTTGTTCAGTCGCTAAGCTGGGCTTCCCAGGTGGCACAGCGGTAAAGAATCTCCCTGCCATGCAGGAGAAGTAAGAGACGGGGGTTCAATCCCTGGGTTGGGAAAATCGCCAAGTTGTATCTGATTCTTCTGTAACCCCATGGACTGTACCCAGCAGGCTCCTCTGTCCATGGGATTTCCCAAGCAAGGATACTGGAGGGGGATGCCATTCCCTTCTCCAGGGGATCTTCCCAACCCAGGGGTCAAACCCACATCTCCTGCACTGGCAGGTAGATTCTTTACTACTGAGCCACATGGAAGCCCTATACTCATTTAAAGCCGTATAAACAAATAAGCAGTTCTGCTGGGTCTGATTCTTTACATCGCACACTGCAACAAGTATGATGCCCATGGCAGGATGCCAGTCACATGTTAGACAGCTTTCATTCCTTTGAGATGTTTTATTCAATTTTAGTTATAACTTTGCTGACTCCAAGAATGAGTGATTTGTGTAATTATGACAATTCTTGCAGATGGCACCAAACTGTTTTATTCTAACACTATCAGTGTGTCATGATAATTTTCCAACTGGGAGGAGTAAAGTGTCTTGAGAAAAAAGTGTTTTATTTCCCACCACTTATTTTAAAGTTTTTAAACATATAAAATTTGAAAGACTTACATGGACCTCTGCTCAATGTTATGTGCCAGCCTGGATGGGAGAGGGGTGTGGGGGAGAATGGATATATGGACATGTATGACGGAGTCTCTTTGCTCTTCATCTGAAACTATTATAAAATTGTTCATCAGCTATACTCCAATACAAAATAAAAAGTTTGAAAAAAAAAAGAATAAAAAAAGTTGACTTATATACCCATATACCCTTCACCTAGATGCATCAATCACTAATATTTTGCATATTTGCTTTATCTCTATCTATTCACTTTCTTTTGTTGAACCAATTGAAAGTAAATTGCAGACATCATGGCACTTTCCCCGTGAATATTTAAATTTGTATCTACTAAGAATAAAAATATCACCTGTAGAACAATATCACTGTCCTACCTAAGAAAATTAACATCAACTATTGTTAATTAATGATTGGATAGTATCAGCCAATGATGGAAATCTTTTTTAAATTCACATAAAGACACTGTACACACTAACAGGGGTTTATATGTCTCATATAACAACCAATCGGGAGGCAGACGGCTACACTGACAAGGTCCTGTCCAATGTCTATATAGTTCTTTTGGTCTTTTCCTCTTGCTTACTACTTCAGGGGCCAAGAGAAATAGTCTAGCTGTAGGTCTCATATTTTCATGTAAGCCATGAAGAAAGATGCTGGGATGGGAGGAGCCAGGTCTGCCCTATCAGGAAAGCAGACATTTTCTCAGAAACTCTCCTATCATATTTTCCCTCCTATCTCATTGGCCAAGACTGCAGCCAATGGCCATCGGCAGCAGCAAGGGAAGCTAGAAAAGGATACTAGTATGATCATGATTGCGCTTCCCAGGTGGCTCAAGTGGTAAAGAATCTGCCTGCCAATGCAGGAGACACAGGTTCAATTCCTGGCTCGGGACGATCCCTTGCAGGAGGGCGCAGCAATCCTTTCCAGTATTCTTGCCTGGAGAATCCCATGGACAGAGAAGCCTGTCAGGCTGCAGTCCATGGGGTCGCAAAGAGTCGGACACAACTGAGTGATTGAGCATGCACACATGATTATAATTGGCTCTAATTGTAATTTATTGCCTGGGGTTCTGTTAGCAAGAAGAAAGGAAAAATGATCTCTATTAACAGGTAGTTAATCATGTCTCTCATAAGGAGTACCAAACAATGACAATTCCAGCAATCAGTCACACCCCCTCCCCAATTTCCCCTCTGTCTACTAGTTGCCCAAGGGGACTTCACATCAAGGTTTACCTTTCATACACAGAGACTTACCTCTTGTCTATTCAACATTATTTACTAGTGTAAACAAGATACGTCGCTTTGGTTTTAGAGTATAGAAACCCTTCTGGTTTCAGTTCAAGGCTTTTTTTATTTTTATTTTTTCACGAAAAGGACAAAAAATTTTTTTTAGTGTTTTGTGTCTCAACTGTTAGGATAGGAAGTGTGGGCAAGATATAAATCAGATGATTTTTTAAGTTAATTAATTAGACTGCATCAGGTCTTATTTATGGCATGTGGGATCTTTTAGCTGCAGCGTTTGAACTGTTAGTTGCAGCGTGTGGGATTGAACCTGGGCACCCCTGCATCGGGAGCTGGGAGTTTTAGCCACTAGACCACCAGGGAAGTCCATGAGTCAAATGATTTTGACTCTATAACCCAAGACACAATCAAAGGAGGAGTTAATTCTGTTCCTAGAACAGTCTTTCATGCCAGTAGGCAAGTTTGTCTTCCCTTCAGCAAAGATTTTCATGGCAAGAAGGAGGCAAAGTGAATAGTTGAAGAGATTTATTGTCTCCTTTGCCGCTCTGAAAAGTTAAAACTGCCTTCATTCACAGAGGCCGCTGTCTTCCTTGTTGCAGCCAGCTAACACAAATGAATTCCTTCAGCAAACTCTCTTATTTGTGTTGCTTGTTCTTTGAATTGTAGCACAAGTTCTGAGCCATGTAACAAATCAGCGGAATAAACACATGTGTGTATTCAGCCTAGATCATGAACAATGAAAGGATCTGGGTTTGACCTGGACCTCTTTCCCACCTCCATCCCACTCTTTGGACTCATTAAAATATATAAATATGCCTGTAAAAATAATAATGTGAATCTACAACATCCTCAACATTTCTGCAGTTTGCCAGCAGGCCTAGCTCTCTATATACAACTCCTGAGGTTCTTACCCAAGTTCTACGTCAATTCTTTTTCCACTTGGAATACTTTAATGAGTGCTCAACTAATAAGATGTTCAATGGTCTGGAATATCTTACATTCTTTCTTTTGTCTTATCAGCTTAGTATTTCCATTCAGGACATTTTACCTCTGTGCAAAGACAGGAGTAGAAGCTGATGAGTGGATCAAGATATTACGCTGGAAGTTGGTAAGTTATTCGTGTCTCTGAATGCCTAGTACTCCCAAATCACATGTTGATGATTTCAAACTTATTTCTACTGGAAGAGTCAGGGAACCCCTGAAAACCTATGGGAAGTCAACATGCAGGCTTGTGGAAGAGTCTCTTCATTCTTCTCGAACATGGAAGGGTTGAAGAAAGGAGTAAGGACAGAAGAATGAGGCTGCACCGGGGTCTCATTGCCAGAGCCTAGCCTAGTGTGTATCAGACTTCTGATGTCTGTCAGACTTCCTGTTAGTGTGTGGGTGGTCCAAGTTGGCCTGGAGGAGGACGTGTGGTACCAGAAGGACAGATAAGAGGAACGCTGACATACCTCTGTAGTAGAAAATCCTTTTATATTGTCAGAGAAGGTGGACTTGCCAGAAAGACTTAGCTTAGTGTCCTGTATAATCGTTACTTTGTGCAGGTCAAGGACAAAAGGTATTCTAATTTATCTGCTTTCCATATACCTCCTGGGAGGAAGACAAAGTGCTTATAAGAA
This sequence comes from Bos mutus, assembly GCF_027580195.1. Taxonomy (NCBI): domain Eukaryota; kingdom Metazoa; phylum Chordata; class Mammalia; order Artiodactyla; family Bovidae; genus Bos; species Bos mutus. The sequence continues at coordinate 24,809,733 of NC_091622.1, read as the reverse complement.
CATACTAGTCTCATGCAATTTTTGTGCGTGTGTGTGTTTGCAAGTTAGTCAGTTGTTAGCCAAGAGCTTGTCAAAGCTTTCTCAAATTTCATATAAATACCACCTTGAATCCCTTGATGTTTTCAGCTATAGACAGTAATCTCCAATTTTCAAAATGAAATTAGCTTATATTTAGAATCTTACTGAATAGTCCTTTCTAAATACTAGGATTTTTGCCTTTGGTTGTCTTTTCAATTTTAGATCCAAAGAGCTATAGCCCTCCTTTTGAGATAGTTCCAATGTATTTGATATTCAGTGGGGAAATATTTTGCCATATGAAGTCTTTGCTCAAATATGAATTATTTTTTATTGTTTCTGTTTGATAACTTTGAAAGTGACACATAATCATTATAGAAAATTTAAAGTAAAAACAGCAAATGAACATTTCAGATTTCTCCCTTTGCATATAAACATTTAAAACCAATTTTAATCATTCTGTAGTGTTCTTCATCTGCTCACTTAACAATATATCATGAACATTTTTCCATATGAATACATTTAGATTTATATCTTCATTTTGATTCATTAGTGTTGCTATTACTAAAAGTGCTAGGCCGGTTCCCAATTTGTGTATGTTTTAGCAACCACTTTATAGTATTTCTCCTGAGAAAAAAACAGAAAACAAGAGTAAAATTGGGGAAGTGGGGATATGATAATTACTTGTTGTTGCATACTTTTCTTACCGGTCAGCATTTTGTATTTAATATTGGTTAAAAGCCAAAGTTTGTTATCTTAAAGTTGCTCAATAGTCCATACAGGTGGGTGTGCTTTCTTACAGTCTCAAATAAGAAAACAGCTCGATCAAGGGGATGGCACAGTCCGATCTCGGTCGTTCATCTTTCAGTAGACAGATCCCCCTCGGTGAGGGAGACCCTGACGCAGGAGCAGGGTGGAATGCTCCCAATGCTGGGGTCCTCGGCACATTTCACATGAGAACTGACTGAGGGCTTTTCTGTAGAAACAAATCAAAAGCAGAGGCAGATTTGGACCGTCCAGAAGACACCATATTTGCTGACTCAGGGAAAACTGCTGCCCTTCAGGATCCTGCCATCTCCCTGAGACTACCGAAGCGTCCTCGTTCTGACAGGAATGGACAGACCACTGCAACCAGGCATGCTGGCTCTTAGAACATGCAGTAGGAGATGGTTCTGTATTCCCTCATTGTTGTCCCCAAGCTGGTTGACTGGTTACCCGGAGTCCCACCCTGCATCATAGTCAGCTCATCTGAGTCCCAGACTGTGTGTTTAACCAGGAAGGAAATGGCTATTTATGTAGCCTGAAGCGTAAGACTGCTTCTTCAGAAAGTATATTGGGATAGAAAACGTCCAAGATTGGTGGGAGGGCAGTATTTTTGTTTTTAATTTTTTCCCTCATTTATACAAAAAACAAAGCTATTTCCAAAACAAAAATGGAAAATATTTTTAATATTTATTTTCTCTTTGTAAACAGCTCAGATATCTAATGGGTCCTGTTTTCCTTCTAATGAGAAACCCGTGAGAACTAAATCTCCTATGGGCTATGAGGCAGAATGATAAAGATAACAGGAGGTACAATATTAAAAAATCATCTCTTTTAGTCATTTTGGGGGAAATATAGAATTCTTATATTATTAATATTCTTATATTATTCTCATTCTTATAAAGAATGAGAAAACAAATAGAGGAAGAGTGAGAAAGTATAGGTAGTTTCTAGTTTAAATATAATAATCATGACAATTATTACTGTAACAGTAAGAGAGGACTTGTAAGCACTAAGTTCTTCATCCCACACTTCTCAAACAGCCTTTCTCAAGGAGAGTGTGTTTTAACAGTGCCTTCCAAAAAGTGAGCAGTAGGTACTGGCCCAAGAGAAGTAAGATGTATCCCGCACTGCCAGGAGCATCCTACACCTTATTCAAGAGCAACTTCTTTTGCCTACTGAGGGAGCAACACTAACCCACATGCGGAGTGTAATGATGTGTTACACAGCATTTTCAAGCCAGAATAAGGGGGTTGAAATTGGGAGATAAGATACCATCATCCAGAGCTCCTAAGTAGATTCTAACTCCTTCTAGAATCTTTATTAATAATGCTTTAATAGGCTGAAGTTTGAAGGGCGATTAAAGTGTAGGAAGAAACCAAATAAAGATGTTGTAGGGCAAAGCTATGACACTGCTCTTACAGTCCAAAGGGCAACTTTGTTATTGAATACATTTCTTCTGTTATTTGAACATCTCTCAAAAATTACATTTCAACAAGGTTTTTAATGTATTTTGTAATGTTTGTATCATATGAGATAAAGCAAATGTCAAGTTAAAATGTATTGTGTCAAGTTTGCAAAGTAAGAAGTTAGACATAAATGTTCACTGAGATGTAGTTTCATGTTTTGTTTTAGATCCAGAAGTGTTTGTGTAGGTAGCATTGTTTCTATTTTTTGTAAAATATGTTATTTATATCCTTTGGTTGTATCAAAAAGAGCATGATTTTGCTGTCTGTAATATTTTGCTATTAAAGTGTTTTTAGTATCTAATTAAAAAAATACAATTTATTAATACCATAAATAGCAATGAAGAATCCACTTTGGTTAGACTACAAGTTACTAAGGATTGAAGGATTCAGAGTTGAATAGTCCCCGTCCTCAAGGAGTTTTTAGTTGAATATAGGCAAGATAAGAAATACATGCATAATAACGCATAAAAGTAAACACGATAAATGCTGAAAGTGAGGCAGCGCTAGATGATGGGGTGTGCTTTAGCAGGACTGTTGTTCAGTCACTAAGTCACGTCTGACTCTTTGTGACCCCATGGACTGCAGCACGCCAGGCTTCCTTGTCCTTCAGGAGCTTGCTCAAACTCCTGTCCATTGAGCTGGTGATGCCATCCAACCATCTCATCCTCTGTCATCCCCTTCTCCTCCTGCCCTCTATCTTTCCCAGCATCAGGGTCTTTTCCAGTGAGTCAGCTCTTTGTATCAGGTGTTCAAAGTATTAGAGCTTTAGCTTTAGCATCAGTCCTTCCAATGAAAATTCAGGATTGATTTCCTTTAGGATTCAGCATGGAGGAAATCATTCTTTGGGAGGCTTTTGACATGAAAAGGGCAGTCTAACACATACTATGTAATTAGTAATAACCCAGATGTTTACCTGCTCTCAACAGCCCTGGAAAGTGGTCGTGATTTCGCCTCCTGAGGGAGATCAGGAAAAGGGCCTCGAACAAAGGATATTTCGTGCCAATGGCAGGCAAGTGGGGTTGTTTGAGATAATAGCGGTCCGTGTCAAGCTGTCACTAACAGTACGTGCTCATTGTAAAGGAAGTACCTCAAGACCCTGCCGAAGTATCAGCAGTTGTTCTCAAAATTCCTCCAGGGAAAATCTTGCCCCACAGAAGCACTGTTGCCTCTGGATGAGGGGAGCCCCGCTCAACAATGGGAATGGCTGTAACTGCCTCCAGAGAAACCTGCCCTTATTCCAGGGCCGCTGGGCAGAATGCTCAGTGCTCAGAGCCCTCTCATCCAGCCAGGCGGCACCCACAAGTGGGCTCTTTGATCCTCTCCTCTCTCTCACGCTGGGAGTGCAGCTTAGGGAGTCACACTGTCGGTTTCAGGAAAGAGCAAGAGAATTACTACAGGGTGAATGTAAATTCTGCTCCCCTCCTCTACTGCTACTTCAGGTCAACTGCAGCAAACCTGAATTTCTGCCCATCTTTCCAGCCACATGCAGCCTTACACACTGCTTACCATGGATTCAGGAGTTTCTTAAATTATCTGTGGAAAAGGGCAGATTTTTTTTTCTTTTTTGATATTTATGATCACTGGGATTTTGTAAAATCTAGTTACTAGAAAACTGAAGAAACAAATACAACTATCACAATCCATTTTTTAAAATTCAATAGACTTGGGACGTCCCTGATGGTCCGGTGGCTAAGACCCTGAGCTCCCAATGCAGGCGGCCCAAGTTTAATCCTTGATCAGGCAACTACATCCTACATGCTGCAACTAAGATGGAAGATTCTGTGGGCCACACCTAAGACCCAGTGCAGCCAAATAAATAGATAAAATATTTTTTAAAATTCAATAGATGTAGTATACCTGCTGTTCTTTTATACCCTGAACTCTCAACTTCTGTAATTTGTCATGTACTAAGAGAACAGCCCAGTCTGTGGACTACATCTCAAGTAGCTCTGGCTAGTGGACTGCCAAGTAAAACATACCAGAGCCTTCTTGAGGAAGAATTCATCTTGATGTTGCTATAATGTGCTTAATAACATCTACAGCCCCTTGAATTTATATAAAAGAGGTTATCCTCCGTAACACGTGTGGGCCTCATTCAAGCCCTTGAAAGACCTGAAGAGCAAACCTGGGGTTTCCACAGAGAAGAAACAGATGGCGGGCTCAGCTCCTGCCTGAGATTTTCCAGCTTTCTTGCCTGCCCTACAGATTTGAGGTTTGCCAATTTCCAAAATCAGGTAACCAGTTCCTTGAATTTAATCTAGTTCATATATATCCGACTGGTTGTTTCTTCGGTGAACCCTGAGTGATACAACTTCTTTTCCCAAATACCTCATCATTTTATATTTTATTGTTTGCTAAAATATTTTATTATTTTTGAATAGTTAAAAATTTAAGAAGTGCAATAAAGTTTACAGTGAAAAGGGTCATTCCTAGGATCTCTGTTCCCCAAGTATCCAGTTCCACTTCATGGAGGTTATCAATGACACCCCATTCTGTGTATCTCCACGGACACCATCATATCAATACAAGCAAGTATCAACATGCACACGTATTTTTTCTTCCTATACATAAATTGCAGCATTGCAGTTTCACCGAACACTATTTTTCATTGAACATTATGTTTTGGAGATCATTCCACCTCAGTACCTAATGTCTTCTTTTTTTTCCATTGAGCCAATGTAGAAATTTCTCTAACCAATCCTCTATATTAGAGTGAACATATAATTTATCTAAAGTGGGACACTTGAAAGGAGCACTAACGATTACACCAAGAACAGCAGGTATAAACTGACGTTTAAAAAAGTCACCTTATCTGATAGATACTTCAGCTGTTTCTAATCCTTTAATGTTACTAAACTGCAATGAATACACTTGTACTATACACTTTTCACACGTCCCTATGGACTGGCAACATAAATATCTAGAAGTGGAATTGGGGGCTTTTGTGTCAACTTCACCAGTCATTGGGTGCCCAAATTAAACATTTGTGCCTGATACTTCAGCTGTTTCTAATCCTTTAATGTTACTAAATTGCAGTGAATACACTTGTACTATACACTTTTCACACGTCCCTATGGACTGGCAACATAAATATCTAGAAGTGGAATTGGGGGCTTTTGTGTCAACTTCACCAGTCATTGGGTGCCCAAATTACACATTTGTGCCTGTGGGTTCTGTTTCTTTGGAGAATCTTAATACAATGTGTCAAAGATTATGCACATTTGATCTTGGTATAGATTGCCAAATTGTGCTACTTAAAAGGGTATAACAATTCACATTTCCAACAGTGGGGAATTAAAAAATGTGCTTTTTGAATCTTTCCCCATTGACTTATGATGTCATTGTTACAATTTTTTATGTCTTATATGTGTGTACTAAAGTCTGTTTCTGGGTTATTCTGTTCTACTGATCTGTCTAGTCATACATCTGATGTAGGTTTGTACTATCTTTAAAAATAATCTAGTTCTATATTATCTTTTCAAAAATTCCTTAAGTTTTACCTTTCCAATGAACTATAGAATAATTATAGAATCTATTATACCTCTTAAAATGGAAATTTTAAAAGTAGTACTATTCACTATGCAAAGGTTAGTGAAGTGAAATCGCTCAGTCGTGTCAGACTCTTTTCGACCCCATGGCCTCCTCCCTCCATGGGATTCTCCAGGCAAGAATACTAGAGTGGGTTGCCATTTCCTTCTCCAGGGGATCTTCCCAACCCAGGGATCGAACCCGGGTCTCCCGCATTCCAGGCAGACGCTTTAACCACTGAGCCACCAGGGAAGCCCCTAAGTATCTCCATTTATTAGTTCTCTTTCCTGGGGTGTGTGTATGTATGCACATTGTGTGTATGTGTGTGTGTATAAAATATATAATATATAGAGAAATAAAATCACAATCTTGGTCACCTCATTTATAAAAGACTTTCTTGTTTCATGCATCACTGCACTGGCAAAAACTTCCTGGGCACAATTAAATAAAAATTGGGATAATGGGGATTCTAGATTTTTATCAATGTGTCTAATGCCTCATTAGGTTGTAACAACTAACTATTTATAGCTTGCTGCAGGTGAAACATTTCTCTTGTCCTAATTTCTTTGTAAAGACTATTGTCCTTGCTAAATTTTAATGCCTCATCTTGTGTTTTCTATAGCATCCTGTGCACAGCTTCATCGCAACACTTCCTATGCCTGTTTTGTTTACTGAGCTGTACATTCTTTAACGATAGGTACCACGATTTAGTCTCTTATTTGTAGGGGATGGGAGGAGAGTGGGAGGGAAGAAGGGAAGGAGGGAGGAAGAAGGAAGGAGGCAGGCCCAGTGCCTAGCCAATCTCACCACACAACTTAAGGGACTGCACTCAGTCTTATGGCACATAAAATGCATCCTTGGAGCACAGAAATATGACATACACTTGTGTGCCTTAGAATTCTGCAATGTGGTACTTCTAGTGAACAGCACACATTTGCTACTCAATGCCAGGTACCAGTGATGAACTCTGACTGTCAAAGAACCCAGGAGGAAATTAAAACCTTGAATGATAGACTGCGTTCCTAAACATGAAAAGCCACATGCTAGAACTGTGAGACCAATTACACAGAGATTACATTAGGCTCCTGGATGAGGTTTATTTTCCAACTGACAACTTATTTAAGGTAAAACAGTCTCCAAACTAGACAAGAAACACTTATTTATGTGGTTGCAAGAGTGAATTAAATTACAGAGTTTAAACATTTGAAAACAGTCTGGGGAGGGGGAGGAAAGCTATATAGTGTTCAAACTGTACTTTTAAAAATACTATTTATCCTCATGTATGAAAAAAGGGATATACTACCATGCGTACATACATACCAATACTGGAAACAGAATTCAATAATGAATCACACCTAAATTTTACAAAGAATAAACAAACATTAAAAAAACACTGATTGGTTATAGAAAGCAGAATGGAAGAAAAAACCATTAGCTATCATCTTCATTTCCATCAAAGAGCAGCACCCTCTAAGAAGAAACAAATTCATTAGTAAGACTCACCTACAGTGCACAACAATATATACAAATGAAAGTTAGTGATTGTACTGGTTTCATTCACTTTTCCTAAGCCACTTTTATCTTTCTCACACTCAATGCAAAGAAAATAATATGAAGAAAAATATGTCCTCACTATTCACAATAAAAAGAGTCTGCCCTATTCTGCAGGCCTGGCACATGGTATAAAAGGGAGCACTTCATGGCTCAAGGGGATCAAAGTATCATTTTGATTCTGAGCCACCAAATAGGATCTCACACATATTTGGTTGGACTAACTCCACAGGAGCTGCGATATAGAGTGAACCATTTCTGTGGTATCCCCAGATCTCACTAAATAAGAAACAGCCCTACACAAAAAAAGATAACCATCAACCTGTCCATAAATTCTATCTGTAAGGCTCTTTTTCTAGAGTAAAGTGGAAAAAGGGGGTCCTTGAGTACATGGATACAAGTGTCACTGTGGCCTAAAGATTGCTGGATTGATATTGTGTATGATATGATGAAGAAAACTCCAGATTAGGAAACTTCCACAACTTGTCTCAATTCTTCAAATAATGGAGCAAGTTCCTTTTCCAGGCTGACAATTAGTCCTAAAGCAAAGAGATTAAGAAATTTGAACATTAGAAAAATGCTTATCAAAATTTGTATACTAAAAAGTAAATGAGACATAGTTCATTCTCCATAACTACACTTAAAACAAAATACTGTAATTCTGAACAAAATAATTGAAAACCCACACTTATGAAGTTTACTTTCATCATCTATTATTAATGTAAGTAAATAAAACCATTGATATGCATTAGAAGATGCAAAATAAATTATATATGTGCTATAATTTTGCTGGAGTTTTATGAAAAACTTCAATTCATTTATACCTCATTATTTCAAAATTTGCACCAATTCAGGAATAATACACATGATTTTTACTAAAGGAAAAAAAAAAAAAGACTTTTTTCCTGAGCCAATTTTAATGAACTTTATTAAAAGATAGGTAGATAGCAAAGGAAAAATTAGATACTTATTATATAAATTCAGTAAAGCTAAGGCACAAATGCATATTTCAAAGGCAAAAATATTTTAAAGATGCCTCCTCATAGGACTATAAAATACACACCGAAAGCAGCAAGCTAATCTAGAAATCAGCACATCCAGCTTGTTAGTTTCCTAGGGTAGAAGGCTATATAATCTTAAACACTGCTTGTTTTTCGCTCAACTAAAGATCTTCCTGTCTCACACAGCATTCAAAGCACCTGGGATTCATAAGGAAATGTTCTATGTACTAGAATACAATTCTGGAGATTATCATAATTTATAATAACTGATGATTTTATAGTATGATAGTGATTTACCACAACTGAGGTTTAACATATTTAAAATACCGACACCACTACTATCCTATACATTTACAAAGAGTTTTCACACACAGTATTTTACGGCTTGAAAGCATTTAGAAATGAAAGACACCCAACAGTTCATTCAATCTAAACCCCACATTTTAAACATAAGCAATCTAAATACAGGCTTCAGTGACAGCTGGAAACAAAACTGGCTCAAATATCTTGCAAATAAAAAAACAGAAAAGGAAAGTAAAGCAGTTCTAACATTGGTGAAATCTGGAGATAGACCTTTAAAAAATTCCACTTAAACTAAAACAGAGTAAAAAAAAAAAAATTGTAATTCAACTGAATACTGAATACTGTTATGATTTTACACAAAGATAGCCAGTGAAGACCCCTGGATATAATGAGATCTTACAATGCTCTCTAGAAAGTACAGCTTCCAAGTGTTTGTCCTCAAATTCTTCCACTGTGAAAAAGAACTGAGTATATTCATCCTAGTCACACTCTTTAAATTCCCAAACACATTTACCTTGCCCACTATTGTTCAAGATTTTATAGATTGGTCCTGAATTTATCTGTGATCGTTTTTATGTTTTGTTTGGTTATTTTCTCTACTGTTTTTTTTTTTTTTTTGCTTTCTGAAACTGTTGTAATATGAGCAAGATACTGTATTAAAGAGGTGAAAATAACATTTAATTTTCCGTTCTATCTTAAATGATATTTATCTATACGTCATCTCATCTGAACTAAAAAATAATAGCACAAGATCAAGAAAGCAGTTCTTAGCTCCATTATACAGATATACATATATATATATATATATAAACAATTCAGAGAAGTTATATTTCCAGAAAACAAGGAATAGATGGTAGCACTGGGCCATGCATTAAGGTTTTCTTACTCTAAATCTGTGTTATCATATTAGACTATTCAGATCTGGTATTATAAAGATTAAAAGCTGTATTTAAGGTGATTAAAACATACCTGTATTAGCATTGCTGCTGGCTATGAAACTCACTACCAAAGGTAAACGATTGAATTGAACCACCTAAAAAGAGAACAAGATCTAAAGTATACTGTTATGTAGTGAAAAGGCGGTATAATTCAAATCAAGTATCTTAATCTTTCTAAAAACTTTAAATGTGTAAGATACTAGCTTGACATCATGGTATTATGTCATGAAAGGTGAAAGAGTTGAAAATAAGTATTTCCGTAAAACAGACTTACTAATTATTTCTTAGAGACATTAATACCACTTAGTCTGGAAAGTTTCTAAGGTGGGGCTGCATCTTCCTCATCTTTTTTATATTCTAAAGCCCTGCAAAGTGTCAATGACATAGTAGGGGCTCAATAAATATTTGATAATTAAGGAGCTAAAGGCATTTTTTCTCAGTCATTCAAGTGGTTATAAAGTCTCAATCTTTTGCCTCCTCTGTACCACTATAATTTAAATTAACTTACATTTAAGTTAACTTTAAATCAGCCATCTTTTTAAAAAGTTTAGTTTCAACCTAACCTTTACTGACTAAATTAAAGGTCAGATGAGCTGGTTATCTTCTGCCTAATAGACACTAAAATATACAACTTTTAAAATAAAAAATACCATACATGTTTCATTGGTAGTGCATGACTTATACCCTGGGAAACACTGCTCTGTAGAAAGCAGCGTGTGTGCTCAGTTGCTCAATACTGGAGTAAGCTGCCACGTCCTACTCCAGGGGATCTTCCCGACCCAGGAACTGAAACAGTGTCTTGTGTCTCCTGCATTGGCAGGCAGATTCTTTACTACTGTGAAGAAGTTACTGATTTATTCTAAAGAAAATGCAGCTGGAGATCAAGAGATCTGTAGCAACTAATTTCTCTCCCACAAATAATAACCTCATTTATTTTATATATTTATATATTTCAAGCCAAAAGATGGGATTAGTAGCAATAACAAATGTAAATAACTATCATTTGACTTTCAAGGAAAATCCTGTATCTGTCACAACAACAACAACGACGACGACAAGTGTGTCATTTGAGAAATCAGTTGTTAAATAAGCTCAGGGCACCATCTACTGGAGGTATTAGTAACAGTGACCTGACTTACCCATTTCAGGATGACATATATTTTACTATTTAATTTTTAATCTAATTGTTCATATTAATTAATTCCTGAAATAAAATGTGAAAAAAAATCTCTACAGTTTAACATAACCAATTTGAAGGTTAAGATGTTAAAATTCCATCACTTTGGAAACCAAAATTTAGAATTATATAAACAAACTATTCTACAAAGAAGAGATAATAATAGTTGAAATCATCAGCAAACCATTTGATAATTATGAACTTACCTGGTAGGTATTATAGTAACAGATGATACTTTTATTTTTTGAAAGTCCGAGTTTGCTTCCTTGGTCTGTTGCAAGGGCAAAAGTTGATAAGAAACCAGGTCTCAAAGCATGCTCTGGAGCATTATCATTGGCCACTGGAAATACAAGTGATTTAAGTAAAAATTATGCAGGATATACAGTGGGAAGAGATTTACAGTAGTTATTTGCTTTTTTGGACAAAAACATAAACTTACAGAAAAAAAGAAGCACAAGAGTTAGGCTTCACAACACTGAACTTCATAATACTAATTGGGTCTCATCAGTTTAGGTGAGAAAAACCATTCAATCAGAAGTTGAGGGATCACAACTAAGGGAATAAATGCTGGTTCTCACAATTTTTCAAAAAATTTCAAATGAATACTAAATATCTCTATTTTCTTAATATCTAACTTAAAACAGGTTAGGATTATCAGTACAATTAATAAATTGAACATTCTGGTTAACTATGAACAAAGTGAGAATACTGAAAAAAAGTTTCATAAACCTTTGCTCTTACAAAACCCACAGAAACATCATTTGTAGACGATGATATTTGTACACCTGGCCACTGATTTAAGTTTTTTTACACTCACTGAAAGGTCTAGATGGAGTTGGTTGTACCGTAAGTGCTGAGCTTAAGGTTTTAACACAGAGATCCTCAAAAAGAACACTGGAACTGAAAATCTGAGATTACTTTGTTCAAAGTCCTCATTATAGAATTGAGAAAAGGAAGTGATTTGCCCATGGCTACCTATGTTCTGTGCTGGGTTAGGAAGCACACTGGATCACGTATCAGAAGATGATGGGTTCTATGACTATCTCGTCACTGACTCATGAGCAACTTGCAGCTGACAATGTACTCTTTGCACCTGACCACTTTCATTAATAAAATGAAAGAACTACATTAGCTAAATTCTAAACTTTGATTGAATTCTAAACTCTGAAATTATCTGACATATATGATAACTCCAGGTGGAGAATGTATTATAAACAAAATATGCAGGACATTATTTAACCTTTCTGTCATATCACATATACTTAAAAAAAAAAGCTAAACCTTAGGCAAAAAGAAACCTTTTCTTTCCTTTTTTTTTTTTAGGTTAACCAACTTTTCTTTAGGCAAAAATTCTTGCTAGATTCTGGTTAACTAAAGTAACTGTGAAGTTAAAAGTTTTTCAAAATCTTATTTCCAATAAGGAAGAACAAGAAAGAGTAAACAAAACAATAAATTTATGTTAATTCAAATGTATGGCTGTTTATCCTAAAACCACCAGCAATATTGATGAAAAATATATGCTGGGGGAGTCCATGGGTGTAATATGTCTAGCTGTATATGTGCTCATTCTCATCATTCAGATTTACTAATCGTTTACGTTATACATAAAATGTCTTTAATGGGAAACTGGGCCTTCAATAAATCCTTACTTAAACTCATGCTATCATGAAATCGTTGATATATAATAAGATTCCAACCTATCCTTCAACACACAAAATCAAACATTTTCTTCCAAACTAAGACTATGTCCTGAATGTATTGAATGGGTTATTTTTTGCTTGCTTTCTGTATTACTCAGATAGAAATACATTTTTATTCGAAGTCGAACATGGCACTGACATGTAATTGCGGCATTTTACCTTTGATGACAGGCACTCCATCTCTATCTGACACAACAATAGCATGGAGCCCCTCAACACTAGAAAGGAAAAGTTAATATACGATAAAACATTGTCTCAAAATATGTACCTTCAAAATCACAATGATAATTCTCATGTATATTTCTGAAAAACCATGAGGACTCAATCACTGATATAAGCTCCTGTAACGTTTGCAAAACTCTTCCACCATAAGAAGCAAAAACAGATCCAGTTGCTGCCTTCACACAACTTACAATCTAAAAGGAAGAGTGGCTATCATTCAGATCACCTCACACAAATGTAAAACTACAACTGTGAGAACTGCCATTAAGAGATGTGTGGGGCCACGAGAGCGCTTACAAAAGGAGGGGTAGATTCAGATAGGTGGGTCAGGGAAGGCTTCCCGGAGGAAGTGGTTCCTCAGCTGAGACATTATGGTAATAAGAAAAGTGGAGTGGGGAGATCATTGTAAGCCGAGAGAAGAGGACAGAAAGAAGGGAGGTCACAGGGCAATCCCCTCAACACGTCTACACAAGAAGTAAACAGAATGGTCAAGACCACAGCTCTGAAGTAAGAAAGACCTGAGCTCCTGTTCAGGCTCTGGTGTTTACTGTTTATGCTACCTGGCATCAGTTACAAAACCTCGCTAAGCCTCAGTTAATATGAAAACGGGGATACTTGTACTCATCTGTGTGTGTAAGTCGTTTCAGTCCTGTTCAACTCTCTGTGATCCCATGGATTGTAGCCCGCCAGGCTCCTCTGTCCATGGGATTCTCCAGGCAGGAATACTGGAGTGGGTTGCCATGTCCTCCTCCAGGGGATCTTCCTGATCCAGGGTCTCCTGCATTGCAGGCGGATTCTTTACTGCTGAACCTTTGGCTACCATAAAGTTTAATACAATGATGCATGCAAAGTGGAGGGTGGCTGGTACATGATTAATATTCAAAAATATGAATTAATATCAATGTTGTCATCTGTACACCCTGAGAATAACATAATTTGTCCCTGCAATTTAAACATGAAATTATTAGTGAGAATTCCTAGAGCCCCAAAATGTTAAAAATTATAATGGGGAAACATTCAAATCATCATCATTTATACTGGGCTTCCACATGGTACAGTGGTAAAGAAACCGCCTGCTAATGCAGGAGACATTGCCACAGTCACCCAATCTTTAGCAACCACTTGCCAGACTGGTCAGCAGCCATCAATACTGAGGCAAGATCCTCCACCAGCAAAACATTAAGACTCATTAAAGGCTCAGATGATGGTTAGCACTTTTTTAGCAATAAGGTATTTTTTACCTAACAATGTACATTGTTTTTTTTAGACATCATGTTGTTACACACTTAACAAACTACAGTGGAGTGTAAACGTAACTTTTGTATGCAACAGGAAACAGAAAAAATTGTGACTTGCTTTATCTCAATATTCACTTTATTGCAGTGGTCTGGAACCAAACCCACAACCTCTCTGAGGCATGCCTGTATCTTAAAATATCTACAAGCTGCAATGCTTGCTGTTCCTACTACATCTCCAAATAAAGGGATGATTGTTATTAGCTTAGGAAAGAGAAGTATTAGCTTAATATTTTAGCTTAGGAATGAGGAGTATTACTATTAACTTAATCTGCAGGTGCATAGCGTATCTCTGACGGTAACAATGGGTGTCTCTGAGACGGGAATCGTGTGGCTGGAGGACAAGGATAAGAAGCTCCTCACTCTGTGTCCTTCAATTAACTTTTGCATCTTGAACTTTATAAATATATTGCCTACTCAAAACGTGGCAGTGTTAGTCACAAAGTTGTATCCAACTTTCTGTGACTCCATGGGCTATAGCCATGGAGCGGGTAGGCGTTTCCTTCTCCAAAGGATCTTTCTGACCCAGGGATTGAAGCTGAGTCTCCTGCATTACAAAAAATTGTGCATCACTATACTGTATACCCCCACGTAGATGCAGCAATTAGGTCTTAAAGGCAGTATTAAAAATAAAGGCAAGTTCCTAGGTTTTTTAATCCAGTAAACTGCTATGAAAGAACTCTAAAGTGGCAAAAACTGGGTTCTAGCCCTTCACCATTCACCAGCTGTTTAATTTGAGACAAGGCATGTAACTTCCCTGGGGGATCATGTTGTTTATCTGCAAACTCAAACCGTATCACTTGTGCTACCTACGATTATGTTAGCTATTTGAAAGTGCTAAATAACAGCAGAACACAGGATTAGTCTAAGATAAACAGAAACGAAATACTAAACAAAACATGTTAAGCAGAATTCATTTAGTAACAAAGTAGTAATTTTTTACCTCGGTAATTTTTTATACAGGAATCGTTTTAGATCCTGAAAGAGAGTATAAAAATTATATTATAATAATATGCCCAGTACTGGTTCTCTAGATACTGTCCTAGCCACATCTCAGGTACCTTAAGTATTCATTCACAACCATTCTTGCTTGTGCTTTGTCTTTCTCGTTTTGCTTTTGATGTTTTAAGGAGTGGTGTAACTTGCAACAACTAATCTTTTTCTCTAAGCCTCAGTTTCATTATTTGCTGAGTAAGCATAATTAAAGAACCTACATTATAAGACTGTTACTAAAGTTTATTGAAAACACTCATGTCAAGTGGTTAGCATATCCATCAGTGGAAACACAAATACATATTAGCTATAATATTAGATCACACTTCTCATACTACTGTACATCTTGTTGCTAACTTTGAGTTCACTTGAGAATATATTATGAATACTTATCCACGTCCACAGACTTTTTTAACATCACTTTAAGATCCAAGGTAAGTTAACTAACTTCATGAAACTCAGTTTTCTTACATGACTAAAGACAATGACAATGTGTGTCAAGCATTCAGCATGGAACATAATTATGACTTTAAAAAAATTAGAAGACTACTTGGTCTCATTACACTCTCATTTGGGGAATTTCACTGACAATCCAGGTAGCAATCATGAGTTCTACATAGGTAAATCAGATATATCTTGTTTTGACCCTCTAATTCCTACTACTCTCCAAACCTGAATGTTGATTTTATTCCATGCTATCACCACCAGCTTACTTTTGCTCTCATCTTAAACACAAAATCACAAAACTCATCATTTTCCATCCAAAATCTGGATTTCCCCAATCTCTCCCTCCGTCCACTAATGGCATTACTGTTCCCTGTTACTTAGCTTTGAAACTTAAGGTAATATAATCACCCTAAACTCATGTGTCACTTTAAAAACCACTTGTGAAGTCAAGTATTTTTAAACTGATGTTCTCCTCTCCTTTTCGGATGACATTACAATTTAGGTTCATTTTAATATTTATGACTTACACCAGCCTCCCAATTGGTATGATGGCCTACCACTTCTATCGCACACATTTCTACACAAAGCCAATAATCATATAATTCTCCTTCTCTAAATGGACAATTGCAGTGACTCTCAACCCTGGCTACGGACAACACTTGCAGAGTATAAAAAGAACTCTGATGCCTGTATTGAAAATGCTCCCCAGAGGATTTTTCATGCAGCCAAGATCATGAACCAATGTTTGAATGGCTCTCCACTGTTTACCGAATTATGTACAAATCCTGTAGATATTTGAGGCTCTCTACAATATGGATGGGCTACAACACATTTTATAGTCCTGCTTCCTACCACTCCCTCATACATTTCCTCAGCCCCAGATGAAATGGGCTATTTACAGCTCTGCAACACACATCTTTCTGTTTCCTATCTTTAATTTTGCTCATGCTTACATTCTAACTATTAATATTAATACCCTCTGGATCTTAAAAAAAAATGCTACTCATCAATTAGAGCTAATCTCAACCACCAAATACTCCAAACAGGCTTCCCTGATAAAGACAAACTGAGGTAATCCCTCTCTTCTCTGAATTTTCACACAATAATGTATGCATATCTATGATCACTTGCCTACTGTACTTTTTTTTTAACCTTTAAAAATCCTTAAGGAGAGAAATTATACCTTAGTTATCTTTATTTCTCCCACAGCCCTTAAAGAACAATCTTTTCAAGGGAGATGCTCAAAAGAATTCAGCGATTTGATTATGCCTAGAGAATGAGGCCTCAAAAATATACTGGAAGACCCCCAAAAATGGAGTGATAAAGACATAAAAAGTTGCTAAATGTTGAAACACATAATCCTGCAACCTAAAAGAAAAATCAGATTCATATTGTTGAATAATCATTTAGTGTAGTTAAAAGCATGGATTCTGGAGTCTGCCTGGGTTGGTATCCTGACTCAGCAACAAACTAGCTGTGTAATCTGAGGAAGTTACTGGATCTTTCTGTGACTTAGCATCTTCATCTATAAACACAGTGATAATAATAACAGTGCATATCTCATGAAAGTTATTGTAATAATTAAATGAGTATCTGTTCAACGTTCCAAAGAATATTTAGCATGTATATAAGCAAAATGTGTGTGTGTTAGTTGCTTAGTCGTGTCCAACTCTTTGCAACCCCATAGACTGCAGCCCACCAGGTCCCTCTGTCCATGGGATTCTCCAGGCAAGAACACTGGAGTGGCTTTCCATTTCTTTCTCCAAAAGGAATTACAGAAAGAAAGTGAAGTCGCTCAGTCATGTCCGACTCTTTGTGATCCCATGGACTGTAGCCTACCAGGTTCCCCCATCCATGCAATTTTCCAGGCAAGAGTACTGGAGCGGGTTGCCATTTCCTTCTCCAATATAAGCAAAATAACAGTATGTAAAATATAAACAAATATAAACATTAATAATATTAATTCCCTGTTGTTTCCAGAAACTAGTACAATAAAGTTTCCTAAATTTAGAATTTTAATTATATTGCTGTGTTAAAAAGGCAATGGTTATAAATCATCTGAAATTGCTACAGTGAACCCAAAGAGACATAACTGGAAAAAGATTCAGAGCAGCAAACCACCATTTACAAACTGAATGGGTAAATATGAAGAACCTGTCTTATGCCCGCAGAACTGGGGTGTGGGAAAAATAAAATTGTCTCAACCTCAGGCACCTTTAGTGTCTTCTACCCCCATTCCAAGCAGAAACTCAGGGCCCCGAAAATTACTCGTATTAGTCTCTGACTTTAGATCCTAGACAAAGCAATTGGAGGGAAGCGGTAAAACGAAACAAATTTGTATTTGGGAAGCGCTCTCTCTCCCCACCCAGCAGTCTCAACCTACTCTCCACTCTCTCCTTCCTCTTATGTGGGGGTGTTAACTCACATCCGCCATGATGAACCCTTTCCTCCCGCAGGATCAGTCTCCACGCCTGAAAGAGAAACTCCGGGTGACTCTCCCCTCAAGACTTCCTCTCCCTCCCACCCCCAACCTAATAAGCAGTGTCAGTTCTCCGCTGGGTCAGGCAAGGATCCACGGTTCCAGGGCTCCAGCCAAGGAGGCTGATTAGCGTCGGAGTTCCCAAATACTCAGGCGGGTAACCGAGATGCCTGACAGCTCACTAACCCCCAAGATCCAAGCCCAACCGGGAGGCGAAAGCGGCGTCTTCTCTTCCGTCTCACCGCCCGGGCCACTTGCGGCCTAAGCCACCGGGCAAAGTGGCTGCAGTTACCTGGCTTTCTGGGTTGCCTGGTTCTCTGAACTGCCACTTCAGGGACAACTTCTCGGACAGGTTCCTCTAAAAGCCGCAGTCACATGATTTGTGACCTCTTCTGTGCTCCCGGAAGCACTTCCCAAGACTCCGACGCTGGGTGACTCGGGATTTCCGGGGCGGTACTTCGACAAGGGAGCGCGCATTTGCGCGATAAGCCCCGGCCCACTCAACGCGGGTGCT
The DNA here is from genome assembly GCF_027580195.1 of Bos mutus. Taxonomy (NCBI): domain Eukaryota; kingdom Metazoa; phylum Chordata; class Mammalia; order Artiodactyla; family Bovidae; genus Bos; species Bos mutus. Next base: position 24,791,339 of record NC_091622.1, on the reverse strand, counting down.
TTTTGCGGCCGTGCGGAGTTCCGGCTGTCCCAGACCTCTGCACTTGAGTAGAGCTTGCTTTGCTTTGAGAACGCGGAACCCTGAAGATTTCCCAGAAAACGCAAGCAAGAAAACGTATTTGTTTGGGGAGGGTGCATAAATTTCATTATTTTTTTCTTAGGGTCCGTTATCTTAAAACCTCTTCTTGTAGATGAATAAATTTAAAGGGGGTGGTGTTACATACTGAAGAGCAAGCCCCAGGTCCGTCGGTCTCTGATAGCAATTTAATAATCCTTTCGCTTCCCGTGGGAGCTACCCTCGTACTGTGACTTGTCTGGATTGAATCAAGGATCCTTGAGCTTTCTGGAGATCTCCTTTGTGTGTACATCAAGCTTTTACATATGCAGACATGGAGCAACTTTCTTTCATTGGCTCTTTGTTTAGACGACCGTACTTTTAAGGACTGTCTATAATTTTTTTTTTTGGTGCATTGCTTGTTTGCACATTGAAGGAAAACCTACAGTAAGTGGTAGGAAAATGAGTTCTAGGGGAACTTCTTTTCCACAGGTCATCAAGTTCAGTTCAGTTGCTTAGTCCTGTCCGAGTCTTTGCGACCCCATGGACTTCAGCACGCCAGGCTTCCCTGTCCTTCACCAATTCCCAGAACTTGCTCAAACTCCTGTCCATCGAGTCTGTGATGCCATCCAACCATCTCATCTGTCGTCCCCTTCTCCTTCTGCCTTCAGTCTTTCCCAGCATCAAGTCTTTTCTAATGTCACCTTCGCATCAGGTGGCCAAAGTATTGGAGCTTCAGCATCAGCGTCAACCCTTCCAGTGAAAATTTAGGGTTGATGGATTGACTGATTTGAGCTCCTTGAAATCCAAGGGATCCCTGAAGATAGAAGTGCAAAAGGAACCAGCTATAGACCAAGGTATGGTGGAAAGATACTAATTTGCTAGTTACCCTTAGGAGGATGAAATGGTAAGTTACAAAGCACCTAGCTGTTAAAAATGATCTCCTTGTCATTATAAGAGAACTTGACAGTTCCATAGCAACTGACATCATTTAAGACCACTTCCTTTTCCGTTGATTTCTTAGCCTCTGGAACACCGCACTTATTTTAGTTTCTCACCCAATCTCCTTAATCTTAAAGCTTGTCTTCAATTCTTCTGCTGTTTTTCTTTCCACAGTATCCTGAGAATGTGATTCCTAAATCTGCACCTTTCCTCTGAGTTCGAGGTTCATATTTTCAGCTGCTGGTTGGATATTGGATATTTCTACATACTTCTGTCAGTTCTAACCCAAAGGTACTAAAAACTCCAGTAAACCTGTTTCCTGATCTATGTCCTTGTTGGTTCCATGATTCTGTCAGGTATCATGTTTTCTCTTTCCTTTCTCATGTCCTTTTCTCACTTAACAATGATTTTTTACATTTATATTTTTTCAGCTCTTCATTCAACCCTTATTCAGCAAGACTTGTATCAGTAGCCATTTAAGGAAGCCCAGTTAAACGTTTCTAAAACAATGTACATTATTGCTGACCAAACAAATCTTTAGTTACATACCACTGCAGACAATAGTTGATAGTCTTTAATCATTTTACTTGTAAATGCAATCTAATGTGAATCCTATTTTTCAGCCAAATTGATTATCTCACCCTTCCATCAAAATGGCTATTATCCCAGGCAGTTGTGGAAATTCCTAAATCTGAAATGTTTATTTCTCCTGTAGGAGAGGAAAAACTTCCTTATACCTTATTAGATTTTGTGGCTGGGCTAACAGTGAAATTGACAGACAGATTGACAGGAGCAAAACATAGAAATGCATTTACTACTTTTACATGTACATGAGAGTCTTCAGAAGAAAAATGGAAGTTCCAAAACTTGGTTAGGCCCAAAAATTGATATGCCATTTTACACAAAGAACAATAAACTTGTGAGGATGAGACAAAACAAGGGGCTTAGGCTAAGAGCAGTAAATTGTATGACAGTGACTATTAAACATGGAATAAACTAGTGGAAGATAAGGGTTATTTTAGTAGGTTTGTTTATATAGGTCCATATCAGTGTCAGTCCCATCTCTGGTGATAAGAATGTTCTTCTCTTCCTGGTAGAAGGAGGGCACATTTCCCATGGGAAGTTTTATGACAAGCCTTTAAGTGAAGGTGGGAGGTCAGAGAGCCTTTCATGCATTTGCTGTGGCATATTTCAGGGTGACGTGTTCTAAACCCCTTTATTTTCTACCTTAGCTATTTAAATCTTGTTTCCTTATAACACCTTCTCATCCATCATATTCTCTTGAATGTTCCTATATATTACCAAGAACAACTGATACTTATTTGTGCATAATTATGTATCATAGCTTTAATTTGCTTATCCAATGAGACCATAAAGTCTAGGAGGGGTCATGGTTTCAATTTTTTTTTCAGTTTCTTACAATGCTTGTTTCTTGCACTCTGTAGGTATGCATTCAACATTTGCAGAATGAAAGTCATTACGAGAAGTCATTAGTCTTGACCCTGACTAAAACTCATTTCTCATTTCCCCACTGTTTCTCCCCTTCATTTGCCCCTAAGTTTGGAGTCAAATAAAAATATGAACTCTACCAAGACTTCTAATTTCTGGAAGCATTACTTTTCATTTTAACAAAATTATCCATCTTAATAACATTATTACATAGTAGTTGACCTGGAAAACATTGCTGATTTTTTTCTTCCTCTTGAGTGGCAAAAAGGGAGAGCACAGCTTTCCAAGATCTTCAGATACCAAATACCATCACTAACGTCTGCCAATTGAAAAATCTAGTAAGATTTTTAATTTCCAAGCATGGTGGTTTCTAAATTATGGCACGTCAGTAGAGCTCCTTATGTACTCAGACTGATGTGTTTGCATTTACCCATCAATAACACTGCTGTTGGTCCAGGACTAAGGGAAATATTTACTGACCTAAAAGATTATCAGCACGATATGCCAGTTCTCCAAAGTGGGATGTAACAGATGATTGCTGAGGTTCAGAAAGAAACAGACATTGTATGCATGCCTATGCACATAAAATTTTTATCTCATTATACAAATTTGCTATTTTGCATAATAGTACATTATATAGTTAACAAATATACACATGCTCTGACTTTGTTATATCAGAGCCTTTGTTTTTGCTTCTCTTGAGCTTAAATTTCTCTCAGCTGTTGAATACAGCTTTAAAAAAATTTTTTAATTCTCACTTTTTAAAAAAATTTTGGTTTCCTATCAAAAAATAAACAATCATCTGAATTTAGGTTGGTTCCACTGTCTGTGTAAAAATTCTAGCTGGTATGCAAACTCAAATGGGAAGGAGAGGCTTGCTGATTCTCCAACATACAAAAATAAAAATTTTATAACTTACACTGGCTGAGTTGTAAAATGTCTTATAAATTTTGATTCTGCCTGTGGCTTGGAATTTAGCCCATGGAAAATACAATTTAAGATCTATACAATAACTTTCTCTACTGTACTCTCACCCATTGTTGTCACACACCAGTCACTTCAGAAATCACTAATTCCCTTGATCTCTGGCTTACATCTAATAGTGAAATTACTCACTTGTCAACATCTTACACACCCCTGCCATCTTTCCTGCCTGACATAACCTCAAATTTAGATGAACTAAATTTAGATGAACTATATATATATATATGTATGTGTGTGTGTGTGTGTGTGTGTGTGTATATATATATATATATATATAGATAGATATATCTATAGATCTATCTATATATATATATATATATATAGCCTCATGGGATTTGGCCCTTAATTCTCTAACCTGGTCTCGGTCCCTAGGTCATAATCTTACAAGTTTGTTTTCACTTCTGTAAAGTTTCTATGACCTTATCTACTTAGCACACTCTGCCTGAAATACTTATCCAGCATTCACCTCACTCTGACTTATCTTATCTTATGGGTTTCAGCTTAAACTCACTTTCTCAGAGAAAACTTCCCTAACCTCCCAAAGTTTTCTAGATACATGCTTTCATTGTACCTTGTAATTTTCTTTATAGCATTTATCATAAGTAGTTATTTACTTGACATTTATTTCCCTTGCTAGATGTAAACTTCATGAAGATTTTGGTCTTGTTCAGTGATTAATTTCCACATTACTTCCCAGGTCATAGCAAATATGCATACGTTTGTTGGTTGGTTGAATGAATGAAAGAAAAGTCATAGTAAGAATATAAAACATAAGAACAAATCCTTTACAGTGAGAACAGACCTTTTTATTCATATATTGAGATAAACTGCAAAGACTGAAAGACAAAAATTCATCATAAATCATTCAGCAGAACATTCATTAAAAATCAAATGTATTTTCTTTAACAGAGTTCTCACACAGAAAATTTCATTTTATGTAAGTCTGATACAACATTAAATATTTTACAACTCAGACATTTCATTTTTAAATCTAACTGTATAATTTTGAATGCACTATAGACAAATAAGATCTTTACCAATTTCACTTCATTTAACTTATACAAGGCTTCCATTAAAATTCCATCACACCTTGAAAATTACCTGCAGCTTTTAAAAAAACACATGATCTAAGCTTTATATGGAAAGAAAAGTCTTATGTAGCAATCCAAAAACTGAAAAAAACAAAAAAGGTAAGAAGCATTTCTTAATACAAATAAATTACAAAAATACCATTTATGTGTGAGTTTCTTTCTTTTCACTGATACAGTCATCCATCCAGAATCCAAAACAATTCATTTTAAAATCGATGCTTAAAATACTCCAATGTCACTGAAAAATCTATTATTTTAGTGGTACTATTAAATGGCAAAGTAGAATATCAGATTAGAATCTCCCAACTCCTGTACTGAAGTGAATGAGACATTCACATTCATGCCAGATGTCATCTGTTATGCATTACCAGACAGTTTCGCAATCAATAATCCCAATTTTTAATGAAAACTTACTAAAACATTGCAAAAAACACTTCTTACCCCTTACATATTTCCAGACTGCTATAGAAAATACAATTATATTTGAAGTATGGGCCTTATAGTAGGAATCTCTGTTAAAATATGGAAAAGATCAATAAAAAGAACTCGCACCAATGAAATTCTATGGACTGATTTTCAAATTTAGAAATAAGAAAATCCACTGCTAATGGAAGCCCTGCACTGTGCAAATATAGTGTGGTATATATTAAACAATCACACATTTGAGGTATTAGCTGGAAAATATATTTATATATATATATTTATCTATATATATACACCTATACATGGACACATCCAGAGAATATTCACAAATCTATTGGCCCCAAAACCAGCAGATAATAAAATTAAATGAAAAGAAATTACATACCAACAGGAAAGTTACACACAAGGAATTTACAAAAGATGTGGTTACATAATCCTTAATATAAGGAATATGTTCTGAACTAGTGTTTTGAGGGAAAATGTTTCCATTTATATGAAACTGTCTATTTAATAGTAATAAAACCAGAAAGGAAGCCTGAATTCGAGGACTGTATTGCCTGCCAGATGATCAAAGGGATGTACAAGAGTTCTTGAAGATGCTCATTCTATGCACTTTTTCTTTAAAAATTAAAAAAAAAAAAAATACCCAGAAACTATGACGTTATTATGAGACTATATAGAGAATTTAACAAACTTTAAGCAGTAGTCCAATGTGGCCAAGAGATAAAGTCTTTCAGCTATCTAGTACAGATTAAAATTAAGATCTATTATTCATTTTCAGAAGGTTTTGTTTAAAAAAAAAAAGATTATAAATGCCCTTTCAGTTGGTTACTCAGTATGAAGACAGACAACAGTATAGTAATACTGAACACAAGCTTCATATGGAGAAGCTAAGTAAGTGCACAAATTCTCCTTTTGAATCTTTTGGTCTTTTGACATAATTCTTACTTAACTAAAAGACGGCTTATTGGTCCTCAGGCCAACATCATGGAATATTTCACTGCCTTTACACAGGTGGGAGTTTTTAAATGAAATCTGTTGAATGAATTATTAAGTAATATTAACATGTCACATCTGTTAAATAACACCTGCATTTAAAAATTCTACAGATCAACAAAGGGAAGTCAAGAGGTTAATCATTTCTCTCAGGATCTATTTTACATACTAGTGTAACTAAAGATACAACAGGAAGAACACTTAAGCATTAAAGTGCAATTAACATAAAGAGCTGGAATTCTATCTTCCTGTTCTTACCAATAAAACCTGAGGTGACATACAAGCAGAGAGGCCTAATGTACTGGCACACATGTACCTTAAGGATTTACTTTTCTCTACCAAATCTTTGTAGATCATAAATAAGAATGGAATGATTACGAAACAAATACTTATTTAAACATTCAAATGCAGTCTGTTCCCAAAACATAGTTTCACTTATTATTTCTCATTGTCAAGAATTAAATTCTCAGATTTGCTCACAATAAATTCCAAAACTTACAAAGGACTAACATCTATCGGGAAACAAAAAAATCAAAAGAGGAGAAAAGGTACTATTTTACTTTCCCCCAAATTCCTGCAAGAACACTGATGTCTGTGTGTGTGTTTAAAAGGGATAAAAATGTAAAGCATTAATATAATTGCTTCCAAACTTCTAAAATACCAGTCAGAGAAGCTAGTAAAGCAATATTCAAAGACTGAGAGCATTTAGGCAATGATTAGAATAAAGAGGACAAGTTATCACATTAAATTGGAGAGCTCAGATAGCTAAAAATACGATGGCTAAACATTGGGATTTTTGTTAGAAGAGCAGAAAAAGTGATAATCTTATGTTTTAAGATAGCTGACACTGAAAATCAACTATACTTTGATTACAGAAACAAACAAACAGATTAGGTCATTTTACTTTGTAGAATTAACCCAAGATTCTAAGACACTTACTTGGACGGGCCTTTACATCATGACATAGGTGACATTAAGGACTTACTCTTTACTTGCATACTTTACATGTAGCTTAAATTGTCAGGCACTCGATCAGTCCTTTACCAAAGTCATTTGAACAGTTTATCAAACACATTTTATGAAATTTGCTGTAATGCAACTGAAATATAATACTGTCCAAAAGCCATGTATGACTTTGTAATATATAACTTCACTTAACATGATTAACTTCACCTGTTCCTTTAAAATCAGGATTAAGGGAAAAACAATCAGTCAACAAGAGTTCAATTCACATAAACATGAATCACAATAGTGTAAATTTCCCATTAAAACCAGAAAATTAATGGATGGAATTTTTTCATTTAAATTTTTATAAGTTTTTTGGTGCATATAAACTTTCAGTTAATTAGAATGCTATTACTTTATTTTTTTAAGAAACTCATTCTATAGGCTGAAGAAAACATTTTAGATTATATTTTCTTTTAGGCATGCTATTTTTTTTTTTTTTAAGGTTACATTTCTAAAGAAAGTTGGTTAAGCTGTCCAGTTTTTCTAGGACAGTATCTTGTTTAGTTAAACGACTAATTCAATCAAGGCATTTCTATTGATAAGAGAACATTTAAAAAAGAATGGTCATTTCAGAAGTTCTATTCAACATATGCTATATAAATTATACTCAGGAAAAAAACTTTAAATAAAAGAACACCACGCTCTAACCAGCATTCTCCCACACACAGAAAAAAACCAAAGATGTGTTTATGTTCTGTTAAATGAGTATGAAAGCAAAATCATTAAAATACTACAACTTGTTAAAACATAGAAGACTAGAAATCAAATAGCTTCATATCTCATATATAGGCACCAAAAACTTCAATTTTTCTAATTTACATTTTTGGATGTAACTGTAAGGAGCTTATTCCTATAGGATTAACTGAATTACTTAATGGTGAATAAATCTGAGCTCAAATTTTGTAAAGATAACCTGCTATAAATCACTATTCTACCTGCTGCTATATTTCTGTTCACTGTGCGTATGGCCAAACAGATCATGCTCTGATCAAGTAAGTGTGCTGTAATCTACGTATATGTTTAACAGTTGGCAATCAGGTTAAAAGGCACAAGCTTCATTTTAGTAGTAATTTTTCTTATTACTTAGACAATAGTAAGAACCCATTTACTTTTGGATCCTGCTTAAATGATCACTAAGAAGAAACTGCAGATTTCCACGGGGCAAGGGGTAAAACAGGTAGGTCCTTTTCTTCATAAATTTTAGCAGCCTTCAAAGACGTACATATGAACATGTGGGGGCCTTTTAGTTATTGGAATTGCAAATGATGTAACTGCAATTTACTGCTGAAGACCCTTTTTGGTTAATATTTATATAGCCATTTCCTCATATTTTCTTTAAAATCTATCAGTATAGCATTTCATTTCTATGCATGGCTTAGCAATTCATAAACTAAATAAATAGCAAAATGATACTTTACACCAGTTCATTTATCTCAATATATACTTTAGAATATAATGGCAATATTAAAAATATCAATTTTATCTAAGCTGATAATGCTACAAGATTTTACACAAGTTAAACAGCTTCTGTTTTTTTTCTTCTCTTTTTGATAAAGTTTCATTGTAAACTCCACACATTTGACATCTGACAAGAAAAATGTAATTTTGTCATAAAACATTTATTCCATCAATTTAAACTAAAGTGTCTCATGGAGTTAAACCCAAAAGAATTTAAATAAAAAGGCAATAAACTGTATATACACAAAATGATCATTCTATAAATATTTACATGACAAGGGAAAAAAATGGAGGATCTAAAAACCAGAAATTGCTACAGGTATGATAATCCTTTCTCAAGACATTTTTAGTTAGGAATCATATAAGCTTTTAAAGTAAAAATAATTACAGAAGCATAACTAAAATAATAATTTTAGTTTTCATTTTCTTACTATTTAAAGGAGCCAGTAGGTCATAAACAGTCCAAGATTTCAGGATCAACTATTCAGTTTAGTTTTCAATATCAAATCTTTTTCTTTAGCTCTCATGATGAAACTAAACTTACAGAAAAAATAGAAAGTACTCTAAAAGGTATAAATAAAATTCCCATTCATCCTCCTTTATAAATACTGGTCAGCCGCTCCAACTCTTTACAGTTGTCCATGCTTAAGGCTTCTGCCTTCCTTCGGAGTCGTTCATCATGGTAAACTTTTGCTGCATACTGCATATCTGTTTCTGTTAACAAACAAAAATATTTTGCTAAGTAAATAATTTAGATCAACTAGTTGTTTAAACTCATGATGCTTCATAGAAGCCCTTCAAAATATTTCTATTAACTGTTTTTTGTTTTTAAATTTATTTGGCTAGGCCAGGTCTTAGTTGCAGCACACAAAATCTCCAGCCTTCACTGTAGCATGTGGAATCTTTAATTTTGGCATGTGAACTCTTAGTTGTTGCATGTAGGATCTAATTTCCTGACCAAGGACTGAACTGGGGACCCCGGCATTAGGAGCTCAGAGTCCCAGCCACTGGACCACCAGGGAAGTCTCTTATTAGCTGTTTTCTTTTTTGAAAGAAATCCAAGTATTAGACCTAAAAGCCATGTAGAATCTTACCACGTAAAATAAATACAAGTTGCTCAGGAAAAGAAATAAGAATAGTATCCTATCAACCCTTTCCCTCCTCTACTCCTGTTCCCAAAGGTTTAAAAACAACTGCTCTAAAGCATCCTCTGGATCTCTTTCCCCAAAGATATCACATGCTATTCAATACTGTCAGTGGTTGTTTTTGCTGTGACCTTTACTAAAGTTCCAGATTAATTATGTTGAGGTCTGAGTAGAAAAATTTATAATCTTGTTCTGAGTTTATCTGAATTAATGCAGGGGCCCAGGTTTGATCCTTTCATGCCACAGCTAGAGATCCAAGTGCTACAACTAAGATCTGGGACAGCCAAATAAACCAATAATTTCTAGAAACCATATATACTAAACTTATTGAAGGAACACACACACACAAAAAAACCTTACTATACAATCAGAGTAGTGGTATTTAGCAAATAAGTACTTTTCAGCCTTCCTTCAATATGTAGGTAACATTAGTAAAGAAATATAGACTAGAAATCAAACATTCTTCAGGGAACCTATTCCTTGTCATTTTCCTGGTAGTCTCAGCCATTTCACTATTAACACTTCTAAAGGGTGGGAGCAGTTTAGGTAAGATGTAACCAAAAACAGAGACTAAATTAGAAGACATCAATCAGGACGATATTCAAAATAAACTCAAAGATAAGTGTATACTCTGTTTGTAAAAATCTTCAGAAATGATCAATCAGGATTTAACCAATCAATCAAAATCATTCCACTGCTTTTATTTACAAGTGCTGCTGCTGCTGCTATGTCACTTCAGTAGTGTCCGACTCTGTGCAAAAAATCCATCTGCAGATGATTCTTTTCACGTGAGGTAGATAAACCAAAGTTCATAGAGCTAGTAAAGGCAGAATCTAGATGCCAATTCAAATCTTTACCTCCTAGCCGAATATTCTTTCCATTACCTCAGATTACTGCTCGTATTTTATAAAACACCCATTTAACCAATCTAGACTTCTGACAGTATTAGAAGTGACTTCAAAACAGAAAAATGCTGGCGAAAGACTATCCAAGCCTTTAACCTATATATCAGATCAGATCAGTCACTCAGTCGTGTCCGACTCTGTGACCCCATGAATCGCAGCACGCCAGGCCTCCCTGTCCATCACCAACTCCCGGAGTTCACCCAGACTCACGTTCATCGAGTCAGTGATGCCATCCAGCCATCTCATCCTCTGTCGTCCCCTTCTTCTCCTGCCCCCAGTCCCTCCCAGCATCAGAGTCTTTTCCAATGAGTCAACTCTTCGCATGAGGTGGCCAAAGTACTGCAGTTTCAGCTTTAGCATCATTCCTTCCAAAGAAATGGAAATCCTTTGGAAGGAAGCATCATTCCTTCCAAATCCAGGGCTGATCTCCTTCAGAATGGACTGGTTGGATCTCCTTGCAGTCCAAGAGACTCTCAAGAGTCTTCTCCAACACCACAGTTCAAAAGCATCAATTCTTTGGCGCTCAGCCTTCTTCACAGTCCAACTCTCACATCCATACATGACCACAGGAAAAACCATAGCCTTGACTAGACGGACCTTTGTTGGCAAAGTAATGTCTCTGCTTTTGAATATGCTATCTAGGTTGGTCATAACTTTCCTTCCAAGGAGTAAGCGTCTTTTAATTTCATGACTGCAGTCACCATCTGTAGTGATTTTGGAGCCCAGAAAAATAAAGTCTGACACTGTTTCCACTGTTTCCCCATCTATTTGCCATGAAGTGGTGGGACCAGATGCCATGATCTTCGTTTTCTGAATGTTGAGCTTTAAGCCAACTTTTTCACTCTCCACTTTCACTTTCATCAAGAGGCTGAATTTGCTGAAGTTTATTTTAAAAATTTCAAATATACACAAGTTAAAGAGTACCACAATAAACATTCTAAAGCCCTTGACCTTGATTGACTAATTTTTCACATTCTGTCAAATCTGCTTTAGCATTCTACAGTAAAGGCTGCTGTTACTGTTGTGGTGGCGATTATTTTGTAGAACTTTTTGAGAGTTAAGTTACAGGCATCATGACCTTTCATTCCTAATACTTCAGCAAGTTTCTCCTAAGAACAAGGGCATTCTCTTACATAACCACAATACAATTTTCAAATCCATAAATTTAACAATGACATAATACTATTAGACATAATACTATTATCTAATACATAGTCCATACTCAAATTTTACCAGTTGTCCCAATGATATCCTTTATAACGGTTTCCTCCCACCCAGGATTCAATTTAGGATCACATACTGTATTCAGTTGTCATGTCTCTTTGTCTTTAAGAGCTTCGTCTTGTTTCATTGATATTTTTGAACACAAGCAAGTTGTTTTATAAATAATGACATTAAACAGATTTAGCTAAAACTTCTGATAGTAACTTTGAAAGACACATGGAAATGTGTACAATACAGCTGTAGACAATGTGGTATAGTGGACAGAAGATGGACTGAAGGGTCCATGAAACCAACTGATAAGTGATCTTGTTGAACTATTAAGAGATTAAATTATGCAAAAAAAAAACCCACTTGGCTCATGCTAGGGAAAGAGTAAAACAAAATTATAACAAACAGTAATATAGAATACATATGGGTACAAGGCATTATGCTAAGTGTTAACAAATATTATCTGTTCTGGTCCATATTTTAATGATGAGATAACTGAGATTTAGAGAGGTTAAGTAACTTGGCCTAGGTAACTGTGTTGATGAAGTCAGGATCTTGCAAGGGATTCCAAGAGCCAACACTTTAAACATAACATTACACTTTCATCCATAAACGTGAATTATCTTTCCTTTCTATTTATGCGGTCACTTCCCTATTATTTAATAGAATATAAGCATGCAAAACTCAAAAATCACCCGTTTTGGCTGGGGACTAGAACTTGTATTTGAAAGTGATATATGTAATGTACTCATCATTCTTTTAGCACAAAATAGGTAGGCCTTTCATTCATTCATGTGTGTGTGAGTATTAGTTGCTCAGTTGTGTCTGACTCTTTGCAACCTTGTGGACTATAACTCACCAGGCTTCTCTGTCCATGGAATTCTCCGGGCAAGAATACTGGAGTGGGTTGCCATTCCCTTCTCCAGGGGATCATCCTAACCCAGGGTCTCCCACATTGCAGGGAGATTCTTTACCATCTGAGACACCAGAGCCCTGTCATTCATTCATACAAATCCATTACTCATTCATCCAACAATTGTGCTAGGTACTACAGATAAAAAAATTAAGTGAAATAAAATTAAATAAATAAAATTTGGCAAATACTTCTCTTAAGACATTTGGCTAATGCACAGTTTCTCAACCTCAACAAAACTGGTATATAGGGCTAGATAATTTTTGTTGTGGAGGCTGTCCTGTGCACTGCAGAATGTTTCAGCAGCATCCCTGGCCTTAACCCATTTAGGTGCTAGAAGCAATCTCTTCTACTCCAACCCCATGTTGATTCACATAAAGTTTCCAGACATTATCAAATGTCCACTGGGAGGTGGGAGCAAATCATTCCCAGTTGAAAACCACTAAGGTAACCTTCTCTACACTGAGAACATACTGATTCACAGACTCAGAGACTCAAACACCAAGGAGGTTTCTACTCTAATTATCAAAATATAGAAGAAGAAACCAAGGCTAGAGATAAGAACTCTCTGAGAAATATATAAAGGTAATGTTTTATCAAATTTTCCCTAGTAGATAAGAGATAATGTTAACTGCTTCCATTTTCTGAGTATTTACTGCATATGAAACACTTTAGCTATTCCCTGATTTAATTTTCATAACAAACCCATAAAGTTAGGTATTAATGAGAAGACTGTAGAGCACACTGCCTAGATTCTGAAAGCAAATAGGTTTTGAATCACAGATTACCTTAATGACTTTGGCAAGTTATTAATTAATCTCTCTTTGGCACAGTTTCCTCACATGCAAATTGGGTATAATAACCTCACAGTGTTGTTGTAGATTTTAAATAAGTTAATATACATCAAGTGCTTGGGACAATGACTGAGAAAATAGGTATTATATAAACTACAGTTATTCCTCTTCCCTCTGATCATTATCATCCATCTTATACATGAGGTTAGAATATTTGTTACTACTCACTCAGCTAAAAATTTCAGAGCTAGGATTCAATTTCAGTCTATTTAATTCCAAAGTCTATACTATATAATCTACTTTATGACTTGGAACAGACAAAAAACTATAATGAACAGTTCACAAGGAACATTTCAGCAGATTCTTATGGTCAATCTTTTTATAGAAACAACTAAATTAAGGAAGCTGAGGCTGGAAGATGCTAAACAATTAAGTGTTCACAAGAACTTTTCTACATACAAAATAAGTAAAGGAAAATGAATTGTCAACAAAACTCATTGTACACTAACAGTGCTACCTGTTGAAGCTAAATTAATGAAGAATTTCAAAGTTAATTCTGAAACAGGATGTATATTAAAACTGATGACATTGTTTATGCCAAGACTTTCTTTCTTAGTGGTCATAAAATAATGATGCATGTTACAACCATCAACATCTTAAATACAATGAAATTTGATACTATCTACTTATTCCACCTATAGTTACTAAGAACAACAATAACACAAATACCATTGTCTTTGCCACGTGCCAAATATTGTTATAAGGCCGCAAGTACGTTAAAACACATTGTCTCACTTAAGTACCAGGCTCCGGGTAGGTGCCAGGCAATTTTAGAACATCCTTTGAGTAAAGAAATCTTCAGTAATCAATTCCAAGACTCTGAATAAGTTTTTAAATGTTAAACATTTAAAATGTAAACTTACTTTGTTGTCTTTCTTTCCAGCAATTATTTCGAATATTAGTCACATAATCTTCTTCCACACTCTTTTCTACCTTTTGTAGTAACATTCCTTTATATTCATTTTTAAAGTCCTTGTTGACATAATAAATGACACCTAAGTTTTCTGTCTGCATTTTAATTGTTTGTCCTGATCCACTGTAAAAGAAATGTTTGATCATTATTTTTTAATTAAAATTGTACATTCTGATTTGCTTCTACAAACCAAGCTAACAAAAACAATTAAAAATAATTAAAAAAATTACTATTGGTAATCAAGTATTTATATAATTTCAAATTACCTAAAGCTACTTTTTTTATGTGATAAAGTAATCATATTTTAATACATTATGTTCTTATAAGTTCTCTCAATTTTTAGTTAGCAAAAATCTTATTTGTAAGAAATAAATTATTTGTAGACCAATCATTTTAATACTATAAAAGAACTGGTGATATGGTTCTACAAAGTTTCCTTTATCTTCATTGTATTATACTAAAGTTTTTTAGAATGTATACTGCATTAAATTTGCTTTGTCCCGATCGCTTATAGAGTACAATATATTGTGGAAAAATACATAAAAAGTAATATTTGCTTTTATTTAATCAATATTTTATAAACAGAAGAGTAACATCATTTCCACTTTAATGACACAAATCTATGTATGTAGCATCAATCACAATTCTACTTGTCTTTTTTTTTTTCTTTTTATTTTTTAACTTTACAATATTGTATTGGTTTTGCCATATATCAAAATGAATCCACCACAGGTATACATGTGTTCCCCATCCTGAACCCTCCTCCCTCCTCCCTCCCCATACCTTGTCTTTAAAGTACTTTTGTCTTCTGAAGGTTTTTGTCTTTGATGTCAATCCATTACCTATTACATTAAATTGCTATCAAGTTCAAATATAGCACTTCTGTCCTTATCCACAATAGAACAGAAATGTAAACTAACAACACAAACTTACTGCTTAGGTAAACTATCTTTAAAATTAAAGATTTTTAAATGGTACACATGAAGTAAGAGAAGATTTGTCATTTAAAAGTTTAAAAGTGCACAGGGCCCTTTAAAGTTATCTAAGTAAAAAACAACAATTTTGGGGGGTAAAACTTCACTTAGCTACTTACGATCTGGGATATAAGGAATAAGGAGGATTAGAGACCATCAACTGGCTTAATAATGATACGAGGATCAATACGATAATGGGCATCAGCTGGATAAACACAGAAAAACCTCCCTGTAAAAAATCATCAAAGAATAACAAATTGCAATATAACTGTAGTTGTCAATAATCCAACAGTTGTCAAACATTTTTAGAGGAGAAATGACATTTGAGATCATCTGATTCAGTGCTTCCAAATCTGCCTGATCAAACCAACGTCCTGGGATGATTCTTAATAATACAACTTTTTAGGTGCTTCACCTAGAGATCCTGACACTGTTCTGGAAAACACTGATATAACCTGTTCATGGGGTTCTCAAGGCAAGAGTACTGAAGTGGTTTGCCATTCCCTTCTCCAGTGGACCACGTTTTGTCAGAACTCTCCACGTGACCCGTCCATCTTGGGGGGCCCGACATGGCATGGCTCATAGTTTCATTGAATTAGACAAAGCTGTGGTCCATGTGATCAGTTTGGTTAGTTTTCCATAATCGTGGTTTTCATTTTGTTTTTTCTTCCTTGGAAGAAAAGCTATGACCAACCTAGACAGCATATTAAAAAGCAGAGACATTACTTTGCCAACAAATGTCTGTCTTGTCAAAGCTATGCTTTTTCCAGTAGTCATGTATGGATGTGAGAGTTGGGCTATAAAGAAAGCTGAGCACCAAAAAACTGATGCTTTTGAACTGTAGTATTGGAGAAGACTCTTCAGAGTCCCTTGGACTGCAAGGAGATCCAACCAGTTAATCCTAAAGGAAATCAACCCTGAATATTCATTGGAAGGACTGATGCTGAAGCTGAAACTCCAATACTTTGGCCACCTGATGTGAAGAACCAGCTCCTTGGAAAAGACCCTGATGCTGGGAAAGACTGAAGGCGGGAGGAGAAGGGAACAGAGGATGAGATAGTTGGATGGCATCACTGACTCGACGGACATGAGTTTGACTAAGCCCTGGGAGCTGGTGATGGACAGGGAAGCCTGGTGTGCTGCAATCCATGCGGTCACAAAGAGTTGGACACGACTGAGGGACTGAACTGAACTGAACTGATATAACCTGATCTCATTATATAGATGAGGAAGTTCTCTGTCTCCCTCTTTTTTTTTTCTTTTCCATAGATACTCTATCAATATGCAGCAGGTTGCAAAACTATTTTTACCTTGGATTTGAGGGTGGAACGTAGACACTGATGAAAACGGCAGAACTGGGGCCCAGACCTTTTAATTTCTAGTCTAGAGCGCTTTCCATTTACCTTTCTCTTTCGTGTAATTTAACTGCTATATGCAATTAAGTATAACTGTATTAGAACAAGGAAAGTTACTTCTAATTTAAGTTTTTCAGTATTAATTCTAAACTCTTTAGACCCAACAATAAGAATTTACCTTAGGAACATGAACATTTGAGATTTATCTTCATTAGAATCATAGAATATCAAATGTGAAGGTGCCATATTGCCCAACCACCTGCCACCCTGACTTCTTCTCCTGGTCCCCCATCATCCCTAGGGGATTCTCTAGTCTATGCTGAACACCTCTGGCAAAAGAAAACTCATTACTTCCTTTTAAAACAACGTGATCTGTTTTCAGACAACTCTATCCTTTTCCTGAGCTGAAATTTGCCATTTTCTGATTTCTAATCATATCATAAACATACATCTCCTCTTTCTTCTTCTCTTTCATGTCCACTATGTCGATGCTGATGTTGATTGCTATAACCAGCTCGTCCATTTGAAAATGAATGTACACTACCTAGAAAATTAAAAGCAAGGTTAAATTAGGGAGAAAGTTATATTATATTTTCCTTTATATTTTAATTTTTTTAATTACTAAAATAATGCACATTTGAGTAATGAACTCTTACTGCCCTCCTGTAAATGAAAAGTGGACAAAACCCAGAATGATTCTTCTTTGTTTCCCTTAAAGTAAAGGAGAAACTCTTTCTTGATGAAAACTTTAGTAAGAATTCCTCTCTAATACTGCATACAAACAGGACTTTTGTTGTGGTTGGTTGATTTTACAAATCTGGGATCATTAATCTGAAACTCTGCCTTCTGCATTTATCAATGAATCATAAGTATCTCTAGAAATCAAATGATACTACTTTCATTCATTAAAAAAAACAGCTGTATAATAAACTATCATACAGGTGGACCACAACTTTCCAACATTTTCTTGTTGATGACATTCAAGCTGTTTTCAAAAAAAGGTGACCAATGAGCAAGGGCTATCACTGATAAAGTAAACTATGTTAAGACAAGCAAAAAAACTGCAAATCAACGATCAGAAAGTCACTATTTCCTGAAAGATTTCTAATTGTTCCTAGCATATTTTTAGTCAAAATTATTAGTCTGAATAATTTTTCTATGAGAGGGAATTACATATCCTAATATGTCAAGGTTATATTTTCAGTCATTAATTTGTTTTATATATCCTCTTTCTTTCAAGGATGTTTTACAAAATACCTTATCAATGACCACAGTGTTTCTCAATAATATTCAGACAGTGCTACCAGGCCAAATTATACTGCTACATTCATAAAGACTCTCCTAATTTTGAATGGGATGTTTAACTCAGCACCTTTTTAAACTGTGGTAAACAAAACTAGAGCTACAATTTTAAACACCTTAGAGAAGCTACTCTTTAAAAAAATTAATTTCCACACAAGCAACTCACAGTAAATGTAAGTAAAACTCAATACTACATATGCTGTACTAAAAAGTCTATTTAGTAGTACTTCTATAGCACTTTACTTTGATAGCCTAGTTCAAGTAATTATTTCTATCTTAATGTAAGGTGTTAAAACCCACTTTATATAGAACCAATGATTCAGACATTTTAATATTTCAATGGAAAATATCTCCACATGTATTCATAATATATCTATAATGTTATTAATTAAATATCTATGAAGATCTTCAAAGAACCCATGCCAAATAGTCCTCCAATAGACAGATTACTTCCTATAGTTGTAACAGCATTTAACTAAGACATTGCCACTCGATTTCCTACTTATAGATCCTTTTTTCAGCTTTATGTAAAATATAGAACATCTTTTTAAAATTAAAATATATTCTGGGAAAAATACAGACTTACAATAAAGCTAATAAGTCTACATTTTTATCATATTTTTATGAAGAACTATCACAGGACCATAATACTGTAAGAAATCTCAGAGGGAGGTACATAAGTGTCTAAATAGCCTAATTGGTGATAAGGATCTCTAGCTTCATAAAATATAATATTTATAATTAACACTAAAATACCTGAAGGAAATCCGCCACCAAAGAATATATTAAACAAATCTTCTGGAGTTATATCAGCTTCACAACCTCGATGGAAATTAAATCTACCATTGTTCTGCTGATTACATGCTTGTTCTTCATTGCCTGTGAGGTCATACTGCTTTCGTTTTTCTGGATTGCTTAAAACAGCATAAGCATTTCCAATCTCTGAAAAAGTAATGAGAAATTGATAAGCAAAGTTTTCACATTAAAAAAGACTGTACCATATAAAAGCTACTTGTCAAACAACAAAAAAGACTTGAGGCTAATCAGAAAAAAAAATACAACAGTAACAATTTCTTTTAAAGGTATTATATACATTGCTTATAATTATATGTATTATCTCCCAATATAATTTTTTATACTGTACAGTCTCCCTACTGCGTTGAAGATAAAGGAATGCCCATCTTGCTTTCTTACTATTGTGCTCTATCCCCTAATAGCCTGCTATGATTTCCTTTTTGAGTATCCTAATCTAGTCACTCACTAGTAACAGCAATAGCTACAAACTGCCAGGCTCTGAACCCAAATATCTTATTATATTATCCATTAGTATCCCCACTTTACAGATGAAGTCCCCGAGTTTCAAAAAGGTTAGGAGACTTGTTCAAGATCAAATTTATTTTAGCATAGTAAGTGAACTCTCTGCAACCTACACCATAAAACTTCTTTTTGCACACGCCAGCCCAGAGTGAGGTATTCTTCATTCTAATCCTGAACAATTTATTTCTCTTAAACTGTCAACTCCATGAAGGTAGGAACTGTGTGTTTCATTGCAATATCTCCATGGTCTAGCATAAAGTCTGAATTTTTTAAAAAAATGAATCCACATAGTCTCTAGTTTTCCTATCTTACTTTGCTACTTTTGTGATATTCATAAAAAGTTCGATTTCCTATCTCACATTTCCATGTCCAAAAGAGGACATTAATTACCAAAATGTCTTCTTGAGGTAATTTACAAAAACTGTACTGCTTTAATCTAACAGCAGGAATTACCCTATTCTTATTCTGAAACTTCTAATAACTAATCATTTCACAAATACAACTTGCTTCTCAAACTAGATCATAAGCCTCTTGCATATGGGATTATTTTAAAAATACTTTCTGGATCCCATGTGGTGGTTGTCATAGGTACTGAACAAGCAAATAGATGCTCATTAGATAGTTGTTTCTGGATGACTACATATCACATTGAAATTAATTATATGCAGATACTCTGGAACTTTTTTCTGATTCAGAGATAGCTTTCCAGTCATCTGTGAACACTATGGAATGAAAATTTAGATGAATAGTCCATTTATCTTGAGGAGATGGCCCAGAACTTTCTTTAGATTTCCAAATAGATCTATGACTCAGAAATATAGCAATCATTTATAATGTTGCTCTAATGGGAAAGCATAATCAGAGATCCAAGTAATGTACTTACAAACATCACCAAGGTACATACCCAAAAAAGAAGCATACTTATCAATATCTGCCAAAGTTGTACTTCCAGTATTAATAACAGTTTTAGGATTCTTAACCTCTATACACTGAACCTATTTCAGGTTCATAATACTATTACTTTTTAAACTATTAATATATTGGCAACTCAATTCTACTTCTAAGGCTTTGCTATAAAAATAATTTCCAAATGCTATGATATTTTAGATGACATTTGTGAAAAATTGTCATAATTCATAATTGTATATGTAAGACAATTTAGTCTATCTACTGTGACTAATTTACTATTTATTTACCTTGTGCTATACCTATAATCAAGATTTTTTTTCAGTTCTTTATCATCTTAAAAATTAAAACCAAAATTCATTTTGGTATTCAAAGCTCACAAAATACATTTCCATCCCAGTGTTGTTTACTTCACAAAAAGATACAGTCCACTTTATTAATTTTCCTTTAACTACACTGTTTATTTTGAGGTTAACTTTAGATTCATACGAAGTTGTAAAGAGTAATATAGATAGACTCTTCTACCCATTACCCAATTTCCCCCATGGTAATACCTTATAAAATTATTATATCAAGCATACTGACATTGATAACAATCAGGATATAAAACATTTCCAGCACCATCTCAGGCTGCCCTTTTATACCCACATCTACTTCCTTCTCCTCCTTTCCCTTTTAACTGCCTACAACTACTGACTTGTCTTCTCTATTTCTATAATTTTGACATTACAAGAATGTTAAATCAATGGAATAACAGTATATAAATGGAATGAAATCTCCTAGATTGACCTTTTTCAATCAGTATAGTTCTTTGGAGATCGATCCAAGCTGTTATGTAAGTCATTCATTCCTTTTATTGCTGATTAGTTCTCCATGGGATGGATGTATCACTGTTTCACTAATCACCCAATGAACAACATCTGCGTTGTTTCTAGGTTTTGGTTATTACAAATAAAACTGCTATGTACATTCATGAATAAGTTTGTGTGTAAATATATATTTTTATTTCTAGGATAAATTCCTAGAAATGCAATTGCTGGGTTGTCTATTAGTTAAATACTTAGTTTTGGGAGAAACTGCCAAATTGTTTTACAGAGTGACTATGTCATCTCATAACCTATCAGCAATGTGTAAGTGATCCAGTTACTCTGCATCTGTACCAGTATTTGGTGTTCCTACTTTTTTTTATTTTAACCATTCTGATAGGTGTGCAGTAGAATCTCATTTTGGTCTTACTTTGCAATATCTCTAATGGCTAATGAATGATGCTAAAAACTTTTTCACATGCATACTTGCCATGTGTATATAAGCTTTAATAGGATGTCTCTTCATGTCTCATATCCATTTTCTAATAGGGTTGTCTATTTTAATTGGGAGTTTGGGGGAGTTCTTTATATATTATGGACACTAGTCCTTTGTCAGATAGGTATGTGCTTGGCAAATATTTTCTCCTTCCTTGTTGCTTGTCTTTTCTTCTACTTCACAGCATCTTTGCAAAGCAAACAAATTTTTTTGATCAAGTCCAACTTATCTACTTTTTGTGTTATAAACTGTCTAGTGTTAAGTTTTAAGAAGTCATTACATAGCCTAAGATCCTAAAAATTTGTTCCCATGATTTTTTGCTAAAAGTTGAAGTGCTGTTTTACACTTTATAAGATTCATGTTGAACTCATTCTTATATAAAGCATGAGACTTATTTCAAGGTTAAATTTTGCTGTTTGTTTTGCCTATGAATGTCCAGTTGCTCCAAAACTATTCTGTTGAAAAGGCTATCTTTTCTCCACTGAATTGATTTTGCACTTCTGTCATATCTCTATGGGTTCCCATCCTGTTCCACTGATCTATGTGTCTCTTCTTCTGCCAATTCTATACTATTTTGCTAACCATAGTTATAATGTAAGTCCTAAAATCAGGTACACTTATTTCTCCTACTCGTTTAATGAATCATTTATTCAGGTTCTTTGTATTTCCATATGACTTTCAGAATAAACTTCCTTTCATCTACAAAGAAGTCTGTTAAGATTTTGACAGGAAGTGTATTAAATGTGTGTATCAACTTGGGAAGTCTTGACATCTTTACTACTGTGTCTTTGAATCTATGAACATGATATATCATTCCATTTATTTAGATCCTCTCTGATTTCTTTCATTAATATTATATAGTTTTCAGCATACAAATCTTAAACAAGTTTTGTTAAATTTACACCTAAATATTTCTTGTGTGTGTGTGATTATAAATAGTAATGCATTTTTAAATTTCAGTGTCTACATGTTAGTATGAAGAAATATACTAAATAGTATACATTAGTATGCAGATATATACTAAATAGTAATCGATCTTTTTATGTTTATCTTACACCCTGAAATCTTGCAGGATTCACTTATTGGTTCTAGGATTTTCTTTTTGGTACATTCCTTAGGTATTTTATACATGATCATGTTATTCACAAATAGGGACAGTTTATGGGCCTTTCATTTCTTTCTCTCACCTAAATGCACTGATTAGAATTTCCAACACTATGTTGAGTAACTTATATTTGTTTTGTTTTATAACTAATTTTCAGTTGTACTTTAGTGTGAATAACAGGGAAAAGTCTTCCTGAAAGTGGAAGTCCTCACTGACTTTTAAATCACTTCCCTCATTCTCATACCCAAGTTTTTGCCATCTTCTCTAACCAAAGAAATCACACTCATCTTGAGAATACATAATTTCCACATATAATATGGAAGCTTCTCCAATTACTCTGATTATAACTCTACTGTACCTATCTGGCTTTTCTTTGGATATCTTTATTCTATGTTTTGAATTTTAATTACAGTCAGTCTTCTGGGAGATCCTGGGTAAATCAGTTAATCTCTTTGAGATTCACATTTTCTTACTTGCAAAGGGATGACACTGGTTCCTGTTTACTTCAGAAGATTTTTAATAGCATTAAAGTTTTAAAAATGGGAATGAAAAACTATAAAATGCTTGTTGAATGCTAGATATTACTATTATTCCAAATGTTCTGTGTGAGATTTGTCTCCTCTTCATAAATTACAAATTCATTTAATAAGAGGATATCTCATATTTTCTTCTTGTATTTCTCTAGAACTTTAGCCCACAAGGTAGACTGACTTCTCTATTCTTAGAAAATCAGTCTAGATGTTAAGAATACTGAGGGGCTTCTCTTGTGGCTCAGTGGTAAAGAATCCACCTGCCAATGCAGATGACACAGGTTCAATCCCTGGTCCAGGAAGATCCCACCACATGCCTCGGATCAACTAAGCTCGTGAGCCACAACTACTGAGCCTGTGCTCGAGAGCCCGGAAACCACAACTACTGAAGCTCATGTGCCCTAGAGCCTGGCTCTGCAACAGGAGAAGCCATCGCAATGAGAAGCCTATGCAACATTACTAGAGAGTAGCTTCTGCTTGCCACAACTAGAGAAAAGCCCATGTATCAATGAAGACCTAGCACAGTCAAAAAGAAAGAAAAAAAAGAATACTGAACTACAAAACCTGACATAGGCAGTAGCATCTGATCCATTATTATTTAACAAACAAACAAACATACAGTTAATCAATGCCCTTTGTAATCAGATTCATGCATATGTCACCAGGCACATGTATTATTCAAACAGTCTACGAAATACTTGGAGTCTTTGAAGATAAATGCAGACAGGGCATATTTTGAAAATATCCACATCAGAGAGAAGGAAAGGGATATATTTCAAATATTTTTAAAGGTATGTTTATACATATTATGCAAGTTATTGTCTAGATGTAAATAAAATATTCCCTGCCTTGAGAAGTTCAAAAACCTAATTAAACGACAAAGAGCTATATGACCTTAGTTTATTTAATCTACCCTCTTTGCTGGTAAGCTTTTATTTTTACAGTTTTACAAAACACAATGAAAATATATCTTCTACCTAATCTCATTCCTTAACTAATTGTCTCTTTTTCTATTCTTGAAGGAAATTAAAAAAAAAAAAACGGTTTCCATCTTCTGTAAAAAGTATTTTAGCAATCACAGAGCAATAAATCTATACTTACTTCTTATACAAACAAAAAACTATAGTCTTTATTTAGACTAAATAGCTTGGTATCCCAGACACAGAAGTTAAGATCAATTGATTAAGGAGAAAATAAGATGATTCAGAAGGTCATGAAAAGATCCTATGAAGGATCTTGCCACTTGAATGAAGGAAACTTGCCACTTCTCTGTGATGACACACTAGCAGTAATATTGTCTAATTAACTACCTTTGTTCACCAATCTTCTGTGGCTTACAGTCTGGGTTTTCTTTTATTTCTTTATAGCTGCACCATGTGGCATGCAGGATTCCCCATCCAGGGATTGAACCTATGCCCCTTGAAATGGAAGCACAGAGTCGTAACCACTGGATCACCAGGGAAGTTCCAACAATCTGCGTTTTCTATGTAGTTTCTACTCAATGAAAAATGGGTTCATCAACCACCACCCTAGTATGATCCTCTTTGGAATTAATAAACTGGCATTCTGATTTACAAATAACCTGTGTGTTGAATAATGTGCACCTTTCCTCTACAGATGAGTCATCACCCAGCATGTTGATCAATATTGTTTCTAGTTTTGCAAATTAGAGCATTAGATTCTGAAATGTACCACATCAAAGTAGCATCACCTTTGTAAAACTTCTCTGAGTGTCTGTGTGGGATGACATTTATGTTGCTCATCTCTTCAAAACACAACACAAGCTGTAAAAATATTGGTAGATCCACTCACTGTTATTCTAAGACCAATAATGCTATTAATAACACAACTTCAATACAGAAATGGGAGAAAGAAGCATGTTCTTAGCATTAATGAAGAATTAATACTGAAATCATCTAACAGATCACAGACATGCAAATATTTCACTGCCAAACATTTTAAACATCTTACAAACACAAAAAATTTTAAATTAAATGAGTTTAATTCTGAATGTGAAAAAAAATTTTTTACCTTTGTGGGGCGAATATGTGGTAAAAGCTAGTGTTTTTGAGTAAAGAAACTTTTCCTGTACTTTCAATATGCTACTTTTAATTTAAGGAAACAATCAGAGAAGGTTCTCACTGTCACAGTGATATCTTAATTTCACCAGTACCACTTTGGCAGCTGCTTTTATTGAACTATATTAATAATCCCCAAATGTATGCAGATTGGCAACTTCCTTTAAGAAATAAAACTATTCTGGAAACAATTTTAACGGTATTTTGTTGAGTGACCAATTAAGTCATCTATTTTTTAGGAAAATTTAAAAAATTAGTATCTCCTTTCTGTTATTCCAAAACCCCAGCATTTCACCGTAAACATCATACGTTGGCTCTATGAATGCCAAATTCACAAAAACAAATAATAACTTAAGCATTTTCTTATTAACCAGAAAATAACTCCTATGAATAAATTGTAATAAACATGAAATTATAAAATCAGTTCTCTCACACTTGTTTACTAAATTGACAAAATAAAACTGAAGTAATAAAGAAAATGAAGAAAAATGAATAGTAGCTAAGAGGAAACAAACATTCTTGAAAAAAAAATCATGTTAGAACTACATATGAAAAATGCAAAAAATTGTCTGGAGTTAACAGAAATAGAAGAACACTGGACAAACAGTGATTCTAAGTAATTTTCCAATTCTAGACAGTCTCTAATATTTAAAAAACTCACAGAAAATATATTTTACTTTTAACTCCTTTAGATCCAGCTGGTAAAATGCTAGAAGCTCATGCATAGTCATCACACTACTTGTGTGGTAAACAAGAAAGCATGCTTGTGTATCTAGAAAAGTTACTTTGAAATTTGCAAAAGCTGACATGATGCTTTTGTGAAGCCAAACAGCATTTGTTTGGCTCTTGGTATAACAAGTTAAGTTTTAAAGGATTTTGAGGACCCATGCTTATGCTGGTCCTCACCAGTCTAAAATGCTTATGCACCAGTCTAAAGGTAGGACTTAGTATCTGAAATACTATAAAGTGAATTCTAAAAAGAGCTTAGAAAATTGCTTTAAAAGGTTTACTTTACTTTTAAAAGCATCTGTTGCTCCAGGTGCATGGTTTTTGTCTGGATGAAACTTCAAAGCAAGCTTTCTATAAGCTTTTTTCAAATCTTCATCACCAGCATCTTTGGTTACTCCAAGTACTTCATAGTAATTTTTACATTTGTTTATGCTGTGAACAAGAGAGTGTGTTATAAGTAAATTTCAAGGAAGAACTTTGAGTAATACTTCTAATTTTTTATTGATTCAGTTCAGTTCAGTTCAGTCACTCAGTCATGTCTGACTCTGAGACCCCATGAATTGCAGCACGCCAGGCCTCCCTGTCCATCACCAACTCCCAGAGTTCACTGAGACTCATGTCCATCGAGTCAGTGATGCCATCCAGCCATCTCATCCTCTGTCGTCCCCTTCAACTCCTGCCCTCAATCCCTCCCAGCATCAGAGTCTTTTCCAATGAGTCAATTCTTCGCATGAGGTGGCCAAAGTACTGGAGATTCAGCTTTAGCATCAGTCCTTCCAATGAACACCAGAATAGTATAAAGAACTATTTGTGGATTGTTTTCTCAATATTAAATGATAGTTTATCCATTAAGGGTCATTGCTCCATTCTCTTTTCAACCACAGACCATTTTTCCAACCCCTCTCTAAGAAGAATTAACCATGAGAATGTCCCTGTACAATTTATCTCAACTACAGAGAAGTAAAGCAAAGCTCATAACAAATGTGGATGTAGGACAGAGCACACTAAAATGAGAGAGTAAGAACAATTTTACAGTGCTCTTAAATACATAAGAAATCCCAAAACTCCTCTCAAGATGTCACAGCTAAAGATTAACAGACACTGCATTTCAAGAGTTTTGTTGTTGCATAATGCAAACCTAACCAAATAGCAAAGCAACAGTTTAGTGCATGTAAAACAACTACTGTATCCCATGGCTTAAATGTCAAAGCAAGTGAATTCAGCCAGGCAATGTTAAAGAGAGTTCACGTGTGTCACTCTCCATGAAAGATATAATCTCATAATAAAATACATTATGGGACTCAAACATATTTGTTACACCTGATTTTCATTTTGATGAACATACTCTTAAAAGACTACTTACATAGTTTATAACCCTAAATATGCAATATTTAAGCCCAGAGTCTTTGAAGTAGGTTAGGAAAAGAAGTACTGCGAATGGAGCAAAGAACAGTAATCCTTTTGGATGCTTACATTTTCTCATGACCTAATAATTTTCCTTCTCTAAAATACAGATATATTTTACATATTTTTTGGTGTGTACTTTATGATTTTAAATGTGTTCCATGTATGAGTGGCTTGATGACAGGTAGTAACAGGTTAATGGATCTGAGGCACAATTGTTCATTGACAGCTAGAGGACTGCAAAGGCTGACTCTAGGTGTTCAAAGAAAAGAGAAAAGATTGACCTTTTTTCGCTACTACACCTATTAGTCATCACAGTGCTTGGTACATGAGGGGTTCTCAGTAAATATTTATGGAATAAATGAACTTTAGTTCTCCTTTCGTAATGAAAGCACTCATCATTTGTTATATGAACAAGGGTAAAAAGAGAACACACTGAAAAGATTACAGAATTATTTTATAATCACATCAACAAAAATCTGTTAGGCAGTCTTCTTCATAGTAATAATAATTAAAATTAGACTCTTCTACTTTAGATAATAAATATTGACACAAGTCAATTTATTTCATAAGCATGGCATTTCCTTTATTTAGGAAATAATATTTATTGACTCATTACTGAGTCAATAACATTTATATCCCAGGGTTCTTGAGATCAGTTAGTGAACAAAACAGAAAATGATTACTCTACCTTTGTAGACACTCATTTTCCTAGATATGTTAAGAAACTATGTGACAAAAAAAAAAGAAACTATGTGACAGAAATAAAGGGAAGAAGGACATGTACAGAACACCTACTGTGTCCAGAAGAGGAGAAATTCTTTGAGAAGCCAGTAGAGAGGTAGAAAGTCAATGTCACCAATGGACAAACTGTAGACTACATATTTCAAGTAATGCTAAACATAAACTCATTTACTTAACTTTTCACACCTAAGCAAGAAATTACCATTCATGTATTAATTTTAATCCATATATTGTTCATCATACTCATTTTCACCAGCTAAATGCATTTGTCACAGTTTTTATAGTTTGCTCCTGCTTCTCCATTCTCATTGAAGAATTAAAAAAGAAAGGAAGTAAGGAAAAAGAAAATAAATTAAAAAGAGGTAAACTGTTACCTGCACTGGAAGGAAACATTGTGGACAAAGGCCAGAAAGATCTGTCTGGGAGCTCAACAAGGGAGAAGTATGCATGGCTCAACTTTTATGTCTTCCTTTATGTGCTAGAAAGCATACTGGCTGGGGCAGGGAGGCCTTGTTCTATTCTTTTTTCATATGTTATAGATGACTTTTTGTTGTTGTTATTATAGATGATTTTTAAATGTACTCCAAATTTAATTGGTATTTAGGAAAATAATTCTTTATTCCTGAGACAAAAGATTATTTATTTTATAAATTTAGCAAAATGATTTGTTTCCATTTAAAGAACTATAGCTTAAAACCAATCCTAATGAAATCCCCATAATTCAAATAATTTTAACAGTTATACAGAAATGTTCCTAACTGATAAATATAATGATGGCCAGTTAATGATTTCACACTGATCTTATATTTTTAAAACAAAAAGATGGGCTTTTTTTCCAATGAGATATTAAAAATCTCCTCAAATAAGACCTAGGACACCTTTTGCACTGTGATTTTTCAACACATTTCAACACTTGAAGACAATAAACAGTGCTTAGTTTCACAGAATATGAGTTTTACAAAGTTACACACTTTTTGTTCAGTCTTACTGTACGCTAGCTCTTACTTATGCAATGGATGCAGTATTATTGCATGGCTTCTCCCTTTGAGCCAAAATGTCACTGAGCAACTTGTTTGCATAATCATGCTAACCAGCAAGATAACATGGCTTTCTTCAGAAAAATCCCCAGTGTACAGGTAAAACAAAAACACACAGCATGTAAGTGTTTGCTGGTGATCTGTTACCTCACTAAAGCAACACTGATGAAGGCTAATATGATGAATAAGTGTTACATGATTAGCTAAAGCTAAGCAACTCTTATATAAAGTAGCAAATGAAATACTCTGAATAACTCAGGGATTCTATTAAAGAATGTTCTGATCATATTAATCCCCCCCAAAACTACATTTATGTAATACAATAAAAAGGTATGCTAAAATTGACCAGAGAAACCATCTCTAAACACAGGCACAAAACTAAGCTAATTCTTGTAACTCACTAAGAATTCAGTCTGAAACTTGGCTGGCTCCTCAGTGCTAGCCAGCAATCCTGCCTTCCTGTCTGCCTTTCTGGCTGCAAGTATTCCATACTTTCACTATTCTTCTCAAGCTTTCAATCTCATTTCTTTCTTCTAAACCTCAGAGGATAACTTCATCTCCAATTTCACAGAGAATACAGACCCAACAGACAGGATCTCTCTCAACATTTTATTTCCCTCTGCCCAATTGTGGCCACATACAAAAGTGGATCTGCACCCACCATCATCTTTCATTCTTCTATTCTCAAAATGTCCCCCTGCCTAACTACTGAAAAAGAGCGGAAAACAAAACACTGCTCTTCTTTATTTCTACCATATCTTGAGCTACTCCTGTTTTCCTTTCAAGGCTAGAGTAGAAGAAATGAAGAAAAGAGATTTTTTTAAAATAATATCAGATTCAGGAGATTCCTATTCTCCAAAATTTCAATTGTTTGGGGAAGGGGGTATATTTTCCAATATACAGGTGATTCTATAGTCTTTCTTTAAAAACAAATTTAAAATAATTCTAAATAAAAATCACATATAACAAAATTCACTCTAGGTCTTTTACTGAGAATATGTTCTCCTAGTAAAAAGTAATTTCTAGCAGAAAATACAATTTGGTTTTTGGAGAGAGATGGCTTCCTAGAACACATTTCGGCACACTGTTTAGTAGAAGCTTTTTCTTAAAGGAATTCAAAAGCAAATCTCTCATTTTTTCACTTATCTCACTTATTCAGCCTCTGACCCAACACTACAGTTATAAAAGTGGTCACCAACATTATTTATAATTCTTAAAGGACTTCACTACCATTCAGGCCAATCGAATACCCTTTATCATGATTTCATCATAGTTAGGGAGTCTTTGTTCTTATTGTTGTCACACACAGATAAAATGTTACATTTAAACTTTAGCATATGTATGAAAAAAAGTAAAATATAAATACATTGATACTTAATTTAAAAATAACTTCAATTCCAAATAATGCTGAGTTAAAAAGAACTAACTAAAAATAAGAATGGAGAAAAAAAGGAAAAACAAAAAAAAAAAGGAAGTACGGTTAAAAGAGGATAATAAGAAAGGGCAAAAGAGAAAGAAAACTAGCTTTACCTACTCTTCACTTAAGCTAGTTCCCTGCTATTCACTCTTCAAGTTGAACTATCTGATTAATCAGAGTCCTTCACCCTTATACTTTAGATTCCCTAGAGAGCAATTCCAGTACAACATCAATACAGCCTCCTTAAGGTGTATTGATGTTGTGTATAGAAAAAATAACAGTATTTTTTCTAGTGTTTCATACTCAGTTCATTTTCTTTCCAGAAAAGATTTTCTTAATTACAAAATTAATAAAGTTAAATCTCCAAAACCCAGTTCATAATTTACCAATTCTACCTAATTTTCCTGCTTTAAGTAGAGGTGTATCATGAAGTAAAAATATAACACTGAAGCAGAACAATGAGAGTAAGAAAAAATATTAAAAGGAGAAGACTATAGTATTTGCTATATATAAAGACAGCCTTAAAGAAAGAATATAAATAGAAAAAAAATTATCCTTCATTTATATAAGTAGAAAATTGAAAATGCTTTGCAATCGCACTCAATATTCTCCTCATATGAAATTCTCCTTCATACATATATATATATATACATTTGCTGTTGCTGTTGTTTGTTTTTTTGTTTGTTTAGTTGCTAAGTCTTGTCTGTCTCTTTTGTGACCCCCTGGACTATAGCCCATCAGGCTCCTCTGTCCATGGGATTGCCCAGGCAAGAATACTGGAGTTGAGTTGCTACTCCCTTCTCCAGGGGATCTTCCAGACCCAGGGATAAAACCCATGTCTCCTGCATTGGCAAGGGGATTTTTTTACCACTGAGCCATCAGGGAAGGTTTCACTGTACTGTGTCAAAAAATTGAAGCAATCTTCCTAAAAAAAAATTTTTTTGGTAATTAGTTTTGTGCCTTATATTTAAAAGATGGAAATTTCAATAGAATTGGTAATTTACACTACTTTATAAAGAATATGAAGCATAAGACACCAAGAGTTCAACTCCTCAATGTCTGTTCTTCTACTGAATTGTAATTAAAACCCATTTTTTAGGTGTTACAACATTAAACTTACATTAGCATCAACAACAACTGACATATATATAAGTCATATTCATTCCTACCTGAGAACTCCATCCACTTGGTCTTTGGTGTAGCCTTTTCCACTTTCACCACTACCAGATGAGCTGTCCTTTGTGCAATTAGGTTTGCTTTGATCACCACTACCTGATGGTTTTCGGCAATGAGGGCTATTTCCAGCAGTGCTTCCATTTTTCATGATAATTTCCAACAGTGCTGTAGAAAGATATGGAAAGCATACTCCATCTGTTTACATCAAGATACATACACATGGTCTTGAGAAGAAAGTTATAAAGCTGACAAAATGTGTACTCCAGAAAGATACACCATAGGGCCTTTTTAAATAGATAGTAAGCATTCCCTTATGTATAGCTGTTCACAGATCACTAATCACTATTTAGAAGTAGAATATTAAGTTTAATGTTAATAACTCAAAATTACTATCACCTAATTTCTTATGACATACTTTATTTGTAATATCATGGTGAAACTGCCAAATACCAAAGAAAACAATAATCCTTAAAGTAGCCAATGAGATTATCTACAAAGAAACAAGTTCCCTGGTGGCTTCCCTGGTGGCTCAGAGGATAAAGCATCTGCCTGCAATGCGGGAGACCCAGGTTTGATCCCTGGGTTGGGAAGATCCCCTGGAGAAGGACACGGCAACCCACTCCAGTACCCTTGCCTGGAGAATCCCATGGACAGAGGAGCCTGGTGGGCTACAGTCCATGGGGTCGTAAAGAGTCGGACATGACTGAGCGACTTCACACACACACACACACACACACACACACACACACACACACACTTATTTCCCAAAAGCAACAATGGCAGCTAAATTGAGCAATAGCTTCAAAATGGTCAGGGAGAATAACTGTCAACTTGAGTTCTGCACTGCTGCTGCTGCTGCTAAGTTGCTTCAGTCGTGTCCGACTCTTAGCAACCCCATGGACTGCAGCCCACCAGGCTCCTTCGTCCATGGGATTTTCCAGTCAAGAGTACTGGAGTGGGGTGCCACTGCCTTCTCCGGAGTTCTGCACTAATTTTCTGGAAATTATGTAAGATTAAAAACATTTTCAAACAAACAAACACTGATAAAATTATCACTAAGATTTCACTGGAAGATATTTACTACCTTGAGATACCACTTTACATCTACTAGGATGACTATAATCAACAAGGTGGACAATAACATGTTGACCAGGATGTATTACTAGGAAAATGGGAACACTCATATATTGCTAGTGGTAATAGGAAATGGGGTGCTTGCTTTGAAAAAAGATCTGGTAGTTTTTGCAAAGATTAAACATATAGTTATTATCTGACCCAATATTTCTATCTCTCAGTGTATATCCATGAGAAATGAAAACATATATACAAAAACTGGTTCACATATGTTCATAACAGTATTGTTCATAATAGGAAAAAAGTGGAAACAATTGAAATGTCCATCAACTGACGAGTAGATGAATAAAATGTGACAGGTCCATACAATGGAATACTATGACAATCAAAAAAAAATGAAGTACTGATATATGTTGCAATACGGCTGAACCTTGAAAACATATCAAGTGAAAAAAGTCAGTCACAAGAGACAATATACTGTATGATACCATTTATACAAAATCTAGAGGCAAATCTAGAGACAGAAAGGTCAGTTGTTGCCAAGGGGAGGGAAGGATGAACTCTGGGAGAAGTAAGAAGTGATTGCTAGTGAGTATGAGATTTCTTTCTGTGATGAAGAAAATGTTCTAAAATTAATGGTTGCAATGGCTGCACAACTCTGTGAATCCACGGAGTGGTATGCTCTGAATGAGCTGTGAGATATGTGAATTACATCTCAGTAAAGCACTATATATATTCCCTTGTAGCTCAGTTGGTAAAGAGTCTGCTTGCAATGCTGGAGACCTGGGTTCGATCCCTGGGTCAGGAAGATCCCCTGGAGAAGAAAATGGCAACCCACTCTAGTACTCTTGCCTGGAGAATCCCACAAACAGAGGACCCTGGCAGGCTACAGTCCATGGGTTTGCAAGAGTCAGACATGACTTAATGACTAAACCACCACCACCAAAGCTGCTATATAGATATTAAAAAAAATCCAGCAGTCATTGCCGCACAGCCTGTGAGATCTCAGCTCCCTGACCAGGTATTGAAACCAGGTCATGGTAATGAAAGTGCTGAATCCTAACAGTAGATCACCAGAGAACTGCCAGTAATTATTTTCAATATTCCAGAAAAACATCTGCTTCACTGAATATACTAAAGCCTTTGACTGTGTGGATCACAACAAACTCTGGAGAATTCTTAAAGAGATGGGAATACCAGACCACTTTACCTGCCTTCTGAGAAATCTGTATGCAGGACAAGAAGCAACAGTTAGAACTAGACATGGAACAACAGACTGGTTCCAAATTGGGAAAGTAGTATGTCAAGGATGTATACTGTCACTCTGCTTATTTAACTTCTATGCAGAGTACATTATGAGAAACACTGGGCTGGAAGAAGCACAAGCTGGAATCAAGACAGCTGGGAGAAATATCAATAACCTCACATACACAGATGACACCACCCTTATGGCAGAAAGTGAAGAACTAAAGAGCCTCTTGATGAAAGTAAAAGAGGAGAGAGAAAAAGTTGGCTTAAAACTCAACATTCAGAAAACCAAGATCATGGCATCTGGTCCCATCACTTCATGGGAAATAGATGGGGAAACAACGGAATCAGTGACAGACTTTTATTTTCTTGGGCTCCAAAATCACTGCAGATGGTGATTGTAGCCATGAAATTAAAAGACGCTTGCTCCTTGGAAGCAAAGTTATGACCAACCTAGACAGCATATTAAAAAGCAGAGACATTACTTTACCAACAAAGGTCTGTCTAGTCAAAGCTATGGTTTTTCAAGTAGTCATGTAGGGATGTGAGAGTTGGACTATAAAGAAAGCTGAGCGCCGAAGAATTGATGCTTTTGAACTGTGGTGTTGGAGAGGACTCTTGAGAGTCCCTTGGACTGCAAGGAGATCCAACCAGGCAATCCTCAAGGAAATCAGTACTGAATATTCATTGGAAGGACTGTTGCTGAAGCTCAAACTCCAATACTTTGGCCACCTGATGAGAAGAACTGACTCACTGGAAAAGATTCTGATGCTGGGAAAGATTGAAGGAAGGAGAGAAGGGGACGAGAGGATGAGATGGTTGGATGGCATCACTGACTCAATGGACATGAGTTTGAGCAAGCTCCCAGAGTTGGTAAAGGACAGGGAAGCCTGGCATGCTGCAGTTCATGGGGTTGCAAAGAGTTGAACACAACTGAGTGACTGAACTGAACTGAACATATAAGAGAACTTTCTTCCAAATCTTTTTCATAGCTCATGCATTCAAGAGGTCACCAAAGACATAAGATATTTAGTTTTTATAACAATTTAGTTGTAGATGGTACAGAAAGGCTCTTAATTAGGTAGCTATTTTGGACTCCTTTCTCATTTAAGTCAACATAGAGCATTGAGTAGAGTTCTCTGTGCTGAACAGTAGGCTCTCATTCAGTTCAGTTCAGTTCAGTTGAGTCGCTCAGTCATGTCCGACTCTTTGCGACCCCATGAACTGCAGCACACCAGGCCTCCCTGTCCATCACTAACTCCAGGAGTTCACCCAGACTCACGTCCATCGAGTCAGTGATGCCATCCAGCCATCTCATCCTCTGTTGTCCTCTTCTCCTCCCGCCCCCAATCCCTCCCAGCATCAGAGTCTTTTCCAATGAGTCAACTCTTCGTATGAGGTGGCCAAAGTACTGGAGTTTCAGCTTTAGCATCATTCCTTCCAAAGAACACCCAGGGCTGATCTCCTTCAGAATGGACTGGTTGGATCTCCTTGCAGTCCAAGGGACTCTCAAGAGTCTTCCTCAACATCACAGTTCAAAAGCATCAATTCTTTGGCGCTCAGCCTTCTTCACAGTCCAACTCTCACATTCCATAACACAGGAAAAACCATAGCCTTGACTAGATGAACCTTTGTTGGCAAAGTAATGTCTCTGCTTTTGAATATGCTATCTAGGTTGGTCATAACTTTACTTCCAACGCATATAACACACAGATACACATACACATACATTCATGCATCATGCATATATATACTTCTTAGCTCTGTCTACTGAGAGGATCTGGAGGCAATGACACACTTGTAGCAATGAGCTTATCAAGTGTCTATATATTAGTTTCCAAGTATCATTATCCACTAAAAAGAATCAGGACTCCTGGGGCAAGAATTGATTCCGAGGGCAGAGAAATGAGCTTGAAAACTTTTTTGTGTTTGAAAGTAAAGAAATTCAAAGAATGATGAGGACATGTCATAAGACACAGGAGCTTGAAGGGGCTCCTACTGATTAAATCTGAGGCAATCTGAACATCAAAATGAACAGTGATAATAATAGATTAAATAGGAATCCATGTTAATAAATAAGGTTGAATGTCAATTAATAAACTGTAGAAGGAATAATGGAATAAGAAAACCAACATTTGGCAACCATCAGAAATTTATTCTGGAAAGAATCATCAATGAATGCTAAAAGGAGCTTTGGAAGTTTGTTGTAGAATAGGACATTCAGAGTTTTAAAGTATTTTCCCACAAAATATTTATTAATTACAAGAGGGGAAAAAAAGTAAGTTTAGAGTAGACAAACCCGGTAACACCAGCTTCACCAAGTGATCAAAGTTAACCTCATCAGTAAGGACCAAATCAGCATGTTCCCTGATACGTTACACTAAGAATGCAACATCACTTCTATGGTATGCCTGCCAAAAATTCATAAGGAAATGTCAGCCAAACCTAAATTGAGGGAAAATCTATAAAATAGCTGGCCTGCATTCATCAAAACACAAAGATCAAGAAAGAAAAGAGACTGAATGCAAACTGGTACAGCCACTATGAAAAACTGTATGGAGGTTCCTTAAGAAACTAAAAACAGAGCTACCCGCAATTCCACTCTTGAGCATATATCCAGAGAAAAAATGGTTCAAAATGATATGTACACCCCAGTGTTCCCTGAAACACGGTTTACAATAGCCAAGACATGGAAACAACCTAGTCCATCCACAGATGAGTGGATAAAGAAGATGTGGCACATATACACAATGGAATATTACTAAGCCATTAAAAAGAATGAAATAATGCCATTTGCAGCAACATGAATGGACCTTGAGATTATCATACTAAGTGAAGTAAGTCAAACAGAGAAAGATAAGTATTTTATGATATTGCTTCTAAGTTCAATCTTAAAAAAAAATGATACAAATATACTTACTTACAAAACAGAAAGACTTGCAGACTTATAGAGGGAACGAGGTGGGGAAGTGTAGGGGAGAGGGATAAACTGGGAGTTTTGAATAAATACACTGCTGTATTTTAAACAGATAATCAACAAGGATCTCTCTGTGCAAATGGGAAAAGAATTTAATATACAGATACATGTATAACTGAATCACCTTGCTGTACACCTAAAACCAACAAAATATTGTTAATCAACTATACTCCAATATAAAATAAAAATTAAAAAAGGAAAAGAGAAAAGATGGTATCTAGATAACAAAATATGGCAAATAAATGCAACGTAACAGGGAGAACTGGCAGAATCTGAATGAGGTACTTACATTAATTTCATGACTCTGACAGCTATACTGTTGTTATGTATGAGTGTCCTTATCTTAAAAAACATACACTGAATTACCTAGGTGTAACAGGATATCATGTCTACAACTTACTCTTGATTGGTTCTGGAAAAAATATAAGAACAAACTGTATACCTGTGGGGGTGGAAGAGAGATAGCAGGGAGAAAGAAAGGGCATGATAAAGCAAATGCAGTAAAATTTTATCAAATAGGAAGCACTGAGTGAAATGTATACAGGAAGTGTACACTATTTTTAAGACTTTCCTATACGCTTCAAAGTATTTCAGAATTTTCAAAAAGCTAAAATGAAGAGGGAAAATTGAGAAAGTATATGCAAAGAAAATTTAACTGTTTTCAGTAATTTTATCAGTGAGGTAGTACTGGTAATGTTACACTGAAACTACTACATATATCATGTGGCATAAAGCAAATAAATAATCATGACATATTCTACCATTTGCCATGGCCTTGAAAACCAGGATTACTACTGTGGAAGGAAAAAGATAGAAATATATGCAAGAAAAGTTTAAAGACCCCAAAATACTTAACTTAAATTTCATTTACTAGTATAAATGTATAAGATGTTTTAACTTAAAAAAAAAAAAATTCCCTAGTCTGTACACTGAAAAGGCCCAGAAACAATGACAATCTATTAACCACAGCATCGTTTGTACCAGACCATGATACTAAAACACCATTTTCCACTAAAAGAAACCAGGGCTTATTGGAGTTACGTTTGATTCAAGATCTAGTACAGGGAATGTATAAGAGAAATCTGAAACTTTATGTCATACCAAAGAGAAAGAAAATTATTAAAGACTATTAGGAATGTGTCTATGAAACTCAGGAGGTAACCTAAACAGGTTCCACCAGCCACACCTAAAAAATGATATTATCTGCTTTTGGAAAACAGGAGTCAATTCCTTTTCTTGAAAACTGATAAAAGCAGTCAAGCACTTATCATATCTTGCCTTTCCTATATGAACTCTACCACTGTGTAACCCTAAGATAGGTGAGGGGGAAGTGTCTCTTTATAGAATTATTTCAGCCTATAAAAGAATAAATTATTTTGAAAAAATTGTGAAGCCAGATGGGAAAGTGGTTATATGTATTTATATTTACAGGTGGCCACAAAGTCCCTATGCATGCTAGTTAGAAGTTATCTGTACATTCCTTTCATTCTTTGCACAAACACATTCTCTCAGTTTTTCTAGACATCTTCCATGCTAACAGCTAGATGCTGGATATTGCTAAAGCAAAAGATCATATAGCTGTTTTAAATTTTCAAGTTATTATGATACTGAAAATCTTTCAGAGCCTAGGGGTTCTGCTTAACAACGGCTATGTATATATATGCACTCACACTAAGCATTTTGGCTCCAAACAGTGAAAATTTGAACAAGTTCCATTACCTCTGTGTCCCAATATCCAGTTTTATCATCTTAAAAATGGAATCAGCAAGGTTTTCTGTATTAACAATCACTGGAACCAATGCCTGAGAAGGTAATGTGGTTCAGTTCAAGTACTGCCAGAATTTGGAACTCACAACCTTTTTCTGACTTATTAAATGTCTTAGCTATTATATGAGATCACATTTATAATAATGAGCAGTATTACAAACATTAGTTGAACAGATATAAGATATCTCCTTATAAACCAGATTACTTTTGGTTTTAAAACTGTCCAACCTTATTTTGTATGTTCATTTTCCAGACATACAGCTTTGCTTGTATGTCTTAATTAATGTAATCTGTACTTAATTTATACATATCCCATATTAAGGACCAGTGAAAAAGTAAACATAGTATTAAAAATGTTTATGTGGCTAATCCAAAAGTGAATAACCAAGATCCATTTTTATTTCATAATGTTCTGCTGCACACCTATTATATATAATACCCATCACTAACAAAACCTAAAATAAGAATATATGATTTGGAAAACAGATTTTTTCATTCCAGGCAAACTGAAAATAGCTTTTATTTGTGTGATTATAAAAGTAATGTTGTTCAGTTCATTTAAAAAAGATAAAGTAAAGATCTCCTATAAATCACACACAAGAAAAAAAAAAAATCACTCAACCATTGTGATATATTTATATATCTATATATAAATATATATATAGCCAACTAGAGTAGCTAGTTATATATATCTAGCTATATATATATAAATATATATATTTATATATATCTAGCTACTCTAGTTGGCTAGCTGTCTAGCTTTTTTACATATTTTGAAACAAAATGAGAATAATCTACATATGTTGGTAGCATGCCCTTAATAGGTTTATAATTCAATGTATATATCATTTTATAGCAATAAATCTAGGTGCACATCATCTTTATTTTTTAAGACCTTATTCAGGACTATTGCAATAGGGGAGTGACAGCAGGCTGAACTCTGAATTCAGTAAAGACAACTGGAAACTTATAGTCAATGAGCACGGTAAGGTGGGTCACTTAACGGAAAATTACTGAGGCACATCATTGTTTTTAAGTGCACAGTGTATACAGGCAATTCAATTTATTTAATAATTCCCAATGATGGACTCTTTCCAAATTTTTGCTACAATGACAACCCTTATATACATTTTCCCATACTTGTCTATTGTGGGAAAATTTCATTTGTGAATATATTATCACAAAAAGCCTTACAGCTTCATTTATTTATGAACAAATTGTCTTCACTGATAAGAGATAAAACTACCTAAACAGGTATCATTCCAGAAAACCAGGATTTATAGATGCCACAAGTATATGCAAAAGACTGGTAGAAAAGATGATAACATTAAAACAGTTCCTGACAGCAGAGCAATTTTTAATCTAGGAGAGGAAGAGCTATATACATAAATAATACAAGAAATAAATGCAAAGCAGGGAGAACTACATATTAACTAAGAATGGAATGAGTACCTGAATTCACATGGAAATTAATCCTAACTTAAGGCAATTTTTTAATGTTAAACAGGTAAATAAAAAATGATAGAAAGAGACAAATATTATATAAGTAACTCCAAGCAATCATCCAAATACTTTTGCCATTGTACTAATACATGAAATTCTTATAGCACTTAATAAACTAACCTCATAATAATCCTGTGAAGACTACAGATGAGAAAACTGTGGCTTAGGAAAGGAAAAGGGAATGATAGGAACGGAACCATTTTTGTGTCTAGCAGAGATTTCCTATTTCATTTCTCTAAAATGTATAAGCTCCAAGAGGACAAGAACTGTCTTATTGATCACTGACTCCCTAGTTCTGAGAAGAGTGCCTGCCACAAAGAAGCATGGATTCAGTAAATATTTGTTGAATAAATATATCCGCATCCTACAGATGTCGTAATTGAGGCTCAGAAAGACAGTTATGGATATAAACAAATAAAACCATTAAATTAAGGTTCAAAACTAAGTTTAGTATTCTTTCTTCAACTATAATGTCTGAAACAGTTTGGTTATTAGCTGAAATGTGGAAATCATTTTATAATATTTAACTAGTGCTACCAAAATAACTGTTTTGAATGTATAATTTACACTTATCACTAAATTTTGATTAAGTCAGAAACAGAAAGAAAACGGTACTGTCTTCAAAGGAATAGCTGAATAATACTCCAGATGTGAAATGACAGTTTTAACTGTTTTATCATTTTAAATGAGACTAAAGGGAACAGAACTTTGAACTTTTTATCAGGTTTAAATTTTAAAATAAAGTAGCAAAAAAAAAGGAAGAAAAATCTTTACACATAGCTCTCACCTGAGGGGAAATAATAAAAAGAGGACTATTTTAATTTGCTATTGTACAGATAGAGGTTGCAAATTATATAAGTTATCTATTCATTAAGTAGACACAGGATGGCCGTTTTTGAAGCTGTAGACTGCCATTTGGTTCAAATTACTATGAAACTCTTGAAAATAATTAAAATGTTTTTCTCTGAAAAAAATCTATACTTCAAACTGCCTAACAATTAGAATTAAACACTAAAGTATTAAAACAGCAATGTAAAAAATAAAAAGCAATGTAAAGCATTAAAACTGAGAGGCTGTATCTCTCTGTAAAAATCTAAAACATATCAATAATCCAGTAAACATAAAGTTTAAGAAATCAAAATGCAATTTACTTCCTCTTGCTGATATTTTCCAAGTTTATATTTCCTATGTAGCATCATATACATATATTAATCCTTTCAAATGTAAACCAAACTTATAATATGAAAATATTTGAAAGTTATAAATCCAATTTGCTTAGAAGTCCATTTAAATAAACTGTAAAATAATATTCTCAACTAAATACTTAGAAAGCAAGCAATGTCCTAGATTCTTTTGAGGATGCAGTTTTTCCTTAAGGAAAACCCTTGCCAATTTTTTTAAGTGGTTTATCAATCAGATTCCTTACCTAGCAAGAACAAAATTGTAAAGGGGACAAAAACTCTGGAATTTAGCTAGAATTTAGACTCACATTTTTGCATTTACTATATAAAAACAAGAGAAATCAAAATGCAATGTTTTATTTTGCCTACCTTAGCATGAAAATACATCCAAGAGGAATATTAAGCTCTAAGTTATAAAGATGTGAAAGTGGTCTAGAATACATGAAATTCAGGGATAACAATTTTTCATTTCAT
This sequence comes from Bos mutus, assembly GCF_027580195.1. Classification (NCBI taxonomy): domain Eukaryota; kingdom Metazoa; phylum Chordata; class Mammalia; order Artiodactyla; family Bovidae; genus Bos; species Bos mutus. Next base: position 24,749,392 of record NC_091622.1, on the reverse strand, counting down.
TTTAAACAATAGCTTCAATTCCCTTCTACACTAAATATTTTATCAGGAGCTTATACAAATGTTCTAGATCTTTTCCGCCTCCTCTGTATTCTTAAATTATTCCAGTATACATCTGAGAACATTCTACGTAAAATACACTTTGTTAAGTATTTGCACATGATCTATTTCGCCTAACATTAACCCTGTGATGAAATCCTTATGTTATACATAACTAAACAAGGCTTGGCAATGATAAGTAACTCATCCCTGTCAGAGTAACTCAAATCTGTCAGAGGCAAAGTCCATATCTGAATAAGGTCTTCAGACTACACCACAACTGTAGCTAAACACTTTATGTCATAATCACATGTTGCCTTACAATACATTGTAATATTAACTTTCACTGTTACTGTCGTAACTTTCCCAATGTTCATGTCTTTAAAAGCAACAGCTGTATTGTGCTTTGATATCTTACAGTATCTTTAGTAGATTGATTCACGTTGCTTGTTTCATAGAAGAATTACAGACTATAGGTTTAAAAACTCTTTGTCTCACACTTGTTAAATAGAAATGACACCAAAATTATCAAGCACTATTAAATGCTTCCCATGTATTAACTCATTTAATCCTCATGCCACCCCTATGAAATTGGTACATTATTGTCCTATTTTGTAGACAGAAAAGCTACAAGCTAGATAGGTTATTTAACTTGCCCAAGATTAAGGTTACAAGGGAGTTACGGTCAAGGCTTCAAAAGCCAAGGTATTCTGTCTGGAGTGGTTACATGCTTAAAGTTAAAACTGTCCCTCAAGTCTGTGCGTGCATGTGTGCTAAGACACTTCAGTCACGTCCGATTCTTTGCAACCCTATAGATAGTAGCCCGCCAGGCCCCTCTGTCCATAAGATTCTCCAGGCAAGAAGACTAGAATGGGTTGCCTTGCCCTCCTCCACAGAATCTTCCCAACCCAGGGACTGAACCTGTATCTCTTTCATCTCCAGCATTGGCAGGCAGGTTCTTTACCACTAGTGCCACCTGGGAAGCACCCCCTAAGACTACATAATGACTAAATGAAATCATGCATTCATACAGTAGAAAGATTCAAAAAGTTTTAACTCTTGGCAATGATTTCTTGAATATGAAACCAGTGAAGTGAAGTCGCTCAATGGTATCTGACTCTGCGACCCCACGGACTGTAGCCTACCAGGCTCCTCCATCCATGGACTTTTCCAGGCAAGAGTACCAGAATGGGTTGCCATTTCCTTCTCCAGGGGGATTTTCCTGACTGAGGGATCAAACCCGGGTCTACAGCATTGCAGGCAGACACTTTACCATCTGAGCTACAAGGGCAGCTCTAATGAAACCAAAAGCATAGGCAATAAAAGAAAAAATAGACAAATGGGCCTATATCAAAAGGAAAAAACTCCCATGTATCAAAGGAAACAATAGAAAAAAGACAACCTACAGAATGGGAGAAAAAAAAACCTTCAAATCAGACATCTGGTAAGAGTTTCCTAGGTCGCATGAGTGGTTAAAAAACCCATCTGCTAATGCAGATGTAAGAGTTGTGGGTTCAATCTCTGGGTTGGGAAGATTCCCTGGAGGAGGGCATGGCAACCCACTCCTGTAATCTTACCTGCAGAATCCCATGGACAGAGGAGCCTGGCAGGCTATGGTCCATAGGGTCACAAAGAGTCAGACAAGACTGAAGCAATTTAGCACACCGGCATAACTCGACAACTAAAAATAACCTAATTTAAAAACGGGGAAAGGACTTGAATAGTTCTCAAAAAATGATATAAAAATGGCCAATGAGCAAATAAAAAGATCCTCAATATCACTAATCTTGAGAGAAATGCAAATCAAAACCACAGTAAGGTATCACCTTACTTGCCAGGATGGGTACTGTCAAAAACGAACAAAAAATCAAACAGAAAATAACAACTGCTGATGAGGATGTGGAGAAACAAGAATTCTTGCCCACTGTTAGTAGGAATGTAAAATTGTGTAACTCTTACAGAAAAAGGTATGGCAATCCCTCAAAAAATGTGAAAATTAAAATTACCAATATGATCCAGCAATCCCATTTCTAGGTATATATCAAAAACAATTAAAGCAGGATCACAAAGAGGTATTTGTACACCCATGTTCTTAGTAGCCTTATTTACAATATAGACTGTGATGGTTTTCAAGATATGGAAACTATCAATGCAATCTATTCCTAGATGGTGAATGGATATTGAAAATGTGGTATATGCACACAATGGAATACTATGAAGCCTTCAAAAAGGAACCACCATATTTATGCTACAACATGAATAAACTTCAGGGACATTGTACTAAATTAAATAAGCCAGTGAAAAATGGCAAATACTAAATAATTCCACTTACTATATAATAAGTATCCCAAGTAGCCACATTTTTAAAATAGAGTACAGTGGTGGTTACCAGGGGCTGGGTGGAAAGGGAAAACAGGGAATTGTTTACTTGGCATAAAGTTTTAGTTTTGTTAAGACAAAAAATTCTGTAGATCTGTTGTACCACAGTGTGAAAATGTTTAACGTTATGGAATTGTATTAAAAATGGTTAAGTTGGTAAGCTTCTGTTTTTGCCACATTAAGAAAAAAAATCACTTATTTTCTTTCATTTCCCCTCTTTCATTTTCCTCAACAGCAGGGAAATAAAAAGGACAAAAAAAAGTAAAGAAATTCAAGGACTTCAGTAAGTAGGAAAAAACTAAGAAAACAACAATAAAATGAAACAGGTAACCCCACACTCTTACTGACTTATTGCTAATTTTCTTCTTAACGTGGAAATATCCTGAACCTCAAGTGAAACTGTATCCTATGGACCAGATAATGGAATGTCGTGGTTAAAGGCCTTTTGAAGCTGGAGAGCTCAAATACTATTTTGACTTTGCTACAAATTACTGTTTGACCTTGGGTAAGATATTTTCATTCATTCACTCATTCATTCATTCACTCATCAAAAGGTCTGTTTCCATATGAGTGAGCCTGGTCAAATGAATTCTAGGATCGATCTGAGGAATAAATGAAATAAGTCATATTAAACAGTAGGTACTTTATAAGCACTCACGAAGTGCTGGCTATAATTACTTTAGAGCCTAGAGAGCAAGAGAAGAGCACTTGGATTTCGACTAAAGGAAGTCCAGAGCTCTTCCTAAAGATGTGTCTCATTTGTCGATAATTATGGTGCTATCAAATCAGATACTATTTAGCAAACCTTCACTGACTCTATCATTCTTGTGGTCCTCTCTTCTGAAGAACTCTCTCCCAGGGAAAAGCAATGTCATCTCAGGTGTTCGAAAATGTTTGCTTTGGGAACAGCGTTTTCTACCCCAGAGGCGGTGGAACCAGGGACCTGTATATTAACCACTGAGTTCCCTGTTCCTCTCACTTCACTAGGGACCTAGGCCTTAATCGCGGATGAGGATGGGGGGGGGCGTCACACAACCACACATCCAGATATAAAGCCCCATCTGGTAAGGCAGGACCAGATGAATCTCCTGGGAGAATGACAGCTGGACATTCAGGAAAACCGATAGGCGAACTGGCAACTCTAGCCGGGTGGCTCAGAGCCGGCATCTCGCAGGTAGGCCGGTGAGGAGGGAGTCTCGGGGAGCCCACGGCCGGCCCGGCCCGGATGTTCAGGGCCCGAGCGGGGGTGTGTCGGTGAGGAGCGTTCTGGGTGTCCGACCGGCGGGGTCCGGCGGGTGGGGGGCTCCGCGGCTCCATGAGGGGCGACGGTGGGGGCGGGGGCGGGCTGCGCGGCGGCCCGGGGACAGGGCGGGGAGGAAAGGGACCGAGGGCCTCACCGCGGGCCGAGGGCAGTGGGTAGAGCTTCTCGGCCTTCTGAAGGAAGCGCTGGGCCTTCTCGCGGTTGCCGGCGTTCAGGGCCTCCCGGGCGATCTCGACACATTTCTCCGCCTCATCCCGGTTCCCCTCCATGGCTTGCGCCTTCTTCCGTTTCCTGCGGGAGCTCAGCAACGAGGGGCGGAAGCCGCCGCCGCCGCCGCTGAGGAGACAAGGCCGGCCGGGGCTGGGGGCGTGCGAAGGCGAGCGGGGAGGAGCGCAGGCGACCGCGGCGGCGGGGCCCGGGCGCACTGGCGGGCTCGCAGCTCCGCCTCCTCACGGCGGCCTCCCCGCCCCCCGCGGGTCGCTACGGCGCGAGCCGCATCCCTCTGGCCCCCGGACTGGGCTCCGCCGCCGGGCCGTCAGAACCGGCTCGCTGGTCCTTGCCGGCGCGGACAGGCTCGGGGCCGACCGACCTGGAGGGTGAGGGGGGCGTGCGGGCGATACCAGGCCGGCTGGCCGCCGGAGGGGCTCTCTTGAAGGGGTTCCGTCGCGGCGTGGACCCAGCCGCCAGCCTCAGCAACGCGATGCCCTCCAACCCCCAGCGCGGCCCGCGAAGGCGGCAGCCCGCCTTCCGGGCGACGAGTGGGGGTGGTGACATTCGTTTTCAGGAAAATTCCCAGGGATCGAAAGCCCCACCTCCGGCCCCCCTCGGCCTCGGTCAGACTAGGGAGAATTCGGTCAGGTGAGGACCGGGCTGCCAGTCCCTGGGCACCGCTTCCGGCACAGCTGTTCAGGAACCCAGTAGGGTGTCCTTTGACCCTAATTCCCGTTTCATTGCCTTATTTCATTCATACTCCATTTTTCTGACTCAGGGCCATTAAACTTAGTACATCCCAAGAGGTACAAACACTTAATTTGTAGTTTGCACTTATTCTGGTGAAAATAAACACACTAGTAGCCATGACCAGAAAGGACAGGAATCAGTTCTTTGGCAATGTATTACCTCATATAGGTAAACTTGGGTTTTCTCCCTTCTCCCATTTTAATCATCACCTTTGTGAAATACTTGCCAGGTTGGTATCCTCAGTGGAGGCAAAGGGCCCACTTTTTGCTTGGTATTAAGAACTTGCCAGAAACTAAGTGTCAAAATGATCCACTTAACCTAATTACAAAGTAACTATTTTCACACATTGTTCAGTAAAGATATTGTCTGCTATAGCAGCAAATATGGTAACTCAGGACTTTCAAAGAAATCTTGATTCTTCTCTGTTAAATGTGAATAGTATGTTCCCCAAAGATGTTACCATATACTGAACAATTTAACGCAAGTAACCTTCAAAACAGCGTGTAGCACACTACAATTATCAGTCTAAACTGAAAAGTCCCTTCTGTGTAGGTAGCTACATACAGGACCTTCCTAACTGGTCTCTGCTCCCAACCCCACCCAAGCCCCCACAGTGCTCTGGTGTAGTGCCGCTATCACAAACAGCAATCAAAGCTAATGAACTGAGATGGTTAAACTGAGCCTAAAAAACATCAACTTGTGCTGAAGTTTTAAAATCTTTTAATAGTTCATTACACAGTATTTAAAAAAAAATACTTGGGCCTTTTAACTTTGTTGATCTACAGACAGAATTAACAGTAATTTAAAGGGAAGAAATGTGCTTACGTTATTGCTAGGTAAGATACCTATTCAACAAAGCTGTTCCTACTATAATCAAGCAAATTTTATACACAACTAGTTTGGGATATGACCTTTATTGAGCTTATCCACCAGAGTGGAAATAATGTCTGTACAAAACCAAATGTTTGTTACTATAACTTCTGCATCACAATTAAAATCCAAACAGTTTTTTAAAAACAGTCAACTCAATCAAAACCCACTACTTCAGAATCAATAGCTTCTTTGAAGCCACAGTAACACTTAAATATGGTTAAGACTCAAATGCAGAAATTTGGTTGGTTGGAAAGCTAATTAAACTTCCAACTTTCTCAAATAGAATTACAAAAAGGCAAAATTGTGTTTTTCACAGAGATACAGTCCACTGGAATCACCAACACTGGACAGCTGTTAGAGTATTTAGAGTCCTGAGATAATAAGGAATCCAGGCATCCTTTAGACAGTCTTCTGTTGTCCTTTCTTTCCAATCAGAGATTTGTGGATGTGTGGAATGACACCTAGAAGAGGGATAAAATAACATAGCACTTTAAAACCAACAGTTTAATGTTCAACTTGGAAGATGTCTTTCAATGTGAGGCTAAGTGCAGAGTAAAAATTCAGAAATACATAGAGAAATCAAATTTCATGATGCAACCATACTACAGATCAATGAAAATATACTGTGTCCTCTTTTAGACTGAAAATTACTAGAGGGAAATTTAAAAGCAAATTCTTTTCTCTAGAGAAATTTATAAGTTAATATTTACATACCACCACCAGCAATTGTAGCCTTGATGAGAGAGTCCAATTCTTCATCTCCACGAATAGCAAGTTGCAAGTGACGAGGGGTAATACGCTTTACCTTCAAGTCTTTCGATGCATTTCCTGCCAATTCAAGTACCTAGAAGGCAGAATGCAATCAATCTCCTTCCAACTTACATTAATGTCAAGATCCAGACAAGAATCAAACCTTCACGATGAAGGTGTATCTACCAACTGTCATCTCCCCCACTACCTGAATGGCAAGATAAGCAAAAGCCATAAAGAGGGCACGCAATTTTATTTCCTAAGGCCGCAAACTCAAGCTCAGGAGGATCCCCATCATGATCACCAGCCCCCCCTAGCGTTGTCGGAAGCTTCTCGCCGCGTTCAGAGCCTGGGAGTTTTCTTGCATCACTTTCCTCCTTCCCTCTCGCCGCCTCCCCCCACCCCCTCCCAACCTTTTCCAGATTATAGGCGTACACCCATTTACCTCTGCGGTGAGGTACTCCAGGATGGCTGCGCTGTACACAGCGGCAGTCGCGCCCACACGTCCATGGCTAGTCGTCCTAGATTTCAGGTGTCGATGAATACGGCCCACCGGGAACTTCGTTTTTAGCATACACAAACATAAATGCACAAAGATAGACGAGTCAAAGATAATTATACGCGCGCCAAAGGCAGGGGCATGGACGGTGGTGCAGCAACGCGCCCCAGCACAGACACACGTGATCGCCCCCGCCCCGATATTTATTGCATCGGTAAACCAAGTCGCGACACTATCACCCACGCAAAGACGAAACGCTAATCCAGAGCGATGATAAACAAGAGAGGAAAAGGAAAGAAAAACGCCACGATTCCCAGAATGCACGAACCACCACTGACCTGCAAACCGGCTCTCTGCGAGCGGGAAACCGCCTTTGTCTTGGCCTTTCCGGAGTCCTTCCCAGCCTTACCGCCAGCCTGCGGCGCGCACACGCCCGCGAGCGAAGGAGGAACGCAGAATATAGGATTACCAGAGCAGCGCGCCCTTCCCCCACCGCGCCGCGGCTCGGGCGCGAGCGCGGCCCCGTGCCCAGCCGGGGTCTCCGGCCCGCCGCGCGCCGCAAGGACGACCCCGCCCGCCCGTCCCCCGCCGCGCGCTCGGCGCGGCCGCGCGCCTCGGTCCGCCCGCTCGCCGCCCGCCGGCCCCCAGCGGCGCTGCGCGCGCCACCCAACCGTCACCGCCCGCCGCGAGATCCGAGGCTGCTCCGCTCGCCGCCGACAAAACACCTCCCACTGCTCTTCCAAATCCTGTCTCCGCGCGTTCCCAACCGTCGCCGCTTCACCCCCATCTCCGTGTGTAACGGGTTTTTCTCCCGCCGGCAAAAACCCGCGGAGTCTTCGAGCGTCTCCACCAAGTTTACCATTTCGAATTCTCCTGAAGCTCAAACAAGCAAGGCAGAGAAAGGACTAGTCAGACACCCAGCGAGAACCCGCCGCCTACTCCTTCGTCGCACCGCGATTCAAACTGCGCTGTCTCCCGCCTTCCCCGCTCCCTTTATACTGCAGAATGTTCCCTCATCCGGGAACTCGGGTTGCTCATCCCACCAATGGCTGCCACCCGCCCTCGGGACGCGTCCTTGAAGCTTCAGCCAATGAGAAAGCGAAGAAAAGGGCGGAGGGGCGGGCGCTTCACAGCTCGAATTCCTATTGGAGCATGCGGAAGGAGGTGGGGGAGGGCGGAGGGATTGGAACTGGGGAGAAGAAGGGCACAGCGGCGGGAGGGAAGAAACAGAGCGAGCTATGCTGCGGGAGCTCGGGGGCCCCCCCGCGCTGGCTGAGGTCACGTGTCCGAGAGGCGGAGTTGAGAGGCTCAGGGGAGGGGCACGCAGTATCGCGCACCCCACCATCACCCGTTCGCCTTCGTCTCCTAACCTGATTCCGGAGACCACGTGAAGTCTCCGCGGGGTCTAGCGCGCCCCACTTCCTGCCCTCCCCTTCCAAATGAGCACCTCGAAGGCAGAGACCCACCAGTCCACAGCCTTCTTCCGAGGCCCGGGGTACTCTTCCTTGATACCCTCAGCATCGCCCAGCTTTTTCAGTCTGACAGGTGGCGCGAACGCGTCCAGTGAGAGGAGCCCCAATTCCTTCCCTGACCACATCCTTGATAGTGATTTCAGTCTTCTAACCCCACTGGGCGAGTCTCGAGCCACCGACTGATCATGATACACTGCTCCCACGTCATTTTCAGTTCTAACTCCCTCGTCTTTCCTCACCATTTTTGAATGCCCTAACCCCGCCACCCCACCCCAGTGGGATACTTTCACGGGAAAAACGGTGATGAAAGCCCTCTTGCTGGTCAGAAAAGACACTTCGGTCTACCCCTAGAGGGCTTGGAGTGAGACGGTATTCTTTAATCAAATCATAACCCGTATCTTTCTGGAGATTACACATCAATGGGTTGTACCTATAGCCTGGTGTCTAAAGTTGATTTAATGAAACCTCAAAGCTATTCTGTGTCAACTTTTCTATGCTAAACAGTTTGCTACATGACAAATGTTCGGTAAATGTCAGTGGGGTAACTTCTAACGTGATTCAAAGACAGTTACAGATGGTCCATGTAATCAGTTGCAAATGATGGGCTAAAAAAATAGTACTGTACACACAGTACTATCATAATGCCAGCTACTTAGTCGTCCAACTAATAGATTAATAACACCTGTGTACATGTCCAGCTGCTTGAAGACAATAATGATCTAAATCTTTTATATTTATAGCATTTAATAGTGTATTACCTTTTAAATATATTTCTGATGTCAAAAAGTTTTAATATATGTATTCTTAAGTACTGTAGTTTGAGTTTCAGTTTGAAAGAGTTTATCAAATTAGAGGACCCCTCCATATCTGGTAGGTAAGTAAGTTCCAGTGAAGAAGTTCCCAACAATTTGACAGAGAGTTTTGTTATTTTCTTCCCCTTACAAATGAGGAATTTTTACATTGTAGTCAGTAGCAAGAGTTAATCAGTTCTCCCACTGAATTGTTACAATGACATTTTAAAACTGTGAAACCTGATGTAATAGTTAATCTGAGCTCTGCAGAGGCTTCCTGATATGTAATTTAGAAGCCAACGTTAATACCTTTTCCAGTTTGGATAATATGTACTCTTTGCTATGAGATCCAGCTATAGGAATTCACTGTTGCCTCACTGAACAGTGGTTAAGAGAATGTGCTCTGGAGCAAGTAGACAAGAACTCTGCTCTGCTTCCTTCTCAGTATGTCATCTTAGTTACTTTTTGGAGCTTCAAGTTTCTCTTCTCTCCATCCATGGGATTTTCCAGGCAAAAGTACTGGAGTGGGGTGCCATTGCCTTCTGCGTATGGAAAGAGTACAGTACTACCTATTCTCAGCTAGTTGTTGAAAGATTAAAGGAGAAGGTATGCAATGTATGCTCCAACGTGTGTTTATCACATAGCAGCAGATAATAATGATGGTGTCCTCTACATTGGATGCTGAAGTGAAGTCGCTCAGTCGTGTCCGACTCTTTCCGACCCCATGGACTACAGCCTACAAGGCTCCTCTGTCCATGAAAATTTCCAGGCAAGAGTACTGGAGCGGGTTGCCATTTCCTTCTCCAGGGGATCTTCCCGACCCAGGGATCGAACCCAGGTCTCCCACATTGCAGGCAGACACATTGGATGCTGGGGAAGGATGAAATAAAGTATCTTTGATTCCTACATCTTTTCCCTTGTCTAGCATACCGTCTTCGTTTGACATGAAAGTAAAAAGCCGCAATGCAACCCTGAAACCTACCTAGGCCCCCTGCATTGGGATAGCAGAGTCTTAGCCACTGGACCACCAGGGAAATCCCCACTTTAATTTTAGATTGCCTATCACTTGCTGAAATGGATCTTAACTGTTATAGTAAGTCAACACCCTAAATCTTGGGGAAAGAAACACACTTTACTCTGCAGCACTGAGAAACCCATCAGTATTTCTGAGAAGGGGAGAATACAGCATTCCTCAATTTTAAGGTACTAATTTAGCATGGGGTAAAAGCCAAATCATAAAAGAGAAAATTTTTGTGAGAAGACTGGTAAAGCTGATGTATGTCATTTAGGTATAAACCCTAAAACCATGTAACACTGAAACCAAGACAAGGATGTAAAATCTTGAAGGAAGACTGAGTAATATTTAGTAACTGGGTGTGGCATTTAAGAAAGTGTAGGAAGGATGTAGATAAATGAGAAAGGGCATACAAGAAGAAGCTCAGGTTTTTTGGATTGATGGTTTAGGATATGAAGTAGCATCTATAATAATGAAAATGCCAAAAGGGTAGACATGGATGAGCAGAGGAGAGAAGAAAGAGGAAAGCCAGGAACGTTATGAAAAGTTTAAGCTGACATTCGGGGAATCCAAGTGGAATTTTCTAGTAAGTATGTTGACAATGAGGGCAAGAGTTTGTGAAAGAAAAATTTTCAAAGATATATCCTAAGAAGCATACCTAATAAAGAAACTTTAGGTGATGATGTCAGCACTGTTACAAGATAGCATGAGGCATGTTTAACAGTTTATGTGAGCAAAAATTGGTTGGATCCACTTTTAAATTAAGTGAGCCATTTTAAAATTTGTAATTCAACAAAGTGGTGACTCAGATGGTAAAGAATCTGCCTGCAATGCAGGAGACCCAGGTTTGATCTCTGGGTCAGGAAGATCCCCTGGAGTAGGAAATGGCAACCCACTCCAGTATTCTTGCCTGGAGAATCCCATGGACAGAGGAACCTGGTGGGCTGTAGTCCATGGGGTCACAAAGAGTTGGACATGACTGAGTAACTAACATTTACTTAAAGTTTCTTGTTATTAAACATGTTTTAAAAAATCATCGATTTAACATGTAAAAACAGCAATCAATTGGAATTGGCAGCGCCAAGCTGGAAGTAGTTAGAGGCACTCCACCAACAGGAGCTGGGGGAGAAGACTTCTGTAGGGAAAGTCTGGAAGCAAAGAAAGGAAATTATTTGATTGGCTTTAAAAGATCTGATTAACTTAAAGCAATTGGTCATCTCTAGGTTTTGATTTCATAGCCTTGAGGCATTCACAGGTATAGATTTTAGCCTATTTTCATAGCATTAGAGCCACCTCAGTCTAATAACCTTGTTTAATTAATTTGACACCACAGACGCCAATACCAAGGAAAAGAGTGAATGCAACTGAAAGCTGAAGAGCAGTCAAAAAGATCTAGAGAAGTAAAACGTAGTGTCTCACTAGACGTAATGATTCCACACTAAACTAGAAAACTGTAGTTACTACATCTTGTAAGATGATGTTTACCACATGTATATTGCTCACTCTAGGTAAAGAACAATCTGTATTTGGTCTTTACTACTCTCTTCTGGAGAAGGCAATGGCACCCCACTCCAGTACTCTTGCCTGGAAAATCCCATGGACGGAGGAGCCTGGAAGGCTGCAGTCCATGGGGTCGCTTAGGGTCGGACTCGACTGAGCAACTTCACTTTCACTTTTCACTTTCATGCATTGGAGAAGGAAATGGCAACCCACTCCAGTGTTCTTGCCTGGAGAGTCCCAGGGACGGGGGAGCCTGTTGGGCTGCCGTCTATGGGGTCGCACAGAGTCAGACACGACTGAAGCGACTTAGCAGCAGCAGCAGCACTCTCTTCTGTTTACCAAAGATGATGATGTTGCCATAAATTCTGAAACTAAATGGCTTTATCAAAAGTCTTGGTTATTAAGTAAATATTTTTTGCCCAATGTTGTAAGATAATGAGGAAAGTCCATTTGGTAAATGCTGTAAATCAGAAATTCCACAAGGCTATCTTAGTACTGTTGGGAATCAAATGCCACTTTCATCCTGAGAAGTTAAGGGAGCACCACAAAAAAAGGCAAGTTTAAAGCCATTCAGTTTATATTGCACAGTCCTCTACAGACTCAGCCCCAGGGGAAAACCATATAAAAGATGTGACCATCACATCTATTGTTAAAACCTTGCACAGGTAAGTGTGACTCCCTGGGCCTCTCAATAGGATAATCATGGCTCAGAGAAGAAGCTGAACGTTTTTCCATTCCCTAAGACTTTCCCAGCTTTATTTTGTGTAGGTGCTATGTATGTGTGTTAGAGAAGGAAATGGCAACCCACTCCAGTACTCTTGCCTGGAAAATCCCATGGACACAGTCCACAGGGTCGCAAAGAATCTGACATGACTGAGCGACTTCACTTCACTTTATGTATGCGTGTGTGTGTGTGTGTTTGTGTGTGTGTGTGTGTGTAGGAATGGGAGTGGTTGCTTGAAATTATTTGTCAGCGTAGAGTAACCTAGTGAAAGCTAACTAATCCAACCAACAATCTATCTGAGAATCATCTTGTTTACTTTTGTAGCTGCTTTAAGTTTTCCCCAGTTTGCTATAGAATTACTTTCATTGAGATTTCACACTGTCTGGGCCCAGGCAGAGAATGAAAGAGCAATGCTTTTGTTCAAAGGAATAGATAAGGCTATCAGATCATGATTAACGAATCACTAGGTTTAGGATTTTTGAGGCATGATATTAAGCAAGATCAATTGCTCAAAATACTTTTTGAGCCTTGTAAATTCTGTACACTTACAAGGCATTTTATGAGTTTTCTATGGAATTTGACCTAGAGGTCAAATTTCAACCTAAACATGTCTGAGGTAGACGTGATCATGGCTTATCTTCATTTTAAAAGATGAAGAAACAGACTTAGGGGACATTCAGGGATAAAAGAGACCCGATGTACATTCTCTGTGGTCTTTTATAGTTTTGTACTTCTGAGTTAAAAACCTTGGGAGAGGATTTGATTAGTGCCCATGACCATATATACCTGTGATCTTCTCTGTCTTAAATGAAATAGATGCAATCTCTGAACAATTTTGAAGACATCAATGTTATTCTTTCTAGATGAATACCATTTTCATTATCTTCTCGTGTCCTGATGTGTTGTGAAATAAGTTATTAATTTCTTCGATAAGCCTTCTCTACTGCTCAGAACCTCAGCAGGAAGCAGCCTGAGATGAACTCTTCCTCCATTAATAGATTATTCCAACAAGTCTAGGCAAGAGCTGGCCAGGTCATTCATCATATTTCACCACAGGATATGGAAATTTACATGCTGGCTCTTTGTTTAGATTTTTATTTCCTGTTTTTAAAGTAAAACAGTGTACTCATTTTAATTCTCAAAAATGAAACAAATCACTTTTTGTCCAAACTTAGCTGACAATTCAGGAATTTTATAAAAATTTGAAGAAGAGAGAAAAGAGTTACTGTATATTATTATAATGTAGAACCTGTTTCACAATACTGATTTTGTAATAAAACTTTACTAATTTTACAGAAAGTGCTGTTTCAAATTAATGAATATTATAAATTACAGAGCACTTGATAAATGAATATATATATGATATGTATAAAAATAAACATATAGCAAAGGTATAATACTTTTACATATGGATATATATAAAACTCCAAGTGACCAGTAAATAGTTTTGCCAAGAACAAATATAGTTATCTCCAACTCTTTGCGACTCTGTACTGTAGCCCGCCAGGCTTCTCTGTCCGTGGGATTCCCCAGGCAAGAATTCTGGAGTGGGTTGCGATTTCCTTCTGCAGGGTATCTTTGTGACCCAGGAATCGAACCCATGTCTCTTACATCTCCTGCTTTGGCAGGTGGATTCTTTACCATTAGCGCCACCTAGAAAGATCATATATAACACTCCAAGTGACCAGAAAATAGTTTTGCCCAGAACAGTATTAGTAGATTTGCTTTAAAAAAGAATTTATAATAGCATTAATGATTTATAAATGTATCAAAGATCAAGAACTTTTATAATATATATTTGGAAATTTCTGTATTTTGTGTTCTCTATTAAGTAGGTTTACAAACATTCTTTGTGGCTGATTTAAACCGTAGTTCAGTTTCTGTTTCCAATGATATATTAAAAATTCTCAGATGGGATCCGAAATATTGAGGCTCTACTCTTGGTTGTCTGTGGCAATCTGATTGCCTCCCAAAAGTGGGGGACATGACTTGAGACTGCATTTACAAAGCATCACATTTTTATTCAGCCTGCTTATTTTGGAGGTAGGTCAAATCTCCCCAAGTCACTCCTAGGTGCTGAAACTTTGCGTTGAATGATAGCTCATGTAAAAATACAGACACATAGAGAACTGCACCTGTCATGGCTCTTTTGTTCCATTTGCTTCACACATATCCAAAGGCTATTTTGCAAGTGGGACACAGCGCCTTTTCACTGATATGATCTTTTTATGGGTTACAGATTTCTATAGAAACATTGGAACAAATATATTGAAGAATATGAAGCAGATAACCAGAGACTTAAATGACCAAGACTGGCTCATTGTTCATCAAATCCATTTTTTCTTCCTGAGCTTTCCACCAGAACTCCTGCTCCATGCAGAAGGGGTGGCCTGTGACTGTTTCTTGTCAAGATGTGTGGAAGTGGTGTGTGTCATTTCTATATCAGGGCTTTTGAAAAATAAATGTGCCTTCTCCACCCTCTTTTTCTCTATTGAGAGTTGGACGCAAAGCAGGAGACTTCCAAGTAAGATAAGAGATTAAAACCATGAGATCAATCTCACAAAAGCCACCTGCCAAGAAAAAACACCAGGCAAATACTTGTATGTTTGTTACAGCAGTTAGCCCTCCCTAACTAATTGCCTAGCTTACAGACACAAAACGTGAAGGCAGAGGTGTTTTTGAGAGACCTGTTGCTGCTGCTGCTGCTGCTGCTAAGTTGCTTCAGTCGTGTCCAATTCTGTGCGACCTACGTATGTGTAATCTATTATTATTAGTATGCTGATTTCATTTGCCAATACTGTAAAATAGAAGGATAAGTTTTGGCAAACATTCCCTACTAAAGAATCCTTGTTTTCATTATTCTCTACTTTTAAAAAATTAATTAATTAATTTGGCTGCTTTGGGTCTTATTGCTGCATGTAGGATCTTCGATTTTTGTTGAAGCATGCAGGATCTTTATTTTCAGCATGCAAGTTCTTTAGTTGAGAATGTGAACTCTTAGTTGCAGCATGTGGGATTTAGTTTCCAGGGATCCAATCTAGGACCCCTGCATTGTGAGTGCAGGGTCTTAGCCACTGGACACCAGGGAAGTCCCCATTAGTCCATACTTTTAAAAAGACTGTTATTGTAAAAATGTAACTTATGCACAGGTTTACTTTCCATGGCAGTATTTGTAAGAGCAAAAGACTGGAAATAACCCAGGTGATCGTTGATCGGTTCAGATCAGTCGCTCAGTCATGTCCAATTCTTTGAGATCCCATGGACTGTAGCATGCCAGCCTTCCCTGTCCATCATCAATTCGTGCAGCCTGCTCAAACTCGTGTCCATCCAGTGGGTAATGCCATTCAAACATCTCATCCTCTGTCTTCCCCTTCTCCGCCTGCCCCCAATCCCTCCCAGCATCAGGGTCTTTTCCAGTGAGTCAACTCTTCGCATGAGGTGGCCAAAGTACTGGAGTTTCAGCTTTAGCATCATTCCTTCCAAAGAACACCCAGGGCTGATCTCCTTCAGAATGGACTGGTTGGATCTCCTTGCAGTCCAAGGACTCTCAAGAGTCTTCTCCAACACCACAGTTCAAAAGCATCAGTTCTTCGGCTCCTTCCCTATTTGGAACCAGTCTGTTGTTCCATGTCCAGTTCTAACTGTTGCATCTTGACCTGCATACAGTTTTCTCAGGAAGCAGGAAAAGTGGTCTGATATCTCTAAGAATTTCCCATGGTTTGTTGTCATCCACACAATCAGAAGGGTTTAGCATAGTCAATAAAGCAGATGTTTTTCTGGGACTCTTGCTTTTTCTACGATCCAACAGAAGCTGGCAGTTTGATCTCTGGTTCCTCTGCCTTTTCTAAATCCAGCTTGAACATCTGGAAGTTCACATACTGTTGAAACCTGGCTTGGAGAATTTTGAGCATTACTGTGCTAGCGTGTGCTGCCGCTGCTCCTGCTGCTAAGTCACTTCAGTCGTGTCTGACTCTGTGCGACCCCATAGACAGCAGCCCACCAGGCTCGCACATCCCTGGGATTCTCCAGGCAAGAACACTGGCTAGTGTGTCGGATGAGTGCAATTGTGCAGTAGTTTGAACATTCTTTGGCATTGTCTTTCTTTGGGATTGGAATTGAAAACTGACCTTTTTCAGCCCTATGGCCACTGCTAAGTTTTCCAAATTTGCTGGCATATTGAGTGCAACACTTTCACAGCATCATATTTTAGGATTTGAAATGGCTCAACTGGAATTCCATTACCTCCACTAGCTTTGTTTTTGGTGATGGTTCCTAAGGCCTACTTGAGTTTGCATTCCAAGATGTCTGGCTCTAGGTGAGTGATCACACCATCATGTTTATCTGGGTCGTGAAGATCTTTTTTGTACAGTTCTTCTGTGTATTCTTGCCACCTCTTCTTAATATCTTCTGCTTCTGTTAGGTCCATACCATTTCTGTCCTTTATTGTACCCATCTTTGCATTAAATGTTCCCTTGGTATCTCTAATTTTCTTGAAGTGATCTCTAGTCTTTCTCATTCATTGTTTCCCTCTATTTCTTTGCATTGATCACTGAGGAAGGCTTTCTTATCTCTCCTTACTATTCTTTGAAACTATGCATTCAAATGGGTATATCTTTCCTTTTCTCCTTTGCCTTTAGCTTTTCTTCTTTTCTCAGCTATCTGAAAGGTCTCCTCAGACAACCATTTTGCCTTTTTGCATTTATTTTTCTTGGGGATGGTCTTGAACACTGCCTCCTGTACAGTGTCACAGACCTCCATCCATAGTTCTTCAGGCATTCTGTCTATCAGATCTAATCCCTTGAATCTATTTGTAACTTCCACTGAATAATTGTAAGGGCTTTGATTTAGGTCATACATGAACGGCCTAGTGGTTTTCCCTACTTTCTTCAATTTAAGCCTGCGTTTGGCAATAAAGATTTTATGATCATTGAAAAAGCAAGAGAGTTCCAGAAAAACATCTATTTCTGCTTTATTACTATGACAAAGCCTTTGACTGGGTGGATCACAATAAACTGTGGAAAATACTGAAAGAGATGGGAATACCAGACCACATGACCTGCCTCTTGAGAAACCTGTAGGCAGGTCAGGAAGCAACAGTTAGAACTGGACATGGAACAAGAGATTGGTTCCAAATAGGGAAGGAGTATGTCAAGGCTATATATTATCACTCTGCTTATTTAACTTCTATGCAGAGTACATCATGAGAAACGCTGGGCTGGAAGAAGCACAAGCTGGAATCAAGATTGCTGGGAGAAATATCAATAACCTCAGATATGCAGAGGACACCACCCTTATGGCAGAAAGTGAAGAAGAACTAAAGAGCCTCTTGATGAAAGTGAAAGGGGAGAGTGAAAATGTTGGCTTAAAACTCAAAATTCAGAAAACTAAGATCATGGCATCCAGTCCCGTCACTTCATGTCAAATATATGGGGAAACAGTGACAGACTTTACTTTTGGGGGGCTCCAAATCACTGCAGATGGTGACTGCAGCCACGAAATTAAAAGACACTCGCTCCTTGGAAGAAAAGCTATGACCAAACTAGACAGCATATTAAAAAGCAGAGACATTACTTTGTCAACAAAGGTCCATCTAGTCAAGGCTATGGTTTTTCCAGTAGTCATGTATGGATATGAGAGTTGGACTATAAAGAAAGGTGAGTGCGGAAAAACTTATGCTTTTGAACTATCGTGTTGGAGAAGACTCTTGAGAGTCCCTTGGACAGCAAGGAGATCCAACAGTCCATCCTAAAGGAAATCAGTCCTGATTATTCATTGGAAGGACTGATGTTGAAGCTGAAACTCAAGTACTTTGGCCACCTGATGCAAAGAGCTGACTCATTTGCAAAGACCTTAATGATGGGAAAATTGAAGGCAGGAGAGAAGGAAACAACAGAGGATGAGATGGTTGGATGGCATCACCAACTCAATGGACATGAATTTGAGTAAACTCTGGGAATTGGTGATGGACAGGGAAGCCTGGAGTGCCTCAGCCCATGGGGTCGCAAAGAGTCAGATACGACTGTGACTGAACTGAAGTTCATGATCTGAGCCACAGTCAGCTCCCGGTCTTGTTTTTGCTGAAAATACAGAATGTACTTCTCCATCTTTGGCTGCAAAGAATATAATCAATCGGATTTCAGTATTAACTATCTGGTGATGTCCATGTGTAAAATCTTCTCTTGTGTTGTTGGAAGAGGGTGTTTGCTATGACCAGTGTGTTCTCTTGGCAAAACTCTGTTAGCCTTTATCCTACTTCATTTTATACTCCAAGGCCAAATTTGCCTGTTACTCCAAGTATCTCTTGACTTTCTGCTTTTGCATTCCAGACCCCTATAATGAAAAAGAGATCTTTTTTGGGTGTTAGTTCTAGAAGGTCTTGTAGGTTTTCATAGAACCATTCAACTTCAGCTTCTTCAGCACTACTGGTCGGGGCATAGACTTGGATTACTTTGATATTGAATGGTTTGCCTTGGAAATGAACAAAGATCATCCTGTCATTTTTGAGATTGCACCCAAGTACTGCATTTCAGACTTTTGTTGACTATGATGGCTGCTCCATTTCTTCTAAGGAATTCTTGCCCACAGTAGTAGATATAATGGTCATCTGAATTAAATTCACCCATTCCAGTCCATTTTAGTTCATTGATTCCTAAAACGTCGATGTTCACTCTTGCCATCTCCTGTTTGACCACTTCCAATTTACCTTGATTAGTGGACCTAACATTCCCGGTCCCTATGCAATATTGTCTTTATAGCATCAGACTTTGCATCTATCACCAGTCACAGCCACAACTGTTGTGGATTGGCTCTGTCTCTTCATTCTTTCTGGAGTTATTTTCTACTCTTCTTCAGTAGTATATTGGACACCTACTGACCTGGGGAGTTAATATTTCAGTGTCATATCTTTTTGCCTTTTCATCCTGTTCATAGGGTTTTCAAGGCAAGAGTACTAAAGAGGTTTACCATTCCCTTCTCCAGTGGACCTCATTTTTCAGAACTCTCCACCATGACCCGTCTGTCTTGGCTGGCCCTACATGGCATGGCTCATAATTTCATTGAGTTAGACAAGTCTGTGGTCCATGTGATCAGTTTGATTAGTTTTCTGTGACTGTGGTTTTCATTTTGTCTGCCCTCTGATGGATAAATATAAGAGGCTTATGGAAGCTTCCTGATGGGAGAGACTGTGGGGGAAAGTGGGTCTTGTTCTGATGGGTGGGGCCATGCTCAGTAAATCTTTGATCCAATTTTCTATTGAAGGAGGTCGCCATTATCTTCATTACCTCCATCAGAGTTTGGTCTCAGGTCAAACAACAGGGAGGTAACACAGCCCCTCCCATCAACAGAAAGTTGGATTAAAGATTTACTGAGCATGGCCCCACCCATCAGAAAAAGATCATTAATAGAGAAAAGTGAAAAGTGAAAGTGAAATTGATCAGTCCGACTCTTTGTGACCCTGTGGACTGTACCTGCTAGGCTCCTCTATCCATGGGATTTTCCAGGCAAGTTTACTGGAGTGGGTTGCCATTTCCTTCTCCAGGGGATCTTCCCAACCCAGGGATTGAACCTGGGTCTCCTGCATTGCAAGCAGACTCTTTACTGCCTGAGCCACAAGGGGGCTTCATTAATAGAGAACTTATTAATAAACTATGGTTCAACTTAATGAAATAAGATGGAGCTGTAATGGGAAATTATATAAAAGAAAGAAAGTACGTAATAGGTTATCTAGCATGTTGTGTTTTGTATAAGTTGCATATTTGGTAATATTTGCAAAAAGAAACAATAGTGGATTGATAAGCCAAAAATCAATAAAAATTATGTTAGTAAGAGGGAGGGTAAAGAGAACAGGGATGGAAGCAAAACTTGTTTCACAGGTTTTACCTTGGTGTGTTTTAAATCTTTTTATATAATTAAAAAATAGAACTTAATAAGTAGTCTGTAAACATTAAAAGCAAACAACTAAATAAATCTGCCTGGATATTAAGTTAATGCCATTTTCTAACAGAGAGAAGAAAGTATATCCAAGTAAACTTAGAAGTAGTATTACTCTTAATCTTTAGTGGAATATATTATTGTTGTTGTTAAGTGGTGTCTGACTCTTTGTGACCCCATGGACTGCAGCACACCAGGCTCCTTTGTCCTCCACTATCTCCTGGAGTTTGTTCAAATTCATGTCCATTGAGTTGGTGATACTATCTAACCATCTCATCCTCTGCTGCCCCCTTCTCCTTTTGCCTTCAATATTTCCTAGCATCAGGGTCTTTTTCAATGAGTTGGAATATACTATAAAGGCACACACACACACACAAATACCAAGAAGTCTTATAATTCTTTAAATAGTCAATGTTGGGAATAATATCAGTATTGTTACTTTTAAAATTATTACAAGTATATAATAGGATAAGGAAGTACGTTAATTTTCTTAAGTATCAGTAATTTAGCATAAGGGGAAAAAGAGATATGAATATAAAACCAGAAAAAAGACCCTGTAATCTTATATTTGAATGGGAATATCAGTGAAAAAATATAAATTTTCCTTGGTTCTTTAAAAAACAAAAAGGCAAAGCTCTGTATCTTAAATCTCTCTAAGGAAAAGCCTTAGAAACAATGACCAGCTACTAGCAGTAAATAATGGCAAGATCCCTGTCTCTAAATACCATTTCCTACTAAAAGCAGTCATTGGAGAAGTGACTGACTCCAAGGGCTGGGGCAAAAAACGTATGTGATGGGTTTGTGATATTATAATATTATATTGTCCCAGAAAGTAAGGACACTATCAAAGATAGTGAAATCCTGCAAAAAGGACATAGAAAAAAGTGTGAAGATTCTCCCACTGGCCAAAATGGGGGTAATTTGAACATTGAAATAATACCTTTAAGTGTAAGCCCAACACATTGAAATGAGAAAAAGCAATGAGTTCAACTTAGACAGAGAAGAGGGGAAGAAATGGGACAGTGGAGAGAAGAGGGAGAGGGAGGAAGGAAGGGATAGGAGGAGGGAAGGAGAAAGAGAAGAGAAAAGAAAGTCCATTGAATGCCATTGGAAGTGTCCACCGTATCAACTCATTACTCTAAAAACTAACAGTTATAGGGGGAGAGGTGAACAGTACATCTTATCTCTATGCAATGAACTGTATTCCATTTTGAAGTGAAAAGTGAATGTGTTACTCGCTCATTCATGTATGACTCTGCCCCTACCATAGACTGTAGCCCACTAGGCTCCTCTGTCCATGGGATTCTCCAGGCAAAAATACTGGAATGGGTTGCCATTCCCTTCTCTGGAGTATCTTCCTGACCCAGGGATTGAACCTACGTCTCCCACAGTGCAGGTGGTTTCTTTACCATCTAAGCCACCAAGGAAGCCCATATTGCAGTTTATACTGAATTAATTAATGAGGAAAATTTCTTCTAAACAAAAGAATTCCAGTTAATAAATATAGAAGAAATAATAAAATTAGAAAAAAAAATCCCATTTTGCAACCTTCACATGAATCACTTAAAGTTCATAAATCTATGGTAAAACCACTTTTTCTTCGTAGTATATTCCACTGAAGATTGAAAGAAAAATATTTCTAAGTATACATGGAGTAATCTTTGTAAAAGAATATTTATAGATGAGGCTGTGTAGTTTATTTCATATCTATTTGAGTCTTTAGGACTAACTTCTTGTCCATTGGAAATCAAAGAACACCAGACAGGCAATGCAAAGGACCATTATTAGCCACATATATGAAGTGGAAAATTGACCTGGTTTTCCCAATAAGGAAATAGTAGTGAGAAGAGAAGGGGAAGAGAGAGGGAGAGATTGAGAGATAGAGAGAGAAAGAGAGAGAGAACTCTGTTCTAAATTGAGAACTTTAAAAAAAGAATTAAAGAGACAGTACAACCCAATAGTATGTGTGAACCTTCTTTGCAAGCTGATGTTTTGTCCCTAGTTTTGTTTTTCTTTTGTTTTTATGTTTAGATAATTGGGGAAAGTTGAATATGAACTTAGCATTAGATAATATTAATGAATTATCATTAATGTTATAAAATAAATTAATAGCAATTAGTTATGTAAAGAAATGTCCCTTATTTTATTATTTGTAAAGAGGCACACTAAAATATTTAGGGTAACATGTTTCTATTAAAAAATACTCAAAAATATTTATGAAAACATGTTTGGAATTTGCTTTAAAATGTTTCAACTGAAATAAAAAAATTTTTTAATGCAGGAAAGATAAACTTGGCAAAATGTTGATGATTGTTGAAATTGGGTATTTATATTTTGAAAATTTCAGGCAAAGTTCAAAAAAATTTTTTTGAAGGCAATGAAACTGCTACCATGTTATCTTCATGGTGGGGAAGGGAAAAAATTGTAAACTTTGCTCTGTAGTCTTGCAACGCTTAAGTTCAACACACATGGCCCCTCCTTTGTTGGGTCTGAAACTGTTTTACATCGTGGTTTGCCCTTTAATTTTGTTTTTTGTAAAGAGTAACCCCAATATCTGATTTGTACAAACGAGGATGGCTCCTCAGCCACTCTGGTTTCACCATGTGAGGATCTTTTATTGTTTGATGTTGCTAGCTGTCTTTAACAAACAAGTTTATCTCACTAAATGTTTTTATTGTTAATTTTGTTTTGCTTTGGCTGTACTAAAATAACATACAGGGAATTTGTACAAGAGTTCACAGTGTACCAATGTGAACCACAAAAGATAAGGAGCAATAAAACAGGACTAGAATAAAAGGAAAATTGAATTCAGACATGTGGATCTGACATTGATACTGCCCAGTTAGGGGACATTGGTCACATCAATCTCTGTGAATACTGCACTTCTCTTGGGCAAGATGGGAAGGGTAACATGGTTATTGTAAAGACTGCAGGAGCTAGGGGAGGTACTTTTTCAACTCTAAACCCTTATTACATTATTAGCAGGAAGAATGAATACTGGTAATATTTCAATGATTATTTTTACTTTCCAAAAGTGAAAAGTTTCCTAAATTAATTTTTAAAAGTAAAGCAAATAAGCACACCAAAGTTTTCCAGTAAAAGACGCCAGAGTAAAGAGATGATACTTTCATAATGTACCTGTTTCACTGTTTTATGCTTTTCTTCAATATACCAAGTCTTGGTGTTGGCTTTACCTCAGCACCTAATACAGTTCCACCTATTCAAAAACTTACAGGTAAATTTAGTACCATACTGAAGGGCAACAGGTAACATTGACTGTGGCTTAACTTGTTTTCAGTAATTTATAATTTCAATTTGCAGTCAATAGTGCTGTTATGCCCTTGAACTAAGCTTTTCTCTAAATTGTTTAAGGCACTTAAACATCTTGCATTAATGAAAAATTGGTTTACAATATAATTGTAAATCATGAAAAGAGAATTAAAGAGAAAACATATAACCTTTTGCCCTATTGTCTCTGCCAATGTAGGAGGAAGGGAAGGGCCAGGGAAGATCCTCTGGAGGAGAAAATGGCAACCTACTCCAGTATCCTGGCCTGAGAAACCCCCCTACAGAGGAGCCGGGCGGGCTACAGTCCATGGGGTCACAAACAGCAGGACAGGACTGAGCGACTGAGAGTAAGCACAAGCACTCTGACAGAAGAGACCACGCGAAAGAACATGAGTATCTCTTTCAAGTCATTAATGACTTAAGGGCTGCAGATACTGTAAAACAAGCAAACAAACAAACAAAAAAAGATTTCTTTTCCCAATGAATAGCAATAAGAAATGCATTTCATCCAATTCTACATTTTATGTCAGTAGAAGGATTAGATCAGCTCATCAAATACAGAGCTCCACAGTGGCTGTTTGCTTGGCGCCTGCCAAGCCCCGCTTCTCTACAGTTCTGTGCTGCCTTGTGGACTTAAACTATTATTCAGGTGAAAAGACAGAGAAAACAGACCATATTCCTATGGATACTGTTAATACTTTCTAACACCTTTATCAACTGGCTCTTTCATATTTCACGGCCCTCGCTTTTTACTATTCTTGTCTTTCAATCCAGACTGATCTTTTAAGATAAAAAATTACCTACATATCTATCTACCTGTTTTTGAAGGGGTTAAATGCTTACACACTTCAACAGCTTAAAAGGCTAAAAAAAGAGGTATGTAGTGAAAATTCTCTCTCCCATCCCTGTACCCCAGTTATCCAGAAATATGTTTCCCCCATATTTTTTTGATCACCTGCTTTTGTTCACATTGCTGTCTTTATCTGAAATGTCCTTCAGACATCTTTCATTTTTTTCCCCCTTCACTTCTTCAGAATGTAGCTCGTTATTGTCCTATAACAAGCATTCCTTGAACCATCAACTCTAAAATTGATTCCTTATTTCCCTTATTTTGCATAATTGAATACGACTTATACCTTGCTTTCTTTAATATATTTAAAATGCTGCTGCTGCTACTGCTGCTGCCAAGTCGCTTTAGTCGTGTCCGACTCTGTGCGACCCCATAGACGGCAGCCCACCAGGCTCTCCCGTCCCTGGGATTCTCCAGGCAAGAACACTGGAGTGGGTTGCCATTTCCTTCTCTAATGCATGAAAGGAAAAGTGAAAGTGAAGTCGCTCGGTCGTGTCCGACTCTGTGCGACCCCATGAACTGCAGCCTACCAGGCTCCTCGGTCCATGGGATTTTCCAGGCAAGAGTACTGGAGTGGGTTGCCATTGCCTATTTTCAGATTTCCTGAACAGAAGATTTCTGAATGGCTTATGGATTTGTAGGTTCCTTGAAAGCAAGAAATGATCCCTATCTCTTTTGTTTTCACGTAATAGGCAGTCTGGACTTGATGCCTAATGTGTTCTCTATCCTCAAACATCTTACCTGGTGCTTCTCAAAATTTACTGCTATTAGAATAAGCTGGGAAGATGTAGAAACTCATAATCTCCTACCTTCACCCCATTTCAATTACATCAGTATCTCTGGGGGTGTGATCTACACATAAGGACTATTTAAAACTTGCCACATAACTTGGCTTCCAATGTGAAGCTAAGTTTAAGAATCTGTAACTCAACCCACCTGCATGCCCTCCATCTCAGTCCTTGCCCGCATTTCATGAAACCATGCTCTTCCCATCAGTATCAGACATGCCCACTCCTGCACTCACAGCCATCTTTCCTGCTTTTCTCTGGTCACAGGTAAAAAAGTGTTCCTCTTCCTCCCGTAGCCCTTCTTCCAGCAGCCACATTTTCTTTGTTCCCCTTCCCTGAAAACCTTCTGGTAAGGTTTTGCTATGTAGATGGTTGTCATTTTTTTCCTTCTCCAAGTCTCTCTTCGACCCACTTATATCTGGCTCTCATTCCCATCAGGCCTCAAGAATGTCCTTGTCCATGTCACTTGTCACGTTGCCAAACCCAAGGGCCAGTTTTCTGCCTCCTCCTTACCTCTCAGCAGCATGACCACTCTATGCTCCAAACACTATCTTTCTTGATTTGCTGAATCCGTGTGGTTGCTCCTTCTCCTCTCCCTCTGTCCCCTCTTTATTGACTCTTTGCTACCGGACTGCAGGATGGCAGTTTCCTAGGGCTTCATCCTAAGCCCTCTGCTTTCTCCACACATTTCTGTGTACAACTTGTGCATAGAGATGATTTCAGGTAGCAAATGATTTGAAAAAAATTTTTACCTTAATTTCTTTTCAGTGATATTAGAAAAGACTACAGCCTACAAATCGAACTCACTTTAAGGCTATAAAGTGAAAGAGGTAAGTTTAAATAAAGTACACGACAAACTCCTTAAAACACCCTTTACATATCTTGGTTCTTTCCTTAAATTTCTCCAGACCACAGCTACCTTTGTTCCTTCCAAAATCCTCCATCAACTTCTAGGTTTCCCTTTTTCTTTAGCCTTCCCTTAAGCATCCTTTCCATTCTTCCCCACTCGTCTCCAGCAGAAACATCTTGATGTACTCCTGTACGCTCTAATTTGAAACTGCTTGTACAATGGAGAACGTAGTGTAGTGTGTGTGTTAATCACTCAGTCGTGTCTGACTCTTTGCCACCCCACGGAGTCAGGTTCCTCTGTCCATGGGATTCTCCAGGCAAGAATAGTGGAGACAGTTGCCATTCCCTTCTCCAGGGAATCTTCCAGACCAAGGGATCAAACCTGTGTTTCCTGCATTGCAGACAGATTCTTTATCATCTGCAAGGTGATTCTTTATTACCCTTCCACCACGGAAGCCCGAAGGGTCACCTAGTAGAGAAATCTTTAAAATGGGAAATGTATACATTACCAGGAAGCCACAGAGAAGTTACTTGATGTAGAAGAGATATTTTGGGGGAGAAAGAGATGTAGCAATAAAATGATGTATACATATATTTCAATAATAAAATCCATCTCAAATATGTTTTTAGTATCAAAGCATCTAGAATTGTTCACATTTAGAAATGCCGGTATACTGTAGAAACAGGGAGTCTCAAAAGCACCTGGGTCAAGATCGAGGCCCTCATCTTCATCACTAATTTATTTAAATATTTAATGAGGCTGAACATTGTCAATATATAACTCTAATTATTATTAATAGATTTGCATACCTTTTAATAGAATACCTAGACTAAATCTTTTTTCTAATATTTCTGTTAGAATCTCTTAAGCTCATAATAATAATTTCTGACATGATATATATAACAATTCTATTAGTATCTATAGGTTATATTTATTAGTTCATAATAAAGTAAACAAAGTATACTGTCTTTGTAGGACTGGAAATAAAACAACACAGAAGTCAGTGTCTTAGTGAAAGTGCAAGTCACTCAGTCGTGTCTGACTCTTTGTGACCCCATGGACTGTATAGTCCATGGACTTCTCCAGGCCAGGATACTGGAGTGTGTAGCCTTTCCTTTCTCCAGGGGATCTTCCCAACCCAGGGATTGAACCCAGGCCTCCCTCATTGCAGGCAGATTCTTTACCAGTTGAGCCACAAGGGAAGCCCCAGAATACAGGAGTGGGTAGCCTATCCCTTCTCCAGCGGATCTTCCCGACCCAGGAATTGAACAGGGTCTCCTGCATTGCAGGCAGATTCTTTACCAATTGAGCTCTCAGGGAAGCCCATCAATGTCTTAATGTGCAACCAATTTCTATTATTATCCTATTACTGCATTTTTTTTTCATTTAAAGTATTTTATTTCTTCAGACAGGAAGGCTACGAAGTTAAAAGCTTTATAACCAAAATTTAATATAATAATTCATTTTTCAAAGCAGCCGCAAGCTTTTCAACTCTGGACATCCAGGTTACACAACAACCTAAACCTTCATGCTTTCTCCGTAAATGTACATCTTTCTCAAGAGGCCTTGCATTCAGACTCCACAGCTTAAATTCCTGTTACAGGACTGAACCAAACTGAAATCAGGCTGCAACCAGCCTGTAGGCCCTGATGTACACAGGGCTCTGGTCAAATTCTCTCCCAATCCTGGATCTATCATGGTTCATTCAATATCTGTTTACTGCCAACAGTGAGCTCCAGAGGGCAGGAAACTGAAGGTTGTGCATATCTACACGTGGTTCACTTGGAGCACCAGCAGGCACTGCTCCTCCAAGATTCATTCTGTACCGTCTGTTCACGCAAATAGTAAACTCTGATTCCCGGGTTGAGACAACATCGGATGAGGCACAGACAACCAATGATGAAGAGAAAGCACTGCAGATGTGAAAAAAACCTATTACTGCATTTTGTCTTTGTTTTGTAATCTTCAGTGTGGTTGTTTAGTATGGGTGGTATCCTTTTTCAGCATCACAAACTATAACAACCAATAAACTGTAAATGAGGCAGGTAAATAAGGTGTAAATCCTTGGGAATGAAACAATACTTTATATATTTATGTAATGACTTTTAATAAATTAACCCTTGCATTTGTGGGGGCTCATACACTATATTCCTGAATGTTTACATGTTAAAAATTAAGCTAACATTGCTAAATATCTTTTATCTCCCTACACTGAAAGGATTACATTTATAATAACAAAAATTTTTAAATATGAGGAACTATGTTACTGTTTTATAACTCAAAGTCAGAAAATGTAAAGGATGACTGATTTTAATTATGGTTGGCATGTCTGGCCTTTTGTTGATGAACCGGTGATATTTAGATAATATAAAGGAATATGGAACTAATAAATTAGTATATATTTATTTAATAATAATTGTTACTCTTCCTTTCACTTTAGAAATGTCATTAATTATGCTATGATTAATATTTTAATGCAACATCTGTAGCAGTGTGCCAAATTAGACAATATATTTTGATTCAGTAGAACTTTTTGATAGTTTTTAAAAATGCTTTAACGAACCAGTGTGCATTTTATTTTATTTTTTAATCTTGCCACACAGTGCAGCATGTGGGATATTATTTTCACCACCTGGGATCAAATCTTTGTCCCCTGCCTTGGGAGCACGGAGTCTTAACCACTGGATCACCAAGGAAGCCCTGATAGTTTTTAAAATTAATTTTAATCAGGCAAAACTTTGCTGAAGCAATACCATCAGATTTTTAATATAATTCTTAATGCAGTTCTTAGATCTGGTAATGAATCATGAATTTTACATATCAAGTATTGTAGTAGGTTTGCGTATCATAAATTATTGTTACCCTAAAAGATTTTACAAAATATTTAAAATTTCATTGGCATCATTTTTATTGGAATTTATGCTGTCTCTTAAGGCAATATCTAAATCTGTATAGTAATGTAAAGAATTGATAGCACACGACTGATGCCATATATAGATTTACATGCTCAGTTATAATATGAATGACCATATTGAAAATCGATTCTCGGCTACCATGTGCAATTATGGTGATTGTCATGTTAATTTATGAGCAGTTTTAGAACCACAAACAACATGCATGAAAAAGTGGACACTAAGCACTACTGGAAAATAATATTTCCTTACCCAAGAAACTACAGCATTGCCCTGGATTTAGAATTGCCTTATAGATGTGCAGTGTTATCAATAAGTAGCCCTATTTTTAAATAAAGATACATATTTCCAGGGCGTAAAAAGTCAAATCTCTATTTTGTGAGTTGTGCGGTGATGGGTGGAGATGCAGATGTTTCAAAATGTCTTGAATGCCAAAGTGATCACTGATATTTGAGAAAGTGAATTAAAAATACATATCTACCAACCAACAAGGTTTAAAGTTGATGTAAATTATTGATGTTTATTTCTAATTAAGTGACAATTTTTAGAATGTTACTCAAAGTAAGCTTAAATATGCATAGTGCTGCTAAATTTCTGAGTCAATATATCATTTCAATACAAGTGAAATCCATAAATATTAGAAAGGCAAAATTTTGATTTAATGAAGAGTGGTCTGTGGACTACCAAGAAATAATTAATATTCAGGAAGTAGTATATATCGAGAACTGTGTGACAAAAATCTAAATATAAGCAAGGAATATATTTAAAAATATATTTTTTTATTTTATTATAGCAAGAACTTGTAACATGTGATCTGTCTTCTTAACATGTATTTAAGTGTATAAAACAATATTGTTAACTCCAAGCACAATATTGTACACCAGATTTCTAAACTTTATCTGAATAACTGAAACTCTATACCTATTGATTAGCAATTCCTTGTTTCCCCCTGCCTCCTACCCCTGGTAACCAGTGCTCTGATCTCTGCATCTATGAGTATGACTATGTTCGACACCCTCTGTAAGTGAATTGTGCAGTATTTGTCCTTCTGTGACTGGTTTATTTCATGCAGCATAATAACCTTCAAGTTTGTGCATGTTGTTGCAAATGACAGAATTTATTTCCCTTTTTAAGGCTGAGTAATACTCCATTCTATGTATATATCACATTTTCTTTATCCATTCATCCATCCATGTACAAGATACGGATGATCTTAAATGAGCCACATGTTAATATGTGAAACAGAGCAATGAATTTTATTACAAGCTTGTGAGATCTATGTAATTGCTTTTCTAGAATTGTATTTTTAGTTAGAAGTTGGGATGAGAAAATTGAGTTTTAAGAACCCTTAATCCCCTACCTTAGTTAACATATTTAGACCAGTTTGTTTGGAACGAAATGCCTTCTGGGTTTTTGATGATCAAAAAAGTCATCAGTTTATAAAGTAAACAACCAACTATATTCAGTGACTTAAAAAGTGTTTATTAAGTACCCACTCTATACTAGCTATTGTTCTAAACACTAGTTTATAACAGTGAACAAAAACAGAGTCCTGCCTTCAAAGAACATACATTCTGTAATGGGACAGAGTGGGGTAAAGACACAGATAGAGAACAAATGAGTAAATTATATACAATGTTTGAGCATCAATATTGTGAAGAAAACAAGTCAGTATAGGGGTATGGGGAGTGCTGGACAGAGGTTGCAGTTTTAAAGGGATTGTCATGGAAAACTTCACTGAGAAGGTGATCTTTGAGTCAGGAAGAGCTAAGTTTTAAAATATACAAGCATAGTTTTTAAAAATCTCAAACTTAAAGAAAAATTACAAAGAACTAATTTTGAGGCTTACAGACTTCGAGAACAAACTAATGGTTGCAGGGAGTAGGGGACAGATTGGGAGAAGGGATAGTAGGGAATTGGGAATGGACAGGAACACAAGGCTGTATATATACCAACAAGGACCTATTGTATAGCACATGGAACTCTGTTTAGTGTTCTATGCCAGCCTGGATGGGAGGGGAGTTTGGGGGAGAATGGATACATGTCTATGCATGACTGAGTCCCTCTGCTTCCCAGGCGATGCGGTGGTAGAAGTATAGGAAGGCCTGCCAATGCAGGAGACCTGGGTTTGATTCCTGGTTTGGGAAGATCCCCTGGAAGTGGCAACCATTCTGGTGTTCGTTTGCCTGGGAAATCCCATGGACAGAGAAGACTGGCCAACTACAGTCCGTAGCAACAACAAACAACAAAGAATTTGATAGCCAAAGTGCAGAACCAATCCACTAACAAATATTTTTAGAACTTCTACTAAGACACAGAGAATCACTGCTGACCAAACTTTTCATATTTCCAATAGTCTTTTAAGATTTCCATTTACAATAACCCAGTAATTAACGATCATAATGCTAAATGAGGCATCTTGAAAGGCAAAGTGAAGTTCCACTTACTTTGTCTTTACAGGAAGGAAAATATGAAATATACACATTAGGACTGATTTCAGAAAAACGACTGACAATTATTTAGTCCTTAAGTTTTCGTTGTCCGAAAAATTTGTGTGTGGAGAAAACTTCATTTTATTTATTAGACTCATTAGAAAATAAAGTGCTAGTGTTTGTATAAGAGCCAAGCCAAATGCAGGGTCCTACACTCACTGCCTTCAGCCAGCCGTTGTATCTTAGAGCAGTCACTGAACCTCTTAGGACCTTTTGCTTCCTCAGCTATAAAAAAATAGGAAAGAGAAAAGAAAGTGAAAGTGTTAGTTGTTCAGTTGTATCTGACTCTTTGCTATCCTGTGGACTGTAGCCTACTAGGCTCCTCTGTCCACGGAATTTTCCAGGCAAGAATCCGGGAGTGGATTGCATTTCCTACTCCAGAGGATCTTCCTAACCCAGAGATCTTGCTTCTCCTGTATTGGCAGGTGGATTCTTTACCACTAGGGCCAATTGGGATGCCCTTATAAAATAGGAAGGTGGTCTAAAGTAACTCAAAGATAACTGTGAACTCTAAAATTCTATATTTTAAAGAAGATTATGAGTTTTTTTTTTTTCCAATCTCTTAGGAAGAGCTTCAAGTGTATACTTTAAGCTTAAAGTATATACAAGTCATTAGAGGATAAAGTATTTTATGTTGGAACTTGCCCAATGGGGCAAAAGAGACTGATTAGAAATGAAATCTTCACTCACAAGATACCGCACAAGTCTAAGAATAAGATCTGGTTTTCTCTCAACTGGTAGAAAAATTTAAATAATGGCATATGGAATCCATAAGTAACTAATTTACTGTTTATGACTTACATCAGAGATCAGTTGTTGGAATTTCCCAGAAGGTAATTTCCCATTGTGGCTTGTCTTTCCTGATATATGGACCATTGGAAGGCACCTAGACTACAAATCAGAACAGTGACTAATATTTAGTTTGTATGGCGCTTCTGCAGTAAGTGTTTCTCCCATCTCCCCTTCTTTCTTAAAGTCCATGTCCTCAGTCTGACTTCTCAAGGCATAGCTTTAATGTCTTTAGGTGTATTTCCCCCTAACTTAAACCAATCATATTTCCTCACTTGGGGTGTTGAACTAGAGAATGTTAATACTGATTTAGATATAAGGGAAATTGTAAAAGAAAGACCATACCAGGCAATCCTAAGAGGTGAGCTGGAAAGTGACAGCCCACGTGTCTGCTCAGATTATTGGGTACAGAAAACCTGAAAAGGTTAAGGAGAGTGGAGAAAGGAAAGGAGCACGGAAGAGCAAAGACACAGCTTTCACAGCTTCTGTAAGGTAATGTCATATTTTTACAATGAACTGCAATTTACAAATTAAAAGACTAATACTCAGAAGGGGAATGACTGACTTTCCAAAGGTCACATGACTAATTACTATCACAGATATTTTGGAACCTCACTTTTTTGACCTCTAAACTGGTTCTCTTCCTACTACACTCTACTAACAGTACTGACTCTGCCATTGACCTTGTGACTTTGGAAAAGTCAGTTAATCTCTCTGGGTCTCAGATTCCAGGTTAGTAAAGTGCAGTTAAAACATAAGCTTTGCCCTACTTCATAGGGTTGTTTTAATACTACATAAATATTTTAATTCTTATTATGTTTTAGAGTTTATAAAGGGACAATGACACATGATTTCATACTGTCCAATTCCTACAAAGATGCTATAAAAATCAAATAAGAATGTATGCAAAAGCAGTTGCATGTAATTATCACATGCTTCTACTTCCATATACTACTTCCCATCTCTGAAGCTGTTGAAATTCTTGAGATACATTAATGAATTAAAGGTTCTCCAGTGATACTGGCCAAACAGACACCATATAGCCTGTTTGATAATGCTTAGAATAAAATAGAGGCATAATGAGAATTTTATAACTTGTAATGTCCAAATTCTTCAAACAGACTTTCAGGGCTATTAATAATCTGTCCACCACGACTTACAATATTCTTGTAAATATCCTCCAACTTTATTACTCCCAATGTTAAATGTTAAGTGAATTCTCTCTCCGTGTAGATCTCTTTGGGGGTTCATTTAGTATTCCTTTTCTTTTTAGCTGGACAATATATGTTAGTGAAAAGAGCTTGCTATAAATAGACCTTTAGCAATATGGTGGCCAGCTGCTGGGGTAGGGATGTATTCTACAGCCCTATGGTTGGGTCTTAGTCTTTTATTGAGCCTATGTCTCATTTAATAACCCATCTTGATTATTTAAGTTTACATTGAATGGAAAGAACTAGGTATTGCTTGAACATTATCCTCATTCTCTAGGATCTTTGGCAAGTCATTTTGTCTCTCTAAGCCTGTTTTCTGGTGATAGTAATATTTACCTTGTAAGAGATGTTTCCAAAATAAAATAATTCATGTAAGAGCATTTTGTGAATTCAAGGGCTACACCAGAGTACAGGGTTAAAAAGTTGCTATTTTGCAAACAGGTCCGTGTATTAACATTTTAATGCCTACACAGAAGTTTCAAAATTTCCCAACATTCTGCTGTTTGTTAAAGAATGCCGTCTAAGTTGTAAAACAATTTCCCCAATGGAATTCAAAAAAACGACTTTGAGATTAAAAAAATGTAACCTATGAGTTTTCTCCCTCCATACTGGGCCATGTGCTAAAAAGACTCGATAAGCATATGGGTGTCCATCCAGCTTGCACATGACCCCTCTGACACTGAATGTCACCCACCACAGACTATTCCATTTTCACAGCTTCCACTAATCAATCCTAGTTCCTCAAAGCCTCACAGAATATTCCTAACTAACTGCCCCTCAAATATTTGACAAGAACAGTGAATTCCTCTCGCTAGGTTTTCAAGTTTTTACCAATCTGACCACTGTGCATTAGAC
The DNA here is from genome assembly GCF_027580195.1 of Bos mutus. Lineage (NCBI taxonomy): Eukaryota > Metazoa > Chordata > Mammalia > Artiodactyla > Bovidae > Bos > Bos mutus. The sequence continues at coordinate 24,715,168 of NC_091622.1, read as the reverse complement.
ATTTTCAGTTTTTCTATTTTTCTCATGGTATCTAGAATAGAGCAGAGTATTCCAGATGTGGTATGAATTATAAGGAAAACAATCACTTTCTTTATTCTAGGTCCAGTACCTCTATTAATGTGTCCCTGTACGTGTGTGTGCTAAGTCACTTCAGTCGTGTCTGACTCTTTGCCACCCCATGGGCTGTAGCCTGCCAGGCTTCTCTGTCCATGGGGTTCTCTAGGCAAGAATACTGGAGTGGGTTGCTGTGCTCTCCTCCAGGGGATCTTCCTGACCCAGGGATTGAACTCACATCTCTTACGTCTCCTGTATCAGCAGGTGGGTTCTTTACCATTAGCACCAGCTGGGAAGCCCTAACATGTCCTTAGTTCGTATTCAAGTTTTAGTTAAAATCTTGACTTTTCTTTTTCTTTGCAATGGCTGGTGGCTGAGCCATACTTCCCCTGTTCTGTTTCCCCCAATGGCTTTTTAAGGTTCAACTGCAGGAATTTAATCTATTCTTTGTAGATTTTGTCCTGTCAGATGCAAAAGTGAAAGTGTATAGAAAACATTTTTGTTTCCCAACTTTTCATTTCACGTGAAATCTGTCCTAACTTCTTCCCTGTCCTTAGACTATGTAAAACCAAGAACAGTGCCCCTGTATCGCCAGTATTGGCTTTCTTTGTACTTGAACTAATGCGAGTTCAAGTTTCTGGTTTTTGCACCCAAAACAGCTGTTGCTGGAACATGGCCTTAACCCGACTAGGGCTGACTTTACTCATCCCTAGTCTGCAGGACTGGAGGCCAGAATAAGGAGCTGTCTCAAACTGAAAGATCAAGAATTGTGGAAGCATTGACTACACAATTGTTGGAATAGAAGAAAGTACTGCAATTTTCTGTCTCTTATACTGAAAATGGAAGCAGCTATGTGTAGAAGAATCAAGTATGGGGAGGCAGGGAATGAATGCAGTTGGGGGTGCAGGGAAGCAACTCCACTGGCCTTGGAGTTGGGGAATGTTAGTTATTATCTTAATTCTGCTGCATTCAAAGTGTGTGACACTGAACTAGTCACAGCCTTCTCAGCCTTTGGTTTTTTCATATGTAAAATTTAAAGAGTTACATGGATTACGTATGATATCTAATATCTTTTCAGCTCGAAATGTCAGCTTTCGGTGTAGCTCTGCACCACTTTGTCATTGCCCGTAGCAGCCCTCTGTATCCTTGCTTTTGTTTCTCTATCTGAAAGATATTTCTCCCCAAGTCCTGGAGACAGCCAGGACTGTCACAGTGTGTGACTGTGGTTCCTAGAATCAAAACCTTTCCTCTCCCTCTCTAACCGTGTCATGTACAGGTACAAGCCTGAACATGTGCAAGCTTTTTTTGTTCTTTGACTTTGGACAAGTTCATTCCTGCTTTCTCAAGTCTTCCCAGGCCTAAAGTGAAATCTAGGGTCAGAGGGAAAGATGTATGGAGGGAACATCTTGTCAGGAGAAAACAACAGACTTGAGTTATTCAATCAGAAAAAAGCTTAGAAGATTTTTTGGCATGAATCCAATTCTTGATGATTGATTAGGGCTTCCCTGGTGGCTCAGATGGCAAAGAATCTGCCTGCAGTGCAGGAGACCCATGTTCGATCCCTGGGTTGGGAAGATCCCCTGGAGAAGGGAATGGTAACCCACTCCAGTATTCTTGCCTGGAGAATTCCATGGAAAGAGGAGCTTGGTGTATTACAGTCCATGAGGTCACAAAGCATCAGACACAACTGAGTGACTAACATTGCACTTCATTTTCAATTCTTAATTGGTGGCTTAGTGGTAAAGAATCTGCCTGCCAATGCATGAGACGCAGGTTCGATCTGTGGGTCAGGAAGAACCCCTGGAGTAGGAAATGGCAACCCACTCCAGTACTCTTGCCTGGGAAATCCCATGGACAGAGGAACCTGGCGGGCTACAGCCCATGGGGTTGCAAAAGAGCCAGACAGGATTTAGTGACTAAACAACAACAACAAAATTCTTGATAAAGTACTTGTTTTTGATTTTTTTGGTTTATTTTTATGGTTTTGATTTTTTTTTATACTTGGACTTTATAGTTAAGCAAAAATGACATACTATGTTTTATATACTTATTCATGTGTATGCTTTAGTATTTTTACATAATTTTAAAATAGATTAATACAGAAACAGATTATCAAATTCAGAAGATACAAGAATGCATACATACCATTTCATCTACACTTCACTGTTTTCTGGATGTTTATCTTCCCTTCTAGGAAGGAATCACTACTTATACTAGCATTTTAAAAAATTATTTATTTATTTGGTGTGCTGAGTTTTAGTTGTTACATGTGGGATCTAATTCCCTGACCAGAGATTGAGCCCAGACTCTCTACTTTAGGAATGAGGAGTCTTAACTGCTGGACCATCAGGGAGGAGCCAAAGTTTTTTTTTATTTTTAGTGAGACCTTCTAGAGATATTTTTATCCATGCACAATCACACATGAATTCATGCACACACGAATATAGTCATAAATATAAAGACTGCTATAATTATGAAATTGTTATAATTGTTTTTCCCCTATGGCAACATATTATGTAATAAAGCATCTTCACCCACTTACCAGTAAGACTTGGCTCTGATTGCTATAGCAGCATTTGGAGAGCTTCCTCGTTTATTTAATCAGCTTTATAGTATTTCAGTGTTTGAGTGTATCAGAATTGGCTTATTTAGTTTTCTATTGCAGTTGCAAGTAATATTCTTTTACCTTTGTTGATTTGTGCATGTATATATCCATCCATAAGACTGGTTTCTAGAGATAGACTTGCTGGGTTAAAGGGCAGGTGTATGTGTGACCTTGATGGATGCTTCTAAATTTCACCCCCTGAAATAATGGTTGCTTTTATTTATATTCCCAGAGGCAATATGAAAGGGTTTGTTTCCCCTACACTCCTTCCAACACAGTGAATTATAAACTTTTGGGTTTTACCAATTTGATAGACGAAAGACAGTATCTCATTGTTGTTTTAAATTGTATTCTCTTACTGTGAGTGCAGTTGGCTATCTTTTCATGTGTTTAAGGACTATTCGTCTTTCCATTTTTATTAAGTATCTGTTAATATAATTTGCCAATATTTCTATATAGGTATCGTAAAGACAAGTTTGATCAGGTTATTTTGAATTCTGTAAAATAAAATCCAAATAATGGTCAGAAGTCAAAACAGAAGGTTTTTAATCTTAAAATAATTAAAGAGAAAAGATTTGAAAGAATTTCTGCTGATCATCTTCCCTTCAGCATTTCATTCTCTGTCTTCTTTTTCCTATTCATTTCTGTTCCTTCTCTCTCTTAACCGTTTGTAAGATTTTAAGTATATGTATGTAGTATATCTATTTACTGAGCACAGTTCTGTGGTCTGTTTCCTTATTGGGTAAAAGGAAAAAATAATTAGATTTAATTAGAATCAATTAAAAAATGATTCTACATTTCAGTTCAGTTCAGTTGCTCAGTTGTGTCTGTCTCTTTGCAACCCCATGAACTGCAGCATGCCAGGCCTCCCTGTCCATCACCAACTCCTGGAGTCCACCCAAACCCATGTCCATTGTGTCGGTGATACTATCCAACCATCTCATCCTCTGTCGTCCCCTTCTCCTCCTGCCCTCGATCTTTCCCAGCATCAGGGTCTTTTCAAATGAGTCAGCTCTCTGCATCCGGTGGCCAAAATATTGGAGTTTCAGCTTCAACATCAGTCCCTCCAATGAACACCCAGGACTGATCTCCTTTATGATGGACTGGTTGGATCTCCTTGCAGTCCAAGGGACTCTCAAGAGTCTTCTCCAACACCACACTTCAGAAGCATCAATTCTTCGGTGCTCAGCTTTCTTTATAGTCCAACTCTCACATCCATACGTGACTACTGGAAAAACCATAGCCGTGACTAGATGGACCTTTGGTGACAAAATAATGTCTCTGCTTTTGAATATGCTGTCTAGATTGGTCATAACTCTCCTTCCAAGGAGCAAGCGTCTTTTAATTTCATGGCTGCAATCACCATGATTCTACATTTATTAAAGGATAAATTAAAGATACAAATTTTTTGTGTGTCGGAGGTTTTAGTTGGAAGCAACAGAAACAATGGATGATTTGAACACAAATGGAACAGCTCTGGAATCTGTGGCAGGCGTTTAACTAGGTTACTCATCTGTGAATAGTGGTTTGAGTCAAGTAACAGAACTCTGAGTCTGTCACAGTCATTGAGCATGGCTTGATCACTACTGATAAAAGACCCTGGGGGCCACTGCTGGTACCGCTCTTCCTTTACCCTAGAAGATGGATGTGGCTGATACTGGCTTCTCTAGCTTAAATTTAGAGCACTCCTTTGATCTTTGGAACCATAGCATCTGATTTAGTTTGTCTAAGCTTTGTTTGGTCCGTGATCTGGTTGTGGTGTCTATGTTCTAACTCAAGAGAAGCTATGGAAGCCAGTATCAGGCATGCTCACCTTCTGTAGTCAAAGCCAGGCTCAAATAATAAAATGGGGGAGGCTCCATCATTGGAAGGGTGTTTAGATTCTGTATGGCCAAAAAGATTGACAGTCATCAGCAATTCTCACCTGCTTTTCTTCTCTGGGCAGAGATCTTCAAAACGTGACCGCTTGAAAATCAATCTGATACACTATTTCTTCTCTTGGCCTGAAATGTTGAGGGCTAAAGAGGAAAATAATTGGTCCCCTCTTTGAATAACTTGGTCAGAGTTTGGCTGAGAAAGGAAAGAGGAGGTTACAGGTAAAGAAATAGCTGCCAAAGCCAAAATTTATGCAAAGCCAGAGTTTGTGCCTGAAAGTACCAATTTGTAATCCTTCCTTCACAATACTCTGATATTAAAATTATACAGTCTCTTTCCATCTGCTTACTTTTTCTCAAAAATGATTTAATACATTTACAATTTCTCCATGAAAATGACAAATTTATTGTTTTTCTATCTTCTGGAATTTCAACAACAAAGTTAGGGCTAGCCATAAAGATACACATGGCCTAAAAAGTGAATATAATTCATTTTCCTCAGGCTAATTGCACTAGTTTGTTAGAGCTGCTACAAGCAAGTACCACAAACTGGGTGGCTTAAAACAACAGATCTGAACCTCTTGCAATCCAGGAGACTGGCAGTCCAGGTTCGCTAGAAGTCCAAGGTCAAGGTATCTGCAGGGTTGGTTCTTCCTGTGGGCTGAGGGGGAAGGCTCTCTTCCAGGCTTCTCTCTTTGGCTTGTGCTGCTGCTGCCGCTAAGTCGCTTCAGTTATGTCAGACTCTGTGCAACCCCATAGACAGCCTCCTACCAGTCTCCTCTGTCCCTGGGATTCTCCAGGCAAGAACACTGGAGTGGGTTGCCATTTCCTTCTTCAATGCATGAAAGTGAAAAGTGAAAGGGAAGTCGCTCAGTCATGTCCTACTCTTAGCGACCTCATGGATTGCAGCCCACCAGGCTCCTCCGTCCATGGGATTTTCCTTGGCTTGTAGATGGCTGTCTTCTCTTGGTGTCTACACTTCGTTTTCCTTCTGTCGGTGTCTCTGCATCCACACTTATCATTTTTATAAGGACAACAGTTATACTGGATTAGGGCCCATTCAAATGACCTCATTTAACTCGCTTATCTCTATAAAGATCATATCTCCAAATATGGTCGCATTTGGAGTGCTACCTATGCAGACTGCAACGTTTGAATTTTGAGAGGGACACAATCAACATTAATCCCGTTGCTAATCTTAATAAAATTTTGTGTTTAAGAGAGGAGGAAAGGAGACTGTAAAAGACTCCTTTGGCTGTATTGGTTTCTAATTTGAGAAGATAGTAGTGCCAAGGGCCAGGAGTCTGAGATAATGGCATTTCCAAACATGAACAGGCCTGAGAAGACCTCTCAGTATGCAATCTATGAGAGTGATGTTTTAAAAGAATAATTTGCAGACATGATCTAGGCAATTACATATATGTAGAATTTGGTAGGTATGTGTCCTGTGTATGCAGCACTAGAAACATTTTGTGTGTGTGAGAGACTTAAAAGCACAACTTCTCTAATTTGCTCTAGGTGCTAAAACTTATTCTGAAAACAATTTGACAATATTACAATAGAACTTAATCCTGCTATTTTTACTGAATTTTCCTTTGATTATAGGAAATCATAGATCAATACAAAATCTCAAAACTCACCAGTATTTTCATATGGATCCATCCAACTGAATGAAACCAACTTTTTGGAGCACCTAAATTTAAAGCAAAATGCAGTAAAGAAATATACTAAAGCCAGAAAATTTTGATGGAATCTTCTCTAATTCTTCTGTCTTATCTATCTCACAGGACACAAAAACAATAGTATAAACTACATAAAGCTCTACAAGTCCAAGGTATTTTAACCAAACTATGAGTGAAGCCTCACTTTTGCTTTTAGGTCACTGAGACATCTGGCAAATACTTTATGGGTCTCAAGCACCTCAGAAATAAAAGGATTGCAGAGATGTTGCAAAAAATTAATAGTATAAACACTTAATACCAAATGTTATTAAATAGCTTTATTAAAATTATGGCCTGAAGGTTTTAAAATAGATTGCAGTTTAAGACAGCTGATTCTCACCTGAGTCTCCTTTGCACTTAGTCTAAGTTTTTTAGGTTCCTACCATATTCCATCTTGGACTTTGGCAAATTGCATGTATATTTCACATCTTTGGCAAGTTATACCTATTTTATGCCATACTCTGCACTAAGCTCATGGGAAGAATGTGTTCTATTCATTTTCCTTTTCTTTGAGGGCTTCCTGCTTTACATGTTGCTGAATAAAGGAGTCACTGTAAACATTATCTTGGAAACACTTGAATGTGAATGAGCAAGGTAACCACATGATGGCAGTATGTTAAAGGAATAAAGAGTCCTTCACTTCAAGCCGTCGTTTTAACTTAAAAACATCTATATGATCAAAGAGAAAAACCTCAAATCTACCTACTTAGTGAAACCTTTATCTAGTTTATTTTTACAGATGCAGGAACTGAGGGTGAATGACGGTTTCCAGCTTTCAAAAACAGCAAGGATTAAGAGAGCTCTGAGCTCCGAGATTTTAAAATAAAACCAGACAATCAGGCTGTGACTCATCCTTCAAACTGAACGATTTTGGGTGACAAGTAAGGGAATTATTTGGCTAATTGTACAAAGAAGAATAATTTATGGATTGTGCCTAATTTTACTGTCTAGTAGTTATACAAGACATTTGGGGTTACTCTGCTGATTAAATTGAAAAACCTCTCAGTTACATACATGCATGCATTACTTTTGAATGAATAGCCAAAACATTGCAACGATGAATTTGAGCAACAATTTTGCCTTGTAGTCTGTGACTAAGAATTTTTATTTCACTAGCAAACAGATCAGTCAACATTTGAAAACCTCCAACTGCTTGATAATTGCCCAAGGAATGAGAGAGAGCCAGAGGCAGGTTCTTGTACTGGAAAAGTCTAGGTGTGATTAACAATGTCATCAGACAAGTCTTTCAAACTCTTGGTTTTCTCTTTTCTTTTTCATTGGCTTTGTTTTCAGCTAGGATTTCTTTTGTGATGGTGAACATCACTCCAGGTTGCATTTAGTTGGAGGTTTAGCTAGTTCAAAAAGAAAGGTGTCTATCCCATAGTTTCAACAAAATCTCTGGGGCTGGCTCCCATTGGCTGGTCTTGGATACTTACAAATTTCTGAACCAATCACAGTGACAGGGAGGAACGGGATGCTCTGACTTGCCTGTTCAATCATAGGCACTCAACTGGACCCAGAATGGAGTCATTTTCCTCTGCAGTAATAACATGACCTGAGAATGCAAGAATAATGGCACCCCACTCCAGTAGTCTTGCCTGGAAAATCCCATGGACAAAGGAGCTTGGTGGGTTGCAGTCCATGGGGTCGCAAAGAGTCGGACACGACTGAGCCACTTCACTTTCACTTTTCAGTTTCATGCATTGGAGAAGGAAATGGCAACCCACTCCAGTGTTCTTGCCTGGAGAATCCCAGGGATGGGGGAGCCTGGTGAGCTGCCATCTATGGGGTTACACAGAGTTGGACACGACTGAAGTGATGCAGCAGCAGCAGCAGCAGAAGCAGAGAATGCAAGAACAGAGGTTTCCCAAAGGAAAATCAGGATTCTGTTACCAAAATAAATGGGAAGGGATATTAGGCAGATTGTTGTTTAGTAGCTCAGTCATGTCCAACAGCTCCAGTACTCTTGCCTGTAAAATCCCATGGATGGAAGAGCCTGGTAGGCTGCAGTCCATGGGGTAGGTAGGAATCAGACACAACTGAGGGACTTCACTTTCACTTTTCACTTTCATGCATTGGAGAAGGAAATGGCAACCCACTCCAGTATTCTTGCCTGGAGAATCCCAGGGACGGGGGAGCCCGGTGGGCTTCCGTCTATGGGGTTGCACAGAGTTGGACACGACTGAATCGACTTAGCAGCAGCAGCAGCAGCAGCATGTCCAACAGACCCCATGGACTGTAGCCCACCAGGCTCCTCTGTCCACAGGATTTTTCCAGGCAAGAGCATTGGAGTGGCTTGCCATTTTCTTCTTCAGAGGATCTTCCCGATCCAGTCTCCTGCAAGTCTCCTGCTTTGCAGGCTGATTCTTTACCACTGAGCCACCAAGGAAGATAAACAATAGCTGCTCACCAAAAGAAATTTACAAGACGCAGTCCCTGCTCTCAAGAACCCTACACACTTATAAATAATCATGAACTGAAGAAGTATGATCATCAACATTATGTTTACAGTTGCTTTAGAGTTTTGGAAATACTTATTTCTTGCAATCCTTAAAATAAGTGTTTCAGATCAGTCCTGTTTTGTGATTAAGGACAAAGAGAAACATAAACATTAAATTATTTAACTGCTGCTTAGCATGTCCAACACAGAACTTACACCAAAATAGAAACATATTTATATTTTCCCAGATGACAGTAGCTCTACCTGTGTATAACACTAGGGCATGCTTGTGTGTGTGTGCTTAGTCTCTCAGTCGTGTCCCATTCTTTGCAATGCTATGGACTGTAGCCTGCCAGTCTCCTCTGTCCATGGAATTCTCCAGGCAAGAATACTGGAGTGGGTTGCCATGCCCTCCTCCAGGGGATCTTCTAAACCCATTATGGGTAGTTATTTGTGAGTCGAAAATACTTTCATATTATAGGATCTGTTTGCATGTGCCCAGTTGTGACCGCATGGACTGTAGCCCACCAGCTTCTTCTGTCAATGGAATTTTTCCAACAAGAATACTGGAGCAGGTTGCCAGGAACCCAGGGATTGAACATACGTTTCCTACATTGGCAGACAGATTCTTTATCACTGTGCCACCTGGGAAGCTCCCATACATTATATGATCTAATATGCAATAATCAAGCTGTGTTTGACAGAAGAAATACCACCTAGCACAGTGTTTTCTCAAATTGTGGTCTGCCTACAGAGTAATTTCCTTGAGTGTTTGTTATAAACACGAATTCAAGGTCTTCATTCTTCAGACTTCCTGAATCAGAACCTCTAGAGATGAGGTCCTAGAAATTAATGTTTTTAAGCCAGAGGCTCACATGAGTTTTATGCACCATGATGTTTAGGTATTTCTGACTTAACACATTTAATTACACACAGCCTTAGTGATCTAACAGTTATAGGAATGAAATCAGACATCTGCAGGATTCCACTCAGTCCCTCCTTTAGGTTTTGCCTCTTAGTCTAGTCATATTTCCCTTTTTATTCTCTTCCCTCTAAATTAAAATATTCATAAATTAGAAAGACTAAGAATTATGCCATCATGTCATCTAATTTGTGATATTCCAAATTAATCAGTGAATGAGTATCAATTTTTGTAGCAAATACCATAAAATAAAAACTTAGAATTGGAAAGGAAATTAGCTGAGTGGCTCTTAGGCTCAGATAAGGAAACCCATTTCCAGGAAAGTGGACTTGCTTAGCTAGGAAGTTGGTATGGATGGTCCTTTTGAAACTACTCATTTTTAAATGACTATCTCATTTGGGGAAATCATCATAAAATTCAGTTAACATTTAGAATTAAAACCCAGCTTTAGTTACATTTAATTGTGTGCGCACTAGAGCATAGAATTCAATTTTGGAATCCTGAGCCATATTTTATTACTTGTCTTTATGAATAGTTAATGGACATTTGCTATTCCTATGCATGTATTCCTCATTATATGCCCACAGTGGTAGGAGTAAGTACTTGTATTCCCATTTGCTAAATGAGGGATCTGAGGCATGTATAGATTAGAAGTAGGAACTAGGAAACAGGAGGTCAAGGGTTTCCTGGTAAGGCCAGCAGGCCCTGTTTTCTAAAATGAGCTAGTTAAGCTGAGTTGGAGATGGAAGACAATGACTGGTGTATGTTAATTTTCTTGACAGGGATTTTCCATAAGTGCAGTATAGCTTAGGTTTAGATTTGTGATGTTGGCCTGACCACTGAGGTGGCCTCCATTTGGTGAGTCCAGATGTACGGGTTAACTTTATTAATATAATATAACCATGTGTTACTTTTGCTTCATGATTTTAAGCTTACCTTACTTTGCTTTTCATTTTCCTTGGTGTTCCTACAGTTTATTTTCTTCTGCTTCATCTTTTCATCCTATACTTTCTTTTAGAGCAAAATCACTTCCTTTTTATTATACTACTCTAATTTTAACAGTTACTAAAAATGAAGATTCAAGTTAGTCACTTTTTATATTGTATTACTTTGGCAAAAACAACCTTTTCCCTGTTTTATTTTTCTTCAGATTGAGGCAGTTTGACTAACTTGGTTTGTTCAAACTGAGGGACAAGAGGAAATAAATCTGGGTGTTCAGCATAAAAAGAGCTAATGACAAAGACATGTTTAGGGACAGGGGCTTTTTGTCTTTGCTAGGTTATTCTTCATGTCTTTTTGATATCTCTGTTCTCTGGTTCTTATCTTTAAAAGACAGCTGCTTTACCCTAGGCATAAATCAGAATAGAAAAGCCAGTTACCCAGCAAAGCTGGGCCTGGAGGGAGGATGAAAGGGAATAAGCCTCCAGAGAAGGAGAAAGGAAGACTAAAGGACCCCTGGAGAGTCCACTGGGCCAAACACAACAAACACGCCGGTGAGCACAGACAGAACAGAGGCACTGACTAGGGAAGAAAAAGATGACGCCTTTGATGCCTCATAACCAGAAAAGAAGATCCCAGGCGAGTGACACACATGCCTTGGGAACAATTCTGCCCCAGAAGTACAAGGCGCACGCCCGCGATTCATGGAGTACATGGGAGGTAAGGGCTCAATTCCCGGGCACGAGACCAAACAGGAAAAGAGGGAGAAATGTGCTAATTGTAAATCATGGTTACATAACGTAGGAACCACACTGTATTTTTCCACAATGCTGCAGTTAAGAATTAATAGAGGAAATATTTGTTTTCTTGGAGAATATATTGAAGACACATTTATTTAAGATTATATGCATCAAAAGTTTTTTCAAAATGTATATATACACACAAATTTGGACTTCCTGACTTAATCAGTTAGTTTATTTAAAAACCTGTAAACAAAGAACTCATAAAACACTCATTAAAATTTAGCTGATTATTTGACACCAGATAGCTAGCCTTGCATTTTTCCATTTTTTAATCTGCTGATAGAAATCATATAAACATAGTTTAATTTATACGAACTTAGCTGAAAAGTTGGAGGACTAATATCAATTTCAGTTAATATTTTTATGTTTTGAAAGTTTGTTTGGTATCAAACAGAGCTTTTAAAAAGTTGAAGCTCTGTGTGAGGAAAATAAAAATCTACTACGAGACTTGCTTGCTATTACTGTTGTCAGCTCATTCATATTTTAACATCCTCTTACTCTGAGGTATTAGAAACTGGATTATTTTCTTGCAGGTAAATAAAGATGATGGGGGCTGCAGAGGTGGTGGAGGGGGGATGCTAGTGGTTTTGTGATGGCAAAGAAAATGTATTTATGAACTAATGAAAAAGTACACATTTTTAGACATCTATTACAGCTAGAAATGCAACTTTAGGTACTTTAATGGTACTGGTCTTGATTTGTACTGCTTCTCACAACTCCCCTTAAATCTACTGCTTTATCTCTGTGCATTTCTTTTCTCTTAGTTGATGGCTAATGGACATTGTACACCTGATAATCCCCAAAGAAATGAAACTAGACAGGACCTTTAAGGAGCATAAAAATTCAACTCTGAGCTGTGTACACGCACACACACACACACACATACATACCAGAAACCAAAAGAATTTAGGGAGAAGCTGTTATGTGCGCATAAGAAAAAAAGCTATGGAATATAGTAAGGTAGAACTTAGTTTTACAGAATATTCTTGAACAGAAACTATCGTAACTGCTATGCTATCAGGCAATACTGAGTCTGAATAACAGCAATTATATGAATATTTTAAGACTACAGATACTTCCTTATGTATAGGGTTTTTAAAAAATTAGTTTTAAAAAAACTTTTGCACCATATGGATACAGTGCAAAATTCAAGAATTATAGTAAGAGGAAGCCACTAATCCCCTATGACAAACTCCTACTTCATCACTCCTAACCTTCACCCACCAAATTCTGCCCCCTGGAGGCAACTACAGTTAAGATATCTTGTGTGTTGTCCAGAGATGTTATATGGAAAATTTCAAACGCTCTATTTTGTCTCTTGGTTGAAACTTAAGAACTTCAGTTTTCCATTGACTTAAAACAGCAAAGTAGAATTCTAGTCTTTGGTTCTCACATGGAAATGACTTCCATATCAGTCCAGACAACTGAGAGTTTGCTGATTATGCCAGGCATGGTCCCCATTCTGCCTTAGAGAGAGTTCTTTTCTCTCTCAAGATAAATAGACAACTCCTAGGAAGCTGTCCTCCCTTAATGGACCCTACTTCATTAGTTCATCGCCAAGAAATTACAGCTAATCCAAATGAAAATGTAAAATGAATGTGATTTATTTGTTTAGTTTGAATGATATGGGTGACCTGGACTGTGAAAAGAGACAGATTACTCTTTGTTTTTTATTGTTATAACCAAGCTTTCCTATCTGTTTTGGGTGAATTATCACCAGCCACCTGAAAATACACTAATTAAAAAAAACAAAACAAAAAACAAAACAGGGAGAAGCTATGCATCTTCCTCCTTGCAGAGTACTGATAAATTTATACAACTATCTTGTCTATATAAAATACCTATTATTAATAATTCAGCAATAGAGCTTTCTCTTTAAAAAATTGATGATGTCACCAAAATAGCTATAATTTGCAACCATTTAAAACTTACTAAAATGGTATGGCAGAAAGTCCTATCAAAATACCCATGGCTCCTATAATGCCAAAGTTTTGTTTTGATATTTATAGCAGATGAATGCCAGCACTGTGTTAGTTCTCATTGCAATAAATGTGAGATTAAATTGGAATGACAAACAAGCTATGATGACAGTTAATGACGGGAACACTCTCTGATACTCCCTGCTGCCATCTAAATTGGTCCATATAGCAGTCCGACAGGTGGGTTGCTGGGTGCAAATTGTTGTTATTGTTTAGTCACTGAGTCCTGTCCGATGACCCCATGGACTTTAGCCTGCCAGACTCCTGTGTCCATGGAATTCTCGAGGCAAGAATACTGGAGGGGGTTGCCATTTCTTTCTCCAGGGGATCTTCCCTACCCAGGGATCAAACCTGTGTCTCCTGCATTGGCAGGCAGATTCCTGACTACTGAGCCACCTGGGAAGAAAGACTGCTGGGTGTAAATAGGACCATTCAAATTTGGCAGAACAGTTACACAGTGATTGTATTCAAGATGAGCATCTCATATCTCAGAAAGTATCCTAGTTGTATTGCTAGTTATGAATCATTATGCCCTTAGTATGTGCCAGCAGGAAGTCACAAGAGTCTACACCTCTTCAATACTTATTTTCCTAGGTCAACCATCATTAAAATGTTCATTTGTCATTATTTATAAATTAAATTTGAGTCTCTGAGGATAAAAGTCTTTTTTCTACCTTCTAAATTAAAATTTTATTTTAACGCTATAAACAGACTTTTTTTTTTTAATCAAGTATTTCACAAGGTTTATCATTTAAAAACAGCAGTCTTCTCCTCCTTCCTTCTCCTGATTATTGTTCCTCAAAAACTACTTTCAACTTTTAGATCTTTCTCCTGGTATTTATAAATAACATTCATGTAGTACTATTTTGTTCAGTGTATTAATATTGATAAATTCTTATTTCTAACCTCTGCACTCCTGTCCTTCAAACACGAAGTTACCCTTTCTTTGTTCTAGTATAGCTACAGCTTCCTCTTTGCTAAACCAATATTCAATGTTTATTATTATGCCCATTTAAATATCATTTACAGCTGACCCATGTAGTATATTATAGGGGAGGAAAAATGTTTTCCTTGACCCTTTTGATTGAGTCTGAAAGTTAAACTGACAAAGACAGATTAATAGGAGGAGGAAAGCATAATTTATTTGACATGTTTTTACATGACATAGGGACCTTCATAAAGAAATGAAGATCTGAAGAAGTGGTTAAACCTGAATGTTTTTGCTAGGTCTGATGAAGAATGGACAGCTGTGAAGAAATGTGATAGGACAAAGGGTGTGAAGTCAGTGACGTGACAGGGAAAACTTAGCGAGACCTGTTCATCCGGATTCTGGGTCCTAGAGAAAAGGATGTTCCTTTCTTATAGGTATAGGGAGGGTACCTCTACAGGAGAGATCGTGTGACCTGCTTCAGGGGAGAGGGGCAGGGGAAGGTCAAAGAGACCCTCTTGCTTATTCAGTTTTCTCAGACTCTTTCAACTTAAAATATTAAATATGCCAGGGTGCCATATTTTGGGGTCTCCTATTCTGAGCTCCATCAACACAATGATTACAATTACTTTCTTCTATAATTTTGTTGTCTCGACAGTTATACTTTCATCTTTTTATTTTTTGGATTAATTTTCCATATGCTTATATCTAATTCATCCTGTGTTGCTTTACAAAGTGTTACCTTCCTCTTAATATATTCTAGAAGAGGTGGAAAGAATACACAGAAGAACTGTACAAAAAAGATCTTCATAACCCAGATAATCATGATAGTGTGATCACTCACCTAGAGCCGTACATCCTGGAATGTGAAGTCAACTGGGCCTTACGAAGCATCACTAGGAACAAAGCTAGTGGAGATGATGGAATTCCAGTTGAGCTATTTCAAATCCTGAAAGATGATGCTGTGAAAGTGCTGCACTCAATATGCCAGCAAATTTGGAAAACTCAGCAGTAGCCACAGGACTGGAAAAGGTCAGGTTTCATTCCAATCTCAAAGAAAGGCAATGCCACAGAACGCTCAAACTACCGCACAATTGCTAGTAGAGTAATGCTCAAAATTCTCCAAGCCAGGCTTCAGCAATACATGAACCGTGAACTTCCAGATGTCCAAGCTGGTTTTAGAAAAGGCAGAGGAACCAGAGATCAAATTGCCAACATCCACTGGATCATCGAAAAAGCAAGAGAGTTCCAGTAAAACATCTATTTCTGCTTTATTGACTATGCCAAAGGCTTTGTGTGGATTACGATAAACTGTGGAAAATCTGAAAGAGATGGGAATACCAGACCATCTGACCTGCCTCTTGAGAAACCTATATGCAGGTTAGGAAGCAACAGTTCGAACTGGACATGGAACAACAGACTGGTTCCAAATAGGAAAAGGAGTACATCAAGGCTGTATATTGTCATGCTGCTTATTTAACTTATATGCAGAGCACATCATGAGAAACGCTGGGCTGGATGAAGCACAAGCTGGAATCAAAATTGCTGGGAGAAATATGAATAACTTCAGATATGCAGATGACACCACCCTTATGGCAGAAAGTAAAGAAGAACTAAAGAGACTCTTGATGAAAGTGAAAGAGGAGAGTGAAAAAGTTGGCTGAAAGCTCAACATGCAGAAAACTAAGATTATGGCATCTGGTCCCATCACTTCATGGCAAATAGATGGGGAAACAGTGGAAATAGTGGCTGACTTTATTTTAGGGGCTCCAAAATCACTGCAGATGGTGATTGCGGCCATGAAATTAAAATATGCTTATTCCTTGGATGGAAAGTTATGACCAACCTAGACAGCATATTGAAGAGCAGAGGCATTACTTTGTCAACAAAGGTCCGTCTAGTCAAGGCTATGGTTTTTCCAGTGGTCATGTATGGATGTGAGATTTGGACTGTAAAGAAAACTGAGCGCCAAAGAATTGATGGTTGTGAACTGTAGTGTTGGAGAAGACTCTTGAGAGTCCCTTGGACTGCAAGGAGATCCAACCAGTCCATCATAAAGGAGATCAGTCCTGGGTATTCATTGGAAGGACTGATGTTGAAGCTGAAACTCCAATACTTTGGCCACTTGATGTGAAGGGCTGACTCATTTGAAAAAACCCTGGAGAAAGGGGATGACAGAGGATGAGATGGTTGGATGGCATCACTGACTCAATGGACATGGGTTTGGCTGGACTCTGGGAGTTGGTGATGGACAGGGAGGCCTGGCGTGCTGTGATTCATGGGGCTGCAAAGAGTCAGACACGACTGAGCGACTGAATTGAACTGAACACTTCGGATAATCTTGGATTTCCCTTTTCTCTTTAAGACACACCTTCCCTCCTACTGCTCCAATCTGGAAATTTGTTCTCATCACCTGCTTCTCAGGAGCCTTCCTGGAATGCCCATCACAGCATCCCAGAAATCCCCTTTGCCCTCCTCCTGTACTGGATCCCTCATCCTTGGATCCTGAGATGTACCTCTTCTTGGTTTACTCTCCTTTTCTGATGGAGTGCATCCTCTAGTAATTTCCTACAAGACTGCGTGAGAGGTAGATGTGGAGACATTTCTGTATCTGAACAGGAAAATGTCCTAAGTCTACCATTAACTTATGTGATAGTTAGACTGGGTGTCTAGAATTCTAGATTTCAATGGCTTTATTCTTAAAATTTGCAGGGTTTGTTCTACCATGCTGCAGGTAGCAGCTTTGAGGCTGAGATATCTGAAGTATTCTGATTCATGCTTCTTGGTATGTGACTTCCCTTTCCTTTTCCCTCTTCTCTTCTCATCCCCGACCCTCAGGAGCTTTTAGAATCCCTTTTCTTTAGCCAGTGCTCTGAAGTGTCTCAGTGATACTTGTTTATATGATTTGTTTCCTTCCTGTAGTGCTGGACATCACCTTCAGTTATAGTGTGACCTTTCAGTCTGGAAATTCCTGTCTTTCAGTTCTGGGAAATTTTCTTAAATTGATTGTTTGATAATTTTCTCCTCTTCATTTTTACTCATTTCTTTATGGAACTCTTATATTTGGAAATCAGATTTCCTGGAAAGATGCTCTAATTCCCTAACCTTTTTGTTTGCTGTTCTCTCTCTCTCCCACGGCCCCCACCTCTCTCATTGGTTTCCTGTCAATTTAATGAGGTTTCAGGAGGGAGTAAACTCCAATACTTTGGCCACCTGATGAGAAGAGATGACTCATTTGAAAAGACCCCGATGCTGGGAGGGATTGAGAGCAGGAGGAGAAGGGGACAACAGAAAATAAGATGGTTGGATGGCATCACCAACTCAATGGACATGAGTTTGAGTAAACTCTGGGAGTTGGTGATGGACAGGGAGGCCTGGCATGCTGCGATTCATGGGGTCGCAAAGAGTCAGACACGACTGAGGGACTGAACTGAACTGAACTGAATACAGGAATATATATTTGTTGCATGATATTTAATCACAAGTCTGACAATTGTGAAAAAACTGAAGTTTTGCAGTAAACTAACTGTTCCCTAAGAGCTAGTGGCTAAGCCCTGCTGCTGCCGCTGCTAAGTTGCTTAAGTTGCGTCCGACTCTGTGCGATCCCATAGATGGCAGCCCACCAGGCTCCTCTATCCCTGGGATTCTCCAGGTAAGAATATTGGAGTGGGTTGCCATTTCCTTCTCCAGGCTAAGCCTTAGTGGCCAGTATTAAACCGGTAGTTGATATGGCATT
This sequence comes from Bos mutus, assembly GCF_027580195.1. Lineage (NCBI taxonomy): Eukaryota > Metazoa > Chordata > Mammalia > Artiodactyla > Bovidae > Bos > Bos mutus. The sequence goes on along the minus strand of NC_091622.1, from coordinate 24,697,167 downwards.
ATCCTTTTTATTTTTTAAATATGAAATGACCTTACATGAAAACTTATGAGGATGCCTGACTAATTATTAACTAGTCTAGAAATGCATCCACAAAGTTTAGGATAGGGAAATTATTCCCAAGTAGGAGAAAAAAAAATCCCTTGAATGAAATCTTTATCTTGTCCATAATGTTAAGCCGGTCCCAAATTTCGGTGACATTCGATTATATGGCATTATATGGCATTCTCTTGGCCATATAAACACCCAACACTCAAAATACAAACGTGTCATTTTTACTACTAATCTGAAATGCTACTACTGAAAAATAGTAGTGTATACTACTACTAAATACTACTACTACTGAAAAATACTACAGTTGCTTAATTTATATATAGGAGAAGAAAATGCCAGATTTTATCCTAGTTTGAGCTTATATTTTTAGACTTCTACACAGATAATTATGATTCAAGGGACATTCAAGAATGCATGCTCCTTTAACTAATTATTGTGGTTCTCTTTTAGCTTAACAGTGGCTTTCGATATTCCTTATATGTTCCCCAAGCTTTCACTCCTCTAATGTTAACCAGGACTAGTTTTTTTCTGTAGCATGGACATACATGTGGATTGCAGGCGCTGCTGCCAGCTTCCCCTCCAACATGAGGACCAGATCTGTCATTCAGGAAATAGGTGCAAAGATTATTCCTGGGCTAAACACTCACAGGAAGGGTGAATACATAAGATGGCATAGGAGACATGTAGCAATCATGAGAGATGAGTCACGCACTTAATTGGAGAAGCCATAAGTTTTATTATCTTTTTTTTCCTCTCAGGTTTTATTTTATTATAATTTATTAGAGAGTATCTTGGAGAAGGCAATGGCACCCCATTCTAGTACTCTTGCCTGGAAAATCCCATGGGCAGAGGAGCCTGGTAGGCTGAAGTCCATGGGGTCACTAAGAGTCGGACATGACTTCGAGACTTCACTTTCACTTTTCACTTTCATGCATTGGAGAAGGAAATGGCAACCTACTCCAGTATTCTTGCCTGGAGAATCCCAGGGATGGGGGAGCCTGGTGGGCTGCCATCTATGGGGCCGCATAGAGTCAGACACGACTGAAGTGACTTAGCAGCAGAGAGTATCTTTCCCCTAGTTGTTTAGTTGCTAAGTCATGTCAGGCTCTTTGTGACCTCATGGACTGTAGCTCGCCAGGTTCCTCTGTCCATGGAATTTCCCAGGCAAGAATACTGGAGTGGGGAGCCTTTCCCTGCTCCAGGGGATCTTCCCACCCCAGGGATCGAACCTGCATCTCCTGCATTGGATTTTTACTAAGCCATTGGGAAACCCCACTTTTCCCCCACCACAGTTTACCTGTTGATCAGTTATTTATTGCAACTGAGGGCATGAAAGGGTAGTAGGCCATGAGAAAAGGGTTAACAGCAAGTTTGGGCTGATCCAGGCCTGCCTTGGAATGTCTCCTCATGGTACTGTTTCCCTGGCCACAACAGAGTGAAGATAAAATGTGGAATGTTGTGTCTATCTTGCTTTATTTACCCTTGGTCTGTGCAGCTGGGGTGCAGTGAGTGGTGGTGCAGGCCTTAGGCTGACCTGACTGGAACGGTTTAAAAGACAGGTGGAAAGTTGAGGGCGGCCTCACGGAGGCCCAGGGACCACACACACCTGCTCTGTGGCCGCCCTGCAAGTTGTGGCTGAGGGGTGGCTTCCAGGCCCCCGGATGAATGCAGAGATTATACCACCTGTATTTCCTCCCGCATTTCCCTCCATAAAGCTGAGCAAATAGACTGTTAGACTGAAGCCAGTTTGTGGCTTGTGAGCCTGGCTGTCAAGTTGGACTAGTAACAACCACTGAGGTACTGTAAAAGCAAATTCAAAACTGTTATCTCAGGTTCTTTTTTTTTTTTTTTTTTTGGTAATTAAAGCTATTTTCATTTTGTAAATTACCAGTGTATTTTATGGTTTCCTATTTCTCAATAAATGAATTCAATGGGTTTTCCCTAACTGAAGCTAAGGACAAGCTAGAGATAACCAGTAAGTATTGTAAATTAAGTTCAAGTTCTGCTCCACTTAGACTCATTCATTGAACTATTAAAGAAGCTACAGTGTATGAGGCAGGTAGCTGGGTATACAAAGAAAAATGAAAATAAGCAGAACAACCTTTTTTTTGTGGAGCCTATACAATGTGGGTTTATGCGTGAGTGGGGCTGGGAGTGGTATCACTGATGCTGTAACAGAGGTGAGTACCCATCGCTATGGAAGAAAAGGAGGGTCCTCTAACCGTCCTGAAGAGCTCAGGTGAGATGGGGGCGGTTAAAGTGAGTCCACAACAGTGGGGAAGGAGAAGAGCGAACATATGAGAGACAGGAGTCTGATGACACAGAACTTGGAATTGATTGAATGTAAGGGAAGGGGTTTGCCCAGGTGGCTCAGTGGTAAAGAATCTACTTGCCAATCAGGAGACACGAGTTCAATCCCTGGGTCAAGAAGATCCCCTGGAGAAGAAAATGGCAACCCTGTCCAGTACTCTTGCCTGGAGAATCCCATGGACAGAGGAACCTGGCGGGCTACAGTCCATGGGGTCGCAAAGAGTCGGACAGGACTGAGAGGCTGAGCACCTGTGCACGGGAGGTGAGGAGGGGTGAGCTGTGAGGGAGAAGACAGGGTATTTAACTCTGGACAAGTACCATCCTCTTCTCTCCCCTGGAACAATGTAGTCTGCATCTTTATAAAAGAGCTTATCATTCTGTTTTGCAACTTGCTTATATCTCCCCCCACAACTTTGAAATGCTTGAAATCAAGGCCCAGGTCCTATGTTTATCTTTGTAACCACAGAGCGTAGCACAAACTATGTCCTCAGATTTATAGGACTGACTATAGCCAGGGACTGAAATACTGATTTCAGTCTTTTATCACAAAGGATGCACTTAAAACTCTTTTTTCTCGTAATGAATTTTGTGTTTTAATACATTTCTACTAAGCAAATTGCAATATAAAAATAATCTCTGGCTTATGATCCTTGCTGATATAAACACACACCATAATCCTTAAAAAATTCCAATCAAAAGTAAAGCAACTTGATGTTTTGGTTAGTTTTAGCAGTGCTACTGTAGTTAAATATTGTGTGTGTGTGTGCTCAGTCACTCAGTCCTGTCCTATGAAATACTAAAATAGCTTGGAATTTCCTTTCTTCCCTTCATGCTGATTTTTAGGATTAATGCTTGGTGATGTAGCTAACTTTAGCTCATTTTTGCTTAAAAATTCAGCACAATGTTGAACTTTTAATGCTGGCTTGGTTGCTACTTCTATGAGAAGAGAGGGTAAGAGATGAGAATGAGTGTGTTTTTATCTTTACAGTGCTTTAATTCTTTAAAAAAAAATCTGGAGTGAATATGACAAAATATAAACCTACTCAATATGGCTGGTGGGTACACGGGAATCAAATTTATTTTCTGAATGCTTTAAAATTTCATACTTTAAAAGTGAAATGGCTGATTTCAAATGCCTTTTTAAAACAAATACCCATTAAAAAGTTAACACATTTACTCATGATAAAAAAAAATACTGTGAAATTCTCTTCTAAATACTGATTGAAAACATCTGCCCTTAACTTTAGAAAGGATAACTTTAAAAACATCAGAGTAAACACAGAATTTCAATTATTGACAATAAGGGAAGACAGATCATAAATTATATGAGAATTTTAACAATTGAAAATTTGATATTTAAAATTAAGATTTCATTGAAGCCTATAAACCCTAAATTATCACCTTTATTCAGATGACTCAGACATCTAGACATCTGTAAAATTCCTAACACCCATAGCCAGCAGCCTGCTGTACCACCTTTCTTGAGCCCAGTGTGATCCAAACAAAAGTCAGCCACCTCTGCCTCCTCTCCCACTGAGTGCATTCTAATCTGTTCCTCTTAATCCAGTGATTGGAGTCACTGCAAGTCAGAAGCCCAGGGCAATTTTTTTGGTCATTAAGCCTTGCAATGTTAGCATTCACTTCATCCCAGGCTTCTTTACAGGAGTCTTTTTAAAACTGTGTCTACTTTATGAAGGTTGTAAGTAAACTAGCATTAGTCCATGAACTCAAACATACACAAACTGGGACACAGTCAATGAGTGAAAGCATGTGCATGAATGAGGGTTCCCAGGCAGCGCTGTGGAACAGTCTTGTTATCCTGGGCTTATCTCTACTCCCCCAAGCAACGTATGATCATCTGACACACAGACCAAATGAATCCCTGGGCTAAATATCAGTAGAGCTTAAATTTTTTAATGTATTATGTTCACAGAAGTTTGAATATTTTCCTTACTCCCCAGTGGAACATCTTGTGTACTTCACTTTGACAGCTGTGGCTTTATAGTGTGATCAGAGTGACAGTTTTGAAACTCAAAATGATCATGTTCCCCCCTAACTCATGTCCCTCTCCCCCTCTTCCATAGACATGAACACTCCAGAGATTACCTATTGCTCTTAAAATAAGACCAAAATCCTAACATAGCCTTTGATCAAAACTTTTCTTAATTTTCCCACTGTCTCCTCCAGCTTCATCTTCCCCAAACTAACCCTTGCTCTTTGATACAAAGAAATGAAAAGTTGAGCTTTCTTGTTATACAGTTTCATTCTAGTACTTACCACAGTTGTAATTTTACTTGCATATTTTATTATTAGTATTTATCTCCCATATCATAAGCAATAATGTTTTCAATATTGTTTTTGTTTTGATCACTACCTAGTATCTAGCATAGTCCCTGGCTCATTTCTTTTTAATGAACAAATGGTCTAAAGAGAAAGAAGATAAATCATTCTCTCAAAATATTTATGTTTACATAATGCATTTGCCTATGAACCCAGATAAAAGAAGGATATGTGAAAAAAATTCAAGCATCAATCAATAAAGGGGAAATATAAGTAAGTAATATTTATGAGCTTATAGGAAGAAAATGGAAGCTCCTTAAAATTGGAAAAGAATAAAAATGGTTTTAGATTTGGAGGAAGACATAGACTCACTGCTTTGAGCTGATGGCATAAAATTATAGATGACAGTAACAAATTTGACCTTTACTTTTTATCAGTATTGCCATTTGGGTATGTAGATTGTGGAAAATGGCCTAGATGTTCTTAATAAGTTAGCCTATATATATTTTTTGGTCCAAATGAATTATATACTTAGAAGGCTTGCAGGTGAAATTAATAAATTGTATTATGTGGATGTGTATACATACATGTAGGCTAAGTTGCTTCAGTCGTGTCTGACTCTTTGTGACCCTATGATTGTAGCCCTCCAGGCTCCTATGTCCATGGGATTCTCCTGGCAAGAAAACTGGAGTGGGTTGCCATGCCCTCCTCCAGGGGATCTTCCTGATCCAGAGACTGAACCCATGTCTCCTAAGTCTCCTGCATCTCCACCACTAGTGGCACCTGGGAAGCCCCGAAAGTAAGCCCTATTGGCTTTCAAAACCAAGTGCCCAGAGGGTGAAATCAGGTGAGCCAGGTGACAGTTCACGTACAGCGGGTTGAATTTCATCACAGGAACCCTGATTTGGGGGAATCCTGATCTTTTATACCAGACAGGAAGCCTGACTAACCTTTGCTTTGGAGGGTGTGTTTATTTCCTAGGTGACAAAAATACCACAAACTGCTGAAAACCACAGACACTTATTCTCTCACAATTCAGGAGGCCAGAAATCTGAGGTCAAGTTATTGGCAGGTTTGGTTATTTCTTGGAGAAGGCAATGGCACCCCACTCCAGCACTCTTGCCTGGAAAATCCCATGGACGGAGGAGCCTGGTAGGCTGCAGTCCATGGGGTCGCATAGAGTCGGACACGACTGAAGCGACTTAGGAGCAGCAGCAGCAGTAGCAGTTGGTTATTTCTGGAGGCTCTGCTCCATACTTTTCTTCCAGCTTCTAGTGGCTCCAGAAATCCTTGGTGTGGGGGAGGCTCACCACATACAACTCAAGTACAACTCCTTGAATGCAGTATCTGTTTACCTGTGACCCATGAGACTAAAGAGACAAGTCATCTGACTCCACACACCCAACATATGATGTTGGAACCAGCATAGGAAAACTGCCATAGACATTACAGTTCAAAAATGGGGAAAGTGGGAGTCACAAAGGAGTTCCCAGTCTAGAGCAGTTCTGGGGTACCCCCAGACAAAGACTGGAAGTTCCTTGATTGGATTCCAAGGTCTGGAATGACTCCGGACCTTCTCCATGACTTCTGGCTCCATCCTCTGAGCCCTTGGCTTCACTCTCTGATTCATCCTTCCTTTCTTCATCACAGAAATCATGTTTTGCAGGTGAGTTTTCTTAGCTTACTTCCTGTAAGTAGAAAATCAGAGGTTCAATGACCTCTTTTTATTTTGCACCCTCTCTGTCCCTATGAGTATCTTTGCTGATATAATTCTCTCAAATCTTTCTGGACATTCTGTGAGGCTCATTAGAGTTCACTCCATTGCACAGAGCCACCATCACACATCATTTTCTACTTTTCTTTGCCCATTGTTTTCATCTATCCCTTTGAAATTTGTACCTCTTGCTTCACACTATTCCCTATTATCCTTCTGTTCTTTATAGCATTTATTATCATCCAATATAAATTTTACTTTTTAAAAAATTTATTGTCTGTTCACTCATTTTCTAACCCAACTATAATTTAAGCTACAATTGGTCAGTGAATTTTGCTTGTTTTGTTCACAGTTATCAGAACAGTGTCTGACACATACAAAATACTGAATTAATGACATAATTTCAAAAAGGATTTGAAGAGTTTCAAAACAGACATTCATCTTCTGTGAAACTTTGTGACATATAGAAATATGTGAAAGAGTATTTGTTCAGGAAGCAGAATCAATAGAGATGACTTTGGATGCCCTAATAGGATTAAAAAATTAAAGTCTCCTCCAATGCACACACATATTCGAACAGACCAAAAAAAAAATACAAAAACACTTCAACAATAAGGAACACCACTACTATCACAAATGCACTCACACAAAGACTGAAACAAAGACTTTTCAATACATTATTGTGAATAACCAACCAAAGAGGAAAGAGATATGTTATCAAAGTTGAAGTTACATTATAGAAATTAGAGTAATATACAACTTATTGTGTAAGTATAAATATTTATAATTATAACTCATCATTTTGTTCATATTGGACTATGCTAATTATTTTTTCTCTAGTGTATCTTCAATATGACCATTAAATATATTTAATTATCTTTGTTTTGTGCTTATAAGAACTCTAAATGAAAGTCTGTAAAACACCATCTCTTGTTCTCCAAGTTTTCAATTCCTGATTGATTTGTTTGGTTAAAAGACTTGAGTGGAAAAGTCTATTTTTAAGCTCTTGATCTTGGAATCAGTAATAGATATTTAGCTTTCATGGCAGCTATAGAGAATTGAGTTTTTAAGTTTGAAGCTACATTTTTTTCTTCTCCTAGAAGAAAAATCATACCTGAGAGGGAAGATGTCAATCACACTGTATTTTTCTCAGAGTCTGAGGCCCTCCTCAGAATCCAGCTAGGTAAGGGTAAGAGAAGGGTATGGGGCCCTGAGCTGTCCATGCTGGTGAAGCTCTTCATGGTCTTGCTGCATTTCAAGGCTGCCCCACAGGACTGAGTTTCCTCTCAGCCACTGACCTCTGCATGAATCAACATCTCAGAAGGTGCTTGCCATATTTCTGAAAACAGTAATGGCCACATTGATTCTGTTGATGGACAATGTAAACTTGTTTGAGCATCAACCCATGGCTGAAGTACAAGCTTCTTATGGGAAGAACCTCACTTAGTAGAGCTTCCTGAAGGGAACTTACAGGTATGTTCAAGTTGCTAGAGAAGACTGATGTTGGGAGTACCCTGGTGGCCTAGTGGATAGGATTTGGGCTTTTACTGCCATGGCCCAGGTTTGATCCCTGGTCAGAAAACTGAGATTCTGCAAGCAATGCAGCATGGCCAAAAAAGAAAAAAAAAAAAAAAAAATTGATGTCAAAGCTCCTGCTAATCCACCAGCTCTTTTAGGAAGTATCCTCCACCATCAGACGAGGCTACTGGTATGGGCTGAATTTTGTCCTCCACCAAATTCATACGTTAAAGTCCTAACCTCCCTGCTGACACTGTACCTCAGAATGTGACTGTATCTGGAGACAGGGTCTTTACAGAGGTAATTATGTTAAAATAAGTTCATTAGTATGGGCTTTTGGTGTCCTCATAAAAAGGAGGAAATTTGGTCACAGAGATGTAAAGAGGACAGATGAGGCAGTTATAGGGAGAAGACAGTCATTTATAAGTCAAGGAGGAAGGCCTAGAAAAAACCAATCCTGCTGACACCTTGATCTGGAGCATCTGGTTATACATTGTGAGAAAATTCCTTTCTGCTGTGTAAGCCACTCAGTTTGTCACATTTGGTTATGTCAGCCCTAGCAAGCTGTGGGTTTTCTCATCTTCCGGAGACCCGCTGGCTCACCTGGACCTCTTTAGGGAGGAAGCTGAAAGTGCCATCTGAAGGTCTTTTAATTCTGTCATTGCAGCCAGAAGTGTCAGAGGAGACCAGGGCTGTGGGTCCTTCAGACTGGCAGAACAGGGCAGGAACCTCCCTCCCACCTTAGCCTCAGCACCATATTTCTGCCCAAACAGCAAACATATTAATTCTCTTTTCTGCTTCCTCTTTTGTTTCTGCCTTCATTTTTCCCCCCTTTTTTCCCTTAAGATCCTATTGGTCAGTATCCAATCCTAAGTAGTTACCCAAGCCAGTTATATTACATCACCCAGAAAATTAAAAGTATACCACCCAGAATGATTAAAAATAAAAGACTAGTGATAATGTTCCCCTATAAACAGAGACCTATGCGGAACATCCTTCATCTGTAAACCATATGAATCTCATCCTGAAATGCCTTTCTTCTAGAATATATTCATTTCTCCCACGTCTGAACCGTAAGTATATCCCCACACTTCTCTTCTTGTTCCTCTTTATTTTTGTAGCTCCTAGTCATATCAGGAAGCATGGTCTCTCTGCTTTACATCTGGCTGTATTCCCAGAGCTTCCATTTCCATGTGGCACATCTTTATGCTCACTTGGGGTACCCCAGTGCCCAGCATATTGTTGGCCAGAGATACCTGAAAGGTAACTCCTTTGCTCATCTTGTGCTCATTTTACTAGGGGAAAGGGAAGGAGAGGCGTTTGCTGGTTAGAATTTGTTTATGTATCTCTAGGTTTACAGAAGATTTTAGTTAATAATTGACTGAGTCCCTTTTTTCTCTGATACCCTTTGGTTTCACCCAGGAGCTGGTGTGGTGAAGGATCAAGAGATGGCAATGCACTGGTTTAGGTAAGAAAAACAACCCCTACCAAAAGCAAACCTCTAGAGCTGTCATTTCAGGAAGTGCTGAGATAGAAAACCTTATGATTTTGGCGCTTCTTCTCTAGAACAAAAATAAGGTACACTTTCTTGAAGTGTTGGTAACTTCTTTTTCCACTCAGCAGTGAGGTAGGATTAGTGACGGAAGTGATGTCTCATGCATTTCAAAACAGTCTACAGATTAGCTTTAAAAGAGCTAAACTGGAGAATATGTACTATTCTAGATCAAGATCCAGAACATCAATAATTTTATTAACCAGCACTGTATTAGCATTACCTTGCTTATTAAAGTTTTGAACTCTTGACAATTAGAGACAGATTCATTTGAATTTAAAAGTAGAAATGCATTTATCTATTGTTTATTCTATTTTGGGCCTAAATTCCATTCAATATACAAATTTTTCCACGGGCAGCTTTTATAATTCTGATTGTATAGCATTGGTGTGATGAGTCCTCACAGAAAAAAACATATTATATTTGCAGTTTGAGAAAGTAATAATAACTTTGGAAACAAAGACTTGAATGCTTTACCTAACACTCTAAGGGTTAGACAATGGGAATAAATAGGCTCTGAGATGTTAGAAACTCCATTCTACATGGAGACTGTGGTAGAAAACAAGGACAAGTTAGGACTAAGGTCAAAGTCACTTGATATAGAGAACTGGCTTAGGGTTCATGAAGTCTCAATTTCATCAAAAGTAGAAACCCCTGAAAATGGAATTTTGCCATAGTATTCTTTAAAACGATATTGTCCAATATGGCAGTGACTAGCCACATAGGCCTCTGAGCCCTTGAAGTGTGGTTAGTGTGAATGGAATGTGCTATGCATGTAAAGTACACACAGAGTTTCCAAGACTTCATATGAAGAAAGGAATATAAAATATCTTACCAACAATTCTTTGTATTGATTATACATTGAATGATAATATGTTGGATATATAGGATTAAATAAAATATATTATTTAACTTTACTTATTCCTTTTAAAACTTTTGATGTGGCTATCAGGACATTTAAAATTACCATGGCATGCATTTTATTTCTATAGGGTAATGCTGATGATCAGAGTCTCCTATGATCCAGAGAAGTGTTTGGTTATCTGAGTGAGCAGTGAGCACAGCCATGGCTTTGCCATTGCCCTCGTATTGATGAGATCATCCTTCTCAGATGCTTTTTGTCTTCTTGCTAGAATAGTGGGTGACAGGCTTGGCTACATATTAGAGTCCCCTGGCGAGCTTTTGAAACATACTAATGCCCAACTCCAGACTGACTGAGTTGTGCTGAAAAGCATCCTGGGTAGCTGTAACATGTAGGGAAGTCAAACCACTGCTCTAGAAGTCCACATTGATTTATAAAGTAAAAACGAACCAGCAGAGGAAGTCATTTCAGTAACACATTTTAAAACGAAGTTTAAAGTGGATATTCTGACCAAATTCACCTACCAACAGAAGCACCTTTGAGAATCAGGAAGGGAATGACATGGCTCTAGAATGGCTAAGCATGGTTGGTATTTAACTCTGCTTGGCTGGAAGCCTTGCTACTGAGACCTAGGCCACACACCAGCAACACTGGTATCACCAGGCGGGTACTTGTTCGAAATGCAGTATTTGAGGCCCTAACCCCAGCCCTACTGAAACATTATAACAAGATTCATTTGTTATAGTGAATGAAGATTCATAATCTTCATTATAACAAGATTCTGGGGTGGCTAGTACATGGATTAAAATTTTAGAAGTGTTGCCCTAAATAATATTTTGTAAACCAGACCTTCCTTACATGGGGCATACAGTTAAAAGCCAATTTCAAAAACATTTCTATTTTTCAGTGATGGAGTCCACTGTCAGGAATGGGATGGGGAAAGTATTACAAGGCAAGATTCCTCCCAGCATATTTTAAACATATCTTTTATGGTTCATGACTCATTAAATTTATTTATTAAATTAGTGCCTCATTAAAGTTTTCTTTTTGTCAATTGTGAAGCTTTCTTATCTAAATGTCTGGTGGCTCAGATGGTAAAGAATCCACTCACAATGCAGGAGACCCAGGTTCAATCCCTGGATTGGAAAGATCCCCTGGAGAAGGGAATGTCAACTCACTCCAGTATTCTTGCCTGGAGAATTCCATGGAGGGAGAAGCCTAGCGAGCTACAGTCCATGGGGTCACAAAGAGTTGGACACGGCTGAATGACTAAGCACACACAGCATGTTGTAATTTTAATATTTTTTTTTTCCTGTGAAAAGTCTATTCATGCAGTCTGCTCACTTTCCCAGTGGATGTTGTTATTTTCCTGCTTACTTTTCAAAATGTTTATGCATTAGAGATAGAAAACTTTTGTATATTTCCTTGTAATTTGGACTTTTCCCACCTAATCATAAATAAATGAAAAGAACTGCAAAGTAGCAAGGCAATAATTATATAAATTGCACTGCCCAATATGATGGCCATTAACCACATGTGGTCATTTAAATTTAAATAAACTAAAAAAATTCAGTTTCTCGTTGCACTATCTACATTTCAAGTATTTAATACTCAAACACAGCTAATGGTTACTGTAGTGGAAAGCACAGATGCCAAACATTGTCATCTTTGTAGAAATTTCTGTTGGAAAATATTGGCACATTACATATTTCAGTAACTGGAAATAGTGCTTAAGAATCAGGTTACATGCTACTGAATTCCTAATATTCCCAGATGGTCCTTTCCTATATTTTGATTTCCTATATATTTTGGAGAGAAGATTGTAATTATTTTAATGTTTGGAGAAGCTGATGAATGAGTTTGGAACAAATAAGTGATTGAAATAGTCTTACAACATCAGTTTTGTTTTTTTTTTTTAATGCTTTGCTTGTTTCAAATAAGAGTTTTCGTTGTTTTTTTTTTTTTTTTTAATGAAAGAGGCTTATTAACATTTGTCCCAATGTAAAAGACAGAAGTAATGGTTTTTCAGAGTGTCCTTCAGTCATGCCTGACTCTGCGGCCCTATGGACTGTAGCTCGCCAGGCTCCTCTGTCTATGGGATTCACCAGGCAATACTATTGGAGTGGGTTGCCATGTCTTCCTCCAGGGGATCTTCCTGACCCAGGGACCAAACCAGCCTCTCTTACGTCACCTGCACTGGGAGGCAGGTTCTTTACCACTAGTGCCACCTGGGAAGCCCCATGATTTCCAGTAATGGTTACATATTTGTATTAGCAGTGCCTTTGGTTGTATTAGGGGAATCCATTTTCACAACACTGTTTCCTTGTTTTTTGTTGCATATTCCTCTCCAATCTGATTTCCACTTCCATTTTCTTTTCCTCTCTTTTTCAGACGAGCCTCCCAGCAGAACCATCCTCATGGTTCCTTTAACCTTGCAGTAGGAAAACTGAAAAACATAACTGGATCCATGGAAGTAGGGTAATGAAAATTAGCAGTCTTCTCCCTTCCAACTGAGATGTCATTCCTTCTAAACCTGCCCCCATACATTACCTGAAATTGACAGATGAAAGCATTTTATATATAGTGCACTTCCCACTCTTGCCTTTTTATCTACTTACAGTGCTATGAGTTATGATAAAAGTCACAAAGTAAAAGGATCTAAGATTCATATATGTGCATAGAGCCCATGGAATAAATTCATAAGGTATCTGATGAGTCCAAAATGAAAGGCCAGGTTATTTCATGATCCTAAGAGTCTCCTGTGAATTTTTAAGGTTCCTAGGAGTCCCATCTTTACAGCTGTAGAGCATTTTCTCATAAACAGAACAGAACATGGAAGAGTATAAGGTAGAAAGCTCTTTTGGGACACAAATTCTGTTTGTGTTTATGAGATGAATCCCCTTTTGATTATTCGCAGTCCCAAGAGAAATACTACTTTTTTCTCTGGAGAAGTTTTTCTTAAAGTTTTTGAGTAGTTCATAATCTATGATATTTTCATGCAGAGATTCTGAGTCAGAAACATCTTCTTTCATAGGCCTTCCCCAAATAAACTTCAATTTTCAGCTTGTTTTAAGAAATGCAACTGACATGTATTCCATTACCACGTTCTATGTGTAATTCCCACCCCCCAATTGTAGACTCCAATCCAGCTCAAGCTGATGAGTAGATGAGGTTCAGAAAGAAGGAGTCTCAGTGAGAGCCTGAAGGATGGTGTGGGTCTAGGGACTTGGTGTAACACGCAGGTATATCGGTTTCACGCATTACTTGGTAATGAAATTTTGAAATGACCAATGGGAGGCAGCCAAATCATATGGTGCAGTCAGTGTTCTCTTTCACAACTGCTGGTGGGCAGTTTTACAACTGACTGATGAGCAGGTTGAATGGAGCCCCTCTCCAGTTACCACTCTCAAACCAAAATATAGAATTTGCTTGTAAGAAAGGGGTGTCTCAGACATTACCTAAGAGTCTTGGCTGGAAAAATTTTTCTAAATGGGGCAAAAGTATCCAGCTGGACTCTGATGTTGTAAGACTGTTTCTTGGGGTAGTTTTTTATTTTATTATGAAGACACTCATGATGAAACCCAGATGAAATGGCAAGTGTTTCACTCAGTACCTTAGAATGAGTCTAAACAGGTGTTAACATGGCCCTTAGCCTAAACACTTGGACATGCAGGTTCTTTGAATTCACTTTTTCTTTGTGATTCTACTAAGTAACTCTCTCTCCTAGGGACATAGAGATGCTCCTTCATGTTGCTGCAAGACAGGGGATCCAAGAGGCCCAGGAACTTCTGGAGAATATTATTTGGACTAAAAGCAAGCCCTTGCCAACTAAAAGAGTGGGGAGTTTTTTATAAACATTAACACATGTCACGCATGCTTTTTCTGAAGCAGGGTCTGTGTGTCTCTCGTCAACCGTGGCCTTGCACTGTTTTGTGGAACTGTCAGTGGAAGTGGATTTTACTTACAGTTTTATATGCTGCTGCATCTTCAATTTGCTGTTCCAAGTCCTTTAAAGCAGTAGTACCCAACCTTTTTGGCACCAGAAATTGGTTTCATGGAAGACAATTTTTTCCGCGGACCAGGGGATGGGCGGGGGATGGTTTCGGGAAGCTTCAACCGCATTACATTGATTATGTGCTTTATTTCTTTCATTATTGCATCAGCTCCAGCTAGATCACCAGGCATTAGATCTCAAGGCTGGGTATTGTTGCTTTAAGGCAAGGTGTTGCCTATATGTTTTCCTGGGGTCGGAGTTTGACCTCTTCTGGATGGAGAGGTATTTTCTTTTGCTTGCATGACTGCTCACCTCAGTTAAGTTTCAAGTCAGTGAGCACTGTACACAGTGGTGGGAGGGAAGGAAGAAACCTGTCACACTAGAGACTTGGCTTCTTAGATGTGTGAGTTGGCGCCCACACATCCATGGTGAAGGAGATAAACTCTTCATTAGCCTAATCTATGACATGTGGTGTTCTGCTTAAAATAAACTCGTTTTCATCTCTACATTTCAATTTTCTGCTCGATTAGGTTTCTATGGTGTTTTATTGTATTCGCTTTTTGTATTACAAAAAGGCCTTTATGGGGAAAAATAAGAAGGCCATGAATATTGTCACTAGGAGGGAAAAGGCTAAAGTAGAAGAATTCAGAGTTATTGAGCTCCTGACATGTGTATGGTTTTTCCTAACTGCTTTCAAGTATGTTAGTATTAACTTGGATCAAAGCCTTATGAGGTGGGTAGTATTATCATTCCCATTTTATAGATGTAGAAACAGGTGTAGAGAAGTAATATGTGTAGAGTCATAGCATGACTGGTAAAATAGGTTTAAATTTCTTAACTAGTTTGACTAACACTTCTCCCTTAAATTATTTTTTTTCCCCCTTAAATTATTAACATCTCATTCCTAAGAAATTCAAAGACGCTCCAAGAGCAGGTACATGACTCTATTACTAGTACACAATGAGAACTTACCTTAGCCAATGACTCAGTCATGTTTTCTAACTGTATTATTTGAGCACAAGCCACATATTCATATTCTTTTAAAGTAGTATTTTTAATCTTCAATATAGCTAGCTGCATTTATTACATTTCGATTATAGCATGATTCTCTCCTGGGAATTTAAATTCAGAAACATGATGTAAGAATGACAAAAGTGTTACAATAGAATTCAATAACATAATTAAGCTGTGTATAAGATACTTGTTTTGCCTTTAAGTTCAAGTGTCGAGTTTATACTAGGTGCACGTTCAGGATGACTGAATCTCAGGCAGTCTCTTTGTCCAGACTTGAACATATAAACATTTAAAGGATGAAGATAAAAATGGTCAAATATTTTCTTTTTTCCTGCTTTTCATTATTTTACAAGCACTTTAAAACTCTTCAATGTAGAAAATCCAAAATTCATAAACTAAGGTCTTCACTTGAACCTCTGTTAAGTATTTCTGTCATTCCTAGAAACACTTCAGGTTTTCTTTACATTTTTCCAGAGGACACAGTCTTCACTTCAGTCTATGTTGTTTAAGGTATATTAATAACTCTGAAAAATTTATCCTGAGCCACGAATTCCATTTGCATAATACTAGGACAATAATTTCAACCATCTTGTAAATGT
This sequence comes from Bos mutus, assembly GCF_027580195.1. Lineage (NCBI taxonomy): Eukaryota > Metazoa > Chordata > Mammalia > Artiodactyla > Bovidae > Bos > Bos mutus. The sequence goes on along the minus strand of NC_091622.1, from coordinate 24,681,273 downwards.
GCATTTTTTTTACCTTCACGATGATACCCACTTTCTGCGTACTAAGTTGATAAGTTGTGTCCAACTCTTTGTTACTCCATGGACTGTAGCCCTCCAGGCTCCTCTGTCCATGGGATTTTTCAGGCAAAAATACTGGGATGGGTTGCCATTTCCTTTTCCATGGGATCTTCCCAACCCAGGGATCCAAGTCTCATCTCCTGTGTCTCCTGCACTGGTAGGCAGATTCTTTACCACTGAGCCACCTGGGAAGCCCTGATACTCACTTCAGTGTATTTCATTTTAAAGTCGTATTTCAAAGACATATAAGTATTTCTTATAGTGACCCTGGTGGCTCAGCCGGTAAAGCGTCTGCTTACAATGCGGGACACCTGGGTTCGATCTCTGGGTTGGGAAGATCTCCTGGAGAAGGAAATGGCAATCCACTCCAGTACTATTGCCTGGAAAATCCCATGGACAGAGGAGCCTGGTAGGGTATAGTCCGTGGAGTCACAAAGAGTCTGACACAACTGAGCGACTTCACTTCACTTCACTTCGTAGTGACAACCAAAACTGGCCATTGTGAGGATATACCGTAGAAATAATCACTAACTGGTGTTAAATTTATTTTTAAGAAATTCTTTCAGGTGACTTCTATAAGCATCTCAAGCTAATACTGATTTTGTTTGCATTCAGTTCAGTTCAGTTCAGTCGCTCAGTCGTGTCCGACTCTTTGCCACCCCATGAATTGCAGCACGCCAGGCCTCCCTGTCCATCACCAACTCCCGGCGTTCACTCAAACTCACGTCCATTGAGTCGGTGATGCCATCCAGCCATCTCATCCTCTGTCATCCCATTTTCCTCCTGCCCCCAATCTCTCCCAGCATCAGAGTCTTTTCCAATGAGTCAACTCTTTGCATGAGGTGGCTGAAGTACTGGAGTTTCAGCTTTAGCATCATTCCTTCCAAAGAAATCCCAGGGCTGATCTCCTTCAGAATGCACTGGTTGGATCTCCTAGGGACTCTCAAGAGTCTTCTCCAACACCACAGTTCAAAAGCATCAATTCTTTGGCGCTCAGCTTTCTTCACAGTCCAACTCTCACATCCATACATGACCACTGGAAAAACCATAGCCTTGACTAGATGGACCTTTGTTGGCAAAGTAATGTCTCTGCTTCTCAATACGCTATCTAGGTTGAAGATAATGTCTTTTAATAGTTCATTGTTGCTGAAATAAAGTAATAAACTAATTGAAAAGGCATAACTACAATTAGAAAGACTATGTATGTACTCACTTTAAAACCTCTTCACTTTTAACCTTTATGCCAGAGTGTTAAATAGAGCATGACCTGCCAGTCCTCTAGGGTTGAAGCTAAATCCCTCATGCAAAACTGGAGAGTGAGAAGGATCAGGAATCCCCTGAAGCCAAAGCAATACTTCTACCTTTCCTTCCTGGAGTTGGAGAAAGAGTCAAGTGAGAAATGCAAGAAATAAAGAGGAAGAGGGGAAGAGGAACAGAGAGAACTTGTTTGTGTCCATTGAATCTGGATTTAGAAATGGAAACAATGTATTTTAAAGTTTATTAAAAATTAGTATTTGGCATATCTTAAAAACTGAATTAAACTGTTGGTGAGTTGCTCACCCAGGTAACCCAAAGGCAGTACTAATATCTGAATAAACTTTTTCACCTAGGATCCAACTTACTGCAAAAACTATTGATGCATTTTAAATTCTTAATATGACTTAGAAATTTACACATGTTCTTTTTGTGCCAAAGTAAACATGTTAAGTCCTCCTCTTGTTCTTTTTTCACTCTAAATTCATGCTGTTCTGTCAAGGAGGCAGGAGACCAAACGAGTGTGCACCAGCTTTGGAAACAATTGCATGAGTTTTGCAGTCTTGAACATGTGGATTTACCTTTCTAAGTTGCCTCAGCTGTGCAATATCAACTACCCCATAGAGTCACTGTAAGGATTAAATGAGCTAATGTTTAAAGAGCACAATGCTTTGCATAAAGTAAGCAACTGTATTGAAGATGGGTATAAACGTTGTCTGGTATGAGAAAATGAGAGAGTCGTTGTTTTCTGTCAGAGTGAAGCAAATGAAACTAAGCCTCAGGTCCTCACTTGCTGGAACCCCTCGCAAATGTACTCAGAATAAGATATTTTAACCCGAGTTGACTCAGATCACTTTCACTTCTCATTTTGACTTCTTCTCTATCACATTTGCCCTGGCATAACCCAGCATTGAAGGACTGCAGGCATTTCTGGATTTCAGTTGTGGGAAGTTGAGTTGAGAATATGTTTAGTTTGGGTTAGTGCTTCCCTGTTGGCTCAGACGGTAAAGAATCTGTCTGCAATGCAGGTGACTCTGGTTTGATCTTGGGTCAGGAAGATCCCCTGGAGAAGCAGTGGCTACCCACTCCAGTATTCTTGCCTGGGGAATTCCATGGACAGAGAAGCCTGGTGGGCTACAATCAACAGGGTCACAAAGAGTCGGACACAACTGAGTGACTAGCAATTCCTTGCTTACTTAGTTTGGGATTGGGGGATATATCTCATACTTCCACGTATAGTTGAGTTACTGCTAGCTGTCTTGGTGTTGCAATGGCTTCTGGAAAACTTCCAACGGCTCACTGTGATTTGTGCAGGTGCAAAACCAGAGGTGTGGTCAAGCTGTTGAATATTTGTGCAGGAGCCAGTCTCAGAAATACGTGGGTGGTGGAGGAGGACATAGCTTGATATGCAGCCGTATAAACTAGATGCAACAAGTATAAAATTCTTTTAAACCCTTAGGGCTCATGTCATATAAATTTGGTAAAAGCCTTTCCAATATTAATCATAATCCCCAAAAGTCACATGAACTTACCAATAATAAGCTGTGAAACTGAAAGTTTTCCTAAATTATCAATAAAATAAAATTTGCAAACCCTGTTTACAGAGATACCAAAGTCCTTCTATTCTCTCTATAGAAATTTTAAAATAATTGTCCTATGAAAAAGTGTTCAAAAAGCATGAAGTCTAAAACATAGGAAAAAAGGCTAATAGGAGTATGTCAGGAAGTTAACACCATTGTTATTTCTTTCTGGATGCTCACAGTATGTGTCAGTTTTTAGTTTATTTGTTGTGATTTCTTTCTTCCTTTTTTTTAATTCCCTGATACATCTGTATTCAATTTTGGATTCACAAGTTTGTGATTCTTTTTCTAAAGGGAGCCCTCAAATTGTACAGGCTTCTGAAGCACACTACTTGGATCTGACCCCCTTTGTGATCGTCTGCCAAATGGCCCAAAAGGACCTTGATTAACATACCTCTGCTTGTTACTTTCCTTGTCTGTGAGTTCTAAAGTAGTGTAAAACTGAGAAACCTAAATATAAGTCAGCACTCTGTCATGGCTTCTGTATCCAGGGATTCTCCCTTGACAAGGAAACCTGATTGGCAGGGAAGCCTGGCGTGCTGCAGTCCATGGGGTCGCAAAGAGTCGGACACGACTGAGTGACTGAACTGAACTGATAGAAGGGATGAGCATCTGTGGACCACAGTGTCTGTGGGGATGGGAGTCCTGGAACCAACCCCAGTGGATACTGGAGGGATAACTGTATTTATAGTGATGGAATTTTAAAAAAAGCTTTTTATTTTATATGAGAGTCCCTTGGACTGCAAGGAGATCCAACCAGTCCATCCTAAGGGAAATCGGTCCTAGGTGTTCATTGGAAGGACTGATGTTAAAGCTGAAACTCCAGTATTTTGGCCACCTGATGCGAAGAGCTGACTCATTTGAAAAGACCCTGATGTTGGGAAAGATTGAGGGCAGGAGGAGAAGGGCACGACAGAGGATGAGATGGCTAGATGGCATCACCGACTCCATGGACATGAGTTTGGGTAAACTCCAGGAGTTGGTGATGGACAGGGAGGCCTGGTGTGCTGCGGTCCATGGGGTCGCAAAGAGTCAGACACGACTGAGCAACTGAACAGAACTGAGAGTATAACCAACTAGCAAAGTTGTGATAGTTTCAGGTGAACAGCGAAGGGACTCAGTCACATATATACATGTATCCATTCTCCTCCAAACTCCCCTCCCCGCCCCCCCCCGGCTGCCACATAACATTGAGCAGAGTCCCCTGTGCTATACAGTAGACCCTTGTTTGTTATCCATTATAAATACAGCAGTGTGTACATGTCCATCCCAAACTCCCTGACTACCCTTCTCCTGGGCTGAGATTTTTTTAAAATTTCATTCCACTCTTCCCATTGGTTCATTTCCTTTTAGCAAGCCAAGTATTGGCTTTGCATTTCTGAGGGAGAAAATGGGGGTTCTTAGTCCCCTTCTTTCCCTGCATAATCAAGCAGGAGACTTTGACGCTACAGATTCCTGACCATACATAATGAGATAACAAACTCTACCATGCCCCAGAATTAAACTGGAGAGAATTACTTTCTGGGAGAAAAAACTGAGGCTGAAGGAGGTCCATCTGACTTATCAAGGACACAGAGATTGGCATTAAACCCAACTATCGGTTGGATTAACTAATCTGTAATTCCTTGCTACCTTGCTAAACGACTCACTTCAAAAGCCAGAGGAAGAAAGATTTACCTTGAATGTACTTTGATATAGATGTTTCCTTGGCAACCGATTCTAAGTCAAAAGCAAAACAGTGATTGAAAATATGCACTTTTGTTAAAAAATTGTGGGCTCTGAAACAGCAGTCTCAGAAGCTCTTTCCCATCCTTTGTTAATTGAAAAGAGAAGTTCTTTATTTCACATGCTGTTATGTAGCCATTATTTTAGAAAAATCTGTCTTCTAGGCATTAAAGTAGGAGGCCATTTTCCTCCCCCCTCTTAATCTCCCTCTGCTTTGGCCTTTTTTACTTCCTTGCACTCACTCAGAGTCACGTGTGTAATTAGCAATTGCCACCGCCCCCACCCCCACCCCCTCGCTCCATTGACATCTTGTCATCAGTACCTGTCTCTAGTTGAAATGGTCAGTTATAATTTTGTTGCAACTACTCGATGGACATGAGTTTGAGTAAACTCCGGGAGTTGGTGATGGACAGGGAGGCCTGGCGTGCTGCGATTCATGGGGTCACAAGGAGTCGGACACGACTGAGCGACTGAACTGAACTGAACTGAAAGGTAGATTACTATGAGCATAAGGTATGTGTATTATCAATAGAATACCTATTTTTTCTCTATATACTTTAAATTCTTGGGTTAGGATAAATCACTCCAGTATTACATACCTTGTATAGATTAGCTTTTAAAAGCAGAGGCTTTGGGACTTCTCTGGCGGTCCAGTGGTTAAGACTCTACACTGCCAATGCAGGGGGCATAGGTTTGATTCCTAAGATCCCACAGGCCACACAACCAGAAGATGAATTAAAAAAAAAATCATCTCTAATAAATTTCAAAAGCAAAATTTTAAAAATTACTAAAAAAAGAAAGAAACTTTTACTGAAATACTTTGTTTTAGGCCATCTCCTTCCTTAGAAGGATCCTGACTCTGTTGGGATATTGTTCCCTAGCTTTGCCAGCCACACTGCAGTCTGGGCCAGCAGCATTAATATCTCCTGGGAGCTGGGGAGAAATGCAGAATTTTAAGCCCCACCCCAGATCTACTGAATCTGAATCTGTATTTTAAGATCCTTGGGTGTGGGGTACTCTTTCTGCCCCCTTCTGATGCTTATGTCAGAAGCTTTCTCTATCTCCTTTATACTTTAATAAAACTTTATTACACAAAAGCTCTGAGTGAGCAAGCCTCGTCTAATAAAACTTTATTACACAAAAGCTCTGAGTGAGCAAGCCTCGTCTCTGGCCCCGGATTGAATTCTTCTCCTCTGGGGGCCAAAAATCCCGGTGTCTTCGCGTGATTCAACAACAACCTTTCATCTTGGGGGCTCATCCGGGATCCTTCAGGACAAGGTAAGGATGCTTGGAGCTTTAGTTCTTTGTTCTCTTAGCGAACACGTTTTCTGCTGTGCTTTACTAACTCTACCGTGTGCTTGTGTGAATGAATGGCATGCCCTGCATGAAGCAAGTAAGGAGCCCTGCTCTGCGGTTCCACGGTGATCTCATACGGCTAATGGCAGAAACCTGTCGGGGGTTATACCGATCTGCCAATGCCAAGAGGCACCCAATGTCTCCTTCGGGAACCAACCAGAAATGAGCAAAGCGTGTGGACCGAACTCTCCTTTCTCGGTCAAACTTTTCGGTTTCTTTGACCATTTCATAACTCCTTGGGAATTAGAAGTACTAACCCAATCTATTGGATCATAGACTTTCAAGGGACTTGTGATCTATACTGTTATTGTGTACTGTGGCTTAGGTCCCAAACTTGGATTGGTATTCAAGAAAGCGTCTAGCCTCGCTAGGAATCGAAAGTTCGGAAGCTAGATGGAGCTCTAGCTCCCAGAACATCTCTGAGGTTAAAGGTTACTCAGATTGGAACTGCAATGGGTTTTTTTTCTTTGGTAACACCGGCTCTTAATGGATCAGAGGAGGCTGTTATACTGGTGTGGTGATGCTTGGAAAGAACATCTCAGTTTTATGTTCGTGTCGGTCTTATTGTGGTCAGGAAATACTCAGGGATGTGCACATGCACTCAGGTGATGATGAATGTTTCCCCCAGCAGTCTTAGCTTGGGAGGCATTCCAGAAGGTTACTCTGATTCACCCCGGGTGACATCAGAGGCAAGCAAGGTTAAAGGTGAAGAGCTGGACGTCAAGTAGGGATGCTATCAAGTCTACCCCTGGTACATCCCCACCCCATCTCGGTGGTAGAACCGGGAGGGACGAGTACGGCACTTGCGTCAGTAAGGGACTTAGTCTCCCTGGTAAGTCCGACCAGGAAGGAAAAGCTTTTGGTGTGACGTCTGTCTACACCCCCGTCTAGAACAGGGAGGGATGCCTCCAGTAGAAAAATGGCGCTGGTCGCTTTTTTTCTCTCTTACAGATGGGAGCTAACAATTCCAGCCTCACTCCTTTGAACTGTATCCTGAAAAAACTGGGATAGATTTGATCCCCAGGGCTTAAATAAGACACACCTGGTCTTCCTATGTGATACTGCATGGCCACGGTATCCATTGGAGGACGGCGAACGGTGGCCAGTTGGAGGGTCTCTTAAGTATAGTACTGTTCTACAATTAGACCGGTTCTGTAAGGAACAAGGGAAATGGGTAGAAGTAGCATATGTGTTACCCTTTTTCTCTCTGCGAAATATGCCAGACTTATGTCCTAAGGGTATAGATTTGGGCGTGAAACCTTCAGCTCCCTCCTGTCCTCTTACTTTGCCCCCATACCTGGGACTCCAAACTGGGATTCATACTGCCCACATGGAGGTCCAAACAACTCCTGTCTCAGTACGACCTCAGACTACTCTGATTTCAGTAGAAACTCAGACCATCGAAGTAAGAGATGAGATGGAGGACAGGAGACAAAGAGAAGAGGAAAAATAGGTTTCTCCAATCTATCCCTGGGATCATATGCACAGAGCAGCCAGAGAGACTGAGGAACAGCCACACAAGCTGTTGCCTCTTTATGAAACACCCACGGGGAGAAATAATCAGTCTATGAGAGTTAATAAGCCTTTCTCTTATCAAGAAATACAAAGAATCAAGGAGGATCTGGGAGACTATTTAGAGGACCCAGAAAAATATATTAGAGCCTTTAAAGGTGTTACACTGTTTTATGACCTCATTTGGAAGGATGTGATGTATATCTTGGGACAAATGCTGACTCCCGAGTCAAAGACTCGAGTTTTGGGAAAAGCGGTTGCTTATGGAGATGAATGGCTTGGTAATGAATCAGTAAGGAAGAGGGAGAACGAGATAGCGGCCCTCCCCACTGGGAATCAGGCGGTCCCAACTATAGAACCAGACTGGAACTACAACACAGCTAAAGGAAGATGGGATCAGAGTCATTTTGTTAGATGTATTCTTGAAGGACTTAGGCAGGTGCGTTCTAAGCCTTTAAACTATGGCAAATTGGCAGACATAGAACAGGAGGAGAAGGAAGCTCCTGGTAAATTCCTATATAGACTGAGAGAAGGCCTTCGCAAATTCACTGAGATTGATTCCGAAAGTGAAGAGGGAAAAGTGATCTTAAAGGATAGATTTCTCACTCAGTCGGCTCCAGATATCTGCCGTAAGCTATTAAAACGGGCATATGGACCAAATCAGTCTTTAGATACTCTGTTACAACTGGCTAAGACAGTCTATTATGGTAGGGAATATGAGGAAAAGAAAGAAAGGCAAAAAAAGACAAAGGAAAAGGCGGAAGGCTTTGCCATGGCTATGAAAAACGTTCTTAAACAGCCTGAGAAAAATGCCCAGAGGGACCCAGGTGAAAAGGGATGGGCTTGCTATTACTGTGGAAAGGAGGGGCACCTCAAGCGGGATTGCCCTCAGGTATCTAAGCCGCCCCCGGCTCCATGTCCAGTCTGCAAAGGACCACACTGGAAGAGAGACTGTCCCCGGAGGCGTAGGTCTCCGGGATCGGACTCTCAAGACAATCAGAACTGAAGGTGCCCAGGGATCCCCACACAAGCTCCCATCCTAATTACACCTGAGGAACCCCGGGTATTAATAATTGTGGGGGGCCAATCCGTTGATTTCCTTTTAGATACTGGGGCAACTTATTCTGTGCTTACGGAAGCCCCTGGTCCACTTTCTTCCCGATCTGCTTTCGTAATGGGACTGTCTGGACGAGCCAAAAGGTATTATTTCAGTTATTCTTTATCTTGCAACTGGGATTCTGTGCTGTTTTCACACGAGTTTCTGATCGTGCCAGAATCTCCCTCACCACTCTTGGGAAGGGATATACCGAGCAAGGTCCATGCCTCTGTTTTCATGAATATGGAGCCCTTCCTTTCTCTCCCTTTGGTTGAACAAAATGTAAATCCTAGAGTATGGGCTGATGGAAAATCTGTGGGTCAAGCACAAAATGCTATTCCTGTAGTTGTTAAGCTCAAAGACCCGCACGTATTTCCACATAAGAAGCAGTATCCACTGAAACCTGAAGTTAAGGAAGGGTTAAAACCCATCATCGAAAATTTAAAGAAGCAGGGACTATTAATTCCTTGTAACAGTCCTTGCAACACTCCTATTTTGGGTATAAAGAAATCAAATGGTAAATGGAGACTAGTTCAAGATTTATGAATAATAAATGCGGCTGTAGTTCCTTTACACCCCATGGTGCCTAATCCTTATACTCTATTGTCTGAAATTCCTGAACGGGCCAAATATTTTTCAGTAATTGATTTAAAGGATGCCTTCTATTCAGTGCCTTTGGTGGAAAGAAAGTCAATTTCTATTTGCCTTTGAAGACCCTACGCAGCCAGCTTCTCAGTTAACCTGGACAGTTTTGCCCCAGGGATTTCCTGACAGTCCTCATTTATTTGGACAAAGTTTGTCACGGGATCTACAAAACTTTAATAGCTCTGAAGCGGTGGTGTTACAATATGTAGATGATATTTTGTTCTGTGCTGAGACAGGAAGCTTGTTCACGAGCCTCAGAAGATTTCTTAAACTTTCTGGCAGGCTGTGGTTATAAGGCATCAAGAGAAAAGCCTCAGCTTTGTCAACAATCGGTTAGATATCTGGGCCTAATCATATCAGAAGGGACTAGGGCCATAGGCCCTGAGAGAATTAAACCTATACTAAATCATCCCCTACCTATGACTTTAAGACAATTGAGAGGATTTTTGGGAATCACAGGTTACTGTCGCATTTGGATTCCGGGTTACGGGGAACTTGCCCGGCCTTTATATAATCTTATAGCTGAAACTCAGCAGGCCCAAACCGACAAACCGGTTTGGTCTCCAGAAACTCAGAAGGCTTTTAAGGTTCTTCAGACTGCTCTCCTGCAAGCTCCAGCTCTGAGCTTCCCCACAGGGTCAGAATTTAATTTGTTTGTCACTGAAAGAAAAGGTGTGGCATTGGGAGTTTTGACACAACCCCGAGGGCCTCACCAGCAACCTATTGCTTATCTAAGCAGAGAATTAGATGTAGTTTCACGTGGGTGGCCCCACTGCCTAAGAGTAATTGGGGCAGCTGCTTTATTAGCACCTGAAGCTTTAAAAATAATTAATGGACGAAACCTTACTGTACTGACTTCTCATGGTGTGAGTGGAATCTTAAATTCTAAGGTTAATATTTGGATGACAGACAGTAGACTTCTTAAGTATCAGTCATTGTTGTTAGAAGGACCAGAAACTAAGCTTAAAGTTTGTGGAAATTTAAATCCTGCCACTTTTCTTCCTGAGAAGGAAAATGAAACACCTGATCACGATTGTTCTCAATTCCTAACTTTAAACTATGCAGCTCGGGAGGATCTAAAGGATACCCCATTAGACAATCCTGACACGGAAGTATTTACAGATGGCAGTTCTTTTGTTCACGATGGAAAGCGTAAAGCAGGTTATGCTGTGGTGACTGCTGAACAGGTTTTGGAAGCAAAAATCTCTCCCCCAGGGAACCAGTGCTCAGTTAGTGGAGCTTGTGGCTCTGACCCGAGCTCTAGAGTTAAGCAAAGGGCAGCACATGGGCCTGATAATATATGTGAGTCTACTTCTGCTGACTCCAAACATCCTGAGTCTGCCGTTTGATCCTCAAGACAATGCCTTCCTGTCCTGGGCTCACTCCTACGCTGCATTCCAAAATCGGTCTAATTGCTGGGTCTGTGGAGCACTCCCCTCTTCATCAGTGGAAGGCTTCTGGTGGTGGACATCCCTACTTCAAGGAAAAGACTTTCTCCAAGTCTGTGAATACCTTCGACAACAATCGCATGCAATGCCTCTTCTTCATCTGATGACATTTACCAACCCTAAAATGGACTGGTGCAACACTTTGCACTTTAACTATGGACATAATGTGACTTTTAATTTTGATTCTGATTGTTTTGTTTTTGCTGTTTGCTCCCTGCATCTGTGATTGTATAACTGGATTTGTTTCTAGCCGCATGAAAGCTTTTAAGTTATAAATGGTTGCTCAAACTCCTGCTACTGCTGTAGCTTCCTCCAACTACTATTTGGGGCCCCTGGACCAGATATCCTCAATATGAGGATTAGGAGAATATATTGCCTCACCAATTTAGGGACAACGCCCCTTTTTCAGCTCAGAAGCAGTTATGGAACGAGAACGACACCCCTTTTCCCTAGGCAACATAATTCTCCTAAAAGAAAAGGGGGGAATGAGAGAATCATTTCCTAGGCAGGTTGATAAGGAGTCTAGGGGTCCCCAAGGAGAGAGGGGTCTGGAATTCTCAAGGAGGAAGAAAGGACAAACTTTTTTTCTTTCTCTACATTCCTTAGGATTATATAACAATAATGTATCCTGCCTAAGGACAGTCTCTGGATCAAACCTTCTGACTGTTATCTTAAAATGTAAATTATGGGAGTAGGTCTGATGAGGTCTTTACAACCTCCAGACATTCTTTGGATTATATAACTTGTTAACACTAGCAAGCGGGTACTCTTTCTGCCCCCTTCTGATGCCTATGTCAGAAGCTTTCTCTATCTCCTTTATACTTTAATAAAACGTTATTACACACACACACACACACACACACACACACACACACACAAAAGATCCTTGGGTACTTTATATGCACATTGAAGTTTGAAATGGACTGTTCTTCACTGCTTGGTTTATTTTCTTTAGGACTTACATGAACAATTTGTTTCAGATATACCTTAGTGGTTATATTCCTAGGCTTGAGGAAGGCAAGGAGTTCTCTTGATTGGAGGTTGCCAGCCTTTACTGGTGAGCTGATTTTGGAAAATTCGCTTAGCTTCCCTAAGCCCCAGTTTTCTTCTCTGTAAAATGGAGACTATAATAGTACTCATCTATGGGGTTATTGTGACCACTAAACAAGAAAATACGTATAAATTAATCAAGCCCCATATTATAGATGTACATGATAACTGATAAACACTAGTCGTCATCATTGTTACTCCTAGTTTATTTTGTCTTATGGGACCATATAACAGGATTTTTGTTGTTGTTATTATTGGGGGTAGGAAGTATAGAGCCAAATTTAAGCCCTTTCCAGCAGGTATTTGAATTTATGATTGACCTTACCCAAGTTTCATGTTACTTTTTATATTTATTTTTCTTCACTACAATTTCCTCAGATTTTTACATTTTATTATGTTCACAATATCTTTGTAAGCCACTTCAAAATAATTTTATACTGAGATATGACATAAAAATTGTCATCATAATTACAAACGTATTAGTCTACAATATCCACTCCAAATTATTTTGACAGCCTTGTCTTACTTTTTTTCTCTACCATCTTCTTGCTATAGTTATATTGGTTGACCCAGTAACCTTGTAAGGCAGCGATACTTAAAACAATTTTCAAAGAATGTTTCCCTCTCTTTGCCTTTTTATTCACCACTGTATCTTCAGCATGGTACCTTACACATGATAGGTGTATAAGACATATTGAGTGGTTAATCATGTACAGACTTACATCTTACATCACTTAAGATTTACATCTCTTCACGTTTGCTATTAAATGGAATGGGCTTTCTTCATCTTTTAATCCATCCAGTACATTGGACTCAGATCAAGTGCCACCCTTGCTGGGAAGACTTCCTTGACCCTTCAGGCTGGACAGAGGGGGTTCCTTCTTCCCAAAACTATGGAATTGTGTAACTGTGTTACCCAACTGCCATTTGCCATTCCTTCTTATATTGGTTACTTGTTTGACAGCACAAGCTTTGGAATCAAGAAGTCATGGGTTTAATCCTATCTGGGCCACATACCAACTGTGTGATTTTAGAAACATTGCTCAGCTTCTATAGGACTGTCATCTGATCTGTAAAATGGGAAAATGGCAGCGTTATATCACTACCATAGCTAATGTATTGATTATAGATAATGATCATTGATTATAGATACTGTGTGTGATTAGCATATTACTAGAGATACTGACATAATCTGTCTTTTTTGCCAAGTTAGATTCAGTAATCTTCTCTTGTGGAATCAGCAAGAAAATATTATGGGGCTATGAGTGAAGTCATGTTCCTGTAACTCTTGAGGATTCTTTTTGACTCAGGCTTCCAGGGCTGACAGAAGCTGCTGGAGTTATGTCTATTGATGATTTGTGGTGAATGTAATTGTGAGTCAGTGTTGTCTAGGTTTCATGACTCATCAGTGGTGGTGCAGGAGGAAGGTAGAAAATATTTACTGTTACCCAGGGATTGCTACAAAACACAGTTTCAAACTCTCTTTGGATTTCTTTTTGTTGTTTCTCTTTATTTCTCCTTTTTCATTGTGTAGCATTTCTCTTTTTTGCATTTTTTTCCCTAAGAATACATTATAGATATCAGAGTTAATTTAGTCCAAGGGAGTGCTGTGTTTTTTGCTTTTTTCCCTTTGGAATTTCCCTTTAAAATAACCTCTAGCCTCTTTTAGTTTTATGCAGAGGCATATTTTCAAGGTTCTGAAATGCAAAATGCATGAGAATCAAACAAACAAATCTTTCAGTCTCAGAATTTTGAGAAAGAGATTCATTAAAACAATTCTCTTATTAGAGACTATACAAAGTTACATGAGATGCTTTTTTTATCCACAAAATCCTTGGAGATATGGATATATTTTACTCTAAAGCTGATATGTATATTTTCAGAAGTTTTTCTTATGAATACGTATTGAATAAAAGTTCTTTGAGCAGCAAAGAGCCTGGTGCGTCAGAATAGTATGCTCATTATACATTTATAGTGGGCCTCTAACTATGCTAGTTCTTTCTCCATATGACAGTTGAGGGTACATTCAGAGCAAATCTGATCATCTTGCTTTCTGATTAAAGTCCCACTGGCTCCCTACTGCCTACAATATTAAATCCAGGATGAAAGCCTTTGCTTATTCTGGCTCCAAATAACCTCCCCTGCCTCAGCTTCAGCCCCTGCAGCTTGCATCCACCCCCGGAGCTCCAGCCACAAAGACTTTCTTACCCTCATGACTACAGGTGGCGCTCTTTCCCAGCTGGGCTCTGCACAGGCTGTATCTTCCTGCTTGTTGTAAAGAATCAGTCCAAATGCCCTTTCCACTAGGAAGCTTCATTGGAGTTCCCCAAAAATTATTCTTTACTCTTGGGTCCCATAACAATTCATAGACAACATTTACATAGCACTTACTACGCTGGGTAATCGTGTTTCCATTTACAAATCTCTAATTAGCTTCTGGGCTATTTGAAGGAGAGTAGGTTACCTACTTTATTTGTATCACCCACAACATCCATTCCAATGTCTATTACATAGAAAATACCCAATGCAAGTTAGTTATTCATGGACATATTCATGTACACTTACATATTTTAGGGAACACAATGCATGTTGCTTCTGTCAGTTCAATTTAGTTTTGTTGATCTTATACATATGAAATGATATTAATGCAAATATTAATACAAGCCCTTATTTTTTTTAAATAAACCCAAGTTCACACTGATTTGTACAATTATGAATATTGGAAAACATTCCAATTTTTTTTCCTTGTGTGGATCTATTATTTGAAGGCATATATCAGCTCCCAGATGCCACAAGTTGCCCGAGTTCCTCTGCTGTGATCAGCATGTCAGCACAGCTGCAGTTCAGATTCCCTGTTGGTCACTTAGCTGATCTTTTTGGTTGGTAAGAGACCAAGACTACTCACAGAACTCTGTAACCATGGTGATAAGATGCCCTATTTTAACTTTTCAACAAAAAAGATGAGATGCTCTAGCACTTCTGGGCCTGTGGTTCCCAACGGTGTTTTGGGGAGCCATTCAAGCATTTAACCTATAGAATCAGGCCTTGAACTGATAATTACCTTTCTGTTTATATTAGATACCTTTTAAATTAGGGATGGTGACTGATAGCACATACAGACCATGACCAGGCAAATGTGAGGTCTAGGGCAAACCTGGGAGGCTTGTCATTTATATTATACATCAGCTGGAAAAAAGCTCCTTTAAGCTAAGGGTTTTGTTTTTTAAATAAAATTAGAGTACTCACCAAAATAAAGACTGTATGCTTTTTCACGAGTGATGAAATTACCCTATTATGGAAGATGGATGTGATTCTTTTTGTGTGTGTGTGTGTGTAATAAAGTTTTATTAAAGTATAAAGGAGATAGAGAAAGCTTCTGACATAGGCATCAGAAGGGGGTAGAAAGAGTACTCTGGATGTGATTCTTATAGAAAATCAAAGTATTTAATTAGACTGTGTTTTCCAACAAGATTAGTCTTAGACCTTGTTAGAAGGGTAGTTGTGTACACCTGAGATTTAGGGGGCTCAGGGAAGGTATAGTGTTCAATCTCCTCCTTTTCTTTTAATCTAAAAGTCTAACTTGCCAGAATTTTTTCCTTTAAATGCTTACAAGCATTATACAAGCATTAGTATAAGCGTTTCTAGGGAAGGCATCACACTAAGAGAGAGGCTGAAATTTAGTGGCCTGTGAAATAAAACTGGTTGTAGGCACATTTGTTTGGTCTAAAGAGTGTCATATATATATATATATATATATATATATATATATATATAGTTTTTGAACCAACATTTGATCATAAATAAGAGACTTCACAGAAAAAAAAAAAGTCCATTACCATTAAACAACAGAAGATGTGGCAAAACTAAATTCTTACAAGGTTGGGCTCAGATCACTATTGTCCTATTTAAGGCAGCCAGATTTGTCTCTAATTTGTCAGTCTCTACTCCTCCCAACTTATAGTCAGATACAATTCGTTAGGCCGTCCTCACTCATTTACTTACATTCCTGGCTCCCGTTGGTAAATAGAAAATAGAGCAGCCTCAATAACTGTGACAATTTGGGGGTTGAGAGTAAAGCATTTGCTTCATGTTTGGCCTAGGATTGCCTTCATCTCCAAGAGATCTGGGGGCTTCCCAGGTGGGGCAGTAGTAAAGAATCCACCCACCAATGCAGGAGACACAGGAGTCTCAGGTTCAATCCCTGGGTCAAGAAGATGCCCTGGAAGAGGAAATGGCAGCCTCCTCCAGTATTCTTGCCTGAGAAATCCCATGGACAGAGGATCCTGGCAGGCTACACAGCCCATGGGGTCGCAAAAGAGTCGGACACGACAGTGACTGAGCGCACACGCACACCAAGAGTCTAGAATATTAAGACTTTCCCTTGCCTCTTGTGTTGTTCCTTTCTGCTGTGGACAGAATGTTGTGTCCCTCCTAACATATATGTTGAAACTCTAACTGCCACTGTGATAGTGTTTGGAGACGGGGATCTAAGGGACGTAATTAGGTATAGATGAATGTGGGGCCCTCTTATGGAATTTGTGTGCTTAAGGAAAGAGACCAGAGAGCTTGTTCCCTCTCTTTTTCTACAAGAAGACACAGCAAGAATGTGGCTGTGTCTATAAGCCATGAAGAAGGTCCCCACCAAGAGCTCTATCCTGATCTCAGGCTTCCAGCCTCTAGAACTGTGAGAAATATATGCTCACTGTTTAAGCCATTCAGTCTATGGTACTCTGTTATCACAGCCATAAATAGTTAACACACTGTCCCATTCTCCCCTTGGGGTATTCTCAGAAAACAAACAAACTAAAGAAAACAAACAAAATGTGTGTTTTTAATATATTTCCCTTCAAGCATTCATTCAAAAATTCCTATTATTTAAATTTCTAGCACAAATACATACATACATAACACATACGTACATAAATGTGCCAGAGAAATTCGGCTTTTACTTGAAGCTGGGTTGATTTGACTGAGTTTTCTGAAGTTGTTTAGTGTCACCACATTTGGGAACATATTTCACTTGTACCTGATAAATGCAGCAAATTGGAGTTAAAGCATGGACCTTATTCTGTAAATTTAATTTGTGTGAGGAAAAAAAAAAAAAAGTTGACTAATCTATTCCCAAACCCCATCCTCTGCAAAAGAGGTACTGTTTAGGTAAGACGTTTACTTGATCCTATTGTGTAAAGAGGAGTCTGAGAAGAGCAGATGCCTTGGGCATAGTCCAGAGATGCTTCAAGACTGGGAAGGGAAGCATATGCAGAATGCTTTCATTCTTCCTTGGAAGACTTTGCTGCTGCTGCTGCTAAGTCGCTTCAGTTGTGTCCAACTCTGAAGACTTGAGAGTCTTAGAAATTGATCAAAGCCTCTAATTTCCTCTGTCCAGATTTCTTACATGTTCAGTGATTTCTGAAATACAATGTTTATTTTATAATTTGCATTAAGCTCAAAATGCAGGTATGTGTGCAGGGGTTTATATGCAAACATTTTTGGAAGCAGAAACACTTTGAATTATATTCATACTGTTATATTTACATTAAGCTCTATATGGTGGCTGTGGACGTGCACCACTCCAATGTCCCTTTAAGAGATCTGCAACTGGGAACATAGTGAACTGATAGCCCAGCTGTTACACCTTTGGATCCACTGTGGCAAGATGTGAGGCCACACTTCCCCCGGGCTGCTGTCCACAAATCACGGATCACAGAGTCAGCTCAGATTCAGTGTGGGGACACCCCATTGGCTAGCTGAGACTTTGCTTCTGTCTGAGGCTCTTCCCGCCCAATACCTCTTTCTCTATGCAAATATCAGACATATAGCAGGGTCTGAGGGCTCTCTGCCTTCTCTTGCTTTTTTCTCGTTGCAGACATTTCCTCTAATAAATCCCTTGCACCCTTTCTTGTTTCATTTGGCATCTGCTTCTCAGAGGATCCAAGCTGACACGTTGCAAGTGATTAATTCTCATTGGCAGAGTCAAGAGGAATTAAAGAACAGTATCACACAAGAACCAGAGGAGGACTGTGTAGGTGCCTTATAAAGAGCACAAAATGATCAAAAAGGACAAACTTTCCTATCAGTCAGCAAGGGTTTTATGGCTGTAGATACTGTAAGGATGCAAATAAATTTGAGAACAAGATGTTGGTTACTGCTGTTTGTAAGGGATGCATGCGTACACGCTCAGTCGCTCAGTCCTTTCAGACTCTGTGACCTACGGACTGTAGCCCACCAGACTCTGACCATGGGATTCTCCAGGCAAGAATACTGAAGTGGGTTGTCATTTCCTGCTCCAGGAAGGGGTAGCAGAGATCAAATCTAGTATAAGCCAGGCATTAACTTATTAAATTATGCAAGTAGATAATATAAAAAGAAGTAGAAAAGACCCCTATGCTGGGAAAGATTGAAGGCAAGAGGTGAAGGGGAGGACAGAGGATGAAATGGTTGGATGGCATCACCGACTCAATGCGCATGAGTGAGCAAAGCTCTGTGAGATGGTGAAGGACAGGGAATCCTGGTGTGCTGCAACTTGGCCTCAGTGGGCCTGGGTCCATGGGGTTGCAAGGAGTCCTACACAACTGAGCAACTGAACAACAACAAGATAATAAAATAAACAGAAAAAGTTTCAATGGTGAATTGCCAATTGTTATGGTCAATAAATACTCTGAGTTCAGAGAGAGGAAGGAGAGACCACCTGGGACTTTAGAACTTTGGGAGGAATATTATAGGATAAACCTCTCTAAAAGCTGGCTGTTGCAACTGGATAAGCCTTGGTTACTCTCACCACTGAGGAAGTGATAATGGAGGAGACTGAAAGAGGGTTATGTGAGTATTAGGGAAGGTAGTCACCCAGCAATATTTTAGAGCTGTATTTCCTTGCAAAGTCAGTGTTATCTATAAGAAACAAAAATATTTTCATTTTGATGCTAGTATAAAAAATAGTATTTGAGATCCCCTAAATCATCTTCTAATTGAGGTCTAACTCAATTTCTTTGCCTCCTTTTGTTTATGTTCATAATTATGTTGGTTCCAAAAAGTTTCACTTGTATCATCACAAGGTGGTGAGAAAAAACAGAAGTAGACTTAATATATAAATGAAGTCAAGGGAAGGCTAAGTTGGCATTCTTGCAGAAATAACTGTTTTGCAGGACTTACCTGGTGATCCAATGCAGGGGGCACGGGTTTGATCCCTGGTCAGGTATACTAAGATCCTGCATACCGCAAAGTGGTGCTTCTACAAATAATAATACTAGGTCTGCAGAACTGTAGTTTGAGTACTGAATAGTGGTGACAAAACTAAATCCTCAGCTAGTACAGAATTATAAATATCACAAATTCAAAGCCATCACGTACTGATAGGTATGATATGGCAGATTCAACAAAACACTTTTAATTGTCACATTAAGTGAATGTGATAAATTTGGACATATATCTTTTTAGTGTTTAAAATAGAATTTATAAGTTTAATTTGGTTTTAGTATCACATAAAATCTATAAGTGTAAGGAGTCTATACTCAGTCTTGTGTACAATTCACTCGTGAGTATTCTCTGCCTTCCTCCTGTCTCATCCCCAAAAGGGAGAAGTGTGTGCTCACTTACCTCTACTCTCTCACCCACACTCCAGAGGAGGGGCTGCTTCTGAGCAGATCATTGGTAAAGAACCCATGGCAGGTGGAAGCCTCACTGACTTGGGTGCGATGAGTGGAGTCCAAGTTTGAAATCCGCACCTGCTGTAGAACTTGAGCTCGTGCTCTCGTGTGGTGTACAGATTCCACTCCATTAAATAGACTTAATATGTAAATGAAATGTTTTCGTCAAGTGAAGGCCAAGTTGGCATTCTTGAGGCACATTCAACAGGACCCCTGAGTTAAAAAGAGAGGGGTCGGTTTCTTAGTGAGAGAAGCAAAGTATGTATAACAAAGAGCTGAGAAACTGAAAAAGGTCGTAAGTTGAGAGTTTAAAGAGAGTTTGGAGGAATTTGGGTAAGAAAGAAAGTGTAGGTTGAGGAGGCTAGGAAACGTGGGAGCAAAGCCAATCTGAGAAACATTTCTGGGAGTTACAAATAAGATGCTCACAGTGTCTTTCCTGGAGTCACAGGTAAAGACTGGAGCTCCTTTTTCAGAACTGTGGGGAGGAAGACCTATCTAAGCTTAAGGACAGGAGGGAATCCTTTTTCAATATTCCCTTAGTTGCAGACCGCTGATATGCTGGTTCCTCTAATTATATGAACCAATAAGTTCAGCAGGAAACTTCTCAAGGACAGATGTTACATTTCAAGGGAGATATTGAGAAAGGAAATAGTCTCTCAAGAAAAAAGACACCCAGCCCCATCCAAGTCTGAGCTGCTCCTCTTTTCTGAAGTAGGGGAATTAGCTCTTGATTCCATTCCTTCTTGCCTGGAGGCTTACCAGAGTTGTAGAGCGGGCACTGCAGTCTTGAGTAGCTCCCGGTTCATACATTCTTTAGGGTCACAGTTCTCCTGGCATTAGCTAAATGGAGTTTCACTTTCTGTAGGAAGAAGCCTATGTCAGAGAGGGTGCCCAGTGGCTGGGTAAAATGCAGTTATCTCAGCACATAATATAATCAGCATCCCGTCAACTGTTCATGGGGCTTCCCAAGTGGCACAGTGATAAAAAGAATCCACCTGTCAATGCAGCAGACTCAAGAGATGCGGGTTTGATCCCCTGGAGTAGGAAATGACAACCCACCCCAGTATTCTTTCCTGGGACATCCCATGGACAGAGAAGCCTGGTGGGCTACAGTCCCTGGGGTCACAGAGTTGGACATGACTGAACATGAGAATGTATTGTACATTGTACAACTGTACATCTCCAAGAGCTCTTGCAGCTGCCCATTCCTCTCCATCGCTCCTCTCTTTGATCTCATGCATTGTTGTAACAGTTTTTGATAGTAAGCCATGCTTCCAGGAGTTGTGTTTTCTTCCACGTGTTTATGTCCGCTCAGAGCTTACTGTATGTCATCCATGTCCCTTCAGGCTGCTCACTAGTTAGATGCTGCAGTGAAGCCCCTCAGACAGTCTCTGCCTCTGTAGGTTATAGCCTAGTGGTAACAGAGTCTTTAAATGAGAAATAATTCAAATGTTCAGCACGATAAGGGCTTCCAGGGTTTTATTCCAGGGGAAGGGAAAGTGGGAGCTCAGAGAAAGGCAGCCCAAGATGCCCAGAGGGTCTTTAACCTGAGGCCAGAAAGATGAGGAGGAATTCACCAAGTAGAGGCCCAGCAGAGGGCAGAGGAACAAGAAGGCTTCTAGCACAGCCAGGGAGAGGCTAAATGGTACCCAGGAGAAAGGAGAGGACTGGCATTTTGGGGTTAAGTGAGTTAGTCGGGAGTCAGTCCCAGTGAGGTCTGGTCTCAGTCTCAAATCTAGAAGGACCCTGTAAACCAGGGGAAGATTTAGTGTTTTATTCTCAGGGCTACTGGAAGGCAATCAAGGTTTGCAGCATGCAGAATTCATTCCAAATGGCAGCTAATTTGTGAGCGCAATCTGATGACATCACTCTCGTTTTAAAAGTTTTAGTGACTTCTTAATGCCATCCGAATGGCATCTAAATTTTTAATAAGGTGTGCAAGGCCCTGCTTGAACTTAATCCTGCTACTTTTCCAGGCTCATCTGAAATTCACTGTCCCCATCTCCCCCTTGCGCTTTCTTGCTCACCCCAGACTCCTTCTCCTCTGCTGTAGCCTAGGGCCTTTGATGCCTTTTTGACCTTAACCCAGTAAATAATTTTCAGTATTTTGCACTGTGATGCAGTATACAGACATGCACACATAGACAGGATATAACAGAGAAAATTTTATGGAAAAAAATGGCAGATATACACTAAGTATTCCCCCTTCTTTTTTCTTTTCTTCCTTAACAATGTGGGGGTAATCTGGGCGATGTGCTAAGTTTGTCCGACTCTTTGCGACCCTGCCGGGCTCCTCTGTCCATGGGATTCTCCAGGCAAAAATAATGGAATGGACTGCCATGCCTGCCTCCAGGGGGTCTTCCCTTGGAGGAGGGTCCTTCCCAAGGATCAAACCCTTGGGTCTTATGTCTCTTGCATTGGTAGGCAGGTTCTCAGGTTCTTTACCATTGGTGCCACCTGGGAAGCCCAGATTAATACTTACTCAATGGATTTTATGACCCCCTAGTTCCCCCATGAGCCAGGTGCTCCCTCTTGCTGTGGGGCTTCACATGTGTACTTTGTCTTCGACACTGTTCCCTGGGGGTATTGACCTTCCCATCTCAACCTAACTAGAAGGGCTCTGGGAATCTTGGCTGATTTAGCAAGTCCAGTCCCCTCTTTTTGTCACAAATATTTAGTGAAAGCCTACTGGATGCCAGGCACAGGTTAAGGCCTGGACCAGAGTGGCTTCATAAGCTCTGAGCTCAGCAGAGCCCCGCATTTGGCTGCAGGCCCTGCTGTTGCTGTTTTGAAATTCTTAACATTTTTTCTTTTTTTATAAACAAGAAGCCCCATATTTTCATTTTGTACTGGGCCTCGTAAATTATGCTGCCATTCCTGCTCTGAGGTACTGAACAAAACCGACCCAAATCCTCACTTTCACAGATTCAGCTTCTAGCGCTTATTGTGTTTTCTTTTTTTAAATTTTATTTTATTTTTAAACTTTACATAATTGTATTAGTTTTGCCAAATATCAAAATGAATCCATCACAGGTATACATGTGCTCCCCATCCTGAACCCTCCTCCCTCCTCCCTCCCCATACCATCCATTATTGTGTTTTGACTTCCACCCTTAGCAGTGGTCATCTGCATGGCATCTGCCTATCTGTCTGTCTGTTGGCCCAACTGGACTGTAAGTTCCTTGAGGGCAATGTCTATCTCCTGCTGTGATATCCAGCACATATTATACTGCCTGGTACCTTGCACACGTGAACGGATTAATGTAGAACAAATTAGTGAATATGCATGATGCTCCAAAGTTTTGCCCCATAATGCGTGATTCTCTTAATCACGGTTATCCTTGATATTCCTTTAAATTTTTTAAAATTATGTTTTTATTTAATCTGGTATATATAAAATATTATAGTTTCTATTTCAATATACAAAATATTGATACATTTTATATTCATTTTTTCATACTAAATCTCTGAAATCCAGAATATGTTTAACACATACAACATATACTTGATATCCCTTTGATGAGACTGCACTTGTATTAAAACTCCTTCATTGGCTATTTGCCCATTCACTTTGAAGTGATAGCTGTTGAAGTTAAAATTGGAAGTATATTAGTGAGTTCTGTTTACATTTATGAGTGTGAAGAATTTACCAAGAAGATTACTGAAAACAAGATTTTGAATTCAAGGATCATTTTCAAAGTGAACAGAAAAAGTGAAAGTAACAGTCATTCAGTCATGTCCCACTCTGCGACCCCATGGACTTATTCAGTCCATGGAATTCTCCAGGCCAGAGTACTGGAGTGGGTAGCCTTTCCCTTCTCCAGGGGATCTTCCCAACTGAGGGATTGAACCCAGGTCTCCCACATTGCAGGTGGATGCTTTACCAGCTGAGCCACAAGGGAAGTCCTTAAAAATATTTTTTGAGATGATCAATGACTTTGATTGGAAATGAGATAAAGGCAGAGGAAGAGTATCAAGCAATGAGAACTCAAGGGAAAGCAAGATGGAAATCTTGCCTTTTGCTTATGAATGTCCTTTAAAATATAACTGAATTACTTTATAATTTATTTGTAATAATATTAGTTCACACTTGAAGATAGAGGTATAGGAAGCACAGTATCTATATGATGTCATGATCATAAATTGGGCAAGTAAAATGTTACTTGAAGAAACAAATTTTAGTCAAAGAACTCCAGTATTTAGGATATTTTTGTTTGTTTGTACACCAAGTTTTAATAATAGTTTACAGGTTATATTCTGTAAACACTGGAAGTTTTATATATCTTTAAAACACTTAAGGGCTGCTGCTAAGGGTTAGTAAACTACATGGGCTAGCCTTATCTCTTACCTTTTACTGCCATCCTGTGGCCATTTCATTTTCTGGATTTGCAAAAGTACATTTTTCAAAACCTTATTTTCCATCTTTATCACAGATTGTTGTTTCAGATTTTATCAGTCCTCAATTAACATAGATAAACTACAGTACACAGAGTTAGTAGCATTTTGCTACATTAAGATGTTCCATCATACAGTAGTATATAAACGTTGTGGAATTTTAATTCTGAGCAAGTGTCCATGAAATATTTTCCAAAAACACTGTTGTCAAACATCTCCTGGTTTCTTTTCATCCCTCCTCCTTAACCTGGCTTTTTGGTGGCTGTTTAGGCAGTAGCAGTTTATTGTTGTCTCAAGGACACACTCCCTGGATTGTCTGTCTCTATTTGAGATGCAGATACATTCTTCTGGAATCCAGGTTTGGATTTCTTTTCTTGGAGGTCCCATCTTCTGATCATCTAGATTTCTACTAAGTCCCAGTGCCCTAAATCAATTTGCCCAAAGTAATATAGCTCAAGTCAGTATCCAGCAGAACCAATATATATGCAATGAATATTCATTGCACCCTGAGTCTCTCATCTCACCTTCCAGGCCTCTGGATCTGACTGCCTTTTTTGCCTCTCTCTGCACAGAGACCTTGTCACGGGAGCTAACACCATTGCCTTTCTCTTTGAGTCATGAGATTTGTGTTCTCCTTCCCCTTTAAAGCATCTTAACTTTCCCTAAAGATTGGGACCCTCTGGCTTGAAACCTCTCACTTTAGCTTTTTTATGTCTAACTTTTAATTATAAATTGTATCACATACAGGAGTATATATTTTGTGCAATTTAATAATGCTAAAGAAATGAATACTCATGTACCCACCACATATCTTAGAAAAAAGAACATACCAGTGCCTCAGAAGTCCCCTGTGTGCCTCTCCTTAATGGTGTCCTCCCACTACACACCCACCCACCACGTACCCTTCCTTAATGCTGTCCTCCTACTATGCACCCACCCACCAAGAGAAAACCAGTACCTTGAATTTTGTGTAAGGTGTCTCTCTGCTCATCTGTATAGTTTTCGCTCTATCAGTTAGGGTCTCGTCAGGAAAGCAGAGCCACTGTGAGCGATGTGGGATGAGGGGTTTCTTATAGGAATTATACCTGAGATCTTTCAGTGAAAATCTGCAGGGGACCATGGGAGAAGTGCAGAAAAAAACACTAGGCTGCCTCCTGAGGCATCGCGGTCTTGGACGAGACAGACCTGCAGGGGAATCTAAGTGTTGAAACATGTCCCCCAGCCATAGAAAGTGTGTTAGTCACTCAGGCGTGTCTGACTCTTTGTGACCCCATGGACTGTAGCCCACCAGGCTCCTCTGTCCATGGAATTCTCTAGGCAACAATACTGGAGTGCGTTGTCATGCCCTTCTCCAGGGGATCGTCCCCACCCAGTGATCGAACCCTGATCTCCTGCACTGCAGGCAGATTCTTTACCATTTTTCTGAGCCACCAGGGAAGCCCTTCCAGCAGTGGGGTGGGGCCACAAAGAGGGAGCTGGAGGGGACTGTGGAAGTGACCGCCTCTGCACCGCTGCCCTCTGGGGGCCATTTGCCCACTGTCTTGGTCCAAAGCCAGCAGTGGGGAAAAGAGGCTGAGGGATGAGGAGAGGAAGTTCAGCTGGCACTCCTTGGCATCTCTGCTCTGCCCACCGCATCTGACTGCCCACACCTTTCTATACACAGTGGATACTACTCAGCAATTAAAAAAAAAAAAAAAAAAAAAAGCATGAAGTCTTGCCATTTGCAGAAACACAGATGGACTTCGAGGGCATTATGCTAAGTGAAATAAGTCAGACAGAGAAAGATGAATACTATTTGATATCACTTATATGTGAAATCTAAAAAATACAACAAAGTAGTGAATAACAAAAAAGAAATAGACTCACAAATATAGAGAACACACTCTATATACAAATATAGAGAACATACCAGAGGGGAGTAGTAGGGGGCTGGGGAGATACAGTATAAGGGAGAGGGAGTGAAAGGCACAAACTATTGGTTATAAGATAGGCTTCAAGGGAATATAGCCAGTATTTTGTAATAATAACAGTGAGTGGAGTGTAACCTTCAAAAATTGTAAAACACACACACACACACACAATGGCTGCAAATAAACTTTACAGGAAGCATTAAAAAAAAGAAAGTGTCTGCAGCTTCTCCTCTGCCTCCAATGTATTGCTCAAGTTCCTCTTTTAACCAAGGCTAACCTCAAACCATAGAAGGAAGGAAACTCTGGGACTTGTAGTTCATAGCTTCAGTCAAGTTGGCGACAGAATAAACTCCTAAGACAATATGCTGTTTGGCTTGGGCTATATTTTTATCACAATAGAAATCGTGCCATATTTTTTTTTTATGATTTGCTTTGTCTTTTGTTATTATTAATGTGGTTAACATCATTTTTTGAGATTCTTTCTGTTGAGTCATTCACTTTTAAGTACTGTATATAGAATTCCAAAATATGAAAGTATAATTTATATATCTGCTTACATATTGTTTAGATATTTGTTTTTTCCCTAGCATTTGCTCATATGAGCAATATTTCTATGAATATTGTATATGGCTCCTCATGACTTTCTGTAATGCGTGGACCTAGGAGGGAAATTGCTGGGCTAGAGAGTGTGCCATGTACAACTTTATTATGTTTGGTCAAGTTGTTTTCCACAACTCTTTCTGAGGCTAAATACTTTCACTCTGAAGACATTTGGCATGTCAGATACTTTAGTATTTGCAAGATCAGAGAGGCACAAAATGCCATCTGGGTTCAATTTTTGCCCTTATTATGAGTGAGTCTGGACATCTTTTTATATATTTATTCATCACAATTGTTTCCTCTTCTCTGAAATGCTTATGCCCTTTTTTCATTTTTTCTTTGTAGTAGTTTTTCATGAATTCCAGGTAATATCCTTTTATTAGTTATTTGCATTACAGAAATTCCCTTCCAGTTTATGGTTCTTTGGCCAGTTTTAGCCACTTCTGCCTTGCTGTTCTGTTCCTGTCATGTAATTACTGATTCCTCTCCCCTTTCCACACTGGCTCACCTTATTGTGCTCTTTATAGTGTCTTTTGATGAACAGAAGGTCCAAATTTTAGTATAGTCAAATGTGGCATTTTCTCCCTGCTTATGGTAACTTTGGGTCTTACACAAAAGACACTTCTTTTCTTCCAGATTGTAAGGATATTCTCTACTGCCTTGTAGAATTGTTTTGGCTTTCACATTGAGGTCTTTAGTCCTTAGTTTTCCACAGATACAGAATACACACTAATTTATAACTGAGTTTCAACATGTGTGTAGGTTTGTTTCTGGCTTCTCGTCCGTTCTATTTGTCTTGACATCTGCAAGAGCAGGTGTTCCTAGCTTGCTTTTCTTTAGCTTAGGACTTCCCTGTTGGTTCAGATGGTAAAGAATCTGCCTGCAATGCAGGAGACCTGGGTTCAATCTCTGGGTTGGGAAGATTCCCTGCAGAAGGAAATGGCTACCCACTCCAGTATTCTTGTCTGGAGAATTCCATGGACAGAGGAGCCTGGTGGGCTACAGTCTATGGGGTTGCAAAGAGTTGGACACAACTGAGCAACACACACACACACACACACACTCATAAACTTACGGCTGCAATTGAAGACTCTCACTTTCCTTGGTGGTTAGCTTTAGCCATGTGTGGTAGAGTTCTTGCAGACTGGTTGCAATGATTCTCTTTTCTGCTTCCGTACTCTTTGCAATGTGACTTTGTTGCTTCTCTTTTCAATATGTAGAGTCTATTTCTCCACCCTTTGAGTATGAGCTGGCCTTATGACTTGCTTTGGTTAATAGAATGCAGTGGGTATGATATTTTGTCAGTTCATCACTCAGTCTTGGAATTTTGCTGCTGTTTGTGAACAAGCCTGGGCTAGCATGCTGAATGGTGAATGACACATGACTAGTCACATCATCCCTTCACATGGCAGTCAGCCAATTCCTGGTAGCAAAATTGCCTAGCTGACCTGAAACTGACCAAAAATGCATGAGAGATTCCAACAGAGACCAGAAGAGCTGCCCAACGAGTCTAGCCCAAATTATCAACCAATGGGGATTGGATGGTTACTCAGAAATAACTAATGGGGACTTCCCTGGTGGCCCACTGGCTGACTCACACTCCTAATGCAGGGGGCCTGGGTTTGATCCCTGGCCAAGGAACTGGATCCCACATGCTGCAACTAAGAGTGTGCATGCTGCAGCTAAAGTTCCTGCATGTCACAACTAGAAGATCGAAGATCTGTGTGCCACAGCTAAGACCCAGCACAGTCAAATAAATAAATAAAAATAAACATTAAGAAAGAAATAGCTGAACACCAAGTGACCAAGTTCTTGCCAATATCTTGTGAGCAGAAGTGACACCTACACGTTTGGCATGGCTAGCTTTCTCCTTAAAGAGGCTGACTATGAAGGTCACCTAACCTGGATGGTACTCCACTCCAGTATTGCCTGGAAAACCCCATGAACAGAGGAGTCTGGCAGGCTGCAGTCCATGGGATCACAAAGAGTCAGACACAACTGAATGACTTCACTTTACTTTACACTTTTTAACCTGGACCATGCAGATGTAGAGAGAATTCCAGGACAGCAGACTCCTGAAATTCTCTAAGATACTCTTGAGGGTCTGAGAGGTCAAAACTATTTTAATAATAATATTCAGTTGTTATTTGTCTTTTTCACTGTGTTGAGCTAATAGTGGATAAAGCTGCTGTTACTTTTGCCTACTATATTGGCAGAGCAGGAGAAACACCTTAGAATTGGCTCATTTGAATGACTTTGGGGGGGTTTGAAGCTACAGGGATGGCCCCTTGTTGTCTGACATCTGGTCTTGGGATTTCTATTTTTTATTTTTGCTGTGCAGCACAGCATGTAGGTTCTTAGTTCCCCCTCCAGGGATTGAACCCATGCCTGTTGCAATGGAAGTGTGGAATCTTAACCACTGGACCACTAAGAAAGTCACTGGCCCTGGGATTTTTAAGGTAGAGGAACATTGCCTCCTGGGGTGCACTGATACTTCACATCTTTGCCAGTATTTGGTGTTGTCAATGTTTAGGGTTTTCATGGGTTCTCAGTGATTTTTTAAGAGTATAAAGGGAATAAAACACCCCCCCCCAAAAAAAAGGGAATAAAAGAACAGACTGTATTATTTACATATCTTTAGAGCATGTAATTTTTGCACCTTGTTTTATGTCCCTGAATATGGTCCAGTATGTCCTAGTTTATAGTCTATGGGAACTTGAATAGAATTTGTATCCCACTGTTGTGTGAAAATTGTATAAATCTTAGTTATGTTGAATTGGTTCATAGTGGTTTGCAGGTCTACTATACCCTTCTACTTTTCTGTATATTCATTCTAATAATTTTTGAGAATTTACTATTTAAACTCTAACCAAAAGTCTTAACTTAAAAAATAATTCTAATATATAGTGAAACTATAGGTAACTTTGTTCTGCATTTCCAAGTCTCCTATAAATGTGTTATCATACTTTCATAATTAAAAAATAAAAAAGAAAGAGGAAAAAAAGAGTATGAGGGGGTTCTGAGACAACAGGTTTGAGAACCACTATCCTAGAGGATCCCAAGCATCAAGATGGCAAGAATTTGATTCCTAAATTACTTATAGTTAATCAAACCAGTCAATCCTAGAGGAAATCAACCCCGAATATTCATTGGAAGGAATGATGCTGAAGCTGAAGCTCCAATAATTTGGCCACCTGATGCACAGAGCTGACTCATTGGAAAAGCCTCTGATGCTGGGAAAGGTTGAGGGCAAGAGGAGAAGGGGGCGACAGAGGATAAGATGATTGGATGGCATCACCAACTCAATGGACAGGAGTTTGAGCAAACTCCGGGAGATGGGGAAGGATAGGGAAGCCTGGCATGCTGCAGTCCAAAGAGTTGGACACGACTAGTGACTGAAGGACAACAAAAAAAGGAGAAAGCTAGTGAAACCAAACATGTGGGTTTCAGTTCTGCTCACATGATACTGGTGAGAACTTGGTCACTTGGTATTCATTATCTATTTCCAAGTAACCATCCAACCCCCATTGGTCGACAATTCAGACTAGACTCGTTGGGTAGCTCTTCTGATCTCTGTTGGAATCTCTCATGTATTTTCGGTCAGTTTCAGGTCAGCTAGGCAGTTTAGCTACTGGGGATTGGCTGACTGCCAAATAAATAGACGGTGCCTGTCTCCTGTCTGAGAAGCTAAGGGAACCACACCCTGGGGTCTGATTCTTGCCCAGAGCGTCTGGAGAGAGGATGAAGGCTGATGAATCGCTTCGGTGGTAGTGGCTCCTGCTTTACAGCTTGGCCTATTTCCAAGCCATTGTCAGGGTGGAGGTGCCTGAGCGTCTCCCCAGATGTGGGTTGCAGGTCAACAATCCAGTGTGAGTTCCACATCTGTCTGATAGGCCTGACATGGGGAGGAGTCCTTAGCAGAAGGAGCCTGGAGGTTCACGTGAGAGAGGAGTTGTAAGTGACTACTGGGAAGATAAATGATTCCTCTGGGTCAAGGGAATGGGAGGAGGTAGGGGCATGATGGTAAAGCATTGAGGAATCCACTAAAGCCCCATCACCCCAGAGAGGGGGCACTGCCTTTGCCTTCCTGGACCAGGGGCTAGCCTGGCATGAGTTAGTTCCTTCTTTTCCTTTCCCTTCCTCCCTTCTCTGAACCAGGCCCAGAAATCCAGGAGCTACCCATCTGGCAGGTGGAGAAGCAACAGGAACAAATCAAAAAGAAGCGACCCAGGTGACTTGCTCATTGCAGACATCCAGCCTGAAGCCAGAACTGGGGGAAGAAGAATTAACAAAAAATTATTTGGAAACTGATTAAAATTTGGAGTTCTAACTATTATATGAGACTGGATATTTAACATTTAGCTCAGCTGAATGTGTTTTAAAGAGAGGATGGGGACCCAAAAGTAAAGCTGCATTTTAACTATGTTATTTTCCATGCATATATTTTCAACATATCCAATATTAAAATAATCTGTTTTGAGTCTTCCCTCATGGTCCAGTGATTAAGACTCTGAGCTTCCACAGCAGGGGGCAAGGATTTGATCCCTGGTCAGGAAACTAAGATGCCACATGCATGTTGAGGGGTGTGGCCAAATGAATAAATAGAAAATAAAAAATAAAATAATGTTTTGAGTCTCCATATTTTGATTTTAAAGGTGTCCTTAAAGAGAGTACATTGGTAACAATAAATAATAGTTAAGAAAATAACTCAAGCGATTTGCAGGTTTGTGGGAAAGGTAATGAGTTTCATTTGGAAATGTTTTTGTGTTGTCTGACCAGTGGACAGAAGGACAGTATGCTTTTTATACAAAGTCTTGTAATAATGTTGAACAGATGGTAAATACTGTGTAATATTTAGCTATAATAAGAATTATTACTTTGTATTTGAATATCTGATGTAAACTTATTCACTTCTTTGTCCTTAGATGTGATGGTCATATCTAATGATTTAAAACAGGAGCAAAGTAAGCAAACCAAAGATACCACTTTTCTTAACTGTAGCAGAGTGTTTTCTCATTTTTTTCCCACCTGGATCTGAAATATTAGATTATAGATCCTTTGAGACTATAAATCCTGACTGTATTTCTGATTGCTACATGTCAATCACTGTTCAGAATACTACTCTGGCAATTGGTGGAGCTTTCTGCTGAGCAAATTATAATCTAGTTCAGTTTATATTAGTATACTTTGGTGTCAGTGATATTATGTAAATTATAACTTTATTAACTTAATATATTTTAACTGTGGTGGTACTGCAAATTAGAGATGATTTAAATGTTTTTAAAAAAATGTTTAGACTGTACTTTCAGTGAATACTAAATCATGCGAAATGCATTTGAAACAAATAAGTGAATAAAAGTGTATTATCTCCATTTTGTTTATGTTAATTGAACTTTACTTTCAGGAAAACATCTTCATATTTTGACTGAATTTCCTTTAAAAACAAGTTTAGCAAAAATAAAGGCAATTAATTTTGATGGAATATCATTTTTATTTGCAAATTTTATATGTAGTACTTTAAAGCACTCAGCAATTCTTGAGTACCTATGTAATAAAACAATCCAGAGAGTTGAAGTTCTAAATCTTATTAAAAGAGTAGCATTAACTTTGGTTTAATCAATCCATACTATTTTATAAAATCACCATATACCCATTATTAATCATCCCCTATAAACTATCTGTATGGGAAAAAGGTGTCTTTTCTCTTTTGATAAGCAGGTTCCTGGGAGAGTCTGAGATTAGGTTAGTTTGTTTAGTCATTAATCTACTCAGCTCATAAAGTACTGATTATGGGCTAGGTGCTTGTCAAGATACTGGACTTATTAAAAACAGTGACATTGATGAACAAGCCACCTTCATGGACTTCATGTTCTTGCAAGGTAAACATAAAAACTGTGTAAATGAACAAATCAATAATATGATTTCTAGAGAGTGGTAATGCTATGAAGAAAATAAGATATGGCAATAGGGCAAAGAACAACTCTTTCATTGTTAAGATGACAATTTTTCTTTTATTTCAATTGGATTTATATCTCATATTCTTATCATGTCTTGATATTCATTAATAATTTGGTAATACTTATTGAGCATTCAATTTGTACTAGGCACTCTGTTAAGCAGATAACTCTATTATCTACATTATCTCATTTAACCGTCAACATTCCCCAAAGAGTGAGTGTCATTAATGTCTGCATTTTCTACCTGAAGACTCTGAAAGCTTAGAAAGTTTTATTGTTTTCCCTCAGGTTACATGGATTATAAAAAGGCACAACTGGGATTCGAACATAAGTCAACATGACTATAGAATTGGGATGTCTAATATGCTAGCAAATAAACATAAGTGGCTATTTAAATTAATTAAAATTTAAAGTTCAGCTTCTGAATCACATTAACTATATTTTAAGTGGCCACTAGCCACATGTGGCCAGGGGCTACCACATTGGAGTGCACAGCTGTATTCCATAATCCATAATCTTCCATAATCACAGAAGCTTGTATTGGACAACACTGCCTAAAGCCTGGTTCTCAACCATGTGACTAAAAGCCTCCCTTTCAGTATATTTTTCTTAAATGTAATAAAAGTGAGGGCTTCCTGATGGCTCAGTGGGTAAAAGAATATGCCTGCAGTGCAGGAGACACAGGAGATGCAGGCTTGATCCCTGGGTCAGGAAGATACCCTGGGGAAGGAAATGGCAACCCACTCCCGTATTCTTGCCTGGGAAATCCCATGGGCAGAGGAGCTGGTGGCTGCAGTCCATGGGGTCACAAAAAGTCAGACACGACTGACTGACTAAGCACACATACACATAAAGAAAGTGTCTACGTTTTTAGATCTTTGACTTTCGTAAGAATAGCAGATATATTTCTTTAGGGTTTTGCGTTAGTACCAAACATTTATTGAATAAATGTCTCAATGGTATTTTTCTATATCCAATCTTTCTTTCTCAGACTGTTGTGCTTGCTTTTCCTTTGGGGAAATCTGAAATTTTGGTATTACTCTACTGTTAAGATACCTGCCTTAGAATATTCCTCCCATGTATTTAGTGCATTGATAACACGTCTATGGTTGTGAGAGCTGGACTATAAAGAAGGCGGAGAGCTGAAGAATCGATGCCTTTGTACTATGGTGGTGGAGAACTCCTGAGAGTCCCTTGGACAGCAAAATCAAACCAGTCAATCTTAAGGGAAATCAACCCTGAATACTCATTGGAAGGACTGATGCTGAAGCTTAAACTACAGTATTTTGGTCATCTGATGCAAACAGCTAACTCTGGAAAAGTCCCTGATGCTGGGAAAGATTGAGCACAAAAGGAGAAGAGGGCGTCAGAGGATGAGATGGCTGGATGGCATTACTGATGCAGTGGACGTGAACTTGGGCAAGTTTTGGGGAGATGGTGAGAGACAGAGAGGCCTGGCGTGCTGAAGTCCATAGGGTCACAAAGAGTCGGACATAGCTGGGAGACTGAACAACACTTCTGCACTGGAGCTCACCATAGACTGGGGAACAAACTCATTTCCTCTGACAACTCTCTTAATTTAGCATTCCTAAAACATTACATGAGATCGGGAATTTCTTTTTTTCTTTCTATTCTTGTTAAACTTGGAGGTTAGTTATTTTATATTTAGATATCAGAGTTTGAAGCTAAAAGCTCTCTTAAAAATCATCACACAATCTCTTTAAAAAAAGAAAAAGTTTGCCTTGTCATGTTTAAAAACAACTGCACTATAGAATGATCTTTTACTTTTATCTAGTTTCATTTTTTCTATTTCATATTCAGTGCTCCCGTTTAATTGAGTTTAGGTTTTCCAATTTCTCCATCTCTTCTTTTTTTTTTTTAATGTTCTTTCTAAAGCCTTTATTAAACATAGTAGAAAAGCTTTTGTCTACATATATATAAATAATAAGTATAATATATATATTAGAAAACATCAATTTTTGCCTAACTAAAAAGTTTATGACATTTTGATTCCATTTGTTTGACTTAGTATGAACAGAATGCTAGATTTCTAATTAAAAACTAGATATGCAGCAAAGGTTTACTGTATAGCATAGTGAACCATAGTTAATATCTCATAATAACCTATAACGGAAAATAACTTCAAAAAATAATATACTTGTTGTGTACCTGAAACATTGTAAGTCAACTATACTTCAAAAAATATATATATTTTTAAATTATTTATAAATTTTATTTTTGTCAGCTTCATTGAGGTTTAATATAAAATTGTAAGATACCTAAAGTATACATCAAGGTGATTTAATATACATGTATACATTATGAAAGGATTCCCCTCATCGAGTTAATACCATTCAGAGAACATTTAAATTTTATTCTCTTAGCAGTTTTCAGTTATACAATACAGTGTTATCTACATCAGTCTTCATGCTTTTCACTAGATCTTCAGGCCTTATTCATCTTACAGCTGAGTTTGTACCTTTTACTAACCTCTCTCCTATTTTTCTCCCCTTCCTTCTCCCCAGTCCCTGACAACTGCTTTTCTACTTTCTGTTGTATGAGTTTGACTTCATTATTTTAGATTCCACATGCAAGTGATACCATGCAATATCTGTCTTACTCTGACTTATTTCACTTAGAATATTACCCTCAAGGTCCATCCATGTTGTCCCAAGTGGCAGGATTTCCTTCTTCCTCGTGGTTGAATACTATTTCACTGTGTATATACAGCAAATCTGCCAGCAAAGGTCCGTCTAGCCAAGGCTATGGTTTTTCCAGTGGTCATGTATGGATATGAGAGTTGGACTGTGAAGAAAGCTGAGCACCGAAGAATTGATGCTTTTGAACTGTGGTGTTGGAGAAGACTCTTGAGAGTCCCTTGGACTGCAAGGAGATCCAACCAGTCCATCCTAAAGGAGATCAGTCCTGGGTGTTCATTGGAAGGACTGATGTTGAGGCTGAAACTCCAATACTTTGGCCACCTCATGCGAAGAATTGACTCATTGGAAAGACTGTTGCTGGGAGGGATTGGGGGCAGGATGAGAAGGGGACGACAGAGGATGAGATGGCTGGATGGCATCATTGACTCGATGGACATGAGTTTGATTAAACTCCGGGAGTTGGTGATGGACAGGGAGGCCTGGCCTGCTGTGATTCATGGGGTCGCAAAGAGTTGGACACGACTGAGTGACTGAACCGAACTGAACCGATACACCAAATCTTCTTTATCCATTCATCTGCCGATTTATGTTTAGGTTGTTTCCATATCTAGAACTATTGTGAGTAATGCTGCCATGGACATGGGAATGCAGTGAGGTTAGGAGGGTCTGAATCACAGGGTGAAGGCAGAGGGAATTACAAAGTTGAAGAGACCCTTTTGCTCAACGGTGCTTTGCCTTGACTCTCAGAAGGAAGATTCTCAAAGTGTCAGCACCACCCAATCAACCTTATCTGCCAGAGGATGGCTTGCCTACCCTCAGAGTGTTTTAGTTTTTATTTTTAGATCATGTTTCCATAAAAACTATCCTTTTAAAAGCAGGCTTTTCAGTCTGAAAATTTTACTACCCGCTCCTCAACCCCCAGCCTGTGCAACATCTCAGGGAAAGCTTACCTTTGGGGGAAGGTGGTGGATGTAGTTGTGGGGTGAGGTGGGCTCTGGCTCCCTTGTGGGGAGCAGTCCAGCAGACACGAGTTTCTGTCCTAACATTCCCCCAGGAAAATGGCAGGCCTGCTGATTACTTTACTGGCTCAACTATAAAGTCAACAACACCTTCCAGAAACAAACGTTAATTTTGTTCTCAGAGACAGTAAAGTCTGAACTGATACTGAGGGAGAAACAGTGGTGAGAAGCCTGCCCTGACTGGCCAGGGAGTCAGTGACTGACAGCGGAATGCCGAACGGTGACTTTTTTGTCACTAAGGGATGGGAGCATCAGCAGGGGAGTCTCCTCTGATTGGGGACTACGGGTATGGGGAGAGGGTGACTTTATGTGCCTCCAGCCACATAAAGATGAAGGACACGGTACTCCCAGCTTAATGAGAAGTCAAGTAACAGCCATCCACACTATGAGATGAGCTCTGTAACAGTCAGGCAAGAGCGCCTGAGGGGACAGAAGGAACATTCTTAATCATTGTGTGTTGTTACATGAGGAGCTTCAGGCAGAGTTTGCCAGGAAGTGACATTTCAACTCCATCCTGAAGAATGAGTACATCTTTGCCTCAAAGACTGAGGGGGGCAATGGTGGGAGGGAAATAGCACAGAGTCATCAAGAAATAAAGTCTGAGGAAGTTCTCAGTTTATTAGAATTTCTTTTACTTAGACACGTGTCTTCCTTGGCTTTGAATCTGACATTTAAAAAGAGAAATATAAAATATCACAGAATAACCCATTTGCCACCTACTTTTTTTTTTTTTAATCAATTGCCTCTTTCTCCTTCAAATTTCCAAAAATATGTATTAAAGGCCTACTATGAACAAAACTACCAAGCACATGGACTGGAGTTATGGCATTGCAGGTAGGCATTGCAGCCTATTAGCTGTCTGATCTTGATCAGGGTGTGTCAACTACCTCATTCCAGCACAGGGATCATAACATCTGCCCAAAAGTGTTGCTGTAAGAATTAAATGATTAACACATGGAAAGGACTTAGAAGAGAGTCTAGCCCATAATAAAGACTCTCTGAGGATTAGATACCATCATTATGACCCCAAAGATTACACATATCGGGCTAATATGGAAAATAACAACTTAACTTGCCTAGAATATAGAACATGGAAAAGTTGAGAAGAAGGGGCTTGGAAGTTAGGAAGGAGCAAGACTGTGGATAGCCTTGAATGCCAGCCTCAAACACACAGGTTCTTACAGATTTACAGATATTAGGGCACCACTGAAAGTTTGGAGCAGTTAAGAAGCATGATCAGTCTAACCATTGCTTTGGATAAATTCTCACATTAAAAAGTCTACCATATACATTTACACAATGGAATATTACTCAGCTATAAAAAGGAATGCATTTGAGTCAGTCCTAATGAGGTGGATGAAACTGGAACATATACAGAGTGCAGTAAGTCAGAAATAGAAAGACAGATACTGTATATTAGCACATATATATGGAATTTAGAAACGTGGTAATGACGATCCTACATGCAGGGCAGCAAAGGAGACACAGATGTAAAGAACAGACTTTTGGCCTCAGCGGAAGAGTGTGAGAGTGGGATGATTTGAAGGAATAGCACAGAAACATGTATATTATCATATATAAAATAGAGGGCCAGTGCAAATTCGATGCATGAAGCAGGGCACCCAGAGCCAGTGCTCTGGGACAACCCAGAGGGATAGGGTGGGGTGGGAGGTGGCAGGGGGTTCAGGATGGGGGAGACACATGTATACCTGTGGCTTATTCAAGTTGGTTGATGTATGGCAAAAACCATCACAATATTGTGAAGTAATTATCTTTCAATTAAAATAAATAAGTTAATTAAAAAATAAAACGTCTACCATCATTTTTCCGATCTTTCCATCAGTTAGTTATTAAAGATACATTTGATGGGAAAGGAATCTTGAAGTGTTTATTTATTTGGGGATTTGTGTAGGTGAATGTGTTTCTTTATATTCATTTGGGTAGCAGTTGCTTTCGAAGAACAGAAGAATCTGTGATGCAAAATGTTTATGCTTGAGAACTGGGAAACTTAGAGCGGGTCCTTAAGCTATGTTGAAGACATATCTCCTTAGTCATTGCCTGGAACTGAGCTAAATAGTAGAAGTATTTATATATATATATATATATATATTTTGACAGATATTTATTTTATTTGCATTTTGTGAAAAATAAAGCCAATAGAAGACTGTTTTAAGGCTTGTAGTCCATTGAGAAATGCAGAAAAGTAAATTGAAATTTTATAATGTAGTTTGATTAATGTTATACAATAGGAGCACTTGTTGCATACCTGGATTTAGAGAGAGGTGAAAATTGAGGTCTGATGAATGGTTCAGAATTTTCCAGGCAGAATGAAGTTGTGGGTTTCAGACAGAGGAAACAGAATGTATAGGGCCTTGGAGGCAAGAGAAAACACGGGGAAGGCTGCAAAAAGCTAGCAGCTGTGGGTTGCTTACAGTGTATTAGTTTCTTACCTAATCAACCTTTGGGAGGGAAATACAGTTAAGAAACAAATCACTGGAAACCTAAGGAGGTAGCTTAGTTAATTATCTGAAACCCAAGTGAAGAGAGAGGGTAACGATGATATATGTCAAGATTTGAATGTGGAAGGAAAGCACTCAAGCAAAAGGCTTATAAGTTGAATCTTCAACCAACTTATGGGTAGAGTATTCTGTGTACTGTTTGTAAATACACATATCTTCTGGACACAGTGAATTTCAAACACAGCGGGCTCTGCTGTATTTAGTTTTATGTTATTAGATTAACCTACTGTTTTGCCTGGCATATAGTAAACACTCAATAAATATGAACTACTACTATCATCTCAATATTGTAAGAATAACATGTGAGAAAAAGGCATTTAACAATGGAGTCATGTAGAGGATGATAATTAGAAAACACTGGTGATACAGTTGATGTGATTCTTTTCTCTCTCATAGCCATTTCCTTTTCCATGGCTATTTCTAGCCAAGGAGATACAGAAAGATGTGACTGAATTCTACGACAGATCAATGTGGGAGCTGTGCAACCTTGATTCCCTGAATCAATTCCACCTCAACTCTTAAGCAGTGAGTGCTAGTGACTGCACCCCAGGGTTTTTTTTTTTTTCTCAATAAAGCTGCAGATAGGGGATTCTTCAAGGTAGAGGACCAAAACTGTCATCTATATTGTTAAAATTAGATCCGATTGGCTCAAATGCTAAAGCAAGGCTGCTACTACGAGCAGAGTATATTCAAGAAATAAAGTCAAGGATGAATCAATGCAAAAATGTAATGCTGGATACACATGAAGTTGGGAGTGACTGAGAGATTACCTGGTCCTCAAGCTCTCAAGAAAACTGAAAAAATAGAAATAAAACAACACCCTCCACTCTCCCACCCCTAAATTCACCAATATAAATACCATCCTCCTCAAATGACTTGGACTTTCCAGATTATAAAGAAAGAAAAATTTATGTTTTATTTTTATTTTGTATAAAACCATCATTTAGGCAGGTGTAATGGAAAAAATTTATAATTAATAATATATGCTGTCTGTAGCATAAATAGTTTTTCAGGAATGCTCACACCATGTTTGTAAAGCATAAAATTTTAAAGGAATTAACTCTTATTTGTTGGGCATTTTCTAAGTACTGATAATAAGCAAGAGACACTAGGAATACTAGGGTAAAGAGTGAACGATAGACAAACTGACTTACTTTCTAAAGGGGAAGCTAACCATGAATCAAATAGTCTCACAAAAAATGTCAAAATGTGACTGTGATAGGTGCAAATGAGAAGCACACACTCCTCTGAGATTGTGTAGTGGCGCACTGGACCCTGATTAGGGCTGGGAGTGTGGGTTCAAGTCAGACCTGAAGAATAAACGAAAATTGAATAGGTTAGAAGAACTGATGCTTTTGAACTGTGGTGTTGGAGAAGACTCTTGAGAGTCCCTTGGACTGCAAGGAGATCCAACCAGTCCATCCTAAAGGAGATCAGTCCTGAATATTCATTGGAAGGACTGATGCTGAAACTGCAATACTTTGGCCACCTGATTCAAAGAACTGACTCATTTGAAAAGACCCTGATGCTGGGAAAGATGAAGGTGGGAGGAGAAAGGGATGACAGAGGATGAGATGGTTGGATGGCATCACTGACTCAATCAATGGGCATGAGTTTGAGTAAACTCCAGGAGTTGGTGATGGACAGGGAGGCCTGGCGTGCTGCAGGCCATGGGATAGCAAAGAGTCAGACATGACTGAACGACTGAACTGAACTGAACTGAACTGAATAGGTTAGAAGAGTGGGATGTGCAGGGGGAGAGTGATCCAGAGAAGAGCACATGAAAAACATTAGGTTGGATGGGACTCGAATCTGTTCAAGGACTAGGAGTGGGTCCATGAAGCAGAGCTCAGAGGAGAGGGGGTGAGCAGAGAGCAAGGAGAGGCTAGGGAGGTAGGAAGAGGGCAATAAGAAAATCCCAACTTTTAAGTTGGTACATCACCACTTGGGAAAAAGACTGTATTTCTCAGCTTTCTTGTGGCTAAGTTTAGGCCAAGGGGATGTAAGAAGAAGTACTGACTGCAACTTCCAAGAAGTTTCTTTAAAATGAAAAAGACATGTTCTTTCCTCCCATTTTCTCTTTCCTATGGATAGAAATGTGAATAAAGTAGCCATTCTGAAACATGAAATGACCTTGCGATAGAAGTCCTATGTATAGCAGAGCTACAAGATGGAAGGAACTTGAGTACCTAATACTTCTGAGCATTACACTAGACTTAGCTTGATAATCTAGACTCTTGGGGAGAGAAAAAAAAAATACCGTTTTCTCTTGTGTAAGCCACTGTTATTCAGTTTTATTTCCTGTTCATCACAGCTGATATAATTGTAAAGATAGCTTCAGGGTTTCAGAAGTCTAGAACTGGCCTAGCTAAATCCATAGTTTTTCAGTTTTTGTGTACTCTACTGCCACTTACGTCTTTATGCCTGGCTAGAGAGGGAAGAGATGTCTAGCTAACAGGAAATTCATCTGGTTGCCCCTGGCTTCATCTTAGCATTGCTGTGAAGTATCTCACCAGGGTTAGATCCTTAGAAATACTTAGGCAAAGTGTGAAGACTGAACCATGGTATGATGAAGTTTAAAAATATTTCACATAATTGATATATGTCCTTCAGTTAAGTAAGACCTCCTTTCCTGAGAAGGAAATAGGATATTTTGGAGAAATGTATGTCAATCAAAAGGGAGACAGAACCTGAGAGAACGGAGAGGAAGTTTCATTTCCTTAGTGTAGAGAGATCCCGCTGAACTACTGGCTGTACTTTAGAAGGTAGAAAGCCCTGGACAAAGCATATGCTACACAGTATAATTTCATGTTCACCAGCTACACCAGCTTGAGGCAGTGTTTTTCAGATTTTCTGTAAGCCATGGAACACTTTATTGTTAGTATTATTATTTTTGAATTGAAGTATAGCTGATTTACAATGATTCAGGTATACAGCAAACTGTATTTATATATATGTATGTGTGTATATATATACACATATATCCGAATATATATCGGAGAAGGCAATGGCACCGCACTCCAGTACTCTTGCCTGGAAAATCCCATGGATGGAGGAGCCTAGTAGGCTGCAGTCCATGGGGTCGCTAAGAGTCTGACACGACTGAGCGACTTCACTTTCACTTTTCACTTTCATGCATTGGAGAAGGAAATGGCAACCCACTCCTGTGTTCTTGCCTGGAGAATTCCAGGGACAGGGGAGCCTGGTGGACTGCCATCTATGGGGTCGCACAGAGTCGGAAACGACTGAAGTGACTTTGCGGCAGCTGAATATATATATATAGTCTCTTTAAGCTTGTTTTCTGTTATAGGTTATTACAAGATACTGAGTATAGTTCCCTGTGTTGTACAGTAGGATCTTCTTGCTTATCTATTTTATCTATAATAGTCTATATCTGTTAATCCCAAATTTCCAATTTACCTCTCTCTGAATTTCCCCTTTGGTAATCATAAGTTTGTTTTCTCTGTCTGAGAGTCTATTTATGTTTTGTAAAGAAATTCACTTTTATCATTTTTGTTTTTGTCTGACTTACTTCACTGAAGTTTAATATTCTCTAGGCCCATCCTTGCATGCATTCTTAGTCACTCAGTGGTGTCCAACTCTTTGCAACTCCAGGAATTATAGCCTGCCAGACAAGGGCACCCCACTCCAGTACTCTTGCCTG
This sequence comes from Bos mutus, assembly GCF_027580195.1. NCBI lineage: Eukaryota > Metazoa > Chordata > Mammalia > Artiodactyla > Bovidae > Bos > Bos mutus. Next base: position 24,639,183 of record NC_091622.1, on the reverse strand, counting down.
GAGAATCCCAAGGATGGAGGAGCCTGGTAGGCTACAGTCCGTGGGGTCGCTAAGAGTCGGACACGACTGAGTGACTTCACTTTCACTTTTCAGTTTCATGCATTGGAGAAGGAAATGGCAACCCACTCCAGTGTTCTTGCCTGGAGAATCCCAGGGACGGGGGAGCCTGGTGGGCTGCCATCTATGGGATCGCACAGAGTCGGACACGACTGAAGCGACTTAGCAGCAGCAGCAGCAGCAGCAGACTCCTCTGTCCATGGGATATTTCAGGCAAAAATACTGGTGTGGGTTGCCATTTCCGCCACCAGGGGATCTTCCCAACTCAAGGATCAAACCCATGTCCCCTTTGTCTCCTGCACTGGGAGGCAGATTCTTTTTCCTCTCTCTCTCTTTTTTAAATAATTCAGTTCTAATTTATTATGTACTTTTTTTTGCTAAGTTCCAAAATAAATAATTTTCTTAGTTATTTTTAAATCCTTAAAATAGTCAAATCATGTTGCTTTGACTTAAATTTTTAATATTTAGTAATCAAATGCATTTTTATCAGTTTAGGCAGGAAGATTCTTAACCACTGAGCCACCTGGGAAGCCCTCTAGGTCTATCCATCTTGTTGCAAATAGCATTATTTCATTCTTTATTATGGCTGAGTAATAGTCCATTATATACATGCACCACATCTTTATCCATTTATCTGTGGAAAGGAAAGAAAAAGGAAAGTGAAGTCACTCAGTCTTGTTTGACTCTTTGCGACCCCATGGACTGTAGCATATCAGGCTCCTCCGTCCATGGGATTTTCCAGGTAAGGCTACTGGAGTGGGTTGCCATTTCCTTCTCCAGAGGATCTTCCTGACCCAGGGATCAAAGCCGGGTCTCCCACATTGCAGGCAGACACTTTACTTTATCAAATAAAAGCTTACTTGGAGGTCATATGTATATTAAGTTGGCTCCACACAGCTGTTCTTATTGGCAGGGACATCAGAGGTAGACAATCCTGCCTGAATCCCTTCCAAATCTCCCTCCAGTTGTGACTCCAAGAGGGGTTTTAACAGAACACCTTAGAGCTCCAAGCAATGATGTTGGAAGAGCAATTTCGGGGAAAAGGGGGCACAATAACAGTTATAAAATAGCATTTTTCTGGCTCCACTCTGACTTTTTCTGGAAAAAGTTCAGCCCCATTCTGATTCTTTATACTTTTTTCCTGGACATTTTTGAATGTCATCAGCTAAATTGTCACCTTCTAAAAAGACCTTCCCTGATCATGCAGTCTGGTAAAAGGTAGCACCTCCCAAGTATTCTTTACCATATCACCATATTTGACATTTATTTGTAGGACATTTTATTCTCAGAAATTGCCTTGTTTCATTCACCAGTGCCTTATCTTTTTCCGTCTTGTAATGTCTGTTTTGTTTACTGCTATGTCCCCAGTACCTGGCATGGTGTTTGGCATAGTGAATGTGCTCAAGAAATATTTTTTTTTGGCAAATGTATTTGTTCCCAGAATTGCCTTTAAAAATTACCACAAATTGGATGGCTTAAAGCAGCAGAAATTTATTCTTTCACGATTCTGGAGGCCACAAGTCTGAAATAAAAGTGTTGGAGGAGCTCTGCTCCCTCAGAAGGGTCTGGGAAAGGTGGCCCTCAGCGTTCCTTGCCTCACTGTTGCCTAACTCCTCGTGGTTGCTACTCTCTGTCTCTGTCTTCACATGGCCTTTTCCTTGCTCTCTATGTCTCTCTGCTGCTGCTAAGTCGCTTTAGTCGTGTCCGACTCTGCGACCCCATAGACGGCAGCCCACCAGGCTCCCCCATCCCTGGGATTCTCCAGGCAAGCACACTGGAGTGGGTTGCCATTTCCTTCTCCAATGTAGGAAAGTGAAAAGTGAAAGTGAAGTCGCTCAGTCGTATCTGACTCTTAGCGACCCCATGGACTGCAGCCCACCAGGCTCCTCCGTCCATGGGATTTTCCAGGCAAGAAGGTCTCTTCTCTTTGGATTTAGGGCCCACTCAGATAATCCAGGATGATCTCATCTTGAGATCTTTAACTTAATTACATCTGCAAAGACCTTTTCCCAAATAAGATCACATTCAGAGGTTTGGGTGGGGTTGGATGCAGACATGTATCTGGCGAATCACTATTCAAGCCACTGCAGCATCACACTTGAGGGAGGCATAAATGAACAAGCTTACCAGCCCTTTGGCTGCCTGTGGTGTCTGCCATTTTCCTCTTCCGCTCTGGCTGTTTGGGGTCATGTTTCCTGTCATTGCGGATGCCCAAAATGACAGCTATCATCCCAGTGACTAGGTCAGGGAAGTCAGCAGGACAGCCAGAGACACAAAGGTCTCAGGTGTCTAAAGATGTGGCTGTGCCCAGGCGGCTGTCTCTGCACACTCCTGAAGCTGTGGTGACTTGTCTCTTAGCAGATGTCAAGCCTGGTGACTCTTTATCTCCTCCTACTGAGGTGGGCTACCATTCCCTTCTCCAGGGGATCTTTCTGAGCCAGGGATCAAACCCAGGCCTTCTGCATTGCAGATGGATTCTTCACTGTCTGAGCCACCAGAGAAGCCTCTAACCGCTGCAGGAGGAGTCAGTTTGGGGACTCATTGTTGCAAGAAACGAACTGAGACTGGAAGGCTGAGTTGGAGATGAATCTGAGTGACAAAAACTATGCTGTGTTCAAAATTACACTCCCACCCTTCTTTGAGACAAGCTTGTCTGTATTCCCCCAGTCTTTCCCCAAAAGGAGAAGTTCCTACCTAGGGGTGTCCTGGTACTTCATGTAAACAAATTCTTGTTGGTCCATCTCTGTTCTCCAGTTACGCCTGGAGTGCAGGCTGAATCATTCATTATTTATTCCCCAGCATAATAAAACCTTTACTGCTTATTTGCAACAGAACTAGGGGAATAAAGATTCAGGAAGCAGAAACGCACAAGCTACAGCAGTCTGTTTAAGAGCAGGACAGCTCTAATGTTGCCTATGTCTTCCCCAGCGTCTGCCGGAATGGCTCTAAGAAGGACCCTCGCCAGCGGTCTCAGCGATGCGGTCCTCGGGAAAGAAGGGCTGAGCTGCTGTTTCCTTCATCCCCCACCTGCTTGCCCTGTCTCCTGCATACCCTGCTGAGGATGACAAAGAATGGTCCAGCTCTGTCTCCCTATTCGAAGCCCTCTTTTGCTGTGCATGCCAAACAGAACTCCAATTTCTAAATCGGAGGCCCCAGAGCATTTACTTTCTCACCACTGATTTCCCTGGAAGAAACCCTGATCACGGGGGAGAGATGAAGACATACACATAATTGAAGCTCAGATATTTTCCCCAAGGCCACAGGCTTTTTGCAGAGACACTTATGACTCCTAATGACCACTGGGGGTCCCCAGAGGGCTTTTCCAACCACCAGAGGCGCCGCATCCCTCACCCCTCCCGCCCCTTCCCAAGATGCCCGGAAGCCCCAGTCAAAAACCTCATTAAGCTGTGACGTCAGGCAGCCTGGAAGCTGCGCTGTGGCTGTGCCCATAGGTATGGCTAAGCCTCAAAGGAGTGGGGCTTCGTGCTTTCCCTGTCAGCCGAATTTTCAGCTTAAATCATTGTTCTAATGTTATTTTATTGTGCTTTGGGGCACTGGTGGGTAGACTAGGTGGCAGGGGAACAGCATTTAATTTCCTTTGGAGTTTGTAATATGATTGACACCTCTTGAATTCTTGGGTGAATAAGACACAGTTTATAGTCCTTGAAGAGGCGAGCAACTTCGGGCACCTTTTTTCATGTCAAAGTTAAATGTTTGCGAGGGGAGAAGAAAAAAGGAAACAAACACTTATGAAATATCTAACATATAGTACATGGTTTTTAAATTCATCGGGGCTTCCCTGGTGGCTCAGATAGTAAAGAATTTGCCTGCAATGCAGGAGACTTGGGTTTGATCTCTGGGACGGGAAGATCCTCTGGGGAAGGGAATGGCAACCCACTCCAGTATTCTTGCCTGGAGAATCCCATGGACAGACAAACCAGATGAGCTACAGTCCACAGGGTCACAAAGGGTCGGACACGACTGAGAGACTAACACTTTCATTTACATTCATTATATTATTTAATTTTCAAAATGACCTCATGAGGTTGGGATTATTGTTCCAAACATGCAGATCAGGGAGGTGACATTTAGAGAGATTAGCCTGTCTGCTGTTCTACTGCTAATCAGGAGGGCGGTGCCAATAGCACCTATCTGGATGCAAATTGTGTGCAGGGCTCTTTGTCCCATATCCCCCAGCTTTCTGGTTTTACCATTTTACCGAGCAAAAGCCTCCATTCATAGGTCTACCTGAAGCTTTCAAAGTACATAACCAAATCCAAAAGGTGAAGTTGCCCTTTTCTGGATAATAAAATTCAACTTCAAATTTAATCAAGCAAGTGCTTACTAAATACCTTTTATCCATCAGGCTTTATGGCTACTGGAGGTTCAATTGAGGGCCTCATGTGCTACATTCAGGATAAGAAAAAAAGCAGTACTGTTGTGGGAAATGTGTTATTTAGACCAGAATGACATGGACTGGCTGTGTCTGCATAAAGTCAATCAAGGGAAGAGGAGGAGGGTGACCTGATGAATTACTGCAGAAGAGAAACTCACGATTCCTTACCAGACTCCAAACGAAGGGTAATGTGACAAATAAAGAAAAATGACCAGGTTCACAGCATGGCGCAAAGTGTGTCAATCCACAGAAAATTCAGCAACAGGGAAAACACACAAGGGTCTCTTTTAATCAGCTCCATCACAGGCCCAGCCCAGGGCCTGCAGCAGAGTAGACTCCAGAATTGCTGATCCCAAGTTCAATGAGGTTCTTAAAAGTGTATCTAGGCCCACAACGGGTGGCCCACACTCCCTGCAGCACACGTCACACTCAAGTGAACTCCATTCAGTCTGCCCTGCAAAGGAAAGCTTAAAATGAGAAACCAAACCTGGACACTTCCAGCTCACAGGACGCTCTTAGATTCCTCCCAAGTTATTAACAGAGAAATGTATTTGTCTATTAACAATCATACAACAATTATATATTTATAGGAAATATGCCTCATTCCAAAGTATTACATCCTCTAGTTTTATCATGAAGAGATCCTAAAGATTTGTGAAGGTAAAATGACTCTGATGTTCCTTCAGTTCAGTTCAGTTCAGGCGCTTAGTCGTGTCCGACTCTTTGCGACCCCATGGACTGCAGCACACCAGGCCTCCCTGTCCATCACCAACTCCTGCAGCTTACCCAAACTCATGTCCATTCAGTTGGTGATGCCATACAACCATCTCATCCTCTGTCCTCCCCTTCTCTTCCTGCCCTCAAACTTTCCCAGCATCAAGGTCTTTTCAAATGAGTCAGCTCTTTGCATCAGGTGGCCAAAGTATTGGAGTTTCACCTTCAACATCAGTCTTTCCAATGAACACCCAGGACTGATCTCCCTTAGGATGGACTGATTGGATCTCCTTGAAGTCCAAGGTACTCTCAAGAGTCTTCTACAACACCACAGTTCAAAAGCGTCAATTCTTCAACCCTCAGCTTTCTTTATAGTCCACCTCTCACATCCACACATGACCACTGGAAAAACTGTAGCCTTGACTAGACCGACCTTTGTGGGCAAAGTAATGTCTCTTTTTAATATGCTGTCTAGGTTGGTCATAACTTTCCTTCCAAGGAGTAAGTGTCTTTTAATTTCATGGCTGCAGTCACCATCTGCAGTGATTTTGGAGCCCCCCAAAATAAAGTCAGCCATTGTTTCCCCATCTACTTGCTATGAAGTGATGGGACAGAATGCCATGATCTTAGTTTTCTGAATGCTGAGCTTTAAGCCAACTTTTTCACTCTATTCTTTCACTTTCATCAAGAGGCTCTTTAGTTCCTCTTCACTTTCTGCCATAGGGTGGTGTCATCTGCATATCTGAAGTTATTGATATTTCTCCCAACAATCTTGATTCCAGCTTGTGCTTCATCCAGCCCAGCATTCTCATGATGTACTCTGCATATAAGTTAAATAAGCAGAGTGACAATATACAGCCTTGACGTACTCTTTTTCCTATTTGGAACCAGTCTGTTGTTCCATGTCCAGTTCTAACTGTTGCTTCCTGACCTGCATACAGGTCTCAAAAGGCAGGTCAGGTGTTCTGGTATTCCCATCTCTTTCAGAATTTTCCACAGTTTATTGTGATCCACATAGTCAAAGGCTTTGGCATAGTCAATAAAACAGACATAGATGTTTTTCTGAAACTCTCTTGCTTTTTCCATGATCCAGCGGATGTTGGCAATTGGATCTCTGGTTCCTCTGCCTTTTCTAAAACCAGCTTGGACATCTAGAATTTCATGGTTCACGTATTGCTAAAGCCTGGTTGGAGAATCTTGAGCATTACTTTACTAGCGTGTGAGATGAGTGCAATTGTGCAGTACTTTGAGCATTCTTTGGCATTGCCTTTCTTTGGGATTGGAGTGAAAACTGACCTTTTCCAGTCCTGTGGCCACTGCTGAGTTTTCCAAATTTGCTGACATATTGAGTGCAGCACTTTCACAGCATCATCTTTCAGGATTTGAAATAGCTCAACTAGAATTCCATCACCTCCACTAGCTTTTTTGTAGTGATGCTTCCTAAGGCCCACTTGATTTCACATTCCAGGATATCTGGCTCTAGTTGAGTGATCACACCATCGTGATTATCTGGGTCATGAAGCTCTTTTTTGTATAGTTCTTCTGTGTATTCTTGCCACCTCTTCTTAATATCTTCTGCTTCTGTTAGGTCCATACCATTTCTGTCCTTTATCGAGCCCATCTTTGCATGAAATGTTCCCTTAGTATCTCTAATTTTCTTGAAGAGATCTCTAGTCTTTCCCATTCTATTGTTTTCTTCTATTTCTTTGCATTGATCGCTGAGGAAGGCTTTCTTATCTCTCCTTGCTCTTCTTTGGAGCTCTGCATTCAGATGCCTATATCTTTCCTTTTCTCCTTTGCTTTTCACTTCTCTTCTTTTCATAGCTATTTGCAATGCCTCCTCAGACAGCTATTTAGACTTTTTGCATTTCTTTTTCTTGGGGACAGTCTTGCTCCCTGTGTCCTGTAAAATGTCATGAACCTCTGTCCATAGTTCATCAGGCACTCTATCATATCTAGTCCCTTAAATCTATTTCTCACTTCCACTGTATAATCATAAGGGGTTTGATTTAGGTCATACCTTAATGGTCTAGTAGTTTCCCCTACTTTCTTCAATTCAAGTCTGAATTTGGCAATAAGGAGTTCATGATCTGAGCCACAGTCAGCTCCTGGTCTTTTTTTTTTTTTTCTGATGGTATAGAGCTTCTCCATCTTTGGCTGCAAAGAATACAATCAATCTGATTTCGGTGTTGGCCATCTGGTGATGTCCATGTGTAGAGTCTTCTCTTGTGTTGTTGGAAGAGGGTGTTTGCTATGACCAGTGCATTCTCTTGGAAAAACTCTATTAGCTTTTTGCCCTGCTTCATTCTGTACTCCAAGGCCAAATTTGCCTGTTACTCCAGGTGTTTCTTGGAGAAAGCAATGACACCCCACTCCAGCACTCTTGCCTGGAAAATCCCATGGATGGAGGAGCCTGGTGGGCTGCAGTCCATGGGGTCGCTAAGAGTCGGACACGACTGAGCGAGTTCACTTTCACTTTTCACTTTCATGCACTGGAGAAGAAAATGGCAACCCACTCCAGTGTTCTTGCCTAGAGAATCCCAGGGACGGGGAAGCCTGGTCAGCTGCCGTCTCTGGGGTTGCACAGAGTCGGACATGACTGAAGTGACTTAGCAGTAGCAGCAATCCGGTGTTTCTTGACTTCCTACTTTTGCATTCCAGTCCCCTATAATGAAAAGGACATCTTTTTTGGGTATTAGTTCTAAAAGGTCTTGTGGGTCTTCATAGAACCATTCAACTTCAGCTTCTTCAGCGAGATGTGGCATCTTAAATGGCCCAACTCTTCTACAATCTGAGGGAGAAGAGCCAGAGTAGGAAAGACAGAAATACATGTTGTATAATTTTAAGTCACTTGCCCATGATTGAAAGCTTAATAAGCATGTTCATCTTAGGAGAAAATGGCGATGATGAAATTTCTTTGTGCTTATGTTACCATCTCTCCACCAAAGACCTTAAAATTAACTCTCAATAGTGCCTAAAAAATTGATAAAACCAGTAGAACTCTTCCTAAAAATGTTGAGGCCTCCTTTGTCATAGTAAAAGTGTGGAAAAGAAAAAAAAAAGATCTGGGAAGGAAAATTCTAAGGCAAAATTAATTTCATTAATTAATATCATCTGGGCTTGTAGGTGATAGGAAGTGATAGCATTTGGTAAGTAAGACGCTTGGAAATTCAGAATTTTTAAAATAGCAGTATTCAATTTTTCAGTTTATAAAAAGACAATAGCAATTAAAAAAAAAAAAGCATTCACCATTCATTGCGTGCTATGTGCCATGCATTGATCTGACCTAAACTCTAAAATAACAATTTCTCTTAATGCTTAGACTTTACTAACCCCATGTGTATGAGGGACACATTTAGAGCAGTCAACTACCTTTGCCTATCAACCAACAGCCAGAGAGTTTTGATGGCTCCTTAAGCTGTTGGGAAGATTTGTTCATACAGGTGGTCTCACTGTATTTTTTCACTGGGGTACATGGTTAAGTTAAATAGCTGACCTTGGCCTATTTTTGCAAAAAAAAAAAACAGCTATAATTTATTGAAAGTCTACTGTGAACCAGTGTCTTCTCATATTGTTGCTATAGTTCAGTCACTAAGTCGTGTCAAGCTCTTTGTAACCACATGAACTGTAGCCCACCAGCCTCCTTTGTCCATGGGATTCTCCACGCAAGACTACTAGAGTGGGTTGCAATTTCCTTCTCCAGGGGATCTTCCTGGACTGGGGATTGAACTCTTGTCTCCTGTACTGGCAGGTGTTTTCTTTACCATCTAAGCCACCAGGGAAGCTGCATCTTCTCTTATATCATCTGTTAATTTTCACCAAAATATCTGCCAGAAAGGCTTTATCTTTTCCTTTTCAAAGAGGAGGAAACTGAGGCTTATATTGCTGGAAAGTGTTGGAACCAGGAGTCAAACATAACTTTGGCCTCAAAGCTTGTTCCTTTTTACGTTCCAGGCCCAAGTTCCTCCTGCAGATCATGCCAAACGCCTGACCTGCTTGCCCAGGACAGACTCCCCTAGTGGAAGGTACACAGTCAATGCCCTTGGCATGAGACCCCAGCCTTCTTGGTTTCAAGAGAGCCCTCAGTCCTAGTTACTTACTTTTTTTTTTTTTGGTCATCTTCTGATACTTAGCCAGAGACCCTGAAGTTGCATCTTCTACTTGTGACTCACTGTTTTTCTGTTTTGCTCCTTATTAATAAAAATAACTGACAAAACAAACAGGAGGACAAGCCACAAAATATGAACAGACAACACATACCCACAGCTTCTCTTTTTTTTGTTTTATTCTGTTTTCTTTCCCATTTTAGACACACTGGGTGGTTAACAAAATCTACCAGAATATATCTTACTTATTTTCAGGATCTGTCAGAAAACTGTTATGTTGTTTTGGATCTTGAGTCGGCTTCCTCACCCACACCCTTGTTTGGATGAGGTGAGCCCAAGAATAAGAGAATCAGTAGTTGCTTGGTTGCTATTTCCATAGAGAGGAAGTGGTTAGACATCACTCTAATGGAGAAGCTCTCCTCCTTAATCTGGGATGACCGAGGATGCTGGAGCTCTCTGGTCAGCTCTGGAGCCAGCAGCCTGCCTCGTCTCCCCGCCTTTAGTTCCCTGCTTCTTCCCTTAACACAATGAGCTCATTTGTTTACTGCTTTTCTTTCCTATTATGCAGTAAGCTTTATGACAATGGGGACCAAGGTTCCAGTTTTAATTTCTTTCTAGCAACAATTGGTTTTCAGCCAAAGGTAGTGGGAAAAATATTAAGAAGATAAATAAGTTGTATGAGTTCAAGGACTTGACAAGGAATTTGGACTTTATCTTATAGTCCAGTGGTTCTCAATTTTCCCCCTACTCTACACATAACGCATGTGATCCACTCCTACTAGTAATTCTTATTCTCTTCTTGAGTACATGTTGGGGAGAATGGTGAGCGAGCAGGCAGAGAGCAGTCATGTACTTAGAATCTCCAAAGAGAGGCATTTTTGAAAAAAATCTCTTAGCGAATTGTGGAAACCATTTCCCCAGCCACCACCAAGGGCAGTGAAGAGAAGGAAGAGTCAATGAAATTTTTGACTGGGAGCAGGGAAATAGGAAGAAGCCTTTTTGGAATGACCTTGTTCAAGTGTCCTAGGTTAGGATGGGCCTGAAATCAGAGACAGAAGGAGATTGTAGTCAGCTTATTTAAATGCTATAAAAATCTGGGCTATATTGTTGATAGAGTCCCAAAGAGGAAGGGTGAAAATGAGAACTACTTTGAAGGAAAAATTGATAGGAGGAAGGAAAGAACAGTGACCACTACATTTAGAAAATTTGAGCTTTGCTGATTGAGGAAGAATAATTCTACTAACAGAATTAGGGTAGGAGAAGGAAGATGCTCATTTAGGGCAAAGGAACATTGAGTTTTCCCTTACTTTCTTAAGTTGGTACCAGTAGAATTAACTATTGTTGAATTTTCATTTTTGCCAAAAGTTTTGGAGTCAAGTGTTCCTCCTTACAAATATTTAGTTTTGAGAGTGTTTAGTTTGCTGGGTTTGTGAAAAGCCAACTCTTTGGAAAGAACCAGATGCTGGGAAAGATTGAAGGCAAAAGGAGAAGGGAGAGTGACAGAGGATAAGATGGTTGGATAGCATCAGTGACTCAATGGACTTGAATCTTAGCAAACTCAGGGAGGCAGTAGAGGCCAGAGGAACCTGGCATGCCTCAGTCCATGGGGCAGCAAAGAGACGGACACGACTTAGCGACTAAACAACAACAAAAGTTTGCTAGATATAGATAATTTGATGACACCAAAACCCATTTTACACAAATTTGTTCCTCTGTGAACTAAGACCATTTTATTTACCACATAATCTTTCTTTGTTGATGTTAGCATATGAAAGCTTATACCTAATCAAAATACTTATAAGTAAGGACAGGTGGACTTGGTCAAATTCCCTTAAGGTCAGATTCCTGTCTATAGATCAGTTTTTATAACTCAGATTACCATCCTTTCTTTTATAGGAAAGACAGTCCATGGCTTACTGTGGCAGATACTCTTCAAAGACAGCTGTCGACAAATCCTCCCTTTATCTTTGCACATGCCACTTTTTCCATCAAGAGGTGGATTTTATTTCCCTTCCCCTGAACCAATAGGTTTGTGCAGGCTTCAGCCAATAGGTTTAGGGGCAGAAATGATGCATGGCCTATTCTGGGCTTCACCGTTTACAGCAAGGTAGCTTCTGCTTTTTCTGTCTTGGAATCCAGCTGGCATGCTATAAGGAACCCTAGGCTATTCTGCTTAAGAGGAAGGTCTTGAGGAAAGGCTGTCGATGATCAGAAACCATGCAGAAAGAAAAGGCATGTGAAGGAGAACCAAAATGCCCCATCAAGAGCGGCACCACAACCAACTCCTACATAGACCAGGAAGGGCTTCTTGGAGCTTCCAGCCCAGCAGCTCCACCTGCTGGTGGTTACCTGAGTGACTCCGCCACCATCACAAGGGGCAGAGGCACTTCCCAGTAAATTGACAAAATTGGCAGTGAGACTAGATCACTGTTTAGGGTGGTTTGTTACATAGCAGTCAGTAACATACACTTACACACCTGAAATTCCTTTTTATCATGTAACACTAAACAGATAAAAATAAATCTTAAAATATAGGTCATAATGTATAAGGGAGGTAAGTTTTCTCCTCTACATTCTTTTGGTTTCCAGCTGGGACTGACATGAGACAGGTTAACAGGAGGAAAGCATACACATTTTATCAAGTTTTACATCTGCAGGGTGTCCCCACAGAAAAATGAAGACTCAAAGATGTGGCTGGGCCTAAGTGCTTATATACTAGGTTGAATGAACAAAGAGTGGTGATTTTGGAAAAGTAACTACAAAATCTGGGAAGACTAAAAGAAGATAAGAATTATTTTAACAAGGTCTGTTTGTACCTGTTTCTCTTGGCCTTGATTCCTCATCTCTTTCCTCCTGGTGTAGGGACAGCATCTTTCATATGGGAATTTCATATCCTGCTACTGGGAAGGAAAAAGGAAGGTCAAAACACCCTTCTTGCATCTGCTGTTTTTTTCAATTTCCTCTAAATCAAAATAATCAATATGCCAAAGCAGCATATTTCGGGGTTTTGTGTTTTGAATCTCTTCAAATGCACGATAATAATACAAGCACTTAGTGAACCTGCCACATTATAGCTAGAACATTTTCAAAGTCATTGGAGCTAAATCTGTGACCCAATCAGAGGTAATCACTATCCTCAATTCTTTATTGATTATCTCTTTGCTTAAAAAATAAAATAGCATTATCAGGACTTCCCTGGTAGAGCAGTGGATAAGAATCTGCCTGCCAATGCAGAGGACACAGGTTCAATCCCTTGTCTGAGAAGATTCCACATGCCATGGAACAACTAACCCGTGTGCCACAAGTACTAAGCTGCGTGCTCTAGAGCCGTTCTCTGCAATAAGAGAAGCCATCGCAATGAGAAGCCCATGCACCGCAACGAGAAGCCCATGCACCGCAACAAGGAGTAGCCCCTGCTCGCAACACCAGAGAAAGCCCGTGCGCAGCAATGAAGACCCTGGCTCTCTCTGTCCTCCACTTCTTGCTGCTCAGAGTGTGGTCCCTGGAGCAGCAGCAGTAGCACTCCTTGGGAGCTTGTCAGAAGTGCTAAAATTCAGGCCCCGCCCTGACTTATCCAATCACCCACGTATTAACAAGATCTCCAAGTGATATGCAGACACACTGGAGTTTCAGGAGCAGGGTCAGCCAAGCTGGGGTTCACAAATCTGTGGGTGCATGTGTAGGGGGGAAGCTTCCTGGGAATGAGAAAAATGAACCATCAAGGGGTTCATTTTCACCAAGGAAAGGCTTCCTCACCGAACACATCGTAGAGGGGAAGTTGGACATAAAAGTACAGCAGACTTTTATTTATCCTTCATGTTATGAGAGCGAGTTCATGTTGTGCTTGTTCAGATTACCAAGGGCCAGCATTTATGTAAGACTAGTTTATTTCCTTCCTTTCTATATTTAGAAAAAGCTATTCCTCAAAGCCTGACCTGTTTCAGAATCACCCGGGCTGCTTGTGTTCCACAGCTGATGAACTGGGGCTGTACTTTTAATAAGCATCCTGGGGGACCCCTTTGGACACTAACATTTAAGAAGACTCACTGAGCATTCCCTGGGTCCCCAAACTTTGCCCTGATGCTGCTATTTCTTTCTCATGACACTATTTCCTTATCATTATCCAGAAGTTGGTCATGTCAGAGACCAGGGGAGAGGGGAAGACCAATGTGGGAGGAAAAGTGAAAGTGAAAGACATTCAGTCGTGTCCAACTCTTTGTGACCCCATAGACTATATGGTCCATGGAATTCTCCAGGCTAGAATACTGGAGTGGGTAGCCTTTCCCTTCTCCAGGGGATCTTCCCAACACAGTGATTGAACCCAGGTCTCCCACATTGCGGGTGGATGCTTTACCAGCTGAGCCACAAGGGAAGCCTGATGTGGGAGAAAGGGAGGGTAAATTCTATACTATTGCTGAATAGGACCATTCCCTTCTTTTCGTATTCTTTCCATCTCTTGCTTTGCACACAGGTGTCTCAGTAGTAAAGAATCCACCTGCCAATGCAGGAGACGCAGGAGACACAGATTTGATCCCTGGGTTGGGAAGATCCCCTGGAGAAGGAAATGGCAACCTATTCCAATATTCTTCCTTGGGGATGTTTATGGACAGAGGAGCCTGGTGGGCTACAGTCCATGGGCTGGCAAAGAGTCAGACATGCCTGAGTGACTAACACTTCCACTTTTTCAGTTATATTTTATATGAAGTCTGTGGGCCAATCTGAGAAGAGTGACATTGATAATGGCTTTTAATAGAAAATTTGTTAGAGCTTGACTTGTTAATCTGGAATGTAGCCCATTTGTACACTGGGGGCTGCTTATGTCACTGTATGTCTAAGCTGGCAGATGATAAGAATGCCTTTACTTGTAGATTCCTTGGCAGGTGGTAACTGTCTTTCCAAACAAAAGAACCTAACAGACATATCAATAGTACCAGAAGATGCCTTAGTCACCAGCATATGACTATCCTAGATGTTATATCTCTTATATTGTATGCTTAGTTACCCAGTTGTGTCTGACTCTTTGCAACCCCGTGGACTATAGCCAGCCAGGCTTCTCTGTCCATGGAATTTTCCAGAAAAGAATACTGGAGTGGGTAGCCATTCCCTTCTCCATGGGAGAAGGGATTACTGACCCAGGGATTGAACCTGGGTCTCCTGCATTGCAAGTGGATTCTTTACCATCTAAGTCACCAGGGAAGCCCATCTCTTATATTAGAAAGACCATCAGAAAGACCAGCTTGTCTTTTAGGTTTCAAGTGCAATACTGATTTTTAAGTAGGATTCCAAAGCCAAATGCCTTTCAAAATTTTGTTTCTTAGACAAGCTTTGTGCTATTTCTTAGGCTGTAGAAGAGCTGGGAAGAGGAAAGAAGGTAGTGATCAGGCAGAGAGCCCTGGCAGGGTGGTGGCTGAGCTCCTCCTGGGACGAGTTTTACTAGAGAATTAGACTCCACAGGCTGCATATTTCTGAGGGGTTTCTGTAAACCTGGCTGCTGTCAGGGACAAAGCAAAAGGCAGAGTAGTGTTGGAGCCCTGTTGCCCAGAATGTCTTGTGGCAGACACGAAATAAAAATTACAAAGAAGGAAAATGTCATTTTCAAAAACTTACAGTGATCTTGAGAGGCTTCCTTGGTGTCTTTTAAGTTTTTTTCAATAAGCAACTTACATTCACAGGAAGAGAAGGCTATTTTCTCTAAAGACACTAGAAAAATAATTGTTTGTCAGTGAAGGTTTATTCACATATCCTACAGACAATCTTGTACGGAATTTGGGAAGAAGCAATTTGGAAATCTTGATTTTGGAAACTGCAGCAGTTCTCATGTGTAATAGAATCACGGATACTGCATCTTAACAGGACTGTGTATTGCGTAGATAAATGTCACATACTGTGCTTGTATATTTGTAAATGTTTTTTCACTAAAGCAATGTGGCTTAGTGGAAGAAATATGCATTTTAAAATCAGACAGAGATAGGTACAAACTCTAATTTGCCCACTTAAGTGTTCTTGGGCAAAGCATTGGGGATCTATTATAATAGTGTTTTCCACCTAAAAAATGGAAATAGAAATAGCTACCTCTCAGGGCTTTTGTGAGCATGCAATGATGTCACAGCATCTAACACGTGCCTACACACAGTAGGGGCTCAATAATGTTTGTTTCATAAATTGGATATTTCACTTTCCGGGCTGATACATTTTCATGTATATAGTAGGTTAAAAGTATATTTTTTAACTGAAACCAATTAATTGTGATAAAAATATTATGAATGTTGAAAATAAGTGCAGAATTTATGACGGTGACCTACTTTGATGAGTTAAGTAAGCATATTTAGTCTTTTCTCCTAACTGCCTTTCTTGTTTGACTACTCTCCATGCAATGAAAAGTCATGTTAAGATATGAAAGGATAAGTAAAAAGTTTATATACCATAAATTGTATGTAAATCTAAAAATAAAATATGATGAAAAGGAATAAGACATACTAGATTGAATGAAAGATTGGCTGGTTGGTTGATTCATTGCTCCCAGCCCTTTTTTCCTCCTTCAAATAAAACCAGTTGAATTGTTTCCATTCTGAGGAATTTATTGTTGATCTGTACAGAAAAATAGGAAGAAATAAACAACAACAACAGAGATGAGTTAATGAAGCTTGGGACGTGGTAGAGTCAGTTCTTTACACCAGGATCTTTACACCCAAGTCTATATATCCTGACTCCCTGCTGAGATGGTCAGTGTAAAACCTTTTTGCTCTCTGTTTCTAGTTTGGGGAGTATTTTGAAACTTACTAAATTTTCCAGTGTCTCCATTCTGTGTCCACCTGACCACCTTTGCCAGGTGTTACATAGACTAATTCCTCCTCAAGGGTTCTGCTCTCCAGTCCAGAAGACGCCAACAGGGCAGAACAGTAGGAAAGGGCTCCTGGTCTCAGGGGCTGAACTTTTAGTGTTAGTTATAACCATACCATTGCAGGCTTCCTGGGTAGCTCAAACAGTAAAGAATCTACCCACCATGCGGGAGACCTGGGTTTGATCCCTGGGTCAGAAAGATCCCCTGAAGAGGATTTTTTTCACTTTAAAATAATTACATGATGAAATATATTAAATTTATTTAAGAAAAAGTTATTAAGTGTCTATACTTAATATATAGGCACTTAATATATGAGTGCTTGATACTATGTCAGCTTTACTAAACTGAAACTAGTTTCCAGAATTCTCTTGCATGTGTGTTTCAGGGTTAGACTTGTCCATGAGAGAAATTTGCATGGTATTTGGAAGACAAAAAAGAAGTACAACCATTGTTTTGTCTTACTGCTCTGAAATTTGGTGCAGGGTGCCCGGCGCCGTGGCAGCCTGTGCATGTTGTCACAGATCTGCTGGCTACCTTGGTGGCCAGGTGGGCTGCACCTGGGTCTGCAGCTTCCCCAGCTCTAGCTGGGTCATCTTCTGCAGCGACTCTGTTCCCTGGGTGAGTGCATGTGTGGCTTCGTGTCAACGGCCTTGGCTTCTCCTGCAGACAACCTGCGTTGTCTGTCTCCTGCGTCACTGAGGCTGGAGGATGAAAGATAGACGTGGGCTCCTGTTTATACTCTCTCTCCCTTGCTTTCCTTCTTACTGTTCTTCTCAACTACTGTTCCAGCTTACCTATTGCAGCTTCAGGCTCCACATCTGATGCAGATAATGAGTGCCTTTATTATACATCACTCATCATGGGTCTGCTTCTCTGGGGAACTGGGCTGGGCTTTAGAGACAAAAATGGGGAGCCAGGGAAGTATTGACCTTCTTTCCAGAGTTTAAATTCTAGTTTAGGATATTATTATTATCATACAAAAGGAGCTACACATAGTGTTTTTACTTTTCAATCAGGCTGAGGATTCTTAATGATACACTGTTTTGCGTGCTAAGTTGTTTTAGTTGTGTCTGACTCTGTGATGCTATGGTCTGCAGCCCGCCAGTTTCCTCTGTCCATGGGATTCTCCAGGCAAGAACACTGGAGTGGGTTGTCATACTCTCCTCCAGGAGAGCTTCCCAACCAATATACTGTTGCTGCTAAGTTGCTTCAGTGGTGTCCGACTCTGTGCGACCCCATAGACGGCAGCCTACCAGGCTCCCCCGTCCCTGGGAGTCTCCAGGCAAGAACACTGGAGTGGGTTGCCATTTCCTTCTCCAGTGCATGAAAGTGAGAAGTGAAAGTGAAGTCGCTCAGTCGTGCCTGACTCTTAGCGACCCTATGGATTGCAGCCCATCAGGCTCCTCCATCCATGGGATTTTCCAGGCAAGAGTACTAGAGTGGGATGCCATTGCCTTCTCCAAATATACTGTTACAGCATTTAAAAATTTTTCAAAGGTTTTCTTGTTATTTAATCACTGTCACAACAGATACAGATGCAAAGAAGACTAAGAGAGGATTTAAAGCTTCCCTCAGGCTAAGCAGGGATTTCAGGCAACTCTTACCCAAAGATCATACAGTGTACAAGTGGCAGATATTTAATCTTTGGATTCATATTCCAGCACTTGTTTAAATGTAATAGTTATGAAAATTTTTTAGTTGCACCGGGCAAATATTACTATCAATTGTGTCTCTGCATGACCAAAATACTTATCAATCCAGAAAATTACAAATGTAATAGCAGACTTGGCACCACGCAGAAAGCCACAGGGGACTTTTCAGCTTTTGAATAATTACTTAATGTTCAGTAGATATGACCATAGAAATATGAACAAATAAAATGTCAGTCATCTGGGTGCCCTTTCTTTTGATGCTAAGCTTCACAGAATAGGTACCTACAGGTTTCCCTTTTAGATCATGCCTTCCCATGGAGTTGTAGGAGAGATGGGGAGGTTTGCACTGAAGCTTGGAGGTGATTAACTCCAATATATCCACACAGGGGCAGAGCTAGAGCAGCAGACACCTCTATCAGTTATGCCACCAAGATGGAATTTGAGGAAAAGTGATCATCACAATAGTGATTTTGTAACAGAAAGGAAAGGGGCAGGGCACAACTTTTGAAAGGATGACATAGCCCAAGGACACAACATAAACCAATTAGAATCAAATGGGACCAAGACTGCAGACAAGACTAGACCTTGCTCCTCAATCAGCAAGTGAAATGACAAACCCAGAGGGGTCATGGCAGTTCTCTGTTAGAAGACCAAGGAGTGGGCAGTGGCCCAAATCCTGGAAATCTTCCAAACGTAGTTGGAATAATCCTCCCACTCATTAGCATATGAAATTACCCAGCTTGTAAAAACTAATCATGCCACATATTGCAGGCTGCACTTGCCCTCTGTGCTGGCCCACACTCTGTCTATGGAGGGTGCTTCTCTCTGAATCTGAATAAAGCCACTTTTTACCTATCACTTTGTCTCTCACTGAATTCTTTCTGCGATGAGACATCAAGAACCTGAGCTTCCTTATGTCCTAAAACCAGGTACTGTGGGTTTGAGTCCCAGCCATGTGCATTCAAGTCCAAAGCAGGGTTTTGGTTGGGTTCAAGTCCCAGCCACGTGGGTTCAAGTCCAAAGCAGGGTTTTGACTGGGTTTGAGTCCCAGCCACGTGGGTTCAAGTCCCTATCTGAGGTAAATGGTTTCAATTCTTCCAGAGCCCTAGTAACTGCTAAGTGAATCAGGCCAGTAATCCAACCAGCAAGGTATTCTATTTCTCAGGAGCAGGACCTTTGACCTCTGTGATGTGATTCTTTAAGAGTTGAGGTATATATTCATCATCTTTAACCTATTTTTTAAATTTTTTATGATAAAATTAATATCTTCTGGTTTGTAAAATTAAACTCTGTAGAAGTATATGGAGAAAAAAAGAAGTCTCCTGTCCCTCACCTTTCCACCCCCTCTATCCTACTCACCCAAGTTCTATTCTCAAAAAGTAACACATACATATTTAACAAATATCAGTATTTATTGAATGCCCTTTAATTATTAACACCAGGCACTATTCTTGGTCTTGAAATTATCACAATGAAAAACACTGACCATAAAGATCATTCATTTACTTTAGGTCTTAGTCTGTTCAGGCTGTGACAAATTACCATAGACTGGACATTTTAAATAACAAACATTTGGTTTTCACAGTTTTAGGGGGCTGTGAAGTTCAAGTTCAAGGCACAGCAGATTCAGTATCTGGTGAAGCCCGCTTTGTGTTCTAAAGTGAAGAGCACTAGGGAGCTAGATTCCTCTCTCATAAGCACACTAATCTTATTCATGAGGGCTCCTCCCTCATGACCTAATCACTTTCCACATGTTCCATCCCTAATACCATCATATGGGTGTTAAGATTTCAATATATTAATCTGGGGGAATAGAAACATTCGCTCCATAGCACTTTACATCTAGCTCATGGTACGATGATATATACATGTTTTAGTTAAGGTACACCAATACTGGTGATACATAGATGCCAAATATTTAATAGCTCCAAATTAGAGAAATGTATTTCTTGCATATGTAACATGACTCAACTGCAAACAGTCTCTCAGGCACTTAGGATGGTGGAAGCTCTACCACTTCTAAGACATACATTTCAAATGTGTAGAACAGTGGTCTTTCAGTTCAGTTCAGTCGCTTAGTTGTGTCCGACTCTTTGAGACCCCATGGACCGCAGCATGCCAGGCCTCCCTGTCCATCACCAACTCCCACAGTTTTCTCAAACTCATGCCCATTGAGTCGGTGATGCCATCCAACTATCTCATCCTCTGTCACCCCCTTCTCCTCCCACCTTCAATCTTTCCTGGTATCAGGGTCTTTTCCAATGAGTCAGTTCTTTGCATCAGGTGGCCAAAGTATTGGAGTTTCAGCTTCAGCATCAGTCCTTCCAATGAATATTCAGGACTGATTTCCTTTACGATGACTGGTTGGATCTCCTTGCAATTCAAGGGACTCTCAAGAATCTTCTCCAGTACCACAGTTTAAAAGCATCAATTCTTCATCCCTCAGCTTTCTTTATAGTCAACTCTCACATCCATACATGACTACTGGAAAAACCATAGCTTTGACTAGATGGACCTTTGTTGACAGAGTAATGTCTTGGTTTTTTTAACATGCTGTCAATGTTGGTCATAACTTATCTTCCAAGGAGTAAGCGTCTTTTAATTTCATGGCTGCAGCCACCATCTGCAATGATTTTGGAGCCCCCCAAAATAAAGTCTGTTCCTGTTTTCATGTTTCCCCATCTATTTGCCATGAAGTGATGGGACCAGATGCCATGATCTTAGTTTTCTGAATGTTGAGTTTTAAGCCAACTTTTTCACTCTCCTCTTTCAGTTTCATCAAGAGGCTCTTTTGTTCTTCTTCTCTTTCAGCCATAAGGGTGGTATCATCTGCATATCTGAAGTAAACGGTATTTCTCCTGGCAATCTTGATTCCAGCTTGTCCTTCATCCAGCCCAGCGTTTCTCATGATGTACTCTGCATATAAGTTAAATAATCAGGGTGACAATGTATAGCCTTGATGTACTCCTTTCCCAATTTGGAACCTATATGTTGTTCCATGTCCAATTCTAAATGTTGCTCCTTTACCTGCATTCAGGTTTCTCAGGAGCCAGATAAGGTGGTCTGGTATTCCCATCTCTCTCAGAATTTTCCACAGTTTGTTGTGATCCACACAGTCAAAGGCTTTGGCATAGTCAATAAAGCAGAAATAGATGTTTTTCTGGAACTCTTTTGCTTTTTTGATGATCCAGAGGATGTTGGCAATTTGATCTCTGGTTCCTCTGCTTTTTCTAAATCCAGCTTGCACATCTGGAAGTTCACAGTTCACTTATTGTTGAAGGCTGGCTTGGAGAATTTTGAGTACTACTTTGCTAGTGAGATGAGTGCAATTGTGCAATAGTTTGAACATTCTTTGGCATTGCCTTTCTTTGGTGTTGGAATGAAAACTGACCTTTTCCAGTCCTGTGGCCACTGCTGAGCTTTCCAAATTTGCTGGCATGTTGGGTGCAGCACTTTCACAACATCATCTTTTAGGATTTGAAATAGCTCAACTGAAATTCCATCACCTCCACTAGCTTTGTTCGTAGTGATGCTTCCTAAGGCCGACTTGACTTTGCATTCCTGGATGTCTGGCTCTAGGTGAATGATCACACCATAGTGATTATCTGGGTTGTGAAGATCTTTTTTGTATAGTTCTTCTTTGTATTCTTGCCACCTCTTCTGTTAGGTCCATACCATTTCTTTCCTTTATTGTGCCCATCTTTGCATGAAATGTTGCCTTGGTATCTAATTTTCTTGAAGAGTTCTCTAGTCTTCCCCGAATCTATTGTTTTCCTTTATTTCTTTGCATTGATCACTGAGGAAGGCTATCTTATCTCTCCTTGCTATTTTTTGGAACTCTGCACTCAAATGGATATATCTTTCCTTTTCTCCTTTGCCTTTCACCTCTCTCTTTTCACAGCTATATGTAAGACCTCAACCATTTTTCCTTTTTGCACTTATTTTTCTCTGTGATAGTCTTGATGTATAATGTCATTTTGGTGAGGGCCTTCTGTATAATGTCACGAACCTCCATCCATAGTTCTTCAGGCACTCTGTCTATCAGATCTAATCCCTTGAATCTATTTCTCACTTCCACTGTATGATTGTAAGGGATTTGATTTAGGTCATACATGAATGGTCTAGTGGTTTTCCCTACTTTCTTCAGTTTAAGTCTGAATTTGGCAATAAGGAGTTTATGATCTGTGCCTCAGTCAGCTCCCAGTCTTGTATTCTGCAGACTATATAGAACTTCTCCATTATTGGCTACAAAGAATATAATCAATCTGATTTCAGTGTTGGCCATCTGGTGATGTCCATATGCAGAGTCTTCTCTTGTGTTGTTGGAAGAGGGTGTTTGCTATGACCAGTGCATTCTCTTGGCAAAACTCTATTAGCCTTTGCCTTGTTTCATTCTGTACTCCAAGGACAAATTTGCCTGTTACTCCAGGTTTTTCTTGACTTTCTACTTTTGCATTCCAGTCCCCTATAATGAAAAGGACATCTTTTTTTGGTTGTTAGTTCTAAAAGATCTTGTAGGTTTTCATAGAACCGTTCAACTTCAGCTTCTTTAGCATTACTGGTCAGGGCATAGACTCAGATTACTGTGCTATTGAATGCTTTGCCTTGGAAACAAACAGAGATCATTCTGTCGTTTTTGGGATTGCATCCAGGTACTGCATTCCGGACTCTTTTGTTGACTATGATGGCTACTCCATTTCTTCTAAGGGATTCTTCCCCACCTAGTAGATATAATGGTCATCTGAGTTAAATTTACCCATTCCAGTCCATTTTAGTTCACCGATTCCTAAAATGTCAATGTTCACCCCTGCCATCTCCTGTTTGACCACTTCCAATTTGCCTTGATTCATGGACCTAACATTCCATGTTCCTATGCAGTATTGCTCTTTACAGATTGGACTTTACTTCCATCACCAGTCACATCCACAACTGTGTGTTGTTTTTGCTTTGGGTCTGTCTTTTCATTCTTTCTGGAGTTATTTCTCCACTGATCTCCAGTAGCATATTGGGCACCAGTCAACCTAGGGAGTTCTTCATTCAGTATCCTTTTTGCCTTTTCATACTGTTCATGGGGTTCTGAAGGCAAGAATACTGAATGGTTTGCCATTTGCTTCTCCAGTGGACCACGTTTTGTCAGAACTCTCCACCATGACCCATCTGTCTTGAGTGGCCCTACATGGCATGGCTCATAGTTTCACTGAGTTAGACAAGGCTGTGGTCCACGTGATTAGATTGGTTAGTTTTCTGTGACTGAGGTTTTCAGTCTGTCTGCCCTCTGATGGAGGAGGATAAGAGGCTTATGGAAGCTTCCTTATGGGAGAGAATGATTGGGGGGAAAGTGGGTCTTGTTCTGATGGGCAGGGCTATGCTCAATAAATCTTTAATCCAATTTTCTGTTGATGGGAGGGGCTGTGTTCCCTCCCTTTTATTTGACCTGATGCCAAACTATAGTGGTGGTAATGAAGATAATGGTGACCTCCTTCCAAAGGTCCCGTGCACACACTGCTAAACTCAATGCCCCCAACCCTGCAACAGACCACTGCCAACCCACATCTCTGCCAGAGACTCCTGGACACTCACAGGCAAGTGTGGCTCAGTCTCTTCTGGGGTCACTGATCCTTTCTCCTGGGTCCTGGTGCACACAAGCTTTTGTTTGTGCCCCTAAGACACTGTTTCCCCAGTCCTGTGTCAGTTCTGGCAGCTCTATGATGTGGTTAGTGGCGACCTCCTCCACGGGGGCTATGCCACACCCAGGGCTGCTGCACCCAGAGCCCCTGCCCCTGCAGTCCACTGCTGACCCGTGTCTCTGCAGGAGACACTCAAACACAGTTCTGTCTCAGTCTCTGTGTGGTTTCTGGGTCCTGGTGCACACAGGTACATTCGAGCCCTCTGAGCATCTCTGGCAGGTATGGTCTTTAGCCAGGTCAACTGGATAGGGTCATGGAGGAGACAATGAGGAAAGACTTTTATAGGCTTTGTTTGGGAGTAGAGCACGTTTACACCTTTGTTCACATTTCACTGGCAGAACTACATGACTTCACTACACCACTCACTACCTGGGTGACCTTGGGAAACTTATTTACCATCTCTGTTCCTCAGGTTCCTCATGCATAAAATAGAGATAATGAGTACCTATTCCTAGGGCTATTTATTAACTTAATTGTATAAAACACAGAAAGCCTTTTGAACAGCTCCAGGAAGAAGAAGGGAATAAACATTTTTAGTGAGAAGTTAGTTGTTCCTGCTCAATAGGTCTAACCTTTTCCCTGTACACAAACAGGATTCAGTTTAACTACCCTTCTGAAACATATTTAAAATGTAATGTGTTCCAAATATTATTTCATGTTAGAATTATAAATCTACCTACCATTTTAACAACTATTCAGTATTTTCCCCCATTCTCTGTGGACATAGCATTGGAAAAGGTCCAATCCCAAGGAAAGACAATGCCAAAGAATCTTCAAACTACTGTACAATCGTGTTCTTTTCACATGCTAGCAAGGTCATGCTCAAAATCTTTCAAGCTTGGATTCAGCAGTATATAAACAGAGAACTTCCAGATGTACACGCTAGGTTTAGAAAAGGTAGAAGAACCAGAGATCAAATTGCTAACAAATGTTGGATCTTGGAAAAAGAAGGGAATTCCAGAAAAACATCTACTTCTGCTTCATTGCTTATGCCTAAGACTGACTGTGTGGATCACAACAAACTGTGGAAAATTCTTCAAGAGATGGGAGTTCCAAACCACCTGACCTGCCTCCTGAGAAATCTGTATGCAGGTCAAGAAGCAACAGTTATAACTGGACATGGAACAACAGACTTGTTCCAAATCAGGAAAGGACTATGTCAAGGCTGTATATTATCACCCTGCTTATTTAACTTATATGCAGAGTACATCCAGCAAAAGGCCAGGCTGGATGAAGCACAAGCTGGAATTGAGGTTTCAGGGAGAAATATCAATAATCTCAGACGTGCAGATGACACCACCCTTATGGCAGAACGTGAAGAGAAACTAAAGAGCCTCTTATGAAGGCTAAAGAAGAGAGTGAAAAAACTGGTTTAAAACATTAAAAAAAAAACAAAACAAACTAAGATAATGGCACTGGTTCCATTGTTTCATGGCAAATAGATGGGGAAAAAGTGGAAAAGTGACAGACTTTATTTTCTTGGGCTCCAAAATCACTGCAAACAGTGACTGCAGCCATGAAATTAAAAGATGCTTGCTCCTTGGAAGGAAAGCTATGGCAAACCTAGGCAGCATATTAAAAAGTAGAGATATTACTTTGCTGACAAATATCTGTGTAGTCAAAGCTATTTTTTTTTTTTTTTCAGTAGTCATGTATAGATGTGAAAATTTGACCATAAAGAGGGCTGAGTGCTAAAGAATTGATGCTTTCGAATTGTGGTCCTAGAGAAGACTCTTGAGAGTCTCTTGGACTGAAAGGAGATCAAACTAGTCAATCCTAAAGGAAATCAATGCTGAATAGTCGCTGGAAGGACTGATGCTGAAGCTCCAATACTTTGGTCACGTGATGTGAAGAGTAGACTCATTGGAAAAGACCCTGATACTGGGAAAAACTGAAGCTAAAAGGACAAGGAAGTAGCAGAGGACGAAATGGTTAGATACCCTCACTGACTCAATGGATATGAATTTGAGCAAACTCCAAGAGATAGTGGAGGACAGAGGAACCTGGCATGTTGTAGTCCACGAGGTCAGAAAGAGCTGACATGACTTAGCAACTGAAAAACATCAACAATAACAATTCTGCAGACATATATAATATATTTAACTCTGTGATGAATATCATTGCTTATCAACTGTGCATATCCATGCTGTGTGCCATAAATGCTTGGCAGTGAAATTCCTACCTTGTGCTGTCACACTCCATGTATGTTAAAACATTCAGCTATCAAATGCAGGAAAATCACTCTAAGACAATTTAGAAGACTTCTTTTTGGTTCAGGAGATCCTACCAGAGGAAGAAACATAGGACCTGCCTGCCAGCTTTTCATTTTTCCTTGCTCTATCCCTTGTGGTGGTGGAGCCTGGATGCTGTTACCCATGTAAAAGGAAAGGTTTAAAGTGGCATCCTTTGGGCTTTTACCAGAACATGTTGCTGAACACCAAGCCTTTCAAGATGGTCCTCCTGAGCATCCTTAGAATCCTAAGGATTGTGAAATCTTCTCATGGTTTTGGATTATAAATTCAGTCTTATCATTATTACATTGTGTATTATAAGCCAAAATACTTTAACTGTTTTAAATGTTAAAATTGTTTTAAAAAGAGACAAAATATTTTTCTCTTTTTTTTAAATAGAAAAACGTTTAAATTTATGAGGAAATAATATTAACAATAGCTCTCTTTTATTTCTGATTCTTATAATTGTCAAGTCAGTTTTTTCCTCAGTTTTTGCAGCAAAGATTTGAAGGGATAGACAAGCTTAAACAGGCAGAATTTTATTAAGCAGGCAGGAATAGTACAACCCCAAGACATGAGAGTGGGCAGACTCTGTAGGAGTGGCTTTGACCCATCTTGACTTTTGTGTTTATACTTCTTATTTCCTATTCCTGGAGCCTTATTGTATGTGCTTGCTCCATCACTCAGTCGTGTCCGACTCTTTGCCACCCTGTGGACTATAGCCCACCAGGCTTTTCTGTCCATGGGATTCTCCAGGCAAGAATACTGGAGTATTGCCATTTCCTCCTCCAGGGATCTTCCTGACCCAGAGATTGAACCTGTGTCTCCTGCATCTCTTGCATTGGCAGGAAGATTCTTTACCATTAGTGCCACCTGGGAAGCGTTGTTTTTCTGCCCTTTGTAAAATAGGGCTTGTACCCACTACCAGTCAGGAAGGGAGCATATTTGGGTATGTTTTTTCCTCTGGAGGTTCCCATTCCTGTCCTGGGATTTTCTTCCTTTGTCTCTTTTCTCAATCTTTTCCCTTTCTTTGTCTGCCTTTTAGGCCCCATTTTCTCTACCATTTTGGACTCCTTTTTCCTATCCTAACTACAGGGGGTGACAGAGGATGAGATGGTTAGATAGCATTATCAACTCAACGGATGTGAGTGTAAGAAAACTCTGAGAGATAGTGAAGGACAGGGAAGCTTAGTGTGCTGCAGTACATGGGGTTACAAGGAGTCGGACACAACTTAGCAACTGAACAACGATAGCAGCTACCTAATATAACGATCTTCTAAGAAACATCATGTCCATTTAAGAGATAAAGAAACTAAGACTCAGAGAATATAAGTAAATTGTCTTCAGACAATTTTGTGGGAGAAGTTTATGCAATTTGGATTTAGTTAAGCCTAATTCCAAAATTCCTCTTCTATATGAGTCAGTCTCCAAAAGGAGACAGTCATTATTCCTTAAGACTCATTCTGCCAGTAAATGGGATTAGAGCTTGAACTGACAGGCTGAGTTTTAGCTGTGGTTGTAACTGAGCAAGACCCTAAGGGGCCTTCTCAGAACAGGCGTTCCCCCATATCCTCTGCTTCAGCTCCTCCCTGAGGTACCTAGATAATAGTGAGTGAAAGTATTTGATACAAATTTCCTGGGTTGTTTTACAGATGTGAAAACCACCCCCACCAAATGGAAGAACTCCCTGATGACCGTGAGCACATGCTCCCGGGCCTCGTGGACACTAAGGTTAACCTCTGTGACACCACCCTGCTGCCTCACCATTAGCCAATCTGGGATATATTGTGTTTAAGTTGATCTTGTACCCTGCAGCTTCCCTACCATCTGCCCTTTTTAAAAAAACGCTTTGCTGAAACCATTCTTGGAGCTCCAGGATCTTCGCAGCATGAACCACTTCATTTCTTTACATGGCCCTGCAGTAAACCTTTCTCTGTTTCAAACTCCAACATTTCAGTTTGTTCGGTCTCACTGTGTGTTAGGCACACGAACTTGTGTTAACACAGCCTCAAGTCCTTTGTTCATCTCATGTTCTCCCTAGCTGGGCTGGGACCCCTATTCTACGCTAAGCCAGCAGTCAGCACTGGGGACTTATTCTCATTGTAGTGAGAAATGGAGTATTTCCTACCATATCAATAAACAAGTACGTCACAGTCATCAGTGATTCCAGCCCTCCAGGGCAACCAGGAAGGAGAACAATATCTGCTATCTGGCAACCATCAGGCTGCAGCCACTCCTTAAGGTGAGCACTGAGGAAAATGCAGGATACTGACCCCAGATAGCCGAGATGCCTATGAAAGAAATGATTTCAGTGAGCCCAGACTCTTGCATCTTCCCACACATAGAAAAGCACTAAATTTCTTAGTTTGAAATATCTGGTTTAATTCACAAAAATACTTTTGATGGTCAGACTACCTGCCCTTCATTGCAAACTTCTCTAAAACCTTCCCACTGAATAAAACAACTCTCAGCTTTTAGGTTGTGACCATTTTTTAAGTCAACAGTAGCATCTTTCCCACTCTCCTCACATGGCCTCTATCTTTGTTTCATTCACCATAACTGGGTTTCTCTATGAGTAGTCTATAGAGAACCTGTATGGAAATTACTTGGGATATTGGTTTAAAAGATACTTTCTAGGCTTTGGGGATTGGACTCAGGAATCTGCATTTTAAACCAAATCCCTAGGTATTTTCATGCACAGTGAGATTTAAGAACCACTTTACTTTTTGCAGGAAAGAAACAGCTTTATGCAGAGAAGGACTGTCTTATTCATTGTTGTTTCTAGGGGGGCTGATATTCATTAAGCACTCTAATTATTTCTTAAGAAAACTAATGAACCAGGCTGTAGTTCCTAAACAAATGCAGGTCCATGGTGTTTATCTCTGTAGCCTTGGCACCTAGCACATGTTTGGAACATTATATTAATAGGAATTCAATGGATGTTATAAATGAAGTTTTAAAGGAATAATTAAAGGTCAAAGAATTGAAGTCAAATTTTAATTTGTTATATGCTGAATCTGTGGCTTTGGGCAATTCACAAACCTCTTTTAATCTGAATTTCCACATACATTGGAAAATGATATTCATCCATATATCTCACAACTCATTGTGGATACCAAATCTGTAAGTGAAATTTCATATAGAAAGCACTTAATGCTATATCTGGCACAGAGCAACTGCTGAATAAAGTGGTGTCCACTGTAATGATAGTAATAATAATAATGCCTGTAAAAATGCTCCGTAAAGGACCATGCAGTTACCAAGTACTATGATTATCCTCATTGTGAACTTAATCAAGCAGGCTGTGTAGACAATTAAACTTTGCTCTGCTCATAAAATAGGAACAGTAGCAGAAGGTGTTTGATGTGTAGAAAGGTCCAGAGAAAGATGGGAGGTGACTTGCAGCCTCCAGCCACTTGCTTCCCGTGTGGTCCCGTGGAGAAGGCTGTGCACCAGGACAATATCTGGTCCCGTCTTATACTGTGTTAGCAACCTTCCTTGAAGGAATAGCTGTCTTTTCAGGTGCTGCTGCTCAGGTCTGGAAGGCAAGGATCTGATGAAAGCCCACAAGACCTGACAAGTAATCTCCATCAGGTTATTGCTCTAAAGTGAAAATAAAACACAAATGTTACATGTGAAGCAGTCAATTTCAGGCCTTGCTTTTTGATATTTTTCCAGTTTAGGGGTTTTATTATCCTTCCGTTGACAAATTACATTTTGATCCACTTCAAAGGGCTTTTCCATTAAAGTAACAATAGCCAGGGTTTAAGGGAAGCCCTATGTCTGCTATACACTTGCTAGGTTGCTGTGCCCGTCTGCATGGAAGATGTCAAGTCTAATGGATTTCATTTCTTTAAGTAAGATACATGTTTTTAGGGTAGTATCTAGAGATTTGGGAAGATGACAAAATTGTCTAAAGGAAGGAAATGGCAATGGGCCTATTTCAGCTGTAAGTGGAGTCCTATAGCTGAGCAGATGTTTTCCAATCAAAATTAGTGGGAAAAATGACTGTCTACAGGGGAAAAAAAAAGTCAGTCATCAAAAAAGTTAAGCAAATTCCTATAATCATGCAACACAATCGTCAAAGGAGCAAATATTAATTTGTTGAAATACTAACTATATTTTGGGGCACCACCAACTAACTATATTTCAGGGCCTGCATGTTTTCTTGGGAATTTTAGCCTGTATAAACTCAGCAGTTTATGGTCATGCCTTATGGCATAGGCTGCTGTCCCAAAGGTCAAGTCTAGTGGGAGGAGGAATGGGGACCCTGTACCAGAACGATCTTCATGTAGACTGTCAGTGACCTACCACAGGCATGGCCTGTCTGAAGGACATGAGCTAGCCAATTGATTCTTAACCTTGACCTAAAATATCCCAGCAAGAATTCACTGAAAGTGGGTAGAGCCACATAGAAGATTTGGTGTTTTCTCTCCCCACCTCTGTCTCTAGAGTTCATTTAGGGAGCAGTTCTCAAACATTACTATGGATCAGAATTACCTGGAAAGTTGGTTAAAACACAGCTTGCTGAGCCCTTCCCTCAGCGGGGATCCTGGGGCATTTGTACTTCTAACAAACTGTAGTTCTAACAAATGCTGTGGCTTCCGGCTCAGGGACTGGTATATTTTGAAAATCATTCATCCAGAGCACAGTCTGATTATTGCTTCCTATTCCATGGACTCTATTTGTCTCTAAACCTGGGTTCTGGGAATTCACTTAAGGTATCATTAGTTTTAAAGACTTTCTGTTTGTGCTACTCTTGATCAACCCTAGTATTTCCACTGATATTAGTCCTATGGCTTAATGTGTGTACATGTATTTTGAGTGCTTACCTTATCTGGGAAGAAAGATGGAACATTTTTTCAGCTGAATTTTTCTTTTAAGCTAAGAAGAGCATTATGGTATTGGCAACCAATAATGATTGACGACTTGCCCATTAATAAAACAAAGTAAAGCAAAACAAAAACCCTTCCCCTGTTTAACTTTTCAGATTGTCTTCCAGAAGTCATCTTTTAGCAAAAGAATCACATGGTAACATCTGGAACCACCATTTACCATGGAGAGAGAGAGAGATATATATACATAAAAAATATATATGTGTGTATATATATACATATAAAGATATATACATATAATATATATGTGTGTATATATAAATGTATAAATGTAAGAGACATATATATATATCTTACATATATAAATTGGGCTTCCCTGTTTGCTCAGGGGTAAAGAATTTGCCTGTAATGCAGGAGACCCGGGTTTGATCCCTGGGTCAGGAAGATCCCCTGGAGAAGAAAATGGCAACCCACTCCAGTATTCTTGCCTGGAGAATTCCATGGACAGAGGAACCTGGCAGGTTATCTTACAATTAATTTTCTCTGCTAATTATGGATAGTTCTTTTGGAAGGAAAAGGATAGTTTTTAATGCATTTTTCTTCCACATAAGACTAGGCACACACATTAAATATATATTTATCACACAAGGACTCCACTGACTCAAATGCCACTGAGGTTTTAAAGTATCTCAGATTGTACAATTTCTAAGTTAATTTCTTTCATATCAGAAGGTCAGGTCTCTCATTTCGCTCAGTCACTCTGCTCACTGATCCATCACTTGAAATCCAGATGGTGCATACCTGTGCGATAGCATGCTTTCTAACAGGTAAGAGTTCTTGCTCTATTTAAGGCTTGCATACTATCAGTGTATGTTATTGACATATAGAGATTACATAAAGATGACCAGTTGTGGTAGTACTGCAAACACATTTCTACAATTATTTTTACAGATGACACATGCAATCACAAAAGAGGAGAGCATTTGTTTTTAAAGCATAGGAGGTAATGTTCAAAAAGCTATCTTCCCTAAAATACAAACTTGACCAACTTTGATGTCAGATCTTGGCATGTACTCTTTTTTCCTCTCTTCAAGGAAGAATTTTATTTTTAGTTTTCCATTTCTCTTTCCATGTCCACTTCATTTCTTTTCTTCTTTAATGAACTGCTTATGAGAATTAGCTTGAAGATGGTTCAACTGCTTATAGCCAGTGCCTTCCTGTTTCATCTGCTTCTTCTTCCCTCTCTTCTCTCCTGATACAATTAGTCATCAAGGTTCTATGTGTAGCCACCTTGGAAGATTCTCAGATCTGTATAAGAAGTGCTATGTAAGAAGATGCTTACACAGCATTTTAAGACTCCTAGTTTAAGATTTTATCCATTTGCTTACTGTGGTTTGCTCTGTGAAATAAAGTTCCTTAAAAATAATGAAGTTAAGGTTTACTAGAATCTAATTCCATTTAGTCTCCCTTCTACCTTTCCTTAGTCTTTCTTGCTAAAATCAAATATTGCTATATTAATTATTATAAGTTGAATTTTTAGAGAAATTCTGGCATGATCTTCATTAAGTACAAATCCCATCAATTTCATAAGGCAGTAAAAGTAATTTTATCACAAACACTAACCAGTTAGTTAAAAAGTTGTATAAATTCTAAGATAATTTTTTTCCTAAAAACTTTATTTCCTCTTCATGCCTCGTAAATGTGTTACCCTTGCTTTCAAGTTACTTCCTGTATAACAGAAACCTCTGACAAATATCCTATTTCAGAGGCCCCAGATACGATCATGAAAAGCTTTTGAGAGCCCTTGCTCTCAGGCTGATTCAATACGAAATAAGATTTTACAGTCGTCTAAGAGCCTCTTAGCTTCCCCTAACTCCTCTGCTGTCTCGTCTCTCCTCCTCCAGTGACATTCTGACAGTTACAGCTTTTCCAGGCCACCCAGATAATATCTTTGTGCAGAAAATATTACTTAAGGGAAAAATAAATTAAAATCCTTGTGTCTAATCTCCAAGAAGGAATCTGTAATAAAATATTAGACATATTTACATACATATTACCTTCTTCTTAGACATTAGAACACTAGAAGGCACTGGCAGACAGAAGTAATGTGGGTAGACTTATGACCTAGGAAGCTTACAGAACTGCTCTCAGGGCAGTCAAGGTAGTTTCCTCCATAGTCTTGTAAAAGAGCAATTTTTATTTGGAACAAGTCTCACTCATCCTTCTGTTTACTATTAGCATGTAATATCTTTGGTACCTTTTCTTCTATATCAGATAGTATTAAAGATGTGTTTCTGGATGCCTGCCATAGCAATCATTTATTGAACTAGAAATGGATAAAGGACCCCAAAACCATCAAGTCACGAACTGCTCAGCGTCCTGTGAGGTCTAACTCTAACACAGGAGCCTGACCAAGTCTCCCTGGTGAGCCTTGTGTGTTAAGATACTCGGTGACAACACAAACCAGCTACAGGGTTTGAGCTGAAAAGTCACATAGAGTCAGAGTTAGGATAATTGTTTAGAGCCTACTTAAGAGATGGTTAAACAAAGGAAGCAGAGAGAGAATGGTGCAGTTTCACAGAAAGAGGCAGAAGAGAGAAAACCACGAGTCCTGGAGAGAGAAAGAAGAGAACAGAGACAGTGAATCTGAACCTTGAGTTTTTTGTTGTTGACATTTCAAGAAGCTCAGCTTTCTTTTGCTGCTTTTCTTTTTTTTTTAGTTTTAATTTTGGCAGTGCTGGGTCTTCATTACTGCTTGCAGACTTTCTGTAGTTGCAGCAAGGGAGGCTGCTCTCGTTGCAGTGCGTGGACTTCTTTTGGCAGTGGCTTCTCTTTGTGTGGAGCACAAGCTCTAGAGCCCAGGCCCGGTAGTCTTGGCACATGGGCTTAGTTGCTTCTCTGCATGTGGAATCTTCCCGGACTAGGGATCGAACCAGAGTCGGCTGCAGTGGTAGGCAGATTCCCAACCACTGGACCACCAGGGAAGGCCTCTTTTGCTTCTTGATGTTGAAGTCCATGAAATCCCTGTATCCTAAAAGTAAGCTACTTTCTTTTCCTGTTTTACTTTTAATTTGAGTAGGTTTTCAGTCTTGTGACATCGTCACTGAGGTGTTGTTTTTGCTCAGGACCTCTTATTCTTTCTCCCTGTTTAGGCATCAGGGAAGGCCACATTCCATATCCATCGGATAGGGTTTCACTGTCAGAAATCTAAAGGAGGAAAAACATTCAAGTCTTAGTGCTTGAACTTATCGAGTAGACATTCACAAATGCAAGGCAGAGATAATCACTTGAGAGAAAAGACTTTTCAGGGATCAAAAGTCAAGATCCCAAGATGTCTGGACCACAGACAAGGACATGAAGACAGATGGAACCTCAAAGGACTGAGATTTGCTGAGACCTTGATTTGACTAATACATCAAGGAATTTGTCTGAGTTTTATCCAGAAGTGAGTGAATTAAGTTTTCTACCATCAGGGAAAAATTGGGGACTGAGAAAGAAGTAAATCCATCTATAGAAAAGTTTAAAGTCAATTTAAAAGAGAGAGTTATATTTTCCTCTCTGAGTTTATATCCTATGAAAATTGTACCCTGAATATCAAGCCATAAGGAAACACAGTGATTCATAAGGGAAGTCATACAAAGAAATAAAAATAACATATTTCCTCTTTCAACATGCAGACATAACAGCCTGGGATGGACACTCTCACATAAAATCCTATGGGGAGGCGTCTCCATGCATCAAGGAATAGAATAACAAATTGAATGCTTGTCATTACTGAACTGTGAAATGAGAATTAAACTCCAAATTATCTTATTTAAACTACAGCTACCACTTGGCCACAGGCTTATTATCATCCCCATGTTATATATGAAGAAACTGAGCCCTAAAGAGATCAGTGCCTGTGGTTTCAAAGCTATCAGGTCAAACTCTGCTATAAATACATTCCCAGCTCCACTAGGACAATAAACTCCCTGAGCAAAGTCTGAATACCAGTAGGACTATTCAAGAACTATTTATCTTCATGGTCTTTGGGAAGCACTTTGGTATCATGGAATGATCATGGACTTTGGAATCAAACTTAGGTTTTAAATCTGTGTTAGATTAATTAAACATCCTGGCCATTAGACTGAGGTTGCTCTAATGCTATCACAGCCTGTAAGTAACTCCAAAAAACTAAGCTTGTAAATGCCTCAAGGTTATGAGATGGAAATCTAAGGACAACCAATCACAATCTGACAACTTGGCTTTAAGCTATAGCACACCATATAATTTTTTTTCTTTGCTTCCACAACTTCTCTAGATAAGCCTCTCCCCAAGCTGATGTTAGTGGAGTGCTCCTAACCACTTCTAGTTTGGGGCTGCCCTGTTAGAATCAGTTTTTGCTCAAGTAAACTCTTAACATTTTAAGTGTGTCCCAGTTTACCTTTTAACGCCTGGCTCCTGGGCTCCCCAGGCGACTCAGTGGTAAAGAGTCCATCTGCCAGTGCAGGAGATGTGGGTTCCATCCTTGGGTTGGGAAGATCCTTTAGAGAAGGAAATGGTAACCCACTCCAGTATTCTTGTTTGGGAAATCCCATGGACAGAGGAGCCTAGTGGGCTATGGGGTCACAGAGAGTTGGACTAGACTTAGAGACTAAGCAATAACAATCACCAGTAAACATAAGCATGAGAATGTGGAGAAGTTAAACCTCTCTGAGCTTCACTGTCCTCATCTACAAAGAGGAACTGTTATGTCTCACTTGCAAGCTGTCATGATAATTATATAATGTAATACATATAATGAGTGCATAACATGTTTTTATTTGATGGGAGCTTTATTTACCAAATGCCTGGCTCGTCCAGGATACTCAACGAAAGCTTGTTGAGTAAATGGGGGCAGAAGAATCACCCATATCTAAGTACTAAGGACTATTCAGAAAATGTATTATTTGTTCCATAAAATAAGGATATTGATCTGAGGAAATAATATTTTTGCAAAAAGAATGCTCTTTTTACTGAACTGGGAGAAAAATGAATATTTCAACCATTTGTTGTCTGTTGATTCCTATCCATGATTTGTTTGGAAAATATGCTTGTACAGAGGATACCCCTGTGGTAAAGTATTAACGAATTAAGCCAAATGTCATTAAGTCTGTCTCATTTCTCATTCATGAGGAACTTCAGTAGATCACAGAAGCTGGCATGCTAATTCTCTATGCTCTATATTTTTCCATTTTTCAATTGCTCTCTACTTTGCCCTGCTTATTTAATTAACGATTGGCTACTTATCAGGCTGTAGAAGAATCCTTTTTGGCTGCCTTCCATTTTACAAAGTTTAAGGAGGGAAGTGTCTCATTTGGATTGTGCAGGCACCTCTGACTTTGCTCATCCATATTCATGAGTCCCCCTGGTTGTGTTTTCTCTGTGTGAATTGCTCTTAACAGATCATTCTCCCTCAAACTCTTTGCATTCACACAAAGATGCTTCTATAACCCACAGGGACATTCACAGCAGGTGAAATCTCCATTACTGGTGGGTAGACAGGAATGTTAATTGATTTCAAATATTAACATTATTTTCTCTAAACTTCTCCTCTAAATATTTTGCTTACAGCTATTTGAATTTTGGACTTTCTAAAGGCAAGAATGTTTCAATCTGAATAGAAACCTTGTAGTAGTAGGTGAAGCAAAGACAGCTGTGATTGTCTAAAAAGCCTAAAAATTACCTTCAGATTACTCCAGGGTCAATGCAGGCATGACTGAAAAGAAACTTTTAAATTTCCTCCCTCACTCTTAATTTTTCTAGTTCATTCTGTGCTTGTGGCTTATGTTTCCTGGATTTTAGCAGGGCTATTTAAGAAGGTGACTAGATAGAATTAAAACCCTTTTAGAATGGATCTTAGAACCTAAATATTAATAGACATTTCTCCAAAAAAGACATACAGATGGCCAATAGGCACATGAAAAATGCTCAATATCACTAATTATTTGAGAAATGCAAATCAAAACTACAACAAGGTACTACCTCATTCTGGTCAAAATGTGTATAATGGAATATTGCGTGCATGCTAGGTCACTTCAGTCAAGTCCAGTTCTTTGCAACCCTCTGCACTGTAGGCCACCAGGCTCCTCTGTCCATGGGATTCTCCAGGCAAGAAAACTGGAGTGATTGTCATGCCCTCCTCCAGGGGATCTTCCCAACCCAGGGATCGAAACTGCATCTCTTGCCGTGCCTGCATTGCAGGCAGATTCCTTACCACTGAGCCATTGGGGAAGCCTAATGGAATATTATTCAGCCATAAAAAAGAATAAATAATGCCATCTGAAGCTACATGGATGGACCTAGAGATTATCATACTAAGTGAAATAAGCCAGATAGAGAAAGACAAATACCATATGATATCACTTATAAGTGGAATATAAAATATGACAAATGAATTTATCTATGAAACAGAAATAGACTCATAGACATAAAGAACAGACTTGCGGTTTACAAGGGGAATGGGGGGCGAGGAAGGAAGGGTTGAATTGGAAGTTTGGGTTAGCAGATTCAACCTAGTATATGTAGGATGGATAAACAATAAGATCTTACTGTATAGCACAGGGAACTATACTCAATATCCTGTAATAAACCATAATAAAAAAGACTATGAAAAAGAATGTATATAACGGAGTCACTTTGCTGTATACCAGAAACTAATGCAACATTGTAAATCAACTATATTTCAATTAAAAAAAAATAGGTTTTAGAAATAATTTTCTTCTCCAAACTTCCTCTATTTAAATGGAGATTCAAAGAAGAGATTTGAACAGCAGTACACTCCTAATGAATGTTACAGCTGCACCTAATGCCCAAGGCTCCTTGAGTCCTCTACTAGCTACAATATGGAGTATAACTTGCATGAAGTCAAGGGACAGTCTAACAGGAAGCATTAGGTAGGCCTAAAGCGTATTTAATACCAGGCAGTGTCTGACTTCCCAGGTGGCAATAATGGTAAAGAACCTGCTTGCCAATGCAGGAGGTGGAAGAGATGTGGATTTGATCCCTGGATCATAAAGATACCCTGGAGGAGGGCATGGCAACTCACTCCAGTATTCTTTTCTGGAGAATCCCATGGACAGAGGATCCTGGAGGGCTACAGTCAAAAGAGTCAGTCATGACTAAAGCAACTTAGCACATACAATGTCTGATTTAACTTCACCCATGGGGTTTGTAAGTTTCCTTTTGAATGGACATCTGGTAGTGCTCCTGGCTGGCCCCGTGTCTCAGCACCCTGTTTGCAGATTCCCTCCTAGCAGCCTGAGATATTTCTCTCTCCTTGCACTTTCCCTATCACTTTCTCCACAATTAATTGGCTCAGGACAGAGGAATACCCATTTTCTTGCTCAACAGGGAGCTGGTTGGGCACAGATAGAATCCACATTCTGCTTTAGGGCTATAGAAGTGATGGGTTCTTGGCATCTCCCCTGGGGACCCAGGATACCTTGTCTTAGAAACATTGCATACAGTCGGTGGGTTGCAGGCAGTACTGATCAGTGGTTAAAATGATGGGTTTCTGCATTTGAAAGGCCTGTCTTGGGACCTATCACCAAGAATTAGTAGTTCAAGCTTGAGTTTTCCTGCTTGTTAGAGCTGCTGCTGCTGCTAATAACAATAATAAGTATTTAACTTATGGTATTGTTCTGAAGCTTAAATGTGGTAATAATGAGCATATATTCCATGTTGAAACATGTTAACTATTATTTTAAATTTTATCATACACTAGCAACACATTCAAGTTCAAATTAGTCTTAAAAAAAAAAAAGCCTTTTGTGGATTTGCCTAGAAGTCAGTGTATATTATAAGTTAAATAATTAGGGTGACAATATACAGCCTTGACGGACTCCTTTTCCTATTTGGAACCAGTCTGTTGTTCCATGTCCAGCTCTAACTGTTGCTTCCTGACCTGCATACAGGTTTCTCAAGAGGCAGATCCGGTGGTCTGGTATTCCCATCTCTTTCAGAATTTCCCACAGTTTGTTGTGATCCACACAGTCACAGGCTTTGGCATAGTCAATAAAGCAGAAATAGATGTTTTTCTGGAACTCTCTTGCTTTTTTGATAATCCAGCAGATGTTGGCAATTTGATCTCTGGTTCCTCTGCCTTTTCTAAATCCAGCTTGAATATGTGGAAGTTCACAGTTCACATATTGCTGAAGCCTGGTTGGAGAATTTTGAGCATTACTTTACTATCGTGTGAGATGAGTGCAATTGTGCAGTACTTTGAACACTCTTTGGCATTGCCTTTCTTTGAGATTGGAATGAAAACTGAACTTTTCCAGTCCTGTGGCCACTGCTGAATTTTCCAACTTTGCTGGTATATTGAGTGCAGCACTTTCACAGCATCATCTTTCAGGATTTGAGATAGCTCAACTGGAAATCCATCACCTCTACTAGCTTTGTTCGTAGTGATGCTTCCTAAGGCCCACTTGACTTCACATTCCAGGATGTCTGGCTCCAGGTGAGTGATCACACCATCGTGGTTATCTGGGTCATGAAGATCTTTTTTGCATAGTCCTTTTGTGTATTCTTGCCACCTCTTCTTAATATCTTCTGCTTCTGTTAGGTCCACACCATCTATGCCCTTAATTGTGCCCATCTTTGCATGAAATGTTCCCTTGGTATCTCTAATTTTCTTGAAGAGATCTCTAGTCTTTCCCATTCTATTGTTTTCCTCTATTTCTTTGCATTGATTGCTGAGGAAGGTTTTCTTATCTCTCCTTGCTCTTCTTTGGAACTCTGCATTCAGATGCTTATATCTTTCCTTTTCTCTTTTGCTTTTCACTTCTCTTCTTTTCACAGGTATTTGTAAGGCCTCCTCAGACAGCCATTTTGACTTTTTTGCATTTATTTTTCTTGGGGATGGTCTTGCTCCCTGTCTCCTGTACAATGTCACAAACCTCCGTCCATAGTTGATCAGGCACTCTATCAGATCTAGTCCCTTAAATCTATTTCTCACTTCTACTGTATAATCATAAGACAGCAACAGTTAGAACTGGACGTGGACAAACAGATTGGTTCCAAATAGGAAAAGGAGTACGTCAAGGGTGTATATTATCACCCTGCTTATTTAACTTATATGCAGAGTACATCATGAGAAATGCTGGGCTGGAGGATGCACAAGCTGGAATTAAGATTGCCTGGAGAAATATCAATAACCTCTGATATGCAGATGACACTACCCTTATTGTATAAAGTGAAGAAGAACTAAAGAGCCTGGGTCAGGAAGATCCCCTGCATGGCACTTACTCCACTATGCTTGTCTGAAGAATCCCCATGGATAAAGGAGCCTGGTGGGCTGCAGTCCATGGGGTCATAAAGAGTCAGACATGACTGAGTACTTTGTGTATTGTTGCTAATTTGTCTTTGTACTTTGTGTTGTTGAAAATGTTTACAATGGGTGAGCAGGTATCACACAAAATAAAAAAAAGAGTAACACTAAAATAAATAAATAAATAAAGAGCCTCTTGATGAAAGTGAAAAAAGACAGTTAGAAAGTTGGCTTAAAGCTCAACATTCAGAAAACTAAGATCATGGCATCTGGTCCTATCATTCCATGGCAAATAGATGGGGAAACAGTGGAAACAGTGGCTGACTTTATTTTGGGGGGCTCCAAAATCACTGCAGATGGTGACTGCAGCCATGAAATTAAAAGATGCTTGCTCCTTGGAAGGAAAGTTATGACCAACCTAGACAGCATATTAAAAAGAGACATTACTTTGCCAACAAAGGTCCGTCTAGTCAAAGCTATGGTTTTTCTGGTAGTTATGTATGGATGTGAGAGTTAGACTATAAAGAAAGCTGAAGGTTGAAGAATTGATGCTTTTGGACTGTGGTGCTGGAGAAGACTCTTGAGAGTCCTTTGGACTTGGAGGAGATCCAACCAGTCCATCCTAAAGGAGATCAGTTCTTGGTATTCCTTGGAAGGACTGATGTTGAAACTGAAACTGCAATACTTTGGCCACCTGATGCAAAGAGCTGACTCATCTGAAAATATCCTTATGCTGGGAAAGATTGAGGGCAGGAGGAGAAGAGGACGACAGAGGATGAGATGGTTGCATGGCATCACTGACTCAATGGACATGAGTTTGAGTGAACTCATGGGAGTTGGTGATGGACAGGGAGGCCTGGTGTGCTATGGTTCATGGGGTCGCAAAGAGTCGGACACGACTGAAAGACTGAACTGAACTGAACTGAACAATGTATGTTATATAAGGTTTTTTCTATGGTGAAACATTCTGTTTTCTGAATGAATTTGGAACCTCATCTGTTTATAAATTAAACCTGCCCCTTCTCTCTGTCTTCCTTTCTTCCTTAATATCTCTTCAACTGGTTATAATGAATGAAATATCCTGAATCATTTTGCAGATTTTACTACTCACTTATATCTGTTTTCAAAGAGGTAGTCTCTATATATACATTAAACAAAGTATTTGCTTTGGTTCTTCATGTAGATCGAGGGGTGGGGTGAGCAGTATCTTGTTCATTCGCCCTATAGCTATACCCCAGTGCACACTCCCGCTGTGTCCGTGTGCACTTGGCATCTGCTGGCTTGTGCATGAGAGGTGTAGGCTGCTGCCCTGAGGGAACCGAGCACTGATGAGTGTGCTGAAAACCCCGAACACATTTGAAGGCCCCTGAGCAATTCTAGGGAGAAGGAAATGGCAACCCACTCCAGTGTTCTTGCCTGGAGAATCCCGTGGACAGAGGAGCCTGGTGGGCTGCCGTCTATGGGGTCGCACAGAGTCGGCCATGACAGCAGCGACTTAGCATGCATGCATGCGTTGGAGAAGGAAATGGCAACCCACTGTAGTATTCCTGCCTGGAGAATCCCGTGGACAGAGCAGCCTGGTGGACTGCCGTCTATGGAGTCGCACAGAGTCGAACATGACTAAAGTGACTTAGCAGCAGCAGCAGAGCAATTTTAGAGGCTGTTTTGAGAAACTACTTTTGAATGATAAAATGTTTTAATCATAACATATTGAAGAAAGGAAAAAAAGAAAAAAAGAGGCCCAGTAAGAATGTCCTTTTTTTTTGTTATCTTGTTTCACTGGATGTATGATCCCTACTGGGATATAATTTTGCCCAGAAAGCATAATTTTTGCCTTGTACAAGTCAAAAGATACAAAGATCTATAGGCTCAAACAAGCTATTTCTTTTTCTTACACACAGAAACTGTTAGAATCCACATCTGTATGCATGGAAACTAGCCTGGGGATAGGATGGGAGGAAAGAAGTTTTCAGGAAGAAGAGCGAAAGCGAGCCTAATTCAGAGAGAACTCCATCGCTTACTGTGTTGGGGAGAAAATTAGGTGGTACTCAGTGCAAATTTCATAAAGGTTTAGTGTTAGAGGATGCAATAAAGTGATTTAGAACCATATGGAATTATCTGAATTCTTTCTGTTTTTTAAAGGTATGGTTAATGCTGAAAATTATTTAGAATTCAGTAGAGTGTTTAATGGAGAAGGCAATGGCACCCCACTCCAGTACTCTTGCCTGGAAAATCTCATGGGCTGAGGAGCCTGGTAGGCTGCAGTCCATGGGGTCGTTAAGAGTCGGACACGACTGAGCGACTTCACTTTCACTTTTCACTTTCATGCTTTGGAGAAGGAAATGGCAACCCACTCCAGTGTTCTTGCCTGGAGAATCCCAGGGATGGGGAAGCCTGGTGGGCTTCCGTCTATGGGGTCGCACAGAGTCGGACACAACTGAAGCGACTTAGCAGCAGCAGCAGAATGTTTAAAAAACAGGATACTTAAGAAAAAGTAGGAAAGCAGAGTATTAAACAGAAATTGAATCACATTTCCTAGGGTGGGAGAGAAATAGTTACTTCTAGTAAAAGGGCCAAGGGTAGAGGATACAAGCAAAGAAGTGGATTGTAGTCCCCTCTCCTCCCCTCCCCTACTCACAAGGGTCCCAGTGCAGGCTGAGAACACAGTAGAGACTTAGAAGATACTTGAATGATCGAGGACTTAAAAAAGGCTCAGTGGTGGTTTAATGAGAAGAAAAATTGACCTGTCAATTTTATTCCACATTTGAGCAGCTCTAATCATTAGGCATTTCTTCCTAATACTGAAATAAAACCTGCCTGTGCATACCTTTATTCACTACTTCTAGCTCTGCCTTCTGGTATGATGTAGAATAAGTCATATGTTTCCTCTGAATGACAACTCTTCAAATATTTAAAGACAGCCAAGTTACATCTCTATGGCCTCCGGTCCATTCTTAACCTGTCCCAAGGCATCTTTAATTTTATTCTTCATCTATTCTTTGTATGACCTGTTTTATAGATACTTTATTCTCTTGGCTTCTGGAGGCATTAAAG
Organism: Bos mutus; assembly: GCF_027580195.1. Lineage (NCBI taxonomy): Eukaryota > Metazoa > Chordata > Mammalia > Artiodactyla > Bovidae > Bos > Bos mutus. The sequence goes on along the minus strand of NC_091622.1, from coordinate 24,596,321 downwards.
TTGGTCAATAAGCTTTTGAAACATTGGCCAGAACAAAATATTTCAGATTTAGGAAGCCATTTCAAAATAGTGAGGGACCATCCTTGTCTTGGATGCTGTGCTTTGAATAAACAGAAACAAGCTCTCGCTTTAAGTTTGATAGTCACATTTCATCATCAGCTCAGTCTGAACTTTCATTCAGTTAAATACTGAGGTCTTTTTCACGCTGACTTTGTTAAGAAAACCTCCTTCATCCCACTTTTCTGTGGTTAATTGAAAAGTATTATCTTGAAACCTTATTCTGACCCCTATTAAAACTCATTTTATTTGTTCAGCTTAGTGTTCCAGCACAATCTAAGCTTTTTGAATCTTAATTTTTGCCATCAAAAGCATATTTTCTTACAATTGTGGCAGATGCTGATATGATAAACATGCCTTCTGTGCTTAATAGAAATGTCAATTGAAGTAATGAGCCTGCATTTTACATGTTAAATTAGAAAAAAGTACAAGAATGAGAGAGGTGTCAGAGGAAGAGCCATTTTCATAAAGTATTAGTAGGAGTATAAACTCATGAAAACATCCTGGAAAGCAATTTAACAATAGGTAGCAAAATGCCAAAGAATGCACATTCATTTTTGAACTGTAATTTCTCTTCTTGGAAAGAATACAAAGGAATTAATCTGATCAGAGATAATAGGACATATATTATTTCAACACAATTTAGAATACTGAAAAATCAGAGAACTTTAAATGTATCAGTAGAAGGCTGAGTTATATTCTATGTAAGTCATAAAATGAAATATTAAACAAGCAGCAAAAGTGATATTTTTATTTGGCTAAATGGGGAATGAACAGAATATATATCATATATATATATATATATATATATTTTTTAAAGAGAAGTATGTGTGTGTGTGATGAGACCATAGTGAAATATCTGGAAGGCCATTTTAGCAATGATTTTATATTGGTGGTAGAATCACAGATGATTTTTACATTCTTGTTTATGTTTTTATTATGTAAATTTTCTAAAATGAACAAGTCTTAGTTTTATAATTAGGAGAAATTCAATTTTGGACTTGGTGGGGGAGGAAGTATAAGTGAATCCCAGTTCTCCTAACAGCATATCACAGGAAGTTCCTCTCTGCTGCTGCTGCTAAGTCGCTTCAGTTGTGTCCGACTCTGTGCGACCACATAGATGGCAGCCCACCAGGCTTCCCAGTCCCTGGGATTCTCCAGGCAAGAACACTGGAGTGGGTTGCCATTTCCTTCTCCAATGCATGAAAGTGAAAAGTGAAAGTGAAGTCGCTCAGCTGTGTCCAACTCTTAGCCACCCCAGGCTCCTCCCTCCGTGGGATTTTCCAGGCAAAAGTACTGGAGTGGGGTGCCATTGGGTGATACAAATGTTTACCAAATTGTCGGATCTGCATCAGAGTTACTACCTGCAATAACCACGTTACTCTAGCCAAAGCTTCTTTGTGTTCTGTAAAGTGGAGTCAATGCCCCTTCGTTTTCATTTTTCACCCTATTGATTGTGTCTGAGGTTGGTTCCCTGGAAACACACTCTGAGATGGAGGTTTGGCTGCCATGGTTGATTGCAGAGCGCTCTCCTTTGGATACACTTGTATGGAGTGTATACAGGACTGAACAGAGGCAGAAGTTGAACAGCAATGCAGTTGCCACCGAGGTCTTCTGTCAATCCTCTGAGGATCTCAGATGCCGAGACAGACATCAGATATGTCCTGTACTGAGACAAGGGATCAGGCTGTGTTCTTTGGTCTTTTTTAAATTTTATTTTTAAAGTTTTTATGCAATTTTATCATTTAAATCCAACCTAAAATCTCTTAGATTACTTCCAGGGATGTTTTTCCTGAATGAACAGACTTTAAAATAGCTTTCTTGACTCCTATTTGCTTGGCGTCTCTCCTGGATAAGTATGATTTGCTTTCAAGTCTCAGTTTTACAATGAAATTGGGCAAGTAACTCTGTGCTAAGTTCAGTCTTTGAAAAGTGGGAAAGATTTTAAAAAATTGGTAAGATGATTTCTCTCAGTGGAACAATTCTCACATTTTGAGAAGTAAGGCCACACTATTTCAGATGTGATGAAGAAATAATCTGCCTGACTATTTAAAAAAAAATTCTGTGTGGGAGAAATGAAACCAGGTGGATAGAATGGAAATGCCATATTTTTTTCTAGACTTTTTTTTTTTCTCAAGACTTAGTAAGTAGTTAACTATAGAAACTAAATTAAGTTTTTAAGCTTGTAGTTATTTATTTGTGGGTTTTCTTTTGTTGCTTTTAAATAAAAGTTTGGTGATTGAATTCAAATTTTTAAAAACTAACACTGGAGTGTTTATTCTTTCATATAAAGGTGGATAAAGATAATTGGTGCAACTGAGAGATATAATTTTGTTGACCATTATCCCCACATTCAGGGTTAGAATCTCATTAAGCTCTTGTGAATATTTTGAAAATGACTGAGATACTTAACAAAATGTTCATGCATTCATAGCAATTTTCTCTTAAAAACCAAGTGAAAGTTAATTATGTAGATTTATATCCTGACCCACTTTTGTTGATTCAGATTAAGGGTCTTACATGAAACAAAGCATGGTCACAAATCAGGTACTGTTTCTTCTTTTCAATGGAAAATTGTACTTCCACACTGGTAAAAATCCAAGGCTGGGAATAGTGCCATAAAATATTAAAATAATAAACCATAAAAGATACACAGCCAATTACATAAATTTATCAAGGTAAATCTCCCAACTAATCCTCATCCTGAAGTGAAAATTCCGTTTAAATTCATTGACCAATATTTTACAAAATCAGTCATTTCCATGCAAGAATATTTGGTATAGAACTAATAATGGGGTTGTTAGTACTTAGATTCATTTGTTCTGGTCATTCTTCAGCTTATCAGCACTTTCCCCCTGAGATACTAATAAGAAATACATCAAGAAAATACCATAGAGACTTAAAATTTTAACCACCCACATTCTCATTATCATCTTTATTATACCATCATCATTATCAATTCCATCAAAGCACTGCAAAATTCTTCAATAAAAGTGACATTTTAAGAATTTCTTACTGAAAATAAATGTTTTTTTGAAACACAAATCAGTTCCAGCTCACTTAAAACTATTTTTTCTTGTTTATTAAGTATCTTTTTACATTTGTTATATTATTTCAAGAGCTTGTGACTAAGATATTAAAAGGGAGAAGAATGTTCTTATTAGCATGGATGAAAAATAATAATAACTGGAAGAATGCTCCTTCAAACTTCTACTTAAAAGTTGGTTCAATCAGTTTCCTGGATATTAGTGAGGGTTCTCTAAGGTGATAAAGAGAAGCTATTAACAATCAGCTTGGGGGGAGGGTGGGAGGGAGGCTCAAGAGGGATGGGATATATGTATATGTATAGCTGATTAACATTGTTACACAGCAGAAACCACCACAACATTGCAAAGCAATTATCCTCCAATTAAAAATAAAATTTAAAAATTACCTTGACAGATGTATGCTGCTAAGTTGCTGCCAAGTCGCTTCAGTTGTGTCTGACTCTGTGACCCCATAGATGGCAGCCCACCAGGCTCCTCTGTCCCTGGGATTCTCCAGGCAAGAACACTGGAGTGGGTTGCCATTTCCTTCTCCAATGCATGAAAGTGAAAAGTGAAAGTGAAGTCGCTCAGTCGTGTCCGACTCTTCGCGACCCCATGGACTGCAGCCCGCCAGGCTCCTCTGTCTATGGGATTTTCCAGGCAAGAGTACTGGAGTGGGGTGCCATCACCTTCTCCAACAGATGTATAAAAGCTATTAAAAACTGGTAATTGCCTCTGTCCTTTCAGGCTTCCATAACAAAATACCATGGACTGGTGACTTAAAAACAACAAACATTTTTCAGTCTGGAGACTGGAAATTCAAAATCAGGGTGTCCACATGGTAGGGTTCTTATTTCTAGACCTGTTTCGTAGACAAAGCTAAGAAATACACAACCCTCACACACATGTGCACACATAAACACATGCACACTAACGTTAAAAAGACCTTACAAGTTCAAAGATTTTAGGGCTTAAGATAAAAGCTATAGGGCTTTTAATTTAACCTCTTCTGTTTTATATTGATATCTCCCTTTCTTCCACCATCAAAACCCCTAGCTCCCAAGGACACAGGGAATAATAGAATTTGAAGATCCCATAATTATTCATTTACTTTATTTCACATAGTGGTCTCAGAATAACAATAATATTACCACAGCAATGTAATTAGTAAGTACAGTTATTTTGTATATGTTTCCTCCTTATCACTCCCTTTATGAGTTGTACCTTTTCTGCATTTTTAAAATCATACAGCCATCACATACAATATTACCTCCTTGTTTACCTTCATTTTTGCCATAGTTCTATACACAGTTAACTTTAACTTTATCCACCAGTTCTTATATTGATATCTCGAGTTATTTTAGCTTTTTGAAGCCTGTTTTCTAGTTGATTCCTTAGGAATGGCCCATGAGAATAGTCTTTGAGCTCTTGAATGTTGATAATTCCTCTGTATCCTTTTTTGAAAATCTGTTTTCTCTGGGTAAAATATCTGTACCTCATATTTTCTTTCTTTAATAATCTCAAACATGTTATTCCATTTTTTTCTGGCATAAAGTGTTGCTTTTGAAAAAAGTTTATTTTTCTTTTGCTTATAAGTCATTTATTCTTTTTGCCTAGATGCTCAAAGGATTATTTCCTTATTTTTAATGTTCTGTAACTTTGCTAAAGTGTGTCTTGGGGTGATTGCTTTAATATTATAAAGTGCATGGTATGCACTTTCAAAATATAATTTAAACTAAATTCTATTTTATTTCTGTACTTTCCTGAATTACAGTTTTTTGTATTTATTTTGTCTCCCTCTCCCCCTTTTTAGTGACTCTATTATCACTGCAGATGGTGACTGCAGCCATGAAATTAAAAGATGCTTGCTCCTTGGAAGAAAAGTTATGACCAACCTAGATAGCATATTAAAAAGCAGAGACATTACTTTGCCAACAAAGGTCTGTCTAGTCAAGGCTACGGTTTTTCCAATAGTCATGTATGGATGTGAGAGTTGGACCTTGAAGAAAGCTGAGCGCCGAAGAATTGATGCTTTTGAACTGTGGTGTTGGAGAAGACTCTTGAGAGTCCCTCGGACTGCAAGCAGATCCAACCAGTCCATCCTAAAGGAAATAAGTCCTGAATATTTGTTTGAAGGATTGATGCTGAAGCTGAAACTCCTTTGGCCTCCTGATTCAAAGAACTGTCTCATTTGAAAAGACCCAGATGCTGGGAAAGATTGAAGGAGGGAGGAGAAGGGGACGACAGAGGATGAGATGGCTGGATGGCATCATCAACTCGATGGACATGAGTTTGAGTGAACTCCAGGAGTTGATGATGGACAGGGAGGCCTAGTGTGCTGTGGCCCATGGGGCTGCAAAGAGTCGGACACGACTGAGCAACTGAACTGATTATCACTGTGACTTTTTTGTCTAACTTCAGTATTTGCCATTTTCTTTTGAATCATTTTGTCTTTCTTTATATAATTAAAAATATTTATTTACCTTTTAGGGCTGCATGGGGTCTTCGTTTCTGCCCTTGGCTTTTTCTAGATAGAGTGAGCGGGGGCTGCTCTCTAGTTGCGGTGCTCAGGCTTCTCCTTGCGGTGGCTTCTCTTACTGTGGAGCATGGGCTCAGGGGCATGCTGGCTTCGGTAGTTGTGGATTAGCTGTTTCATGGCACATGGAATCTTCCCAGACCAGGGACTGAACCTGTGCTCCCTGCATTGGTAGACAGATTCCTAACTACTGTACCAGCAGGGAAGTCCCCCTTTACATCTTTTGATTTTAAAACTTTTCTTATTTTTATCTTCTATTACTCTTAAGGCATTTATCACTATGTACATTCATTCTTATAACCCTTATTTAGTCATTATTTCTGAATTAATTTTTGCTTTTCTTTTAAATTTTTTCCTCCTAAGTTCTATCCCAGCTTTTCTAATGCTGATTTTCATTGTTTTTTTCACATCTCTGCTGCTGCTGCTGCTGCTAAGTCACTTCAGTTGTGTCCGACTCTGTGCGACCCCATAGATGGCAGCCCATCAGGCTCCCCCGTCCCTGGGATTCTCCAGGCAAGAACACTGGAGTGGGTTGCCAGTTCCTTCTCCAATGCATGAAAGTGAAAAGTGAAAGTGAAGTCACTCAGTCGTGCCCAACTCTTAGCTGTTACAAAGCTGGTGGGTGTGTGCTTAGTCACTTCAGTCATGTCTAACTTTGCATCTACATGAACTGTAGTACATCAGGCTCCCCTGTCCATGAGATTCTCCAGGAAAGAATACTGGAGTGGGTTGCCATTTCTTCTCCAGGTGATCTTCCCAACCTAGGGATTGAACCTGCACCTTTTATATCTCATGCATTTACAGGCAGGTTCTTTACCACTAGCTCCACCTGTGGTATGTTCAAGTCTTGTGAGAATACTCATTGATTTGGATGTCTTCTTCCAATCACCTTTTCTGGGATGACAATTCCTTTTCTTTGGGAATTGACTCTACAACTTGTCAGTCATGCTTGCTTGGGAGCTGCTATATGTACTTGTTTCTGGTAAAACGAGTTCAGGCAACAAGTTCAGGCACTCGATGCAAACTGAGTTCATCTCTGTGGCTTTTGATGTTGTCCTTGAATTCGATGTCTTTCTCATGACTACAGGCAGCCAAGTTTTCTGCCACGTGAAGAAAGTTATTCTGCACTCTATGAGAACAATAGAGCCCAAAATACTAAGAGACACAGACATGAGGATGGAGAAGGAATTCTGACTGCATTCGAGGTTATAGTTATTCCTGATGTCCAGATAGTTCCATGATTTCTCCCATCTTGGTTATTCTGCTTGATACCTAAATAAATATCTTATTGCTGCTGCTGCTAAGTCACTTCAGTCGTGTCCGACTCTGTGCGACCCCATAGACGGCAGCCCACCAGGCTCCCCGTCCCTGGGATTCTCCAGGCAAGAACACTGGAGTGGGTTGCCATTTCCTTCTCCAAAGCATGAAAGTGAAAAGTGAAAGTAAAGTCGCTTAGTCATATGCGACTCTTAGCGACGCCATGAACTGCAGCCTACCAGGCTCCTCCGTGCATGGGATTTTCCAGACAAGAGTACTGGAGTGGGGTGCCATTGCCTTCTCCCTATCTACATAGGTATATTTGAGTAGGAATCTGTTAACAGAAAGAATATATCTTAGAATGCTCTTACATGGCTTTTTACACAAGCAATAATGAAGCCTGTAACATAATAAACACTTTCAAACCCTGTAAGAACCATTTTTTTTTCTTCATTTCTGCCCCATTTTTCAGTGTCTTAAGGCTTCATCTTAGAGTATCCTCATTTAAGCTTCTTTCAGTAAGAGTGTTCTCATTTCTGCTTCACAGACTACTTTAAATCTTGGAATGGATACACTTTCTCTTCTGTGTATATATATATATAAACATCAGAGGAAAAAAAGTATATATATATCTTTTTTTCTCTGATGTTTAATCTCTTTGTGTTTTCCTTCTATGTCCTACCTTGGCTTTTCGAATTTGTTATTCCACATAATTTTCTTGATTCTCTGCAGTGTCTATTCTGCTCTTTACTGTGCCCAAAGCCAATTTTCATTTTTGCTATTGCATTCTTTTCTTATTTCAGCCAACACCCTCTGTAAATCTGCCTTTATGTCAGCATTTTTGTTTGTAGAGATGCCTGCTCTGGTTTTATAGAGTCTCCGAGATCTTTGTGAGGACACTGAGACCAAAATTCTTACGTAATTTTGAAGAAAAGAATTTTCAGAGCCATGACCTCCCTGGTCTTTAGGGAAATCTTTCCTTCTCTTCCAAGTGTTTTCTTTCCCTTATGTTTTAGTAGGCTCTGTTGTTTATTTCGCTGGCTGACTGGGGAAGAGCTATCCAGGATGGCATTTTCCAACCAAGTTCGGTTTCCTTTGTCTCCTTTCTTCACTCTTTTCTTCACTTGGTCCAGGCAACGTTCCTCTTCTCAATCTAAGCCTGAAGGTCAGAACGTGGCATTTCACTTTTCTTCTGTTTGTAGTGCCTGACGGGTACTCACCACATATGACTGTGCTAGGGCTGGAGTGACGCTGTGTTCGGGCTGCACTGGGCAACCAACTGAAGTCCTCTGAACCGTGTCATATGCAAAGAAACGCACTCGTCTCAGCAGTCCTGGCTCTCTTCTGTCTCTTTTAATTTTTGTGTTTTTTTCCTTTTTCAAACACAAAACATCCTTTGCATGCTATCTTAATGTTCCTCTCTACTTCCTACTAATAGAATGGAAAAATAAAAAGAGAAAAGAGCTGATAAAAGTGACATAAAAGGATGACAGTTCTATGAAAATATTTACTTACTTGTTTTCCTACAGAATCTAGCCATCATATTCCGGAGTTAGGTATACCAAAGGGAAATGAGTCAGAGATTTTTTCCTTTTGTTTTCTTTGGTGAACATCTTTTGTTTTGGGGTCAGATAATTAAGACATAAGGTCCCCTAATTTGCTTTTCAACTTATCCTTATTGACAATGTATTTAGGGGAAATTACATGGAAAATTTGGTACAATTTTTTTTCTTTTGCTATTGTCAGTTTTTGTCTTCTTTAATCGTCATGAATGTTTTGATGGGAGATGGAAAAGTAGAAACATCTCACCTATATTCATCTTCCTTATTAAATCTCATTCAATTTTGAGGAATTGTACTAGTGTTTACAGAGGCCAAAACAATCTATTAGCAAGTTTAACATGTTTGTGTTTTATTGCAAAATACAGAAAAACAGAGATAGCCTCTATTCTGGGGCACAGACTCTCTATAGTACAGTGAGTAATAGCATGGACGTTGGAATCGTATAGATACAGGTTTAAATTTAGGCAACACCACTTTCTGTGACTTTGGGCTACTTACTCATCCATTCTTAACTTCATTTTGTCGTGTGTGAAATGGATGCAATAGTACTTAATTTATAGGGTTACTGTGAAGAATGTAGTTAGCATTGTGTTTGGTATATCATAAAACTCAGGAGTTGATAGCCTTGATTGATTATTACAAGTATGACAAAAGATATTATCTTTGAATTTCATGAGCGCATGTGAAATTCATAAGCCCTGTAAGCAGGATTATCTTATTCAATACTTTTAGAAAATATTTATGATACACATAAACCATTATATGAGCTAGCATGTAATTATTTTAACAGTATGCCACAAATACTACCAAAAATAATTTTCCTGTGCTATGCACCTAACCCATATCTGTTAGCATGAAAATATACCCCCAGGCAATTTGTGTAGGAAGTGATTATTTGGTTACTCAATTAGGAAAGTCGCAATTGATTCACACAGAGTAGATGTCTAAAATAAAATTGTTAACTTGCTTTCCCTAAAGGCAAAATGGTCTCTTAAGAAAACAACAATTTCCCGCATAAGAAATAAAACAAAAAGGTCTCAGTAAAAATAGGAAAACAAGTTTGCACTAGTTGTGCAGAGCTTTGTGAGAGTCCAGCTGAGGAAGGTCGGTCAAAACACCACATGAGTACATCCAGAGCAGACCAGCAAAATCCCTGCTCAGGGCCAGTGGGTCTCAAGGTCATAGAGCTTTGTCCTGCCTTGGCAGGATAGGCATTAGGGATCAAAGAACATAATTTGCATCCAAACTGGCATAATTCTGGAAGCAGAATGTGCATATATTCTTGTTAATCTCACTAAACCATTTCATGTGCCAAGAAATGTGTCCACCTAAAGCCAATTTTTGATTACACAGGAATGAATTGCATAGTTTATCACTTATCTGGCTATATTGTTGCTTCTCCTTTTCTTCTTCCTCTGCTGCTCAATCCTTCTATAATCTGTTAATTCCTCACCCAGGGAGTTAGCTCTCATCTATAACTGAAGTTTTACTAGTTCACCTCTGATAGCCACTTGTATAAGATATTTGAAAAAGGAGACATTTGAAACTATAATTTTTAACAGGGTGTTCACATATGTGAATTTCATTTATTTGACTATTTTCCTTAAAAATAGCAGAATGTATTTTTATTTTAAAACATATCCAGCTTCATGCAGTGTATTGAAAAAGAGAGTAAAAGGAACAAGTTAAGCAAATGCTAAGGATGTGAAATAGAAATGACCATCAATTAGGGAGGAGCTGTTGGTTCAGAGAAAAACTGACTTCTAAGGGGATTCATTGCCTTGGATACAGCGCAAGGTGAACTAGCAGTTAACACATGGTTTGATATAGATTCATATCTTCAAGAAATTCAAAATGTCATATGCTAGGTACATGACTCTGGAAAAGTCCCTTTTGATATCTTTGAGTCTCAGTGTGGTTAATTGTGAGGTGTGGTTCAAATGTAAACTCTATCATGTTTACATAGATTCTTCTAATGAGGAGTCTGAGAAAATGCAGGGATTGAAAGTTCAAAACAGCACAGGAAATGAGACCTTTGCTTGGAGAAATTAAACACAGTCTTGCAGAACAGGAAAAATTCTGAGGGAAGGGGACAAAGCAGTATAATGTTATGGATAACAGCTTAAACCCCAGAGCTAGACTATCTGGGTTTGAACCCCAGCTCTGCCAATTACCTCGTGTGTTACATTTTTGTTCCCCATTTTTCTTATCTGTGAAACTGGGATGATAATGATGATGCTTACCTAGTGTGGTTTTAAGGAGTAAACATGTAAAATGCTTTGTTGCTGCTGTTTAGTCGCTAAGTCATGTCCAACTCTTTGTGACCCCATGGACTGTAGCCCTCCAAGTTCCTCTGTCCATGGAATTTTTCCAGGCAAGAATACCAGAGTGGGTAACCATTCCCTTCTCCAGGGGATCTTTCTGACCAAGGGATCAAACCCGTGTCTCCTGCATTGCAGGTGTATTCTTTACCACTGAGCCACCAGGGAATACCCAGCAAAATGCTTAGTATTAGCCTTAGTATAGCCTTAATACTTATGAAGTAAGTTTTGAGGAGAGAAAAATCAATTCTTAAATAGCCTCGACAGTTTTGTGCTAAGAGCATTTACTTTATATATGGGCGCTTATTAGTTGACTGTTACTCTAACTTGGATATTATGTGGTCTGGAGAAGAAATGAAAATTAATTTAAAAAATCTGTGTTTTAATTTGTGTATAGGATTAAACAATGAAGTGGATTAAAAATAAATCTACTGTTGAATCTTCATACCAGTCATAAGAGGTCTATAGGTTGTCACAACAATCCATCTGAGTTTGAATAGCACAAGCTTCCCTAAAGTCCCCAAGAAGGCCAATAAGAAGACTATTTGAAGGAAGGACATCTGAGTTTCCCATGGTAAGACCAAAACACTCACAAAGTACTGTGAATAGTTGCACACAATTCTGGAAGAGGAAGCTGTAGGAAAGTGTAATATAGAGCTTGAGCCCCTGTGGTGTGAAGAACTGGACTGGATGGATGGGGGATATCACTGCAGCATAGTACCGTGACAGGTAGGCTTATCCCCAGTTGCTTATTCTCTGCCCTGTGCTTTGGCTAGTGAGATGTGAATGAATATGATAGCTGTCTCCAATTGAAGCTTAACTGAGCGCTTCATCTTGAGTCCTTTCTTTCCACCTTTACCATAAGGATAGGAAGTCTCAGATGCTGGCATCTGGATTTGGGGATGGGAAGACACGTGAGTCCAGCTGAGTTCAGCAGGGCCCAAGTTAACAGGAAGAAAAAGCAGGGGCTTGTCATCAGCCGCTAATAGATTTGGGCCGTTTGTTCCCACAACAAAAGTTGACACGTACAGTATTGTTTGGCACAGTTTCCTCTTCCCAACTCCTTAAGGACATGGTCTCTATGGTCTAGGGCAATTTGTGATGCCAAAAAAGCACTTTTGTACATTAGTCAAACTTTAATGTCTTTAATATCATATCCAGGATGCCCTCATGATGTAAAACTAGTAAATCTAAGCATTTGTTCATTGATATTTTAAATTTGGGGCCCTTTTTGTTTATATCTTTGACGGATTGGTAATAGGTTTGGAGGACAAGCATCTGTTGTCTTTTTCTACTGATGTTGAAGTACAACATATATTTGTGGCACTTGAATTATAATGATTTATTTGAAGTAGATGGAATGATAATAACATTTACTTTACATTTCTACAGCTTCTTTGGTCTAAGGCAGTCAAAGAGCTCTTCAAACAGTGTCTCAGATTGCTCTAATTCTTCCACAAGCAATGAGGTAGCTGTAATGATTGTACAGTGTTTGCAAAGTGGAAACATGGGAGCTAGTGAAAGATGATGCTGGGCAATAAAGTATCTGGATGTTTGAAATTACATAGGCAAAGTATCAATGACCAATTACATTTAAAACAATTTCTATAATGTGCTCAGTCCTACTCATTGTGACCCCATGGACTGTATGTAGCCCACCAGGTTTCTCTGTCCATGGAATTTTCCAGGCAAGGATACTGGAGTGGGTTACCACTTTCTACTCCATGGGATTTTCCCAACCCAGGGATAGACCCTGAGTCTTCTGCATTCGCATGTAGATTCTTTACCACTAGCGCCACCTGGGAAGCCCCACTTTCTATTGTAAACTAGGATATATATTACACTATTTTTGGACAAGTGGAGTTCAACTTTATAGTGGAAGAGAGCAGGTTAGTGATCTCATTACAAGATGAAGCATCTGTTTTCAACCCTACCATGAATATTCCAATACATTTCCTTACCTTCCTTGTAATTTCCTTACATTCTCTGTAAAAGTGATATAATTTGCTTTTTTCTCATTTCATTCATTGGAATTTTTTAAAAAAGTTTTCTTTGTGGTTAAGTACATGATTCAGTTATAAACATTTAATAGATTCAAGAGAGCAATGTGTAGTCTTGGTTAACATCGTACATAGTTTTAGATATTTCTATCAAAGTAGATTTTTTTTCCTTGTGAATTACATTTCTTTAGACCATTAATTATGTTTTCTCTGTTTGATTTATTAGGTTCTGAAGAGACATATTAAAATCCTTCACCGTGATCATGACTGCTGTCAATATTTTGTTCAATCCTTTTCCTTCATTGAAGATCTCAGCACTCTTCACTACTCCAGTTCTTTTTCTTGATGATTTCAGCATTCCTGTAGATTAACCATTCAACACCTTTTTCTCTTATTACCAATTATTTTTTATTCTGCTTGTCCTTAGCCACCCTCTCAGCCTTTACCAATACTTTTAAAAACTATCATTACTAATAAACAAAATGGTTTCAATTTTAAGCACTCCAACTCTTGTCTCTGCCAGGTGTACCCACTCACCTGGTGAGTATCTGCATGGTACCTATATGTTCTTCCTTGCCTTCTCTTAAAATGATGGATCCCTGCTTCTTTCAAGAGCAACCTCTTGCTTTTGTATTCTATCTTTCATTTACTTTTCTACTCATGGATTTCTTTGTTTTTTTTTTTTTTTTCCAGCATGTCTTCTTTCTCTTTCCTTCTCTCCAGCATCACTAATCTTTTCCTTTTTACCAATCATTCCCATCCACATACACACAGACTGTAAAACTCCCATAAAAACACAAGCCTTTCTCAGATTCCCTACCTTCCCCTGACTCCCAGAATACTGTGCCCTTTCTCTCCTATCTTGAAATATTCATCATGTCCAGTGCTCATTCTACATTTGCTCTTGAACCCATTCTTCTCAGACTTTGTCATTCTAGTTCACCAGAACTATTCTTTTAAAATTACTGATGACCTCCATGTTGCCAAATCTGGTGATCAGTCCTTAGTCCCCACCTTCAACTACCTGAAAGCATTTTTATTATAAATAATTGTTCCTTCCTTGAAATACTTCACTTAGCTTCTGGGACACCTCACTCTCCTGATTTTCCTTTGCCTCCCTCTCTGTTTCTATTTGTCTCCTTCTGAGCGCCCCTCTTCTTTTTCATGCCCAAATGATGGAGTGCTCCAGGGCTTGGAGCTATTTATCATCTCTGTATACAAGATTTTTCTGGTTTTCTCAATGGAGCGTGTTACAAGTCTTTATATATTGACAACCCCTGAGTTAGTCTCTCAAGTCTTGGCTTTTCCCCTGAGCTGTAGGCTTATAAATCAACTTTCTGCCCTTTAGATGTCTAATAGGTGTTTTAAACAGAATTCTTGGTTTTTCTGTTCACATCTGCTGCTTTCTTAGTCTTCCATCTCTGTGACACTATCACAACTAATTATCTATGCCAAAAATCCAGGGGTTATATTTGATTTCTCTCTTTTCCTCATACTCCACATCAATCATCTTTTTTTTTTCAATTTCTTATACAATTTTTAAAGGTTACTTTTGATTTATATTTATTACAAAATATTGGCTGTATTCTCTGTGTTGTACGGTACCTCCTTGGGCCTATCTTACTTCCAACAGTTTGTGCCTCTCACTTCCCCACCGCCCCCTCCTTCCCGCTCCCCACTAGATGGTTCCCTGTATCTGTGAATCCGCTTCTTTTGGTTGTATTCACTAGTCTGTTGTATTTTTTAGATTCTACAAACAAGTGATACACAGTATAAGTTCTTCTCTGTTCATGACATTTCACTTACCATAATGCCCTCCAAGTCCATCCCTGTGGCTGTAGATGGCAAAACCACTCTCTTATCTTTTAAATATAACCCAGATTCGGTTACTTCTCAGCACCTCACTGGCCTGAAACACCACCATCTCTCTTTTTGATTGCTACCAACCTCTTGGAACTCCTCTTCTTTGCTTTCCCTTTTCTCTCCCTTCAATCAGTTCTCTAGAGCAGCAGTAGGAGTGATCTTCTACAGATAATAACTGCTTAAAATCTTCCAGTGATTTCCAGTTTTCTTAACGAGGAAAGCTTCCCTTCTGTGGCTCACAAGGCCTCCCTGGTCTGGCCCTGACTCCCCTCCAGGCGTGTCCTGCTCTGCCCAGCGGTCAGCTCCAGCCACACCACTTTCTCACTGCTCTTTGAAACCTGAAGGCTTGCTCCTGCCTTAGGGTTTTCATGCTTGCTCCTCACACCTCCTGCAGTTTGCTGCCTCCAGAGCCCCACACTGCTTTCTAGCTTTATCTGACTCTTTGCTTACATAGCACTTTTTAAGAGTGAGCCCGCTGCCCCTTTTATAGCTCTTTTTTAAAATATATATTTTTTATGTCAACCATTTTTAAAGTCTGTTGAATTTGTTACAATATTGATTCTGTTTTATGGTTTTTGGTTTTTTGACTGTGAGGCATGTGTGATCTAAGCTCCCCCACCAGGAATTAAACCCTCACTCCCTACATTGGAGGGCAAAGTCTTAACCAGTGGACTTCCAGGGAAGTTCCAAGAGAGAACTTCCACAATAATCATTTCCTAAATAATTTTCAGTACCATCCTCTCATCTCTCATCCTGCTTTATTATATATTTCTTTGTTTATTGACTATTTCCTTCTATGCTGAAATATAACAAGTTCTAATGATTGTGAGAAATGTGTCCATCATGTGAGAATCAATCTAGTCACTGGTGTCTCTCTGCTTAGTAATGCTTAGCAGATTGCAGATACTCAATAGACATCTGTTGAATGACTATATGCATAAATTATTTTTTGACACTGTCATATAAACATCATTGTGTCCTCTTTGTATTGTAAATTTTATACTTTAAAAATTTCCTTTGTTTCAGCTAATGTACTGCTTATGACTTCAATATTATGCTGCCTGTTTTCTTTTTATTTATAGTGGATCACTCAACCTTGGTGCCTCTTTTTATTTATTAACTTTTATTCAAAGTGGTATCTCCTATTTCACTGCTGATTTGCCAGGTTCAGGTCAGTTCGTTCCATGGGCGTAGTGGTTTAGCAGAGGCTAACCTACGTCAACAGCTGTAATTCTTTAGATCCAGTGTTTTTCTTGAAGTAAACCTCTTGAGTAAGAGTCTTCTCCTAGGGCCTGACTGGCTGTGGGGTAAAGAAAAAGGCTGTAATCAGTAGGTCCTCCTCATTTGCTTTTGTGAAGTTCAAATATTATTTGTGTACAAGGATCGAGGATGGGTAGAGATGGGACCTTAAGCCACATTGCTAGCAGATGAGCATGTTTTTAAGTTGCCAAGTCATGTCCGACTCTTTGTGACCCCGTGGACTGCAGCACACCAGGCTTCCTTGTCTTTCACTATCTCCTGGAACTTACTCAAACTCATGCCCATCAAGTCGGTGATGCCATCCAGTCATCTCATCTTTTGCTGCCCCCTTCTCCTTTTCCCTTCAATCTTTCCCAGCATCAAGGTCTTTACCAGTGAGTGGACTCTTCCCATCAGGTGGCCAAAGTACTGGAGCTTCAGCTTCAGCATCAGTCCTTCCAGAGAGTGTTCAGGGTTGATTTCCTCTAGGATTGACTGACTAGATCTCCTTGCAGTCCAAAGGACTGTCAAGAGTCTTCTCCAATACCATTGATAGTCCTAAAAGGTTGATCTGAGGGGAACATTATTCACTAAACTCATGTATGAATGGATCCTACTATTGAATGACAGTACATGGTAGAAGTCTGGGTGTAATTGATCCATTTACCATGAATCCTATGGTTGAACCCCTCTCTCAAAATCATTTCCACAGCAGTTATTCTAAGCTGGGACCAAGACTGTCATTTCTCTCTCGTTTTAATCCTTAATATTTCTGTCCAAGTCCCATCTGCCCTCATTGCTGAACGGGGAATGTCAGGCAGCTGTAAATAAAAGAAGACTACAGTGCATTCATACCCAGCTGGTGACACGTCCAATATGATGATCTTTGAAAATTGCCTCACATGCATACAGTCATGGAGTACTTTCTCATGTCATCAACCCTAAGTCAGTTGCCAATAATCTAAAACCAATTCCTCACTTTTCTAGACAAATGTGTCATTCATCTTAATGTTTTTCTTGACAAAGGCAACTAAGCCGCTAATCATCTCTGGTCAGGTTAATAAAGCAATAAAAGAAATAAAAATTAGAAGTGGCCAACTGGGGATTTTTTTTTATCCCACTTAAATCTTATTATAAACTTACTACTTGAAAAAACTCAAGTGTAATACATTGGTAGGTAGGGGAAGGTCCAATTTTGATCATCAGATCCAAAAATGAGAGCAGATTCTGAGATATAACTACTGATTGTATTTATTTATTTAATGAGGGCTGTGTAGTCTCAAGCCTACTAGACACTGAAGCTTGTCTAACTGAGCTTTACACAATCAATTCAATTTTCTTGAACTTTTATATTTTAGGGGACTTGCGGATTAAAGTTACTATTCTCCTCTGTATATTGGGAATATAATTAAAAAATTAAAACAAAATCCTCAGATTAAATGAAAGAGCTGCGAGGACTTCCTGCCCCTGCTCTGATAGTTAGGTTCTCTTCCTGGCCAATTTATCAACTTTTTGAGCACTTCCTAAATATTCACTCACTTGTGTACCCACTTAATCATTTGTTCATTTTTGCTGGGTAACTTCTATGTGTTACCAACTGTTCTGAGATCTGAGGATAGGTCTGTGAGCAAAATAGATACCTTCTTACGCTATGGAGCATTCCTTTTATTAAGGGGAACCAGTATTTTAAAAATAAGCAAACAGTCATGTAAAATAATGTCAGTGAAAACTGCTACAGGGAAAAATAAAACTAAACTCAGTGGGTAATCTACTTCACAGTAAATGAGAAAACCTTTTGCTCTTCAGCTATGTGATTATTAGTGTGACATCCCACTGAAAAGATATGCCAATTATCATGCTGATAAACTGAAAGCCTCGATTTCTTTTTTGTTTGTTTGTTTGTTTTTCAGGATAATGGTTTCATGAGAGATTACCCAGAATGTCCTGGAGACTCTTATTAAAAACTCAGATTCCTGGGTCCCATCCATAAAACCATACTAAACAGACTATTAAACCATAATCTCAAGGGATCAGGCCTGAACTTGTGTGCCTTTGAGCGAGAACCCTGGCTAACTGGATATGCTGCCAGGATGGGAGTTACTGCAGCTACATAAAGAATGAAAAGGACATTAGGCACAGTCATTCTCTTTATTATTGGTACATGGAGGATCTGTTAGGATCGAGTATAGACAGTTTGTGGATTTTATTGACTTTTCCTCATGCTTAGTCTCTGTAGGCAGGAAAAGGTCAGAACCAGTTTCATGACCTCAATATCGAGCCTTAGTTACCAAGGCTCCTGTAGCACCTCAATATTACTTTGAGGTCACACCAGGCAGGTGTTTTGATGGATCGGGTAGCAATTTACAGCTGCACACGACTGTGATGTGATTTGATCTTCTAACTCTCTGTACTGGGTACACAAGCATTCATCTCTTAGATGAGCTGTGTGTGTGTACCCACGAAACAGAGAATAAAAAGACAATCGCTCCTATATGTGACATGGCTTTATTGTCAGAACCGTAGTGCCTTAATATTAGACAAGACATGGACCAAAACTTCAAAAAGGACAGGTGATAATAATTTTGTTGGTGGTGTTGCTTTTTAGTTTATTTTTAATTGGGGGATAATTGCTTTACCATATTGTGTTGGTTTCTGCCATATATCAACATGGATCACTTAGAGGTTTATGCATATCCTCTCCCTCCTGAACCTCCCTCCCATCTCCCAGCCCTCTAGGTTGTCACAGAGCACTGGATTTGAGATCCCTGCATCATGCAGCAAATTCCCACCGGCTGTCTAATTTTACATATGGTAATATATATGTCTCAATGCTACTCTCTCAGTTCATCCCACCCTCTCCCCCTACCCGCTGTGTCCACCATGTCCACATGTTTTTTTTCTCTATGTTTGCAATCATAATTTTTGACCAATGTTCCTCAATTTTTAATAGGACTTTGGACAATAATCCCGCATAGAGCAAATAAGTTTGTTAATTACCTAGTGTATTATTTGTGATCAGTAAGCCTCAGGGAACACATCAGGAGGTTATATTGCTTGAGGTTAAAGATTATGTGGGGCTTCCAGTGATTGTGGTTATGTTCTGTGGTGGTGGCTTGCAAATCTGCCTTCATATTGATAAGTTACCTGAGGAGCTTAAGAAAATCTCCCTCACCTCCAGATATTCTGAATTGTTCTGAGGCAGAGCCCAAGCAGTTGATTAAAAAAAAAGAGAAGAAAACAAGCCTCCTAAGTGACTCTGAAGTGTGGTCCAAGCAGAGGGTTACTCCCCTGTGATGCGTTGATCTTCATGGATCTTCACAGGAGCAGGCCTTGTATGTTCTCATTCATCTCATCTTTTTTTGTTTTTTTTTTCCCAATTTTCATATTTAATCAGAAGCAAAGCACATATTAGCCACACCTAGATGCTTGTCAGGGAATGGACCCTTGAATTCACAATCACTCAGTTACCTAGTCAGAAGTTGACTTAAAAAATACTATTGAAAATTATTCAATAAAACCTCACTGGGTTTCAGATAAGGGGAAAAATAGCCCCCAAAAGAATTACTAGAAAACAAATAATCAGTAGTACTTAGTTTGTAACCACTAGCAGAACTTCTTATTTATTATAAACTCTCTTGTCTTTTTTTATTCAATTCTATGTATTATCTTGCAGTATTAAAATTTTTTTTTGACATACAAAAATCCCCTATCAATGCACTTCAATGACAAGCTTTTAAAAACAGGGACTGTATCTTTTATGTCTCTAGTCTTTTATCTTTTATATTTCCTCAGAATACAAATGGTGCCAGGAATCTAGTAGGTGTTTGATAAATATTTTTAAAAGAATGAATAAATCAGTGGATGAACAATTAATCTTGTGTCTCAGGTGACAATATTAATTGTACCACCAAAGAATAATAAATAGAAACTTTTCTAGAAATTTTAAGTACAAAAATAAAAGCAAGTACCATAAGCTATATTAAAAAGCAAAATTAATCCTGCTAATGACATTCTTCCCTAGATAGAACCGTCTTTATCTTCTTTCTGCTGAGTATTCTGGGCTCCAGACTTTCAGCAAGTGTGTAGCTAAGTGAGAACCTGGATGCCTGCTTAGCAGGAGTGATGGATGGCAATTTATCAGTTTCTTCCTATACTGGTGGCTGAAACTTACCGCTCTCAGCACTTGCCAGTTGCTGGTGATTGATGGGTTTGTTTACTACTTCTTCCTTTGGTCTGGAGGGAGATACTGAGTGGGGTTTCTGCCAGCATTCTGGAAGGTTTGGCTCAGTCCCAGAGCCAAGAGCTCTGCAGCCCAAGCTGTGTTTATACCACAGAAGCCCTTGGGCTTTTTTGGATTTTAATCACTTTCCTAACAGATGTATTTCTGTTAGGATGGACCAGGCATTGAAACTTGCACTCTGCTCATTAAAACTTAAACTCTGTTTGGTTATAAGGCAGTGTTTATTTGTTTATTTTTTGCCTCCAACAGAGAAATTAAGTGGAAAATGTTTCTTTCAATCTGATTGCTATTTCTACTGTTTTATTTCTGACCAAAATTAAAGAGACTACTGAACTGTAATGTCAGATTATTAATAACCCCTTTTTGCTTGAACAAGAGGGTTAAGTGGAAACAAATGCGTATATAAATTAGCATGCTGCTCTCTATCTGTGAGAAAGGAAAATGTGTGTGTTTACATGAATGATTATGCTTTACACACACAAGCAACATGTCCTTACTTTTCATTATCTGACAAGGTCCATAGTGTGTTAATTGCAAACATGGGCTTTCACACAAAAATAGGAGTTACTTTTAATTTCATAGAACTGTCCTGTGAAAAAGGAGGGTGGGAAATCAAGTCAAAATTAATAAAATGATTTCTGTACTTTTTTACTGACAGAAACCATCGTATACACAGTTTGATAATTGACTTGCATGGCTTTGTTTGCTTGGCAGCCTCTCTCTCTTTTTTATTTCTCTTGTTTTGCTTATTGCCTTCTCTGAAAAGCCCATGGAAACCAGATCTGGTATTTTTATTGTGTTGAAATGATTCTGGTAAAAACAGGTTCTAAATAAACACGACAGGTGTCAAGAAAAGCAGCTGGATCTGGTTTAGATGTCTAACAGATGGGAAAACATTAAACTGGAAATGGAAAGAAAGAACCTTGGACTGTCTGATACAGGCACCATTGTGACTGTGAGTTTTTGACCATTTCCAAGAGCTGCTAGCCACGAGCCTTCATCAAACTGTGACGTTGAGTTGGAAGTGAAAAATGACAAGAGAATTAAACTGTAAGAGCCATGTCCCTTAGAAGGACAGAAGAAGAAGGATGAAGCTATATCTAGTTGAATCAAAATTTTCATTAGAAATATACAGTTCTTTCCTGAACAGCTCTTTGGTGAATAAAGGTTCGTTATATTATAATAAAATTGCCTGTGCTATAATAAGTAACAAATAAAATTCATAAATTGTATAAAGCAATGCTGTTAAGTTTCCTATCCTGTAACTTCTGATTCTTCAGGCCATATGAGTCAGGACTTGACAGTTGGCAACAATAACAAATTATTTCACTATCTCAAGTCTTTGCAGAAGCTTCCTGTATCCCAGTGTTTCTAGAAAAGTCCAAGGCATGTTTTGTCTAAGTTCACCAAGACAGCCTTTTTAAGCTTTACGATTTCTTTGGTTTTTGCTCTTATTCTTAACTTCCTACAGTGCCTCAATAAGTCTTGTGAGAATGCCCTTCAAGTGCTGCCACTATAACAGTGTGTGCACAAGTCAATATACTGGGATTCCGTTGGTTGTAAGTGACAGAAACCCAGTTTAATTTCACTTTGATTGATTAGCTGATGAAATTCAATGGCAGGACAGCAGCTGTTTCAGGAACAAGAGGAGTCAAGGAATCCAACCCTGCCAGGAGTCTCCCTCTAGTTTTTCATTTTTGTCTTCCTTTGCTTTCTTCTTATCTTTAGCCTGGTGGCTCAGCTGGTAAAAAATTTACCTGCAATGCAGGAGACCTGGGTTCAATCCCTGGGTTGGAAAGATTCCCTGGAGAGGGGAATGGCCACCCCACTCCAGTATTCTTGCCTGGAGAATTCCATGGACAGAGGAACCTTGTGGGCTACAGTCCATGGGGTCGCAAAGAGTCAGACTCTATTGAGCGATTAACACTTTCATTTTCTTATCTTCAGACTAGCTTTCTATTATTCTCCACATCACATGTTGAGAGTTTCTTATGTTTGTATTTTATAATCCAGGCACAGCAAAGAGCCTGCCAACCCTCTGAATTCTAGAACTACCAAGGCTTGGCTCAGTGTGGGTCAGGGACGCTCATCTGGATCAATTAACTGTGGCAGGGGAGGAATAATATGATGATGGGCTCAGCTTGAGATAGGGCCCCATTCCTGGATTATCAGTGGTGGTCAGGGAGCAAGCTAACACAACTGCTAAACAA
This sequence comes from Bos mutus, assembly GCF_027580195.1. NCBI lineage: Eukaryota > Metazoa > Chordata > Mammalia > Artiodactyla > Bovidae > Bos > Bos mutus. The sequence continues at coordinate 24,574,010 of NC_091622.1, read as the reverse complement.
CATGTGGTCAGAAGTCATGTCTGATTTCCACACTGCTGAGTCCAGGGCACTTAGCATAGACCTCCTTACTAATAGGTATTTTAAAAAATTGTAGAATGAATGGATTGCATGTGTGTGTAGTGCAGAGAGGTGGGAAGCAGGGATATGAAAGGGTTTCCCTGACAGGAGATCGACCAAGACGGTGGAGTAGAAAAACCCTGAGCTCACATCCTCTTACAAGTGCACCAAAATCACAGCCACCTCCAGAACAACCATCCACAAAAAAACCTAGAACCTACCAGAAAAAATCTACAACTAAAGACATTCAGAAGGAACCACAGCCAGGAGGGTAGGAGGGGCAGAGTTGTGATACAGTTGAGTCTCACATCCCCTGGGGTGGGAGTAGCTGGGGGTGCTGACCCACATACTGGAGAAAAGCCACACTGCAGAGGTTCTCCTACAGGAATGAGAGTTCTGAGCCTCATGGCAGGCTCCCCAGTCCAAGGGGCCTGCATCAGGAAGAAATTTGGATTTGAAAGCCAGTAGGGCTTATTTTTGGAGTTTTCCGAGTTGGTGCTAGTGGTAAAGAACTCGCTTACTAATGCAGGAGACATAAGAGACACAGGTTAGATCCTGGGGTTGGAAAGGTGCCCTGGAGGAGGGCATGCCAACCCTCTGAAACATGACTGAAGCGACTTAATACACATGTATGCACTTACTTTTTTAAAACATCTGAATCTAGTACCAACACAATATCAAAAATCTTAAAAAATAGAGAAAAGATAAAAAATTACAAATGTTCACCATCTTAATGAAAAAATGTTCAACATTTTGTGTATATAGTAATTTCTCTCTGTTTTTTCCCCCTAAACATAGTTTTTTAAAAATGACAACAAATATAAAATAGCTTTAATTACTTGGCTACTTTTTAATCTCATTTGTTTTACTTATTCTTCTGTATGCCTTTTATATATCCTGGCATGGTCTTCATAACCGATACATTTTTAACATAAATTAAGTTAGTATTTAATTATGTTTGCACCCCATGATCCAGAATGCTTCCATCTTTGATTTCAACGTCTGGTAAGGAGAAGACTCTTTCGAGTCCCTTGGACTGCAAGGAGATCCAACCAGTCCATCCTAAAGGGGACCAGTCCTGGGTGTTCATTGGAAGGACTGATGCTGAGGCTGAAACTCCAATACTTTGGCCACCTCATGCAAAGAGCTGACACATTGGAAAAGACCCTGATGCTGGGAGGGATTGGGGGCAGGAGTAAAAGGGGACGACAGAGGATGATATGGCTGGATGGCATCACCGACTTGATGCACATGAGTTTGGGTGAACTCTGGGAGTTGGTGATGGACAGAGAGGCCTGGCGTGCTGCAATTCATGGGGTCGCAAAGAGTCGGACACAACTGAGTGACTGATCTGATCTGAACTGAACTGAATAAAGCTTCTAACAATGGAATCCATTTTTAGAAAAATCCTCTTTAATAATAGATGTCATGCTGCAGTCAGTTTGCAGCTCAGAGATCCCCTGATAACTGAACAGGGTCATAAGATGGAACAGTTTTGCTGTTTGCAATTGTCCCAAACACTCATCCATCAAAAACTTCAGTTGGATAGTTTTATAATCAAATGAAAGGGAAAAGGAGAGAGGAAACATTGTATTTCGTTTAAGATACATAGCTTTAACAATTTATGAATTGAGAGAAAATTTGCTGCTCAGTATTTGAGGCTTATTTTCATCTCTCACTCTATTTTTTTAATGTCTCTCCCTCAAATCTCAAAATATTTAGATAATTTCCTTTTCATTTGATCATGTGCGTAGAAAGGACAGCATTTCACAATCTCAGCATGCAGAAAGTAAATTAGAGAATTAAGCCACTTTCCAGGTATTTCAAGTTAATGCCCAATCCCCAAACAAATGAAACCCCTGGAACAATTTCCTACTGTCTCAATTATCTGACTCTTTCAGGTGAATATTGATTATTTTGACCTGGATTATTTTGCAGTTGCTCTGTTGGTACACATCTATTTGCCTAAGAGACGGAAGTGTATGGATCACTGCAAAGGTCTGAAATGATTACTTTAGAAATATACTGTGGCCTCCAGTAAAAGACTGGTTTCCCAAACTTTGTCTGTTTTGAAAGAATTTCAGAAAACACCATGGGAATACTTAATGTGGGTTAATTCTGGAACTCTGCTCGCTGCAGCTTTAGGTATGACAAGCGTCAGGTCCTCAGCACAGAACGCCATCCTCCAAAGCTGGGGAGAGTCTGATGGGAAACCTGTGGAATATGCTGAATCCTATGGGATCAGTCCTAAGGGATATCAGTCCTGAATGTCCATTGGAGAGACTGATGCTGAAGCTGAAGCTCCAATCCTTTGAGCACATGATGCAAAGAACTGACTCATTGGAAAAGACCCTGATGCTGGGAAACATTGAAGGCAGGAGGAGAAGGGGATGACAGAGGATGAGATGGTTGGATGGCCTCACTGATTCGATGGACATGAGTTTGAGCAAGCTCTGGGAGATGGTGAAGGACAGGGAAGTCTGGAGAGCTGCAGTCCATGGGGTTGCAAAGAGTTGGATACAACTGAGCGACTGAACTGAACTGATGGGATTAGTCATCTCTGGGTGGCCAGTGTCCTCAGAAAGCAAGGGACAGGCTGTGGAAGAAAGCTCTTTGCTTCATTTTTTTTTTTTTTTGCAATGTGCACAAAACCTTCAGTATATTAGATAGCAAGTTTATTATATTCTATTTGCATCCATAAACAATTTTAAGGAGAATTTATATGAAACAAGTAATTTGAGAGGCTCACTATTTTGGTTGTGGATTTGATTACTCTTTTCTTTTTCTTCATTTTTCCTGCCAAATTAACTTCTAATTTTGTGTGATAGAGGAGGTTGAGTTGACATTATGTGTTTTGAAGGGTCTCTGTGGTCCTAAGAGCTGTAATTGTGTCTTTGGAGGAGGGTCAGAGTGAAAGGAGTGGTGGATCCTCATGTTGTGGGGAGAACTCCATCAAGAAACAGTGAGGGGAGTGTTCCAGTTTCAAATGTGGCCACTTCATGTATCTGGAGTGAATATTTTATTTTGTGAATATCTTATATTTAAATGTCTGAATGCTTGGTGACATTTAAGTCAATAGTTTCAAACTTTTTGGTCTTAGAGCTACTTTACTGTTTTAAAAATTACTGAGATTTTTAAAGAGTTGTTGCTTACATGGCTTATAACTATGAACGTACTGTGCTTAGTTGCTCAGTCGTGTCCGACTCTTTGCGACCCCATGGACTGTAGCCCTCCAGGCTCCTCTGTGCATGGGGATTCTCCAGGCAAGAATACTGGAGTGGGTTGCCTTGCCTCCTCCAGGGGATCTTCCCGACTCCGGAATCGAACCAGGGTCTTCTGCATTGCAGGTGGATTCTTTACCAACTGAGCTATCAGGGAAGCCCTATAAGTATGAATGTCACTGTTTAGAAATCGAAGCTGAGAAATTAGATTCATTTAAGATTCTAAAATAATAAACCAGTTACATGTAATGCAAACAACATTTTTACTAAAATTATTTATCTTTTTAAAAATAAAAAAGAATACAGTGAGAAGAGTGACAACGTTTCACAGTTTTGAAATTTCTCATACTTAGTACGTGGTGGTTGGGTTTTCAAATCTCCTTCTGAATCCAATCTGTTGCAATATGTTATTCTGGTTGAAGTATGTATGGATATGTAGTTTGGAAAGGTTGTTTAAACTACCTTAAAAAGGTCATTATGAGCAATCTTTTTTGATATTACACCACAACTAGGCAATCAGTAGTTCTTAAAGCTGAAGCTGTATCAGTGAAATTTTTGTGTGCTGCTGTGTTTGAATCCTTTTGTCTGTCTTGCAAGGGGACTGGATCTTTTAACTGTGTTTGGTTTTATAACATCATGCATTGTTTACTTGGAAAATATTGGTTCACTGAGCTATGCATATTTTCCAAATGTTAACACTTTTTACTTACCATTCTATATGATGAAATCACATTCATTAGTATCACCACAGATCCCATAGAAAGTGAAAGTGAAGTGAGAGTGAAAGTTCAGTAGTGTCCGACTCCTTGCGAGTCCATGGACTATACAATCTATGGAATAGTCCAGGCCAGAATACTGGAGTGGGTAGCCTTTCCCTTCTCCAGGGGATCTTCCCAACTCAGGGATCAAAGCAAGGTCTCCCACACTGCAGGTGGATTGTTTACCAGCTGAGCCACAAGGGAAGCCTGAGAATACTGGAATGGGTAGCCTAACCCTTCTCCAGTGGATCTTCCCAACTCAGGGATCAAACCAGGGTCTCCTGCCATTGCAAGCAGATTCTTTACCAACTGAGCTATCAGGGAATCCCTCCCATAGAAAAGCTTTGCAGTATTTCGAAACTGTCAACCTCAGTGTTGGGTCTGAGTTTTTCAAACTGCTAATTTTTGTTGAAAGCTTAAAATCGAGCATTGGCAACAGATTCAATTAGTTGTTTCCCATGAAATAACAAGGTAACATTGTTCTTTTTTGAGAAAATATCTGCCAACACCAAAGTCTGAATAATCACAATCAGTATTGTCAGATCATCTTTCAAGTAAAAATAATTTTCTACGAAAAGAGCAGCCATTTCAGGTTACAAGTCAAACAATGGCCCGAGTGCTTTTCCTTGAGATCAACATGGTATGCAGCAGAGTGCTTTAAAAGTTGATGTATGGCAAAACCAATACAATATTGTAAAGTAAAAATAATAATAATAATAAAAAGGAAAAAAATAAAATAAAAGTTGGTAAGAGAGTCAATATTAAAAGTTCTCATCATAAGAAAAAAATTAGTAATTCTGTGTGATGATAGATGTAAAGACTAACTGTGGTGCCCATTTAGCAATTTATAAAAAATATTGGCTCATTATGCTGTACACCTAAAACTGATACATGTCACATCAACAGCAAAAACAAGCGCTTTAATTGTGTGCCTCGTTTCTGCACACAGAATATTAAAGATGTGTAACTTAGGGCTTGAAGTTTTTTTAGATTTTTTATTCCAGTAATTTACTTCTTCCTAATTGTAGATGATGAAATGAGGTTCTGAGGTCACAGAACTGATCGGGGACACAGTCAGGATTTAAATGGACAGCTGATGACTTACAGCTTCTAGCATCTCCTCTTGTTACTCTGAGAGAGAGCTGCAGAGACCTGCTCCCCACTTCCTACATTCTCCCAAACTAGGAAAGAAGATGTAACAGGTTCACCCAGATATTTCCAGTCACTTGGCAGAGAATTTGCATATTTTTCTAGTCTTCTCAGCCAGCAAGACAACCATCCTGGACCTCACCACCATTGTGGCCATCAATGCGGCCACCACCACAGCTAAGCGCTGGGTCCCAGAAGAGGTAAGGAGTCCAGAGGCTTGGCTCCTGAGCAATGAAGCTGTGATCAAGATGACACTGGCCAGCGCTGTTCTCAAGATCTTAATTGTGGCGCTGATTGCGTACTCTTGTGGAAGAGAATGAAAGGTAAGTGGTCTGGAACCCCCAACCTCTCCCCAAGATTCCCAGCTGGGTGTTTCTCAGAACCCTCCTGCATCAGAATGTCCAGGGGTACTCAGTAAAAATGCATAGCCCTGCAGGACCTGAGGTCTGGGCTTGGGAATCTGCATTTTACCTCCTCAGGTGATATTTGTGTGTCATCAAGTTTGGGGACCACTTCTCAAGACCAATTCCTTTCTGTAAACCTGATAATTTTCCAGTTCTTGTCTCCTGACTTAATCATTTCTTATGAGTCTCACCTTCGGTTCACGAGGAGGGAAGGCCTGCCCTGGGAAACAGGTTAGAGCAGAGAGGACAGGAAGGTGGCTTCACTCAGCAGGCACTGGTTGGACACCCATTTTTCAGGGCCTGGCTTGTAACTGGAGATGCAAAAGTAAATAAAACACAGGCCCGGCCCTCAAGGAACTGGGGGATGGGAGGATGGGGGCAGGTGGACAGTTGCCTCAAGGGCTGATGCCTGATGCTGGGAAAGACTGATGCTGGCAAAAGAAGAGAACAACAGGGGATGAGATGGCTGGGTGGCATCACCAACTCAAGAGACATGAGCCTGAGCAAACTCCAGGAGACAGAGAAAGACAGAGAAGCCCAGCATGCTGCAATCCAGGTGGTCACAAAGAGTTGGTCACGACTCAGCCACTGAACAACAATGGGAGGTTGGGCAGAAGAAGGGGTAATCAAGGAGGACTTCTCAGAGGAAGTGACACCTGCAAAATCTATCAAAGAATTAGCCAGCGGGTGAGGGTTGTATAGAAGTCACTGTCCTTCCAGGGAAAGGAAAGTATTCTGGGAACTCAAAGTAGCTGGGGACTGTGGAGGAGCCAGGAGATGGGAGGAGACCTTGGAAACCACACCCCAGAGCAGAGAACTGGTTAAGGCTTGAATATTTTAAAATTAACATTCCTTTTGCTTCATGAAGAGCATCAGTGAGTGAAACCGCCATTCACATTACTATCATCATCATTAGTATTTTTATTTCACGTACACTATTAGCTCATCAGTGGCATTACCTTGATTTGTGCTTAAGCACTAATGGTTTCTCCTGTTATTGCTTTTCACCATCAATACAAATGCTGATACTGTGGAAAAGACACTAGCATCATAGTATTGCTATGAAAATAGCTCTGATCTCAGACTCCCTGAAAATATCTCAGGGGTTTCCAGGGGTCTGGGTACCACACTTTTAGAACCACTCATCTAGATCCTCAACTGATTTTTAAAATATTTTTGCATAGTATAGAAGTAGTGAAAGTATAGACTAAGTGAAAAAAATGGGGGACATGAAATTTTAATGATGTTACAGATTATAAGTTTTCATGAGAATTTTCATATTATAAGAAATAAGAATATATTTCCCACTGTACAAAAATAACTTGTAGAAGTCAAAAGCAATTTGTTCCCAAATTTATGTTAGAAAATGATTAAAAGCTTCAACAAATATTTTAAAATACTATTACTAAGTTATATAGAAATGAGAAATGAGAAAGTTTAGAAGTGATAAATATAGAGATATAGTTTGTTAATTTTTATTTGATAAATTTATACCCCCTTTGCCCATCTCTCCTGATACAATTTTATTAAGAAATTTTAACAGTTTAACATCTATTATTCATGTGTATGCTTCATAGAGTAAATTTCATTTGTCTATTTAAATGAATATTCACTTCGATTTTAGGTAGAAAAATTCTGGTATCAAATCAAGTCTGTAAGCATGGCCAGTGCTGATACAAAGTAAGTAGAAATGTTACAGGAAACCAATAACTCTTGCTGTGCAAAGTGCTCTTTCTTTTTTTTTCCCTCTTTTTTCCTTCCTCCCTCCCTTTCTTTTTTGCCTATTTTCCATTTGTTTTGGAAAGTTATTTATTTTTTTAACTTATCCACAGTGAACTTTCTTCAGTCTGAAAAAGAATAGGCTTTACCTGTTGTTTTTTTATTTTCTCTTTTAAAGAAGCATTCTAGTCTTGCTAAAATGTATCTCTTGGAATAAATCTGAAATAAATATCACACATCACTCTGACCTTCCTTTTCACTTTTATTCTTCAGCTGGAGTATCTCTGTGAATGCCTTTCCACGTACAGGAAGGTTATTGCTTGATCTCTTCCACCTAGCAGTTCTAGCATCAACATAAGGGACAGATTGCTCTGTTCCTGTCTTCTAGGAAGAGCAGGTAGCAGTTAAGATTTCAGACTCTGGAGTAAAATGGCTTTGGATTCTAATCCTTTATTCCCTCAGCTTGATGAAGTTACTTAACCTCAAAAATTTTGGTTTCTTCATCTGTAAAAATAGACTAACATTAGTGTCTACTACATGAAGTCTAGTTGAGATAATACATGCATGGTATTTAGCACAGAGACTGGCACAGCTCAAGGTATGCTTGTCATTACTTTTGATTCTCAGTGTCTTCAGCATTTATGTTACATGACATGCAAAGGTTCCAACAATAAATGCTAATTTCTTTCTGTATGGTTGACTTTTGCACTGATAAAATTTCTGAAAACTATTGGTCCTTATCAAAAAGAAAATTTTAATAGTACGAAGAGAGTCACAAATTTATATACACAGATGTAAAAAGAATATAGAGTTTATATTCTCTCTCACTTATTTGCTCTTTCTTTCAAGGGTCTGATCTACTAAGTTGCAAAGTGGAACAATTTATTCTAAATTCAATAATTTTAATCTAATCCAATAGTTTTGGACTTCCTTGATGGCTCAGTGGGTAAATTATCTGCCCGCAATGCAGGAGACACAGGAGACACAGGTTTGATCCCTAGGTTGGGAAGATCCCCTGGAGAAGGAAATGGCAACCTACTCTAACAGTTTAAGTCTTCAGGCAGCCTAATAGTTTTGGTCTAAATCTCAGTGTTTTGGTCTCCTCCTTCTCAACCTCCTTCTCTCCAACATGGTGTCTGGGTACACTGGAGGGGGTACCCACTGGTGAAGGGAAACAGATGGTCTCTAAGATGTATTTTCAAGACTGTGTACTGTCCTCTGGTACCTATGGAAATGCCTCTTGTTTACCTACAACTACTGCTTGCTCTGTTAGTAGGCTGAGGTTGTTGTCTATTCTCTATACATTTAGGATCAGGGCCAAATGGCTGTGTGGTGATTAGCCTTAAGATCTGTCAGTTCAGTTCAGTTCAGTTCAGTCACTCAGTTGTGTCCAACTCTTTGCGACCCCATGGACTGCAGCATGCCAGGCTTCCCTGTCCATCGCCAACTCCCAGAGTTTACTCAAACTCATGACCATTGAGTCAGTGATGCCATCCAACCATCTCATCCTCTCTCATCCCCTTCTCCTCCTGCCTTCAATCTTTCCCAGCATCAGGGTCTTTTCCAATGAGTCAGTTCTTCACATCAGGTGACCAAAGTATTGGAGTTTCAGCTTCAGCATCAGTCCTTCCAATGAATATTCAGGACTGATTTCCTTTAGGATGAACTGGTTGGATCTCCTTGCAGTCAATAGGACTCTCAAGAGTCTTCAACACCAAAAATCAAAAGCATCATTTTTTTGGTGCTCAGCTTTCTTTATATTCCAACTCTCAAATCCATACATGACTACTGGAAAAACCATAGCTTTGAATAGATGGACCTTTGTTGACAAAGTAATGTCTCTGCTTTTGAATATGCTGTCTAGGTTGGTCATAGCTTTTCTTCCAAGGAGCAAGTGTCTTTTAATTTCATGTCTGCAGTCATCATCTGCAGTGATCTTGGTGTCCGAAAAAATAAAATTTCTCACTGTTTCCACTGTTTCCCCATCTATTTGCCATGAAGTGACGGGACCAGATACCATGATTTTAGTTCTCTGAATGTTGAGTTTTAAGCCAACTTTTTCACTCTCCTCTCTCACTTTCATCAAGAGGCTTCTTAGATTTCTGTGACATCCATTTATTCTTGGAACGCTTTGCCCTTTTCACTGACTCTGACTCTGAGCCAAGTCAGACTATGAGTTGACCTTTGTGTGCCATGTTGGAGTCAAGTGGGAACATCTATTTTAGGAGAACTCAGCTAAGACCCTTTCTCTGCCTAATCACATGATGCTACTATAGCTTTTACATGGTTGCCACCACCCATCCCCACCCCCCACCCCATCTGCCCCACATAAAGGAGGATAAAATGCTTGTGTTTTAGGAATTTCCATAAATGCAATACCCTGAGATAGGAGAGCAGGACACACATATCTCATATACTTTTGGTTGCTTTTCTTCACCCAGGTTGGGAAGGTGGGCTTCCCACCTCCTGAATGCCACATCCTGGGGATCTGGTGCACCAGCCCTGTGTCTCCATGTGCTCAAAGTGGTGGACTGTGAAGTAGATATCTTTGTCTCTCTTTGTCTTAACAGCCTGGCTTTCAGGTCCACTTTCTCCCTTAAACAGTTCAAAGAGCCATCTCTGAGAATCAAAGTTGAGCAATACTATCTTTGTTCTAGGCTTCTTCCTTCCCCATAGCAATAAATCCTTGGCTCAAATTCGTTAAGAAAAGCTGAAAGGACCTAGAGGGGGAAGTTAAGAACATCATTTTAATATTCACAACGTAAGATCCTCTGTTACATTTGTTTACCAATGTTTGTCTAAATACAAAACCCATCCTTTTCTAATGCACAGTATCCGGCACTGGGTAAGCCCATGGTCTTTCAGGGCAAGAAGAAAATCAGAAATCAGACGATATAAAGAGACTTGAAGTAGTTGGAATTTGAAAAGAAGCAGCGAGGAAGGAGAGAGATAGACATTAAAGATTCTCTGAAAGTGCTCATGCCAAGTATTATTGCCATAAGAATGGATGTACTCCTGATCATTTTATCACATTGCCTTCAAAACTTTTACATATCCCTATATTAAAGGGTTATTAGTGAAATGATTGGAGTAAAACACAGATTGGTCTCATCCAATTGTATATCCAAAATATTTAGGTTATAATCTAAAATATTATTTTTTGGTGGCATTTCTTTAGCACTTGAGATCCCTTAAAATGAATTAGGACACTGGAGTCAGTTTATCTGGGTTTGAGTCCTGGACCATACTCACAGGGCATGTGAGAATTTCAGTTTTCTCATCTATAAAGTGAGGATTATTGTAGACAACACTTATTGTTGTCTGTACACCAGGCACTTTTCTAAGCACTTGTGTATTAACTTATGGAATCAATAAATAACCTCAGGATGTATTACTGTATTCTGCTTGGAGATAACACAATTATGTCTCTAAGAAATTAACTTATTTGTTCATGATTAAATAGTTAGTTAAAGGCAAAAGTAGGCTTAGAACCCCAGCAGCATGTCTCTAGTTCTGAATGATATTTATAACAGTGAACACTTTTTTCACAGGAGTATAATTGCTGTACCTGTTGTTAGTTTCTACTGTACAACAAAGCGAATCAGCGATATGCATGCATGTATCCCCTCCCTCTAAAACTTACCACCCCACCCCTCTAGGTCATCACAGAGCACTGAGCTGAGCTCTCTGTGCAATCGAGCAGGTTCCCACTAGCTATCTATTTTACACATGATGGGGAGCCTGGTGGGCTGCCGTCTATGGGGTCACAGAGTTGGACACGACTGAAGTGACTTAGCAACAGCAGCAATGTATCTATGTCAATCCTACTCTCCAAATTTTTCCCACCTTCCCCTCCCTGCCCTGTTGCCACGCGTCCATTCTCTGGGTCTCTATTTCTGCCCCGAATCTGTACAGTTTTTCTAGATTCCATAAACATTGCATTACTATGTGATATTTGTTCTTTTTCTGACTTACTTCACTCTGTGTGATAGACTCTAGCACTCTTTATCCTATGAGATAGAAACAATTTTTATTTCATTTCATAGGTTAGAAAACTGAGCATGGTGAGTTTGAGTATCTTGCTCAAGTTGACGCTACTGATGTGTGGAACCAGGTCCATGTAGTCTGGTTTCAGAGTTTGTACTGTCAACCTTCATGCTGAACTGTCTCAGAGTAATTTCATGAGCACTACTTGAGAAAATCAATGTGAAATATTTAGCTTCCCTGGTGGCTCAGACGGTAAAGCATCTGCCTGCAGTGCAGGAGACCCGGATTCCATCCCTGGGTTGGGAAGATCCCCTGGAGAAGGAAATGGCAAGCCACTCCAGTACTCTTGCCTGGAAAATTCCGTGGACTGAGGAGCCTGGTAGGCTACAGTCCATGGGATCGCAAAGAGTTGGACATGACTGAGCGACTTCAGTTTCAGTTTCAGGCACAGAGAAAATGCTAGATAAATACTAAGTAATTATTAATAACCAGGAAACCCTAAATCGGCAAACATGATGGAGATCTGTTAAACATGGAGTGTTCTGTATAGATAAACCTTTTGTTATATGTATCATTTTTGTACCTGTCCCATTATTTGGTTTTATATAATTTTATGCATTCATCCATTCAATCAGTCAAACTTGCCTCATGTTACTTTTAATGTGCTAGCCGGTGCAAAGTGTTCTGGTATGTGATGGGCAGATACCTCTGAAAAACGGCTCATGCACTTGCTGCACTGAAGTTAAAGATGCCTTAGACAACTTCTGTAACAACTCCATACTAGCAGTAGAGCTTCTCTGCTGCTGCTGCTGCTGCTAAGTCGCTTCAGTCGTGTCCGACTCTGTGCGACCCCATAGACGGAAGCCCACCAGGCTCCCCCATCCCTGGGATTCTCCAGGCAAGAACACTGGAGTGGGTTGCCATTTCCTTCTCCAATGCATGAAAGTGAAAAGTGAAAGTGAAGTTGCTCAGTCACATCCGACTCTTAGCAACCCCATGGACTGCAGCCTACCAGGCTCCTCCACCCATGGGATTTTCCAGGCAAGAGTACTGGAGTTCGGGTGCCATTGCCTTTTCTGAGAGCTTCTCTAGCTAATTTCAATTGTTTGCAGGAAATGTGTTCTGGATTTAGGTGATACCTACCAACACTGTGCCACTTAAGTTTTTGTGCCAGGCTAAGTTTTTGTGCCAGGCTAAGTTTTTGCACCTGTCTTGTAACATCTTCACATGCATAGCTTTATTGTGCTCTATCTCTTAATCTGGAAGCTGTGAGCCGAACTTTATAGCTTTTCACTTAATGTCTTGCTCGCTGTTATTTCCTTAAATATTTAAAAAACACAGCCTCTATTCTAAATGCCATTTTGCTTTTACTAAGGGAAGAGAGTCTGTATAGCCTAAAAAAAAATACAGGTTTCAGAATTAGAGCATTAGTTCTAAGTCGATTATCTTGGCTCTTTGAACTCTCATGTGTTATTTAACCACAGTGAACCTCACCTTCCTCGCTTACGACTGGAGATAATAATTTGTACTCTGCAAGACTGCTGGATGATTATGTAATTAAGGACAAAATCTCCTTGTCCCTCCAAGACACTCTACTTGTGCTGCATATTTGTACTGAATCATGATTATTCTAATGTTAAAAAAGTATAATTTCATTTTTCTTAGTTTGAAGTCATTGCCAGTCATTACTTTTCCATAATCCATTTGCTTTTGTATAAATAAATCTTGTTTTGTTTTTTTCTTCTAGTTTTTCCATGGTGATGATAATAATAGAAATGGAGTGGTGAAATGCGATTTTAAGCTGATGAAAATTTATATTTTAGGGGGAATAAATTCATATCATTATGGAGATCAATATAGTAGATTAGATAGGCTGATGAGGAAAGAAAGTGACCCAAGTAGAATTTTAATACAATGAAAAGGGAAAAGGTAGAATAAAAAACAGATTTCAAAACTGATTATGAATAAAGAGAGGAATGAGAACAGTGAGATGTGCCTTGACTTTTGCAAGCCAACATTTGAAATGATAAAACAATAGAATCTTAGAATTTGAAAGGCTCTTAAAAGCCAAAAGGGGTCCAGTACCTGCCACAGGAATCTCACCCACAGAATCTCTGCTGGATGGTCATCTGCCATTTCTTTCTAAAGAGATTTTGAATATTTATAAGGCAGTCCTTAGGACTATAAAGCGCTCTGTTAGTCTGATTGACATGCCCTTTCAAAAAAAAAAAAAATACCATTCTTGGAAAGATCACGTAATTTTTACCTTTTATAGGAAAGTCCTTCAAATATTCAAAGAAAGTGCTTTCTTCAAATCAAACAACCTCTTCTCTTAATTGTTCCCTACTGGTTGCCAATGTTTCCCCCAGAATATAGAGCATAGAATAGACGTGATTTTTTGTATGATATTTTCATACAAATTGTTGTTAAGCCAGATCTATTGCCTACTGCCACGTGGATTATTCTTTTCAACTGAAAGAAGATTTTACTAATACCTGAATCAGGATTTAAACTGAGACCCAAATGGTTTCAAAGGCATGCTTTTACTAGCACCATATTATTCTACCGTAACCTACAATCGAGGCACAGAAAACTGATTTCCTCCAAATACCCACATTCCTCCCATTACTGTAATTCTCCACCAACTGTCACTTGCGTCTGTAATAATTCTACTCATTTCAGTCCTTGTAAATTTTCACTCAGCTGTCCATAATTAGAACAATTCTACGTTTTCCTCCTTAGGCTTGACCCTGCCACCCAAGACAGACAGTCTATGTTGAAAAGAAAATAGAGGCAAGGATCCAGGTTGCCTGGATCCTGAAATAAGCTTGATTTGAAAAATTTTTAATTGTTTTTAATTTTTATTGAAATACAGTTATTAATAATTTACAATGTTGTGTTAGTTTCAAGTGTACAGAAAAGTGATTCAGTTATTATTTTTTTAGATTCTTTTCAATTATAGGTTATTACAAGATACTGAATATCATTCCCTGTGCTATATAGTAGGTCTTTGTTAGTCATCTAGTTTATATATAGCTGTGTATATATGTTATTCCCAAAGTCCTTATTTATCCCTTTTCCCTTCTTACCTTCAGTAGCCATGAGTTTGTTTTCTATGTTTGTGGGTCTATTTCTGTTTTATAAATAAGTTCATTTATGTAATTTTTTAGATTCTACATATTAGCAATATTATATGATATTTGTCTTTGTATGACTTACTTCACTCAGTATGATCATCTCTAGGTCCATTCATGTTGCTGCAAATGGCATTATTTCATTCTTTTTTATGGCTGAGTAATATTCTACTGTGTAGACTATATTTTCTTTATCTATTCATCTGTTAATGGACACTTAGATTGCTTCCATGTCTTGGCTACTGTAAATAGTATTTCTATGAAATTCAGGGTGTGTTTGGAATTACAGTTTTCTCTGACTATATTCCCAGGAGTGGATCTCTGGATCATATGGTTGTGTTGTTGTTATTCAGTCACTAAGTCTTATCTCATGCCACTCGTGGACTGTAGCCCTCCAGGCTTCTCTGTCCATAGGACCTATCAAGCAAGAACACTGGAGTGGGTCACCATTTCCTTCAGGGGTCTTCCTGACCAAGGGATCGAACCCACATCTCCTGCACTGCAGTTGGATTTTTTATCACTGAGCCAACAGGGAAGCCCGGATCATTTGGTAAGGCTAGAGTTTTAAGGAACCTCTGCACTGCTCTCCATAGTGGCTGCACCGATTTACATTCCTGCCAACAGTGTACGGGGATTCCTTTTCAGCCACACCCTTGTTATAAACTTTTTAATGATGACCATTCTGACTGAGCTTGATTTTATTCAAAATAGTATAAACTCATAGAGGATTAACCATGTCTACAATGTCTTTGAACCAAAAATATTTGAATCAGATACTTTTTCAGAATTTACTTATTTAAAATGGAGCTAGAAAAATTTCAGGAACAGGTGTTTAGAGGTCTTCAATCAGGAAACCCCATAAATCTCTCAAAATATTTTAGTTTTCTAAAAGTTTTCAGTAGAAATCAAACCTATTTTTTAAATAATGGAAACAAATAAAATAGATTGCTTTTAGTGTTAAATGTTTCTGAACAATTTTAAGCAACAGAACATTTTTGCAGTGGATTTTTCATTTTTTAAAAAGCAAGGTAGCTTGCTTTCCATCAAGTCATATTTTATTTTATATTTTCTTATTGTATATTAATCACAGAAATAAGTATTTTACTTGCTAATGTTTAGCAGACACATTTGTAAAAACTAATATCTTATTTCTTCTGAGAATTTCCCTGAGGATTTTCCTGTTTCTGAGTTTTAAGGACAGTAAGACTGCTTGATATCTAATAACCAAGAGGATCAATTTACATTATATTTAGAAATAACCTCCCACATGTTACTACATCTAAGTGCTAGCTAACAGTTTTAGCTTTTGCTAAAACAGCTTTATTTTCTTTATCTAATACCCACAAACCCTGCCTAGGTTTTGTATTTTTGTTTTTAATCACCATTTTATTTTGAACTATGCTACTGTGAATCTATTTTTTTCTCATTTATGAAAACAGCATATCTGCCTTAACACTTTAATTAAATTCCATTCCTTTTGTGATTTTTTTTTCTTTCTGAAGAGTATAAATCAATCAAGTTTGCAGAGTTCTAGGAGGAGGCCTTGATGTAGCAGAATATCAAGAAATTCAATACATTTAATCACAGCATGTATTGAGGTCATGGGACAGAAGTCATTTAAAAATAGATAGCTGTTACGGTAATTGACTCTTCAGCATGCATTTATTGGTTGCAGGAAAGAATGAAAGAGCTCTTTTGAAGCACTTAAATTTCCAGTCCTTATTCTTAAAGTTGCTTTGAAATTTGAGAGACAGAAGCATTGCAGCTGCTGGTCAAAGAGCTACCAAATAGGACTTATGTTTAAAGCAGAGAGTGGTGCTAGATTCTAATTGAAAAGGACACACAGGGCCTGATAGTGTTATAACTAACCGACTAGCAACAACACATGGAGATTGTTGAGTGACTTTTAGACTCAGAAAATCAGAGAATCAGAGAACCTTATCAACGAGGGGAATCTTATCAGTGATGAAGGGGAACTTTCTTTGCATTTATTAAGAAGATCATCTGAGATCTTAAGTGCTTTTCAGATAGGTGGTATAAAGTAGTGTCTAGGTCAGGTGGGGAAGTGGCCTCTTGGAATGCAGACCTCCAGCCACAGAAGAGACTTCCACTTGGTGCTGGTGTCTTGTTACTCTGCAGGAATCCAGGTCTTACACACATCATGGGATTTCTTAAGACAGAAATCTAGATGCTACCGTGAAAGTTTCTGGGCCACTTTGCACAACTGCACAAATTGTGAATGTTCAGCATACACAGTGTATGTAGTATGTCTATTTGTGAACCAAACAGAAGATTGCACACAGATAAAGTGGTAGGCAGTTTGAAGCCTCTTGTTCAGACTGATAGAAAAGTCTTTTTTATGAAATGAGATCTATTTTTCAGTAGCTTTGATTCCTTGGATCTTAGGGTCCTATGAACAAATGTAATCTTTATACACGCACACAGCGGTATTTCAAATATTTGAAGCTAATACCTAAATTTAGGGGCTGGTAAGCCAGAGAAATAAATTCTTAGTCTTTTATGAATGTATGATGGTGAGTGTAGGCTGGTCTCTACTTTCCACTTCTCCCTCTTCTGAATGATAACAACCACTTTAATAACATGCCTGGAATCTTGCCTTAAACCAATCAGCGTGGCTCAGTTGTTTGGAGGCTGTCAATCTCTGGTCTACCCAGTGAGGAGTTCTAAGGTTTGCCACCTGTGGGGTCCTTCCTGCCAAGTCCCTGAGCCCATGAGAACGTGGCTGGCAGGGGATTTGGGGAGTGAGATCCTAAAATAGTTTGTTGTGTCCACACCTGGTGTTGAGGGAATTTAGCCCCTTGGTGACTTTTTGAGCTTTATACACTATATCCTCTCTCCCTAATTCCCTCTGTGTGTGGCTGGTCTCTTTTAGACTATAAAGGTCATGCTTAAAATCCAGTGGTACAGACTACATCCAGAGTTTGCAGTGTGCACAGTTCCAAGCACTGCTTAATGTGTATTGTCATTAAATACTCTCAATAACTCTGTAAAGTACTAGCCTTCTTTATTAGAGACAAAGAAACTGAACACAAGAAACCCAACCATGAACACACAATTAATTGGTAATAAAATAGAGATTCAGACCCAGGGGATTAGCTTCAGGATGTGTACAT
The DNA here is from genome assembly GCF_027580195.1 of Bos mutus. Taxonomy (NCBI): domain Eukaryota; kingdom Metazoa; phylum Chordata; class Mammalia; order Artiodactyla; family Bovidae; genus Bos; species Bos mutus. The sequence continues at coordinate 24,556,447 of NC_091622.1, read as the reverse complement.
CTTCCTTCCTATGGCTCAGCCTAGGTCCCTGGGGTCTTCACAACCAATTAATATTCCTTCACAGACTGGAACTGGACTGTGAAAAATGCCCACTTTAGTAGAGACTGTGATCTATTCTCTGCCCTTGTGTGGCCTGCAGCCAGCCTTATCTCCCCTCTGCTTCATACCATCTCTTTATCAGCTTGCAAAGACAGCAGCCAGTTCTCTTGGGTGTCCATGCAATGGCCAAGGAATTCTTGTTGCTCGTTTCTGACCTGCCTTGCTCTCCTCCTCTTTTCATCCCATGTTACTTCCAGGCTCTGAAATCACCATCTGCTCTGACTGTACAATTTGGTGTTTGTACTTGGTTCCCTTTACATTTGAACCTTGACCTGATTTGACTTGACTTTCCAGCATTTAATGCCTCATGTTGGCCTGGCTCTGCTAAACTTCAAACTTACATGGTTTGCATTTGGATTCTACAACTTCATGGTTGTAAGACTTTGAACAAATTATATATCTCTTTGAGGTTTATGGGAGAAGGAAATGGCAACCCACTCCAATATTCTTGCCTGGAAAATCCCATGCACAGAGGACCCTGGTAGGCTACAGTCCATGGGGTCACAAAGAGTTGGACATGACTGAGTGACTTCACTTTGAGGTTTATGCTTAGCAAAATGGAGAAATTGTTCCTTGCTTATTGAATTGTGAGGATTAACAAACAACATATATAAAGTATCTAGTGCAGTAGATCACACAAAAGAAGTGTTCAAATGACACTTCTTACCATGACAGTCATCGTTGGGAAGTAGGAACTGAGTAATTCCCATCCAGGCCTTAAAAAATCTCAGCTAAGCCTTTACACTAAGCCTCAGATGGCTGCGCAGGATAAGATGAAAGTACTTGTTGCAATCTTTAAATAGTTGGCAACTCTAAGTTTAAAAAATCAGGCCCTAAGATGTCCTTATCTTTGAGAGCAATTGATAAGAGGTGAATTTATCAAGAATGATCAATGGATGATCATTTACAGTATATGCAATGAAAGAAACATGTAATAATTTAATTATGCATTTATTTAAGTTACTATTTTATTAAAAAAATAGTGACAGGATTATGTTTATGATTATTTTCTTCATTTTTTTAAAGCTTTGTTTTACAACCTAGCCTCTGATAGGTATTGTTTGTTGGAGGTTCAAATTCCACTTAAAAAAATGCATTTATTGCTTTTTGATCAAATAAAAATTACCTATAATTTCATAAGCTAGAGAGTAAATACAGATAACACAATTTACTGTGTATCCTTCTAGGCTTTTTTATTTGTAAATATGTGCATGCTCAGTTGCTCAGTCATGTCCAACTCTTTGCGACCCCATGGACTGTAGCCCCCTAGGCTCCTCTCTCCATGAAATTTTCCAGGCAAGAATATTGGAGTGGGGTGCCATTTCCTTCTCCAGGGGATCTTTCTGACCCAGGGAGTGAACCTGTATCTCCTGTATTGGCAGACAGATTCTTTACTACTTGAGCCACCTGGGAAACTCTTTGTAAATATACAGTAAATAGAGATATAATAACAGGAAATAGAGATAAGAATTTCCCAAGTCACTAAATCATCCTTTCAAAACCGTGCTGGTATATGAATCCTTTGAGTATTTAGCTGTATGATAACTTAATTCCCAAGTTACCTGATAAAATTGCAATTTTTACTGCTATAAAATTAATATCTTTAAAGGATATGGCTTTCTATTTTTCCTTTCAGCATCTGAATCCTCTTTCTATGTTAGGACTCCTCTCCACCCTCAACTATAGAAGCTGAAAGACATGCCAGATATTAGATTTCCCAGCCTCCCTTGCAGATAGTGTGTGGGCTTTCCTAGACCTTGAATAGAAGGGTAGAGGGTTGAAGATGTTATTGTTAAATATGAGCTTCCCAGGTGGTGCTATGCTATGCTATGCTAAGTCACTTCAGTCATGTCTGACTTTGTGCAACCCCAAAGATGGCAGCCCACCAGGCTCCCCTGTCCCTGGGATTCTCCAGGCAAGAACACTGGAGTGGGTTGCCATTTCCTTCTCCAATGCATGAAAGTGAAAAGTGAAAGTGAAGTCGCTCAGTTGTGTCCGACTCTTAGCGAACCCATGGATTGTAGCCTAACAGGCTCCTCAGTCCATGGGATTTTCCAGGCAAGAGTACTGGAGTGGGGTGCCATTGTGATAAAGAATCCACATGGTAATGCAGGAGACTCAAGAGATGATGCAGGTTTGATCCTTGAGTTGAGAAGATCTTTTGGAGTAAGAAGTGACAACTTCCTCCAGTATTCTTGCCTGGGAAAATCCCATGGACAGAAGACCCTTGTGAGCTACAGTCCATGCAGTGGCAAAAGAGTCAGATACATCTAGGCACACACACACAGGGTGAAGATCTAAGTACAAGTGAAATTTGGTTTGGGTATAAAACAAAAATAAATGCAGGTTGTTCTAACACAAGGAGAGGTAGCAAGCAACAGAAGAGTATAATGCTGTGTGTTGGACCCCTTTCCCTCTTGGGCTTCCTCTAGAATTTATTTGACCACATGCTCTTTCTTCAAAGTACATGATGCTTGGTCCTCTGATATTGTGTTCTAGTTTTCATCCTCATGGCCATGATTTGACAGTCTAATCCTTTTTACATACTTTTCATTAAGCTAGCTTTTACATTTTTAAAATTAGATAAAATGAGAGAATCGTGTATTTACTGTAGTTTTTCTTTAGTGTTGTAGTTTTTTCTTTGTTTAATTAGGATTGTTACTTTTTTTGTTAGTGCCCTGGTTACAACATTGCACAGGTTTTGCATGGCCTTCCTTAAGTCTTATTTTTCTGTAAACTGTTATTTTTAGAGTGCTGTTCAGCAAAAAAGGAAGTTTCTTAGGAATACTATGTTGGGCTAGAGAAGAAGCAAGGATAATTCCTTCTCTTGCTCAGTCATATCAAATCCCAGAGAGTCTTGTTAAATATGCAGTTTTCAGAATCCACCTCACATCTGATTCAGAATCTCCAGCGGGGGATGGTTCTGGCAATCTGTTAACGTGTGACTCGGGTAATTCTTATGTTATACAAATTAGGGAAGCTTTGTGTCCTAAGAGGGCACAGAATAGTCATGCTTTCTCCTCCCCTCAACATTAAAACAGTATTGCCTTCAGTTAAAGACCCCTTTAAAAATAATTAATTGCAACTATATCACCTTCATGATTTAAATTGTCCTGGTCCATGGGATCCTTCACTGTCTGGTTTTATTTGCCGTATTCCTTTTAAGGCAAGTCTTCTCAAACTTCATTTTAGCCACTCGCACCAATCATGAAGCCAAGCAGCCTGCCCAGAGGACCTGCTCTATTTCTATTATAATACGTGAATTATCGAATAGGAGATAATAACAAAAGCTTTCTCTGTAAATGATGCAGGCAGGCTAAGTGAATTTTTATACTGCTTTACAAATGCTTTGTGCAAATCTTGTGAAGATAGAGGCTCAGATGAAGGACAGGGTATAGATGGTGGGGAAAAGGGTACTTGTCAATAGAAGCTTTATATGCTTTTAAGCAGAAAAGTACCTTACATTTAGAGGTTGTTGTTGTTTATTTGTTTGTGTTAGCTTTGGCTTGCTTTCCTGGTCTAATCCTGAATATTTTAAAGTGGGAATTTTATTTTGTTTACTTTTCCTGCTTGAGCTAAAATACAGAAAAAAGACGCATTATAAGACTGTCATAAAAGATTTATTGTAAACTGTGTAATTTGTGTAATATTCTGTAAACTCAGAGTAATAAAGATAAACCAACCCATAATGGCAATGCTTAACGTCCAGCAATTTTCTTCCATAAAAGCCTTGTTCATTATTCTTCTAGTTACACCTCTGAAACCAGAAATCCCATAGTTCATATCAACATTCAGCTGGACTTATTGTTAGTTTCTCCGCTTATTAAAGAGAAACTCAATATATACCAGTCAATCAGTAATAAGAAATAGTTATTCTATATTAATAACACTCTACTCCTTCCAATTATTTATATGTAGGTTGATGGGAGGATTTGAATGCACAGCAGTCAGTTTGGGTTGATTATCATGAAGACCTGAAGCAATACTTTGCAGGGCTTTGCATCAAGAGCAGCCTTGAATTTGGGCTCCTGTGCTTAGTCACTCAGTCATGTCTGACTCTTTGTGACCCCATGGACTATAGCTTGCCAGGCTCTTCTGTCCATGGAATTCTTGAGGCAAGAATAATGGAGCAGGTAGCCATTCCCTTCTCCAGGGGATCTTCCCGACCCAGGGATCAAGTCCAGGTCTCCCACATTACAGGTGGATTCTTTACCATCTGAACCACCAGGGAAGCCCAGGTCTCTTGTAGTGCACACCAATATGTTGGTAACTCCAGCAATAAAGTACTTATTGTCCCCACATAAACTGGAAGAGGCCATCTGGGATGGCTGTATACAATATTATTCGGGGCCTTTACTTCACACTGGAGAATTTCTTATGGTTTGGCACATCTAAGATCCCAAGTGCAGAAGTTTGGGGCATTCAAAAGTTCTGAGAGCTAACGCTGCCAGTTAGGGAGTTATTCTTCTGCCATTTTTAGTGAGTCAGGTCAGAACTTTGCAGCTGTTCTGTCCACCTAGTACAAATACACAAGACTCCAGTAAAGACTTCTTCGCTGGTAAACACTTCCTCAGTTTAATTATAGATGCATAATGTATTAGTCCCATTTGTGTTTGGTATATCAGAATTATTCGACCTGAGTGTGATAACAGTATATGTGAGTTACCCTCAGAGACTGACACAGAGTGAAGTTCAACAGGAAGTTTGATAATTTAGAGTTTAGAAGAGTTTTAGATTTCTCTTTTTTCCATCATTTCTACTGAACTTTTATTTCTCAGTTCCTCCTTTCAACATACACTCTAAAAGAACTGGTTGCTGTAGTGGATTCCATACCCTATTGCAGCATCCAGGTTTGGGACGCTCACTCCCCTGGCTGCTCAGAGTGTTGGTGGCTGACAACTTTCAGCCAACCCCTCTCCTTACACTGCCCTCACCCAAAGCCATTCCTGGAGGTAGCCATTCCAATAAAAAGTCATAGTCCTCCATTCAGTTTTCAAAACTAAGCCAGTTTCTAATCTAGAACCCATTTACTGAAGGAGAGTTCAAAATTCCTGGAGAAAAGTTGCTGGTAAACCCATGCTAAGTGTATACAAAATTGATGATCTCCCTACCCCCTTAGTCTTTCCCCAAAGTGACCTACAGCCATTTATTTGGGTATTTATACAACAGAAAATGGAGAATACATCATTTCAAGGTGTGTCAAACACGAGGTCCCAGTTGACATTGATGACCTGGAATTCGAGCGTCATCATAACCTCCAAGTAATAGAGTCCTGGTCCAGCTCCAGCTCGCTGTGTGTCCGCTGGACTCATGGGTATACCCTGTAGTCATTTCCTTGGTCCCCACAAGTGTAATTCCAGTGGAGACATTTGGTAGTTGGCAGAATATATTGGCGACTTGATATACAGGGTGAGAACTACTCTCTTAACCATGGGGGTCTGGGTCACCCCTTTAGCAAGTCAGCTGACCAGCAGAGGTGATGAAGAGGAAGCGGAGAGTCTAGAATGGTGGCAGACAAGGGAATGATGCTCCCCTGTGGCTTTGAGACCCCCTGCAGTGGCAGTGCTGTTGCTTATCCCACTCACCTTTGTCAGTTTCCGTAGGAAAAGAGGCCAAATGGAATCATGCGAGAGCTGGACGCAGAATTTATTATATTCACACAAATGAATCTGAGTGGCATGAGTGATAGACTGAGGTAGATGCTGCAATGTGACCCCAGATACCCTCTTAACATCTGAGACCGGCATCTCCCCAACTGTTGGGAATGTCGAACCTCAGGAATTGCCTCAACTGATGAGCGCTGCCTGGCCCCAAATCACACGTACACCTGTCCTCGGCAGCTTGTTTCTAAAGCCTGGTCAGTGAGGGTGAGGATAAAGGCAGACCCTGATTCCCCAAGGGAAATAACTTGGAAGGGCATCTAACTCTGGGAGATCAGGGGAGGCCTTTTTCTGGAACCGTGTCAACAGTTCAAGTATCTCCTTTGCTTAGTCTGTTTTGCTTCCTTCTCTCCACTAGGTTGTTGATCACAGGGCATAAGCCTTCTGCTTGCGAATCTCCGTCTCAGAGTCTATTCCGGGGAACTCCACCTAAAGTAGTTATTAAAGCAGAAATGATGCCAGATGTAAGGTGTGCGGTCATCTTATCTCATGGAGGCTTCTGTAAGTTCTCTCATAACTCTATCTGGATGAACTTCTGCATTAAACAAGCAGCATAAAATCCAGAATATTGGAAGTTTACCAATGACCTCCTTTTTCTCTTCCTTATAATTGTCGTTCAGTCACTCAGTTGTATTTGACTCCTTGAGACCCCATGGACTGCAAAATGCCAGGCTTTCTTGTTCTTCACTATCTCCTGGAGTTTGCTCAAACTCATGTTCATTATTGAGTCAGTGATGCCAACCAACCATCTCATCCTCTATCATCCCCTTCTCTTCGTGCCCTCAATCTTTCCCAGCATCAGAATCTTTTACAATGAGTTGGCTGTTTGCATCAGGTGGCCAAGTTATTGGAACTTCAGCTTTAGCATCAGTCCTTCCAATGAATATTCAGGGTTGATTTCCTTTGGGATTGACTAGCTTGATCTCCTTGCTGTCCAAGGCACTCTCAAGAGTCTTCTCCAGCACCACAGTTCTCTTCCTTATACCCAGCCACCAAAACCTTATCATTTCTCTTTGCAATGACTCGAGCTAATTAACATCACTGTCATCATTATATTTAATATACATCAGTTGTTTCTTGTCTAGTTTAGACTCTTCTTGCCTCCCACCTTGGCTATTTCAGTTCTTCACTGATCTCCTGCCTCCTGCCTTTTTATCACTCCTAAACTCTTTATTATATACAGTGTTTTCTGATTGATTTCCCCCAAGTCCTACATTATAATAGTACCTCACTGCTTATAAACATGAAATAGCTCAACTGTGTAGAAACTGCCTTTCTTAGAGTGACATCCGAAAGGCCTCTGCATTCTGGGCCTCTATTTTTTTCTAATTCATTAATAAATCTAATTTATAAAAACTATTTTATAAATATTTATTTAAAAACTATTTTATAAATAGTAGTTAAAAACTATTTTATAAATTTTATAAAACTATTTTAAAATAGTTAATCTATAATTTTTTATAAATAGTTACTAATCTATTTTATAAGTAGTTACTGAATATGCAAGTCTGCCTTAAAGTTGCTCAGAATGATTCAAAACTCCTGCTGCTGCCTCATTCTTTCTATGTGCAATGCTCTCCCTTGAATAAATTCTCTCACAAATATTGATCCTTTTAAAAATACATAAAGTATTAAAGCACAATGAAAAATATAGAGAATTATTTAAAAAAAACACCTGTATACTAGGTTTTAACAGTTTTCAAACCTATTTATTTATCTTTAGGTTTTTGATCAATAATTCATTTGAGATGCTCCTGTATAATTTTCTTAGATCTCATTCATTTCCAAAAACATTTTTTATTGTTTTTTTTCTTATATAAATATTTAAGGCTATACATTTCTTTTTATGTTTATACATTTCTTTTTTATGTTTTAACTGCATCCTAGGTGTTTTGCTACATAACAATTTCATTATCATTAAATTCTAAGTTTATAAAATTATCTTGACCTAAGTGTTTGTATTTGTATTTAAATTTCCAAATGTATGGAAGTGTTATGGTTGTTTCCAAGCTTTTATTATTTATTTTACACAATAGTCTTTGTTAATTTAATGTTTGCTAGTGTGGTAAATTTGAGGATATATTTCCTGTGGACATGGAAGTAATCTGTATTTATAAGTTGAGGATTTATAGTTCTATGCATGGTTACTAAATATAGTATGTATGATGTCATTCCATCTTTCACTTCTTTAATTCTCTTTGGGATTGATCTCAATTGTTGTGTGTGTGTGTGTGTGTGTGTGTGTGTGTGTGTGTTAGTTGCTTAGTCGTGTCCGACTCTTTGCAACCCCATAGGCTGCAGCCCATCAGAACCCTCCATCCATGGGATTCTCCAGGCAAGAACACTGGAGTGGGTTGCCATTTCCTTCTCCAAAAGGAACTATAGAAAGAAAGAAAGTGATGTCGTTCAGTCGTGTCTGACTCTTTGCGACCCCATGGACTGTAGCCTACCAGGCTCCTCCATCCATGGAGTATTCCAGGCAAGAGTACTGGAGTGGGTTGCCATTTCCTTCTTCACTCAGTTGTTAACAGAAGTATATTAACATTATTCACTATGTGTACAACTTTCTAATTTCATGAATAGATAATTTCTTCTTCTTCTTTTTAAGATGATGTTTTCAGGGATTTTAAATTATTTTTATTTATTTACTTTTGGCTGCCCTGGGACTTTGTTGCTGCCCTCTCTGGTTGTGGGTGCACAGGCTTCTCACTGTGGTGGCTTCTCTTACTGTGACTCGTGGTCAGTAGTTGCGGTACACGGGCTTTAGGTGGAATCTTACTGGACTGGGGTCGAATTCATATCTCCTTCATTGGCAGGTAGATTCTTATCCACTGGACAACCAGGGAAGTCCTGTTGTGCTTGATTTTTAGCAACAAATGGCAAGTATTAACACTGGCTGTTGGGAGCAATTCTCTGTGGGTTGTTTATGTCTCTCCATCTCTTATAAGTGAGGTAGTGATTGCCCTCTGGTCTGAACTATCTTTTCAAGGATGTTTGTATAGTGATCAACAGTGGGAAATAGGTAGTATATTCTTCTGCAGCAAAGGGCAGGCATATCCATTACAAAAGATTTGAATTCCCTAAGCTCAGGATTGCACTCCTGTAACATCATGAATAGGCATCCTTTGGTTTCAACACCACTGATACGGTGGGCCTTGGCAGGGATGAGAGCACTGATGCAAATATGCTGATTCTCATGCTGCATGAGAAGTCTCTTTCCCTGAAGTCTTCCACAAACAACCATGAAATTGTCACAGGCTAATACGAGAAAATCCTTTGTCTCTATCCCAGGAGTCTTGTGTCTTCACAAGTATCCATGAAACTATTAATACGTTACCTCTAAAGTAGGGTTCATCTTAGACCCTTTAGAGCTCTTCCTTTCATGTTACAACTTGTCTGCATTGCTGCTGCTACTACTTCTTTCCTACTCCACAGTGCCTATTATAGCAAGTTCTATTTGATTTATGTGGTAGTTAGCTAGAGAATTCTCTGAAACACAGTAAGAGTTGACTGATTATCTTTATTCTATTGCTGACAAAACATTGCAAAGTTGTGTTTTATACACCCTCCACGTGGTTTTAGTCTGGATTTTAGCCTTGAAACAAGTTTATAAAACATCTCTCCTTTTTCTCCCAGCAAAGTCAAACGAGCTATAATATGGTTTTGATTTGAGATTTGATCTGTCTGCCTTTCCATTTTCTTCAGCATGCTTTGAATGGATTTATTAAGTTTTTTAAAATATATATTTGAAAATCATTAACTAATATTATTATGTAAATAACTTGACCTAAATATCAGTTCTAGAAATAAGTTCAGAATTTAGTTATCTAGATGGTCAAGTTCCTCAGCAGCCTCTTCCAAATAGTCTGCGTTCTTCAGCATGCTCCATCATATTTTTTCACATATTGTGTGTTCAGGCAATAAACATCATTTTATTTTATTCTCTGCAAAAGTAAATGTATCACAAGACTAATAATATGTAATCCATGGTCAAATAGTAATGACTTTTGCATTTTATAGTGTTTTCATTATTTATTCCATGGTTGCCCCCTATGGAGAGAATAATTGAATGCTGCCTATAATAATTGTTGCAGTTTGCTCAAAGTATTTATACTAGGAAAAATTAGTGGTCCAAATAAATTCTCAAATTTTCATATCTCTTAGAGCTGGTTCAGTGAAAGTATACTTGTTGGAAGTATAGAAAATTCTAAAGTAGATATATAGTTTGAATTTTGCTTAAATTTTAAATTGCCTACAGCCTTTTAAAATTTTTTAAAGTTTTATTTATTATTAAGTACAGAAAGAGATGTATAAAATACATGTAAAGCATAAAGAGTCAGGATTCAACAATATATGCATGCCTAAGATGTTTAGAGATACCAATATATGTGGTTTATTTATTTAAGAAACCCAGGGATTCATGAGCACAAATTTCAGGAGAGTGGATACATCTGGAGTGACAAGAAAGTAAGTGGAAATAATGAGGAGCTCACAGAAAAAATTAAAGGTGATAGTCGAGATCTTTCTATAAAAGTTGGAGGTAGGCGTGCATATATTGTGAATCCTGACTCCTTATGCTTTATATATATTATATATCTTCTGTACTATCTCTACTAGCACTGTTGATGTTTTCTGTGAGCCCCTCATTATTTCCACTTATAGTCTTATTCCTTCAGATATATCTACTCTCCTGAAATTTATGCTTATGAAACCCTGGGTTTTTAAAATAATCCACATGTGTTGGTATCTCTAAACATTTTAGTTTTCTATGTTTTTACATCATTAAGTAAGCAAAAATAGCCTATTTATTCTTTTCTGATTTTTAAAAATTTATTTTAATTGGAGGCTAATTACTTTAAAATATTGTATTGGTTTTGCCATACATCAACATGAATCTGCCACGGGTATACACGTGTTCCCCATCCTGAACCCTCCTCTCTCCTCCCTCCCCGTACCATCCCTCTGGGTTATCCCAGTGCACCAGCCCCAAGCATCCTGTATCCTGCATTGAACCTGGACTGGCGATTCGTTTCATATATGATATTATACATGTTTCAATGCCATTCTCCCAAATCATCCCACCCTCTCCCTCTCCCACAGAGTCCAAAAGACTGTTCTATACATCTGTGTCTCTTTTGCTGTCTCACATACAGGGTTATCGTTACCATCTTTCTAAATTTCATATATATGTGTTAGTATATCATATTGGTGTTTTTCTTTCTGGCTTACTTCACTCTGTATAATAGGCTCCAGTTTCATCCACCTCATTAGAACTGATTCAAATATATTCTTTTTAATGGCTGAGTAATACTCCATTGTGTATATGTACCACAGCTTTCTTATCCATTCATCTGCTGATGGACATCTAGGTTGCTTCCATGTCCTGGCTATTATAAACAGTGCTGTGATGAACATTGGGATACACGTGTCTCTTTCAGTTCTGGTTTCCTTGGTGTGTATGCCCAGCAGTGGGATTGCTGGGTCATAAGGCAGTTCTATTTCCTGTTTTTTACAGCATCTCCACACTGTTCTCCACAGTGACTGTACTGGTTTTCACTCCCACCAACAGTGTAAGAGGGTTCCCTTTTCTCCACACCTTCTCCAGCATTTATTGCTTGTAGACTTTTGGGTAGCAGCCCTTCTGACTAGCGTGAAATGGTACCTCATTGTGGTTTTGATTTGCATTTCTCTGATAATGAGTAATGTTGAGCATCTTTTCATGTGTTTGTTAGCCATCTGTATGTCTTCTTTGGAGAAATGTCTGTTTAGTTCTTTGGCCCATTTTTTGATTGGGTCATTTATTTTTCTGGAATTGAGCTGCATGAGTTGCTGGTATATTTTTGAGATTAGTTGTTTGTCAGTTGCTTCATTTGCTATTATTTTGTCCCATTCTGGAGGCTGTCTTTTCACCTTGCTTACAAAGCCACAGTCATCAAGACAGTATGGTACTGGCACAAAGACAGAAATATAGATCAATGGAACAAAATAGAAAGCCCAGAGATAAATCCACGCACATATGGACACCTTATCTTTGACAAAGGAGGCAAGAATATACAATGGAGAAAAGACAATCTCTTTAACAAGTGGTGCTGGGAAAACTGGTCAACCACTTGTAAAAGAATGAAACTAGAACACTTTCTAACACCATACACAAAAAACAAACTCAAAATGGATTAAAGATCTAAATGTAAGACCAGAAGCTATAAAACTCCTAGAGGAGAACATAGGCAAAACACTCTCCAACATAAATCACAGCAGGATCCTCTGTGACCCACCTCCCAGAATATTGGAAATAAAAGCAAAAATAAACAAATGGGACCTAATTAAAATTAAAAGTTTTTCTGATTTCTTATTGCATTTGGTATTTTTTTATTTTTTATTTAATTTAAATTTATTTATTTTAATTAGAGGCTAATTACTTTACAATTTTGTATTGGTTTTGCCATACATCAACATGAATCCACCACAGATGTACATGTGTTCCCAATCCTGAACCCCCCTCCCACCGCCCTCCCCGTACCATCCCTCTGGGTCATCCCAGTGCACCAGCCCCAAACTTCCTGTATCCTGATCAAACCTGGACTGGCGATTAGTTTCTTATATGATATTATACATGTTTCAATGCCATTCTCCCAAATTCTCCTCCCCCTGCCTCTCCCACAGAGTCCAAAAGACTGTTCTATACATCTGTGTCTCTTTTGCTGTCTCACATACAGGGTTATCGTTACCATCTTTCTAAATTCCATATATATGCATTAGTATACTGTATTGGTGTTTTTTTTTTTTTTTTCTGGCTTACTTCACTCTGTATAATCAGCTCCATTTGGTATTATATCCTAAAGATTCATCCGGACCCTTTATAACTTAAATTCTATTTGTTTTCACTATTATAGCCTGCAGTTTATGAGTACAGCACCATTCATGTATCCATTCTATAGCTGATGGACGTTTGTGTTGTTTCCACATTATTCTTCTAACAGTGTGATGATAAACTGCCAGTCTCTTGGCACATGGGTGAGAGAGTTAAAAGCGGTAATCTTACAACCGGGAAATGAGTACAGGGATAAATAAAATGTTTTCCCTGAGGTGTGTGAAACACAGTTTTAAGGTGACCAATTTCCAAAGCCTTTGCTTCTATGTATGCTCCTTCCTAAAATTAATCTCCCTGAGAACTTGCCTGAAATGCAGGTCTGACTTGCTCACTTCCCCTGTAACAAGCCTCTTACCTCGCTTCACAAAAGACATGCTGCTCACTATTGGCGCATCTTACTTTAATGCCTTATTCAGGGGCATAATAACCTCTCAGGTACCAAACATTGCTCTAGGATAGTTGGAACCATTGCTCTAGGATAGTACTGAGAAAGCTAATTATTTGAATGTCTGGCATCATGAGTGAAATTGTGTACCCCCCAAATCCATATGTTGAAGTCCTAATGCCTTGTACCTTAGTACTGCGACTATATTTGGAGACAGAGTTTATAAAGAGATAATCAAGGTAAAACAAGGTCTTTAGGGTGAGTCCTAATCCAATATGACTGTTGTCCTTATGAGAAGAGGAGATTACACAAACAGTACAGAGGGAAATGATGTGAAGAAAAAAGGAGAATGCTGCCATCCATAAGCCAAGGAGAGAAACTTCAAGAAAAAAGCAACACAGCCAGCACCTTGGTCTCACACCTCAAGCCTCCAGACATGTGAGGAAGCAGGTTTCTGTTGCTCAGGCCACCAAGCCTGTGGTATTTGTTATGGTAACTATTACTTCTAGCTAAGAAGTTCTGCAAATCTGGTGGTCTTTAGTCCTTTGATTTCAGTTAATTCAGTCGCTCAGTCGTGTCTGATTCTGTGACCCCATGGACTCTTTAATTTTCTTGAAGACATCTAGTCTTTCCCATCCTATTGTTTTCTTCTATTTCTTTGCATTGATCACTTAGGAACGGTTTCTTAATTTTGATCTCAACAATTAGGAAATAAAATCTTATTGAACTGTCTCTGTCTAAATCATCTGAAATATTTTTTGGAAATATATATTCATATGACTTTGGCATATATCTTGAAAGTAGCTCAAATATTGATTACAATTATGTATTGTAATTGGCAAATTTTTTGTAGTCCCATCTACTTATTGGTACTAATACATTTTCTCATAGCTTACATCTGTAAAGACAAAACATAGGAAATGGTGCTTGATTCTCTAATTCTAGCAAAAACAATATCAATAAATTAATTCACTAATTTAAAAGGATCATTTCACTTGCAAATCAAAACCACAATGAGATGCCACCTCACAGCTATCAGAATGGCTATTGTCAAAAAGAGCACAAGTAACTATTCTTGGTGAGGTGACAAGTGTTCCCACTTTGTACATTGTTGGTGGGAATGTAAATTGGTGTAGCCACTGAGGGAAACAGTATGGAAATTTCTCAAAAAACGAAAAATAAAGCTACCATATGAGCTGGTAGTTCCACTCCTGGGTATGAAAGTGAAAGCGTTAGTCACTCAGTCATGTCCAACTCTTTACAACCCCATGGACTGTAGCTGGCAGGGCCTCTCTGTCCATGGGATTCTCCAGGCAAGAATATTAGAGTGGGTAGCCTCTCCCTTCTCCAAGGGATCTTTCTGACCCAGGGATCAAATCAGGGTCTCCTTCATTGCAAGCAGATTCTTTACCCCACTCCCGGGTATACATCTAAATAAAACAATAAAAGTGATTCAAAAAGATACATGCATCCCAGTGTTCCTAATGGAATTATCTATAATTGCCCAGATATGGAAGCAGGGTTTCTCAGGTGGTGCCAGTGGTAAAGAATCCACCTGTCAATGCAGGAGATGTAAGAGATGTGGGTTCTATCCCTGGGTAAGGAAGATCCCCTGGAGGAGAGCATGGCAACCCACTTCAGTATTCTTGCCTGGAGACACCCCACTGACAGAGGAGCCTGCCAGGCTGCAGTCCACGGGGTCACAAAGAGTTGGATAGGAATGAAGTGACTTGGCATTCATGCGTGCACATGGAAACAACCTACAGATGTCCATCCTCAGATGAATGGATATTTAAGATGTGGTATAGATAGTTAGATAGATAGAAACACACAATGGAATACTACTCAGCCATAAAAAAGAATGAAATTTAGTCATTTGCAACAACATGGATGGACTTGGAGGACGTTATGATAAGTGAAGTAAGTTAGAGAAAAGCAAGTACTATATGATATCACTTATATGTGGAATCTAAAAAATATAACAAACTAGTCAATATAACAAAAAAGAAGCAGACTCACAAATATAGAGAACAAACTACTTAGTAGTTCCCAGTGGAGACAGATAAGGAGGAGGGGCAACATAGGGGTAGGAGATTAAAAAGTATAAACTAATATGTATAAAATAAGCCACAAAGGTATGTTGTAGAGCACTGGGAATATAGCCAATATTTTAAAATAACTATAAATGAAATATAAACTTTACAAATTGTGATTATATTGTACATCTGTAATATATAATATGGTACATCAATTATACTTAAATAAAAAAATGTAAGAAAAGGAAAAATTTACAAATCCAAAATTGTAAACTATTAGGCTAATTATGGTAACTCAAATTAGATAGACTATTACTTAGTCATCAAAAGTGATCTTTATACAATGATCATTATTGTAAGAAGAAAGATGTTCATAATAAAAGGTGAAACACAAAATTGAATAAAAATTCCAAATTCAGGGTGAAAAAAAATCATTTCACTGAGATAGTATTATTTTTTGCTTAATAGTATGTAGATAATTCAAACATATTCAATGTTGTTTTTTATTGTGTACTATTACTATGTAAGGTTAACTCAATCATATAAGTAACATTTAAAGACTTATTGTCACAGGAAATTTTAGAAATTATAATTTAAAATTATAATCTTGATTATATTTTAAGAAGGAATGTTAATAAAAGACTTCCAAGTCTAAAATATATGAAGGTAAAATTCAGTTTAAAAAGTAGACTTTAAGAAGATACAGGAAAAAAGAAAAAGTAATTCTGAAAAATTTTATTGTTGAAATAAGTAAGTAATTTAGTGTTTTCTAAATTGTTGTTGGTGAGTTTTAAATCACCATGCTATTTACATTCCATTGGAAACATTCAACAAGGTGATGTAATCTTTCATTTAAAAAGATCATATTTACCACATAACAAACATGTATTATTTGCAACTTTTTAAACTTAGGATAAAAATTTTGGATGGCAATTAGAAAAATATAGCAGAGGGTGTACTTTTCCAAAATTCTCTTAGATGTATCACAAGCAAAAAAAGTTTGAAGAACATTGATCTAGATTTGATAACTAAAAATAGAATTGCTAACTCATAAAGTATGTTTATCTTCAGCTTTACCAAATAGTGCCAGGCTGCATAGATACACATATTGGCATGTTGAAATAGGTTTTTTCCCTTGTATCTTCATCAAGATTTGGAATTTTCAGAGTTTAACAAATCTTTTTTTGAATCAATATGGATGTGTATACATTGGTGTCTTGTGCTTTTTTTCTCATTGTGCTTTTAAGTTGGATTTCCCTATTTACTAATTAGGTTATGCATCTTTTCATATGTTTACTACAGTATAGGTTTCCTTTTCTATAGAGTGCCATTCAAGCTTTTGCAGATACTTTTTTTTTTTTTTTTTGAGTAGTTTGTGTTTTTCTAGAATTTTCTAGTTTTTCAAAGAATTATTTCTTTGAAATAATTCTTAACATTCTGGCTACTACCTCTTTTCAGTTATATGTATAGTATCAAGATACTTTCAATTCATGACTTATATTTTTATTCTTTTTTAGTTTTATGTGACGGAGAAGGCAATGGCACCCCACTCCAGTACTGTTGCCCGGAAAATCCCATGGATGGAGGAGCCTGGAAGGCTGCAGTCCATGGGATTGCTAAGAGTCGGACACGACTGAGTGACTTCACTTTGACTTTCCACTTTCATGACTGGAGAAGGAAATGGCAACCCACTCCAGTGTTCTTGCCTGGAGAATCCCAGGGACGAGGAAGCCTGGTGGGCTGCCGTCTATGGGGTCGCACAGAGTTGGACACGACTGAAGTGACTTAGCAGCAGTGTTATGTGACAGACAAAAAGTTTGAAGGATTTCTTTGAATCTTAAGAAATCCTTTTCTACTTCAAAAATCATAAAAATATATTGTCATCTTAAAGCTTCCCTTTCACATTTAATTATTTAATCAACCTGGAATTGATTTTCATGCTTGCCATGTATGTATTCAATTTCATTTTTTTTTCACATAGATAATTATTATAGTTCCCTTTATTGGAATACACCATCATTTATTTGCTCATTGATCTAAAGTGCCAACTCTGTTATAAATCAGCTTTGCAAATACATATGTGTAGGTCTGTGTCTGGGCTATTGTTTTACAGACTAACTCATCACTTTCTGTGTAGCAGAAATTCTGTTTTCAGTTAAAGCCTGTTTCCTTCTGGGCATACTGTGCTACCACATTTCCCAGCCCCTCTTGCAATTGAATGAGTCCATATGACTGAGTTCTACAGGGATGTAGACAGACGTTATATACATGACTTCCACACCTGGCCCCAAGTTTCTCACAAGATCCTTCACAGTCTCTCTTATCTCGAGTTTGTGCCAGGTGTGGAGGACCGAGTAGAGCACTGTGAGTCCATAATCAATGGCAGAGTCTAGGCAGGAGTCTGGGATTTTAAACATCCCATGATCCTCCTCCCAGTGCATTTTCGTGTATCTCTCCCTCCTCATCTGCTCCTAGTGAGCCTTGGACGTTTGGTTTTATTATCACTTGTTTAAACCGATACAGACAATTGAGACTCAAGTGTATGAAGGTACGTGAGAAAGTAACCAGGTCAACTGCAAAAAAACAGGTGTAACGGTGCCAGGATTGAAACGCATGTCTTTTCAAATATTTAGGATCTTTATTCTAGGCACAGCTCTGTTCCAATGAATGGTGAATACTGTCAGGAGTTTCCTCATTCTTTTCTACCTGAAAAGAAATCACATTAAGAATTCTTTGAACTTAAGGGCAAATGTTTCTGATGTTGTTTTTATAGTCCTTCACTGATACAGATAAGATGTCTATGCTGCCTAGAGCAGTTGGAGGCAGCATTGTGAGCACAGCTTCTGAAACCAGCTTTTTTTTTTTTTTTTTTGTCTGCAATTCATCTTAATTGTGGCACACAGAATCCTCTCTGGTTACAGCCTGTGGGGATCTTTCAGTTGGGACTTTCGAACTCTTAGCTGTGACACACGGGATCCAGCTCCCTGACCAGCCACTGGACCACCGGAGAAGTCCCTGCAAAGCAGCTTGGTTTTATACCTTGGCTCTCTTGCATAACTTGGTGTGTTGGGCAAGTTACTTAACCTCTCTGTGTCTACTCATTTAGCCATAAGATGGACATGATAATGATCTCATTCCATAGGGCTGATATGAGGAGTAAATGAGATGGTTTATGTAAAGCACCTCAGTTAGGCAGCCTAGATGTAGCAAGTCTTATTAAATGCGGGTTATATAGTGTCAGAAATCCGAACTATTGACATATATTTGAGGAGACAAAAAATAGGTGGACAAGATTAAAAATTCAAATTGATGAATAATTGTGGAATTAGAGATATGTTGCTCTAATAGGATATTCTGGTAAAAATTAAAATATACACTGGTCTTACCATCTGATGTATTTGTATCTGGCTATTAGGAAAACTATACAAAAAGCCTATACACAGTGAGTTTTTTTTTTAAGACAGTAGCCAAAGGAGCTTAAATTATTAATGTCTTCCAGTGAAAAGTATTATTGTATTTGAAGAACTATGAAGTGAATGACTCTTTGATACATTAGTCAGTTCAGTTCAGTCGCTCAGTCGTGTCCAACTCTTTGCGACCCCATGGACTGCAGCACGCCAGGCCTCCCCTCCCTGTCCATCACCAACTCCCGGAGTTTACTCAAACCCATGTCCATCGAGTCGGTGATGCCATCCAGCCATCTCATCCTCTGTCATCCCCTTCTCCGCCTGCCTCCAATCCCTCCCAGCATCAGAGTCTCTTCCAATGAGTCAACTCTTCGCATGAGGTGGCCAAAGTATTGGAGTTTCAGCTTTAGCATCAGTCCTTCCAATGAACACCCAGGGCTGATCTCCTTTAGAATGGACTGGTTGGATCTCCTTGCAGTCCAAGGGACTCTCAAGAGTCTTCTCCAACACCACAGTTCAAAAGCATCAATTCTTCGGTGCTCAGCTTTTTTCAAAGTCCAACTCTCACATCTATACATGACTACTGGAAAAACCATAGCCTTGACTAGATGGACCTTTGTTGGCAAAGTAATATCTCTGCTTTTCAATATGCTATCTAGGTTGGTCATAACTTTCCTTCCAAGGAGTAAGTGTCTTTTAATTTCATGGCTGCAGTCACCATCTGCAGTGATTTTGGAGCCCAAAAGAATAAAGTCTGACACATAAGCACATGCAATTTACAACTAGAATGTTATAATAAAGGGTACAAATAGCCTTTGTCAAAATGGAGATAAATACTTGTTCTAAAAGCTTCCCTCAAATACTGTCAAATATATTTTAAGGTGATCATTGCATAACTCAGAAAAGACAAAGTGGACAAGAAAATTAAAAATATATGCTGCTTTATTGTCAAAATTGACAAACTTAATTTCCTTTAACAGGAATATTAATTTAAGGGTCTCTATAAAGCCATCACTATTTTGTGAGTATAAAAGACAAGAGAGTCAAAGACAACTGTTAGTGGGAAAAGGACAACAATTCTACATGCAGGCCAGATTCCTCACCCACAGAATCACAATGACCTTCAGAGCCCTAGGCAATAACAGACATGCAGTACCAACTCAACTGATCTTGGCCCAGTCGGTAAGATTGGCTTTGCGCTATCTTTCCAAGCACTTGAAGAGTTCCGTTTGTTGGAACACTTGCCGATTTGAATAGTGAAATTTTAGATCATTTATGGGATTAGAAACAGGATCACACCTGCTTTTGAATTACACTAGGTTGAAGCCATGGTCCCTACAATGCCGGCCTCAGGTATGTAAACTCCTGCCAATAGCTTGGGCAGGAGACCTAAATAAGCTCCTTATCCATGACCAACAGCAAGGATGTGAAGGTCTTCCTGAACGAACATTATAACGTGGATGCTATGCTTTCTCCTTAGCATTAAAAGATAAAGATCTAGCTAGTTGGAACAAGAGAAAAAATTAAAGGCCTTTATTGTTCCCTGGGGACAGGTGTCCAAGGATGAAGAAAGCTGGGTGTGCATGCACTGGTTATCTAGATCACAATTTTCATTCTCTAGTCTGTACTATAAACTAGATGTGTGTGTGCACTAAGTCGCTTTGGTAATGTCCAATTCTGTGTGACCCCATGGACTGTAGGCTGCCAGGCTCTTCTGTCCATGGGATTCTCCAGGCAAGAATACTGGAGTGGTTTGCCATGCCAGTGGGATGATCCAGGGGATCTTCCCAATCCAGGTATCAAACTCAAGTCTTTTATGTCTTATGCATTGGCAGGTGGGTTCTTTACCACTAGTACCACCTGGGAACCCCATAGACCAGATATCCATAGCCAAAGGAGACCTTGTAAATATGCCCATCTTAAAAATGGAAAGTAATGGTGTGCAGCTATCTTTGAATTTTCAGGTTAAGGAAGTTTCCTTCAGTTCCCAGGAAAGGCCAAGGATGAGATAACACTGATATGGTGAGATGGTGATATCTGAGATTAAGTATATGTAAAAGTAAAATGAAGCTAGATTATCAAGTGAATGTGAAAGGAACCTGAACTCACTTATCCTTGTATACACTCACCATTCACTCAATAGAAGAGGAATCAACTACATGCAAAAAAATCAGCATTTTCCATTTTTCTAGTTTAAAGATAAAATTAAATACTTATGAACTAGAAAAACTGAGCAGGTATTGTACCATATTATTTAAAACAATACTGTGGTTACTGAAATGGTAGTTCAAGTTTTTGCCACCTCTTTGAAACAGAAGAGTGGAGAGGATGCAAAGAAACAGAAGTTTGTGACTCTGTTCCCAATGCAAGATTCCTTATTCACTTTTGCATGAGGTTAGGATCTAATTAAGCTCACCCACTTGATTAATTTTATACTCCTATATAAGAACTCTTCAACTTTGAGTAGGGGCAGGAAATGGGTAGTATGGGCTTTTGGAAATTTCGATGGGCTAAAAAGCATTCATATAAGATTCTGTGATTGAGAGGATCACACTGAAAACTTATAGAAAAAAAGCCATATGAAAATCAAACTAGGCAAAGTGGGTTTCTACAGTCTATTGGCAAGACTACCTGGAACACTTGTGGAGTCAAATAAAAAACTAAAGTGTATTGCTTCTTTTCTTATTCTATTCCATTCCATTTTATAAAAACTGTGGTAAATTCAGACAATGTATTCTCTCGCTGGTCATCTCTCAACAGCCCCAAATAAGCCCTTCAGTTGGGGTGGCTGTGAATATGAAACCCAAGGAAGATGATTTCAGCTTGGTGTGCCTTGCGGAGAGCAGGCAAGGCAAACTACAATGACTCTGGGCGGCTGTGAAGTTTTTATTACCCAACCATAAAAAGGACTCTTTCAAGAGCTTCCCTTTTAGCACTCTTCAATGACTGTTGTGCCAATCAAGGAGTAAAGCTTTTTCTTAACAAGTCGGAATCCTGAGCTCAGGATCAGAGTTCGCCTGAGGCCAGAGGAGAAGCGACCTCGACTAAAGAAAAAATCCCTGAAGCTCGTCCATGAGCAGTTCTCCTGCTTAAACACAAGGGTGAGCTCAAAGGTGGGTACCACGCTAGAATCACACACAATCCTATCCAGCTTTTTACATACATTTTCAATTTCCAAGTTCACGTGCATAACACAGCCCCGCAGACCACAGGGCTCCGTGGAGGAAAGTCTCAGGACGTCTTGAGCAATCCTCTGGGTCAGTTTTTCAGGAACAAGGACTCTGGAGCAGCCAAGTTTGGTGTGCTTAGATTTGGACAGACAGTTCTCCAGCATTTTAACCAAACTCTGGCAAGTTGTCTCCTCAAATACCACCTCATTGAGGTTGGGCTCAGGAACAACATAATCCCAGTAGTCAAAATCTGTGGAAAATGGAAGTTTAAGATTAAAACAAACAAACAAACCCAGGGGCAGGAAAAACACACCCAGATTTGGCAACACTGTTTATTTCTATCTATCAGATCTACTTGTTCTAATATTTGTTTGGAAGTCATTTGATCTCACTTTGCTGTTAACTTTCTGAGTAATAAAGCAAATCAACTGACCTGAGACTGAAAGTTCATCTATGAAATAAAGGTTTTGATAAATAGGGTAGGTAGGCTATAACCATTTTTCAATAAACTTATATGTGTATACACACACACAATCTTAAAGACTATGTAACCAAATCTATTCATGGCTATTTTCGAATACTAGTGATTTTCTTTTCTATCTTGCTCCCTGATTTGCTTATGGGGGGTTTCAAGTTTCCTTTTATAGAGACTATGCATTAGGTTTGGACTAAAAATGTTAATAATATTTTTGGACTAAGGATTATTACTTTCTAAGAATTCACTCATTTATTCTTGTAAAACAGTTTTTTCTTTTTTTGCTATTATTCTTTAGTGATGAACTTAAAATGACCTTGATGATGAGCTATATTAAACATCAATTAAATTTGTGTTTTCTTTAAAAGTCTTTACTGGAATGACCTGTAGATCCCTATTTTAGCTTCAACCTCTTTGATTAAAAATTGCCCACAGAGAAGACTTCTGAGGTTCGCAAGGATATTTATAACTGGCTGGGTGGGTTTTTTTTTTTTGGAGCCAAGCAAAACAAAATAGTCCTAGGAAAACAAAATTAGATTTGCTCAAAGGAAAAGAGATAGCTCTGCATTTGGTCACCTACCTTCCAAATTAATCCTACCCCTTGGCAGGATGCCATACCACACACACAGTCAACTGAGCAGGTCACAGGCAGATGCCCTGTGGGCTCCCTGCCTGAAGTCTTCTGCACCTTTGTTGGCTACTATATCCCTTACACACTTAGGTCACAGTGTGTGTGTGTTTTTTAAATAAATAAAACAAATGCACTCCAAATTATAAGGCTCTTTTTTTAAATCTATGTTGAAGACAGAGAATTTCAGAGCTTTGGCTTATAAAATTAGATCATCAACCACTTCACCTTCTAAATGAGGAAGGCCCAAACGATCTTAAGCAATTGATCTATGTCCACACAGATCCTTAGTGGCAGCACAACATGTTAATTTAGAAACTGTTTAAAATTACAAGACAATATGTTCAGCATCACTGCAGTTTTAAAGCTTCCCTTTGGCATTAAAAAATGAAATAATGGGTATATCCACAAATAGAATACTACTCAGCAACCAAAAGGAACACATACTGATAGAATCAACAGCATGGAATGGATCTCAAAATCATTAGGCTGTGGGAAAGAAACCAGATACAAAGAGTACATATTACACGATCTATTTGCATGTAGTCCTAGAGGTAAAAGTAATCTATAGTGACAAAAAGCAGATCAGTGTTTCCCTGGAGACAGGGGAGAGGTAGAGTGGGTAGAGCAAATGGGTATGTGGGGCTTTGGGGGCAGAAGGTGATGGTACTAGTTACACAGGTGAATGCATTTGTCAAAACACACACAACTGTATACTTAAAATTCATCATAACTTCACAACCATGTCGGGTAGGGACCTGTATAGTTTTTAATCCCAAGGAGTCTATCAGCCACAGACTAGACCAGGTATCCCTTGGGATTTTATTTTTTGCTTCTTTTGATTCTCACTATCATAGACAGAATATGCTGTTTTAAAGAATCTCTTTAAGATGGATTTTATCGCATCTCCAAAATTCAAGATGAGGGTCGACAGGAATGCCCGCCAATCTCAATCCACCCAGGCAAGGCGGCCTTTGGAGCGAAGAAAGGGAGGCGGTTGGGAAACTCACCATTTAGCAGGCTCCCCGGGTAGAAGCCATGGTCCAGCAACTCTGAAATGCTGGCCGGGTTCTTACTGCTCAAACTGCCAGTTGCAACCATGGTCAACGGCTCTGTTTCCCTCGCGGGGCGGAACGGCCTTTCCGGGGCGCTAGAAAAAGGAGGCAAGAAGGACCGATTTGCAAAAGCAAGCAAGAAGTGCAGGAGCTCCTAAAATGCCCAGCGTCCCCGGAGCGAACAAGGAGAGGCATTCATTTTCCAAAAGGGTGGACTCGGCCTCTGCAACTCAGGTTCACAAAACCCCGGGAGCAAAGACGCCAACTAACAGCCACAATCAACTAACTCAGAGTTGGCAAAACTTGGAACCGATTCGCCCCGCGGAGCGCACCCCTGAGCCCCAGAGGAGCGGAGACCCCCGCCCCCATTCCTCCCACCCAGGCAGCCCCCGGCCTCACATGCTGGGGGTGCGCCGGGGCCGACGTGCTCGCTGGTCCAGCAGCGGGTAAATCGAGGCCGGCCTGGTCTTCAGGAACCCCCTCCCTCGGGGGCTCAGTGACCTGCGGGCCCAAGCAGCCACCGGCACCTTGCTCGTCCCGCCCCGCGGTTCAGGCTCCACTAAGCTGCATCGCCGCGGGGGTGGCGAGCACTTTATATGCCCAGCCTCCTCACCCGGCCCCGGCCCGCCCACCTGCACCGCCCCGCCCCGGGCCCGGGCCCCGCCTCCCCGGGGTCCGGTTGCATCTCCACCCGCACACTTCCAGCAGCCCCAGGCGAGCCGCTGGCAGTTGAGGAAAAGTTTGCGGTAGGGTTGACACCTGTTGTTTCTTGGGTGGGCTACGGGTCACCACGAGTGCAATCCTGGGTGCACGACTCTCCCCAAAGTGATCGCTCGCCTCCGCCACCAACCTGGATTCTTTGGTGCGGCCCCTCTCCCCAGCGTGTGCACACACACGCTCCTGATGGCTTTGGTGAAGTTCTGTCCCGGGGAGGCGGGAAGCTTTCTGACTTTGTCTATGACAGTGACCCGAGTCTCTGCTCTGACATGCCGAGCACTTTGCTTGAATATGTTTAGCTGTTCAACGGGCACCATTTATGCACTTAGTGCTGGCCTCTGACGGAATTCATTCTACTTCGCGTCGCGTCCCAAGGTTTCTGTACCCTCCTTTCCCGCACGCGGTCAGCTCTAGCTTGCCTTCCCGCATCCGAGGCTCCCCAGCCTGGGGTCTTCTCTGCACCTTCCTAGCGTTTCATCTATGACTAACGCGTTTTCTCCGGGAGAAGGGTGAGCCTGTTACTCTTCTAATTAGACCTGGCTCCAGAGAGCCAGCAGCTTGAATGAAGGGGAGTTTGCCAAGAAACTAAACAAAACCTTTAGTTGGTAGTTTTATTCCTAGTTTTTTTTTTTTTTTTTTTAACAGAATCTCCATAGTGGCGATATCAATTTACATTTCCTCCAACAATGCAAGAGGGTTTTCTTTTCTTCACACCCTCTCCAGCCTTATTGTTTGTATGTATTTTTGACGGTGACCATTCAAATCGGTGTGAGGTGGTACTTCATTGTAGTTTTGATTTGCACTTCTCTAATAATGAATGTTGTTGAGCACACTGTTCATGTGTTTTATTAGCCATCTGTATGTCTTCTTCGGAGAAATGTCTGTTTAGGTCTTCTGCCCTTCCTGCAATTAAAAAAAAAAAAATAGTGGGGTTTTAGCTGCTTCCACTACCCGTCTGGGTTTCTGGGAGCAGTCATGGTTCGCAGAGACAGAAGTTCCTGGCCAGCCCCATTAGGGGAAGGAACTTGGGCATGGGCAGTCTTGAGGGGCTTGAAGGAATGAAGATACAGTGTTTTATATCCCTGTGAAGCTTGATGTCCTGTTCTGAACCTGAGCGCACCGCGGAGCAGGGGAGTGGGGCAGGGTCAATACCCTGGCACAAGCCATCAACAAGAAGCTACACGTTCTGTGTTCTTCCAGAGTATCTAAGCGTGCCTGTTCAGTCTCTGGTGTGCCAGTAGGAGATGATCTGGTCAGAGCGAGCTTTCCCAATGACAGTGGTGGGTCAGGAGAGGAAAGGGAGGGGATTCTTCAGGGAGAAGACTTTGTACAAATAGGAGGTGCTACCCTTGGCTCTCAGTCCTGTAACCTACAAGGATCTGTGTAGGTTAGGGCCTTGAGAAGCAGTTTCAGCTGGCCAGGTTAAAAACTCTTGAAGTAAAACAACAGCAGAAGGGGTTAGGAAGGTGTGATAAACAGATCAGTGGAAGGACACTGGGAGGCAGAGCAGCAGAAAGCCAGCTCGACAGTCCATTTTTAACTCAGCTCAGGCAGCTGTGCTGCCTGAAGGTCAGGGAGCCAAGGAAGGAGATGCCAGGCAGATTTCCACTTCTACTTGAGCAATAGAAAAGGGCAAATAGACAAGCCCGTTTAAGCCAAGCACTTGCAGTGTCAAGTGTGGTCAGGACCAATGGATGGTCAAGTTGGGGAGGGCAGCTGCCTGGCAGATGGGGGTAGGGTCAGGACACTACCCTCCTTATCTGGGTGGCAGTGCTAATGAGGCTCACCTGCTTCTAAGGAGAGTAATTCGGATTGATATAAAAGGTGATGTGAACCTATGCTACTGAAGTAAAGAAATGGCCTGTTTCAGCTTCCTTAGGGTATTTAGGCATAGGGCTTCTCAAGTGGCTCAGTGATAAAGAATCTGCCTGCCAAGCAAGAGACGCTGGTTAGAGATTCCTGGGTGGGGAAGATCCCCTGGAGGAGGAAATAGCAACTCACTCCAGTATTCTTGTCTGGAGAATTCCATGGACAGAGTAGCCTGGAGGGTTATAGTACGTGGGTTTGCAAAGAATCAAGACACTGAGTCACTGAGCACGCATGCATAAATTAAGTACTCCCAAAGGGCCAGAAAGATTATTGAACCTTATAGAAAGTAGCAGCTACTCTCAGCTCACCTGAGTAACAGAAATTTTGCCAAGTCCTTGGGGATTTTACCACAGAAAATAATTTACTTATGTATGAAAGATGAATAATGTAATTTTTTAGCTGAAAGGGCCTTGCTTTCAGGAATTATAGAACGTAAATTACTGATACAGAACACAGTTCCTGGGATAATGAGTGGAGATTGTCTTTTAAAAATCTACTTAAAAAGGTAAAAAATCCATTCTGTCTCTGGTTTGCATGTTTTCAGGGTTAAATGAACAGAGCTGATTTTTCCAAAGGAACTATAGAACAGAATTAGGAAAAACTATTAATAAGTGCCACAATAGTCTTGTCACAAGATAGTGTGTTAGAGTTTGTACTGTTGTGAATATACTTAATTGCTTATAACTGAAAGTTGATCACATTGGCGTACCTCAGGTGTTTACCAGATACAGTGATGAAGTTTATTTCATTGCTGGTTTGTTATATCCTTTCTAATTAACATTGTAAAGATAGGGTGCTTACTGGAAATAACCATTGTATATGAAGAGAAAGTCTAATTGATTAAATAATTAACTTTCATACACCAGTGTACTATAACAAGCTACCAAAATCATAAGCAAGGACTTTAACTTAAGCACGCTTGCTTTTTTATTACTATAATTTACTCATCTGTCTTCCCACAAAAAAGAGAAATAACAGCAATGAATGGCAACAGTATATTCATCTGATGCATACACAAATATTTAAGTTCCATGCTTCCTCATGTATATATATATAGTATTTATAATATCACTGCTTACATAAAGTGCAAATTTAAACTACCAGCGATTTTGTAAAAAACACAGACAATATGATGTTTTGCTGCTAAGTCACTTCAGTCGTGTCCAACTCTATGCGACCCCATAGATGGCAGCCCACCAGGCTCCCCCATCCCTGGGATTCTCCAGGCAAGAACACTGGAGTGGATCACCATTTCCTTCTCCAGTGCATGAAAGTGAAAAGTGGAAGTGAAGTCGCTCAGTTGTGTCTGACTCCCAGAGACCCCATGGACTGCAGCCCACCAGGCTCCTCTGTCCGTGGGATTTTCCAGGCAAGAGGACTGGACTGGGGTGCCATTGCCTTCTCCGTATGATGTTTTAATGTATTGTTATAGGAAATACTGGTGTTTTGTGCATTTGTGGTTTAGAGTGTTGAATATTTATTACTTCTTTTGCCAGCCCGTTTTCTCTTTTTATCCAATGTGTACCGTTGTTCCTGAGCTCTTATTAATACATTTACATTCAGTGCATTGCTTATTTCATTTCATTAACTATGACACCAGAGGGGAAAATGACTGTGTTTCTTAATCTGTACAGTGGATTCAAGGAGGATTTACAGAACATGAAAGTTGATCTGTGCAATATCCAAAGCCCCTTATCAAACTCATAGGGTTGTTGTGAGGATTAAAAGAGAAACTCTTATAATCAATTTAAAATATTATCCCTTTTTTAATAAAACAAATCTGAGACCTTTGATTTCACACTGTCTCTGGCTCTCCTTGGTTGTGCTAAATTCTAATCCTCATGTGAGGTCTTAGAACAGAGCCTGTTACACAGCAAGTACTTAATAAATGATAGTCATTGTTGCTTTTATTGTTATCTTGAAATTGTAGTTTTCTGGTTCAATGAAGTCAATGCTAAAGGGGCTACATGGGGTTAGAGAAGTATTGCTAAAGTGTTAATAGAACACAATTTATGGTCTTTAATGTTTTCAGGAAACCTAGAAAATATTTGCCACTGATTAGGAAAAACTTTTTTATTAGAATATGTACATAACTGTTTTGGGGAGCAGTGAAGGAGGTCTCCCAATAATATGTAAGAAAATATTGTGGATAAAAAACTACCTGATTAATGCTTGATAATCTAGAAAATGGTTTCCTGGAAAAAAATAAAATTTACAGACATTTAGAATCATTGACTGTAAAACCATCCAGTTGTGTCAAGATAAGTATGACATTCTGGATGAGATAGTTCATCATTATTTTTATTTGTCTTTGAGGATGTTCCACCCAATAAAATTTCCATTTCATCATTAAATATGAAATATGAGTTATTCTATGATATATTGAAAGATTTTCCATTAAGTAACATGGAGACCTTATTAAATATAAGGCAAAAAAAGGTCCAATATAAAATAATATAATATCTACTGCTGCTAAAAGCTGAGAGAATTTTCCAGTAGCAGAAGGCTTCACTTCTCTAAATTCAAGCATAGAAATGGTTCCCATAGTGACTTATCTCTTAAAATAGTTGTATGACTTTTTTATCCTAATAAACAATGGTATGTATTATCTCCTTTTAAATAAAGCAAGCTGATATATTTAAATGCACACAGTCTCTACTTTTCCTTAATTATGCAAAAGTTTCTAATTCAGGTGCCTACATAAGGGAATGTCAGCCAAGAATGTGGATTAGGTTCTTGACATTTTTCTAGGGATGCAACTTAAAACCTTGGCAAGCCCCAAATTTGAGAATACCAGAATCTCATACCATTTCTTTGGAATTCTTATAAATAAAGCTATACATTCATGTAGGTGCTGATCCTTCATTGTTCCCCCTCCCTTTGCCAGCATAGTGTCCTATTCTGGTGGACAAGCTTTGTACAGCTTTTGTTATTCACATTTGTTTCCCAGAAAAGTTATAATTTGCTTCATGGCATAAATTTGGGGGATAGTATGAGAAGAGAATTAAATCCCAAGAATGCCCAATGGACTAGATAGGGTTTCTGCAGAGTAGCCTTTAGAATATATCTGATCCCCTTTCTGCAGATGTCAAGTATATAAAAATGAAAAAACTTGACGAAGTCACAGAGAGGTTCCAGTTTTTGATATTTATGGTGCAGTAGTTAAACATGTGGACTGTGGAGCCTGACTACTTAGGTGCATATCCCAGCAATGACACAGACTAGCTGTATAGACATCAGTAAGGTCTTTAACGTTTCTGTGACTCCATTTCTGTCTTTAAAATGGGAATTGTAATAACTTTACTTTATGAAGGGCTTTTGTGGGGATTAAATGTTCAATTGAGTCATGGCTGACTCAATAAACATCAGCCATGATTATAACTGTATTTTGCTCTGATCTTGAAAAATCCCAATGCCTGGTGATCTTGTTATGAAAAGGTAGCTTGAGGAGTGTGGCATCTGTTTAAGCTGTGTATAAAAGTGTATCTTTGTTACACATTTATTCATTGGTTGGTTGACATTCAGAAGTATTTATTGAATATTAATTTTCTGCTAGGCACAGAGAATACAAGAGTCTCTATATCCTAGAGATTGTAGTTTAGAAAGAAGTGCAGACAAATAAATAAAGATTCCAATTAACGAGCCACGTTAGGGGAGCTACAGTGCACTGTGGCAGTGCAATGATATAAGCACTAATATGTTCTGAAGGAGGTTTTATAACCTTGCTATTCACCTTGTTTCATGGACCAGTAGCATGAACATCACTTAGGAGCTCCTAAGACATGCAGAACCTCAGTCCTCAATCCAAGTCAAACACAATCTGCTTTTTAAAAAGATTCCTAGGTGATTCATATGGTACACAATTAAATTCTGGGAAGCTCTGCTTTTTTTTAAAAAAAGTATTTATTTATTTGGCTGTATCAGGTCTTAGTTACAGCATGTGAAATCTTTAATTGCAGCATATGAACTCTTAATTGTGGCATAGGGATCTAGTTCCCTGACCAGGGATAGAACCTGGGTCCCCTGCTTTGGGAGCATGGAGTCTTAGCCACTGGACTATCAGGAAAGTCCTGGGAAGCTGTACTTTTAATTAAAAAGAATTAACAAAACAATAAGATGATCTAAGTATTTGAAAACTTTTTCTGGGCCAATTAATAAAAAGCATTTGAGTTCCTACTCTACAATAAGGCCTGGCCTTGATGAAAGGTGGTTCCCAGCTGGGCAAATGTTTGTGGAGTCTCCATAGCTCCTATTGGCCATCATGGCCTTGGGCTTGCTTCAAGAAATGACACAGTTATGTGAGAACAGTCCTGGTCCTGTTTAATAAACTTGACACACTATCAAACTCTAAATTGTTTTTAATCTTGATGAAATGGAAGCCAGTTATGTAAAAAAGGAATGGGCTTACATTATAAAATGTATTTAAAATGATTGATTGGTGGAATGTTGAATTTGGAAACAACAAATTTGGAAGGAGGGGAGCAGTATAGAAAGATATATGTCTTATTACCTCCAAATTTACTGGAGAGGATAAGTACAGTTATGCAAGTTTTCATCTCTTCTTCTGTAATCATATCATAAAATATACTTTAAAACATTGACTTTGTTTTTTGAAATATTGTGCTGTGGTTAAGAACTATTTTAATAAATGATATACAGTAATAGAGGTTCTAAATCATAAATTGCTGAAGCAGCCTTTTGGGAGATGTCAATATACCTGGA
This sequence comes from Bos mutus, assembly GCF_027580195.1. Classification (NCBI taxonomy): domain Eukaryota; kingdom Metazoa; phylum Chordata; class Mammalia; order Artiodactyla; family Bovidae; genus Bos; species Bos mutus. The sequence goes on along the minus strand of NC_091622.1, from coordinate 24,525,353 downwards.
CCCACACTGAAGTACATTCAGTTGTGTGACATTACTGATGCATTGTATCAAGTTGAGCAATAAATGGTACTTAGAAAATTATTTATAGCAATGCATAATTACTTTGGCAGTAGGTTTAGACGTCCATATGCTAAAAGCAAAACAGTGCTCACCTCCATATGTGGAGGGGAACAGCAGACCTCAGTGATTTGACTAAAGGCTGTGACTCAGTCAGGCTAGGCTTCAAATCCTGGATCTGCCACAGATCGGCATCCTGAAATTGATGGAAATGCTTTGAATGTCAGCCTCCTCATCTGTAGTGCAGAACATTCAATGAAACAACATATGTTACATTTCTGGCAACACAATTTATACATATGAAGAGCTCAGTCAAAGGTGGCCATTCTAAATGCACATGGCTTATATGAATTTGCACATGTAAGTAAAAGCACATTCTATTTAAGCAAATAATTTGTCATGTGCTGTGTTGGGTTTTTCTGCTGCTAAGTCACTTCAGTCGTGTCCGACTCTGTGCGACCCCAGAGATGGCAGCCCACTAGGCTCCTCTGTCCCTGGGATTCTCCAGGCAAGAACACTGGAGTGGGTTGCCATTTCTTTCTCCAATGCATAAAAGTGAAAAGTGAAAGTGAAGTCACTCAGTCATGCCCAACTCTTAGTGACCCCATGGACTGCAGCCTACCAGGCTTCTCCATCAATAGGATTTTATAGGCAAGAGTACTAGAGTGGGGTGCCATTGGGTTTTTCAGGATGTAGTAAATTTTACTTTGCAGATAATGGATAATAAAGGGTATATTAGCGGGAGAATTAGGAGACCTGGCCCCACATATAGCTTTCACACAGACTTGGTCTCTGACTTGGGCACAGGATAAGTTAGCAGAATCACCCAGAAGTATTGAAAAACTAAAAAGAGATTCACCCAGCCGGGAGGAGGAGAGAGTTATTTATGGATTCCAGAGCAATAGAGACTAAGGTCTGACTTTTTGGCAGTGTCTAGGAGGCAGCAGACACTACAGAGGAACTGAGCAGAGTTCCCATATTTGAAAAAGATTCTCGCTGCACCCTGAGGACCATTCAGAGCAGCAGGAAATGGCCAGATCTGATAGATGCTTAAGGCGCAAGTGATGGACATGTTGTGGGCAAACAATGACTAGAGGGAGGCCGCCTTCATCCCCACCCCACTCCTGGAATCTCAACATTGCACAGAATTCACCATCTTTGACATAAACACTGGGTCTATGGAGTGGGAGGGTGAGTATGGTGAGGGGAAGTGGGACTGAAATTAAAGTAACCTACTTCTTGGTGGAATAAAGCATGAATATCAGATACTAAGCTAAACAGCAAACAAAAAAGCAGTAATATTGCTTAGTTATAGTTAATTTTTTTGTTTCATTCAATTTATACATCATAATGTGGCTTTCTCGGACACTCTACTTTTAGCATTTATATCTAATGTAAGAGTTCCATTTCCAGTGCACAGTTACTATGAAAACTCCATAAATAAGAAATGTATTTGTATTTTATAAATCAGGAAACTATTTTAAATACACATTATAAAGCTATAACCCTTGTAAGAAATTATGTAGATAGAATCTAACAAGTTTAATTGTAAAAATTAGTTTTAAAATAATTATTTTTACACTTTTATCTTACTCTTAAGTAACCTAGGGGAAGTATTACTGGGGCAGGTCCAGAAAACTCAAAATGGATTAAATAACAAAGTTAATAAAGTATAACTGACTTTCATTTTACAATCAATTTAAAAGCTGCAAAGTAAAAAATCAAATTCCTGTTGCTACTTCTCATTCATACCATTCTTTGTACCCCCTGCCTGGAAGTAACCACTTTTTTTAGTTTTTATGCATTCTTCTAGAATTTCTTTATGGAAATACAAGCACATACTAATATATATTCTCATTTTCACTCTTTTTTACCCTAAAGGGAAAACTATATGTTCCTCACATTGCCTTTTTGCACTGACTATATAGCTTAAGAGTTCTTTCTGTATGAACTTATAATTACTCTCTCTAGCCTATAAAGTAGTAGTGTTCTGCCTTATAGATTTTCATCTTACCTGTACATTACAAGGGGTGTTTTGGTTATTGATAGATATTTTGCAGTTACATACAATTCTGTAATGAATAATCTTATTCATAAGTCACTTTGAATGTGGAAAAGATTAAATAAATTCTCAGAGGAGGGGCTTTTGAACCAAAGACAAATATGCAAAATATAGTTTTGAAAGATCTTTATCAATTATCTTTTTCAGAGGTTGTACAGTTTTGGGGACCCACCAATAAAATATGAGAATTTCTCTTCTCACAGGCTCTCCAACATTTGTTCACTTCATAACTATTTTAAGCATTTAATATGCCTTTTTTATCGGAGAAGGCAATGGCACCCCACTCCAGTGCTCTTGCCTGGAAAACCCCATGGACAGAGGAGCCTGGTAGGCTGCAGTCCATGGGGTTGCTAAGAGTCGGACACAGCTGAGCGACTTCCCTTTCACTTTTCACTTTCACGTATTGGAGAAGGAAATGGCAACCCACTCCAGTGTTCTTGCCTGGAGAATCCCAGGGATGGGGGAGCCTGGTGGGCTGCCGTCTATGGGGTCGCACAGAGTCGGACACGACTGAAGCGACTTAGCAGCAGCATGCCTTTTTATATAGTTTTAACATGCTCTGAAAACCTGTTGGCTGGGAGTTGCAATTTCATTCATTCATGGCAGAAAATGTATTGTCCTATTTTGAAAAGGGAGAAACTGTAAGTGGAATGTATTAATCACAATTCTCAGGAAAAACTAAAAATATATCATAGTTTTCCTAATTCCCAGTTTTGGAAAAGTATTAGGGCTGTATCTACAATGATTATTATAACTTCACTGATTGGTCAGTTAAGGCAACAAAGGTTTTTTTTTTTCTTCTTCTACAGTTCCATTTGTACTGAATTTTCAATCAAATGTTATGGTTATGTATTTTGGTTATGTAAGGACATTGCTGTGTTTATTGAGGCCAAAGTTCCTTTGGTTTCTTTTCAGGAGAAAATCTTCATTTAAAAAGAGAAAGACATCTTTTTAAACATAAAATTTACAAATGGCCTGTAATTTTATTTCAATGTTCAAATAATTCAATAACATTTCCCTCTTTTAACCACTGCAAAATTATAACTTTATTATAGCTCATGGTAACCCACTCCAGTGTTCTTGCCTGAAGAATCCCAGGGACGGGGGAGCCTGGTGGGCTGCCGTCTATGGGGTCGCACAGAGTCGGACACGAATGAAGCAGCTTAGCAGCAGCAGAATATTCAGTTAAATGAAATTTGGTACATCAGATGTCTGTGGATGTAACTGTTTGCGTACAGAAGAGATCATGGGTTCAAGTGCAGGTTTGAGAGTGTTCTAGGTCTGCTCTAATTGATAGCCACTACACACATGTTGTATTGAGCACTTTAAAATGTGACTAGTCCAAAGTGAGCTGTATAAAATACAAACCAGATTTCAAAGATTTAATCGAATGTAAAGAATGCAAAACATCTCATTAATAATTACAATATTACGTCTGTTACATGTTGAGTAGTAAGATTTTTATATATTGGATTAAAGAAAATATATTATCAAAATTAATTTCACTTCTTTAAAAATTTTTTTTAACATAACTACTAGAAAATTAAAATACTATATGTGGTTTGCAGTCATTGTTCACCTTAAGAAATACAAGGCAATACTATTCTAGATCTTTGCCACTTTGCCTTAAAAAAGGAAGCATAGTAGCTTCTTTGCATATAAATGAGGATTTGCAAATTCTTTTTTTTTATTTGAAGTATAGTTGTTTTACAATATTGTGTTAGTCTCAGGTATACAGCAAAGTGATTTGGTTATACATATGCTTATATTCTGTTTTCTTGAGGGTTTGAAAATTCTTAAAAGTATACTCTATAAATGGTAACTATTAAGTTGGGGGATCAGGTTTACTGAGATATACTTTAAATATATTAAAACCTACTCTATTTAGTGTAGCGTTCTCAAATTTTAAACAGCTCTTACAGTCATGTACCCACCATTACCACCACAATCAATACAAACAATTCCATCATGATAAAATATTATTACCTTGTGAGTATTGGTAATCAACCTCTTGCCTGAGGCCCAGCCCTGGGCAAACATGTTACACATATGGATTCAGTCTAGACTTTGAGTCTTGTTTCTTTTGCTTAGCATAATTCATTTGAGATTCAGCCAAGTTGTTGTATTAGTAGTTCTTTCCTTTTTATTTCTGAGTACTGTTCAACTGCATATATGATGGACAGGGAGGCCTGGCGTGCCCCGATTCATGGGGTTGCAAAGAGTTGGACACGACTGAGCGACTGAACTGAACTGAACTGAACCACACTTTGTCTATCCATTTGCAGTTGAAGGACATTTGGTTTTTTTCCAGTTTTTGAGGATTATGAGTAAACTCAGTGTATATATTTGCTTACAGACTTGTATATTAATATACATGATCATTTCTCTTAGATAAGTACCAAGAGACTGGAATTGCTGAGTCATATGGTGTTTGTTTAATTTTATAAGAAGTTGCCAAAATGTTTCTTCAAGTGGTTCCAGTTTTGTACTTCCCCCCAGCAATGTATTAATATGAGTATTCCAGGTGTGCCACACCTTTGCCAGAATACGATACTGTCATTCCTCTGCTTTTTTTCTTTTTTAGTCCTTCTAATAGGAATGTAATAGTATCTCATTATGGTGTTAATTTTTATTTTCTTCATGACTCATTTTGTTCAACATCTTTTCATGAGCTTGTCATATGTATATATTACTTGATGAAATATATGTTGAAATCTTTTGCCCATGGCTTTTTCATGGATTTTTTGAGGCTTGAGAGCTTTTTTATTATTATTGAGAATTTGAGAGTTCTTATTATTGAGACTTGAGAGTTCTTTATGAATTTAAGATACAAGTCCCCTATTAGATAGATGCTTTGCAAACATTTTCTACCAGTGTGTAGATTTTTAATTCTTTTAGCAGTGTATTTTGAAAAAAAGTTTTAAGTTATGATAATGTCCAATTTGTCAGTACTTTTATGAGTCATATTTTTGTGTCATATCTAAAAGTTTCTATAGAACTCAAGATTATAAATATTTTCCTCACGTTTTCTTCTGGAAATTTTATAGGTTTACATTTATGTGTATGATCTACTTTGAGCTCCTTTTTATGTGTGATAGACGGTGTGGGTTGAAATTGTTTTTTTTACCTATAGATGCCCAGTTGCTCTGGTACCATTTGTTGAAAAACAATATGCTTAATGGAATTGCCTTTGCATTTTGATGAAAAGTCAATTGACTATATACACGCCACTTTATTTTTGGTATTTATTGTATTCTATTACTCTATATGCCTGCCTTTTACCAATATCACAAGTCTTGAAATCAAGTAATGTGAATCTTCTAATTTTGTTCTTCTCTTTCAAAATTATTTTGGCTTTCTAGTTCTTTTGTGTCTTCATATGAATTTAGAATCAGCTCGTTAATTTCAAAAGAAAATGTCTTCTGGGATTTGATTAGAAATTCACTGAATACAGATAAGTTTAAAACAATTTATATTTCAACTTTGAGTTTTCCAATAATAAACATGATACAAGTTCTCCGTTTATTTAGGTCTTTGATTTCTTTTTTAAACATCTGTAATTTTCAGCTTATGGAAACTGCATATATTTTGTTAGATTTATACATATTACATTTTATACTATTTTAAAATTTCAAGTTCCAGTTGTTCATTGCTAGCATATAGAGAGGAGAAGGCAATGGCACCCCACTTCAGTACTCTTGCTTGGAAAATCCCATGGACGGAGGAGCCTGGTAGGCTGTAGTCTCTGGGGTTGCTAAGAGTCAGATACCACTGAGTGACTTCACTTTCACTTTTCACTTTCCACTTTCCTACATTGGAGAATGAAATGGCAACCCACTCCAGTGTTCTTGCCTGGAGAATCCCAGGGACGGGGGAGCCTGGTGGGCTGCCATCTATGGGGTCGCACAGAGTCGGACACGACTGAAGTGACTTAGCAGCAGCAGCAGTAGCATATAGAAATGCAATAGAAATACAGAAATACTATAAAAATGCAGAAATACAAGATATAAGAAAATTGACCTGTTTTTTAACTCTTGCTAAAATGACTTAGTAGTTCTACTAACTTTTAAATAAATTTTTTGGGATTTTCTCCACAGGAAATCATGCTGTCCGAAAATAGTTTTATTCCATTCATTCCAATCTGCTTTTGTTTCATTTTTTAAATTTTCCCTTTATCGCACTGAGCAGACCTCAGGTGAGATGTTGAATGTGAGTGGTGAGAAAGGGCATACTTGTCTTGTTCTCACTCTTGGGGAAGCAGGCAGTTCCCACTGTGAACTGTGATGTTAGCTGGAGACATTTTGGAGATTCTCTGCATCACACTGAGGAAACTCTCTATTAATCCTTGTTTGCTAAAAGGATTTTTATTAGGAATGGATGTTAAATTTTGTTACATACATTCTTCTAAATCTTTTGTGATGATTATGTGATCTTCTGCTTTAATCTGTTGATATGGTGAATTACATCTATTGATTTCAGAATGTTGAACCAGCCTTACCTTTTCTCATGATGTATTATTGCTTTCATATTCTTGGGTTCAATTTGCTAGTATTTTGCTAAGCTATGACAAACATAGACAGTGTATTAAAAGCAGAGACATTATTTTGCTGACAAAGTTTCATCTACTCAAAGCTATGGTTTTTCTAGTAGTCATGTGTGGATATGAGAGTTGGCCAACAAAGAAGGCTGAGTGCCAAAGAACTGATGGTTTTGAACTGTGGTACTGGAGAAGACCTTTGAGAGTGCCTTGGAGAGCAAGGAGTTCAAACCAGTCTATCCTAAAGGAAATCAACCCTGAATATTCTTTGGAAGGACTGATGCTGAAGCTGAAGCTCCAATACTTTGGCCACCTGATGTGAAGAGCCAATTTATTGGAAAAGACCCTGATGCTGGGGAAGATTGAGGGCAAAAGGAGAAGTGGGTGGCAGGAGGATGAGATGGTTTGACAGCATCACTGATTCAATGGACATGAGTTTGAGCAAGCTCTGGGAGATGGTGCAGGACAGGGAAGCCTGGCATGCTGCAGTCCGTGGGGTAGCAAAGAGTTGGACACGAATGAGCAACTGAACAACAACATTTTGTTAACAGATTTTGCTTCTATTTCATAAGGGATGTTTTCTGGAGTTTTCTTTCTTATACTGTCTTTGTCTGATTTGGGTACCAGGGAAATATTAGTCTTATTAAATAATTCATGTAGTACTTTCTCCTCTTGTATTTTCTGAGAAAGTTTGTGTAGAATTGATGTTAATTCTTTCTTAGTTTTACTTTAAATACCGCATCCTTGGAGAAGACTTTCCTAACACTTGAATCTAAATTAGGTCCCCTCAGTTATTAACTCTGCTGGTATCCTTTTTATTTATAGATTTTACCATAAGTATAATTTACATTTTTTGGAGGTTTATTTCTTTAATGCCAGCATTCTCTTCTAAGAGGCCAAGTCCATGTCTGTGCTGTTATATGCCCATTGCTTAGCACAATGTCTAACACCTTATCGATGTTTAATAAATATTGGCTGAATAAATACATGGATCCCTAGGATTTAATGATTGTCATTATTCATTATTCATCATGCAATTGTGAGCATTTTACCTATAATCGCTGCTGCTGCTGCTAAGTCACTTCAGTCGTGTCCAACTCTGTGTGACCCCAGAGACTGCAGCCCACCAGGCTCCCCCGTCCCTGGGATTCTCCAGGCAAGAACACTGGAGTGGGCTGCCATTTCCTTCTCCAGTGCATGAAAGTGAAAAGTGAAAGTGAAGTCGCTCAGTCGTGTCTGACCCTCAACGACCCCATAGACTGCAGCCTACTAGGCTCCTCCATCCATGGGATTTTCCAGGCAAGAGTACTGGAGTGGGGTGCCATTGCCTTCTCCGTACCAATAATTACTTACTAGATATTTGTGCAAATTTCTTACCATGAACAGGAAAACATTTCAGACACATTTAATAGGTATTGAAAAAACATTATTTTGTAACAGAATTAAATAATTGCAAACATAATAACTTTCACTGTGGAGTTAGCATTTCCATACATAACCTTATAATGTAAATTGAACAACCTAAAATTCTGAGGAAAACTAGAACTTATGTTTAGCCTTAGCATGAAACAAAGATTTTAGTAAAAATAAAATGATGTTTTACTTAGCTTTTACAGATTAAATATAATAGATTTAAATAAAGAATTCAATGTTATATATTTTCCTTTTTTAAAAAGTAAAATCAGCTAAATATACTTTGGTGAAGCAAATAGCAAGTTAGAGCAGTAAGCAACGTACAGACCATATGGTCCAGACACTAGGCTATAGAAGCAGCCTTCTGTGTTGAGGTTTACAAAGGAAAAAGTTCAAGGAAGGATTTGCAATTTTCATGGCTTCCATTTTAAATAATTTTTAACTTGTTCTCATTGAGCAACTGCCATCATTCTGTTTCTTTCAGTAGCAACAGAAGTTTTGGGGAGTGGAAGAGAAGTGATGCCTATGAGTAGGCAATTAAACATGTAGAAGAAATCATAACCATGTTTGAAATAAAATTAAAACACAATTAAAATTCAAGCAAATGTGAGTTTCTCTTGCCAGTCAACTTTCATTCATTACTTCTTTCATTCTTTTGACAAATTATTTTGAGGGCCTGGTTTGTGCAAATGGGCTTCCCAGGTGGCGCTAGCAGTAAGGAATCCACCTGCCAATGCAGGAGATGTAAGAGATATGGGTTCAATCTCTGGACTGGGAAGAACCACTTGAGAAGGGAATGGCAACCCACTCCAGTATTCTTGCCTGGAGAATCCCATGGACAGAGGAGCCTGGTGGGCTATACAGTCCATGGGGTTGCAAACAGTTGAACATGACTGAAGCAACTGAGGTCACATGTACTAAGCATTGGTGAGGGGTGGGAGTAATATGGGCAACAGTATAGATATGGAATTTGCCTCCATGGAGCTAACAGTTTAGTAGGAGAAAGCAGTACATAGAAACCAGCAGCAGGGGATATGAAGTCCTTTGATAATGGACATAGTATAAACAAGAAGAATATTGACCTAGTCAAGATTGTGGTTATTTGATTTCCTGTTTAAAATGCTGTTTGAAAGATGTGCAGAAACTGAATATGCCAAAAGGGGTGAGGAGTGGAATAAATGTTATAGGCAGAGAAATTAATACTATTGACAGCCAATATTCAGTGGGCACTTCCCAAGTGTTCCACATGAACAATTTCTTGTAATCTTTATAACGACCCTATGAATTGAGTGGTGTCATTCCTAATTTAGGGCTGAGGATGAGGAATGAGGAACACAGAGATTTAGAAACTTGCCTTAGGTTACACAGGCAGTATGTGGTAGAGCTGGGATTTGAACAGTGTTACTCTGTGTGTGACTGTTTGTAGGGAAGATAGGGAATAGTGGAGTTTGTAATGATGATGGAGGGAGGTTGCAGGTGGGGGGAAGTGGGAGAATAAGTGGTGTCAGGAATGAGATTGGGAAGGGTGGAGATACAGCTCAAGTTATGAGGAAGCCATGTGAAGGAGCAAATTGAATATCACTTAAATGTGACCCATATTCTCTCACAATTTAAATTCCTACCTTGAGCTCTTTCATCTTACTTGGTGTAGTAAAGAATATGGTCTTAACTCAATTGACATGACTTAAACATGACAAAGACTATATTCTAGTGGAAAAGTATTTTGCTTGAAGAGAGTTTTTCTACCCCTGAGCCAAATAATCAGGGAAAGCTTCCTTTTGTGAATTTACAGCTTCCTGACAAACTATCCATTGTGTATAGTTTTGTTTTGTTGTTTTTTTTTTTACTGAAATATATTCATTTTCTTTTTGTCTTTTGGTCAGAATAATTTATTAAGAATTATTACTTTATATGCTACCGTGACACAGAGAAGTATCCTATTTTATAGTAAGGATATATCACAAATGATTTATTATGAAATATAAAGTATTACATTTTATGAACGTTTTAATTTAAAAAAGTTAACTCAAATTCAAAATTTTTCTTGCATATAGCCATTACATTACAATTCTTCTTTATGAGTGGGAGCAGAAAGGGTTATTTTTAGCATGCATTCATTGTGTAAGGAGGGGTTTTGTGCATGTAAATGACATCTGTTGAGTATATCAATGTGGATAATCAACTGGCATAAAGTGTGTTCTTGAGAGGTTTTCCTTTAATTCAGGAGATTATGTTCTTAACCCTAGCAAAGGAGCCGGGAAAGGCAGCAGAGTTCTTCACCATCAGTGTATGACCTCTGTGGGCGAAACAGAGCAAGCACATGTCTCTTCAATGGTGGGTCAGTTGTGAACTCTTTGAAAACGTTAGAAAGGCATTGTAGACAAAGACTTAGAACTCCTTATTAGGAGAGTCTTGCTCAGAATTGATTTCTACATCCACATATTTTCAGAACATTGGACTCATAGCTCAACATTTTTCTGAGTGGAATTGGGAATGTTTATTGACCAGCAGAGTGGTATAAGCTCCAGTCCTTCTCCAGAGGCAGATCAGAGATTTTATGGCTCTTCAGGATTATTGGATTGATGTGATTCTACTTCCTTTCATTAGTAACATTTTAGGTTATGCATTGCTTATAAAATGTGTCTCACAAGATGACTGTGTATATCTACCTTTTAAAAAATAAATGTATTTCAGATGGAGGTTTTTCATGGGATGAAAACTTCTTTAGACTACTTCAAAGAATTATTGCAGTAGGCCCCTCTGGAAGGAAAAGGAATTCTTGTCTTTGTGTTGGCTTGAATCCTTGCTCTGGTGTCCTGACCTCTGTACTAGGAATGCAATAAATTCTAATTTTTGGTTTGCTGATTCAGAGTTAAGAAAAAAAGTCTCCTACAGTCCCATTTTATGGTCAACCCTCTTAAATCTGGAAAAAAGGAGAAATTGTACTTTATGGAGTTGTATAAAGTGGCTTCACTTTGGACAAGGAGAAAAAGAAGAGAGCCTCCTTTTATGCATTAGACTTTCATTGAGTTCCAGGGCTGGTCAAAGGGCCACAAAGGTCAAGGAACCAGGATACCAGTTGAGCTGACACACGCATTCCCTCATACACCACTGTTGCCACTTAAAAGTGTTAAAAGCAAAGAGCAAAAAAAATAAAAAAGAAAAGTCAATGATTGACAGTCTGACAGGACAAGTTGACTCAGCAATGAAGTCACCATTTTCCTAATTTCTGGAAGAAATCCAGTGCTTGATAATTAGAGTTTTTCTAGAAATTAAATTGGTAAAAGGAGATAGTCCCCTTGGACTTTGGCTCTTTTAGCTGGGGAGCTTTGGTCTGGCGCGGTACGATTGGTCTCCTCACACATACCTTGAAGTCGTGAGAAGTGGACGAGATGGCCAATACTCTTATCTGGTACTTGTTCATTTGGGGATAAAGAGACCTGCCCAATCATCTCTTGGCATATGGCAACATTCTTAAACAAATACTTTGTACCTGGACAAGGAGCTGTGCTGTGTTCAGTCTTGAGACACGATGGACTGTAACACACCAGGCTTCTCTGTCCACGGGATTTTCCAGGTAAGAATACTGGAGTGGGTTGCCATTTCCTTCTCCACTGGTCAAGAAGAGCTCTTGGTAAAACTACGAAGCAGGGAATTTTACTTTCAGTGACCAGCCTCCCTTCCTCACCATCCAACCTGACCATTTTTACTCACTTCCATCCAGCTCCTGCAGCACAGCTGGATTTTCCCAGATACTTAGCTGAAAGCCCTGGCTTATTCATTATAGGTCAATTTTGCCCTCCCCTGCCATGCCTCATACTCCAGACTTTTCCCCTGTCCCTTAATCCCCCTACAAAAACTACCTGGCTCAGTTCCAATCACTAAGTGCTCTTATTTTTAGGCAATAATGGATGGCCACCACCCATGGGATATTCTGTAATTCCTTTTAATGCATTAGATTGCTTATATTTTTCTCTCTCTTGGATAATATAATTCTCAGTCTAGTTAGAAAGGTAAACAATTAGAACAGTTCAAAAAATGAGAGGGAAGGGCCTTTACAGGCCATTTATTCCACATTCTTTCAAGAACTGCCTATTCCACAAATACCTAGAATTCATTTTATGGGTATGTTGATGTTCCTTGTTCTTGAAGAGAGTTCTGAGCAACTAAGGCAGTTTGGGTGTTTTCAAAATAAAGAGCAAAGGGAAAAAAAAATGTTGTATTACCTTTACATATTTTCCAGATAAGTCTTCAGGACTAAAAGAACCCCAGAAACTACACAAATTTTGTCTATTCACTTCAGTAGTGTTTAAGACATAATCTGGGGTCTTCCCAGGTGGCTCCAATGCAGAAGACACAAGAGACGTGGGTTTGATCCTTGGGTTGGGAAGATCCCTAGAGGAGGGCATGGCAACCCACTCCAGTATTCTTGCCTGGAGAATCCCAGGGACAGAGGAGACTGGTGGGCTACAGTCCATAGGGTTGCAAAGAGTCAGACACAGCTGAAGTGACTAAGCATGTACATGTACAAGACATAATCTAGTCTAATTGTCTGACTTAAAAAGCTGGGAAACAGAGATAAAGAGAAGGGAAGTATACATAAGGTCACAGAGATTGATTACTGACAGAATGGGAACCAGAACCCAACTTTTAATATAATTGATATGACATATTTTATTTCAATAAAGATGAGTAATAGCTTTAAATATTTATTATAAACATTGGGGCTTTAGATGTCCTATTATAAAGATAATTTTTTAAACATCATTCTCTCCCATTCTTCCTCATAAGCTCCATTTCTAATTTTCTTTTAAATCTATCACAAATTCACCTTCCAGGAATAAAATGCATGAGATTATCTTACTCCAATCTTATTGTACTTGACATTAAGTTCACTTCAGTTTAGATGCTCAGTCGTGTCCAACTCTTTGCAACCCCATGGACTGCAGCACACCAGGCCTCCCTGTCCATCACCAACACCCAGAGTTTACTCAAACTCACGTCCATTGAGTCGGTAATGCCATCCAACCATCTTATCCTCTGTCTTCCCCTTCTCCTTCCAGCTTCAATCTTTCCCAGCATGAGGGATTTTTCCAATGAGTCAGTTCTTCATATCAGGTGACCAAAGTATTGGATTTTTAGCTTCAACATCAGTCCTTCCAATGAATATTCAGGACTGATTTCCTTTAGGATGGACTGGTTGGAAATCCTTGAAGTCCAAGGGTCTCAAGAGTCTTCTACAACACCACAGTTCAAAAGCATAAATTCTTCAACCCTCAGCTTTCTTTATAGTCCAACTCTCAAATCCATACATGACTATTGGAAAAACCATAGCCTTGACTAGATGGACCTTTGTTGGCAAAGTAATGTCTCTGCTTTTTAATATGCTATCTAGGTTGGTCATAACTTTCCTTCCAAGGAGTAAGCATCTTTTAATTTCACGGCTGCAGTCACCATCTGCAGTGATTTTGGAGCCCCCCAAAATAAAGTCTGACACTGTTTCCCCATCTATTTGCCACGAAGTGATGGGACTGGATGCCATGTTCTTAGTTTTGTGAATGTTGAGCTTTAAGCTAACGTTTTCACTCTCCTCTTTCACTTTCATCAAGAGGCTCTTTAGTTCTTCTTCGGTTTCTGCCATAAAGGTGGTGTCATTTGCATATCTGAGATTATTGACATTTATCCCGGCAATCCTGATTCCAGCTTGTGCTTCATCCAGCCTGGCATTTGCTGGATGTACTCTGCATATAAGTTAAATAAGCAGGGTGACAATATACAGCCTTGACGTACTCCTTTTCCTATTTGGAACCAGTCTGTTGTTCCATGTCCAGTTCTAACTGTTGCTTCCTGACCTGCATACAGGTTTCTCAAGAGGCAGCTCAGGTGGTCTGGTATTCCCATCTCTTTCAGAATTTTCCACAGTCAAAGGCTTTGGCATAGTCAATAAAGCAGAAGTAGATGTTTTTCTGGAACTCTCTTGCTTTTTTGATGATCCAGCGGATGTTGGCCATTTGATCTCTGGTTCCTCTGCCTTTTCTAAAACCAGCTTGAACATCTGGAAGTTCATGGTTCACATATTGCTGAAGCCTGGCTTGGAGAATTTTGAGCATTACTTTACTAGCATGTGAAAGTGAAAGTGAAGTTGCTCAGTCATGTCCGATTCTTTGCGACCCCATGGACTGTAGCCTGCCAGGCTCCTCCGTCCATGGAATTTTCCAGGCAAGAGTACTGGAGTGGGGTGCCATTTCTTTCTCCAGGGGTTCTTCCCAACCCAGGGATCAAACCCAGGTCTCCCACATTGCAGGCAGCTGCTTTACCATCTGAGCCACCAGGGAAGCCGCTAGCACGTGAGATGAGTGCAATTGTGCGGTAATTTGAGCATTCTTTGGCATTGCCTTTTTTTGGGATTGGAATGAAAACTGACCTTTTCCAGTCTTGTGGCCACTGCTGTGTTTTCCAAATTTGCTGGCATATTGAGTGCAGTACTTTCAGAGCATCATCTTTTAGGATTTGAAATAGCTCAACTGGAATTGCATCACATCCACTAGCTTTGTTTGTAGTGATGCTTCCTAAGGCCCACTTGACTTCACATTCCAGGATATCTGGTTCTAGGTGAGTGAGTGATCACACCATCCTGATTATCTGGGTCATGAAGATCTTTTTTGTACAGTTCTGGGTATTCTTGACACCTCTTCCTAATACCTTCTGCTTCTGTTAGGTCCATACCATTTCTGTCCTTTATCTAGCCCATCTTTGCATGAAATGTTCCCCTGGTATCTTTAATTTTTTTGAAGAGATCTCTAGTCTTTCCCATTCTATTATTTTCCTCTGTTGCTTTGCACTGATCACTGAGGAAGGCTTTCTTATCTCTCCTTGCTCTTCTTCAGAACTCTGCATTCAAATGGGTATATCTTTCCTTTACTCCTTTGCTTTTTGCTTCCCTTCTTTTCACAGCTATTTGTAAGGCCTCCTCAGACAGCCATTTTGCTTTTTTGCATTTCTTTTCCGTGGGGATGGTCTTGCTCCCTGTCTCCTGTACAATGTCATGAACCTCCATCCATAGTTCACCAGGCACTCTGTCTATCAGATCTAGTCTCTTAAATCTATTTCTCACTTCCACTGTATAATCATAGGGATTTGATTTAGGTCATACCTGAATGGTCTAGAGGTTTCAACTTTCTTCAGTTTAAGTCTGAATTTGGCAATAAGGAGTTCATGATCTGAGCCACAGTCAGCTCCTGGTCTTGTTTTTGCTTGACTGTATAGAGCTTCTCCATCTTTGGCTGCAAAGAATATAATCAGTCTGATTTCGGTGTAGGCCATCTGGTGATGTCCATGTGTAGAGTCTTCTCTTGTGTTTTTGGAAGAGGGTGTTTGCTATGACCAGTGCATTCTCTTGGCAAAATTCTATTAGCCTTTGCCCTGCTTCATTCCGTACTCCAAGGCCAAATTTGCCTGTTACTCCAGGTGTTCCTTGACTTTCTACTTCTGCTATCCAGTCCCCTATAATGAAAAGGACATCTTTTTTGGGTGTTAGTTGTAGAAGGTCTTGTAGGTCTTCATAGAACTGTTCAGCTTCAGCTTCTTACATTGCATCAGCTTTTAGGAAAATGTTTTCGGTATGTTTAACTATATAGTCCATTCATTTATTTAAAAAGAGAGCTACTGTGTCTAGTTTGTTTGTCTGATTTCCCCCCAAAATAATTATTCTCTTTTCACTTCACAGCACCCAGAGGATGCTCTGCAGTGCTTTTGATGTCTCTCCTTTTCCCATCCTGTTCCCTCGGCCTTCCTTCTTCTGGGCCACTGTAGTTTGAAAGCAGATGCTGTAGTGGAGATTAAGCCAAACATTCTCAGGGCAGATTGCAATTGAAAGCACCTTCAGCTGGTCTTTTGGAGGATGTGGCCTAAGGGAGACTTGTATCTTTTTAGTTGTATCACTTTCAAAGCTAAAAATCTGTAAGTAAATAGGCTGGAGGTATGGAAAGCTGGTTGTACGGGAGGAAAAAATGTACAAGGTTTTTAAAGGTTTGGAGGAAACAGTATCTAATTTAGATCAACCTTCTGTCTCTGCTTTTTATGTCCTTGCTGTGAATTCAGGAAAATGAGCTCCCAGTTTAATTGTACTGTGGGTGTGTGCTGTGTAGCCGTGTGTTTAGAGATCTCATAAATTTTTGCACTTTAAATGATCCCTATAATGCCCTGAAAGAATCAAGGCTTCCTGGAAAATCTCAAACTTGCTCCTGGGGAGTTAATTTGTCCCAGTGCAATCTGATTCACCATGATATTTATAGTGGATGTTTTGATTCTGTGCTGGTGCCTTGGGCTCACAGTGCATTTTTTCTAGACAGTGTTGTCATGAAATGTGACTTGCAAAACTATTTAAAGGCTAAAGCAGCCTTTTAAAAAACATTCTTTTAGGCACAAATCAAGACTGAAGGCTAAACTATTTCTAAATACCTCTCTCTACCCCTCCTGGCTTCTGCTGGACTCTGATGTGGATTTTGATGCTTAAGAACTAATTGGAAAAAACATCAGAACTAATGGAATAAAGAATCTTACTCCCATATCACTAGTTCAGTTCAGTTCAGTTCAGTCGCTCAGTCGTGGCCCACTCTTTGTGATCCCATGAATTGTAGCACGCCAGGCCTCCCTGCCCATCACCAACTCCTGGAGTTCACCCAAACTCATGTGCATCGAGTCGGTGATGCCATAAAGCCATCTCATCCTTTGTTGTTCCCTCTCCTCCTGCCCCCACTCCCTCCCAGCATTAGGGTCTTTTCCAATGAGTCAACTCTTTGCATGAAGTGGCCAAAGTATTGGAGTTTCAGCTTTAGCATCAGTCCTTCCAAAGAACACCCAGGACTGATCTCTTTTAGAACAGACTGGTTGGATCTCCTTGCAGTCCAAGGGACTCTCAAGAGTCTTCTTCAACACCACAGTTCAAAATCATCAGTTCTTTGGCACTCAGCTTTCTTCCCAGTCCAACTTTCACATCCATACATGACCACTGGAAAAACCATTGCCTTGACTAGACGGACCTTTGTTGACAAAGTAATGTCTCTACTTTTGAATATGCTGTCTAGGTTGGTTATAACTTTCCTTCCAAGGAGTAAGTGTCTTTTAATTTCATGGCTGCAGTCACCATCTGCAGTGATTTTGGAGCCCAAAAAACTGGGGGAGGGTATAAATTTTAGCCTCTATCTTAGTTACCAGAAGTGAAAGTCAGTCTGAGTTAAATCTATTACTGAAAAGATTGTAGTTTTTGTGTGCTCATCATTGTGGAACATCTTTACTCCCACTTCTGAGATAAACAGGGTGTGAGAATAGTTGTGTAGCAAAGAAGGTTCTCTCTTCCTCCTCGTCCCTTCTCTTTCCTCTGGTGGAGGTATAGTAGTGATTTTTCTAACAGTGCTCAGAAATTATGTTCTGAAAGGTGATTGCTATTAGCGAGGTTAATTTGCTTCCTTTCTGTATGTTTGCTTTTTGTAGATGCTTGGTTATGAAGAATGATGATGTAAACTTCTGCAATGGCCAGGAAGGATCACCAGGTTTTCAGGAAAAATCCAGGAATGGTGGCCAGTCTGAATTTGAAAAGTCTCCAGGATGGAGCTGGGGCCTTGAGGAGAGACCAGAGGGGTTGAAAATGCTGATGTGGAAGATGGAGGCAAGAGAGAAAAGGAAGAGAGACCAGAGAGAAAAAGACTGTAAGACTCATCCCAGACAGACTCTCAACCAGTGCTTTACAGCAGGGGTAAGTTGCTCCACTTTCATCTGGCAAGCATTTGGCCTTTTCTAGAGTCATATTTGGCTACTTGCAACTTGGTGTCTAGTGAGTAAGGCCAGGTGCTAACTACTCTGTGATGTATGGGACAGCTCCCCAATAGAGACTCAGCCAGCCCCAGATGTCAACAGTGCTGAAAAACCTGCTCGAAACCATCTGAGGAGGGACTCAGCAGGAAAGAGTAATGTTTTGAGCACCCTCTGCACACTCACACAAAACCAGCCAATGGCACATTGTCTTCTTCCTGCTAACTATACTTTTGACTCTCCTAGACATTGCAGGTCACCTGGTAAAGAATCTGCCTGCAATGCAGGAGACCCAAGTCCAATACCTGGGTCAGGAAGATCCCCTGGAGGAGGGCATGGCAACCCACTCCAGTATTCTTGCCTGGAGAATTCCATGGACAGAGGAGTCTGGCTTGCTAGAGTCCATGGGGTTGCAAAGAGTTGGACACAACTGAGTGACTAACACTTCCACTTTTCAGACATTGTGGGCATAGCTAAATTTTTAGCATTTGGTTTTTCTCCCCACATTATTTACCTGAGACTATCTGTAATCACACACACACACACACACACACACACACACACAGAGTCTCATATATATTCCCTTTTCCTTGGCATATTAAATCTCTTCAATCTTCCTATATCTTCAGCACTTCCACCCCTGGCCCTTTGCCTATCTTATCAGCAAAGAAATACTTGTTAGGAGGTAGTCTGTTATTCACTTTTTTATCCATTTCTCCAATGAATTTATTGAGGGCCTGCTGTGTGCAAAGCATTGTTAGATACTCTTTGGATCCATCAGTGAACAAAACAAAGACTGCTTGTGGAGATTACATTCTAGTGAGGAAGATAGACAATAAACAATCAATATGTAATAGATGAAAGAGATAATATTTTTAAGAGTGTTAAGCACTTTGTTAAAAAAAAAAAAAGAGGAAGAAGGTAAAGGAGGCAAGGAGGAAATGGTCATATATGTTCTTATTTTCCTCCAAATGCTAACCTTTGGTAAAAGGAGCTCCAAATACAGTGATGAGTCCAATAATCCTGAGTCCACCCAAGCAATTCTCTTCCAAGAAAGGCTGAATCCCAGGAGCATGTTTGTAAAAGTTTTGCCAGTTCAATTTATGAAATGGTTCACTGGTCTTAAGCTTAAAATGTAGGTCATCTGGAAGCCCAGGCATTGGATTATGGTTCAATAATTTCTTGAGGCCCCTCTGATGTTACTGATAGTGAGTGAAGGCGGTTCTCCAGAAAAAGATGGGTTTTTGGCCAGCACAGTATCTCTTGCTATGAAGCCATAAATAGCGCACTTTGTAACTTTTAAGCCATTTATTTTTTGTTCTGTCAATTAGCTCAGAGAGATTTTCAAATAACCTAGGCTATAAGGCTATAAGTATTTGCACTGTGTACAAAGATGTGGAAGTCAGAGTCCTGAAGCTTAAAGAGTTCACACCCAGAAGAGGTGGACATGGGTCATACATCTCCCTAGTGTGTAGTTACGTGTGATCAAGACAAAAATCGAGCTTCCCTGGTGGCTCAGGTGGTACAGCGTCTGCCTGCGATACAGGAGACCTGGGTTCAATCCCTGGGTTGGGAAGATCTCCTGGAGAAGGAAATGGCAACCCACTCCAGTATTCCTGCCTGGAGAATCCCAGGGACGGAGGAGCCTGGTAGGCTATAGTCCATGAGGTCGCCAAGAGTTGGACACGACTGAGAGACTTCACTTCAAGACAAAAATCAAATGTCATAAAAATACAGAGGACCAAGAAAAAAAACCACAACCAAAGATGCTGAGGGGACTCCCTGGAAAAGATGGCCTTTGAATAAGTCTTACTTATTGAATATGGTTGAAACAAGCAGAAAGGGGAGATGGGACAGGGAGCATTCCCAGCCTAGAAAGAGTAAGAGCTAAGCAGTAGGGACGGAAAGCTGACAAAAAGTGTTTGGGAAGCTGCAGGTTAAATGTGCATTCTGTGAGCACAAGCAGCTTTTTGCAAAAGGATCGCTTAAAGCTCTTAAAAGCCAGATGTGTTCAGATCATACATCTGAACAACTAAGTTCTCTCACCCTCTTAGTTCTGAAGTGTAGGGCAGCCAGTTGGGAAGGTTATGGCACTGCTTTGGAAGGCTAGGTTTTCTTCATAATATTTTTTTAATTTGTGCTTAAGTTTTCCACTTGAAAACCTTTGTCCGGTTGAAAGACTTCACCAGCGTGAAACCTCCATTCAAGGCACTCAGGCTTCTGGCCAGTAAAGCTACATTTCAGTGAACCTTCCCTGTTGAAAAACTTTCTGCTCAAATTTTCTCCTCCCATTCCTTCTGGATATCATGCATTACCAATATCATCACTTTTCTGTTCTACAGCTGTGCCAGTTTTTTCAGTGTTGAGCTTTATAATAACTGTTAAAGATGAAATTATATATTAACTCAAAAGACTGATAACCATGGTGCAATAAAGCAATTACATTTAAAAACCTAACGTTGGCAATGTAGCTTCAAGACAATGTACACGGAGTAAAATATATTCCCCAGATCCAAATGAAATTCATTATGCTGCCTGCCCCATAGCTGTAAAAAGCCTTTTGGGAACTCATGCATATACAATAGGCAGCATCTTCAGAAGTTGATTTATTTAATCAGAGTGACTACTTATTGAGCATTAATTAAAGAATTCAGGTACTTTACTTGCCCACTCCCTCCCCTCCAGCACTCACTTTTTTTTTTTTTTTTTTAGCATTGCAACCTTATTTAATTCTGGCAGCAACTGTGTGAGGTAGGGATTATAATTCTGACCATGTTACAGATGGAGAAACTGAGGCTCAGACAGGTTAAGTAACCTGTCTATGGCCCTAGTGATGGAATGGATACAGGCTCTTTGAAGACCCATTTCTTGGAAAAGACACTTTGCAAGAATATTACCTTCTTGCTCACCCTGTGGGAAGTTGAAACAATGCTAGCAAAGACTCATTCTTACATCCCAATTTAGGAGTGGGATGCTCTGACTTGCTTCTTTCTTTTAAATGAAAAGATTTGCTTTTCATGTTGGTTGATTTTTCAGAGTACCCAGGATTACATTTAGGTTGTCCTTGAAGGGTGGTGGGTGAGAAAAGAATTTTAAGGGTTTTGATTTAAGGAGGAGGAAAAAGTAGCAGAATTAGGTATTCTGACATCTAGATCTTACTAGTGCTTACTCCATACTTTTTAAAATAGCGCTTGCCATATTGTATTTTAATTTTTCTATTTATATCTGGTCTCCTTCCCCTCACATTTAGGTAGTGAGTTTCTTAAGGATAGATACTGTGAAAGTGCTGCACTCAATATGCCAGCAAATTTGGAAAACTCAGCAGTGGCCACAGGACTGGAAAAGGTCAGTTTTCATTCCAATCCCAAAGAAAGGCAATGCCAAAGAATGTTCAAACTACCGCACAATTGCACTCATCTCATACTCTAGCAAAGTAATGCTCAAAATTCTGCAAGCAGGGTTCAACAGTATGTGAACCGTGATCTTCCAGATGTTCAAGCTGGGTTTAGAAAAGGCAGAGGAACCAGAAGTCAAATTGTAAACATCCGATGGATCATTGATAAAGCAAGAGAGTTCCAGAAAAACATCTACTTCTGCTTTGTTGACTTCACTAAAGCCTTTGACTGTGTGTATCACAACAAATAGTGGAAAATTCTTCAAGAGATTAGAATACCAGACCACCTGACCTGCCTCCTGAGAAATCTGTATGCAGGTCAGGAAGCAACAGTTACAACTGGACATGGAACAACAGACTGGTTCCAAATAGGAAAAGGAGTACGTCAAGGCTGTATATTGTCACCCTGCTTATATGCAGAGTACATCATGAGAAATGCTGGGCTGGATGAAGCACAAGCTGGAATGAAGATTGCCTGGAGAAATATCAATAGCCTCAGATATGCAGATGACACCACCCTTATGGCAGAAAGCAAAGAACTAAAGAGCCTCTTGATGAAAGTGAAAGAGGAGAGTGAAAAAGTTGGCTTAAAGCTCAACATTCAGAAAACTAAAATCATGGTGCCTGGTCCCATCACTTCATGGCAAATAGATGGGGAAACAGTGAAAACAGTGGCAGACTTTATTTTGGGGGGCTCCAAAATCACTGCCAGAAAAGGCAATGGCGCCCCACTCCAGTACTCTTGCCTGGAAAATCCCATGGACGGAGGGCCTGGTGGGCTGTAGTCCATGGGGTCGCTAAGAGTCGGACACGACTGAGCGACTCCACTTTCACTTTCACTTAAAATCACTGCAGATGGTGACTGCAGCCATGAAATTAAAAGATGCTTGCTCCTTGGAAGAAAAGTTATGACCAATCTAGACAGCATATTCAAAAGCAGAGACATTACTTTGCCAACAATTGTCTGTCTAGTCAAAGCTATGGTTTTTCCAGTGGTCATGTAAGGATGTGAGAGTTGGACTATAAAGAAAGCTGAGCACTGAAGATCTGATGCTTTTAAACTGTGGTGTTGGAGAAGACTCTTGAGAGTCTCTTGGACAGCAAGGAGATCCAACCAGTCATCCTAAAGGAAATCAGTCCTGAATATTCATTGGAAGGACTGATGCTGAAGCTGAAACTCCAATACTCCAATACTTTGGTCACCTGATGTGAAGAACTGACTCATTGGAAAAGACCCTGATGCTGGGAAAGATTGAAGATGGGAGGAGAAGGGAATGACAGAAGATGAGATGGTTGGATGGCATCACTGACTCAATGGACATGAGTTTGAGTAAACTCTGGTATTGGTGATGGACAGGGAGGCCTGGTGTGCTGCAGTCCATAGGGCAGCAAGGAGTCAGACACAACTTAGCGACTGAACTGTACTAAGGATGGAGACTGTGTCTTCCTCAATTTTGTTTCACCAAACTCTATGTGGTCTATACAATGTCTGGGAAGCAGTAAGTGTTCAGTAATCCCGAGTTTTCAGTGACACCTAGGACATGAAAGAAGAAAACCTGGATGGTGCACAGGAGAAGTTCAGACAACATGAAAAGAAGAAGCGAGACTAGAGATGGGAGAGAAACCCAATAATCCAAACACCCCAAGAACTGATGGTTGACCTGATTGGTTGTGTCAATTGAAACAATTGATTATTTTGTCTTTAAAACAGATTTCCAAGCCTTTCCAAATTTGCAATTTTTGGCAGTTGAATTATTAGCAAACTTTGCTGCTGCTGCTGCTGCTGCTAAGTCACTTCAGTTGTGTCCGACTCTGTGTGACCCCATAGACGGAAGCCCACCAGGCTCCGCTGTCCCTGGGATTCTGCAGGCAAGAACACTGGAGTGGGTTGCCATTTCCTTCTCCAATGCATGAAAGTGAAAAGTGAAAGTGAAGTCGCTCAGTCGTGTCCGACTCTTCGCGACCCCATGGTCTGTAGCCCACCAGGCTCCTCTGTCCATGGGATTTTCCAGGCAAGAGTACTGGAGTGGGTGCCATTGCTTTCTGCAAGCAAACTTTACTACCCTCACCTAAAATCACAAGGATTCCTTCTCCTTCTGTTGTTCCATGCTGACCTGTTATTTTAAGTTAGTATGTAGGATTAATGGTTAGAACACTTTTTAATCAGTCATTAGTTTTTCTAAAGGCAGGTGGAGATGTGTTCATTTTCTTAGTCTCTACTTAGATTGTCTGTATAGTAATTTTGTATTTGACTAAGCACCTTTATAGAAAATAAGATAGGTGTTTTCCCTCAGAGTGTAAATTTGCTGAAGTATGATAAGCTGTTACTTCATCTTTTCCCTTAAAAATCTCTTTTTTCCTATTTCTAGTCAAGCATTTATTAAATCATTAGAAGAAAAATTTAGGTCATCTTTTTAATGTGCATTGACCTAGTTACATTTTCTTTCTAAGCAGCTGTTTAAACTAGATTTATTGAGGAAAATGGCTGGCTCAGTCTTGCAGTAAGTCAGATAAGACAGAAAAATGAGGAAGATTTGCAAAGTCCAGGTAAGCTATGTGACCCCTTTCTCCCCTTTGCTGTGTTTGATTCTGCCCCTTTCCCTTAGATACCGAGGTCTTATTGGCTATATATGATTAACTGTTTCATATGGATGGTCCTATCAAGCAGTGTCTTCCTTTGAAAGCCTCTTAATTCATATTAAATGGTGATGATTCTAGAATCATCATGCTGCTTGGATCCTTCCCCAAATTAAAGGACACATTCACAAAGAACGGTTTTGTGAATAATGAGCATAAACAGCAGCCACACACATTGCTCACTGGACAGTTTGAAATTGCATGTCTAATGCCCTCAATTGTTTCTTTGAGAGTTGTGTCTTCAGAAACATGAAATAGGATCGTAGAGTGAGTTCATTCTTAATAAATGAAAATTCTGTATTCCCTTTATTTGACAGAAGATGTTCTTTTGCTTTCACATTAATCACAGACTTCTAGATGATTATGTACGGAATTCTCCAAATTTCTTAGAATAATCCTGTTAGAAGTCTAATGGGTCACAGAATATCTCTGTTCTAGATGGAGTAGTTTTGATTGAATATAAGCAAATGGTCCCCTATTCTAGTGCCAGCCTTACTGCAAAATTATGCCTGAAATATACAGAGATCTTAGGAAAATTTGGCTTTGTTAACTGTCTTCCACTGTTTTTGTTTTTATCTAGCTAATTTGAATTTCAGGGAAAACTCAGCTGAATAAAACATTTCATGTAAATTTTGTTTGATCTGGTTTACATTTTTACTTCTAATGAGGCACCGATTGTTAAATCAGCCAACTGGAACTAATAACACAGCAGAATGGCGATGCTCCCTAACATAGTCAGCCCTCCTTGTTCTAGGGGATTATGCACTCCAATAGCCCACTTTACTGTCTGTTGAACAAACCTATCTCCCTTAGTTATGCAGTCTTTGAACACGGTTCTGATTTTCTGTCAGTGCCTTGGGAGTGTAGAGCGGGGCTTGGAGGAAAGGCTTAAGAATCTCCTGCCTTTCCTCCTTTATGAAGCAAATTTGCTTTCTTCTCTCAGTGGCTGCCCTTTCCTCTGTCATCCTGGTCCTATTTCTGCTCTTTTTTTCAACTCTATGCCATGAATAGACCTGTGGTTTCTCTCTCTCTACATTTTAATCTTACCTCTCCACCCCTGGAAAAGCCACAGTCCTCATGCCTACCTTGGGAAATCATACTCATGAACTTCAAGGCTCAGCTTGAAAGCCATGTTCTGCTTGAACCCTTTCCCAAACACCTCAGTCTCTTTCTCCCTCTGCACTTCTTCAGCATTCTGGTTGGTACTGTATACTGCAGCCATTACTCTCTTCCTGATTACTGGGATCATTTGTGTATATCTTATTTCCCCTCTAGGCTATGAACTCCTGGAAAGTGGAAACTGTGCCCTTATTTCTAGAGAACACAGTTCAATACCTGGTATAAAATAGGAGTCAATGATTTCTGGATTGCATGCGTACAGATAATATCTTAGGGAATATGCTCTCACATTGGCCAATTGCATCCCCTCCATTTTGCATTGCTTTCTTTCACCCCAGATTCCAGAAGTAGCAGGTCTCACACGGAGGGGCAAGTCTTGGGCTCTCTCTCTCTCCTGTGTCTATGTTAACCTGGCCAGAGGCTTGCCAATAAGGGTCCTGTTAAAAGGAAGCCACATCTAGGACATGAGACAAGAAAACACAGTTCATTTTGATCTCCTCAATATGCTGCTTGTTGGTTTCAGTGCCCATCTCATGGAAATGAAATATTTATTTTCCTATTTTCTATTTAATACCTGGATTTAAAAATGGGTTTATATATGAGCAGAACAGAAAAGAAGATGCTCCTTCTATTTTTTTATGACAATTTGACTGCATTAGAGAGAGATTATCCTTTGATTTCACAGAGGAATACATATTTTAATTACTAGACTGTGAAATGTCCCCAAGAAGAATTTTCTTACAATCTCATTAAATATAACTTCTTTAAGTTCTAAACTCTAGTTTGACTAACCAAAGGCAATGTACTCATGTAACTGTAAAAGTTTAAGACATTCAGAAGAGTAGTAAAGAAAAAAAAAAAAAAACTAAACTAAAAATTCAAGCAATTCATCCAAAGCAGCAAGTGATAAATGCGAAAACTACTGCTGCCAAAAATGTAACTGTAAGCATAAATCCAGAGGAAAATGTGCAGGAACGATGCAATGTTTAAGATACCTTTTAATGGTAAAGTCAATATACTATACACAACTGCGTCTGGGGTGATTAATGATGTTGCAGAGAAATTCTCACAGCATCCTTGGGCTTGACTCTGACGAAAACCATTTTCAGTAACTCTTGAAGATGTTTTTCATGCCCAGTTCACTCATGCAGAGGCTAGGACAGAGAGCATTACTGCTAGAAAGAGAACTTCTAGGGCTTGGCAAGTGACTCAAGGCAAACTCAGGATTATAAATCAGGAAGGCACAGTGTGTGTTGGTACATGTGTGAAGCAGAAAACCTTGGTAGAGATTCATTAGCAGAGACCATCCTACCGAGATTTAATGAATAGAGTGTATCCATGAGGGTACTTGCGGGGCGTGGGGCTTCCCTGGTGAAGAATCTGCCTGCAATGCTGGAGACCCAGATTCGATACCTGGGTCAGGAAGATCCTCTGCAGAAGGGAATGGCTACCCAGTCCAGTATTCTTGCCTGGAGGATTTCGTGGACAGAGGAGCCTCGAGGGCTACTGTATATGGGATCACAAAGAGTCGGACATGACTAACACTTTCACTTTCACATGGGGGTGCTTAGAGCAAGTATGTTAGAGAAACAATAAAAAAAGGTCCTGAAAAAGCAACCCCTAGGATATGAGACAAGACAACCTGGATGGTGCAGAGGAGAAGCTCAGGCAACATAAAAGGAAGAAGCGAGACTAGAGAAGAGAGAGAAGCCCAGAAGCCATAGCTAGAGGTTCTTCCTTGCTTCCTTTGGAGGAGAAAAGGAAGTGTGAGAACTTAATTCTGTATCCTCCGTAGATGTTTTTATACATTTATACCTAAGGCAATTCTGCTGTTATTTTTGCAGTGCATAGATTTACTGTTTTTTTTTTCAGCACTTCTTAGGTTGTAACCACAAAATCTCAATATAAAGAACCCACTGTGGGGACGGAACTTGCTGACGATTTGAATTAAGATTTTCATGAGTGGGCAGAACTAGAGGTAGCAGATTCACAAATGTAATTCACCTCACAATTCAAATGTACAGTATAAATGTAATTTGTTTATTATAGTCATAACTAATTGCCTTCCTCCAAAATCCCTATTTACTAATTACCAAGAAAAACATTCAAATGTTCTATGTGGTTTAAAGCTGCATTGGATCTGGGAATTTGAATAGTCCATTTAGAAAGTAGTCTTTCTTGGATAAAAATGCCCGTCAATGACAGAAGCATCCCTCACTCCTTTTATTCTGCTTTGTTTCTAAGGTGCATGGAAGGGCTGTGGCTTCCAGGGTTTTGGAGGTGGGGAAGATTCAGGAACCTCATACTAGATGTTCCTGGTTGCCCCGCTGTCACACACAACTGAAGTTTGTGGCCAGTGTAACTCTCACATGGCTTGGGTTCCTGCAGCCTTGAAGACAAGGCTGGCTTGTTATCAATCACCTAGCTCTCACATCTGATGAGAAGTCACATTTGGCCTTGAATTTGAGGGTCTGCTCTATAGTTCTTTCTATGGAATCCTTTGTGAGGAGTCTGCTGTCAAGCACCTACCATTCCCCTCACCCCAGACTCTTAACAGCTGAATGTGCCCTGTGGTCACCAAGGATGATTTGGAAAAGGAGAATTTTCAGCTCTTCATTCCCACTGTCTACACTTTCCTCACAATTTGAAGTGGCCACACACCCATTAGATGTTGCAACAGGTCATCTCTAACCTGAATCTTCAGAGTGAGTGGGGATAGCCTGTCTTTGACCTCGGTTTGCCTCAGCATTAGAAAGCTCTTCTCCCATCTGGGGCAAATTCCACAGGACTGGACAAGGTCAGTTTTCATTCCAATCCCAAAGAAAGGCAATGCCAAAGAATGTTCAAACTACCACACAATTGAACTCATCTCACACACTAGCAAATTAATGCTCAAAATTCTCCAAGCCAGGCTTCAACAGTACATGAACCATGACCTTCCAGATATTCAAGCTGGTTGTAGAAAAGGCAGAGGAATCAGAAGTCAAATTGCAAACATCTGTTGGAGCATCAAAAAAGCAAGAGAGTTCCAGAAAAACATCTATTTCTGCTTTATTGACTATGCCAAAGCTTTTGACGGTGTGGATCACAATAAACTGTGGAAAATTCTGAAAGAGATGGGAATACCAGACCACCTGACCTGCCTCTTGAGAAACCTGTATGCAGGTCAGGAAGCAACAGTTAGAACTGGACATGGAACAACAGACTGGTTCCAAATAGGAAAAGGAGTACGTCAAGGCTGTATATTGTCACCCCGCTTATTTAACTTCTATGCAGAGTACATCATGAGAAACTCTGGGCTGGATGAAGCACGAGCTGGAATGAAGATTGCCTAGAGAAATATCAATAGCCTCAGATATGCAGATGACACCACCCTTATGGCAGAAAGCAAAGAAGAACTAAAGAGCCTCTTGATGAAAGTGAAAGAGGAGAGTGAGAAAGTTGGCTTAAAGCTCAACATTCAGAAAACAGATCATGGCATCTGATCCCATCACTTCATGGCAAACAGATGGGAAAACAGTGGAAACAGTGGCAGACTTTATTTTTGGGGGCTCCAAAATCACTGCAGATGGTGACTGCAGCTATGAAATTAAAACACACCTACTCCTTGGAAGAAAAGTTATGACAAACCTAGATAACATTAAAAAGTAGAGACATTACTTTGCCAACAAAGGTCCATCTAGTTAAGGCTATCATTTTTCCAGTAGTCATGTATGGATGTGAGAGTTGGACTATAAAGAAAGCTGAGTGCTGAAGAATTGATGTTTTTGAATTGTGATATTGGAGAAGACTCTTGAGAGTCCCTTGGACTGCAAGGAGATCCAACCAGTCATCGTAAAGGAAATCAGTCCTGAATATTCATTGGAAGGACTGATGCTGAAACTCCAATACTCTGGCCACCTGATGTGAAGAACTGACTCATTGGAAAAGACCCTGATGCTGGAAAAGATTGAAGGCAGGAGGAGAAGGGGATGACAGAGGATAAGATTATTGGATGGCATCACCGACTTGATGGACATGAGTTTGAGCAAGCTCCAGGAGTTGGTGATGGACAGGGAGCCCTGGCATGCTGCAGTCCATGGGGTTGTAGAGAGTTGGACACAACTGAGCGACTGAACTGAATTGATAAATGGGCACACCCACGGAGATACCCCTCATCCAAGGTAAGGAGCAATGACTGCGCTTTGCTGGAGCAGCCGTGAAGAGATGCCCCATGCCCAAGGTAAGAGAAACCCAAGTAAGACGATAGGTGTTGCAAGAGGGCATCAGAGGGCAAACACACTGAAACCATACTCACAGAAAACTAGTCAATCTAATCACACTAGGACCACAGCCTTGTCTAACTCAATGAAACTAAGCCATGCCTGTGGGGCAACCCAAGACGGGCAGGGTCATGGTGGAGAGATCTGACAGAATGTGGTCCACTGGAGAAGGGAATGGCAAACCACTTCCGTATTCTTGCCTTGAGAACTCCATGAACAGTATGAAAAGGCAAAATGATAGGATACTGAAAGAGAAACTCCCCAGGTCAGTAGGTGCCCAATATGCTACTGGAGATCAGTGGAGAAATAACTCCAGAAAGAATGAAGGGATGGAGCCAAAGCAAAAACAATACCCAGCTGTGGATGTGACTGTTGATAGAAGCAAGGTCCGATGCTGTAAAGAGCAATATTGCATAGGAACCTGGAATGTCAGGTCCATGAATCAAGGCAAATTGGAAGTGGTCAAAAAAGGGATGGCAATAGTGAATGTCAACATTCTAGGAATCAGCGAACTGAAATGGACTGGAATGGGTGAATTAAACTCAGATGACCATTATATCTACTACTGTGGGCAGGAATCCCTCAGAAGAAATGGAGTGGCCATCATGGTCAACAAAAGAGTCCGAAATGCAGTACTTGGATGCAATCTCAAAAATGACAGAATAATCTCTGTTCGTTTCCAAGGCAAACCATTCAATATCACAGTAATCCAAGTCTATGCCCCAACCAGTAGCGCTGAAGAAACTGAAGTTGAACAGTTCTATGAAGACCTACAAGACCTTTTAGAAATAACACCCGAAAAAGATGTCCTTTTCATTATAGGGGACTGGGATGCAAAAGTAGGAAGTCAAGAAACACCTGGAGTAACAGGCAAATTTGGCCTTGGAATACGGAATGAAGCAGGGCAAAGACTAATAGAGTTTTGCCAAGAAAATGCACTGGTCATAACAAACACCCTCTTCCAACAACACAAGAGAAGACTCTATACATGGACATCACCAGATGGTCAACACCAAAATCACACAGCCAAAGATGGAGAAGCTCTATACAGTCAGCAAAAACGAGACCAGGAGCTGACTGTGGCTCAGACCATGAACTCCTTATTGCCAAATTCAGACTTAAATTGAAGAAAGTAGGGAAAACCACTAGACCATTCAGGTATGACCTAAATCAGATCCCTTATGATTATACAGTGGAAGTGAGAAATAGATTTAAGGGCCTAGATCTGATAGATAGAGTGCCTGATGAACTATGGAATGAGGTTAATGACATTGTACAGGAGACAGGGATCAAGACCATTCCCATAGAAAAGAAATGCAAAAAAGCAAAATGGCTGTCTGGGGAGGCCTTACAAATAGCTGTGAAAAGAAGAGAAGCAAGAAGCAAAGGAGAAAAGGAAAGATATAAACATCTGAATGCAGAGTTCCAAAGAATAGCAAGAAGAGATAAGAAAGCCTTCTTCAGTGATCAATGCAAAGAAATAGAGGAAAACAACAGAATGGGAAAGACTAGGGATCTCTTCAAGAAAATCAGAGATACCAAAGGAACATTTCATGCAAAGATGAGCTTGATAAAGGACAGAAATGGTATGGACCTAACAGAAGCAGAAGATATTAAGAAGATATGGCAAGAATACACCAAAGAACTGTACAAAAAAGATCTTCACGACCCAGATAATCAGGTTGGTGTGATCACTGTCCTAGAGCCAGACATCCTGGAATGTGAAGTCAAGTGGGCCTTAGAAAGCATCACTATGAACAAAGCTAGTGGAGGTGATGGAATTCCAGTTGAACTATTCCAAATCCTGAAAGATGATGCTGTGAAAGTGCTGCACTCAATATGCCAGCAAATTTGGAAGACTCAGCAGTGGCCACAGGACTGGAAAAGGTCAGTTTTCATTCCAATCCCAAAGAAAGGCAATGCCAAACAATACTCAAAGTACCGCACAATTGCAGTCATCTCACATGCTAGTAAAGTAATGCTCAAAATTCTCCAAGCCAGGCTTCAGCAATACGTGAACCGTGAACTTCCTGATGTTCAAGCTGGTTTTAGAAAAGGCAGAGGAACCAGAGATCAAATTGCCAACATCCGCTGGATCATGGAAAAAGCAAGAGAGTTCCAGAAAACATCTATTTCTGCTTTATTGACTATGCCAAAGCCTTTGACTGTGTGGATCACAATAAACTGTGAAAAATTCTTAAAGAGATGGGAATACCAGACCACCTGATCTGCCACTTGAGAAATTTGTATGCAGGTCAGGAAGCAACATTTAGAACTGGACATGAAGCAACAGACTGGTTCCAAATAGGAAAAAGAGTTCGTCAAGGCTGTATATTGTTACCCTGTTTATTTAACTTATATGCAGAGTACATCATGAGAAACGCTGGACTGGAAGAAACACAAATTGGAATCAAGATTGCCGGGAGAAATACCAGTAACCTCAGATATGCAGATGACACCACCCTTATGGCAGAAAGTGAAGAGGAAGTAAAAAGCCTCTTGATGAAAGTGAAAGAGGAGAGTGAAAAAGTTGGCTTAAAGCTCAACATTCGGAAAATGAAGATCATGGCATCCGGTCCCACCACTTCATGGGAAATAGTTGGGGAAACAGTGGAAACAGTGTCAGACTTTATTTTTCTGGGCTCCAAAATCACTGCAGATGGTGACTGCAGCCATGAAACTAAAAGACGCTTACTCCTTGGAAGGACAGTTATGACCAACCTAGATAGCCTGTTGAAAAGCAGAGACATTACTTTGCCAACAAAGGTCTGGCTAGTCAAGGCTATGGTTTTTCCTGTGGTCATGTATGGATGTGAGAGTTGGACTGTGAAGAAGGCTGAGCACCGAAGAATTGATGCTTTTGAACTGTGGTGTTGGAGAAGACTCTTGAGAGTCCCTTGGACTGCAAGGAGATCCAACCAGTCCATTCTGAAGGAGATCAGCCCTGGGATTTCTTTAGAAGGAATGATGTTAAAGCTGAAACTCCAGTACTTTGGCCACCTCATGTGAAGAGTTGACTCATTGGAAAAGACTCTGATGCTGGGAGGGATTGGGGGCAGGAGGAGAAGGGGATGACAGAGGATGAGATGGCTGGATGGCATCGCTGACTCGATGGACATGAGTCTCAGTGAACTCCCGGAGTTGGTAACAGACAGGAAGGCCTGGCGTGCTGCAATTCATGGGGTCACAAAGAGTTGGACACGACTAAGCGACTGATCTGATCTCTGATCTGATCTATTTAGTTTTTAATTATTTATTTTAAGAGGCTTTTTTTTTTTATTTGTTCTTTACTTGATTGATGAAAAAAAAAACCATGGATGTCGTATTCCATTTACAGCTCTGAGAATTGTATAAGAAATAGCCAATTTAAAAGCAACTTCATGAAGCCATGAATACAGCCATTAACATATTGTTTGAACAGTGTAAGCTGTTTCCCTGTAACGTGAGTTAAATTATCTTTACACTTGTCTTGGTATTGTTCATAAATTCAATGCTTGCTTGTCATTTAATTCTAGGGAAACAGTAAGGGAGTGATCATAGCATGTTGACTTATATGGAAAATCTTGATAATATTTTGAGTGGAAAAGAAATTTAACTTACCCTTCTGAATGCAACTCAGAACATAATCTAAGTGCAACTCAAAACATTATCTGAATTACTTTACTTTTATGTTAATATTTGAAAAATGAAATCAGTGGTATGTATTTAAACAATCTGATTTTAGAAATCTGAGAAACAAGAATGACTGCTGTTGAAATGCTTTTAAAGGTTATACTCCTTAATATTAGCCTTCCAAATATAAGGTTTTGTTTTCAGCTGTAGGTAGCACTGTAATTCTTTGCATATATGTGTCATATTATAGGTACACATATCCATATTCCTAATATAATGTTTTCAATCTTTTGATATCTATTTCATTATTCTGTGAAAAGCTGCCCCTTACTTATGAAACTTACAGAGGTTTTTTGGATCTGAAGTCATACGTCTGGTGGTATTTACCCAAAACTCCAGCAATCTGCTAAAAAGTGAAACATCCCTAAAACCCTTCTGTTCAAGTTAGAAGGGACTGGAGTGATCATCTACACTTCCCAATATAAAGAACATTCTCTTCTCCTTGGGCGAAAAAGAGTGTAAAAGAAAGACTTCTATCTTCATTCAAGCATCTGTTAACATAACACCATCTTCTACAATCAGGGATATTTATCTTCCTGATTTTATCTGCTTTAAATGTAACTTACAAGGTCCCTTTTATTTTAGTTCTTTTGACTTTAGAATTTTAGCTTTTCTGACATTATTTTGCTTCTATTATTATCTTTTTTTTATTGCAATAAAAATCACATATGTGGCACAGTGGTGAAAGAATCTGCCTGCCAATGCAGGAGACAGGAGATGCGGGTTTGATCCCTGGGTTGGGAAGATCCCCTGGAGAAGGAAATGGCAACTCACTCCAGTATTCCTGCCTGGAAAATTCCACGGACAGAGGAGTCTGGCAGGCTACAGTCCATTGGGTGCAAAGAGTCAGACACGACTGAGGAACTGAGAACACACGAACTGTACAGTTCAATGGTACATTCACCGTGTTATTTGAGCCTCACCATCATTCATTTCCTGAATTTTTCTCTTTTCTAAACTGAAACTCTGTCCCCATTAAACACTAAGTCCCCCTGTCCTCCCTTCTTGCATCCCCTACCCGTGGCATCTGCTAATGTACTTTCTGACTCTATGAATTTGACTATTCTAGATACCCTGTATAAGTGGAATCAAACAGTATTTATCTGCATCTATTGTATGTTGAAATCCATTGTTTTTTAATTGTGTTTTTCTTTGGGTACACATTTATCTTTTTATCATTTTAAAAACTTGAAAGTGAAAGTCGCTTAGGCATGTCTGACTCTTTGTGACCCCACGGGCTATACAGTCCATGGAATTCTCCAGGCCACAAAACAGGAGTGGGTAGCTGTTCCCTTCTCCAGGGGAACTTCTCAACCCAAGGATTGAACCCAGGTCTCCCGTATTGCATGCAGATTCTTTACCAGCTGAGCCACAAGGGAAGCCCAAGAATACTGGCGTGGGTAGCCTATCCCTTCTCCAGCAAATCTTCCTGACCTAGGAATCGAACTGGGTTCTCCTGCATTGCAAGTGGATTCTTTACCAACTGAGCCAGCAGGGAAACCCCTTTAAAACTTGAGTTTACCAGAAAGCTTCTTTTGCAAGAAACTGGTTTCACTGGGCACTTCCTTTCCGCCTTTCTCCAGAACCATTCCACTATTCAATAATTAGAATTTTATTCTCAGGTTAATTTCATGACTCTTCTATTAAAACATAAAGGGAAGACTAAATGTAGCCTGATTTCTACAAAGCTATGCTTATTATAGTTGTGTCTGGAAATGTCCTGACAAATTTGTTTTTCTTTTTTTCTGGATCATTGACATTATGCAATTATTGTTGTTGTTCAGTCACTAAGTTGTGTTCACCTCTTTGCGATCCCATGAACTGCAGCATTCCAGTCTTCCCCTGCTGCTGCTAAGTCGCTTCAGTCGTGTCCGACTCTGTGCGACACCATAGACGGCAGCCCACCAGGCTCCCCCATCCCTGGGATTCTCCAGGCAAGAACACTGGAGTGGGTTGCCATTTCCTTCTCCAAGGCATGAAAGTGAAAAGTGAAAGTGAAGTCTCTCAGTCCTGTCCGACTCTTCATAACCCCTTGGACTAAAGCCCACCAAGCTCCTCCGTCCATGGGGTTTTCCACTCCAGTGTTTTGGCCTGAAGAATTCCATGGACAGTCCCTGAAGTCACAAAGAGTTGGACACAACTGAGCAA
Organism: Bos mutus; assembly: GCF_027580195.1. Taxonomy (NCBI): domain Eukaryota; kingdom Metazoa; phylum Chordata; class Mammalia; order Artiodactyla; family Bovidae; genus Bos; species Bos mutus. The sequence continues at coordinate 24,490,242 of NC_091622.1, read as the reverse complement.
CTTTCACTTTCACTTTTCACTGGTGTAGCATTATGGGAGATTTTTTCATGTTTTTTATTTTTATTTTTGCCTCTGTGTTTTCTGATTGTTCTGCAAAAAAAAAAAAAAATTAAAAATTCAATAGTCTCTGTTTTACAAAAAATAATGCATATGCATTTCACACAATTTATATATCACTAATGTTTGTCCTTATCAAACAATCATGCTTTTAGCCCTGCTGTCTTCTACTGTGGTTTCTTCCGTCCTAAACTCAAGAACCTCATGAATTTCTCTTCCCTGAGAGCTATTTCCATAGAATGCAAAAAGAACCCATGGACGCATTCATTGATTTATTTGTTTGATCTCATATAGTTATTAAAACGTTTTTCCTAAAATTGAACGAAACTCAATTCAAACTGTTTATTTTTCCAAGATAGCCAGGAATTCTTTTTTTTTACAGATTTCCTCTGATGTCCAGTTGTCATTAGCACTGCTGTCTAATCTATAACTTCTCCATCTTGGATATCCAGAGTTTTATTTTCAGGGTTATTTTGGCATCCTAAATTGCTAGAATTGGACCCCAAAAGGGATTCTAACAGTTTTTCTTATTCCTTTTCCCTTCTACCTTCTTGCACTGCCATTTTTCCCTTTGTACTCTAAGGAGAGATCCTTTAGAATGGAAAACACACATACTCCAGCATTTCCTTTATTGTTCAGTGCCAGACATGGAGAACTGCAGAGGATGAGGTTGCTCTGTGGTCTTAGTTGAAATTAATACCTTTTTAAAGATGCAGCGGTGAGTAAATAAGTGAGAGCAACCTGTCAGTTATGAAAGCTGTGCCCAGTGGTCCAAGATTATGACACTGCTCCATGCTGGCTGGATCCTGCTCAGAATAATCTGTTGAGACGTGAGCATGTCCCTTTACAGAGGATGGACAGATCACAACACTTGCGCACTGGACCAAACAATGCTAATGTAGCATTTTCTTGAAATCTACTGTGTTTCAGCAACTTGATCAGACTTTACCTATATTATGTCATTAAGAGATAAGTATTATTCTTGCCACTTTTTTATGGATTAAGAGACTGAAGTTTAGACACCTTACTTGGTCCAAGTCCTGTACATATAGGGTAGATGAAAGATTATTGTCATTTAGTTGCTAAGTAATAACTGACTCTTTTGCAATGCAAGATTAAAACCCTAGTTTTTCTGAGTCTGATGCCCCTGCTCAAAGCCCCACGTGACACTGCTCTACAGAGTACCCTGCCCCTTGAAAGGAATTAGGGCTGTGGTATACGAGAAAAGAATATAGAAGCTGTTGGGTAGATGTGGCAGAAAGAGTAGAAGGAAGAAGAAAACTTGTGGTGGGAGAAATGGAAACTGCCATCAAACATTTTAAGGGTTATAATGTGGAAAAGAACTTCCATTTGTTCCTTGTTTTATGACTCCAGAGGAATAAGGCTTTTGGGGTGGCAGTCACTGAGCCATAGAACAAAGAAAGATCTCCTTAGCTCTCAGTGGTACACAGAGGAGAGTTGCTTTTGGAAGAAGCGAGATCCTGCCTCTAGAGGTGTTGCATAATTGGCAGAGATTGAGTGGGAAATACGCATTTGGTACACGACGGGCTATCTTTAAAAATTCTGTTCAGTAGTGAAATATGTATATAAACACACTCTGTAGACTAGAGAAAATTGATCTGGAAACTCATCCCTTTTAATAGGATTTACACTGGAAGCCGTTTTCCTAATAACAATGAGAGCAAACCACAGACACTGTCTTCTCAGTTTCCCGAGTGTTCAGAGGTGTGAACTTTTGAGATGTTTGCCATGGTGGTTGGGGGGTCTGTGGTTGGAGAAACCTAAGTGATATCTCCTAGAACAAAGTCTGTTACTCTAATTTCATGTGTTACATGCCCAAGTCCACTTTCTATTGCAGTTGCTGGATGGACAGAGTGGGCCAAAGCTGCGTTCATACTAAGTGACCCACTGTGAATGCTTGCTCTTCATTATCCTTTCTGGAGCAGAAATCTTCCATCAGGATGGCAAAGGTGAAAGAAGAAATTGTTGGCACATCTGTGGTGCTTTCAAACCGTAAGTAGGCGGTAGTGACTCGGGACATTTCCTTTTAGCAACCAACTACCTTGGGGATAGGCCACATTTTCTATGTATCTCCAGGCAGGATTTCAAGACTGGTATGCCATTTTGCTTTTCGTTTAGAGTGCATAAATTCAGAAGTGTGAATTGCTCACCAGGTAACACAGCAGTATCACAAGAGGGGATGGATTTTGAAACTGACCACATTGAACTTGAGAAGGTAAAAGCAGGGCTTCCCACAACTGATCTTGACCAGCAACATTGCAGTAACATTGCTCTGAATTGTTTACTCAAAATGACACCTAAAACACAATGATAATATCTTTTCACCAGAAGCTTCCATGTCACTTCTTAATCACAACTAAAAAGAAATAAGAAGACCTTGAAGCTGTTTTAGTTTCAGTACTGTCTGGAATGTACTATGGGATTGAGAAAAAGGTTATGTAAAGATGACTTTGGGTGGGGGCAGTGCTTCCTCAGAATCCCAAGGGAAGAGCAGGGGCAACATTTAACTCCTTTCAGATCAAGGCAGGTTTGTGCTATTGTTCAGTCGCTAAGTAGTGTCCAGCCCTTTGTGACCCCATGGACTGCAGCATGCCAGGCTTTCCTATTGTTCACAATCTCCCAGAGTTTGCTCAAACTCATGTCCATTGATGATGGTGATGCCACCAACCAGTTCATCCTCTGTCCCCTCCTTTTTTCCACCTGCCCTCAATCGTTCCCAGCATCGAGGTCTTTTCCAATGAGTCAGCTCTTGCCATCGGGTGGCCAAAGTATTGGAGCTTCAGCTTCAGCATCAGTCCTTCCGATGAATATTCAGGGTTCATTTCCTTTAGGATTGACGGATTTGATCTCCTTGCTATCCAAGGGACTCTCAAGAGTCTTCTCCAGTACCACAGTTTGAAAGTATCAATTCTTTGACATTCATCCTTCTTTGTGGTCCAACTCTCGCATCTGTACATGACTACTGGAAAAACCATAGCATTGATTATATGGACCTTTGTCACCAAAATGATGTGACTTTAGTCTGTTGTATAGTCTCCTCTAGTATGTTGTTAATGTTTAATTTTTATTTATATTGAGGTATGTATTGTACACAGTCTTTAAAGTCAAATAACATTAAAGTTTGTTTTCTTTCTCACCATCTCATTTTCCACTCTTTGGGTCTGATCATTCTCAACTTGTTCAGCTATTGCGTCCAATAATCACCCATGTATCTTTAGTGGCATGATTCCATTACTAGTTTAACATACTTTATGTTTTAGATGTTAGGAATAGCAGAGGAACCAGAGATCAAATTGCCAACATCCACTGGATCATCAAAAAAGCAAAAGAGTTCCAGAAAAACATATATTTCTGCTATATTGACTATGCCAAAGCCTTTGACTGTGTGGATCACAATAAACTGTGGAAAATTCTGAAAGAAATGGGAATACAAGACCATATGACCAGCCTCTTGAGAAACATATATGCAGGTAGGAAGTAACAATTAGAACTGGACATGGAACAACAGACTGGTTCCAAATAGGAAAGGAGTACGTCAAGGCTGTATATTGTCACCCTGCTTATAGTTACATCATGAGAAACACTGGGCTGGAAGAAGCACAAGCTGGAATCAAGATTGCTGGGAGAAATATCAATAACCTCGGATATGCAGATGACACCACCCTTATGGCAGAAAGTGAAGAGGAACTAAAAAGCCTCTCGATGAAAGTGAAAGAGAGAGTGAAAAAGTTGGCTTAAAGCTCAACATTCAGAAAACTAAGATCATGGCATCCGGTCCCATCACTTCATGGGAAATAGATGGGGAAACAGTGGAAACAGTGTCAGACTTTATTTTTGGGGGCTCCAAAATCACTGCAGATAGAGATTGCAGCCATGAAATTAAAATACACTTACTCCTTGGAAGGAAAGTTATGCCCAACCTAGATAGCCTGTTGAAAAGCAGAGACATTACTTTGCCAGCAACGGTCCATCTAGTCAAGGCTATGGTTTTTCCAGTGGTCATGTATGGATGTGAGAGTTGGACTGTGAAGAAAGCTGAACGCCGAAGAATTGATGCTTTTGAACTGTGGTGTTGGAGAAGACTCTTGAGAGTCCCTTGGACTGCAAGGAGATCCAACCAGTCCATCCTAAAGGAGATCAGTCCTGGGTGTTCATTGGAAGGACTGATGCTGAGGCTGAATCTCCAATACTTTGGCCACCTCATGCGAAGGGTTGACTCATTGGAAAAGACTCTGATGCTGGGAGGGATTGGGGGCAGGAGGAGAAGGGGATGACAGAGGATGAGATGGCTGGATGGCATCACCGACTCAATGGACATGAGTTTGAGTGAACTCTGGGAGTTGGTGATGGACAGGGAGGCCTGGTGTGCTGCATGGGGTCGCAAAGAGTCGGACACAACTGAGCGGCTGAACTGAACTGAACTATTGACTATAGAAGATGAAAATTTTGCTTTCTTATACCCCTCTTCATGCAGACATATTTATTCTTCTTGGAAACCTGCAGAATAGCTTTATGGTTAAGTCCATATTCAGGGTTTTCATTATTTTGTATTTGTAAGTGTTCACTGCTAAGTATACTTCTGCAAACTTTTATTTTTGCTGTGAATTAGTTGCTTTTTTTTTCCTTTTACTCAGCTTTCTGCAAGTTTGTGATTAAGATTCCCTACATCCTTTAACAGAAGCTCTGAAAAATAGCTTTCAATTCTCTTTCTATGCATTTTCCTTCCTGCTTAGCTACAGTCCTGGCATTTGTCTTTGCTGTCATGCAAGGAGATCTCATGTGGTACAACTTCCGTTTTTTGGATATCATGTCTAGATCTTTTTGGTTTAATTCTTTGTTCCAATGGAGCATAATATCTATCAATCTCCTTTAAAAAATAAAAAAGGGTGTATAGAAGCAAGATTTTTGGAGAACTTGGGTATCTGAAAATGTGCTTACTTAGTCCATTCTAATGTTGGATTAGTATTGAATTGGATTTGAAAAAATTATAGTCTCTATAAAGGAGGACTCAAATGGTAAGAATCCATGATCCTTGATAAAACTGTGCAGTCTAGTGTGCATTTAAGAAGAAAGTGGCCCGAGGACAAACCCAGGGTCTATTGGCAGCAGCTTCTCTGAATGTCACCAGGAGAAAGTGAATTCATTTTTATTTCTTAGAGTCATTGGCTTTATTTGTAAAGATGCTAGAGTGCTATTATCTCACTGGGTAATAGTGTTGCATATCCACTGGTAGGTAACTGTCCACCTTAGGTAACTATCCATCTCTTATTAGAAGGAAATGGGCCACATCAGGCCAAGGTTTTGAGTGTTACCCAAATAAAATATGGGCCTTTCATTTAAGAAGAGAATGCTCAGGTAGAAAGACTGGGCTTCCTTGGTGGCTCAGATGGTGAAGAATCTGCCTGCAATGCAGGAGACCTGGGTTCAGTCCTTGGGTTGGGAAAATTCCCTGGAGAATATGTTCTAATTCTGAGACTTTTAACCTGAGGTTTTCTGTAGTTCATTTATGTGGGTCCCTGAATTCCCTAGACTTAGACGCAAATGTTATTTGTGTCATTTAGGTACTCTAAGCTTCAGTGACCTAATGATAAGGTGAAGATAATATTAATACCACCTTATATGATGGCTGTGATTTTTGGTATTTAAATATTAAAATATATAAAAATATTTAAAGAGACACGTGACACAAAAGAGTGAAGAACAACTTAACTCTAATCCCCCTCTTTCCTCCATTTAATTGAAGGATAAATTACATAGAGGTTATGTTTCATGTTGATGTGACATTTCCTTTTAGTGTAGCCGAGTTCAGCACACCAGTCTGCTGACTCCTTGTCTAAAATCTTCCCACCTTAACTTTAGCCAAGTTTATATTTGAGCCTTAACTATCATTATTTCTCACATATTTTACAAGGGAAGGTGAGGTAAAAGTTCTTTGTTCTGAGATTCATTGCCTACAGTTAAATGTGGCCTGAAAGATGCTTCCGAAACCAGAAAGTGTGAAGGAAGCAGCATTTAATTTTTCATTATTTATTCTTCTTACCTGGCCATGAGAAACGTGCAAATATAGATAAATTAATATAGAGGCACTGTTTCCAGTGGTCATGTATGGATGTGAAAGTTGGACTGTGAAGAAAGCTGAGCGCCGAAGAATTGATGCTTTTGAACTGTGGTGTTGGAGAAGACTCTTGAGAGTCCTTTGGACTGCAAGAAAATCCAACCAGTCCATTCTGAAGGAGATCAGTCCTGGGATATCTTTGGAAGGGATGATGCTAAAGCTGAAACTCCAGTACTTTGGCCACCTCATGCAAAGAGCTGACTCATTTGAAAAGACCCTGATGCTGGGAGGGTTTGGGGGCAGGGGGAGAAGGGGATGACAGAGGATGAGATGGCTGGATGGCATCACTGACTTGATGGATGTGAGTCTGAGTGAACTCCGGGAGTTGGTGATCGACAGGGAGGCCTGGCATGCTGCGATTCATGGGGTCGCAAAGAGTCGGACATGACTGAGCGACTGAACTGAACTAATACATGTAATATTTTAAATGTATAATATTTACAAAATGTTTTTACATGTTATTTACAAACAACCTGACATAGTAAATTATCACTGACCATGTTTACAAAGGAGAAACTGAGGGCAGAGATTTAAAAAGATTTGGCGTAAGTCACCCAGTTAATAAGGGTTAGCACTGAAACAGGAGCACTTGCCTTCTGATTCCAAGCTCAGTTCTTTTTCCATTATACCATGTGGCCTCCTAATCACCATTAGTCATGCTGCACTCATTCTCCAGTGATGGATACATTTCAGAGGCAAGGCTGAAACTGGAGTGGGTTTTGCTGTCCTTGAGGGTTTATAGTTATGCCCTGTGCATAAGAAATATGTTCTGTTAGCCTGCCAGGTATACTAGACTGAAGGCATGTGGCCTCAAGAACTGGCCAGATACAGGATCCCAGGGAATTTGGGCCAATGCAGTCATTCACCAAGAGATCAACTTTACTCCTTCTATTTCAGGTAGGTGTTAATAGTAGATGAGTATACAAAATACAAGGGACATGAGGCAAATGTGGCAGCAGAGGTTTATGAAATTACTATATTCCTCAAAAGACCCAGCATAATGTGCTGTAATTCATGTCCAATTTTTTGTCAGCTATATGAATCAATAACAATTTTATTTAAAATGATGTTGTGTCAAGGATTTTATCCCTTGCTTTAACCTAAGAGGTAAATACATAAAAATGTTCTTATATTAAAAATTCCTTTTTATTAATCTTATCTATTTTACTTTAATATTTTTATAAAAAAGAAAAAAAAAAGTCAAAATTTTCCATTGTGAATAACTCTGCCACATACAGGACATGAAGTGATTAGCAATATGTAGTAATGTGTAGTGAGCATTTCTGGCTTGCTTGAGATGGGGAAGAAAGTGTTAAATCTTTTCCTTGCTCTTGATTTAACACAGGTGGAACCTCAAAAGGTCTTCAATATGATTAGTGTTATTTTTTTTTAAGTGTGAATTGCAGCCTCAGAGGGAAGGCTGAAGCAGATCCCGATGGACAAAAGGTTTGAATTTCATTCCCATTTGGTCACGGTCATGGCCTGGACTACAAAAGTCGACACTGCTCTGGATAATTAGAGACCTTGACTTCACCAGACGTGGTCTCATTTTCTCATGAATATAGAAATGCCTCTTTAGGAAAGAGCTTGTAATTAAAATTATCCATTTTGGACAGTATTTCTGCTGGTGCCCCTGGATAATCTATCTCCTTTCCTTTTCCGTAGCTGTAATTGTTTTGAACACTGTATACATCTAGACTGAAGAAACTGTTTCAAGGAAATGTCTTAGGAAACACAAATAATACTCAGCCTCATGTCCTGCATTTTTTACTTTAAATATTTAACGACTAAAATTTACCCAACCCCTAATTTCTCTCACTCCATTTTTTTTCACAGTTTTCTTCAAAAATCAAAACCTCTTGAACTTTTAAATTTTCCATCTATGCTTAAGTACAGTTTTCTCTACCATTGCTTATATTGAGCTGTGTGGCTTTAATAAATTGAAGAAGGCTTCTTAGGGAGCACCTCCAAACTCCATCTGGTTCTTGGTTTTATGTTGCCTCTGCTCACCAACCAATCTTTGTGGTCTCTTAGAAAGAGCCCAGGCATGTGGTGGGGGTCACGAAGAGGATATGTATAAACCATAAGAATTACAAGTCCCAATTATTTGAGCAATTTAAAATTAACTTTGATTTAACCACTACTTCATCTGTATTGAATGAAGGTGCATCCGTGCTCAGTCGTGTCAAGCTCTTTGTAACCTTATGGACTGTAGCCCGCCAGGCTCTTCTGTCCATGGAATTTTCCCAGGCAAGAATACTGGAGTGGGTTGCTATTTCCTACTCTGGGGGATCTTCCTTACCCAGGTATCAAACTCTCGTCTCTTGCGTCTCCTGCATTGCAAGTGGATTTTTTACCCCTGCGCCACATTTGTATTGGTGTTTTCCAGTTGTCTATATCTGAAAATTCCAGGTGTATTTCTTCAGCATTCCACTTGCTGGAGAGATGAGAGGAGGGCCGGTAGTACTGGCGAACGCTAAGCAACTGCTAGACAATCTTGATGGATATGCTGTCAATCTGCTTTGCTATTTCTGCCTAGTTCTGATTGTGGTTCTGAAATCTTTGAAGACTGAAAAGAAATTCCTGTACTTCACAATTGAGCTAACAGCTCAACTAGGGGAAAAATACTGCTGAAATCTGTCAGTGAATGTTGCTAACTTATGTTGCATTTATAGACAGGGAGAAAACTAAGCCTAGCAAATCCTTGGGAAGATGTGCAAGCTGGCTGACAGGTGTGACATCTCAGCACAGTAAGTTAAAGCAACACTGAGCAGTGAGTGTTGTCCAGTGAGACTTGATTGGTCACAGATGACAATTCCAGCTCCCTGAGGTGTTTCTCCAATGTCTGTGATTAATATCAAATGTCAAGTAAGGCTCACTTCCAACAATAAGGTCTAAGACATACTCAGCTAAAACAACATAGGATTTTCATTTCCCATAACCCAGTGAAGCTATCCAGACATTTCCTGGGGGATTATCCCCAGGATGAATTACATAAAAAGGGCACTACAAGGGCTTTCTTCCTTAAGCAAAATCTCAAGCAGTGCACAACAGAAGCAGATCCTTATCACTTGCATGATAGGACAGGCCTTTTTATTTTTTTGCCAAAGTTGTTGTGTAGTTCAAGATAGAAGATTCTGAGACAGACTTAGATAGAAACTGAATAATACATGATCATGGAACAATGACTTCAGTCAAAGCCAGAGTTTGGCTACACATATTTAGAGTGGGAAAAGAAGAGGGGTTCTTTGGCTTTTTAGTTATTGATGCAGTATAACTGATTATAAATATGTGTGTGTATAGATGTATATACATTTTCTTGCTTTTGATGCCTACCATAGCCAAAGGTCTTAGCATCAGCATCAGTAAAATGTATGTATTTATTTTGCAAAAAATATTTTTATAGGAGATGCTTCAAATCAAAAGTATTAACTTAGCATAGTTTGTATAGAAGACATAGATGGTTTTCCATCTTTTGACTCCAGAAAGGGGTTATTTTTAAGCCCTAAATTGTGGATGTATTCCTCCTTCACATGAGCACACTTTAGGGGAGAGGTCATACGTTGATAACAAAATTGTTTTTATCATTTAATATTTAATTCCTTAGGTTAGTATCTCCGAAGAAATCAAGAAAGTTTGACTTAAACATCCATTTTCTTTGTTGTCCCCTACCTTCTACTTATCACTTCTATTTCTATGCCTCTCTCTTTATTCATCAATAATTCCACAGGGATTTGAAGTTGATTACAGCAGGAGTGTGAAAAGCAGAGACATTACTTTGCCAACAAAGGTCCGGCTAGTCAAGGCTACGGTTTTTCCAGTGGTCATGTATGGATGTGAGAGTTGGACTGTGAAGAAGGCTGAGTGCTGAAGAATTGATGCTTTTGAAGTGTGGTGTTGGAGAAGACTCTTGAGAGTCCCTTGGACTGCAAGAAAATCCAACCAGTCCATTCTAAAGGAGATCAGCCCTGGGTGTTCTTTGGAAAGAATGATGCTGAAGCTGAAACTCCAGTACTTTGGCCACCTCATGTGAAGAGTTGACTCATTGGAAAAGACCCTGATGCTGGGAGGGATTGGGGGCAGGAGGAGAAGGGGACGACAGAGGATGAGATGGCTGGATGGCATCACTGACTTGATGGATGTGAGTCTGAGTGAACTCCGGGAGTTGGTGATGGACAGGGAGGCCTGGCGTGCTGCAATTCCTGGGGTCGCAAAGAGTCAGACACGACTGAGCGACTGAACTGAACTGATGCTGTTCTTACTTTAGTCGGGATTGCATTTTTATGATCTGTCAGTGAAATGACAATTGTATGGGATCCTTTGTGTTTGGAGGACGAGCCAATAAATGCTCTGTGATTAGAAGTGACATTGAGAATTAGGTTGGCTTGAAACCAAGCTTACACAACACCAATACTAGCAATTAAAAAGTTTTTTTTTTTTTTTTTGCATGGACATACAGTTTATTTATTTATTTTTTTTCCTCATGTTTTTTTAAATTTTATTTTATTTTTAAACTTTACATAATTGTATTAGTTTTGCCAAATATCAAAATGAATCCGCCACAGGTATACATGTGTTCCCCATCCTGAACCCTCCTCCCTCCTCCCTCCCCATACCATCCTTCTGGGTCGTCCCAGTGCACTAGCCCCAAGCATCCAATATCGTGCATCAAACCTGGACTGGCATCTCGTTTCATACATGATATTTTACATGTTTCAATGCCATTCTCCCAAATCTTCCCACCCTCTCCCTCTCCCATAGAGTCCATAAGACTGTTCTATACATCAGTGTCTCTTTTGCTGTCTCGTACACAGGGTTATTGTTACCATCTTTCTAAATTCCATATATATGTGTTATTATACTGTATTGGTGTTTTTCCTTCTGGCTTACTTCACTCTGTATAATAGGCTCCAGTTTCATCCACCTCATTAGACCTGATTCAAATGTTTTCTTTTTAATGGCTGAGTAATACTCCATTGTGTATATGTACCACTGCTTTCTTATCCATTCATCTGCTGATGGACATCTAGGTTGCTTCCATGTCCTGGCTATTATAAACAGTGCTGCGATGAACATTGGGGTACATGTGTCTCTTTTCCTTCTGGTTTCCTCAGTGTATATGCCCAGCAGTGGGATTGCTGGATCATAAGGCAGTTCTATTTCCAGTTTTTAAAGGAATCTCCACACTGTTCTCCATAGTGGCTGTACTAGTTTGCATTCCCACCAACAGTGTAAGAGGATTCCCTTTTCTCCACACCCTCTCCAGCATTTATTATTTGTAGACTTCTGGATCGCAGCCATTCTGACTGGTGTGAAATGGTACCTCATAGTGGTTTTGATTTGCATTTCTCTGATAATGAGTGATGTTGAGCATCTTTTCATGTGTTTATTAGCCCTCTGTATGTCTTCTTTGGAGAAATGTCTATTTAGTTCTTTGGCCCATTTTTTGATTGGGTCATTGATTTTTCTGGAGTTGAGCTGTAGGAGTTGCTTGTATATTTTTGAGGTTAGTTGTTTGTCAGTTGCTTCATTTGCTATTATTTTCCCCCATTCTGAAGGCTGTCTTTTCACCTTGCTAATAGTTTCCTTTGATGTGCAGAAGCTTTAAAATGAAAGGGTTGAAGATAGAGGAAGGTCCTAAACTCACCTCTTTCCACAGGCACAATAAGTCTACAATGGCACAGGGAATAATTCCCTTGGAAAGGGATCTGAAAATGGGACGAATACAGCTCCTGCAATTTCATGTTTTGCCTATTTGATAGGTAAACATTGTTGTATTGTTTTAATTTTCATGTCTTGTGTATTTACTAGTAAGTTTGAGAATTTTTGTTTCTGAGAAAATTACGTTTACATTCTTTACTTTTATTTTTTCCGTATTGATTTGAAGAAACTCTTTATATATTAGAGAAATTAGCTTTTGTCGATTTTAGTTTTAAAATATTTTCATCAATTTGATTTTTTTTCTTTAACTATATTTTTGACAACTTTGGCATGGAGAATTAAAGATTATATAGTCTTGTTTGCAATTTTTTCATTAATGGCTTTCCTTGTATGCCTTTTATTGTCTTGTTTGGAAATCCATTTTACTTGGAAAGTCCTCTAGCTGTAATTTTTTTCCAGTATCTATTTCTAATGTTCTTTTTTTTTTTTTAACACTTAGAACTTGAAGCAATATGAAGTTTATCTGACTATTTGGAGTGAGGTGAATATCTAGTTTTATTTTCTCCCATTTGGATATTTTTCCTATTGCCATTAAATATCATTGAATAGTCCATTCTTTTCCCACTAATTGGAAATTCTGCTTTCATTATATACTAAATATCTACATATTTAGGGATAAGTTTCAAGACTCTGTTTTCTTGTTTATTTCTGCATCAGAACTGTGCATCAATATGTACTGTAGCCTGTATGTATCTTTTGTTACTGTAGGGAAGAATAATAAAAGTATATTTTATTATTAATAAATTAAAATATTTTTAATATAACTAATAAAAATAATTTTATTATTCTTATTTTTCATAACATTCAAATGTTTTCTGTGGTGAATATTTTTTTTTCAAGTAAGGGCATTTATTTAGAACATCTGTTTAAGTCATCTCTTACAGTTGTTAAAAGTTGTGTCTTATAAATTTGATTTATAAGAAATCAAATTTCTTATTTATTTCTTATTTACATCCTATTTATTTATTATTTACTTAATACTCCTAGAGTTTGCTTATTTATTTTAAAAGATTTTTTGATGTGGACCATTTTTAAAGTTTTTACTGAATTTGTTACAATATTGCTTCTGTTTTGTGTTTTGGTTTTTTGGCCCTGAAGCATGTGGGATCTTAGCTTCCTGACCAGGGATCAAACCTGAACCCTCTACATTGGACGGTGAAGTTTTAACCAGGGAAGTCCCCCTCTTATTTATTTTTATGTGTTTTTAAATCCATTTTATTGCTCTTATTACTGAGTTTTTTTTCTAATTAGGTATTCTTGGTATAAAGGAAAGCTTTGGTTTTGTGATATTTTAGCTTAATTTAGCTTGTTAATAAACTCTATTAGATCCAATTGCTTCTAATTTATCCATACTCTTTTGAAGATTTCTTCTAGCTCGTGGCAGTATATGGCTGCCTCAAGTTCTGATTCAGCCTGCAAGACTCGGCTCAGTTGTCTGCAAAACTCCTTCCCTTGTGTGAGGGGGCAGCTGTGTTATAACAAAATGAGCACCGAAGGTGCACTGAGCACACAGGAACTGGACTCTGATTTATATGCCGTATCAGCTAGGATTGGGTTCAGGCCCACATATCAGAAAATGTGGAGTCGTTTAAACATCACAAGATGACTTTTTAATCGAAATATAATTGATTTACAGCACTGTGCTAGTTTCAGGTGTACCCAGGAAAGTGATTCTGTTTTACATCTGAAAAGAATCTTTTTTAGATTATTTTCCCTTTTCAGTTCAGTTCAGTAGCTCGATAAAGGACAGAAATGGTATGGACCTAACAGAAGCAGAAGATATTAAGAAGAGGTGGCAAGAATACACAGAAGAACTGAACCAAAAAGATCTTCATGACCCAGATAATCACGATGGTGTGATCACTACCTAGAGCCAGACATCCTGGAATGTGAAGTCAAGTGGGCCTTGGAAAGCATCACTACGAACAAAGCTAGTGGAGGTGATGGCATTCCAGTTGAGCTATTTCAAATCCTGACAGATGATGCTGTGAAAATGCTGCAGTCAATATGTCAGCAAATTTGGAAAACTCAGCAGTGGCCACAGGACTGGAAAAGGTCTGTTTGCATTCCAATCCCAAAGAAAGGCAATGCCAAAGAATGCTCAAACTACCGCACAATTGCACTCATCTCACATGCTAGTAAAGTAATGCTCAAAATTCTCCAAGCCAGGCTTCAGCAATACATGAACTGTGAACTTCCAAATGTTCAAGCTGGTTTTAGAAAGGGCAGAGGAACCAGAGATCAAATTGCCAACATCCGCTGGATCAAGGAAAAAGCAAGAGAGTTCCAGAAAAACATCTATTTCTGCTTTATTGACTATGCCAAAGCCTTTGACTGTGTGGATCACAATAAACTGTGGAAAATTCTTCAAGAGATGGGAATACCAGGCCACCTGACCTGCTTCTTGAGAAACCTATATGCAGATAAGGAAGCAACAGTTAAATAATGAGTATAATGTGCTGTACAGTAGGTCCTTATTGGTTATCTACTTTATATATTGTAGTGTGTTAATCCCAAACTCCTAATTTTATTCTTGCTATGAAATCTGAAGGTGGGAGTAAGGGCTGGTTGTGTGGTTTATGAAGTCATCTGTGATATCAAGAAAATTGTTCCTACATTCTAAGAAAATGTGTATCAGAAATTATGTCTGATTTCAGGCTGGCAGGAGGAAGAAGAGCTGAAAAAGTCCATGATGCCCCTTCTTTTAAGGCCACTTCTTTAGAATCATCCCAACTTCTTTCATGTACAAACCCTAGGGTAAACCTACCCATATGGCCATGGCTAGCCAGAGAAAAGTCTGGGGAAAATGGTTGTGGCTAAACTAGTTGTTAATGAGCCCTGAAATCAGAATGTTTATTACTTAGAAAAAGTGGGTAGAGATGGATTTAACCATCTAAGTCACTAAATTCAAGAGTGAATGTAGGCCAATTCAAATTTTTTTCCAAAAAGGAAAAAAATCATTTTTTTCTCCCCGATGACAGAATAATATACTTCTATTGGAAACCATTCACACAAATCAGAAAATTTGGAGACAAGTAACTGACACTCTTGATTCATGGACCTGACATTCCAGGTTCCTATGCAATATTGCTCTTTACAGCATCGGACCTTGCTTCTATCACCAGTCTCATCCACAACTGGGTATTGTTTTTGCTTTGGCTCCATCCCTTCATTCTTTCTGGAGTTATTTCTCCACTGATCTCCAGTAGCATATTGGGCACCTACTGACCTGGGGAGTTTCTCTTTCAGTATCCTATCATTTTGCCTTTTCATACTGTTCATGGGGTTCTCAAGGCAAGAATACTGAAGTGGTTTGCCATTCCCTTCTCCAGTGGACCACATTCTGTCAGATCTCTCCACCATGACCCGCCCATCTTGGGTTGCCCCACGGGCATGGCTTAGTTTCATTGAGTTAGACAAGGCTGTGGTCCTAGTGTGATTAGATTGACTAGTTTTCTGTGAGTATGGTTTCAGTGTGTCTGCCCTCTGATGCCCTCTTGCAACACCTACCGTCTTATTTGGGTTTCTCTTACCTTGGGCGTGGGGTATCTCTTCACAGCTGCTTCAGCAAAGTGCAGCCGCTGCTCCTTACCTTGGATGAGGGGTATCTCCTTACCGCCGCCCTTCCTGACCTTCAACGTGGGATAGTTCCTCTCGGCCCTCCTGCGCCCGCGCAGCCACTGCTCTTTGGACGTGGGGTTGGTCCTCCCAGCCGCCACCCCTGAAGACGCTTACTCCTTGGAAGGAAAGTTATGACCAACCTAGGCAGCATATTCAAAAGCAGAGACATTCCTTTGCCAACAAAGGTCCGTCTAGTCAAGGCTATGGTTTTTCCAGTGGTCGTGTATGGATGTGAGAGTTGGACTGTGAAGAAGGCTGAGCACCGAAGAATTGATGCTTTTGAACTGTGGTGTTAAAGAAGACTCTTGAGAGTCCCTTGGACTGCAAGAAAATCCAACCAGTCCGTTCTGAAGGAGATCAGCCCTGGGATTTCTTTGAAAGGAATGATGCTAAAGCTGAAACTCCAGTACTTTGGCCACCTCATGCGAAGAATTGACTCATTGGAAAAGATTCTGATGCTGAGAGGGATTGGGGGCAGGAGGAGAAGGGGACGACAGAGGATGAGATGGCTGGATGGCATCACTGACTTGATGGATGTGAGTCTGAGTGAACTCTGGGAGTTGGTGATGGACAGGGAGGCCTGGCGTGCTGCGATTCATGGAGTTGCAAAGAGTAGACACGACTGAGAGACTGAACTGAACTGAACTGACACTCTACCACTCAAATAAATTTCCATTACTATCTCTGAACAATTTTTCATATATCTCCTTGAATAGACACATAATTTTACATAAATGGCATTATTTCATGCATTCCTTGCTTTCACTAAATCTGCTGAGTGGCTTGTGTTTCCTTAAGATATTTACACGTACCTTACAATTGTCTGCAATTCCCTTTCTTCAGAGGTGAGTAAGGCCGTCTTCCTCCCTTTCTCAGCATAGCCAGTTCTTTGCTCCATGGGTGTGGTTAACTTCCTTCCTTCCTGCTTCTCACTATGGCTCCCTACCTCACTTTCTTTAGGGTTTTGTGCAAATGTGTTTTTCTCAGTGAAGCCTCCTGAAATCCACTCCATTTACAACTATATTTGTCACCCTCCTTTTCATATTTTAATTTTCTCCATAGAACTTATCACCTTTTAAAATGTTATATACATTTAGTGATTTTTCTGTTTTCTGTTTCTTCCCAAGACAATGGAAACTCCATGAAAGTAGGGATTTTTGTCTTGTTCCCTGTTATCCAGCGCATAGAATAGTGCTCAGCCCAAAGTAAGTACTCAATAAATCCTTGTTGAGTGAATAAATCCACAGTAGCTCATAACACCTGATCACATCATTAGTTGTGAGGATTAAATGAGATAACATGGATGAGAACACAGCACAGCGACAGGAGGCAGAGGCTCAGAAGAGGGACACTGAAGCTGCTTTTATTTCCATGTTTCTCTCAGAATACCTGCCATGCTATCTTTAAAATTTTATTTAAATGTTTATTTCACCCTGAAGCTCCATGGACTCTTTAAACCATTCTCATTTGTTTTTGCATCACTGGCATTGATCATGGCCTAGTATATAGTAGGTGGTCTTTAAGTCGGAACTGACATGAATCATTTGTGGCTATTCCTAAATCTGCAAACACTGCCATACTTTCTAATTTCTAAATGCTTTCCCCTGATATCTGTACTGAAATATTTATGAAGCTATTTGGTACTCAGAGGAAATCAAGTTTTAGCACAGCTGAGGCTATCTTCTCTCTCTAGTCAATGGTTTTGTTGAAAGCTCATTTTAATAAATGCACTAGAGAGGCATTTTTGAATAGGGAAGCGTCATTCAGCTTTGTGAAATGTCCAGGTGGAATAAGTATTAGATGCTTTTGTTATTTCTGCCACTTTAGTTAATGAAGCTGTCCCATTTATAATATAATTAGAGCCAGTGCAATCCTCTCACCAAATATAAAGTGACACACACAGGGTCTTGTTATTAAAGCGTTCCCTCTGAAGAGTCACAGGAAACCATTCAAACACAGGACTTGACATACTGGGGTGAATACATCCAATTAAGAAAATGGTAAGTAATTTCATGAGAGAAATTCTAATTCTTACTAAAGATGTTCGGTATCAAATCACCTTTAATTTTTTAAGATCCAGAGGAAGCTATTGTATAAACATGTTTTTGTTTTCCCTGGATGGGACATTTTTATAAGGCTGTGGTAACAATTCTACCTCTAAATACAAATTCAGAATTCAAGGAGAGAAAAAAAGTGTGCCTATAGTGAGCTCCTAGAGACTGAAGACAAAATTAGTCTTTGAAATTCGGTAGTCTCACTCCTAAGAGTGCAAGATAAGTCAACAAAAAACATAGAGCTCTGCAGAGACAAAATTCAGCTCCTCTTCATGGTCTATTAGGCCAGATACTTTTCTAGCAGTCAGGACTTTCTCTTGTCTCTGTTGCAGAAATCAGTGTTATACATAAAGTGGCAGCTCCTCTGAGTTAACTTGCTTTACACACTGATTGCCTGACTCTTCCATCCATCCAGCTCATCCCTCAAACGCCCCTATACACATTTTCCAGAGCAAGTGTTGCTTTTCTCCAGGGCTTGACAAACGTGTACATCTTTCTTAGCCAAAAACGTCTACATACAGTCAAGAAAATGGACTCTGTAGAATTGAAACATGTTGGGCTTTAACTGAGTCACATTTACTTCATCTACTAGAGTGAATACCCTGAGTTCTGTATCAATCATTTATAGCTACTGTAGTTGAAGTGTGATAACTGTTTTAAGCCGTGCAACACATATTTTGGGGTTTGGCAGAGATGCACACTAAATCTTTACACAGCAAATTTCTAAGGCAGTATGAACAGGTAGGTTAAATCATACTTGAATTTGTAAACTTTTAGGATTTCAGGACTCTGATATAGGATTTAACGCTACTTATAAGGAAGAGGCAGATATCCTAAGGGCTTCACTGGTGGCTCAGTGGCAAAAAAAAATCCACCTGCAATACAGGAGACCCCGGTTCAATCCTGGGTTGGGAAAATCTCCTGGAGAAGGAAATGGTAACCCACTCCAGTATTCTTGCCTGGAGAATCCCATGGACAGAGGAGCCTGGCAGGCTACAGACCATGTGGTCACAAAAAAGTCGGACATGACTGAGTGATTAACCACACACCAATATCCTAATGTCATTTCTCCTTTAAAGCTTCCTCTTCTTCTGTTCGAAGATGCCAGGCACCCATGAGAAATAGTAAGCCTAGTTGAAAAACCTGAACTTAACATCTGAGAGAACCAGATTCAAGTCTCCATCTTGTCATTTACTAGCTTTGTGACCTTTGGTCACATCTTTATCTGAGTCATACAAAATACAGCCAATAACCCCTGTTTCACTGGATGAATGTAAGGGAAAAAATGAGTTTATGTTGCTTGGTTTTTATATACAGCAGGAGCAAAGTAAATGGTAGCTGTTTATTTACCACATTTTTGGGTAAAATTTTAGTATTTCACACGGGGGATTCTCTATAGTAGATGATGTTTTAGTTGACCAAACCAAAAAAAGCTTATTGTAATTTATAGCAGGCTTTATAAATAAAAGGGCTTCCCTGGTGGCTCAGCTGGTAAAGAATCCATCTGCAATGTGGGAGACCTGGGCTCGATCACTGGGTTGGGAAGATCCACTAGAGAAGGGAACAGCTACCCACTCCAGTATTCTGGCCTGGAGAATTCCGTGGACTGTGTAGTCCACGGGGTCACAAAGAGTCAAACATGACTAAGACACTTTGGGCTTCCCTCATAGCTCAGTTGGTAAAGAATCTGCCTGCAATGCAGAAGACCCTGGTTTGCTTCCTGGATCAGGAAGATCTGCTGAAGAAGGGATAGGCTACCCACTTCAGTATTCGTGGGCTTCCCTTGTGGCTCAGCTGGTAAAGAATCTGCATGTGATGAGGGAGATCTGGGTGTGATTCCTGGGTTGGGAAGACCCCTGGAGAGGGGAACAGCTACCCATTCCAGTATTCTGGCCTGGAGAATTTCATGGACTGTATAGTCCATGGGGTTGCAAAGAGTTGGACATGACTGAGCAACTTTCACTTTCATAAATAAAACATTTTAGAGCCATTTCAGTTGTTCTTAAAGCATTATTATTAGTAATATTTACCCTAGTCACTAAATAAAGGCTATTTAACACAACAGATTATGATTCTGTGTTCTATATCTGTTGGTGAACATGGCTATTCTTTCTAGAGCCATTCAGAGTGGTTGTCACATTTGGTAAGAGCATTTGTGTATATTTTGTAATAACCTTGAGTTTTTAGTTTGGGGAAGGAGGAAGATGAGAGCAAAGTGTTTGGGAGTCACTTGGAAATGAGCAAAATGTGAATAACTTAGGGTGCCTAAAGGACAGAATGACTGAATTGTTTTAAAGGTTGGTATGTAGGCTGTTGAGGGACGTTTGTCAAGACAAAAATCAATGTGAGGTTCATTGCACAAAGGAGGAAAATGGTAGGGGTGGTTTTGACTTCAGTTGGTCAGGCTGTGGGAGGGTGAACAGACTGAAAACCCAGTTTTCTTATTGACAGAAAAGCTGAAAGAAGTTACACGAAAATGAGAAAAGACACTTCAGGTCATTCTGCTCTGTTTGAAGTGGAAACTTTAGAGACACAATGCAGACAAAGACTGAACTTTAAGCCTGGGTTGTTCATCTAAGTGTGTGTGTGTGTGTGTGTGCATGTGTGTGTTATTTTTGCCCTGAGGCATTCCTCTTTAGAGCATGACAGTCCATCTGAGTTATTTTTTTTATTGGATTTTGCGTAATTTCCCCCTCTCACTTCAGCAATGGTGTTATTGATGCAGTGGTCTTGGTTTCTAAGAGTCCTTTCTGGCTTCTATCATGACCTCACTGGCATTTCATCCACACACAGGAAGCCAGAAGAGAACTCCTGTTTTATAGGCAAAATGTCTGCAAAGTCGAGGGCATTCAGCTTTGAGCACAATGGCTGATAATTTCAATTTTATGGTATGAAAACATGAAATGTATCCAGTATTTTTGTCAAAACTGTGTGGTAAAACTAAAGCCTCATATCTGGCTATGTTCAGTTACAAGTATTTTAACGGGAAGCAGAGAGGAGCAAGATGAGGTGGGGGTAGGGGGTCACAGCCCTTCTGGAACAGAGCCCCGCTGGGCCTTTGGAAGGATGGGGTGGCTCTGACACACCACCACGGTGTGTGTGGTGGGCCAGAGGGAGCAAAACAGAACAATCACATCCTGGGGAAGATGCAAGGCCCTGATGAAAGAGCATTCTTAGGAGACAAATGAGGGAAGGAAAAGTTAGGTTAAGGAAGCTGCGGGAACCAGCCAGCCGAACTGGTCTGGAAGGATTTGGAGATGAAGAACTAATTCCTCTGGTGGTTCCTATGCTTTCAGCACACTGGGGAGGAAAAACTGCTTTTCGAAAGAACTGGGAGGAATGATCAAAATCACTTAGTGAGCCCCTTCTCTGGTTTTGGGTATGTCACCAACCAATTCCCTATGTGACTCGGGGCTTATAGTTCACCTCTGAGAGGAGGGAGTCTGAAAGAATGATCATTGAAGACCTCAGACATTTTGGTTGTCAATATTTATTTGAATTAGTGGATGACACAGACCTGGTGACTTGAAAGAAAAATTAGGAACTTGGTTAGAAAATTCTCAAAGGCAAACTTTGCATATACAATCCTCAAATATTCAGATTTAGATAGAACATGAAGAACAACACCAGTCAGAAGCCTTCCTCTGTTTTCAAAAGTAATTTTTATTGGAGTATCATTGCTTTTTAATGTTGTGTTACTTTCTACTGTGCAGCAAAATGAATCAGCTATATATATATACATATATCCCTTCTCTCTTTTGGACTTCCTCCCCATTCAGGTTGCCGCAGTCCATTAAGTAGAGTTCCCTACGCTATACAATATGTTCTTATTATCTATAATATTATTATCTTATTATCTATAAGGTATCTAGTTATCTATTTTATACATATTGTCAATAGTATTTATGCGTTAATCCCAGTTTCCCAGCTCCTTCTGTCCCCCTGCCCTTTGGGCTTCCCTTGTGGCTCAGCAGTAATGAATTCCTCTACAGTGCAGGAGCTGCAGAAAATATGGATTCTATCCCTGGGTCGGGAAAGTCCCCTGGAGGAGGGCATGGCAACCCACTTCAGTATTGCCTGGAGAATCCCATGGACAGAGAAGCCTGGCAAGGCTACAGTCCATAGGGTTGCAAAGAGTTGGACACTACTGAAGCAACTTAGCACACAGCACCCCTGCCCTTTCCGTGAAAGTGAAAGTTGCTCAATCACATCCAACTCTTTGCCACCCTGTGGACTGTAGAGTCCTTGGAATTCTCCAGGCCAGAATACCGGAGTGGGTAGCTTTCCCTTCTTCAGGGAATCTTCCCAACCCAGGGATTGAACGCAGGTCTCCCGCAATGCAGGCGGATTCTTTACCAGCTGAACTACAAGGGAAGCCTTCCTCTTTACCCCGAAGTCCTCCTTGTTTAGGAGCTCCTTTAATAGAATGTCCATAGCTTGACTTTCTGTTTTCCCAATTCCACCATTCACTTTGGAAAGTTCAGTTTAGGGAAGGTCAGAATTTGTACTAATAATACAAGAGAGATAAGAAGTCCATGTATCTTTCTTCTTAGGAGTTGGGATCATGGGGAATATGACATCCTTCCCTTTTGAAAGCAGCAAGCTATCTTGGGCGTACAGAGTCTTAATTCTGGCCCAGAAAGGCCTTCCATTTAGGAGGTTGCACTGAGCCAGTGAACTCTGAATTCCTTGCAATTAGCTTGTTGTTTGTAGAAAGATAAATGCTAGTTTAAAAAAACCACAACTTTGGACATTTATTTACTGAGAGGATCTTTCTGTTGGGGAAAATATGGCCTCAGAAGCAATTATCTGGCATTTATTGCTGTAGATAGTATACCTTGCTTTTCAATCTTGATTTACAGGGAAATGTGGAGGAACTTTCCACTAAGCAAGAAATTTTCTTCTTGCCTATTCAATTTCTCATCTTTATTTTCAGGTATTTTTAATATTTAGAACATTTTTCTTTAGGTCTATTATCTATGAAATTATTATAGAATATAATATACATTAATAATTAATATAATATATGATATAATATAAATTAGAATAATTTAAAATTAATTAAGGATTTAAACCCAAATTCCAAGCATGGTTTGTTACTATTTTCACCTCTTAATAGCCATGTTGCCTTAGATAATTACTTCACTGAATGCAGCCTTAAGATGTGTTTTTACAACTCCAAACTCACTGTTTGTTAATGAAAAATGCAGTCAAACAGCTGGTTGGTTGTTCTGCAAAATTGCAAATCAGCAGAATACTTACTCTTAATTAACTGAATACAGAGAAGACCATGTGGTCATTTCTTCAGTGTGTTCATTGTTAAGATTCAGATTATTAAAAAGGCAAATGATACCTATTTGCTGCACTCTGCATAAGGGTGATAGGGGAAAGGAGAGAATAGGAATGAAATTAGATGATTTGAACCTTTAAAAGCAGTCTTGCCTTTTCTTGCACAAAGTGTTTTTTCCCCCTCTGTTTTAAGATCTCCTTTGGAATCTCAGTGGGAATGAAAGAGCCTTCTGAATACTATCTACTTTGAGCTTACCTAGTCCTTAAAGCACCAAGTAATTTCATATAATTCTTATAACTGGGTTCATCCATTATTATTCTGGGTGGCTCACCATGGATGCTTTACCAGATTGCAAAGAAGTCTTCATTTTTCATTTACTTTTATTCAAGTTGAAAGTTTAGAGAAATGTGATGTATATTAACTGTCAAACCACCCTAGGCCTTAACTGACTTGAAAATGCATGAGCCAGGATTTTATTTGGTGGTATTTAAGCCAAGAAAATTTTTTGAAGATTGAAAATTATTCAGAAGTTAAGACATACAGACACTGACGTCTAATCATGTTTTAATTTTAAACAGGATCAGAGGAACAAGGTGATATGAAATCATTCAAAATTACCTGAAAGGAGAAGGGTTTCACTCAAAGGTGGAGTGAACTCCAGATGTGTTCATATGCTGTGCCTAAGGGATTTGGCTAACTAGAATATCCTGAGACCAAAGTCAAGGTAGTCAAGGCAGAATGCAAATCATAGTAATGGGGAAAATGCAGAGGAACCAAAGACCAAATTGCCAACATTCTTTGGATCATAGAGAAAGCAAGGGAGTTCCAGAAAAACATCAATGTC
Organism: Bos mutus; assembly: GCF_027580195.1. NCBI lineage: Eukaryota > Metazoa > Chordata > Mammalia > Artiodactyla > Bovidae > Bos > Bos mutus. The sequence continues at coordinate 24,466,519 of NC_091622.1, read as the reverse complement.
TGCTTCACTGACTATGCTAAAGCCTTTGAGATTACAACAAACTATGGAAAATACTTGAACAGATGGGAATACCAGACCTGTCTCCTGAGAAACCTGTATGTGGGTCAAGAAGCAAGTTAGAACCAGACATGAAACAATGAACTGGTTCAAAATTGGGAAAGGAGTATGTCAGACTGTACATTGTCACCCTGCTTATTTAACTTATATGCATAGTACATCATGTGAAATGTTAGGTTGGATGAATCACAAGGTGGAATCAAGGTTGCCAGAAGAAATATAAATGACCTCAGATATACAGATAATATCCCTCTAATGGAGAAAGTAAAGAGGAACTAAAGAGCCTCTTGATGGGGGTGAAAGGGAGAGAGAAAAAGCTGGTTTAAAACTCAACATTCAAAAACCTATGATCATAGCATCTGGTCTTATCACTTCATGGAAAATAGATGGCGGGGGTGGGGGGGAAGTGGAAGCAGTGACAGATTTTATTTTCTTGGACTCCAAAATCACTGCAGACTGTAACTGCAGCCATGAAATTGAAGACACTTGCTCCTTGGTAGGAAAGGTAAGACAAACCTAGACAGCATGTTTAAAAACAGAGACATTACTTTGCTGACAAAGAACTGTATAGTTAAAGCTATGGTTTTTCCAGTAGTCATGTACAAATGTAAGAGTTGGACCATAAAGAAAGCTGAGTACCAAAGAATTGATGGTTTCAAACTGTGGTGTTGGAGAAGTCCTTGGATTCCAAGGAGATCAACCAATCAATCCTAAAGGAAATCAATCCTGAATATTCATTGGAAGGGCTGATGCTAAAGTTGAAACTCTAATACTTTGACCACCTGATGTGAAGAGCCAACTCATTGGAAAAGACCCTGATACTGGGAAAGAGTGAAGGCATAAGGAGAAGGGGGTGGCAGAAGATGAGATGGTTAGATAGCATCACTGACTCAATAGACATGAATTTTAATAAACTCTGGGAGACACTGGAGGACAGAAGAGCCTGGTGTGCTATAGTCCATGGTGTCACAAAGAGTCAGGCATGACTTAGGCAAACAACAGAAACCCCAGTTTGCCACATTAATGCTCTAGTGTCCTCTTAGCATCAAGCCACACAGGTATCTATGCAGCACAAACATAATTGTGTGTGTGTGCTCAGTTGTGTACAACTCTTTGCAATCCTATGGAATGGAGCCCACCAGGCTCTTCTGTCCATGGAATTTCCCCAGGCAAGAATGCTGGAGTGGGTTGTCATTTCCATCTCCAGGGGATCTTCCTGACCTAGGTATTGAACTGGAATCTCCTGGTGGTTTAGACATTAAGTCGTGTCCAACTCTTGGGACCCCATGGACTGCAGCCTGCCAGCTTCCTCTGTCCATGGGATTCTCCAGGCAAGAATACTGGAGTGGGTTACTGTTTCCTTCTCCAGATGATCTTCCCAACACAGGGATTGAACGTGGGTCTCTGGCATTGCAGGCAGATTCTTTACTGATATGAGGGAAGCCCTATATATTTTTGGCTGTGCCACAGGCATGTGGGATCTTAGTTCCATGACTAGGGATTGGACCCAGGCCCTCTGCATTGGAAGCACAGAGTGCTAACCACTGGACCAACAGGGAGGTCCCATCTCTTTAAATTGACAGGCAGATTCTTTACCACTGAGCCACCTGGGAAGCATAAACATAATTACTTCACTTCTTAAGACGATTTAAGGGATTCCTACGGCAGTTAAGAAGAAGGGCATGGGCAACTCATTCCCGTATGTTTGCCTGGAGAATCCTATGGACAGAAGAGCCTGGCAGGCTACAGTTAATAGGGTCCGCACAGAGTTGGACACAACCGAAGTGACTTAGCGCATACGCATGGCAGTTAAGATGGAAATTTAGTTCTTTCCATGGCCTTCAAGTCCCTGCTAATGCCCTCTGCTTTTTTCTCAGCCTCATTTAGAACATCTTGCCCTCTGCCCTCACTCCAGCCACACAGGCATTCTAGTCTGTGGGAGCTGCTACGCTGCTTCCTGCCTCAGGGCCCTTGAACATGCTACTCCCACATTAGATAGCTCACATCTCTTCCTCCCTTCCTGGGACACCTTTCATTTGTACCTCCAAATGAATGCTCTATTCACATAAAATTGGTTTTATTATTGTTGTTATTCCAGGATATCATGGTACCTTCAGGGTACTTAATTCAGTTTATAATTATACATAAATATGGTAATTTGATTAATGGCCTCCTTCCTATTTTGCTGTGGAGTAAAGGCCATGACAGCTTTGCTTACCACAGCAACTGCACACTCGTATTGCACATATATGAGGCACTTAGTAAATGTTAATTGAACGAATATTCTCCCTGTATTGCTGATGTTATGGGTGACTTGGTTCTTTTTTCTCTTCTCAGAGAGTCTTCAGTCTTCATCTTCAGTAGACTGTCATTTATCTAGAACAAGTGGCAAATGGAGCTTTATGATTGTAAAGAAAGTCTGATCTCAAACTATACATGCACACATACATGAACGCACGCACACATACACACACACACACAGACTCTACAGGAGGAAAGCACATATGGGGAAGGCAGATGTTTTCATAATTCCTCAAGTTTTAATTAAATTTTGGATTTTCTCACAGAAGGAAACCTGTTTCCTATACCATACTTAGTTCTGAGGCATTGACTACCCACACTCCCTCTTTATGCCAAGAGGGAAAAATTCCCTTCTTTTATTTACTGTTAGCCTTGTTGATATTTTCCCCCTAAAAAGCATTTTCTAAGGAAAAAGTAAGAACTGAGATTAATACATACTGAAGTTCAGAAGGAACAGCCAAGCTGCTGAGCCCGGGTTCACTTCAGCGTGAGGATGGCAGGTTTGTTTCTGATCACATCTCTGATCCATTGGTCGTGACTGCCTGGAGAATGTGTGAGAGGCATTCTGAGGGCACGGCTGATATCAGAGGGAAAGTGTGCCATGACTAATTCATTCAACACATACTTACTGAGTGCTGTGCTAGGTAATTAGCAGGGCTGCCAGGAGCGTGGGAGTACAGTCAGCAACCTTGCTAGCCTTTCTCTACACAAGAAGGGCAGATGCAGTCTCGTAAGCATCTTGATTAGTCTCCCTCATCTCAAGGCTTATCCTTCTGCCACATGGTTCTCCATCATCATTTTGACTTCCTCACCCTAGAACCAGGTCTACTAATGAATTTCGCTTTGCTGCTGGACAGGAATCAAACACCCTTTCTTGTAAAACCCCCACATTTTTATGACTTGAGCCACCCAAAACCATCATTCCTCTTTTTTTCCCCTGCTTTCTCTTTTGAGATACATGCTTTAATCCCAATCTAGTTGTACTGACAGAATCATGATGCCTATTGAGGGGCAGTGAATAATCTGACCCTCAGTTCTTGAGCTGTGGTACCTTAGCTATTTATTCAATACCCATTCAGCAGCAACAGTTGAATTCTACATGTATGTGTATTGATTATATATATGCTATTTTTGAATTTAGGAACTTCTAAAGTTTTGAAAATTCATTACCAAACAGATGACAAAGTGGTGCTAAGGAGACACCCTAGGACAGGTTCAGGAATGTTCTATTCCATGCTGATCTTGCCTTTCCCACATAGCTCCATCCCTCATATTCAATTCTGGGAATTGCTGACTGCCTTCTCAAATGGATACAACAAAATAACTTTTTCTCAAACCTTCTGTGATTGAAGCATTATATTAAAATTTTCAATCCCCCCCCAGTTCTTCTCGCACAGAGCAGAGAATATGAAACGAGGAAGGGAAACAGGGCATAAAAAACAGACCAGTCAGTGTTATCCATCATTGCCTTTCTCCATGAGACCAGAGTGAGACTTGCAGTTATAATTCTTTATCTGTAGCTCCAAATCCAAAAAGCTCTGAAAAACCAAAGTATTTTCATGGCTGATTTGGCAGCAATACCTGACCAAACTCATGTGGTCATAAAACCTGACCTCAGCTGACTGAAGTCTATTGATAACCTGCATTTCACTTGGTGTGAATAGTCACACACTTTTCTGCAGAAATATTCATGTGTTTGACATTGCTTGCAGTGTTACCTAATGTTCTGAATATGTACTTTATTGCTTTCTTAATGTTTCTTTAATTTTTTTTTAATTTTGAGACTTGTATATCTGTTTGCAGTTGTAAGAAAGAATACATGTAGTATATTCTTCACCTAATTTCCCCCAATGGTCACATTTGTAACTGTAGTACAACATCACAACCAGGAGACTGACTTTGATACAATCCATGGACTTTATTGGGCTTCCCAGGTGGCTTTGGTTGTAAAGAATCCACCTGCCAATGCAGGAGATACAAGAGACACGAGTTCGACCCCTAAGTGGGGAAGATCCCCTGGAGTAGGAAATGGCACCTCACTGCAGTATTCTTGCTTGGAAAATTCCATGGACAGAGGAGCTTGGCAGGCTACAGTTCATGGGGCTGCAAAGAATCAGACACGACTGAGCGACTGAGCACATATGGGCTTTATATGGATTTCATCAGTTTTACATACACTCCCTTCAGTTCCTTGCGATTCTACTATGTATAGATTTGTGTGGCTACGACCACAGTCAGATGCAACACAGCTCATCCTAAGGGTCTGTTGCGCTCCCCTATTATAGACACAGATACCTCCCTCACCAGCCCTCTCCCTAGCCCCTGGCAACCACTTGTATGTTTTCCACCTCTACAAGTTTGTCATTTCTAGAATGCTAGATAAATAGAATTGTACATTATGTGGTCTTTGGTGATTGGCTTTGTTCACTCAGCATAATTCCTTTGGCGATCCATACGAGTTGTTTCATGCTTACTAATATCTGAAAAATTCTAAACTGCAAAACATATATAGCCCAAAGGTTTTAGATAGGAGGCTGTGGGGCTGCACTGAGAGTCTGCTGCTGCAGTTAAACTCCTGCCTGCTCTTTGAACCACTGATGAGTTGGACTGGCAGGACCCCAGGGGCTGTGTTCTGATCAGTGAGTGGGGCCTGGAAATAGTTTGAAACAGACATTTCTGGTGTTCAGTTTGAATGCAGCTCCTGCTGCCCCTGAGACGTTTGCCTCCTGTCGCAGCCTAATTATCCAGTGTTCACAGTGTCTGCCTCATTTACCTTTGCCTGGGTTTCTCATTCTCACTGCATTTCCCTTCTAGGCCTGAATTTTAACCCTACTTTGCAAATCTGCTTTCCTGAGTTTTGTTTCTATCAACCCCTTTCTCCCGGACTGCACCTGGCTTCCTATATCACTTACATCGACTCTGCTCAGCGTGCAGATCTGTGACTCAGGGCTCAAGTTTCCGCCCTGGCCTGTCTCAGGCCTGTGTTGTGTTCTCTCTGACACTCAGATCCTGAGAGTTGGATACAGGGTCTTCCGTGGAGAGCTTCTCGGTGTGGATTCTCATCATCATTAGAGTAAGTTTTGATGTCAATCAAATTAAACTTTAAAAGGAGAGTTATTGTTTATATTCTAAAGCAAAAGTTGCCCCATTTAGGCCAATATACAGTTCAAAAGATAGTTTGGTAAATTCTATAGTGGAAATCGTCACTAAATAAAATAAGATAATGTTCTTTCTGTTCTTGACAACTGACTTAAACACATCTCTGAGGGCTGTGTGTGTGTGTGTGTGTGTCAGTCTAAAATGGCTAATGATATTTAGAGAAGAGGAAACATGGTAGAACGGCCCAGAAAGGGGACTTGATCCCGTTTGTTCTTGGATCCCACTTCTCTTTTGAGCCTGACACAGTGGAAAACACCAAAATAGTCCCTGTTATGACATCATTGTCTCAGTCAACTGTAATTCATTTATGTCTTCCTTTTGGAGAAAGCAAAACTCAAGAAGTCATTGTAGGATCATCAAAATTTTATTTCTAGCCCTACAACTGTTATAAAAACACACCTTCAGGTTAAAAGTGAAAAGTTCATATCTAATCATTCATAGAATTTGTTCATGTGAAACAATTATTTGGGAAATTTTCAGATGCTTGAATGTTTTGCGTTTCCACCTCATGTCTGCCACTGTGCAGAACAGCCTAGTGTTATTCTGTGATACTTTTGGTTAGCACTGACTGGTCAAAATTTTGCTTTGAGAATATCAATAGGGTCCACTAATTTCCTGAAGAAATCAATTAGGAATGAAGAAAGAAGAAAAAAAGGTAATATCTAATTCTGACTTATTTTATCAGCAAAAATGTTGTTAGTCCTCTTCCCCAAAAGAACAAGCAACATGGATTTGCAAAGAAAGAAAATAAGGGAAAATTAAAAACATATAGGGTAATTTGAGCAATCTTTTAAACATTTGTACAAAAGCAATGGAAAACTGAATAATAAAGTTCTGTATTTTTTTTAGGGTGGATGGAAGAAAGGAGAAAAAAGGATAAACCAGGTTTTCCCTCTTTAAAAATGTTTTCCTTAAGTTTTTTTGTCTCAATGTTCTACTCCCTCCCAAGTTTTTGACAACTGAAAGTTGTCTCATTCTCCTTCAAAGTCTTCCAGAATAGAATTGCAATGAGGTCCTGTCAGTAATTTTTACTTTCAGTTAAAACCACTTTCCTTATGCAAGTGCATTAGCACTGAAGAAAGAGCCATATTGTTAGGCCTTCACTTTTGCTTTTATGTCAAAACTACTTCTGAGAAATAATTTTCATTTGCTTTGCAAATCGTCCACAGTTGGAAGAGTCATAAAGTATATAAAGGGAAAAGTACACGAGGCAATACATGTCAGTGGCTGGTTACTCATGTTGGAATAGTGAGGTCGAGGTAAATGAACATGAAAAATAAAGGCTGAAATGTTTCTATTTTTAGCCTAAATTATGGACATAAATGTTTGTTGTGGTTATCATTAGTTTATATTTAAATCCCCACTTAAAGGAGACCTTAGAAGTTTCTCCCTATTGGGAGCTCAGAACAGTGGCTGGCACAGAGTGGTGTTGAATAAATAAATATTTACCGACTAAATGCATGCATGTATGAAGATCTCTGTATTTATTCTTTCTCAACCCTTAAAAAAAATATATCATATGACAGTCCCAGAACCTTGAGGAAAGCAAGTATTAATTTCTGAGTTTGGAACTGAATGTTTATTTATTTTGAAAAACGTTTGGGAATGCTTTGCTTGTGGAATGTTAGTTGCACACGATAAAACATCAGCCTACGTTTCACCCCTACAAAAGTAAAGATTTTTGCTATCTGGTTTAATTATCTAATTAGAATTCAGTAAGCTATGCAGAGGCTTCCCTTTGGGGCTCATTAAATCATCAAGGTTGAGTGTTGCAAGTGAAGGAAACACAGTTTTGAGTGGAGCAAGTTTGTTGCCGAAAAATCCTTTGGTTACTACAGCGCAGTCTGGTACCCTGGGGCGGAGGAGGAGATGCGGCGCTGGGCGAGGTGGAGCGGGCGGCAAGGATCCTCTTACAGCCAGCAGGGACTAGGACACTGCGACCCCGAGGCCAAGGCAGCGTGGTTCTGAGTGTTGATGTGCAGGGTCAAACAAGCTTAATCTTTGAAGCCGGCTGACCCCAGCTTCACTGAAGAAACAGGCTGAATCACAACAGCCTCTGGTTTGAAATCCCAGCTCTGATGGAACAGGAGCTTTCCCTGTTGATGCTGCTGCAGCGTTTGCTCCTAATGCCGGGAATTCAAGCGTTTAAGTCTCCAGGGCCTTCGGTTGAAATCCTACCAGCTTGAAAGTCTCACAATTGTTTAAAAAAAAAAAAAAAAAAATCTAACACACAAAGCCGCAAACCCTCTACATTTCGTTTGGCCAGCCAGGGGATCATAGTCTTCTGAAAAAAGAACACACAGCCTATCTTTTATAAACTGAGACCTCTGCTATTTTTTTTTTTTTTCTGTATTTTAAACTTGTGTTGATTGCCATGCCATGCGTTCATTTCTTAACCAGAAAACAAGAGATATTTTTCATTTGATATAAAAATGCCTAAGTCTTGATAACATCACAATATGTTACTTCATTATAAAAGGCCAGTTCTTCCATGCTGAGTTATACTTACTAGCCACAAAACCACTAGTTGTCAACATATCTTGTTCCAAATGGTTGTATTTTTTTAAAAAATGCAGGACATTTGTCATTTTGAAGCTCCTGCCTATATGATAGGTAGCTGCATGAAGGTTCTTTTCATCAGTTGGAATGGTTTTTACTGAAAGGAAATGCATTTCCATGTGAATGTATTGGAGTTTGCAGCCCCACACTGCTGCCTGCCTCCTTGATTTTGGCTCTACTCACAGTTCCTTTTATTGGTTTTTTGGCAGGTTGCTGAGGGCATATGTTTTGGACTTTTCTTGCCTGATTTGTGAGATTCTGCTGACATCCAGGAAAGTGCTGCAAAAAAACCTGTTGCTCATATCCAAGCTTATGTGTTTCGTGGCAGAGCCACGAGCACTGAGCTCAAGTTTCTTGACAACAAGTCTTATTTATGGAGAAACAAACATAGGCGGTATTTCGTGGGACCATGCTGTTCTCTTTCTGTGAGTAACATTTGGCATTTCTATGCAAGAGGGCAAATAGGTTTTTAAACATCTCATATTCAAGGGTGTTATGGAGGAAGGGATGCTGTGCTGACGGTGATGATGATGATAGCTGCCATTTACTGAGCAGACACCCAACACCAAGCAATTTGCAGCCACTCGTCATCACAAAGCTGCAAGGGGAATGCTGCTGTGCCCATTTTGAAGATGAAGAAACTGAGGTTAAGCAGCATTCCCAGAATCTTATGGAGTGTTGAAGCCAGAAGCTTTGGCCTTCCTGTCTCTAAAATTTATGTTTTTTCCCTAAAGAAACCTGAGAGACAAATATTGCTTTTGATTTTTTAATAAAGAAAATCTTGTCCTGAAATTGTAATTCTATTTTGATGACAATGATTAAACATGTACCATAGGAGTTAGTGCCATGAGGATGCTAAGTCACAGCTAAGATACAGTTCCTATTCCTTAGGGACTCATAGACTAGACCAGTGGTCACTGACTGCTGGTGATTTCACCCCTCCAGGGAACTTTTCTGAAGGTCTGGAGCCATTTTTGATTGGCATGGTGGGTGAACATGTTTGGAGCTAGGTTAGGAGTAGGTTGGGGCTTTCCCTTCTCTGGCAGTTCAAACAGTGAAGATTCTGTGTGCAATGCAGGAAGATGCCCTGGAGAAGGGAATCACTACCCACACCAGTATTCTTGCCTGGCTAAACCCATGGACAGGAGCCTGGCAGGCTGCAAAGAGTTGGACATGACTGAGCAACTAACACTTTTACTTTTGGAGTAGGTTGAGGCTAGGCATGCTGCTAAACATTCTACAATGATCAAACAAATCCCACAACTAAGAATTATCTGGCCCAAATTGTTAATAGTGGTGCTGTTGAGATACTGTGGCCTAGAAGAAGAAAAACACTGAAAACATGGTGGAATTTATGTTGTACTTTAATGATGGTGTGGTAGATTATGTTATTTGTCCAAAATATTTGCTGACACTCTCTGTTGGGACCTTCTATGTGGGAGAATTATAACTCTTGTCCCATTAATACCAGGCACAGCCATTGGACTTGCCTTGACCAATGAAATATGGGGAGAAATTTAAAGAGCCATCCCTCTTTTCCCTCTGTCCTAAGACTGTCAAGTTCCAGGCAGGGCTCCTTTATCCAGAACCTTAAATAAAGACAGGGCTTCCCTGGTGGCTCAGATGGTAAAGAAAAGTGAAAGTGAAAGTCCTGTCTGACTACGCAACACCATAGATTTTCAATCCTTGGAATTCTCTGGAATTCTCCAGGCCAGAATACTGGAGTGGGTAGCCTTTCCCTTCTTCAGGGGATCTTCCCAACCTAGGGATTGAACGCAGGTCTCTTACTTTGCAGGTGGAATCTTTACCAGCTGAGCTATAAGGGAAGCCCAAGAACACTGGAGTGGGTATCCTATCCCTTCTCCAGAGGATCTTCCTGACCCAGGAATTGAACCAGGGTCCTCCTGCCCTGCAGGCGGATTCTTTACCAACTGAGCTATGAGGGAAGCCCAGATGGTAAAGAATTTGCCTGAAATGCAGGAGACCTGGGTTTGATCACTGGGTTGGGAAGATCCCCTGGAGAATGGAATGGCAACCCACTCCAGTATTCTTGCCTGGAGAATTCCATGGACAGAGGATCCTGGCAGGCTATAGTCCATGGGATCACAAAGAGCTGGACATGACTGAGTGACTAACACTTACTTACTTAAATAAAGACAGCATGGAGTAAGATGCAGTCTGCCTCAAAGACTGGAATCATAAACAAGACCTAAACCCTTGTTGAAAGCTAGTGAGGTTTTAGGATTGTTACTGTAACATAATTTTGTCCTTTTTGGCTAATACAGATGTAGTTATTATTTCAACAAGTGACAAGGATGTGGGACTGTGGTAGGAGAATAACCTAGAATAAAAGACTGGAGCCAAGGTATGCTAGATGACAAAGGGTAGATTTTAATTTTATGCATGGGAAGTTTAGTAAGAGTGAGAAAGGAAATTAATTTTGAGATTGGAGGGAAAGGTCATTCAGAAAGGGACACGTACAGGGGGGCGGTAAATCAGTTAGACTATGATTATAGTTGAGAAGCAAGAGTCTGAATATGGGTAGGGTTCATGTAAATGAAAAGTTGGAGGATTATGAAGACTGATTGAGAAGGAAAAAAATTAATGGGCATGAAAATGTATTTACCATGGACAAGAAGAAGAGATTTAAAGATGATATAAAGATTTTGAGAGAGTATTTTGGAAATAGGTATCACACAAGAACATCTTTTGAGATGGATAGGATAAATTCCCACCAGAGCTTATTGAATTGGGATGGGCTTGTCTAGTGGGAGTAGTTCACAGGCAGTTGGTGGTGAGGGTCTGGACAGTAGGAATCCTGGTGTGATTTACATATCTGGGCATAATCCTTGTATAAGGATGCAATTTGGACAATATTATCTAGGGATAGTGGCTAGAACTGAAAGAGGAACTTAGGGAAAAGGGAGTTGGGGAATTGGGAAAAATAAACCTGACAGGAGGAATGTCAGACATCTAAGTAGCAAATGCTGCCATGGCTGGCTGGTAAGGAGCTGTGTGAGGTGCTTGCAGAGACAACAAGAGTGTAAGGAGGCAAATTAGTGCATGCTCCAGCGTAGGTTTCCATGCCCTCCTCCAGGGAGTCTTTCCAACCCAGGGACTGAACCTGTGTCTCAGTCTCCTGCATTGGCAGGTGGGTTCTATGCCATTAGTGCCACCTGGGAAGCCCAGTTAACTGCAAATAAGTGGTTAAATGCCTATGCCCATTATTCCGAAGCAGTTAAGTTTTGGAGAAAAGAAAATAGTACACAGTTATAAGGCCAAGAATTTAAAACATTCATAATGCATGTTTGAAGTTTGTAAAATGTGGAAGTTTGAAGTTTTCTTCAGTGTAAGAATGAAAACTAGAAATAACAATAGCACTTACTTGAAAAAAAAATTCTTGACTTATATTGGAAATTTATAATTTTAAACTTTAATTGCTATGTCTTTGCTGTGCCTACCAGTTAGAAATGAGTTTACTATATTCTTTGTTTGGGTATTGGTTGTATTTTTAGGTAAAAATGTTCTTCAATTGATTATGACACATTAATCTTCCTTCTCAGTTTTCATGTTTCAGGGCAAACTAGCAGATTTTCACAAGTGAAAGGCTTAGCTTTTTGAACATGCCCTTCTCCACTCCCTTCAGAGTTTGCAGGCAATGCATCCTTTAGTTTTGAAGTTTTGCTGGATGGATCAAATAGGTTGGTGTTATGCTACATTTCTTAAGAATAGGTCAGACCACCATCTATTTCTTTTCCTCTGGCTTCACACTTCAGTATGTTAGGGTCCTGGGACATCATGGCAGAGAAATCTCACCCAATGGCCCACCACCAACCTTCTGGTGGCTGCAGGAATTACAGAGTGCTTGAGAGAAGTCACAGGGATGGATGAGATTGCCCAGGGAGAAAAAGGGTGAAGCAAGCTGCTGAGAAGATTGAATCTGCCTTCTTCTGAAAGCAGCACCAACCAAAGTGATTTCATCCAGAATAATAAATAATGATTTCCTTTCATTTCTCAGCCTAATCATTCTGTCACTTGGTGTTTACTGTAAATAAAAGTTTAGGGCCTTAGATATGGAGAATTTACTACATAGTTCTCTTCTAGGCACTTAGCAAGTAATTAAGGCTAGTTCTTTGGGGATTCTGTAGTTTACACCAGAGAAGGTTGTTTGAGATTCTATTTTCTGTGCTCAAGCTATCTTATTATCATCATCATAATCACCATCAGTGAAGCATCCTCTCTTATTGCACAGTGAATTGGAATTATAGAGTTAAGTTTGGGAGCCTCGTGTTTCCAGGTCCTCGAGATACAACCCTTATCAGGAGCCCAGCATCCTCACGTGCCCACTGTACAACCCATATTTCATTTCATGTTTCTGACCTTTCTTTTCCAACCCTTTGAAAGTTTTGATTTGATTGGTTAATAAAATGGACTTTATTCCAGGGTTGTGCATTTTCCTGTTAATACAGACCTTCTGGAGATATGGGCTTCCCTGGTGGCTCAGATGATAAAGAGTCTGCCTGCAATACAGGAGGGCAATCCATTCCAATATTCTTGCCTGAAGAGTCCCCATGGACAGTGGAGTCTACGGGGTTGCAAAGAGTCAGACACAACTGAGCAACTAACACTTTTCTGGAGCTATAAAGCCTTAACCCATATAGCTCTCATTAACAAAACAATGTTCAGGAAAACAGAGGAGGTATTTTTTGAGAAGCCTTGAGATCTCCTTTTAATCATACTACTTTAGTGATCAGTGACTGTGTTTCTCCACTCTGTATATGTAAAGAATAGCTGAATACCATTTTGATGTGGGTTGAGCAGAGAGAAAACCAGGACCTGTGATTAGCATTCTTGCATTTTAATTATTGATTGGGAGTACTCAGATGACTTAGCTCTAAGCAGATTCAAAATGTTCCATTATAATTCACACTTGAATAGCATTGAAACATGTATATTACCATATGTGAAACAGATCACCAGTCCAAGTTCAAATTACGAAACAGGGCACTCAAAGCCAGTGCACTGGGACAGCCCAGAAGGATGGGATGGGGAGTGAGGTGGGAGGAGGGGTTCGAGATGGGGGACACATGTATACCCGTGGCTGATTCATGTCAATGTATGGCAAAACCCACCACAATATTGTAAGGTAATTAGCCTCCAATTAAAATAAATTAATTAATTTTAAAAAACTTTCAGAAGAAAGCGAATAATTCACATGTCTGAATCAAGATGGACAAGGAGAAGCATCAGGGCAGGTCTTGGTGAGGAGAGTGGAATCTCTAGCTTTGTGATTTGCTTAGTTGTCACTGCTCTGCTTCTCTGCCCTGGCAGCACAGTAGGGACCATATGGCAAATTTGTGGGTAGTGGTGGAGGGATGTACCACTCTTGTGCTTAAATTAAACCAGGGAAACTAAGGGAGATGAGGAAGAGAAAAATGAAGGGGCTTTGGTTCAGATATCAAATGGGTGTGCCCCTCCTGAAACCGTTCAAGAATTGCTCTTGGGCTAGGAAGTAGCTGGAGCCAAGGCCTAGGAAGTGGACTATGGTGAGAACATCCAATATGGGAGCTGGAATCAGGAGCCCTGAGTGACTGTGTCTGGCTGCTTCACTATTGGAGGAGATTTGCTCTTTGCCGATGATTTGAGACCTCATGAGTTTCCCCCATGAGCATGCATCCTTGCAATACCCAGGCCCTGCGTATCTTTGGACATCTAATAGACTAGAAGAGGAGCTCAAATCTCCACATTTGGGAAGCCAGAACAGACAGAGGGAAGTGTAGACTCCTACTATCCACAGATGAAAAAAGAGTACTGAATAGGTTAACTTGCCCAAATTGTCACAGAAAGAAAGGAGAGTTTGAGCAATGTAGTTTTTAACTTCATAGTTGGGGCTTTCCACAGTTAATCTGTTTTGTTATAATTGCAGAAAATAGCAGTGCCACAAATACTAAAATGCAGCTCGAGATTCTCCAGCTGTGTCTCCTCTGTTCTCGGCTGTGTGTGTGTTCTGGGTCCCTCTTGTGGTGGCCGGGGTGGACTGGGCAAGGATGTTGCCCCACAGGGTTCCCAGGGAGGTCTTAAGTTTGCAGATGAGCTGCTGAGTGAAGGTGTTTCCTGGTGATGCTAACAGCATTCAGGGTGACAGATTTGTGTCATGGTCGAGGAATAAAGCAAAGCTGTCTGAGGAAAATTGAAATAATCAAAAGAGAACTTTCGCAGACTCCCACGACCCATCTAACCATGAAGAGCATCTGTACTGTCATGGGCTGCCTCCCCACCTCTTCCATAGATACACTTCTGTGCCCAAAATTAAAAGTAATTTCTCCACTTTTTACGAGATCCCGTCAACTATCTAGCAAAGGAAATCACTGCTAATTCTCACTGTGATCAAGTTTTTACTGTCTCCTGATTCTTAGCAGCAATCACACTTTCTGTTATTGCCCACATCTTTAAAAATAATCCCCCCTTGACTTCACTTCTTATTTTAGCTACTGCCCCTTTGTAGCATGGAGAAGGCAATGGCAACCCACTCCAGTACTCTTGCCTGGAAAATCCCATGGACGGAGGAGCCTGGTAGGCTGCAGTCCATGGGGTTGCTAGGAGTCAGACACGACTGAGCAACTTCACTTTCACTTTTCACTTTCATGCATTGGAGAAGGAAACGGCAACCCACTCCAGTGTTCTTGCCTGGAGAATCCCAGGGACAGGGGAGCCTGGTGGGCTGCCATCTCTGGGGTCACAGAGTCGGACACGACTGAAGCAACTTAGCAGCAGCAGCAGCCTTTGTAGCAAGCATTTTAAATTCCCTTTTCCCTATTTCTTTTTCGACCCACTCCAATTTGACTTTCCCAGACCACACTACTGAAACTGCTCTTGTCAAGGTCATTAATGCCTTTGTGGTGCTAATGCCCAGGATGGATTCTCATTTTAACTTGTCAGGAGCAGTTGATACAGTTGATCACACTCATCTGCCTGAACCATCTTCTTCACTTGGCTTCTAAGGCACCACACCCTCCTAGTAGTTTTTCTAACATGCTAGACTCTCCTTTCCTGCTTTTTTGCTTTTTTCTCTTGTCCTTGACCTCCCACAATCAGAGAGCCCCAGAGTTCAATCTTGATCCTCTTCTCTGTCTATGCTTACTTCCTTGATGCTCTAACTTAGGCTCATGACTTAAAATGCCATCTACCTTTCAAAGACTTTTGCATTTATATGTGACATTCATCTCTCCTATATTAAACTTTCTACTTGAAATCTCCATGTGAAGTTCTAATAGACATCTCCACCTTTGTGTATCCAAAAACTGAACTTTTGATCTTTCTCCTAAAAGCTGCACCTCTCTCCCACTCTAATTCGGTCCACGGCAGCTTCATCCTTCAAGGTACTCAGGCTGAAAACCCTAATTAATCTAAACTCCTTTCTTTTGTTCGTCTCACATCTAAACACGCAAGATGTATTGTTTGCCCTACCTTCTCTCCCCTTACATTGCCATAATGCTGATGTAACCGAATCATTACTCACCTGGAAGATTGCAATAGACTTTTAACTGGTATCTCAGCTCCTATGTTTTTCCTCTAGAATCTGTCCTTCACAAGGCAGCTAGAGAACTCCTTTAGAAATATAAGTCAGATCATGTTGCTCCTCTGCTCAAAACCCTCCAATGGGTTCCCATTTTAATTAGACGAAAACCTAAAGTCTTTACCTGCACCATTACCTTCCTAGCTTATGTCCTGCTACCCCTCCTTGTCTTATTCCCTTCTAGGCAAACTGTCCTTAGAGCTTTGGCACTGAAACAGTTTTTTTCCCCTGTGTATCCCTGTGGCTATCTCCTTCACGCCTTCAAGATTTATTCAAATGCCACTTTCTCAATGAGCCCCCAACCCCCTGACAACACCACTTAGGAGTGTAGCTGCTTCCGCCTTATTCTCAGTACCCTTAATCCCTTTACACTGTTCTATTCCTTCTTTTCTTTCCATAGAATTTATCAACTTTCAGTTTACCTTATAATTTGCTCACTTATGATAACTGTTGTTTATTGTCTGTCACTTTCTAGAACATTAGCCCCACACAGGGCTCAGATTATTGTCTGTTTGGTTCACTGATGCTTGAAATTCTTAGAAAAGTTGCTTGGCATATAGTAGATGATCAAAAATGTTAAATTAATGAGCGCATAAACAATTTCATTTCCTAAGAACAAGGGCTCCCATGAGGTCAGAAGCTGGGAAAATCAGAAAGTGGAGGAGGGAAGGTGAACAGCAGGATGAGGACCAAGACAAGCCTAAGCCGGCAGGCTTTGTCTTGTGTTGTAGAGGTGGGTTTGACTGATGAAAATTACCACACAGCACTGAAAGCCTCATTCCTTCACCATTCTCCACGGGCTGTGACTTCCAGAATCTCTACTACTTTGATTTTCTGCTTTACATGCATTTCAGTTTGTCAGAATCTCTTTTAAACATATGATGCCCAAAATGAAACACAATATTTCAGATACACTCAACCAGCATCCCATTAATATCATGGGTCATTATCTTGTCTGAGCCTACACGTTCAGCAGTGTAGTCAAAAAGATCTTTAACTCCCCAGGGTTGAATGACACATGACTCAGAATGAGCCTGCTGTCAACCAAACCCACGAGTTACTTTTGTTTATTCTTTCACACAAAACATACTTCAACAAAATCTGCTTAACTCTATTCTTTTAACCTATGTGTATGACTTTCATATGTTTTTTTATTAAATTTCTCTTTTCAGTTTAGAGTCGTTATCCTAACCTATCAATATCATAATTCATATCTTAGTGAACAGTCCCAACTTTTCATCTTTGGAAATCCGACAATTAAAAAAAGTTGTTAAGGTGTTGGTAGAATGTCCTGGACAGAGTTCTTGAGAAAATCTATACCAAACTATTACAAACCTATATTTCCATAATAACAGGATGTATTTAACACTCTGGATATATAGGTTTAAGCTAGCTATTTCTTAATCTTACCCACAAAATTGTTACTGAATAATTTTTCAGCTCTTTTGCTGAAAATCAAATGTACTATGCCTATAGGATTCTGTTGATTTTCCAGTCTAGCATTTTGACCAAAAGAGAAAGTGAGACCAGTTTGGCATAGTTTTGTTAGATAAGTCCATGTAGGCTTTTGAGGAGCCCTTTATATGAACTCACAAACTATCTTTGATTAATTCTGTCTTGCAGTCAGGTTTGCTATTTCCAATTGAAGATTTGATCATCTCCATCACAGTGATATTTTACCTCTGTTTATTTTGTGACTTATATGTGGAAAGAAATGTTCATATACTTCTAGGTAAATGGTCCTTGTCATTTAAATTTTAATATGTTCTTTTCTATAAACACATATATGAAATCTTATCATACAGATTTTAGTGTCATCTTGCTTTTGCTAGTTTGCTTGACTCTTTTCTTTCCTCATCCCTCCTCTTCCATTCACGCTGTCCATTCACTTTTGCTCCAGATACTTCATATTAGTACCTAGTATGCATCTTACAAGGAGTCTTCCTAGCTGGCTGAGTGGTAAAGAATCTGCCTGCTAATGCAGGAGACACAGGAGACGCGGGTTCAATCCCTGGTCTGGGAAGGTCCCTTGGAATAGGAAATGGCAACCCACTCCAGTATTCTTGCTTGGAGAATTTCATGGACAGAGGAGCCTGGTGGGCTACGATTCAAGGGGTCACAAAGAGTTGGACATGACTTAGCATGCATGCATGTACATCTTACATATTTCTATATAATTGCACATTCATATAATCACAGGTGACTTCCTCAATGAACTCTTAGGTGGCCTATTTTGAAGAGAATCAGCTTACCTATCCTTCCCTGAGAGAGGATATTACCCATAAACTGTCCTAGAAGCATCTATTTTTGTATGAGACCTCATATATTTGTATGAGACCTCAACCTAAAGGTAATAGAATAATTCACTATCCTTTCACTCAATAAAATTCATGGAGCTCCTCCTGTGTCCCAGGAACTGTACTCAGTTGTGCAGCAACTCTGGGCCTTGCCAAGGTGCA
The DNA here is from genome assembly GCF_027580195.1 of Bos mutus. Classification (NCBI taxonomy): domain Eukaryota; kingdom Metazoa; phylum Chordata; class Mammalia; order Artiodactyla; family Bovidae; genus Bos; species Bos mutus. The sequence continues at coordinate 24,448,408 of NC_091622.1, read as the reverse complement.
ATCCACCTCTCTATTTTTTCTTGTATCTCTGAAGAAAAAAAAAAAATCTCTCTTGCTTAGAAGGCATTTCTTACTAATTGAATGTTTGTGTCCTCCCCAAGTTCACATGTTGAAGCCCTAACCCCCTCCCAGCGTTGTTCTCTTTGGAGAGAGGGCTTCTAAGGAAGCGAAGTTAATTGATGTCATAGGGTGAGGCCCTGATCTGATAGGATTAGTGTCCTTATAAGAAGAGACATCAGAGAACTTTCACCAGAGGGAGACAGAGTCTGCTAATTGAGAAACACAGATTTCAGTGTGTTGGGGGAGGGTGGTGAATAAGAGTACACTCTGTGGTATACAAGGGAAAATACATTTAATAACATCAATAAAATTATAGTTATTCATTAAATGAATGTTGTTACCTGTGTGTCCCACTTTCTTTCAAGACTCAAACATACAGATTTCTCCTATAATGTTCAGCAATATTAAATATTAGTGTATTATGAGCCAGGGCTTTGCTAATAGCTCAGTTGGTAAAGAATCAGCCTGCAATGCAGGAGACTCTGGTTTGATTCCTGGGTCGGGAAGATCCCCTGGAGAAGGGATAGGCTACCCACTCCAGTATTCTTGGGCTTCTCCTGTGGCTCAGCTGGTAAAGAATCTGCCTGCAATGTGGGAGACCTGGGTTTGATCCCTGGGTTGGGAAGATCCCCTGGAGAAGGGAAAGGCTACTCACTCCAGTATTCTGGCCTGGAGAATTCCATGGACTATATAGTCTATGGAGTCACAAAGAGTCAGACACGACTGAAGAACTTTCACTTCACTTCATGAGCCAAATTGTGTTCCCCCACATGACTCCCCCTTACCTTGGAATGTGACTGTACTTGGAGATAAGGCCTTTAAGGGCATGATTAAGTTAAAGTTGGGTCTTCAGAGTGGCCCCAATTCAATCTGATTGGTGTCCTTATAGGAAAAGGAGATTCTGATACAAAGGGATACCAGCAATGTGAGTACAGACAAAAGCCTAAGAGAGGGCCCAGGGAGAAGGGGTTCCTCTGCTAGTTAAGGAAAGCGGCCCCAGAAGAAACCAAGCCTTTAGATATCTTTATCTTTGACTTTGGGTTTTCACAGTTGTAAGAAAAAAGTTTCAGTTGTTTAAGCCACTCAGTCTGTGGTATTGTGCTAGGGAAGCCCAAGTAGACTTATACAGACTGGGTATAAGGATTGCATTTATTTTGTTTTCCTAACTCTCCCTTCTCCTAATGTTTTGTAGGTACTGCAGTTACCTTCCGGCCCCTTTGCTGTTTAGGGAGATTATTCAGGTCTGCTCTCAGATGCCCTGGGCACAGTATTATTTCTATGAGAATTAAGTACTATCAAATTCATGTGAAGAACATGATTTTTCTCTCTTGACCAAAAAGCTGGCTATCATGGGGTTAACCAGTCATTTTGAAAAGCATGTAGTGTACAACATTCTATCTATTAAAAATCTGTTCTTCCCATAACCTTGCCTAGGACACACTCTGAAAGCACTTTTCATTTATTATTATTTATTGTTCTATTTATGTGAATTTTCCTTCCAAGTTCTGCCTGTAACATTCTCCATCTCCTTTTTATGAGGACAAAATTGTAGTGTACCCATCCAGATGGTGGGAGGTTGGTAGAAACAGACCCAGAAGTGGGCCTTAAAATCTTAAACACACATTCAGTCTTCAAGGCCAAGGTGACTCAATGTATCACGTGGGAAGTGAAGCCAGTGTCCAGGATGGGGCCATGTAGTACTTAATAAATAAAAGTGTAAAGATGGGACCTAGAGTAGGAAATGGCAACCCACTCCTGTATTCTTGCCTGAAAAATTCCATGACAGAGGAGCCTGGCAGGCTACAGTCCATGGGGTTGCATACAGTCAGCCACGACTGAGCGACTGATCGCATAGAGATGGGAAATAGCTGGACTGACTCAGAACTTATTCTCTGGAGCCCAAATCTCCTCGGGGTTCCTGAGCTAAATTCCCACACTTAGTGTATTCTTTGAGCCAGATTCTAATCTGTTCCCTCCTTTACCCTGGAAGCCTTTGCCCCACAGCTGGGGCTCATTTGGTTTGGATTTTCATCTATAAATTGCTGTCAGCGAGGATCTTGAGGAGCTAATTGGTGAAAGTAACCTAAAAAGGGGACCCTAGAAGGGAATGAGGGAAACTGAATTTTCATCATTCCCTTCCTCCAAGAATTGTGTTACCCTTTGCCAAGAAACAACTAGCTTTGAAGCTTGAGTAATGTCTCTTGTTTGAAAGCTAAAAGCCAACTTAGATGAAATGCCATCAAACAAAAGTATGTTTCTCAGTCTTGTTGAGAAGTGTGGAGCGGATAGTGTTTGCGATTCAAAGTCCCACTTGGCCACACTTCAAAGAGGGACTCCAGGCAGAACCGCTAAAAGCTCCGCCAGCACCAGGACGCACAGATTTCTAGTCGCTGGGGCCCCAGCTCAGTTCCTGCATCTGAGAAGCATCATAATTGCTGTCCTTTTAATCTTTTTTGCAGCTTATCAAATGGAGGCCACTTCACAGCAGGACACAGGTTCAAAATAATAAAAGCAAAATTTGTAGTGATTTGATTTTCCCTTAAAAAAAAAATCTTTGCAGTGATACTGAAGCTTAACAAAAGTACATGAATTTAAATTGGAAAAAGGGGGTTCAGGAACAGCTCAGATGATGGAAAAGTACTTCTGGCATCTAAGAACTGGTTGTGAAACAAGCAAAGTAGATATGAATGTCAGGTCACAAGCTAAGGTGTACAACCATAAAGCTTTCCATTTTTACACAGCCAGTAATTTTAATCTCTAGATTCCACTCCATGAAGGTCTTGTAACTTGATCTCAGTCTATTCAGGGTTTTCAGTGTCCAACTGTCTGTTTAAGGTCACCTGTATACATCCCTCAATTAGGCAGTTTTGAGATATCCATTGTCCTGTTGGGATGTGGCCATTTGCTCCTATGACTTGCCATCTTGATGCATCTTGTCCCTATGCCTGACCCATTGCCTCCAGCAGCTCTGTTTACCCCTTCCACATAGAGTTTGGAGCACAGGGACCGTCAGGCCACTTGACATGGCACATGAGAAGTCCTTCCCTAGGTATATAATCGCACTCTGGAGATGTACCTGTATCCCGTCCACCTTTGTCCTTTCTTCTAAGTACTAAATCTGTTCCATTTTAAATACTGCCTTCATTTCATTTTAGGGTCTTTTTTTTTCTTCTTCAAAATATAAGTGTAGAATGAGTAGAGCTACTCTATGCAAAAGGAAAATGAAACAGAGTAAAACATTTTTTAAAAAGAACATAGCTCTATTATAGGGGTCTACATTGTGAGAAGTAAGTAAAATGTGACAACATAAATAATTAGTAAGAGAAAAATGTGATGGGTTTTGTGACTTTAAAGAAAATGCATCCTGGGCAGGGTGTGATTAGCAGCGGGGGCTGGAAGGATCCTTGGGGGAGAGGAGACTTGGGCTGGGCCTTGAATGAGGTATGCATTTCTGCAGGCAGATAAAAAGTGATCGCAAGGGCAATGGACGTTCCAAGAAAACCTAGTGGTTTATTCTGGCTCTAGATCTCCAATTTAGATGACTTCCGAGAAGCACAGGCAGGCTTAGGGTCTACTTACAAGTTGTAAGATAACACATGGGGTTTGAGTTTCTTTGAGGTTTGAGTGTGTCAAGGTCAGTTTAGGTGTACCTCTAAAAGATCCAAAACCCTAGATTAGTTTCAGAGCTCTCCTGATCTCTTGGAAGTGTGCCTGACCACAAGACCAGTCTGTGGGTCAGAGCAGATGAGATCAGGAAGCCCTCCTCAACAAACCTCCCACCCACTCCAGATGGAGTTCATAAGTGCCCCCAGCCCAGCCCAGCCCACCCACCTCTACAACCTTTGTTTGCCTCCCTCATTGGAGTCATCACTTTGTTCATTTTGTTTACAGGATCATTTTTCCTGCATGCTCCGGTCTCTGAGACCAATGCTATGTTTTTTCTCAGTGCCCTTGGTGTCTTCAGCATCTAGTACTTTGCTAGGACCTAGCTTAGGAGGAACTTAGTTGAGTAGAAATGAAAAGACCCATTGCCAAGCCTACTTCCTGCTAGTCTTTATGGAGCTCTGTATTTTTATATTGCAGAAGGCAATGGCAACATATTCCAGTACTCTTGTCTGGAAAATCCCATGGACGGAGGAGCCTGGTAGGCTGCAGTCCATGGAGTTGCTAAGAGTTGGGCACAACTGAAGCGACTTAGCAGCAGCAGCAGCAGTATTTTTATATAGGTTGAAGTGAATCTCATCTAGCTCTTGCGGTATAAAACTGGGTTGAGTTGGACATTCTCTGTTTTCCCCATTTATTTATTTAAAAAATTTAAAAAAATTAATACAATTTTTACACGTTACTGTCATTTAGTTATTACAGAATATTGGCATATTTCCCATGTTGTACAATACATCCTTCCTCCTAGTTGTTTGTGTCCCCCACTACCTCACCCCTGTGTTGCCCTTCTCCATCCTCCCCCCGGTACGCATCCATTCATTCTCTATATGCGCAACAACTTCTTTTTAGTTATATTCACTAGTTTGCTGTACTTTTTAGATTCCAGACACTATTGTTTTCCTCATTTCATAGATGAAGAAACTGAGGCAAATGTAGATTAAGTAACTTTACAAAGACGACAGAGTTAGTAACAACTGGCAGAGCCAGTATCCCCATCCAGTAGCCACCCAATGTCATCAAATACTTGTTACGGGTCTATGCCCTCTACCGCCATGTGTTAGGAGATAGAGAAATGGGTGAATTGGAAGAGTTTCTGTCTTTACCGAGCTTTTATTCAAGAACTGGATGACAGGCTGTACACCAGTAAATAAATATCATAAATCAGACAATAATAAAAGCAAGAAAGCTAATAGCTAGTATAATATAATGACGTCTGACTGGGTCAAGGGAGGCCTGTGACTGCTTCTAGATAATATGGCTGAGAAGTCAGTGACAGTTGAAGTGAGATTTAAAGAACGAGAAAGCACTGCCAGCAGAAGTTCTATGGGAAGAGTGCATGGAAGCTCTGCCCTCTTTCTCCACACCTTGCCCTACACTTTGCCCTATGTGTCTCTTCCATCTGGCTGTTCCTCAGTTAGATAATATTATAATAAACTGGTTAAAAAAAAAAGGTGGAGGGGGCTTCCCAGGTGGCACAGCCATAAAGAATCCATCTGCCAATGCAGGAGATGCAAGAGACACAGTTTCAATCCCTGGGTCAGGAATATTCCCTGGAGTAAGAAACAGCAATCTACTCCAGTATTCTTGCCTGGAAAATTCCAAGGACAGAGAAGCCTGGTGGGCTACAGCCCATGGGGTTGCAAAGAGCTGGACTTGACCGAGCAGCTGAGCACAGAACACAGTACAGCAAGTTAAAAAAGAAAAAAGTTACTTGGGCAGGGAATGGGGAAGAGCTTACTCTTTGTGACTGGAGTTTGGGAAAGAGTTGAACAATTGAAAAAGTGGAAAGGCCATGCTTTACATGTGACAGTAAGAGTTTCAATTTATTCTAAGTGCAGTGGGAAAAGTTTTTCACAGGGTAGTCAAAGGATTTATGGTTTATAAACAGCACTCTATTTTAATAAGGATGATTTGTAGTTGTTGTAGGTGTAGGAGTAGGGAAAACAGGCAGGAGGTCATAGCCCAGTTCTGGTCAGAGGTGACAGCTGCTGGAACCAGGATGGTGGCTCCGTATGGAGAGAAAGGAGTAGGGTGAGAAATATTTTGGAGTTTGAGCCTACAACTCACTGATGGATTGGGTGTGGCAAATAGGAAAGAAAGGGAACCGAGATAGTCCTAGATTTTTTTACTTTAGTCACTGTCTGAACGTTTGTGTCATTTTACAGAGATGGGGAAAGGACTGAGGGAGGAACCAGTCTTGATAATTGAGATGAAATTCTAGAACTTTTGCTTGAACTGTGATTCTGAGCTTCTTTAAATATGCATCTGGAGTCTTAAGGAGGCAATTGTACACGGAGTCAGGAGCTCAGGGGTCGCCCATGTTAAACAGAAGCTTCTGGACAGTGAGTTTTCACATTATCATAATAAAATTTTTGTGGTTTCATCGTTTCTGCTCCAGAGGAGAATCCATGTTTTCAAAAGCATGCCTTGACATCGAAAGTTTATGTTTTATCAAAACAAGTCAATTCTAATTCCCACCACCACCTCAGGGTGGCAGTAATATTAACCAGGAAGATCACAGAGTAAGCAAGCTGGAGGCAGTTGGGAAATGAAATGTGCAGATGTGTGTTCATGCACTATAATCAAACTATGCCATTCTTGGGAAAATTAAGTAACAGCGAGGATTGTATACGGGAAGTCAACAAAACCTCTTAACAAGGAGATTGCTATTAAAATTGGAACGTTGAGCAAATATAGAAACTATGTCGGGAGAAGGAAATGGCAACCCACTCCAATATTCTTGTCTAGAGAATCCCGTGGTGAGGAGCCTAGTGGGCTGCTGTCCATAGAGTCTCATAGAGTCGGACATGACTGAAGTGACTTAGCATGCATGCATGCACTGGAGAAGGAAATGGCAACACACTCCAGTATTCTTGCCTGGAGAATCCCAGGGATGGATGAGCCTGGTGGGCTGCTGTCTATGGGGTTGCATAGAGTTGGACACGACTGAAGCGACTTAACAGCAGCAGCAGCAGCAGCAGAGACTATGTCTAGTAATGGTGCTGGTGGTGTTAAGTGGCTTCATTTGTGTCTGACTCTTTGCAACCCTATGGGCTGTAGCCCGCCAGGCTCCTCTGTCCATGGGATTCTCCAAGAAAGAATACTGGAGTGGATTGCCATTTCCTTCTCCAGGGGATCTTCCTAACCCAGGAATTGAACCAAGGTCTCTTGTCTCTTGCATTAGCAAGCAGGTTCTTTACCACTAGCGCCACCTGGGAAGCACTGATATCTGAATGCAGCCCTTTCCATGGCAAAGTGGTGTAGAACAGGAGCAGATGGCCTTGGCCAGAGCATTAACAGAGTGTGACAAGAATGTGAAGGTAAATTTAGACCAAATCAGAACAGAACCCATTCTCTCAGCTATACCCAGCAAATAATTGTCATCATATTGTGGTGAGGAGGAACTAGAAATTTACATCAAAACCCCTACTGTGCATCCTTTGTAATTTTTAAATTCATTTATGCCTAAATTAACTGTATAATAAGATAAATATATATCTAATTCTAGTTTCTGTTCAATCTCTTTGGACTAAACCATTTTTATTTTCTTACTCACTAAGTCCAACATAAAATTACCAGATCTTATTAATGCCATGCTGGCTGTTAAGATTCTGATGTCTCCAGAGTAGGCAGAACTAGTTGGTGGAACATTTCACATGATGCTGTCTTAGCCAGGTTAATTCCTTCCTGGGTATGCTACAAGATTCAACTAATACCTTAAAGCTAGACACAGATAAATTGGTCACATTTCCTGCCTAAAAGCTAGGAGAGAACAGTCATAAGCAAATGAACCTGGGTTGGCTGGATTTTGCCCTGAGAAGAGGGGATGTATAAATGTATATAGTACATATATAGTACATTTTTCTAAAGAAAAATGGGCCAGGAGGACTGTCTCAGCTGCCTGGAGAGGCAATCTCCACCTCTGCTGCTTGACATCGAATCTTCTAATTAGAGAATCCAGTGATTCCCCCTTTAGACCTTACCCAAGTGGCTAAAATGCTCAGGAAGTCAAGCAGAGTTATTTATCTTTGTCAGTTAATGTTTATGGCTCACTCACTGTATGCTGGCCATTTTATTGACAAGGCAACTTTCTATGAACCATGCTCCTCAGGACGCTGAAGATTAATGGAGCAAAACAGAAGATTTGGCAATTTGGCACCTAGCAGGCTGGATATTCTTCTGCATTTCTCAGGATATGGAAAACTGCTGGGACAACGACAAGCCCATTTTCCATAGAGTTCTACTTGGTTTGCATTATTTTATATCACTAATTGTGCTCTGCATTTATCTGCCTACTATATATGCTTATCAACACATGTAAGAAAATATATCATAAAGCCCATTCTACAAAGGAACAAAACTGGAACCCATGTCAGAACTTACCAAATGCATTCATGAAAGCATGCGGATATATTTATGGGACAAGTTTGGATATTATTGAGAACTCTTAAATGATACAGACAAAGAGATACCAGAGTGTTAGGACATAGAAGCCAAAGGTACCTTTTAGGTGATACAGTCAGATGTTTCTCAAATGTTTTTAAACAGTAGGACATTTTTTTCGATTGAAAGTTGATGCAGAAGCCCAGTATACAGAGGAAAGCTTTCCTGTATGAGGGTGAGGGGAAGGCCTTGCCTTCTTAACCTCCCCTGAGTCACTTCATAGAATTGGAGACAGTTAACAGGACCATTTGCAAATCCATCTGCCTGGCATTAGGAAGCTAAGTCTCAGAGGAGCCCTGGGGTGAGTAATCCAGGGTCACATTGTGCATAGTTTAAGGAATAACAGCTAGAACTTGGTTCTACTGACTCCAGGCCCATTACATCACATACTAGGAATCAGTTTTTCCCGCATCGAATTAGGTGGGATCAGTGAAGAAAGAATTGCATGCTTATTGCTGTTGCTTTTGTATAGATCTTTCTGTTTCAAGAAGGAGTTGAATGGCTAGAAGCGACCACATGCTTTTGCAACTTGGCCTTTTCTTCTGGTTTTGGGTAGAAGTCTACCTTACTTAGCTAAGAACGCAGATTCTTCCAGTCTTGTCTTAGGTAAGTCACTTATGCCTGTATGTACTGCCATGTTTCCGGGACTTGGAATGTTCAGAACAGTGGTGGATATATTGATAGGAAACTGACATGAATGAAATGTGTCAGGAGGGTTTGAACTATGGACTTCTGAACATTATTCCAGAGACTCCCAAGATGAGGGTTAGAAAGTGGATTCTGAATTATGAGGTTAAACAAGAAACTGTGTTAAAATTTCTTCAGCGCTATTGACAACTCCACAATTCACCCACCTGACTCACCAACATCTCAGCATCTGTGCTGGCCTCCTCCCTCTCCCTGAACCTCATGTGTCTTGGCTGGGGCTGACTTGTCTATTCCAGACGCCCTCCTCCTATGTCTCTTGTCCCTGATATCTTAATATTTCAAATCTCAAGTCTTCCTTAAAGCTTTTCAGATGCCCTTCTCAGCTCTCATGTCCCTTCTGCTATTCCTCCAGACTAGCACTTAGAGATTGCCTCTTATTAGAGTTCTTTGGTATATGTCTGTCTTCTGCTTTCTCAGTTGTGAAGGGCTAAGAAAGCTCTGGAAACGTGTCATATTCATAACATCAGGCAAAATGCTTGCCCATACCCCAGACTCCCAAATGGCTGTTCAGTTGATAAGTTGTGTCTGACTCTTTGCGATCTGATGGACTATAGCATGCTAGGCTTCCTTGTCCTTCACCATCTCCTGGACCTTGTTCAAACTCATGTTCACTAAGTCAGTAATGGCATACAACTATCTCGTCCTCCATTGTCCCCTTCTCCTCCTGCCTCCAGTCTCTCCCAGCATCAGAGTCTTTTCCAGTGAGTCAGCTCTTCACATCAGATGGCCAAAGTATTGGAGCTTGAGCTTCAGCATCAGTTCTTCTAGTGAATATTCAGGGTTGATTTCCTCTAGGACTGACTCATTAGTCAAATATAATTATGCAAAATATATAGAAATAGCCTTTTTGTCTTTTTTGATTACAAGTGACAAAGGGGTTATTAGACGGATAGTAGAGACAATCCTAATTATGGGAATGTTATAAAAAATGAGATTTTGAAATTTTATATTTACAAGTAAATAATGGGGATATTCAAGGAATTGAACCCATAAAAAATGTTGCCTGAATTTTGAGTATGTAGAATTTGAGTTGTTCAGCCTGTTTCTGTGGTTCTTTATTGAATTCTCCATTTTTAGAAATTATTTTTGAGCACTGCCTTCTCTAATTGACATGTAATTTCTTGATTAGAGAATTTTTTTTAATTTTAAAAATTTTATCAAAATTTACTGTTTTACTGTTTCTGACTTTATTTTCCTAGGAATTATGAAGGTATAGACAGTTTATTTTACGTATCTAAATATACACATTATATATTTTATCTATCTATCTATCATCTGTCTTGGAGAAGGAAATGGCAACCCACTTTAGTATTCTTGCTTGAAGAATCCCATGGACAGAAAAGCCTGTAGGGTTATGGTCTATGGGGTTGCGAAGAGTCAGAAATGACTGAGTGACTTAGCACAGCATCATCTGTCTGTCTGTCTGTCTGTCTACCTTTCAATCATCTATCTTTTTATTTATATGAGAAACAGTCAGGAGCAAGTTTAAAAAACTGTCATTTTGCTTCTTGCTTGATTATAGAATTTAGTAGAAGGATAGTCAGTCACCTTGTTGGGCCTTCTGGAATAATTTTTCAAAATAGTATATGTTAATTTGTAACAAAAAAGTGTATGACATTATAATTAAGGGCATGAACTTTGGAGTTAGACTGCCTGAGTTTGAATCACAATTCCACTACTTCTCAATTGTGTGAACAAGGGCAAGTTGTTTTAACTCTCTGTTTCCTTGATTGTAAAATGGGGATAACAATAGTACTTACCTTGCTGTACTTTACTTGCTGTAAAGACTAAATGAGGTAATATTTTAACTGCTTAAAATAGTACCTGGAACTAGTTATACCATATAAGTGCTAGCTGTTATTATTCTAGAACCCTCTTTTTGACTCTCCCTTCCTACCTCTCTCCCCATGATATGCTCTTTGGTATGTTCTTGAGTATCAGTTATGTGGTTGAGATGAGCATTAGTAAATATAGGCATATGCACCTCAAAGAACACTACATTTTACTTCTCTAGAGTAGGTGTTAATGCTGATGAGAAAGTTCTTGTATCAAGAGTATTGTAGAAGTGCTGATGACCCTGCTCATAACTGGGAGTAGAATATATGAAGGAGTAATTAGAAACACAGTCCCTGCATTCAGGAAATGTTCTGATAACACAGTATGGGCTTTACTGTAGGCAACTTTGGTGTTTTATTAAGGTATAAGCAGAACTGCATATCTCAAACAGCCATTCTAGATTGCAAGGTTTGCTGATGCTAAAGAAGTGCAAATATATACAATTAATGGATGAATGATAGGGAGAATTGTTTGCTGAATCAGCCTTACACTGAGTTGCATCTGATTGATCATGTTTACAGCTCTCTGGAAAACAACAAGCCTCCTGCATGTACTGAGATAGTTTTAATGATCCCATTGGTTGCCATCAGTCTGCATAATAAGACTCACCTTCATGGACCTTTTCCCTAAGTTTTGAAACTCTGCAGGTTTTTTCCTCACCCTTTTTATATTTCTAAAGTGTGTGTGTTTAGTAGAGAGATGCTCCAAATTGTACTTGCTGTGCTTGATTGGACATGTGGCTTTTCCACTTTGGGTTTTAAATAGATTTGCAGATTTAGGAGTCTGCAGACTACCTACTGCACTTAACCAGATAATTTAGCACCCACCAACACAACATAACATAACATCCAGTTATGTTTTCTATGCTTACTCATAGATATAAATCCAAATTATATGTTTACTTTTATTTTTAATATTAATATTTACAGAAACAGAATTATGGATCCTTCATGCATAGGGTCAGCCAAGGCAAGAGAAAAGTAAGAAGAAATGGAATATATATATATATATATATAATATATACTTATATAATTTTCTTTTTTTTTTTTTGCATCATAAAATCATGCCGTGACTAAGGAGCCTGGCAAGTAGTCACAGGGGAAAAATAGACAAATGCCAAATACCTGAATAAAAAACAAAGACCTCACATAAATATTCAGACATCCTGTCTCCATAGTATCAGATAACCAGATAGGTGAAAATATCTGCATAATGGACTGAGTATTCTAGATTTTATCTGACATGTGATATCATTTAGGGATAAACTGGACTGTAAATAATTAAATTAGCTCTTGGAAGTCTCTAGTGCTGTCTTCTGTGTGTGGGACCCAAGAAGCTATAGGAAGGTTAGCAGATGACCTAAACGCATTTAGCACTAGGTGGTCTCTACTTATCTACTCACCTTGTTGCTATCACTTTAAAGAACGGCCCTACTAAGTTAATTTCATCTCAAAAGATAAACAATTTCTCCCAGAAAATAATTTGCTAACAATTCGCAGTCGGACACGACTGAAGCGACTTAGCAGCAGCAGCATAATATAAAAATTATGATATAATAATAATATAATTATGAGATTATAATAATATAAAAATGTCTGGCAGAAATTTGGTTTTGTTTCTAGAAGAAATCAAGGATAATTTTTATTGTTACCTGGGCTTCCTATGAAAGCTGACCGTGAGTGTTTCTTAGGCGGTCTGAGCCTGGGTACCTTCCTAAGTCATGTAGGTGTAACCATACCAATTTTGGAGTTGTTATGAGGTTAAACAAGAATCTGTGTTAAAATGAGATGATTTTGACCATTATTATGTGTCTGGATCTGACACATAATAAATGTTCAACAATGGTAGCTGCCCAAGGGTGGTATCACACACCTGGGCCATTGACAAAGCTTTGGGCTAGTGTAGTATAACTGCGCTCAATCATACAACAGCTGTGGCATGAGCATTTGGTGCTATTCTCACCCACTACTGAGTCAAGTATGTTTTATTTTTAATAACTGGGACTTGAGGGTGCTCCAGTTTGCAGAGTCTTCTGTTGAGAATGCTCCACTAAAGGGCTCTGTCCTTGAGGGAGCTCAATTTAATAGTTGATAGCCCTTCTGTTATTCTCTGCTGCCCAAAGGAATTTCCCTCTCTGCTCCTAGAAGAGGTAAGAGAGGCAGATGCAATGTTTTATCACATTGGGAAATGATTATTGAAGGTAATGCTTACCACTGCATGATTTAATTTTCCAACTTGCCAAGGACTTAGAGGAATTTAAACTTCTAAGTAGTTCCATGTAGCATATATTTTTTCTATTTAAATTAATGATTGGGGGGATGGATGCCATATGTAGGTAGGTCACTTGTACCTGTATGTACTGCCATGTTTCAGGGACTCGGAATGGTCACACCAGTGGTGGATATATTGCTAGTAAACTGACATGAATGAAATGTGTTGGAAGGGTTTGAGCTATGGACTTCTGAACCTTGTTCTGGAGAATCCGAAAATAAAGTTTAGAACATGGATTCCGAATTGTCTTTCCTGTTAGAAAGGAGTACAGTGAAAGAGGCCTTATTGTCACTGTGGAGACCTACTCCCATCACCCTTTCACTGCGAAGAGCAGAAGAATAGAATCTTAGCTATGCTCCAGTTTCGAGACCAAAACTAAACTGCTTATTTTAACAGAGAAAACTTAACATGAAGAATTGCTGGGCTTCCCTGGTAGCTCAGCGGTAAAGAATCTGCCTGCCAATGCCAGGGATACAGGTTTGATCCCTGGTTTAGGAAGATCCCACATGCCTCTGAGAAACTTATCCCTTGGGCTGCAATTATTGAGCCTGTGCTCTAGAGCCTGGGAGCTGCAACGAGAAGCCACTGCAATGAGGAGGCCCTGTCCTGTAACTAGAGAGTAGCCTCTGCTCTCCACAACTAGAGAAAAGCCCTCTCAGCAACAAAGACCCACGCAGCCAAAAATAAATACGTAAAAATTGCTAATTTGGTATCAATGAATTAAGTGAAGTGAAGTCGCTCAGCCATGTCCGACTCTTTGCAACCCCATGGACTATAGCCTATCAGTCTCCTCCCTCCATGGGAGTTTCCAGGCAAGAGTGCTGGAGTGGATTGCCATTTCCTTCTCCAGGGGATCTTCCCAACCCAAGAATCGAACCTGGGTCTCCCGCATTGCAGGCAGGCACTTTACTGTCTGAGCCACCAGGGAAGCCTTAGTTCATATATCAATGAACTAAGAATGCCCCAAAAGAACACTAATGCAGTCCCTGTCCATAAGGCTGGTTTCATGTGTATGTGACCGCTGCATTTCCACGAGGTCTTTCATTTAGAAGGGCATCATACTTGGTTTGCTACAGTCCATGGGGTTGCAAAGAGTTGGATGTGACTTAGCGATAGAGCATGCATGCTTGATTTAATGCTCTGCTGTTGCTATCTTGGAATTCTTAATAATTTTTAAACAAGGGTATAACATTTTCATTTTTCACTGGACTCGACAAATTATGTAATTCATCCCACCTGCAGGAAGAGGCAACCACCTTTAGGCATGGGAAACAAAGGGAAGAAGCTGAGATTATGAAACAAAAAATTTATGAGGTGTGGATGCCACTTAGCAGTGGTGTCTCTGAGTTCAGAGAATAGACCCTGAGAGTCTGGAGCATAACCTTTGAGAATGGATGCTGGCTGCCTCACACCAGAGTCTTGGAAGGAATGCCAAGGTGGGGTCAGAATCTCTGAGGTGGCATCATGAAGCTGGTTGTGTCAATGTTAGAACTTCAGACTTCTACTGCTAGAAGGGATTGCTACCTATGGTTTGCAGAAGTATTGCTCAGTGATGCCAATAAAGCCAAAGGCCAAGAGGAGAAGGATTCAAGGAGAAGGAGATTAAGGAAGCAGACAAAACGAGGCAAGCCCCTCTCCCTTCCCCAGTCTTCCCATCTTCCCCTTGGCATCTTCCCCAGAGGCAGATTTTAGCAGGCATCTAGCTGGCAGAGTACCACTCTGGGCTATAGCATCCTCATTCTAGAGTCATGAATGATGTACAAAAAGGTGCGCATGGAGGGAGAGCTTAGTGGCTTTCACAAGCAGAGCAGTAAGAGACTAGGAGAGATGTACAGCATGTCTCAAGTCTCTCAGCCCTCCCAATGGCGTTGGCAGTAGCCAACAGGATCTGTTTAGGCAGATCTTCTGATGGTCATACGAACCCTCAGAAGACTCAGCTAACATGACCTTTCCAAGTAGACTTAGAATATTTGTACCTTCATTTTAACCCATGACCTTTATATTTACATGATACATAATTCTGATTCAGATGTGTGAAATGTTTCGATGCACACGTGTTTTTAAAGGGGAGGGAATAGCTCACTGTGCAGAATATAAACTTTCCTATGAGTGCTTCCGGGAAGGAAAGTTTTAAGTAAACATCAGACGTCAGACTTCTCTCTCTGTCTTCTCTCCAGCTTGGAGTTGTGCTTGTGTCAGTGATTGGGCAAAATTTGATAAACTTTACATTTAGTACATTTAGTACAGTTATAAAATTTGCTCAGTTAAGGTAAGGATTATTATTTCATTTCTTTATTTGTTTGTTTTTTAAAGATTTTTACATGGACCAATTTTTAAAGTCTTTATTGAATTTGTTATAATAGTGCTTCTGTTTTATGTTTTGTTTTTTTGGCCTCGAGACATGTGGGATCTTTGCTCCCCAACCTGGGATGGAAACCGCACCCTCTGCATCAGAAAGTGAAGTCTTAACCATCAGGGAAATTCCTATCACTTCATTTTAAGTGAAAAAAATTTTGTGTGGAAGGATTCAAAATTCTCATGAGAAGGTCACCCTCCAAGGATTGGGTGTGTATTTTTTCTTGCCGCATCTCACTGAGCTGTTCCACACCTCCCAAATTACTCTGGTGGCCCAGGCTGTAGCAATAGGAGTTCTGCTCTATAGGTTCGGTGGCAGAAAGGAAATTAGGTTCTGTGCTAGCTCTTCACAGGCTTCCCAGGTGGCACTAGTGGTAAAGAACTCATCTGCCAGTGCAGGAGACACAGGTTCAATCCCGAATCTGGAAGATCCCCTGGAGGAGGGCAGGGCAACCCACCCTAGTATTCATGCCTGGAGAATCCATGGACAGAGGCTCCTGGAGGACTATAGTCCACAGGGTCGCAAAGAGATGGACATGACAGAAGTGACTTAGCATGCACATAGCTCTCTATAAGAGTGGTATCTTCACCATCCATCCCTTTCCCTATACGCTTTACCATCTGAGCCACGAGGGAAGTCTTTCCCTATATGCTTTTTAAAAAACAATGTATATATGTTTTAAGGCAAAAGAGTTTCATCATAATGATGATGTCAACCAAGGTAACTATGAATTTTAGCTTAAGCTTACCTTCACAAGGCTTGTTTCTCCATAAGGCTACCTTCCTAACAGCAGCTTTGAAAACTGGATAAGTCTATGGTTGCTAAAGAGCCAGAGGTACAACTAATGTTTGAGGGATAGGGAGAGTCTGGGATAGAATTGTTTTTTCAGAGTTGTTTGCAAATGAAGAACAAGGATAGAATTCGTTCCTATATGTGCCATCTATCATCAACCACCATCTTCATCAGAGAGGAGTGGAAGGCACCTTATAATAGAAGTCAAACTTCTGCCTTGAGCAATTTGGCCAGGCCCAGATGACATGCTCAGCTTAGAGCTGCCATTAAGGGGACAAGCAGGAAGGCTGACAGGTTAACTTGATATGCTTGATTTCAACATCATTGTTGGATCAAGGGCAGACACTGCAAGGATGCTGAATTCAGAGAAGTCATTGCTTACAAAATGCCAAAGGTAAGGTCTGAACAAAAATATCTAGGAGAAACCCATATGTGAAATGCATTTTCTTCATAAAGCACACAGTTTACCACAAAGCACAGAAGAATAAAGTCACCCTTCCCGCTGGTTTGCTCGCTTCTCTTTCATTTACCAGCAAGGATCCCCAAATTATATAAACATGTAAAGGTTTTGGTGCTCTTCTGGAGAAGGGAAGAAAGACCCAGCTGAATCAGCTTCCTAAATGACTGCATTATTTTACCCTGATGGCTTTAATTAGAGAAAAATAACTGCATTGAGACCATCTGCATATTCATAATGTAGAACATATGACTGGTTTTCAGGATTTTTGAAAAAGAAAATGCATTAATAACCATGCTTCTTTCCATTCATTTCTCACATTCCAGGCTATTTCTTTGAAAAATAGTGTATTTGAAAAACCTGTTTACTCTTTACACGGGCCAAATGTTCTCATTCCTTTAGGCTTTGCCTGTTGTGTCTGCTACTATTATACATTTCAGCAACAAATGCTAAGACAGAATATGGTTGTTTATGAGGAAGAATGCCCCATAAGTGAGTTCATAATGCTTTGTAGATGTGTATTTATATTAACACATTGTCTTTTGTTAGGCATAACTTATTGGAGTTGTATTAATGGAAAGTCCTGCTAGAATTTCCTGAGAGTATGATGAGGACTCAAGCCAAGAAGGGTGTGTAGTGTGTGTGAATAGGGGCGTGTATATGTGCTTGTGCAGATGAGGGTGTGTATATCTTAGGATATGGCAATGCACATCCAGTTTTGACCAAGTGACATAATCAGCAATCATGAAAACTAAAATGATTAAATTTACAGAAATTGTTTCAGACAATGTTATACTAGTAAGAAAATTAGAATTTTTGAATTTTAAATTCTTAATGAAGTATAAAACAATCTCTAGTAATATCAGAGGAAAATGAAAAAGCAATAAAACTTTCAGGGTTTTGTTGTCTGGCTTTTGGGTAGTCACTGGATCAATAAATCCAATTCCTACTATAAGGTAACAAACAAGAGAACAACCAAAGGAATTAACTATTTTTAAAACAAAGCAGAAAAAGGTGTAAACGGGGGGAAAAGATTAGAAAAGAAATGAAATTGTACTCCTCTGAGACCAAGATGCCATGTTTGTAAAGCAGCAGTAAAAAGAAACTAGTGAAACAAAAATTAGATGGCAGAGTCATGTATGTTGTGAAGAATTGGAGCAAATCCACCTGCTCCCCGGGAGGCTGCCGGGATGCACGTGTGTCCTGCGGACACGGAGCATCTCGGTTACTCTTGGTCCTCCGAAGGCTCTCTAAAGCCCCCAAGGGCTTAAAGATACAATCTCTTTCTTCTGGTTTGCCATACTTCTTCGAATTTGGCAAGAGGCCTTAGGAGCTTGCTAGCTCAGATGAAATCATCTATAACTTCTTGTCCAGTTTTCAGATAGAAAAGCCAATAGTATTTGGATAAGACATTTTTCATTAAAGAGAAAATACTCCAAGGCAGTGATTGACATTAAAATAAACAAACTGCTTATATCACAGTTATGCCAGAGTCTCTGTTTTGCAAGAGGAAATGATCTGACACTTCCATTTATTAGTGAGGGCATTGGAGATTTCCAGTCATTCTCAAAATCTACTGTGATGACGATCAAATTGGGAATGGTCTTGCTGTCAAGGACATAGTAAATGAGTGACTTCTTTCTCAAGGAATTGACTTAATTAGAATGAATTTTCTCTTTTTTTCCCCTTCTAGTTAGAAAATCACACTTGTGATTAGACAAATATCCTGTTTTGATACAGACTGTATTAACTTAGTTCGGTTGTCATAGCTCTTTGAACAGTAAAAAGGATGTCATCTATGTTTTTATCTGTCTTCTAATTTCTAATAAAGATGATACAAAGTTAATCACTTACATATGGTTTTGAAATTTCCTTCGTATTTACTGTCCTTATATCTTACTTAAAAATTCCCTTTGCTTTCCTTTTTACTGTGAATATCAAACTTTCTCACAATGAATTCCATCTGGTGTTTCTTGCGCATATAGTGGTGTAATATGAGTATTCTTTTTGCTCTGGGCCCCCTATTGCTTTATTTATCCTATTCATGACTTTTCTCTCTATGAATTATCTCTCAATTATAGCTGGTAAAATTGTCCCCATTCTTTTTCAGGGTACAGAGTATACTTAGATGTAGCAAAGCCATGTTTTAATAAAATACGGGCAATTCAATCAGTGCGACTCTCTTCCTCTTTCTTTTTAAAAATTTGCTTTGTATTCATGCCAATCCAGAAGTGAACCTGGAAAATCTCCTAATAACTGTTTTCCTTTACTTACTGATTTGTGATAGAATGTGATTTACATCTTTTGGTTCTGTGCTTTTAATAATTCCTTAAAAACCTCCACTAAATCAACTATTTAATATGAAGTGATGCAAATATTTAAAATAAAATTTCCCTGTTCTTTTATTGTGGTCAAATACTTGTAACAAACTTCACCATTTTAACCACTTTAAGTATATAGTATTAATTAGTACATTCACATTGTTGTACCATCATTACCACCATTTGTCTCCAGAACCTTGCCATCACCCCAAATTGAAACTGTGTGCCTGTTAAACAACTCCCCATCTACCAGTTCTTGTTGTTCACTAAATTATGTCAGACTCTTTGTGACCCCATGGACTGCAGCACACTAGGCTTCCCTGTCCTTTACTATCTCCTAGAGTTTGCTCAAACTCATGTCCATTAAATCGGTGATGCCATCCAACCATCTCATCCTCTGTCACCCCCTTCTGCTCCTGCCCTCAATCTTTCCCAGCACCCAGGTCTTTTGCAATGAGTCAGCTCTTCACATCAAGTGGCCGAAGTATTGGAGCTTCAACTTCAGCATCAGTTCTTCCAAAGAATATTTAGGGTTGGTTTCCTTTAGGATTGACTAGTTTGATCTCCTTGTAGTCCAAGGGAGTCTCAAGAGTCTTCTCCAATACCGCAATTCCAAAGCATCAATTGTTTGGTGTGAAGCCTTCTTTATGGTCCAACTCTTACATCTGTACATGACTACCAGATAAACCATAGCTTTGACTATGCAGACCTTTGTCGGCAAAATGATGTCTCTGCTTTTTAATATGCTGTCTAGCACTGTCATAACTTTCCTTCAAAGGAGCAAATGTCTTTTAATTTCATGGCTGCAGTCATCATCCACAGTGATTTTGGAGCCCAAGAAAATAAAATCTGTCACTGTTTCCCCCTCTCCCCCATCTCTTTGCCATGAAGTGATGGGACCAGATGCCATGATCTTAATTTTTTGAATATTGAGTTTCAATACAGCTTTTTCACTCTCGTTTTTCACCCTCATCAAGAGGCTCTTTAGTTCCTCTTCACCAAACTGTGTACCTATTAAACAACTCCCCATCTGCCCAGCCCTTGGTAACCACTATTTTACTTTCCATCTCTATGAATTTGACTATTTTGGGTGCTTCATATAGTGGAATCATATGATATATATATATATTTTTTTTTTTTTTAATGTATGTTTTCCCTTTTGAATGGATTTAACAGCATTAAGGAGATGAACTGGACTCCCCAAACTGGTCCTGCACTTACCTTCAGTTTCCAGCTCTGTCATCACGAGAGAGGTCAAACTTAATGCCATCAAAATTTATTTCTGAGGGCCTTGTAAGTGGGTCAGCACTGAAAACGTAAGATGGTCTGGACAACCCATCTTTATTTAAATTAGATTCTATTCGACAGACGTTACCCTGCCAGCCCAACCCTTGACCAACACTGAGTCAAGTTATGTAAGTTAAGGAAATCAAAATATATTGTAGTAATTAATTAACTGAAATTATTCCCTCTGTATCTTGCATGTGTGTGTGTATACACTGATAAAAGGAAATGATTTTTTGTGGTAACATTAATAACTAATTTCTGTAAGTCATAGTACAGATCACAAAGACTTTTTCATACTTTCCTAACAAACATGGTTAATGTTTACTAATTAGCTTATTAATGTTTATTCCCACATTTAGATGCTGTAATTCAGGCTCAGTGAGATGAACTCCCTCCCATTCACAAGGCTAGTGAGTGGTGCTACTGGGCTCCAGCGCAGTCCCACTGTGTAGGCTCCATCTCCCTCTAGCTTCCTAATTACCCCCCAGTGGCACAGGAAGCTGTGTCTGGGCTGTGTGCAGTCCCAGTCTGATGCACTAATCAGCAAATGCAGTGCTCTCCTTTTAATTTGATCTTCCAAAAGACTTTTCCCTGTGTCCAACACTCTTAAGCACCAGACAATTGACCTACACATTGTGAGGCTCTGGTGAGGGTCAGAAACTTCCCATGTCCAGCAAAGAGCTCCTGGCAGGCTGCAGCAATTAAGGTTCAGGAACTCTTTTTCTCTCACCAAAACTGGGTCACATTACAGATAGTGGGGAGAGATAGTGTGGAACTAGTTCCGAGTGGCAGCTGACCAAGTTCTGCTGCTGGCAACAAACGTGGAAAATGGCTTTATGGTAAAGTCCAACGTGAAACTGCAAATGATTAAAATAATAATGAAAAATGCTGCCAACGGTGTTTATAAAAAAACACTTTCAAATGTGGGGAACATCGTGTAAAGCATATTGGGTTACTCTGTGGTCTTTGAACAGTGTCTCTGTGCCTGGTCTGTACAGGAATCACAGTGAAAGGGCAGAAGCAGAAACCTCAGCTCTGTGCTTTCTTAACTCTTGGAGCCTCACATTCTCAAGAGTATTGTCAGAGTGGTTTCAAGTTTTTTGTTTTTGTTTTTGTTTTTTTAAATGGAGCTTGGCAGAGCTGTAGAAGCAACCCTTGCTGGACAAGTCTGCTGGCAGAGCTGTGTTCTGCTGGTCGTGCAGGGCTGCCAGGTCGGGGAGCATGCCCAGCTGTGCAGACACCTCTCTCAGCCCCTCCTCCTGGTCTCCTATTTTCCAGAGCACTTTGATCCTCTCTCATTTCCACTCCAAATTGGTCCCTGTGTATACTGTGTCAATTGGCACACTTCTATTAAAGAAATATTTTGCTAATAATATCCTAGCTGTTTTGAATTCTCCACAGCCTCTTCTGTCCTATCTGTGCATAACGGTGATTGTTCTAAATCCTATCATTTAATCTTGCCAATATGAGCTCAACTGGTTCATTTTCTGTTCAATTTGTTTATCACCAAACATCGTGAGTCCAAAGAGTTCAAAGGTTTGCAAAAAGCTGTTTTTATTAAATACCATTTTCTGTTAACAATTTGAAAGATAATTATTAAAAAATGTTTATAGTGGTTTGGTAATTTGTTAATGTACTAATTTGCCCAATGTGCTTAGGCAAATTGAAATAGTTTGTAATTTGAAAAAGCAAATCTTATCACAAGATACTTTATTTATTTATATTTATTGGATTATAGTTGCTTTACAATGTTATGTTAGTTACCTTCATGGAATGGCTCAAAATACTCTTTGACTAGCTGTGCTCCACTGGACGAGTTGCTAGACATTTCTGGACATCTATTCTGCATCAAAAATACAGAGTGAAGACTTTCACTTGCTTCCAGGCATTAAAATGCAGCAGTTTTATAAATTTATAAAACAAAAAGCAAACTTGAGCTATTGCCTGAGGACTCCTAGCAGTTACATTTCAGATGCTCTTGGCTGTGTGTTTCTAGAAATCAATTTTCTCTTTTGTCCTCTTTCAACTTATTTTGAAAATCAGTCTCTGGATTTCTTCTGTCTCCTTTCCACTGCAGCCCAGCTCCACTTGTTTATTTCTGGAAGCCAGCAGCTTCTAAACTAGCTTTGAAACAAAACTCTATCAGCTACCAAGATCTGCATGTGAAATTTCAGCAAGGGGATTTCATAGAAGAGTAACTTTTAAGGCAGTTAGCTTCTATCCTTTGTTTTCTTTTTTAGACCACTGAACCATTGTCAGATACAAAATTTCTGTGTTTTGTTTGAATTGGGTGACTTGGTTTACATGCATATTTTATCATTATACATTAACTTTATCTGGAACACGATTTTCTAAGAGTTCTGTTTGAGTAAGAATGTTTCTATTATGCCTAGGCCTCTTTTATTCCTATGGAAATATGCTTTCAAATGTTATAGTGGAAGTCTCTTGGAAAATAGGATTAAAATGAAAGCATCTCATTCTGAAAGCAACTTTTCAATAATACTATGTGTAAGACTTTGATAAGGTTTTTAGGCTTTTTCTATCTCATTGTTTGAGAGAAAATTCTATTCCCTCGAGGCAGGATACTTTTATATTTCATAAAGGAAGATATCTAGACTTTAAATTCAGTAGCTTTGGATTTTAATCTCATGCTGCCCTTAGCTGAATGATCTTAGACAAGTCATTTGGTCTTTTTGAGCCTCAGTTTTTTACCTGTAAATTGAGGACAGTAATAATTACTTCCCAAGATTAAAGCTAAATGACATCTAACCTACAGGAGGCATTAAAGAAATGGCTTTAGGATGAATGCTTTTCTGTTAAGAGATGAGAGAGATTTTAGTTCTGCTAGCCTCAGGGTATTATTTTTTCTTTTGTACTTGAAGTAAAAATTCACTGGCTACAATTGTGCCATTTAACTATCACTTAATAAATTTGGCTTTAAATGATATCTACCAGTGGTTTTCTTTATCCCTTTTATCACAGCCTTAGCCTTCTTAAAAATTAACTGTCAGCAAAGCAAGTCAGTAATGTAGCGGATACTTTTTTTTTTTAATCTCAAACAATACTACCAGTATATAGTCTGCGTTCCCTTTATATGCTCCATTTGCTTATTTGATGGTTTTCAGAACCTGAATCAAAAGCATTTCTCTCTTTTTATCCCCCTCTCACCTCCATGTATTTCATTTTTCCTCTCATTCAACATTTATTTATTGAATGTCGTTACTGGCCAGACACTGTCCTAGGCCCTGTGGTGAAGCCCTGAACAAACTAGGAGGCCTGCTTTAAATGAGAAGCTCAGAGAGGATGGCATTTAGGCTGAGCATTCTTGAGAATATTTAATATGACATAAATTTCTACTGAAGGCAATCATTTTTCTGGAATGTAGAGCCTGCACTATGATGTAAAGTATGTACATAAACAGTTATGTAATCTCTTTTTCTCTCTGTCTCTCCGACTAGATACCTAAACAAATTCTGATTAGTAGGGGCCTTTCAGGAGGCCATGGAGAGAAGGGAAATTTAAAGATTATATTCTGGACTGATAAGGAAAAAGGAAGGGCAGAAAGTCTCAATACATGCCTATATTTATGGTGCCAGAGTTGAAATTTAAACCAGGACTTGACATTCTTATTTTGGTATAATTTCTTACAAACTGCACTGCTTCTGAAACTTTTGGCGGTCTGCCATGTTTGACTGAGCTGACCAAGGAGGTAGAAAGCATTTACATATTCTGGGAGCCATGCTAAGTGCTGCAAGCAAGAAATGATCCCCGATCTCATGGGGTTTATAGTCAAGTGGAGAAATCAAACCATTCAATTAGTCCTGGAGCCTGTTATGTTTCAGGTACAGAATGTGCTTAATAAGATTTAATACTTGAGTGTATAAAAGTCAATGATCTTGTTCATTTATTCATTCTTGAAGGAGGAGGTGATAACATTGCAGGGCACTAAGATATCATTGACCCGATATTCACTGATAACCTATTATGTATCAGGTATTATACTGAAAACTAGGATATAATGCTGATGATATGGACTTGAGTCCTGCTCTCATGTAGGTTACTTCTTGCAGAAATGTAAAGATTAAGTATGTAAATATATAATTATTTGTATAAGGTATGTGAAGCACTTGTGTTTTATTTGCATATGTTATAGCAATAATGTGAGTAACAGCCCAACACTTAGGATGGTCTCCTTCACCACAGGGTCATAAAGCTTTTACAGCATCATCTTATTCTCCCTGAGCAGCAGGAGTGCAACAAAACAGGCATGGCTGCCACTTTCTGCGGGTGTCCTGACACCTATATGAATGGGGCGGTGCTGCCTTCTGACCCCTTTAGCAAGGTTTCTATACCCTCCGGTCAGATGATCACACTGCTGCCCTTGGTAACTGCAACTTGGGTCTAAACCAACCTCTTCCCTTCTGGACCAGCTGTTAGGCTGCAGAGAAGGAGACACATAAAATTTATGGACTTCGTATTCTTGTAGCACATTTCTATTGAGGAATTCAAGGCACTCTGGATTTTTTATTTCCTTTAATTGAAAAATAGCCCTGAGATTTAATGTGGAAATGGTAGTTCTCTTGTTTACAAAGTGGAGAAGGCTGAGCACAGGGTCTCTTTCTTCATGCTTCTGCTCTGTTCCTGCAAAATGTCACCTAAGCAGGTGCTCGTGAATCAAGCAGGTGACAGTCCTGATACAATTGGCAAAGTAAAGAAATCCTGTAGTGAAAGTGCTCATGAAATGTACTATTTCTCCTTTTATTTTTTTAATTTATTTATTTTTCTGTTCTGATCTTTTTTTTTTAAATTTTATTTTATTTTTAAACTTTACATAATTGTATTAGTTTTGCCAAATATCAAAATGAATCCGCCACAGGTATACATGTGCTCCCCATCCTGAACCCTCCTCCTTCCTCCCTCCTCCCTCCCCATACCATCCCTCTGGGTCGTCCCAGTGCACCAGCCCCAAGCATCCAGTATCATGCATTGAACCTGGACTGGCATCTCATTTCATACATGATATTTTACATGTTTCAATGCCATTCTCCCAAATCTTCCCACCCTCTCCCTCTCCCACAGAGTCCATAAGACTGTTCTATACATCAGTGTCTCTTTTGCTGTCTCGTACACAGGGTTATTGTTACCATCTTTCTAAATTCCATATATATGCGTTAGTATACTGTATTGGTGTTTTTTCTTCTGGCGTAATTCAACTTCATGTATGCTTGGCCTAAGGAAGTATGATGTGCCTAAACTACATTTCTTAGACTAGAATCATTAGTAGAAGTTTCAATCCAGGGCTCTTTGCTCTGGATTTTGTTGAAATGTCAGTGACAAATGGAGCTTCCCCAGTGGCTCTGTGGTAAAGAATCTGCCAGCAGTGCAGGAGTTGCAGGAGGAGCAGGTTCAATTCCTGAGTTGGGAAGATCCCCTGGAGAAGAGCATGGCAACCCACTCCACTATTCTTGCCTGGAGAATGCCCTGGATAGAGGAGCCTGGAGGGCTACAGTCCATAGGGTCCCAAAGAGTCAGACATGACTGAAGCAGCTTAGCATGCAAGCGTGCGTGCAGTGGCAAATGCACTTCCATTCGTCTGTAGAGAAAAAAGCTCCTAAGGTTGGTCAACAAGACTTTTCAGAATATGGAAATCACTTACACTTCCAATCTTACTTTTCTACTATGGGCTATCTTTCTTTAGCCAATTAAAGTATATGTATAGTTCCTCAGACCCCAGTTCAGCAGATTGCCAGGTAGTTCTGAAAGGTGTGGACTCACTCGCCACCAATAAGCACAAAATGTGGCAGGTGTATAAGGAATTACTCTGCTCTTCTGAGCCTTAAGTGCCTGGGGTGGGTCCCCGGGTGCCCCTGTGACCCCAACCTCTTCGTTGCCCCCTGGGAATCTGCCCTGTAGTGTCCTGTTGGGCTTGAGCCAATTCAGAACCTGACCCTTTCCAGCCAGGCTCTTCTCCTGGCCTTTGGTTCTTTTTCCTTCTTAGCTAGCAAAGCTGCTTGTGAATTGCTCTGATTACTCATCCTCTAGCAACATACAGCTTCTTTTTTATACCTTCTTCTTGTCTCTAGAACTGTGCTCATAGTATACTCCTATCTACGATGTCTTAGCCAATGAAACTTCCACATCTTAAAAGGCTCAAGTCACAGGTTGACCCCTCTAGAACTGCTCCCCCAGTCCACAGGGTAGGTACATTTTCTTCCATTATTCTTTTACAGGAAGTGGGATTCTAATTTCCTGTTTCTATATATATTCATAATACGATCCTACTTCTAACCCATCCCATTCCCCCTCTACTAGACTTTCAGGTTCCTAAGGATAAGGTCCAAAGTATTCATCTTGGCATACCTAACATGCTAAGACATCATTAAATTCTCAATAAATGTCCCTTGGATGACAATGCTCTTTGATTACTAACTAGGATCTTTGTCAACCTGGAAAATCTCTTTGAGAACCATGACTCTTACTCACTGGTCATGAGTTCTCACCAGATTCATCCCCCCAGATCAGACATTAGTAACATGGGCCTCTAGGAGGCAAGTGATGGACTTGGGGGAAGCTGATCTGGGCTCACAATGTCACTGAAGCTGGCCAATACTCCATGCCACAGAGACACTGGGAGGTCAGACACAGATTGGACTCCTCAATCCCAACCTGCCGTGTGGAGTGGGGCAATGTAGGGAGAATCCAGACAGGAGGATTGTACTGTGGCTCCACTTACACAATGCAGTCCTGTGAGGAAGCCAGTCAGGCTGTTGAAGCAGGGAAGGCTCTGGGAAAATCTAGGTAGAACGGGAAGAAAGACTGTCAGGTGAGTAGGAAATGGGGTTGGGCCTAACAGGTTGAAGCAGAAGCCCAAACCACATGATGGAGGTGAGCAAAGGGTGGTGGGAGGGAGAGAGAATGAGAGAAAAGGAGGTGGGGAGACAAAAAAGGGAAATTAAGAGGTAGCAAGGTAAGCAGAGAGAGAGAAGGGAGAAAGAACTGAAGAGAAGAGAAGACAGAGGAGAGAAATGGAGGTGAGAGAGAGAAGAGGGAAGATAAAAGAGATTAGAAGGGAGAAAGCAGAGAGGGTAAGTGGACACCAGAAGGCTCATCCTGGTACACCACCTGCCTGAACAAAGGCCAGCCCAGGAGTCACCCTAAGGGAGTGGGTCAAAGAGCATAATATACCCCTACAATCACCAATAGCCTTCACTCTACTTTGACAGAGACAAATGGGATTTTCTCACCTCTTGTAGAGTGTGAATAAAAGTATTTTAAGAAAATTTGGCTACATTTAATTAGCATGCTAATCACGATGGTGTGATCACTGACCTAGAACCAGACATCCTGGAATGTGAAGTCAAGTGGGCCTTAGAAAGCATCACTACAAACAAAGCTAGTGGAGGTGATGGAATTCCAGTTGAGCTACTTCAAATCCTGAAAGATGATGCTGTGAAAGTGCTGCACTCAATATGCCAGCAAATTTGGAAAACTCAGCAGTGGCCACAGGACTGGAAAAAGTCAGTTTTCATTCCAATCCCAAAGAAAGGCAATGCCAAAGAATACTCAAACTACCGCACAATTGCACTCATCTTACACGCTAGTAAAGTAATGCTCAAAATTCTCCAAGCCAGGCTTCAGCAATTCATGAACCGTGAATTCCTGATGTTCAAGCTGGTTTTAGAAGAGGCAGAGGAACCAGAGATCAAATTGCCAACATCCGCTGGATCATGGAAAAAGCAAGAAAGTTCCAGAAAAACATCTATTTCTGCTTTATTGACTATGTCAAAGCCTTTGACTGTGTGGATCACAATAAACTGTGGACAATTCTGAAAGAGATGGGAATACCAGACCACCTGATCTGCCTCTTGAGAAATCTGTATGCAGGTCAGGAAGCAGCAGTTAGAACTGGACATGGAACAACAGACTGGTTCCAAACAGGAAAAGGAGTACGTCAAGGCTGTATATTGTCACCCTGCTTATTTAACTTATATGCAGAGTACATCATGAGAAACATTGGGCTGGAAGAAGCACAAGCTGGAATCAAGATTGCCAGGAGAAATATCAATAACCTCAGATATGCAGATGACACCACCCTATGGCAGAGTGAAGAGGAACTCAAAAGCCTCTTGATGAACGTGAAAGTGGAGAGTGAAAAAGTTGGCTTAAAGCTCAACATTCAGAAAATGAAGATCATGGCATCCGGTCCCATCACTTCATGGGAAATAGATGGGGAAACAGTGTCAGACTTTATTTTTTTGGGCTCCAAAATCACTGCAAATGTGACTGCAGCCAAGAAATTAAAAGACGTTTACTCCTTGGAAGGAAAGTTATGACCAACCTAGATAGCATATTCAAAAGCAGAGACATTACTTTGCCAACAAAGGTCCGTCTAGTCAAGGCTATGGTTTTTCTTGTGGTCATGTTTGGTTGTGAGAGTTGGACTGTGAAGAAGGCTGAGCACCGAAGAATTGATGCTTTTGAACTGTGGTGTTGGAGAAGACTCTTGAGAGTCCCTTGGACTGCAAGGAGATCCAACCAGTCCATTCTGAAGGAGATCAGCCCTGGGATTTCTTTGGAAGGAATGATGCTGAAGCTGAAACTCCAGTACTTTGGCCACCTCATGCGAAGAGTTGACTCATTGGAAAAGACTCTGATGCTGGGAGGGATTGGGGACAGGAGGAGAAGGGGACAACAGAGAATGAGATGGCTGGATGGCATCGCTGACTCGATGGACGTGAGTCTGAGTGAACTCCAGGAGTTGGTGATGGACAGGGAGGCCTGGCGTGCTGCGATTCCTGGGGTCACAAAGCGTCGGACACGACTGAGAGACTGAACTGAACTGATACATTATTCACTATATACATTGCATACATTATGTGTATATTATGTATGTATTCTTCATTAGATACAAATGCAATGTGATTGTTATGCAAACAAAGCTTCAAAACTAATTTCCTAACAACCCACTGTACCACCTGATTCTACCTTAACCGTATAGCTAGATCCCCATTTACAGTTCTGGGTTGGCCAGAGTCCTAGTCACAGTCAGCTTGTAGATGTGAGTCTGCAAATGCCTTTCGTGGCCTCTTGGCTTCCCAGGTGGTACCAAGTGGTAAAGTACCCACTTGCCAATGCAGGAGATGGTAAGAAACATGGGTTCGATCCCTGAGTTGGGAAGATCCCTTGGAGAAGGGCATGGCAACTCACTCCAGTATTCTTGTCTGGGGAAACCCATGGACAGAGGAGCCTGGCGAGTTACAGTCCATGGGGCTACAAAGAGTCAGATACCGAAGCAACTTAGCATGCACTCTTGAGTCAAAATTTAGAAGGTGATCTTGCAGTTTTTTTTTTAAATAAAACACAAATTTTATTGTATTTAATGCTAAGTTTCTGCTTAAAATTTTTCAGTGGCTATCCATAGCTTTCTTTCTAAAATTTTTTAAAATTCATTTTTATTGGAATGTAGCTGATTTAGAATATTGTATTAGTTTTTGCTATACTGCAACATTAATCAGTTAAGCATATATTTACTCTTTTTCAGATTATTTTGCCTTATGGGTCATTAGAGAGTATTGAATAGAATTCCTTATGCCATACCGTTAGGTCCCTGTCTATTTTACACATTGTGGAATGTATATGTCAATCCCAACCTTCCAATTTATCCTTTTACTCCTCCTTCCCTTGGCAACCATAAGTTTGTTTTCTACATCTGTGTCTCTATTTCTGTTTTGCAAATAGATTAATTTTACCATTCTTTTAGATTCCACATATAAGCGATATCATATGATACTTGTCTTTCTCTGACTGACTTCCCTCAGTATGACAATCTTGATGCAGTTTCAACATCCAGAAGAACAGCAATGAGTCATTCATTCCTTGCATTCTCATTAGTAGATACAAAATAGATCAATACAAATAAAGCTCGCCTGTATTGCAAGGCTGCTGTGAAGAAGCGAGACCAGCACTGGGAGCAATGGCTTACGCGGAGTGCTATTTAATATTGTCTATTATCAGTTTTATTTTTATTTGTTTAGTGCTTATACATTATAGTGCAATACCTTACCTGGTCTTTACAAACACCTGTAAGGTAGACAGAGTCAGCGTTACAACCTGGCTGTACTAATGAGGAAACTGGAGTTTTCCCTGAGGTTATACACAGGAAGGAAAGCAGTCCCAGAAGCCCTCCAGTCACCTAGTTCAATGTTGCCTATACTTTTAGGAGCCACAGCCAATGAGACCAGCCAGGGAGAAATGATTATTTCTGAATGGGTCACAAAATAATATAGGGTATATCTCCTGACAGCTCTCTCATAAATGATTTCAC
This sequence comes from Bos mutus, assembly GCF_027580195.1. Classification (NCBI taxonomy): domain Eukaryota; kingdom Metazoa; phylum Chordata; class Mammalia; order Artiodactyla; family Bovidae; genus Bos; species Bos mutus. The sequence continues at coordinate 24,417,890 of NC_091622.1, read as the reverse complement.
AGCTGTGTATTGCTTGATATAATTTAAAATTTTTATTTTCAGCCAGGGTTTATTTCTGTGCTCTTTCTCCATTATCTTTTAAAATTGGGAGAGCAATATGAAAATGTTAAGGCTATGGGGTCACTAAGAGCCAGGGTTCAAAATAAAACTGGCTTCAGAACTGCTCCCAATTACATTAGGGTGTGTAAAACTGACATTTGGGGGTGATTGTGTGGTTTTAAAATAATCTTGTGTTATCTTGTGAGCTGAAAAGACCAGGTGGTAAATCAAGGAGTGGAATGAAGACAACCAATTCCTAACTTGCTCTGTGTCTCTTGACAAGCTGTATAATATCCATACTTCGTTGTCTTCCAAATCGGGAACATCAAATCAGGGTGAACATCAGGACAGCAATGGCACGGGGCTCTGTGATTTCTAGCAGTCACCACATAAGCTGAAGCAATCCGTGCATGAGCAATTTTCACATAGACACGTGAGGAGGTTGGATTTAAGGGTTCAGCTTCCCACAGATGGATACAGTCTAAGGTACTGAGGTGGATGTGGCACACAGAGTTTCATTCACTGCTGCTTTGGGGCTTTAGGGGGTTTTCCTAGGGGTCCTGCTATGGGTGTAGCTACTTCCGCAGGTGGATACATATTAATTCTCCCTCTGCGACCTCCAGAGGATTGCTGAGGAAAAGCTTGAGAAACTGGCATCAATTCAGACATAAGGTTTTCCTACACAAAGTCCACAGCCGAGCACTGGATGTGCCTTGTTCATCTTCTGGAAACCCTAGGAGGCCTTTCCTAAGGCATTTCTGGTGATTTTAAATGTGTGTAACCTGAGGGCATAAAGAAATGGAAGTCTAAAGAGACTGCATATCTCTCATAACCATATTCTTCTTCATCAAGTTAACCATGATCTTTACACCCTTAAACAAGAATGTTACAAAATTCCACTGAGAGACAGGGTAGTCTCTCGACCCTCCATGATATTAAAGCTCCTCAGAACAATCATTTTAGAATAAAATTTTCTCAGGGACTGATTCATATTTCAAATTTATGGTCCTGTCTTTATTGATATTCACTGCCTAGGTGATCTCATCTAGTATTGAGGTTTTAAGTACTGTCTGTCTGTTCACACTCCCATGTTTATATCTCCGGCCTGGACCTTTCTTCTAAACTTCAGATTGTATTTCCAGTCACCTACTTTATGCCTCCAAAGCATCTCAAACCTAACATGTCCAAATAGAATTCCTGTTTTTTTCCTTCTAAACCTGTTCTTTTCAAAGCCATCTCCAACTCCATGGATGACACCTTCATTCTTAAGTTACTCAATCCAAAAACATGGGATTTTTCCCTTCTTTCACAACCCCTGTTCAACGTGTCAGCAATTCCTATCAGATTTACTTCAAAAAAAAGGTTTCCAAAATCTGATCACTTTGTGCTAACACCACTACTTGGAGCTGGTCCAAGCCAACATTGCCCTTCAACTATATTATTGTTTTTTAATTTTTTTGACTGGGCTGGGTCTTAGTTGCAGCATGTAGGACCTTCATTGTGGTGTATGGGCTCTGAATTTAGGCATGTGGGATCTAGTTCTCTGACCAGGGATAGAACCTGGGCCCCCTGCATTGGGAGGACAGAGTCTCAGCCACCGGACCACCAGGAAGTTCCCATCTAGATTGTTGTAACTCTGTGTGATCTGTGGGGTCACCACCATTCTGTGTGGTCTGTGTGATCCTTTAAAAATGTAAATCAGAATCAAACTTTCTGGAATCTTCCCAATATATGGACATTAAAACAAAACCCTTACAATAACCTACAACAGCCTATAATATGTGCAACTTTCCTCACCTCTCTGTCCTCATTTCTCATTTCTCACCCTCTGTTCTAGGTATAGGGCTACATGCTCTTCCTTCACAATGCCATCTCTGTATTTTTTGCTGCCTTTCCCTGAAATGCTCCTTCACTAGATCATCTCAAAGTGACCTTCTATATTTGTCTTTCAACTTTTAGATTCTGCTAACTGCTTTCTCCCCTCATTGCCACCTTTCAACTATGGGTTGTAATAAAAGTCTGGAAAAATACATTATCACTTGTGGTTCTTCCTAAATCTCATTTTAGTAAATTGTCCATTTGTAATAAGCTTCCTTTGAATTATTCTAATTTGAATGTGCTGCCTCTTTCCTATTGTGACCCTGAGTAATGCAATAATTAGTTTTACATTCTGCATTTATTGGTACTGGAAGTGGCCACTGGGAATAGACCTTCCAAGTGGGATTCTAAGTTTCTAAGTGGGACATTACGTTTCTCCTAAATTCATGGATCACAGGATAATCATCCTACTTGGGAAAAGTGGGTACAGAGGTATTTCTATTACCCAGAGTGTCATGATGGTGGTAGAGAATGATTTACAGATGGAGAGCATTGCAGCAGGAGATCACTATGGCAACAGCAGAGATTATAAAGCATGCAGAATAAGCTGACTTCTTTCCCTCAGGGGCTTACTTAGGGAAAAAAGAAATTAAGAGATACAAATTTATATAACACATGTGGAAAACAAGAAGGCCTCAGTGGAAGCTTTGAAGGAGTTCCTCGTCTCCCACTGTTGTTATTTGGCTAAGGCACAAACCTGGGATGTGATTATAAAAGGTGGGAGATTGCAGCATCCATCAAATTCTCAAGTATGTCTCTGGGTTTCTCATTTGAAAAGAAGCTGGTAGAAAATCTGAGGCAGGGGATTGGGACATTTGAGCAGACGTTGGGCTGAGGACTTTGTTGTTGTTGTCACTCATTCATTTCTGACTCTTTGTGATCCCATGGACTGCAGTATGCTAGGCTTCCCTGTCCTTAACTGTCTCTTGTAATTTGTTCAAACTCATGTCCATTTAGTTGGTGATGCCATTCAACCATCCCATCCTCTGTTGCCCCCTTTTCCTTCTGCCCTCAATCTTTCCCAGCATCGGGGTCTTTTCCCATGAGTCAGGACTCTGATCCTCTAAATTCTCTTGAAATTCTCTTGCCTGAGGAGGTAGTCTCTGCTCCATCTCCTCCCTCTGAATAGTCTTTGCATAAAAATTTTTCAGGGATTTAACCTAAGACAGTTGACTCATAATCTGATGCTGATTTCTCTTAGGACCCAACCTCACCAACTCTCACTCCTTCTAGACCTATATAATGAGAGTTATTTCCCCACATAGCACAGTTTGAGAAATTCAAGACCTGACTCCATGAGAAAAGAGCATATAGAAAAGAAAACAAAAGAAAAGAAGAGTCAACCTATCTCTATCAGCAGTAGTCTGTTTAGTCAAACCCTTTGGGAAGACTCAAAGGATGCACCATTCACCAAAGGAGTAAGAAATGCATCGATGTGGGGACAGCAGATGCTTGAGAAGTTCTATGATGGCTCCTTTTAAGAAAGAGAGGATTGAGAGGATGATGCAGTGTAAGAAGTTCACTGACCGCAGCGTGAAGAGTGGAAGTCTTAGATCTGTAGAGTATGTTTAATAGCAATTAACTGTCAGAGATGAGCTGAGTGTTATAAGGAATTATGGAATTTGAACGATAAGCACAGAATTTGGACCTAAGGGGTCTGTGACAATACTTGTTTGTTGTGGGAGTTCCCTAGAAATCATTCTATTAATGGGTTATTTGACATATATAAGTGGAAAAATTATTCGTCCAAAGCACAGAAACCTAACTTGAATCTTTGAGGTGAATTTCATGCCTTCCTATCCAGGTTCTAAATCTAAACTGATTCATACACCTGAAGTCTGTGAACTGAGGAATAGTCCAGGTTCTCCTTCTTTTAGGGGGAGGTGCTGCATCATGCTGCATGTGGAAATTCCGCCACCAGGGGTCAAACCCACACCCCCTGCAGTTCAGGGTAGAGTCTTAACCACTGGACCACCAGGGAAGCCCTCCAGGTCTCTTTAAGGAAAGACATCGTCATATGGACTTATCAATCCCCCAAGTCTCTTCCCAAGACTTCCTTGGGAACTCTGAAACCATTTATTATGGTGACTGTGTGCTAAAAAAATGATAAATGCCCACACTTTCTGGGGGTTATTAGACATTGTCTATAAACTGAAGCAATTCCCTAGGACTAAATAGCTTTGTGTCCTAGTGAGCAGGGGCTCATAGAAGCCAGTTAATAGATGCAATCTTGGCTCACATCTGATAGTAGTTCTTGGAAGACTGGGGATAAATACTACTTTTAATTCCTTATCTAGAAATTTTAAGATGATTAATTTATTCAAGAAGAGAAAAAAATCCCTATATTGGTACCATTACCTACGAAGTGGGCAATATTATGATAGAAAATGTCAAGTAGAAATGCCTGAAATGGGCTCCCTGCCTCCATTAATAAGATGATTAACCAAAACCAGTATCTCATTCCTGGGGGTATTATAGAGATTAATGTCACTATCACAATTTTGAGAAGTGAAATGGTAGTTATACTTACCATGTATTATTTAACATGTCTATTTGGCTGGTATATATCATGGAGAGTAATAAACTATAGGAGTGAGTTTGAGCAAACTCAGGGAGATAGTGAGGGACAGGGAAGCCTATATGCTGCAGTTCATGGGGTCACAAAGAGTTGGACATGACTTAGCAACTAAACAGCACCAACAATAGCAAACATAATCATGTGCTGATTTTATGTGCAGCTGTCTTATCATTCCATTTCAATCAGTGAGGAAAATCAGAAGCATCTACATGACAGGGACTATAGTATAGAGTTACTACCTGGCCCAGGTGATATGTGGACCATGCTTTATGTTATAATATAATCTAGATGGACCTTGATCATCTTGCTATTTTCACTAAACATCTCACTCATCTACTACATAAAGATAACATTGTTAACTGGGTCTAGTAAGTAGAAGCAGCAAGCAGTCTGTATATCGTAAAAAGGCTGCATTCTAAAAGGCAGGAATAAAAACTATGAAATTTCAGAGTCCGAAATATGAGGTATCCATTAGGCATAATGTGACCTTTTTTTCTGAAGAAAGGCACAAGTTGCTACACCTTACATGGAACTCATCACTTAGAAAAAGATATTATACCTAGGACCAGTCAGGAATTTGCAGGCAACACATTTGTTTTGGTATAATCCTATTACCCATGTATGGGTAATATTTAAAGTTACAAGTTTTGAGAGGGAAAACTTATAGGAAGAATGGGCTCTGTAGTGAGTCTAGACGGCAATGCAGGCTGCTCTGCTATCTGGGCCTCATAATATGGGACACTATAAATAAAGGAAGAATTTATGGCAGATGGAGATGCTCTTTAAGCCTCTGGCAAATTCAATAGGAAGATCAACAGCCTATATACCCAGGGCTCTGGAATAAGGCCATGTCCTTCTTTACTGACAGCTATTTTCCATTTGAAAAGCAGCTTCTGGCTTGCTACCAGACACTAAATACTTTACCATGCAAAGTAAAATGACTATGAAATCTGAAATTTCCATTTTATCTGAAGTATTATTTGATACACAGAAATTAACACTGGACATAAACAATAATATTATACTATAAAATCGGAATAGCATATACAAGTCTAGTCCCAAGCATATTCAATCAACTGCAGAAGTTGGTGGCTCAGACTCAATATTGTACCTGCCTCTACTGCTTTGCTGTCTTTTACTCATTCACATCTATGACTTCATGGAGAGTTCAAAATGACTAGTGAGTTGTGGAAGCAAAAGCATGGGTCTGATTTGTGGATAGATCCTATGCTTTGCTGGCATCAGCTGAAGGACAGACTTTGCACAACAATCACACTCAGTGGGAACCTTGAAAGACAGTATGATGGAGCTATTATCACTCCATGCGAATACATCTGCCAATGGGACTTCATGTATCTCCTGAGATGAGAATATGTATTTTTTAATTGGATGAAGGACAGGAATGAGTAACAGGCAAAACACATAGGCTGTGCTGAATAACTCTCATGTGAAACTGGAGATCAAATTTCCTCCTTCTGAATTTCCATCTCTGCCCAGGGAGATTGATTTGTGTGGCTACATCACACGCCTCTCTGATGTTCAGTTTAATAAGGCCAACAGGGATCGTAGATAGATCAGAACTAGACGGAGGTCAATGTGTTGATTCCCTTGGATCCTTTCTTGGAAGTTCACTTTGAACTAGCTGTGTCTCTTGACTCCACATCACTGTGTATTTCAAGGTTACTGTTTCGACATGAGTCTCTTCTTCCATAATCTGGTAACTAGTCTTTCCCCTGTCCTCGTAGGCCTGCGGGTGATAACAGCTCTGTTCTACCCAACTCTGAGTTAACGAACCCTTGTGGTTCCGATCCACCCCACCTACAGCTTTGTAAATAGAAACTTAATTTTTAAAAATCCTCTGAAATTTTCCAATTTGAGAGTACCATCTGTTTCCTATTGGGAAATATACCTCAAGCAGTCATCTTTCCCTCAGCTACACACTGTTTATTATTTAGAGCTCATGCATTTGCAAGTGACAAAAATATTCCAGCTAACCTTGCTGAAGCTAAGAGGCATAGGAATTTATTAGCGTCCATCACTAGAAAGTCCAAGGGATAATGATTCTGCTTTCAGGCATGGTTGAATTCAAGAGCTCACAGGATTCTGGCAGGGCTCTCTCCTCTTGGCTCTTCTTTATGTTCCGTTTTAGGCAAGTCCTTTCCACAAGGTGACAAATACAGACCTTGGCAGTTCTGGTTTATAGAGGCTTCACAGACTGCAATCCCAGAAAAAAGAGCCTGAGAGATACTGCAAATGTCCTAACCCCTGTCATGATGTTACTTCAGTGGGGAACTACTGGGTGAATCTGAGGTGACTTCCCTGGCTGTCACACAGGCAGTCACATATTATAAATGACAAAACCAGTGCGGTTTGACCGAGGGGTGGCTGTGAGTAGAAAAAAAAACATTGTCTGGCTCAAAGGAGTACCATCTCCTCATCCTTAATTGGAGCTCCTTCTCTTTGAAGTAGTATAGACTTGAAAACAAAGAAGGATACTAAAGTAGAGTGAGTAGGGCAAACTGAAGGCCAGCTTCTGTTTTAAATGGAACGCTCTTCTTGCTAGAATGCAGCATCACTCTGCCTCAGAAGAACAGCTGATTTAGCAAATCCTTTTGGAATGGCCTCTCAGCCTCTGTCTGATTGCCAAGTTCAATAATATTATAAAGAGGGATTCTCTCGGGTAAACGGTGAAGTAGATCTGGTCTAAGATCTGTTCTTGTAAAAGGCAAGAAGGCCTTTTGGCAACATTATTTTTCTTCTTTGGCAACCCATGCTGCAAATATGACTTGGAGCAGTTTGTGTGACCTGTTAGGATGAGGAGGACTGGAGGGATTATCTGGGATGGAGCCTAAATTCCACCCTCCATAATACAGAATACAGCAGCAGAGGGAACAGATAGGTAGGGTGGAGTGAGTTCTTGAAGGGAACAGCCCCCATTAATGTAATTAGCAGAGCCATTGGAAACCTGGGGGTTTCCTATTAAAGGGGGATGTGAGAGTGGCAGGCATGGAAAATAATTTTGGCCTTGGTGTTAGTAGACTGGCGGGAACGGGAAAGAGGTTATTGCTGTCTAGGAAAAGAGTGCCGGAGGTCTAGACAAGGGAATTAACAGTTTATTAGAGAGAAAGTAAGACAAAGAGGTAAAGAAATTGCTCTATGCTGAAAACAGAGTAATATGTGCTAAGCAACGGTAGACAGAATTCATTTGCCTCTTAAATTCCTGTTTGCACATATTAAGCCAGGATCCAAGTCTTAAAGATATACACACTGCATCTTTCACTGAACCTGTCATATTTTGTGACCAGAGATTTGGGCATATTTTACTCAGCAGATGTTTGTTAAATTCTTTATTCATTACTATGTATTTAGTACCTACTACGACTGAGCGACTTCACTTTCACTTTTCACTTTCCTGCATTGGAGAAGGAAATGGCAACTCACTCCAGTGTTCTTGCCTGGAGAATCCCAGGGACGGGGGAGCCTGGTGGGCTGCCGTCTATGGGGTCGCACAGAGTTGGACACGACTGAAGCAACTTAGCAGCAGCAGCAGCAGGACAGGTAGTATAGTGATACAAAAGAAAAATGTGAGTTTTCGTGTTTGGTAAAATGGGTCATAAATACCTATTCTGTCAATTACTAGCTTTGTGTTTTTGGCCAAATAGCTGAACTTCATGTCTTAAATGCAGAACATAATTCCTACCTCATAGGATTGCTGTGGTATTAAATTAGAGAGTGGGTACAAAGCATCTTCCCTGGTGGTGCCAGTAGTAAAGAACCCGTCTGCCAATGCAGGAGATGTAGGAGACAGGGATTCGATCCCTGGGTTGGGAAGATATCCTGGAGGAGGCCACAGCAACCTGCTCCAGTATTCTTGCCTTGAGAATCCCTATGGACAGAGCAGCTTGGCAGGCTACAATCCATAGAGTTGCAGAGTCGGACACAATTGAAGTGACTTAGCATGCATGCACAAAGCAGCTGGCACAATAATTACTCAGCAAAAGGTTGTTGATATTATTACTGATTCCTTAATGAGAAAGGACCTGCTAAAACCAGGATGTTATCATAGTTAGTTGACATGTGTATCAATATTTATTCCCATGTCTCTCCAACAACCTTAAATTTGAACAAAGTGAGCCTGGTAAGGTTGACAGTTTTACCTTTGTAGCCTAGTTGGGAAAGGGGTTTGTGACTTTTCTGTGGTCCTGTTTAATCCCGCATTAGGATTAAAGGGTGGTATATGTTTTGTCTGTCAGTGTGGCTCACAGACTGTACCAGAGGGAACATACACTACCTCTGCTAAGAAATCAAGCTGTGGACTGCAACTTCTGGTTGCCAGCATGGATTTATTTGTTCCTATTTGTCCCGATAGCTCAATATGTTCATTGCATAGTTAAATATCTGTGTAACTTGACCTCTGACCTCCCTTCATCTTGCCACCAGTTAAAACTGCTGTTGCAGAGCTAGTTGTTGTTTTATTGTTGCTGTTGTTATACTAGCGGATGAGAGAGACACACTTAAATGGCATATTTGTTCCCTTATTTTAATGGAGAGAGTTAGCTAGGAGGATGTGGCTACAGCAACCGGTTATACACGTATGCCAGGAGGAGGAAATGTCTGAGTTATGGGGAAGTATCTCTATTTTAACTTTTAGGCATACTGTAAAAAGTGGTTACAGCAAATCATGTTCACACGTGGCTATTGGATATCTCTGGATAGTATTTCAGTTTAAAATTTGACTTCTTGAATTGTATTTTGAAAGTTGGAGCTTAGAATTGAAGAAAACATATGGATGTGAGAGTTGGACTGTGAAGAAGGCTGAGCACTGAAGAATTGATGCTTTTGAACTGTGATGTTGGAGAAGACTCTTGAGAGTCCCTTGGACTGCAAGGAGATCCAACCAGTCCCTTCTAAAGGAGATCAGAAGGGTGTTCTTTGAAAGGACTGATGCTGAAGCTGAAACTCCAATACTTTGGCCACCTATTGTGAAGAGTTGACTCGTTGGAAAAGACCCTGATGCTGGGAAAGATTGAGGGCAGGAGGAGAAGGGGACGACAGAGGATGAGATGGCTGGATGGCATCACCAACTCAATGGACATGAGTTTGAGTGAACTCCGGGAGTTAGTGATGGACAGGGAGGCCTGGTGTGCTGCGATTCATGGGGTCGCAAAGAGCTGGACGCGACTGAGCAACTGAACTGAACTGAACTGGACTGAACGCTTTACTTGGTCATTTAAGTGTATGGTGGCTGGTGTTTGTGGATTTATTCATTTTGGAGATGCTCTGTTTGCTTTTTTGCTAATTCTAATTCAGAGTTATGAATCCTGCTTTCATTTTCTTCTCTGTTACTTTGTGCTTGCAACTTCTTTCTGATTTTCCTAGGTATGAAAAAGAGAAATCTTGAGATACGCATCAAAACAACACCAAACAGAAACATAGTTGTGCAAAGCAGAGAGGCCTCATTAAAGTTGTGTTTTTTTTTAAGTTACTTAAAAATCAAGAATGACCTTATAAATAATTATAAATATAATAAAAGATATAATAATAAATCTAATAAAAGAATGACCTTATAAAACTCAAAGCATTTTTTGTTTTAATGAATATGTTTATTTCTTTGTTTAAAACTTCCATACTGGCCATTTTCGGGTTGCAAAGAAGAGAAGCATGCTTAGGGTATCACAGATCACAGTGTTTATGGGGAAAGGATGTTGAAGTCTATGCAAAATCACTAAAAATCACTAAAAAGCTCAGCTGACCTGGCCGTTGGTCAAATTTTACGAGCTTGTGCCTATAAATGTTCCATTACTACGGTGTCTCAAATACCTCATCTCTATTACTATTGCTTCTGCTTCTCCTGCCAGGAGGGACCAATTGAGCCTGTGAACCTCAAGTTTTGTGAGTTTAATCCTGTAAATGGAGACAGTCACTGAGACAGACTGTGGGACAGAAACTGAGAGAGGAGATGTGGTTCAGTGCCCCGTGAACACCTCTTCTGCATCAAAACACCTGGTCCACGTGTGGCTCAAGTGCCATTCTTTGGCCCAATCAGCTGTGGCCAGATAAGCAGGATCACATATACAAAGCATGGAGTCACCACGCCTGAAGGTCCACCTGGTACAAATTATGGTGTGTTATGTGTATTACCTCTTTCTTAGCAGAGGACATGGTCATGGCAAACCTTCAAAGCAAAATACAGTTCTCTGCACCATACATCATAACTCAAAATGCAGAATCTAGAAACTTCCAAGAACTTAAAAACATACCCTACTTTATACCCATTAAGATGACTTCTATTAAAAAACCAGGAAATATCAAGTGTTGGCAAGGATGTAGAGAAATTGGAACTTTTATGCACTGTGGTTGGGAATGTAAAATAAGTGCAGTTGCTATGAAAAACAATGCCATGGTTCCTCAAAATAATTAAAAATAGAACTGCCATATGATCCAGCAATCGGACTTCTGGTTATACATACAAAAAAAATATACAGAAAAATATATTTTCTTATATATACAAAAGAACTTAAAACAGAAGCTCAAAGGTATCTGTGCACTCATGTTCATAGCAGCACTAGTCGAAATAGCCAAAAGGAGGGAGTAACCCAAGTGTTCATAAGTGGATGACTGGATAAGCAAAAGGTAGAATATTCAGACAATGGAATATTATTCAGTCTTCAAAAGAAAAGAATTCTGACGCATGCTGTCACATGGATGAAACTTGAGGGTATCTTGCTAAGTGAAATAAGCTGGTCACAAAAGAACAGTACTGTACCGTTCCATTTCTATGAGGTACCTACCGTGATCTCATTTCTAGAAAGAGAGTAGGATAATGGTGGCTGGGGTCGGAGGGAAGGGGAAAAGAATGAGAAGTCGTTATTGAATGGATGCAGTTTCAGTTTCACAAGATGAAAAGATTTCTGGAGGTGGAGGGTGGTGATGGTTGCACAATGATATGCATGCAGTTAATGCCACTGAGCTGTATGCTTGAAAATGGTTATGGTGGTAAATTTTTTGTAAAAATTTTTTGAACTGTCAAAGTACTCCCACATACCCATAAGGCATGCCCCCTTCCCACCCCGCCCCGACACACAATATCATACCTAGGGAAGAATTAGCCCAGAGTAGCTATAAAGTGTGAAAAATCTATAACCTGCCTGTGTATGTGTTGGTTGCTCAGTCATGTCTAATTCTTTGTGACTGCATGGACTGTAACTCGCCAAGCTCCTCTATCCATGGAATTATCCAGGCAAGAATACTGGAGTGGGTCACCATGCCCATCTCCAGGGGGTCTTCCCAACCCAAGGATTGAATCCAAGTCTCCCTCATTGCAGGTGGATTCTTTACCATCTGAGGCACCAAGGAAGTCTGTAACCAGGCTGCCTGTGCTGAAATCCTGTCTTTAACTTCTGACAGCTATGTGACTCCAGACAGCTTAACTTCTCTGGACTTCAGTTTCTTCATCTGTAAAGGAGGATAATAATACTATTTAACTCATAAGGGAAACCACAAGGATTACATGAATTCATACAGCACTTAGAATAAGGCCTGGAACATGCTATGTGGTCAAGAAATGATAACTGTTCTATGAAAGTGAAAGTGGAGAGCGAAAAAGCTGGCTTAAAGCTCAACATTCAGAAAACGAAGATCATGGCATCCCGTCCCATCACTTCATGGGAAATAGATGGGGAAACAGTGGAAACAGTGTCAGACTTTATTTTTCTGGGCTCCAAAATCACTGCAGATGGTGACTGCAGCCATGAAATTAAAAGACGCTTACTCCTTGGAAGGAAAGTTATGACCAACCTAGATAGCATATTCAAAAGCAGAGACATTACTTTGCCAACAAAGGTTCTAGTCGAGGCTATGGTTTTTCCTGTGGTCATGTATGGATGTGAGAGTTGGACTGTGAAGAAGGCTGAGCACCGAAGAATTGATGCTTTTGAACTGTGGTGTTGGAGAAGACTCTTGAGAGTCCCTTGGACTGCAAGGAGATCCAACCAGTCCATTCTGAAGGAGATCAGCCCTGGGATTTCTTTGGAAGGAATGATGGCTAAAGCTGAAACTCCAGTACTTTGGCTACCTCATGCGAAGAGTTGACTCATTGGAAAAGACTCTGATGCTGGGAGGGATTGGGGGCAAGAGGAGAAGGGGATGACAGAGGATGAGATGGCTGGATGGCATCACTGACTCAATGGATGTGAGTCTCAGTGAATTCTGGGAGTTGGTGATGGACAGATAGGCCTGGCGTGCTGCGATTCATGGGGTAGCAAAGATTGGACACGACTGAGCAACTGATTTGATCTGATCTGATCTGAAAATGCAATAAATTCAGTTCAGTTCAGTCACTCAGTCATATCTGACTCTTTGCAACTCCATGGACTGCAGCACGCCAGGCTTCCCTGTCCATCACCATCTCCCGGAACTTATTCAAACTCATGTCCATCGAGACAGTGATGCCATCTAACCATCTCATACTCTGTTGTCATCTCTTTCTGCCTTCAATCTTTCCTAGCATCAGGGTCTTTTCCAATGAGTCAACTCTTTGTATGAGGTGGCCAAAGTATTGGTGTTTCAGCTTCAGTATCAGTCGTTCCATGAATATTCAAGACTAATTTCCTTTAGGATTGACTGGTTGGATCTCCTTGCTGTCCAAGGGAATCTCAAGAGTCTTCTCCAACACCACAGTTCAAAAGCATCAGTTCTTTGGTGCTCAGCTATCTTTATGGGCCAACTCTCACATCCATACATGACTGCTGGAAAAACCATAGCCTTGATTAGACGGGCCTTTTGGCAAAGTAATGTGTCTGCTTTTTAATATGCTGTCTAGGTTGGTCATAGCTTTTCTTCCAAGGAGCAATCATCTTTAATTTCATGACTGCAGTCACCATCTGCAGTGATTTTGGAGCCCCCAAAAATTAAGTCAGCCACTGTTTCCACTGTTTTCCCATCTATTTGCCATGAAGTCATAGGACTGGATGCAATTATCTTAATTTTCTGAATGTTGAGCTTTAAGCCAACTTTTTCACTCTCTTCTTTCACTTTCTTTAAGCCAACTTTTTCACTCTCCTCTTTCACTTTCATCAAGAGGCTCTTTAGTTCTTCTTCGCTTTCTGCCATAAGGGTGGTGTCATCTGCGTATCTGAGGTTATTGATATTTCTCCCAGAAATCTTGATTCCAGCTTGTGCTTCATCCAGCCTGGCATTTTGCACGATGTACTCTGCTTATAAGTTAAATAAGTGTGGTGACAATATACAGCCTTGACGTACTCCTTTCCTGATTTGGAACCAGTCTGTTGTTTCATGTCCAGTTCTAAATGCTCCTTCCTGACCTGCATACAGATTTCTCAGGAGGCAGGTAAGGTGGTCTGGTATTCCTATCTCTTTAAGAATTTTCCACAGTTTGTTGTGATCCACACAGTCAAAGGCTTTGGCGTAGTCAATAAAGGAGAAGTAGATGTTTTTCTGGAATTTTCTTTCTTTATCTATGATCCAACAGATGTTGGCAATTTGATCTCCGGTTCCTCTGCCTTTTCTAAATCCAGCTTGAACATCTGGAAGTTCACAGTTCATGTACTGTTTGAAGCCTTGCGATACTTTATTGAGTATATAAAGATGAATGACTTTGGTTAAGTGCAAATTGCTTTTCAACCTGAAATAAGGAATTTCTAATTTCCTTGTTTCTAAATAAGAGATTTTCTAATAATGCTGATATTTTAAATGTAAAAGAACAAAAGTTCTTTGCTTTGGGAACACAATGGGTTGGTTTCTTTAGGTCAAAAATGTCCACATATATACCTAGGTATTGTATTCTAATGTGTCTTTTGGTCATAATTATTTATAGTGTTGCCATTCTCTTGAAGAAAATGTATTTCTACATTGGATATTTTCTTTCTCAGCTTCAGACATTAGATTTTTTCCAGCTTTTCTCTCTCAGTAATTCTGGATTTGTATTTACTGTAGAATGATTTAGAGAGTTTCAGAAACATGGCTGGGCATATCTAATTTTGCAAACTAGACTAGGCTAGATACAGAAGGATCATATTTACATAATGGCCACAGTACCACTAAACTTAAAGCATTTTCCTTTGTATAACAATGACATTCAAATCATTATGCCACTCAGAATATAGCCATAAACTACTTCAGTCAGGAGGCTTAAATATAACACACTGTGATCCTTTTCTCCCTCAACAGACCCGAGGAGGGTCCTGTTTTTCCAATTTTTTCATGTCACCATCCATGCAGGGCATCTCAAATGACTATGTGTGTTTGAGCTTGTTTATGTGTATGAAATGCTTATGTGAAACAAAGTAGTCAGTTTTCCTGATTTGTTTTTGCTTCATTGCAACTATTTTCTCAATCTGTATTATTATTGATGCAGTTTAAATGATCTTTTCTTCTGCTAAGTCGCTTCAGTTGTGTCTGACTCTGTGTGACCCCATAGATGGCAGCCCACCAGGCTCCCCTGTCCCTGGGATTCTCCAGGCAAGAACACTGGAGTGGGTTGCCATTTCCTTCTCCAATGCATGAAAGTGAAAAGTGAAAGTGAAGTCGCTCAGTCCTGTCCGACTCAGCGACCCCATGGACTGCAGCCTACTAGGCTCCTCCATCCATGGGATCTTTAAGAGCTTAGTAAATATGCATGTATAACCGGTAACAATAGCAATTTGTATCAACATATACTATGGTTTTAGAACAAGTGTCATGTGATTTCAAAATTGTCTTTTTAGTTATATATATTGAGAATACAGATATTGTCCTGGCTGTCACAGTAACATATTTTCAATAGTATATGAAAAATCTAAAATTATACATCTATGTTGTGTTCTTTTTTCCCTTGAAATAGCTATAAGCATGAGATTTGGCACCTCAGTTTTCATTCCAATCCCAGAGAAAGGCAATGCCAAAGAATGCTCAAACTACCGCACAGTTGCACTCATCTCACACGCTAGTAAAGTAATGCTCAAAATTCTCCAAGCCAGGCTTCAGCAATACATGAACCGTGAACTTCCAGATATTCAAGCTGGTTTTAGAAAAGGCAGAGAAACCAGAGATCAAATTGCCAACATCTGTTGGATCATCGAAAAAGCAAGAGTTCCAGAAAAACATCTATTTCTGTTTTATTGACTATGCCAAAGCCTTTGACTGTGTGGATCACAACAAACTGGAAAATTCTGAAAGAGATGGGAATACCAGACCACCTGACCTGCCTCTTGAGAAATCTGTATGCAAGTCAGAAAACAACAGTTAGAACTGGGCATGGAACAACAGACTGGTTCCAAATTAGGGAAGGAGTACGTCAAGGCTGTATATTATCACCCTGACTATTTAACTTATATGCAGAATAAATCATGAGAAATGCTGGGTTGGATGAAGCACAAGCTGGAATCAAGATTTCCTGGAGAAATATCAATAACCTCAGATACGCAGATGACACCACTCTTACAGCAGAGAGTGAAGAAGAACTAAAAGAGCCTCTTGATGAAAGTGAAAGAGGAGAGTGAAGAAGTTGGCTTAAAACTCAACATTCAGAAAACTAAGAACATGGCATCCAGTCCTATCACTTCATGGCAAATAGACGGGGAAACAGTGGAAATAGTGGCTGACTTTATTTTGGGGGGGCTCCAAAATCACTGCAGATGGTGACTGCAGCCATGAAATCAAAAGAGGCATACTCCTTGGAAGGAAAGTTATGACCAACCTAGAGAGCATATTAAAAAGCAGAGACATTACTTTGCCAAAAGGCCCATCTAGTCAAGGCTATGGTTTTTTGTGTAGTCATGTATGGATGTGAGAGTTGGATTATAAAGAAAGCTGAGTGCCAAAGAATTGATGCTTTTGAACTGTGGTGTTGGAGAAGATTCTTGAGAGTCCCTTGGACTGCAAGGAGGTCCAACCAGTCCATCCTAAAGGAAATCAGTCCTGAGTGTTCATTGGAGAGACTGATGTTGAGGCTGAAACTCCAATACTTTGGCCACCTGATGTGAAGAGCTGATTTGTTTGTAAAGACTCTGATGCTGGGAAAGATTGCAGGGAGGAGGAGAAGGGTATGGCAGAGGATGAGATTGTTGGATGGCATCATCGACTCGATGGACATGAGTTTGAGTAAACTCTGGGAGTTGGTGATGGACAGGGAGGCCTGGCGTGCTGTCCATGGGGTCGCAAAGAGTAGGACACGACTGAGTGACTGAACTGAACTGAACTGAGGCAGAGGCCATGCTTTACCACGTGCTAGTTACATGACTGGGAAAATAAATCTCTCTAACCCTCATTTTTCTTATCTATAAAGTGGAATAATAATACTTATATCTTGGGATATTTGTAAGGATTAAGTGTGAAATCATAGACTATGGCTTCCTTTCGGGACGGCTCCCCCTCACAGTGACATAAAGGCAGGACTGATATTCATTCGATTGTCTCAGATAAAATGGACAGTTCATGAAACAATCTCTATGGCCAGAAGAAAGGCATATATGATACGGCCAGTTTCACGCCAACCATCTTTTTAGTTTTTTTTCTTTTACACTGCACTGAAGTATAATCTACATGTGATAAAATTCACCCATTTTATTGTAGCATTTGATGAGTTTTATAAACGTATACTATTATGAAACTGTCCACTGCCAAATCAAGGTATAAAACATGTCATCACTCAGCAAGTTCCTCTGTGTGTCTTTTAGTCAGATCCTCAGCCCCAGCTCCTGTCCATCAGTGATATATTTTTGTCAGTACTGCTTTGTCATAGTCTAGAATTTCATATGAATTAAATCAATCAGTTTTCTATGTCTCCTTTATTTTATTTAGAATTCTAAATGCTTTTCAGATTAATTCATGCTGCTGCCTATGTAAGTAATATCTTATGGAAAAAGACAAATGAACTTTTTGGCCAACCCAATAATTCCTTTCTTTCTACATCTGGGTGGTAATCCATTCTATGGATATGGCACAATTTGCTTTTCCATCAGTATTTGACAAGTTTGAATTGTTTCCAATGTTTGGCTATTATGAGTAAAGCTAGTATGAATGTCTGTGACAAGTCTTGGTTTCATGTATGGTTATTTTCATAGGGAGGGAAATAACTCAGAGTAGAATTTCTGGGTCATGTAATATGTATTTAATTTTATTTGAAACTGCTGGACTCTTTTCCAAAGTTGTTGTACCGTTTTCCCTTTTAATCAGTGATATATGAGAATATAAGTTGCTGCACATCTTTGTCCATAGTACTTGGTATTGTTAATTTTCTAAAATTCAGCTATTATATTGTGTATTATATATCTAGTTGTGGTTTCATTTGCATTTCCCTAATGACTAGTGACAAATTGCTAACATGTGTTGGATCATAGAAAAAGCAAGGGAATTCCAGAAAAACATCTACTTTTGCTTCATTGACTACACTAAAGCCTTTGAGTTAATCACAACAAACTGGAAAATTCTTAAAGAGATGAGATTACCAGTCCACCTTACCTGTCTCCTGAGAAACCTGTATGCAGATCAAGAAACAACTGTTAGAGCCAGACATGGAACAAAGGACTGGTTCAAAATTGGGAAAGGAGTACAAGGCTGTATATTGTCACAGTGCTTATTTAACCTCCATGGAGAGTACATCATATGAAATGCCAGACTGAATGAATCACAAGCTGGAATCAAGATTGTTGGGAGAAATATCAACAACTTCAGATATGCAGATGATACCACTCTTCCGGCAGCAAGCAAAGAGGAACTAATGAGCCTCTTGATGAAGGTGAAAGAGGAGAGTGAAGAAGCTGGCTTAAAACTCAGCATTCAAAAAATGAAGATCATGGCATCCAGTCCTATCACTTCATAGCAAATATGTGGGGAAAAAGTGGAAAGAGTGGCTGACTTTATTTTATTTGTCTCCAAAATCCATGCAGATGGTGACTGCAGCCATGAAACTTAAAGATGCTTGCTCCTTGGAAGAAAAGCTATGACAAACCTAGGCAGCATATTAGAAAGCCAAAAGGTCTGTATAGTCAAATCTACGGTTTTTCCAGTTGTCATATACAGATGTGTGAGCTGGACCATAAAGAAGGCTGAGCACACTAAGAATGGATGTTTTTCAATTGTGGTGCTGAAGAAGACTCTTGAGAGTCCCTTGGAGAGCAAGGAGATAAAACCAATCCATCTTAAAGGAAATCAACTCTGAAAACTCATTGGAAGGGCTGATGCTGAAGCTGAGGTTCCAATATTTTGGCCACCTGATATGAAGAGCCGACTCATTTGAAAAGACCCTGATGCTGGGAAAGATTGAGGGCAGAAGGAGAAGTGGGCAACAGAGGATGAGATGTTTGAATGGCATCACCAACTCAATGGAGATGCGTTTGGGCAAAGTCCAGGAGACAGTGAAGGACAGGGAGGCCTGGCGTGCTGCCGTCCATGGGTCGCAAAGAGTCATATACAACTTACTCCACTAAACAATGAGTAGTGATTGTTGGTGGGAATGCAAACTAGTACAGCCACTATGGAGAACAGTGTGGAGATTTCTTTAAAAACTGGAAATAGAACTGCCACACAATCCAGCAATCCCACTGCTGGGCATACACACCGAGGAAACCAGAATTGAAAGAGACACGTGTACCCCAGTGTTCATTGCAGCACCGTTTACAATAGCCAGGACATGGAAGCAACCTAGATGTCCATTGGCAGATGAATGGATAAGAAAGCTGTGGTACATATTCACAATGGAATATTACTCAGCTATTAAAAAGAATACATTTGAATCAGTTCTAATGAGGTGGATGAAACGAGCCTATTATACAGAGCGAAGTAAGTCAGAAAGAAAAACACCAATACAGTATATTAATGCATATATATGGAATTTAGAAAGATGATAACAATGACCCTATATGTGAGACAGCAAAAGAGACACAGATGTAAAGAACAGACTTTTGGACTCTGTGGGAGAAGGCGAGGGTGGGATCATCTGAGAGAATAGCATTGAAACATGTATATTATCATATGTGAAATAGATCGCCAGTCTAGGTTCGATGCATGGGACAGGGTGCTCAGGGCTGGTGCACTGGGATGACCCTGAGGGATGGGATGGGGAGGGATGTGGGAGGGAGGGTCAGGATGGGGAACACATGTACACCCATGGCTGAGTCATATGAATGTATGGCAAAAATCACCACAATATTGTAAAGTAATTAGTTTCCAATTAAAATTTAAAAAATAAATTAAAAAAAAGAGAAAACAATGACCAGTGATGCTAAGCATCTAAACATTTATTTGGTGAAATTTCCTTTTAAATCTTTTCCCCTTCAAAAACTGGGTCGTATGTCTTTCAGTTATTATCTTTTAATTATTCTCTGTATATTTAAAATATAAAATCTTTATCAGATATAGATTTTGCAAATATTTTTTCCAAGTCTGTGGTTCATCTTTTCATCTTCTTAATGATGTATCTTGAGGAGGAAAAATATTTAATTTAATGATATAAGTTAACATTTAAAAATACTTCATAGTTTTTACATTCTTTCAACTCTTTTCCTGCTTCAAGATCATGAAGATTTGTCTTCTATATTTTGGAAGATTAAAAATTTAATCCACTATATTTACATCTATAATTCATTTTCAGTTATATGTATATGGTGTATGATAAAGATATAGGCTCATTTTTTTGCATATAGCAATCTAGTGTTCCAAAGCAGTCTAACTCCAGTTTTTTTAATTAGTATTAATATGCATTACATCTTATTACATATTTTTCTTATTTGTAAATGGTTTCCTGTAGGAAGCATATAGTTGGATTTGTTCATGTACAATTTGACAATCTCTATTTTAATTGCTGTTTTTATATAATTTATATTTGATCTTACTATTCGCATATTCTTGGCAGTATATCACCTATCATATTTGAAGGTAGCAACTGTTAAAATTTCAAACTATAATTATTTCTCCTTACTATGATTCTAGGCTAAAGAAGCAAATTTATAATTTTTCATTCCACTGGTTTTCTGCAGGACTATAATGCAACCAGTAAGAACCACTATAGTCTGCCTAAGAGTTATATTTCTCATTCTCAATCTCTTCATTGATATTCCTGGTTACATAGCTATCTCTGTAACCAGGGCTGGCCCCAGGGAACTATTCCCTTTGAGTTGCTGATATCATTCAGCACTGAGGTTCATGTCTTTAAATATGATGATCCCACTGAAGTCCTATGACCCTTGAGGCCCTGAATGTGTGTTCCGGCTTTCCAGATAACTCTCTCTATTTTTATTCTAACTGAAACAAAGCCTGGCTCTAAATGAGTGTTCCTTAAAAAGTAGTCTATGGAGTATTTACATAAGAGTCATCTGGGGTATAGCTTATAGTGTTAGATTTCTGGACTCAAACTCAAGATATTTGAATTTATCTGTGTTTCCAGAAGCTCTCTAGGTAATTTTTGTGCATACTGAAGTTCGAAAACCATCATTCTATATCATGAACTTTGATAATTAAAGCTATTTATTATGTATATATATGTGTAAAGATATTCATTAATTTTACAGTATTATTATATTTTCAATAAAATCTTCTAATACTAATAAAAGGTTCTAATACTTTATGCCTATCTTCCAGGGGTTACTTGTATCCAGTCATTTTGCAGACACCTGTTCTAAACTTGGCAGAGCTGGGTAGGCTGAGTCTATTTTCAATAATTTTATAAGGAAGAAGCAACACAAATGCTCTAAATGAATTGTTGGAGTGTCAGTTCTAACCAGAGTAATACCCAGGCTACACGCCAGAGCAATTAAATATGAATCTGGGATGGGAGTCTGGCATAAATATTTTTAAAGGTTCCTATGCTGCGATTCATGGGGTCACAAAGAGTCGGACATGACTGAGCGACTAATCTGATCTGATCTGATCTGATGTCATCCCAATGTGCAAAAAAGGTTGAAAATGACACTAGAGCAATGCTTCTTAAATTTTAGCATGCATGAGAATCACCTGGAGAGCTGTGAAGGCATGAATTCTTGGACTCTACTTGCAGTGGGTCTAGATGGGGCTGAATTTTGTGTTTTTAAAAAACTCCCAGGTGAAGCTGATGTTATTGGTCCACAGGTTACACTCAGTAGCACTTTATTACACTAATGGTACAGCCTCTTTAAACTTTCAGCCAGGTCTTCACCTCAGATAATATTACCTAACTTTAAGTAATTAAAAAGATTAGCTGATGCCTACATTAATGAATTATTCCCTTGAGAAGAAAATATTACTTAAAAACAGTTTAACAATAAGCTGTACTTTACATAATTTGAGAAAGACCTTTATCACTAACTGTATACTAGACCATCCTTCCCATATTCTGTGACCTAAATTAACATTATGGCCATGTGATCCTGGCCACATGATGACCAAGACATCAACAATTTGTTAACCTACATTTTCTCCTCTACTGAAGATTTTAATATCCTATATTCTTGATATAAATGGGGCCTGATTCCTGTGATTAAAGGCCTTTTCTTTTTCTAGATTTAATCCTTTCAAACTTCACTGTATCATTTCTCCAATATCAAAAGTAGACACAGAGAGGAAACAGGAATAAGAAGATTCAGTTCTAGCCTGACTTTGCCATTAATCCCCCATGTAAATCTAAAAAAAAAAAAAGCCAAAAAGCAAAAAACTGTTTTAAACTTACTGAGCTTCATTTTCTTCATCTATAAAATGAGTGGACAAAATGAGTATTTCTAAGTTCTTTTCCAATTCTAAAATTGTCTTCCTATAATTTCACAAAATACTAGATTTAGAGCAAAAAGGTGTTTACTGTGTGAGTATGTGTTGGTTCAGTAATTCAGAACATTCAAAAAAAAACTAGTTAACATACCTAGCTTTTTGGAGTTCTAGGTTTTCAGCTTTTAGAACAGAGCAAATACAATTAAAATGGGTATAGTTTAAAAGTATCTTTGCTTGGTCCAGCCATGGCTAGGCAACCTCTCCACAGAATCTTCTTAAAGTGATAAAAATCATCAATTTCCATCTTC
This sequence comes from Bos mutus, assembly GCF_027580195.1. Lineage (NCBI taxonomy): Eukaryota > Metazoa > Chordata > Mammalia > Artiodactyla > Bovidae > Bos > Bos mutus. The sequence continues at coordinate 24,395,414 of NC_091622.1, read as the reverse complement.
CCTAGTAAAACAAAAGGACTCTGTTGTGCTGGCAGAAATTGTATTCTTCTGTCTATGTGCCAAAAATAAAGTAACTTGATAACATTATTACCAGACTCAAAAATGTTCAGATCAATGATTTTTAATAAGTTTATAAACTGGGATTTCTAATCTGTTAGCTCCATGTGGAGCTGCTGGGTAATTGACAGTAACCTATTTGCAAGGGAGAATTGAAATGTTGGGATTTAGTTTATCAGTGATTTTAAGAATGAACAACTTAGTAACACAGAGTGCTTAAGAAAAATTAGAAACATTTTAGATTTTTTTAAAGGTAGATTATATGGGGAACACATGTATACCTGTGGCGGATTCATTTTGATAGTTGGCAAAACTAATACAATTATGTAAAGTTTAAAAATAAAATAAAATTAAAAAAAAGAAAAAAATAAAGGTAGATTATAGAATTTGCACTTAATTACTCAATAATTCCACATCTGGATATATTTCCTAGTGAAATAATTAGAAGCATGGCAAAATCTGCTTCCATAAAGATGCCGAAGGTAGGTTTATATACACATACAGTAGGAAAGTACTGGATACAATCTGATGTCCAGTGATAGAGCAGATAAATGAAATATTTCATCCATGTGTGCTTAGTCGCTCAGTCGTATCTGACTCTTTGAAACTCCGTGGACTGTAGCCCACCAGGCTCCTTTGTCCATAGGGATTCTCCAGGCAAGAATACTGGAGTGAGTTGCCATGCCCTCCTCCAGGGGATCTTCCCAACTCAGGGATCAAACCCAGGTTTCGCTCATTGTGGGCAGATTCTTTACCATCTGAGCCACCAGGGAAGCCCCATTTCATCCATAGGATTGAATAATATGAATGCATAAACTTGCTCAGATGGTAAAGAATTAGCCTAAAATGCAGGAGACAAAGGTTCAATCTCTGGGTTGGGAAGATCCCCTGGAGAAGGGAATGGCTACCCACTCCTGTATTCTTGCTTGGAGAATTCCATGGACAGAAAAGCCTGGTGGGCTACAGCCCATGGGGTTGCAAAGAGTTGGATACAACCGAGTGACTAACACCTTCACTTTCAAACTGAATTATAATTATACAAAACATTGAAAAATAGTTCTGATATGTTAACTGATGAAAACCAAGTGCAGAATATGTACTCTAATAATTATGTTACAAAATCATGAGTATAGAAAAGATAGAAAGACTACGAAATATACAATAGTTATATAAGAGATTATGGATGACTTTTTCTTTTACCTTTCTAGCTTTCCATAATGTTTATGTGTTATCTTTATATCACAGTGGCTAAGAGCACAGACTTTGCAGCTATGGTCCTGTGTCCAAAGCTGGCTTCACCTCTTACCACCTGGGTGAATTTGAAAAATATTATTAACACCTCCTCTCAGTTTACTCATTTACGCTATGCTATGCTAAGTCACTTCAGTCGTGCCCGACTCTGTGTGACCCCATAGACAGCAGCCCTCCAGGCTCCCCGGTCCTTGGGATTCTCCAGGCAAGAACACTGGAGTGGGTTGCCATTTCCTTCTCCAATGCATGAAAGTGAAAAGAGAAAGTGAAGTCTCTCAGTCATGTCCGACTCTTAGCGACCCCATGGACTGCAGCCTACCAGGCTCCTCCGTCCGTGGGATTTTCCAGGCAAGCGTACTGGATTGGGGTGCCATTGCCTTCTCCGTACTCATTTATAAAATGGGTATAATTTTAGCAACTTTTTCATAGTTTGTGAATATTAATGAATTAGGTATAAAATCACTCAGCTCAGAGGATATGGCATGTAGAAAGCATTATACATGTTTTCTATTTATCATTGTTTAAAATGTATCATATTTCATCTATAACATGTTCTATTGATAGAAATATACACTTTTTTTTCTAAATAAAGAGAATAGAAAAGTTCCTTTATCAGGTCTCTCTGACCAATTGCCCACAATTCAGGAAAAATTACTGGTAAACATATATGTTTTATACATAATCCTCACTCTGCTCATATTCTGCATTTTATATCCTACTTCTTGGAAAGTTTCTTATAGGATATTTAGATAAACCAATTGATTTATAGCTACTCACTTAAATATAGGGCTTCAGTGATTATCACTGGGCTTACTTATAATAAGACCCTTAACCTGTATTTTTGCTTGAGTCTCTGAAATTACCAGAGAAACTTCAGTGTCTTTGACATATATGATCCTGGTCAGCAAATAAGGAAAACGTATTTTTAAAACAACAATTCATTATAGGAAATTTGATTTCAAAAAGGAATATGACTTTGCTTCTTCTAAAGCTCCCTGGAGATGTTTCCATAGTTATAAGGCAATTGTGAAGTTGCTCAGTCGTGTCCCGCTCTTTGTGATCCCATAGACTGTCGCCTACCAGGCTCCTCCGTCCATGGTATTTTCCAGGCAAAAATACTGAAGTGGGTTGCCATTTCCTGGAAGGACTAAAACTCAAACTCGTTAAAAAGAAGGCAACAAATTTTAAAAATCTTTTAAAATGAGAAAATATTTGGAATATCTGGCAGTAGATGATACCTAAGTATTCATAAATATTAGTAGTGACATGTAGATATTTCCAAGCACATAGTAAAAAACAAATTAAACTGCAAGGAACTTGCTTTTTCCACTGCTTCTTAGTCCTAGTTCAGCTTTTCAGAGGCAACTAGTATGGCTTTTATTTTCAGTTCTTATTGTTATTCTACATACTTAAACAATATGCTGGTACTACTATTTCTTGATTTGTCAGTTTTTCTAATCTGACAAATTTTCTGTTTTACCTGGCAAGTTAGTGCTTTTGTATATGGAATGATTACTGATATATTTTAAATGATTTCCACAATTTTATTTTGTGTTTTCTTTTATTCCAATGCTTTTCCCTTCCTCCACTCTTTTCTGTCCTCTTCAATATATCAAGATTCAAAAAATTCTCTCATTTGCTTCAACTATTTTAGAAGTTATGAATTATATCTTTACTGGCTACTTATCATAAAAAATTTATATTAACTGATTTTCCAATGTTAAACCAAATTTATGATGAACATAATACCCACTTTTGTCATGATATAGTATTCCTTTGAATATTGCTGCTTCTGAGTTGAGAACTTTAGAATTTTTTGTATCTTTGCTTATAAATTTTTTGTATCTTTGCTTTTGAGTGAGATTGCCTGTCACTCTCTTCTCTTTTACTGACATTACTTGGATTTTCTTTATAGGCAATGCTAATTCTTAAAATCAGTTGAGAATTGAAACACTTTTTTTAATTCTTTGGGAGAGTCTATGTACATTAGATATATTCTCAGTGTTCAGTAGAACTCAGCAATGAAACAGCCTGGACCTGGAGTTTTTGTGGTAGAAAGTTTCAAATTAGTGACCTGAGTAATTCAATATTAAAATGTTTTACAAATTATTTAAAGTGTTTTAAGAATTTATCTCTTACAAATTAAAACATTTTTTCTATAAAATCTGTAATAATGTCAGCTTTTTTCATGATGAAGTTGGTTATTTCTTTCTCTCTCCATCAACCTAATTTAACAGCTTTTCCAATGACTTGTGACTTTGTAGAACTTCTCCATTATATATTTGTTTTCCATTTTGTTAATATCTTCTCTTCTCTTTGTTTGAAATTATTTATCTTCCAACTTCTTGTTCCGGAGTCTTAGCTTATTTATTTAAGTCTACACAGTTTTCTCTACATGGCGATTTAGTTGCATTCCTTGAAGTTTGGTATGAAGTATTTTCATTTAAAGAAGTGGATATGAGTGAAGCAACAGGAATTGTGTAGTGAATGCTATGATGATGGATCCCATCAATCGCTGAGAGTCCTCCAGGCACAAAGCCCCCCTCATATACAGCCTTGACTGTTGAAAGCTGTCTCACTTAAGGTTATGCCTCTTGCCTTGGGGACTCTGTGTCCAGTGCCTGGTGGACCTGGGCTATAAATTCCTGACCTTCTTTCCCAGCTCAGGACAGTACTTAAGGGTCAGCTTCAAAACTCCCCCTGGAGTCAGCTCAGGTTTCTTCTGATATTTTATCGTAGCTATACTTCCCCTGGGGCTTCTCAGGTGGTTCAGTGGTAAAGAACCTGCTTGTCAATGCAGGAGACACAAGAGATGTGGGTTCAATCCCTGGGTCAGGAAGATCCCCTGAAGTAGGAGATGGCAACCCACTCCAGTATCTTTGCCTGGAGAATCCCATGGGCAGAGGAGCCTGGCGGGCTACAGTCCACGGGATCACAAAGAGCCAGACAGGACTGAGCTACTGAACACACACACTTAATTCCCCTTCTGTCCAATCTTGTTTTTTTCCTCTTTCTTCTATCACATATTGATCCTAAGAGGATGCTCTAAAAATCTCCTGGCAGAGTAATCTCTGTGTCATTCTTCTCAGAGTATGAAACCTGTGAGAGAAAGCTTTCTGGAGGAAAGGACAGTCAACCTGGAACTAACACAATTCTATATAAAAATATAAAGCAATCTTGAGAAAGAAGAATGGAACTGGGGGAATCAACCTGCCTGACTTCAGGCTCTACTACAAAGCCACAGTTATCAAGACAGTATGGTACTGGCACAAAGACAGAAATATAGATCAATGGAACAAAATAGAAAGCCCAGAGATAAATCTATGCACCTATGGACACCTTATCTTCGACAAAGGAGGCAAGAATATACAATGGAGAAAAGACAATCTCTTTAACAAGTGGTGCTGGGAAAACTGGTCAACCACTTGTAAAAGAATGAAACTAGAACACTTTCTAACACCAAACACAAAAATAAACTCAAAATGGATTAAAGATCTAAAGTAAGACCAGCAACTATAAAACTCCTACAGGAGAACATAGGCAAAACACTCTCAATATAAATCACAGAAGGATCCTGTATGACCCACCTCCCAAAATATTGGAAATAAAAGCAAAATAAACAAATGGGGCCTAATTAAAATTAAAAGCTTCTGCACAACAAAGGAAACTATAAGCAAGGTGAAAAGGCAGCCTTCAGAATGGGACAAAATAATAGCAAATGAAGCAACTGACAAAGGACTAATCTCAAAAATATACAAGCAACTTCTGCAGCTCAATTCCAGAAAAATAAACGCCCAAAAAATGGGCCAAAGAACTAAACAGACATTTCTCCAAAGAAGACATACAGATGGCTAACAAACACATGAAAAGATGCTCAACATCACTCATTATCAGAGAAATGCAAATCAAAACCACTATGAGGTACCATTTCACACCAGTCAGAAGGGCTGCTATCCAAAAGTCTACAAGCAATAAATGCTGGAGAGGGTGTGGAGAAAAGGGAACCCTCTTACACTGTTGGTGGGAATGCAAACTAGTACAGCTAGTTTGGAGAACAGTGTGGAGATTCCGTAAAAAACTGGAAATAGAACTGCCTTATGACCCAGCAATCCCACTACTGGGCATACACACCAAGGAAACCAGAATTGAAAGAGACACGTGTACCCCAATATTCATCGCAGCACTGTTTACAATAGCCAGGACATGGAAGCAACCTAGATGTCCATCAGCAGATGAATGGATAAGAAAGCTGTGGTACATATACACAATGGAGTATTACTCAGCCATTAAAAAGAATACATTTGAATCAGTTCTTATGAGGTGGATGAAACTGGAGCTTATTATACAGAGTGAAGTAAGCCAGAAAGAAAAACACCAATACAGTATACTAATGCACATATATGGAATTTAGAAACATGGTAATGACAACCCTGTATGTGAGACAGCAAAAGAGACACAGATGTATAGAACAGTCTTTTGGACTCTGTGGGAGGGGGAGAGGGTGGGATGATTTGGGAGAATGGCATTGAAACATGTATAATATCATGTATGAAACGAATCGCCAGTCCAGGTTCGATGCATGATACAGGATCCTTGGGGCTAGTGCACTGGGATGACCCAGAGGGATGGTACAGGGAGGGAGGTGGGAGGGGGGTTCAGGATGGGGAACACGTGTATACCCGTGGCGGATTCATGTTGATGTATGGCAAAATCAATACAATATTGTAAAGTAATTAGCCTCCAATTAAAATAAATAAATTTATATTTTAAAAAAAGAATATATTCAGTAAGTGCTAACAGCTCACAGACTTGGAGAGCAGTGTGCACGTGTGTCTGTGTGCTAAAGTGGAGGGAAGCATGTGTCATGAGCGATAGAACTAGAAAGGTAAGCTTTCCCCAAATTACACAGAATCTTATCATCTACCTTGAGATGTTCAGGGCCTTAGATCCCACTGCTAGTACTATAGCTGTGTGTGCTAGGCACAGCTCATTGATTAGAAGAGCTAGTCGGGAATTACTGGGTAGAGTTTCATAGTATAAAGGGAACCAGATTTCCTTCAAATAGTAAAGATACTATCATTTCTTGGGTCTGATAACATTTAGCCAACAACAAATGTTTGCAGATAAAATGATCACAGAATTTCTAACGACCCAATTCCTCATTAGAAGTCCATTTCACTGTTGACTTATCCAGCAGGATTTTGGAAAATGTTTTTATTCTATGGGGACCATGCAGCCTTTTCCTCTTATGGCTTGCAGGCAAATAGCACCCACAGGGAAAATTCTATTGCACATTGTCAGTGTTCAGATATGCAACCAGATCACTGCTGTGCTTTATTAAAGGCATAAATCTGAACTTGTGCTGAATATGTACAAAGGAAATTTGATTTGTACATCTTTATAATATCAAAGAATGACTCCAGTTTCCAAAGGCGGCCTACTTACTGTCTCATTAAAGGATCAGCACCACAGTAATATTTTCCAGTAGGTGATATCATTGACAGGCCTGCATTCCCTGTTTTATTTTTTAATTAAAAAAAAATCCCCCTATGTTTTAAATATAGTGGGGAATTCAACATAATCGTAAGTAAAATCCATGCAAATTCTTGCTTCTTCAGTTGTCAATAATTCATCAGATATAGAAAATAACGATTACAAAAACAGCAGTCAAAGTTAGGGCTTTTGCCGATGCTCTGGGACAACCCAGAGGGATGGGGTGGGGAGGGAGCTGGGAGGGGGGTTCAGGATGGAGGGACACGTGCACCCGTGACTGATTCATGTCAGTGTATGGCCAAAACCACCACAATATTGTTAAGTAATTAGCCTCCAATTAAAATAAGTAAATTAAGTTTTTTTTTTTTTTTTTAATTAAGGCTTTTGGTGAGAAAGAGACATTTCTGTAATTGTTTATAGAATCCAAGTAGGGGTAGGTGACAGAAGGAGAATGAAAGAAGAGAAAGAGGAAAGTGAGGAGACATCTATGTGTGCTTGATTGAAGAGAAAAATAATGATGTTTTTTTAAAGATTGGAATAAGCTCTTCAAAGATCTGCCACCAGCAGAAAAGTCAGAGCAGTCACTTTGATATAGTGAATTCAGCCTAAAGTAGCAAATCCTGTTGCATAATACAGTCCTTCAAAAGCAGTGTTGCAACTCCTGAGGGACTTAAGGTTAACTTTACCAGCTCAGTGTATCCAGGAGAAAACAATGTTTGTGTACAAAGTTTCATTAAAAAGACCAGTAGGCACAGGGATATTTTGTGGTTTCTATTAGGTTCAGAGTAGCTGCTGCAATAATTGATAGCACCAAAATTCAGTTGCTTAGCGCAAGAGACGCTATTTCTCACACACAGAGAAATCCAGTGAGGGTTAATCATCTTCTGCCACCTACCTGCAGCAGAGGCTGGGAAATGTGATCTGTGCCTGTGAAGCCGCTTCTCAGCGTCACTTCTGTACTCGAGCAGGTTTTACTGGACAGTTAATTCCGCTCCATGTGAGCCATCACTGTCCTCAGAAAATGGCAACAGATCCCCTTTTGATTTACTTTTCTGATTATTTCTGCACTGGAATGCATGCGTCTGATCTGTGCCTAGTCCTGTGCATCCATTTAGAAATAAATGAATGCAGTTCAATTGAACACAGATTTTTATACTAAATATTATGTGGATCTAAGATTGTAGAGTTACAATGGTCTGTGAATGTTAATAGTAAATAAGATATTATTAGGGTCCTCAGGGAACTCATAGAGGATATTAATACAACCCAATTTCAACACCACCATGTGTAAAATAGCTAGCTTGTAGGAAGCACAGTGAGCTCAGCTTGGTGCTTTGGGATGACCTGGAGGAGTGGAATGGTGGGGGTGGGAGGGAGGCTCTAGAGGAAGGGATCTATGCAAACATATAGCTGATTCACTCTGTTGTACAGCAGAAACTAACACAACATTGTAAAACAATTATACTTCAACAATAAAAAAAATAAAAAAACAATATCAGCACAATGCAGTTAGTACTAGGTGCTTTAAAGTATATTTTAGGTTTACTCTTTTTTTATATTTTAAATATATTTTAATGAAGCATCATTCTTTGGAGGGTTAATTGTCACAGTTGTACTGACATTTGAATTGACTTAGGTCACATGCTAATAAATGAAATAAACTTCATAAGATTTTAGTAAATCTCTAAAATATAATTATATCGAGGACTTGACATTGCACCCAAAATGTCTGATTTTAAAGAAAATGCTTTTCAATTCTCTTTCCAAAGTGGAGGAAGAGCATCAGGTAGACTTGGAGTGGCCAATGTCATTTTTAATTCCATAACACATGGGCTCAGTCTTTTATTGACAACTAATATTTGATATTTTGTTTTAAAACACTTTAGTTCAACAACTTCTCCCAGATTGAGGAGACTGACAAGTCACACAGTAGTACAACTGCAGCACATACAATAAATAGCTCTCGGCCTATACCATTACTTTCTATGTTCTTCTGTGTTCTTCCCAGCCCAGATTTACTACTCCAAATTCCAATCTCATAATTTTTGACCAAAGATCAAAAGCATTTTGGACCTTCATATGGAATTAGATTTTGTAATGCAAAAAAAATCAAACTCCAAGTCCTCAATCTGCCATTATTTAACTATCTAGTGTCTTAGCAATTTACTTATGTGTGAAAACAGTTTCAGATTAATGAAGAAGCTTCAGTGCCATATGTGGCCTGTAGTCTGTTATTCTAATGCATTTCTGTATAATTATGTCATCTATGCAGGGGATACTAATGTAAAAGTCCAGTGGACATAAGACATTTCAATAATAGCCCTATTGTTATTTAGATTTAAACATAATTACTTGTTCAATTTGGAAGTCAGCTTGTTTATGCTACCTTCTGCACGTTTTTAGCTCCTTCTATGCTATCTTTCTTATCCTCTTGAATGCAAAGTATTGACAACCTGAAACTTATTTCATAAGCTACAAGCTTAAAACCCTGTGCAATCCTTATGTTTATCAAAACTCTATTAAGTAAGATAATGTATTGAAAATAAATAGGGTTGGTTTTGGGAATACTTCCAACTTTGAGTCTTTGGCAGGGTTAGACTTCCACTGGAAAATAAAATTAGCCAAAGCTCTAGCTCAAAACCATTTGAAAGACAAAGCTATGGGGATTACTCTAATGTATTCAAGGTGTACATGTACTTTGAGTACAGCTAATAATAAGCTCCCTGGAAAATATGATGAAGACACTGGCAGATTATCAAAATTCAACAAAATCAGTTTCATGTATATCTGAGACTACCATTTTCAAAATAGATTGGTGGATTTCAAGTTTACAGTTTCATTTGGAATGCTAACTTTGGGAGGCCTTTTTCATAATCACAGGGAAGGGGACAAGAAGATTTGCCCCCCACTTTTAGTGTGTGTCCTGATGCTGTTGTGTCTCAGCATCTGCCTCCCAAGCAAAAGGCCACCCAGGAGCTGGAAGGAAAGGAGCATGCCAAGGAACTTGTGTTGAAATTTGGCTGCAGTACCCGACTTTTTGCTGTACTTTTAAAGGGTGTTGACTAATATTTGAGTGCTAAGAATGGGGTAGATATTCTACCCACCAAACTCAGTCTCTGTTCTGGAGCAGTGTGCATTCTTAGAGTGATCGGTCTTCAGAAGCGACAGAAAGTTGTTACTTCGTTGTTCTAAAATACAGAAAAACTAATGTTTCAGGCCATATGAATTCCCACAGTAATCTAGCCTCATCTCAGATTCATAAAAAGGGTTTAATTTTCATAACTGAATATATAAACTGCCTTTCTATTGAGAAATTATATCACTTCTAGCACCACTGACTCAACGGACGTGAATTTGAGCACACTCCGGGAGATGGTGGTGGGCAGAAGAGCCTTGTGTGCTGCAGTCCGTGGGGTCACAAAGAGTTGGACACGACTTAACTACTGAACAGCAACAACAAAAGCAGTTGTTTTCAGGGGGTTATGTGAAGGTAGTATGAGTCACTCATGACACTTTTTCAACTTGCACATTCTCTCGTCTCAACAGGCCCTATTTCTCCCCAAGATTTTGGTGCATCCCTATCCATGGACGGAACAGCTATAATCTATCACTGTGATCAATAGTTACTTGTAAGAGTGGGTTGTGACTCCTGGATATTGGAGTGGGAAAAAGCTTGAAAAACAGCTCCTCTGTCTTGGAATAACTGTTCTCAACAATGTCCCGAGCTCTTCAGGGATTTATGAAGTTAGTAACGAAGACCTGCTGGCGGAGTTCATTATTTTTTAAAACTACCTTATGGAAACTGTAAGCCTACTGACAGTAAAGCTGCTTCAGCAACTGCATAAAACTTGTCTCTCATCTATGGGCTACAATTTTATCAACTCATGTTGATAAGCTACTATCAACTAGCTATATGAAAGCTCTGATGATACTTACATGTTCCTTGGTGAACAGAAATGGAAAAAAATGAATTTTTATTTAATTAAGTCCATTCCTTTGATTGGTAGATGGTTTCAAAACATGGGGCACAAAGAAGAAAAATAATTCCAAGAGCATGAAGGAATTCAAAATTTTGTCAACCACTGACCTCAAATGAGAGAGAATTCAGCATAGGAGAAGAATCTGTTGATTTCTCTTTAATCAGTAATTTATTAATAGTTACAACTGTATGTATGTTTGGGTACAGATATGTATGCTGCTGCTGATTAGTCACTTCAGTTGTGTCTGACTCTGTGCGACCCCATGGACTGCCACCTGCCAGGTTCCTCAGTCCATGGGATTCTCCAGGCAAGAATACTAGAGTGGGCTGCCATGCCTTCCTCCAGGGGATCTTCCTGACCCAGGGATCAAGCCCAGGTCTCCTGCATTGCAGGTGGATTCTTTACCACTGAACCACCAGGGAAGCCCACAGATATGTATATTTCTTCTAAAATAGGATGTGAGAAATAACATCAAATATATTAATTAAGGGGAGAGTTCTCTACATATTGACAGCTGTAATCACTTATTAACTTTAATTATGATCTTTTAAAATTATTCATGTTTTATTTATCTTCATAAATTTGAATTCCACACCCTTCCTCCTCCTGGGATGGGTGCTGTGGGTGGTGGACTGTGGGAGGTCCAACTTTAGAATGCATTTTAACCCAATTAGTCTTATCAGTAAATTCTGCATCTTACATAAGGTATGTATGATTGACCTTAAAAACATATTTGCAAATACAAAGCTCATGAATGTAGTTCTTACTGCTTTTTGTATAATGGTTGATAAATTAGAATCTGGATACTTGGAGCTTTCTATTATAGAATTTAGCAAGAATTTCTATCAGCAAATTACTATTAGGAAAGTTGTTGCTGAGACAAGAAAATCATAAAGCAGAGATAGGAGCCTTTGAAAGGGACCAGGCTGTTAACTTTCAGGAAACAGAAAGTTCTTTGTCCTTTTCTCTATTTTCTTCCTAGTTATAATTAGAATTGGAGGGAGAAGCACGAACAGGGCTCTGTCAAACGCAGTGAGAGACACAGGCTTGAGAAAGGTGACAAAGGTTCGAGATGAACAAACATTTGGGTGTGTTGGTTTGATCTCCAAGGTATCAGTAAGAAAACGATGACAGGAGACCGACCTATTGACTTTCCTTCATGGAAGAAAGGTGTCATTTAATTCTGAAACTAAAGTGTATTCCAGAAGAATTCTATTTTTTTAAAACAGTAATTTACAAATTCTTGAGACTCCAGCTCATCCTTTTAAGCTGCTTGAAGAGACAGCAATAATACACTGTAAATATTAACCCTGGTCCACTCACATGTTTATTTAACGAGAGTTTGGCATTCTTGGAGTGAATCTGGGCTGTATCATTTTTAGTGTTCAACTGGTGGTCATAGCGACTCTTCAGTCAAATTTTAACAAGAGGAAGTTGGGCGCAGAAAGAAAGAAAAGACATGAAGCTGCCAAGCATTTGCCTTGTGAAGTAATATTATAGGGATTCATCTTTTTTAAATCCCTTTCTCGTCTCTGCTTGTTTCCAGTAAAGCAGGAATAATAGTCAGGAACATGAAAGCAGTCTGACATTGGTTCCACTGCGTGTGTTTCATACCTCTCCTCCGTCAGCATGCGCTCTATCTAAACAGCAGAGGAGAGAAGCCTAGAGCACAGCCATCAGAGAGCCAGGATAATACACACCCTGTGTTCTGAGGTCCAGCGAGTCAGAGCGCTCCTAACTAAGTCAGGAAGGGAGTTTTTCAGACGCTCTGAGGACCTAACAAACAATTGCTAGGAAAGCCAGAGATCATCGCATTGTCCATCTGCCAACAGTTCTAAAAAGTGATCTTCCCACTGCTTTGAACTTAGTGAATTTTTTATCCTTTGTGTTCTTCTTCCCCATCACAATACTTAATGTTGTGCTCTGTAGGCACATTGGCCTCTCAACAATTGTGCACAGGTTGGGAGTATGATTTGAAATAACAGGACGAGGCAGGTGAGGTCCATGAAAATGCACTGCTTGGATCTAACATGGGGAGTGGAATGGATGCATTGTCCCACTGCTGCCTTCCAAATCCTCCCTTGTGTTTGCACAGGGCTTGCTTTTGGCAAGGCTGTTCCTGTGATGGCAGGACTCTCCTTGTGGGTGACTTGAGCTTGCAGACTCTCTTTAGGTTTGCCCCAGAACTTCTGGAGCTGTGTTGTGGTCTTAGACCCCTCCTAGCAGAACTCCTTCATTTCCTCTCTCCTTCCACAGGGCTCAGACCTGCTATACCCTCCTGAGGGCTTCCTGGCTTTTCCAGCATCCTCCCCTTTGCCCTAAATAAAGGATTTTCACCAATGAACCTCTTACAGGTCTAATACTGTGTTGGCAAACTGCTCCTTAGAGGACCTGAGCTGAAACAAAAGGTAAAGAGATTTTCTTCCATGGTTTAGAGCTCTAGATTTGAATGTAAATAATGCATTAGGGAAAAATTAAGGGGATTCCCAGGTGGCACTGGTGGTAAAGAACCTGCCTGCCAATGCAGGAGATATAAGAGAAGCCAGTTCTATCCCTGGGTCAGGAAGATCCCCTGGAAGAGAACATGCAACCCACTTCAGTATTCTGGCCTGGATAATCCCATGGACAGAGGAGCCTGATGATCTACAGTCCATGAGATCACAAAAGAGGTGGACACAACAGAAGCAACTTAGCACACTTGCAAGGGACAAGAGGCAAACATTCAAATGGAATTTCAAAGTGGGCTTGGTCACCCTCTCACTCTCTCAACTCCTTTGCCTCTCCCAGCCCATTAGCAGATTGGCCAACCTTTTTTAAAGGGCAAGGTAGCAAGTGTCCTGTGCTCATAGGTGACATGCTTTCTGCTGCAACCACAGAACTCTGCTATTGTACAGTAGAAGCACCCATGGCAACGCATGAAAGAGTGGACATGGTTGTGTTCCAATAAAACTTAATTTAAAAAGCAAATGGCAGGGCATGATTGGCCTGTGGGCCATGGTTTGTGGACCCTTGGTCTTTCAGTTCATATGAAAGATCTTCTTTGGCATAATGAGTCATTTATTTAGACCCCTGGAAACTGAAAAGTCCATTTCAAGTTAAAAACCACGGGAGACTCTGTGCTCTGAATTGGTATCTTCTTTAAAGACACTTGCCCTGCCATCAGCATTCAAGGCTCTCTTTTGTGGGGATCCAGTGAGAAGGCAATGGCACCCCACTCCAGTACTCTTGCCTGGAAAATCCCATGGACAGAGGAGCCTGGTAGGCTGCAGTCCATGGGGTCGCTAAGTCGGACACAACTGAGCGACTTCACTTTCATTTTTCACTTTCATGCATTGGAGGAGGAAATGGCAACCCACTCCAGTGTTCTTGCCTGGAGAGTCCCAGGGATGGCGGGGCCTGGTGGGCTGCCGTCTATGGGTCGCACAGAGTTGGACACGACTGAAGTGACTTAGCAGCAGCAGCATCACATGTGCCCACTCCCCAGATTTCTGCCACTTGTTTACAAATTTGCTAAGCACTTCATTTCCCATTCTAACAAAGGAAAACTTCATTGTTCATGTTGCTGGAAATTTGAAAATGGAAATGTAACAAGAGGATGACTGCATCTTGCAAAACCTTCTAGCAACTACAATGAGTCACCATGGCAACTCTCATTTTTGGATTAAGGCCTTTTGGAGTGGGAGCTGATGAGGAAAAAAAATTGTTGCATGCAGCCAGCTGAGGTTTTGACTTTAGCTAGAAAAATACCTTGAAGTTTTCCCAGACGTGTAGGAGTTGGAAAAAGGGAAGCAGAACTGATAAAGGTCCCATGATTCTGAGAACAAACCCAGGTATGAGGTCAGTCAATCAAATGTCCAGGTATTCTACAGCTGAAGTGAGATGGTAAGGTTTTACTTTCATGATTATGCTTAATTGGTGGTGAACTTCAGTATTTTGTGATTAGTATTTTATGTACTTGAGGTCACTGTTAATATTCTTGCCTGAACATGTATATTACACTTGGATTATACTTCTCTCAAAGAAAGGATGTAGACTGGACCCATTTAGATCATCTTTGGTATTTTTATTCCAAACTTCAAGAAAAAATGGCAGAAAATGGCCTTGATTCTTGGACAAGGATCTGGGACGGTGGCAATATAAACCTTGGCTCTCCCTCTTGAGAGCCATCCACGACTCAGAATGGATTTCCAAGCCATTTCTTTGTTTCTTGGCACTTGCCCTGATCCCTTTGTCCTTCTTTCTCTCTTTGTTCTTGTTGAATGCTGAGACAGAGCCAAACCAGAGTAGTCAGTAATAGATGACAAATTGTCCTTTACACAGAGCCTCTTAAAAATAGTAACAATGTGAAATACTTTTAATGAAGAACCCATACTGTGAGTGTTAATCATCAGATTAATGATAACATATAATTAATATAATTAGTGACAATAATAATAGTTATGAAGTTGTGGATTAAGCATGATCACAATAAGTACTAAAATAATAATGAGATTATCATCTCATTTGATCTTTAAAATAGCTCATGTAAGAACTATGTAGTTGGTATTTTATAGATTAGAAAATTTAGGTTCAGAGTTTAATTCTGATTAAATGATTCTACCAAGAACATAAAGGTTTCCCAGGTGGCGTGCGGTAAAGAATCTGCTTACCAAGGCAGGAGATGCAGGATGCAGGTTTGATCCCTGTGTCGGGAAGATCCCCTGGAGAAGGAAATGTAACCCCTTCCAGTATTCTTGCACTGAAAATCCTGTGGACAGAGGGGCTTGGCGGGCTATAATCTATGGGGTTGCAAAGAATCAGACATAACTGAGCACACACACACAGAACACCAAGAACATCAACCTGATAATTCATAAAATTGAAATTGTTGGCTAGTCTGGCCTTTAATGACTGAGAACATGAATAGGTTCAGAACTTGAAGCCATATGATCTGGGTTTGAATCCTGGTTCTACTCTTCCATGGTAAATTACTCAATCTCTATGTCTGCCCCGCTGGACCATTGAAAGGATTAGTATTTGGGTTTGTGGTGGTTGTTTATTTTTTAATTGGAAGGTATTTGCTTTACAGTATTGTGTTAGTTTCTGTGGTATAACAACATGAATCATTTATATGTACACATATATCCCCTCTCTCTTGAACTTCCCTCCCACTCTGACCCGTCCCAACCTTCTAGACTATCACAGAGCACCAAGCTGGGCTCTCTGTGTTAGAGAACAGCTTGCAATTAGCTATGTATTTTACACACGATAGTGTACATATCTCAATGCTACTCTCAGTTCATTCCACCCTCTCCTTTCTCTGCTGCATCCACAAGTCCATCTTCTACATCTGAGTCTTTATTTCCGCCCTGCAAAGAGGCTTATCAGTACCATTTTTCTAGATTCCATATATACACATTAATATACAATATTTTTCCTTTCTGACTTACTTCACACTGTCTGAAAGGTCCAGATCACTACAAATGACCCGATTTTGTCCCTTTTTATGGTTAAGTAATATTCCATTGTGGAGGCATTGCCTAAGATGGTTCAGGAGAAGGATGTGTGCTGATGACACCACTCTAATGGCAGAAAGAGAAGAGGAACTAAAGAGCCTCTTGAAGAGGGCAAAAGAGGAGAGTGAAAAGGCTGGCTTAAAACTCAACATTCAAAAAAC
Source organism: Bos mutus (assembly GCF_027580195.1). Classification (NCBI taxonomy): domain Eukaryota; kingdom Metazoa; phylum Chordata; class Mammalia; order Artiodactyla; family Bovidae; genus Bos; species Bos mutus. The sequence goes on along the minus strand of NC_091622.1, from coordinate 24,378,977 downwards.
TAAGATCATGGCAACTGGTCTCATCACTTCATGGAAAATAGGGAAAAAGTGGGAACAGTGACAGATTTTATATTCTTGGCCTCCAAAATCACTGTGGGCAGTGACTGCAGCAGTGGAAGGAAGGCTATGACAAACCTATATGACAAACCTATATAGTGTATTAAAAAGCAGAGATGTCAGTTTGCTGGCAAAGGGCTGTACAGTCAAAGCAACTGTTTTACCAATGGTCATGTACAGATGTAATAGTGAACCATAAAGAAGGCTGAGCACCAAGGAGCTGACACTTTTGAATTGTGGTGTTGGAGAAGACTCTTAAGAGTCCCTTAGACAGCAATGAAATCAAACCAGTAAGTCTTAAAAGAAATAAACCCTGAATATTCATAGGAAGAACTGATGCTGAAGTTGAAGCTCCAATACTTCAGCCACTTGATGTGAAGAGCTGACTCATTGCAAAAGACCTGGATGCTGGGAAAGAGTGAGGGCAGGAGGAGAAATGGGTGACAGAAGATAAGATGGTTGATTGGCATCACTGATTCAATGGACATGAGTTTGAGCAAACTCTAGGAGATAGTGAAGGACAGGGAAGCCTGGTGTACTGCAGTCCATGAGGTCAGAAATAGTCAGACATGACTTAGCAACTGAACAACAACAACAATATTCCATTGTATATATGTGCTACAACTTCTTTATCCATTCATCTTCTTTATCCATTGATGAACAGCTAGGTGACTTCCATGTCCTAGCTATTGTAAATAGTGCTGCAGTGAAAAATGGGGTATGTGTGTCTTAAATGAGCATTATTTGGATAATGTTTAGAGCCATGCTCAGCATACATACTATATTCGTGTTTGAAAAATAATTATACTGCATTGGTTCTGAAAATTTGAATAAACTAGCTGACATTAGGAAATCTACCTGACCTTTCTAAGCTTCAATTTCTACTCATGTGCAAAATGGAGATAATACTAGTATCTACCTTACAGTTGTTTGCAAAGCTAATTGGACTTTGTAAAGACCTTATTTCACCACCAGGGACTTACTAAGGGCTCAAATTTTGTTATTTATTGAACAAGTCTTGGTTCTCTAGAGAAACAGAACAAATTATATAAATGTAGCAAAAAATAGAATAGATTTTGACCTATAAGGAGTTGCCTTATGCAACTGTAGAGTTGCGAAATAAGTCTCTGATTTGCAGGCAGAGAGATGGATAGCCAGGGGAGCCAATGGTGTAAATTTCAACCTGAGTCTGAGTCTAAAGCAGATCGATGTGCCAGATCAAAAACAGTCAAGTAGAAAGTGTTCTTTATCAGCTTTCTATTTTATTCAGAGTGAACTGTTTTACTCAGACGACTAGCTCTAGTGTTGACATTCAGAAAGACTCTCCCAGACACACTTAGAAATAATGTTTGTAAAAGACTATTTATGTGCCTCTAAAATTAATATGGTAAGTCACCCAGAGCCAGACATTCTGGAGAGTGAAGTCAAGTGGACCTTAGGAAGCACTGCTGTCAATAAAGCGAGTGGATGTGATGGAATTCTAGTAGAGCTAATTAAAATCATAAAATATGATGCTATCAACATGTTGCACTCAATATGTCAGCCAATCTGGAAGATCTAGCAGTGGCCACAGGACTGGAAAAGGTCAGTCCTCATCCCAGTTCCCAAGAAGGGAAGTATTAAAGAATGTGCTAACCATAGGACAACTGCATTCATTTCCTATACTAGTAAGGTCATGCTTAAAATTTTGCATGCTAGGTTTCCGTGTTACATAAACCAAGAACTTAAAGATGTCCAAGCTGAGTTTGGAAAAGACAGAGGCACAAAGAGATAAAATTTCCAACATTTGCTGGATCTCAGAGAAAGCAAGGGAATCCCAGAAAAATATCTACCTCTGTTTCATTGATTACACTAAAGCCTTTGACTGTGCGGATCATAATAAACTGTGGAAAGCTCTTAAAGAGATGGGAATACCAGACCATCTTACCTGTCTTACCTGGTGAGATGGCTGGATGGTATCATTAATGCAATGGACATGAACTTGCACAAACTCTGGGAGATGGTGAAGGACAGGGAGGCCTGGCGTGCTGCAGTCCACGGGGTCCCAAAGATTCAGACATGAATGGGCGACTGAACAAAAATAACAAAATTTATATGTGGAAATCCTAAATCTTGAGGTAATTCTATTAGGAGGTTGGGGGGTTCTTTGAAAGATGACTAGGTTCTGAGAATGGAGCCCTTATGGATGGGTTTAGGACACTTATAAAAGAGACCCTGGAAAGATCCCTTCCTCCTTTCACCATATGAGGTAACAGGAAAAAGACGGTGTCTAGGAGGTATACCCCCAAAATACACCGAATCTCCTAGTGTCTTGATCTCAGAGTTCTAGCTTTCAGAACTGTGAGAAATGCATTTCTGTAGTTTATAAGCCACTCAGTTTGTGCTTTTTTGTAATAGCAACCCCAATGGACAATGTTTAACCAAATATCTAGGCACCCAGCAGCCCAGTCAAGTTGCTGTGTAAAATTAGCTATCCAAGACAATATGGTTATTTTTGTTGTTATTGCATTGTCTTCTTTCATGGAGCCAAAATCTATGCAAATAAATCAATCACATCAACATTGAAATATAACCAAGTATAAATGGCTAATATAGATACTGTGTATAATATTTTAAATTTCTTAGGAGAACACACACCTCATTCAAAGACTAATCTGCTTGGCTGATGAAATAATTTCAACTACAATTTCAAGGAAATTTCTTCTCATAGAGAAACATCTTGTTTAGGCACCACATAACTTAAGAATAATGAGTTGACTGAAAAGACAGTACACGCAACATAGACCAACGTACAAAAAATATTAGGACCTTCTTGAAGTGCTGGAGTTTTAAGGCATCAATTGGGCAGCAGCTTTTTAAAAAGCTCAATTAAGGCAGAGTTCTTGCCAGACAAAGCACCTTTGCCTATTAGGGGAATTTGTGAAGCATCACAGAGGGTTTACTAAAAAAGACCCAGAGGAGATCCCTACAACCTACGAATAAAGTGGCAGGTGCAGAGTATAACTCCCCTCAAGCTGCCACTCTGAACACATAGACCCACAGCTTGGGTAACCTGGGAAGACCTGGGCCCGGGTGTGATCCAGCCCCTACCGAAACTGGCTCTGTCTCCTCCCATCATCTCTCCTTCACTTAGGCTGGACTTAGTTCAGCCTAAGTTAGTTTATATAACTATATAAGCTTAGTTAACAGGGCTAGCTACCCTTTCTGTGAGGAATACACTTTCCTGACTCCTGCCTAATTCCTTCTTGTTTTTCTGTCCTAGCCTAGGTGTCATTTCTCCAAAGTGGTTTCCATGATTCCTCAGACAAGATCAGATCTCTCTGATGTATGCTCCAAGAGCATGTGTAGTCCTGACTTGTAGAACTCAACTCTCTTAACTACTTTTCTTACCATATATTTTAATATCTGTATACTAAAATCATGTAAGCTCCTGAAGGGCAGGGCTTGCATTCATTCCATATTCTCTGCTCTTACTACAGTGTCCAACACATAATAGGATCTCAAATCGAAGATGCATTGATTATAAGACACAGTAGTATTTCATCTACCGATAGGAAGAAAAAAAAACCTCCAAATAAACTATGACATGATGCTTTTTTAACATTTAGCATGTTTATTCTATATTTAATAGAAGACATTGCTTATGCCCTCCAGAAGGAACTGGCAACCCTCTCCAGTATTCTCACCTGGAGAATCCCATGGACAGAGGAGCTACAGTCCATGGGGTTGCAAAGAGTCAGACATGACTTAGTGACTGAGCATGCAGTCTTGTGTACACATAGGTTTGTTTTTATTTTTTTTAATCACATATCACTCTTGTACTTAAAGGAAAAGTGGGATAAATTGGTAAATACATTTCCTAAACCTCTTCATATTCAGAATCTCTTCTGATTATTTTATTTTTATTGTGATGAACTTTTTGCATGCATGCTAAGTCTCTTCAGTCATGTCCAACTCTGTGTGACCCCATGGACAGCAGCCCACCAAGGGTCCTCTGTCCATGGGATTCTCCAGGCAAGAATACTGGAGTGGGTTGCCATATCCTTCTCTGATGAACTATATACATTACATAAAATTTAGCATCTTAACCTTTTAAAATGTATATTTCAGTGGCATTAAATCCATTCCCATTATTGTGAGATTTATTCTTTAACATCTAGTTTAGTTTTTTTTTCCTCTGCCCCACCTCCCACCCCTAAAATACCCTCTGTGCTGTCAAGAGCATTGGTGATAACACATCTTAAAAACATAATCTACTATTGTCTCTGAGAATTTCTTGAAAAATTCATACTCATCCCTCAAGAGTTTGTATATACATACCCAGGCCGTAACAGCTCCATTATGACTGCTGCTGGGCCAAAGTGATTTTAAGATGCATCCTATTTCTGGGATTGTTGAAAGTGAAAAAGTGAAACAACAAACAATGCATTAGCCAAATAAATACTGCAAAGTCTGTAAATATACATAGGAAGTTCTATGCATGTATTTATGTAGGTTGGTAGATAGCAATGAAATTTCATGCTCAATATATCTGTGAAAAATGAGGAAGCCACATCTGGCTGGGTATAGCCAGCCTTCTTGAGATCTTAGAGATCAAGACAGGAGAGGTGTACCTTCTTTTTATCTTGCTTCCTACCCCTGTAGGGCTGGAGGGAGGAGAGGGCTGGAGGGCTCTTCTCCATGAGGACACTTGGCTCTACCTTTCTTTTGAGCTCTGACACTTTCCTCACCAGCCTCTTAGCCTCTCGTTCTAGCACCTGACAGAATGTATACACAGTGACTTAGGATCCTGATTCCGTTGAGGCTTGACGACCATAAGTCATATCTAGTCAAATCCCTTTATTTTATAGAAGAGGAAATCTGATCTCCATAGGCAACTTGCTCAAAGTCACATGTGAACAAATAAAGATCAGAGAAAATGGAGTAGATACTCCAGTAAACGGTCATAGGTTAAGCGCCTGGGAAGCCTAAACTCATAATACTTACATTGTTTGAAAACATCTATTATGTGCTAATTTTTTTCTTCTTAACATTCACATTTTGAAGTCCTAAGCCCCAGTACCTCAGAATGTAACTGTATTTGGAGATGAGGTCTTTAAACAGGTAATTATGGTTAAAATGAGGCTGTTGGGTGGACCCTAGTTTAGTCTGACTGGTATCTTTAGAAGGCAGAGATTAGGACAGAAAGAAACAGACATGAGGGATGCAGCAAGAAATGCGATCATCTACAAGCCAAAGAGAGCAGCATCGGAGGAGACTTACCCTGTTGACACCTTCATCTTGCACGTCCAGCCTCCAAAATAGTAAGAAAATAAATTCTTGTTTAAACCATCCTGTGTGTAGTGTTTTGTTATGCCAGGCCTAGCAAACTAATTCATCTTAATGAGGGAAGAGAGGGGGGATTCAGAACACAATTACAAATGAAGGAGGAGGAGTGCACTTGGATGTTTTAATAACCTACAACAAGACTGGGCTATTAGAGTGTTGCTCAAGAAGTCCCAGGAGGAGGTAAACCCCCTTCCAATCTCAGCACTCTTCTTCCCCAGGCATCAAGGCGCACATGCACCAAAGGCAAGACTGCAGCACTTTGTGCTGAGCATGGCTTGGCGTTGCATTCCACTGGGGAACTCTGGTCTGCTGGGCTGGGGAACAGAAGGAGGCCTTCTTTCCTTACTGACTGCACGCCAGTGTTGGCCTCCAGTTGGTTATGCAGGAGGAATGTACATAGAAGAGAAGAAATCCCATTCTTGGCAGTTTCATGTTGTTAAATTTATTCTTGAGTATATCTATGCTGTTTATATTTCCCTATAAAGTAATCAATGTCATCAAAATTTTTAAATGTATTAGTATAGAATTGTACAGATTTTTCTTTTCTCATAAAAAATAATTTTCTGTATTTATTATAGACCTTTTCTCATTCCTTGTTTAGGCTGTCTTTTTGTTCCTTTTTCTTCCATACTCTTTTTTTTTTAATTTTAAAACATTTTTAATAGAAGAATAAATGCTTTACAATGTTGTGTTGGCACTTTAATCTTCCCTACAATTTATGGCCTCAAAAGAGAATTTTAATTCCTCTGTTCAATCTGGTTCCCTTGGAATCTTTAAACCACTGTGCTCACATGCTTTCATTGCCTCTTAACCATTCAGTTACTGCTGGTTTCTTGTGTCATGGGGGACCTGCTCTTTTCCAAACGTATGCCCTGATTCTTGGGGTAAATCGGTTTCAGACCTTTGCTTTCCTCTGAGTCTTATCATGTTCTATTCTCCTGTCCTGCAGCTTTTCATTTTTTTTTTTTTTAGTTGAAGGATAATTGCTTTATAGAATTTTGTTGTGTTCTGTCAAACCTCAATATGAATCAGCCATAGGTATACATATATCCCCTCCTTTTTGAATCTCCCTCCCATCGCACTCCCCATCCTACCCCTCTAGTTTGATACAAAGACTCTGTTTGAGTTTCCTGAAACATACAGCAAATTCTCATTGGCTATCTATTTTACATATGGTGATGTAAGTTTCCATGTTACTCTTTCCATATATCTCACCCTCTCCTCCCCTCTCCCCATGTCCATAAATCTATTCTCTATGTCTGTTTCCCTACGGCTGACCTGCAAATAAATTTTTCAATATCATTTTTCTAGATTCTGTATATATGTGTTAGTATACAATATTTACATTTCTCTTTCTGACTTACTTCACTCTGTATAATAGCTCTAGGTTCATCCACCTCATTAGAACTGACTCAAAGGCATTTCTTTTTATGGCTGAAATTCTCCAAGCCAGGCTTCAGCAATATGTGAACTGTGAACTTCCTGATGTTCAAGCTGGTTTCAGAAAAGGCAGAGGAACCAGAGATCAAATAGCTAACATCCGCTGGATCATGGAAAAAGCAAGAGAGTTCCAGAAAAACATCTATTTCTGCTTTATTGACTATGCCAAAGCCTTTGACTGTGTGGATCACAATAAACTGTGGAAAATTCTGAAAGAGAAGGGAATACCAGACCACCTGATCTGCCTTTTGAAAAATCTATATGCAGGTCAGGAAGCAACAGTTAGAACTGGACATGGAACAACAGACTGGTTCCAAACTGGAAAAGGAGTACGTCAGGGCTGTATATTGTCACCCTGCTTATTTAACTTCTATGCAGAGTACATCATGAGAAACGCTGGACTGGAAGAAACACAAGCTGGAATCAAGATTGCCGGGAGAAATATCAATAACCTCAGATATGCAGATGACACCACCCTTATGGCACAAAGTGAAGAGGAACTAAAAAGCCTCTTGATGAAAATGAAAGTGGAGAGTGAAAAAGTGGGCTTAAAGCTCAACATTCAGAAAATGAAGATCATGGCATCTGGTCCCATCACTTCATGGGAAATAGATGGGGAAACAGTGGAAACAGTGTCAGACTTTATTTTTGGGGGCTCCAAAATCACTGCAGATGGTCACTGCAGCCATGAATATGAAAGACACTTACTCCTTGGAAGGAAAGTTATGACCAACCTAGATAGCATATTCAAAAGCAGAGACATTACTTTGCCAACAAGGATCCGTCTAGTCAAGGCTATAGCTTTTCCAGTGGTCATGTATGGATGTGAGAGTTGGACTGTGAAGAAGGCTGAGCGCCGAAGGATTGATGCTTTTGAACTGTGGTGTTGGAGAAGACTCTTGAGAGTCCCTTGGACTGCAAGGAGATCCAACCAGTCCATTCTGAAGGAGATCAGCCCTGGGATTTCTTTGGAAGGAATGATGCTAAAGCTGAAACTCCAATACTTTGGCCACCTCATGCGAAGAGTTGACTCATTGGAAAAGACTGATGCTGGGAGGGATTGGGGGCAGGAGAAGAAGGGGACGACAGAGGATGAGATGGCTGGATGGCATCACTGACTTGATGGACGTGAGTCTGGGTGAACTCCGGGAGTTGGTGATGGACAGGAGGCCTGGTGTGCTGTGATTCATGGGGAGTTGGTGATGGACAGGGAGGCCTGGTGTGCTGTGATTCATGGGGTCGCAAAGAGTCAGACACGACTGAGCGACTGAACTGAACTGAACTGAATATTTCATTATGTATAGGTACCATATTTCTTTATCCACTCATCTGTCGATGGACATAGGTTGCTTTGTGTTCTAGCTATTGTAAATAGTGCTGTAATGAACAATAGGATACATGTGTCTCTTTCAATTTTGGTTTCCTTGGGGTATATGCCTAAGAGTTGGATTGTTGGGTCATATGGTAGATTTATTCCTAAGTTTTAGGGGATCTCCATACCGTCCTCCATAGTGGCTGTATCAATTTACATTCCCACCAACAGTGTAAGAGGGTTTCCTTTTCTCCATACCCTCTCCAGCATTTATTGTTTGTAGATTTTTTGATGATGGCCATTCTGACCTGTGTGAGGTGATATCTCATTGTAGTTTTGATTTGCTTTACTCTAATAATGAGTGCTGTTGAGCATCTTTTCATGTGTTTGTTAGCCATCTGTAGGTCTTCTTTGGAGAAATGTCTGTTTAGGTCTTTTTCCCACTTTTTGATTGGGTTGTTTTTCTGGTATCAAGTTGTATGAGCTGCTTGTATATTTTGGAAATTAATCCTTTGTCAGTTGTTTTGTTTGCTATTATTTTCTCCCATTCTGAGGGTTGTCTTTTCACCTTGCTTATAGTTTTCTTTACTGTGCAAAAGGTACTAAGTTTAATCAGGTCCCACTTGTTTACTTTTCTTTTTATTCCCATTATGCTAGGAGGTGGGTCATAGAGGATCTCGCTTTGATTTATGTCACTGAGTGTTCTGCCAATGCTTTTCTCTAAGAGTTTTATAGTTTCTGGTCTTACATTTAGGTCTTTAATCCTAAATTTTGAGTTTATCTTTGTGTATGGTGTTAGGAAATGTTCTAATTTCATTCTTTTACATGTAGCTGTCCAGTTTTCCCAGCACCATTTATTGAAGAAGCTGCCTTTGCCCCATTGTGTATTCTTGCTTTCTTTATCAAAAATATGGTACCCATAGGTGCGTGGGTTTATTTCTGGGCTTTCTATCTTGTTTCATAGGTCTGTATTTCTCTTTTTGTGCCAGTACCATACTGTCTTGATGACTATAGCTTTGTAGTATAATCTGAAGTCAGGAAGGTTGATTCCTCCAGCCCCATTCTTTCTCAAGGCTACTTTGGATATTCAGGGTTTTTTGTGTTTACAAATGAATTGTGAAAGTTTTTGTTCTAGTTCTGTGAAAAATGTCATTGGCAATTTGTTTTGTTTTGTTTTGTTTTGTTTCCATTGGCAATTTGAAAGGGATCACATTGAATCTGTAGATTGCATTTGGTAGTATAGTCCCTTTCACAATATTGATTTTTCTTACCCAAGAACATTCAACATCTCTCCATCTGTTTATGTAATCTTTGATTTCTTTCATCAGTGCCTATAATTTTCTGTTTACAGTTCTTTCGTCTCCTTAGGTAAGTTTATTCCTAGATATTTAATTCTTTTTGTTGCAATGGTGAATGAGATTGATTCCTTAATTTCTCTTTCTGATTTTTCATTGTTAGTATATAGAAGTGCAAGTGTTTTCTGTGAATTGATTTTTTAATCCTAAAACTTTTCTAAACTCACTGATTAGCTCCAGTAATTTTCTGATAGCATCTTTAGGGATTTCTATGTACAGTATCATGTCATCTGCAAACAGTGAGAGCTTTACTTCTTCTTTTCCAATCTGGATTGATTTTATTTCATTTTCTTCTGTTATTGCTGTAGCTAGGACTTCCAAAGCTATGCTGAATAATAGTAGTGAAAGTGGACACCCTTGTCTTGCTCCTGATCTTAGGGGGGAATGCTTTCAGTTTTTCAACATTGAGAATAATGTTTGCTGTAGGCTTATCATTTATGGCCTTTATTATGTTAAAGTAGGTTCCTTCTTTGCCCATTTTTTGAAGAATTTCAATCATAAATGGGTGCTGAATTTTGTCAAAGGCTTTTTCTGCATCTATTGAGATTATCATATGGTTTTTATCTTTCAGTTTGTTAATATGGTATATCACATTGATTGATTTGCGTATATTGAAGAATCCTTGCATTCTTGGAATAAACTCAACTTTGACCATAGTATGTAAGCTTTTTGATGTGTTGCTGAATTCTGTTTGCTAAAATTTTGTTCAGGATTTTTGCATAATATCAGTGATATTGGCATGTAGTTTTCTTTTTTTGTTGTTGTCTTTGTCTGGTTTTAGTATCAGGGTGATGGTGGCCTCTTAGAATGAGTTTGAAAGCGTTCATTCCTCTGCAATTTTTTGAAAGAGTTTTAGAAGGCTAGGCATTAGCTCTTCTCTAAATATTTGATAGAATTCTCCCGTGAAGCCATCTGTTCCTGGGCTTTTGTTTTTGGGAAGATTTTTGATCATAGCTTCAATTTCAGTGCTTGTAATTGGGTTGCTTATAATTTCTATTTCTTCCTGGGTTAATCTTGAAAATTTTAACTTTTCTAAGAATCTGTCCATTTCTTCCAGGTTATCCATTTTATTGCCACATAGTTGTTCATAATAGTCTTATAATCCTTTGTATTTCTGCACTGTCTGTTGTAACCTCTCCTTTTTTTCATTTCTAATTTATTGATTTGATTCTTCTTTTTTTCTTAATGAGTCTGACTAAAGTTTTGTCAGTTTTGTTTATCTTCTCAAAGAACCGGCTTTTAGTTTTATTAATCTTTACTATTGTTTATTTCATTTCTTTTTCAATTTTTCAGCTCTGATCTTTATGATTTCTTTCCTTCTGCTAATTTTGGGGTTTTTTTGTTCTTCTTTTTCCAGGTGTTTTAGGTGTAAAGTTAGATTGTCTATTTGATGTTTTTCTTCTTTCTTGAGGTAAGATTGTATTGCTATAAACTTCCCTCTTAGAATTGCTTTTCTGCATCCCATAGGCTTTGAGTTTTCTTGTCTCTGCTGTCATTTTTTCCTGGAAATTTTTTGATTTCCCTTTTGATTTCTTCAGTAACCTGTTGGTTTAGAAATGTATTGTTTAATCTCCATGTGTTTGTGTTTTTTACAGTTTTTTTCTTGTTATTTATATCTAGTCTCTTAGTGTTGTGGTGGGAGAAGATGCTTGATATGATTTCAATTTTTTTTTAATTTACTGAGGTTTGATTTGTGACCCAAGATGTGGTCTATCCTGGAGAATGTTCCATGTGCACTTGAGAATAAGGTGTATTCTTCTGCATTTGGATGGAATGTCCTGAAGATGTCAATGACGTCCATCTCATCTAATGTATCATTTAAGACTTGTGTTTAGTTATTAATTTTCTGTTTTGATGTTCGTCCACTGGTGTTGGTGAGTGGGGTGTTAAAGTCTCCTACTGTTATTGTGTTGCTGTCAGTTTCTCCTTTTATGTCTGTCAGTGTTTGTCTTATGTATTGAGGTGCTCCTATGTTAGGTGTATGGATATTTGCAATTGTTATGTCTTGCTCTTGGATTGATCCCTTGATCATCATGTAGTGTCCTTCATTATCTCTTGTAATCTTCTTTATTTTAAGGTCTGTTTTGTCTGATATGAGAATTGATACTCCAGCTTTCTTTTACTTCCATGTGCATGGAATATATTTTTCCCATCCTCTCACTTTCCGTCTGTATGTGTCTTTAGGTCTGAAGTGGATTTCTTATAGACAGCATATATATGGGTCTTGTTTTTGTATCCATCCAGCCAGTCTGTGTTTTTTGGTTGGAGCATTTAATCCATTTACATTTAAATTAATTATTGATATATATGTCCCTATTGCCATTTTCTTAATTTTGGGGGTTTAACTTTGTAGATCTTTTTCTTTTCTTGTATTTCTTGACTATATAAGTCCCTTTAACATTTGTTGTAAAGCTGGTTTGGTGGTACCGATTCTCTTAACTTTTGTTTGTCTGTAAAGCTTTTTGTTTCTCCATCAATTTTGAATGAGATCCTTGCTGAGTAGAGTGATCTTGGTTGTAGATTTTTCCCTTTCAGTACTTTAAATATGTCCTGTCATTTCCTTCTGGTTTTCAGAGTTTCTGATGAAAGATCAGCTGTTAAGTGTATGGGAATTCCCTTGTATGTTACTTGTTGCTTTTCCCTTGCTGCCCTTAATATTCTTTCTTTGTGTTTAATCTTTGTTAGTTTCGTTAGTATGTGTCTTGGCATATTTCTCCTTGGGTTTATCCTGTATGGGACTCTGCCTCTTGGACGTGATTGACTATTTCCTTTTCCATGTTGGGGAAATTTTCAACTATAATCTCTTCAAAAATGTTCTTGTACCCTTTCTTTTTCTCTTCTTCTTCTGGGACCCCTATAATTTGAATGTTGGTACATTTGATATTGTCCCAGAGGTCTCTGAGACTGTCCTCAGTTCTTTTCATTCCTTTTACTTTATTCTGCTCTTCAGAAGTTATTTCCACCATTTTATCTTCCAGTTCACTGATTCGTTCTTCTGCTTCAGATATTCTGCTATTGATTCCTGCTAGATTATTTTTAATTTCAGCAATTGTGTTGTTTGTCTCTGTATGTTTATTCCATAAGTTTTCTAGGTCTTTTTAAATTGATTTTTGCATTTTCTCCATTCAGTTTCTTGTGTTTTCTCCATTCAGTTTTTGCATTTTCTCCATCCTCCATTTCAAGGTTTTTGATCATCTTTACTATCATTATTCTGATTTTGTTTTTCAGGTAGTTTGCCTATTTCCTCTTCATTTATTTGGACTTCTGTGTTTCTAGTTTGTTCCTTCATTTGTGCACTATTTCTCTGCCTTCTCATTTTTTTTAACTTATTGTGTTTATAGTCTCTTTTTACCAGGCTTTAATGTTGAATTCTTTCTTCCTTTTGGTTTCTGCCCTCCTAAGGTTGGTCCAGTGACTTGTGTAAGCTTCTTATAGTATAAAATTTGTGCTTGGTTTTTTTTTGTTTGTTTGTTTGCTTGTTTTCTTTTTCCTCTGATGGGCAAACCTGAGTGAGGTGGTAATCCTGTCTGCTGATGATTTGGTTTGTATTTTTGTTTTTTTTTTGTTGTTGTTGTTTAAATGAGGCATCCTGCACAGAGTGCTATGGTGGTTGGATGATGCCAGGTTTTGTATTCAAGTGGTTTCCTTTGTGGGAGTTCTCACTATTTGATACTCCCTAGGGTTAGTTCTCTGATAGTCTTGGATCTTGGAATCAGTGCTCCTACTCCAAAGGCTCAGGCTTGACCTCTGGTGAGGAATGAATATTCCATAAGTCATTTGTTGTGGCATTAAGTGAGATTAAAACAAATACCCAAAAGTGAGAAACCAAAGATAAACCCCAAATAAATGGCAGTTACAAAATCAGGCAAATAATAATTAAAATAATGGAATATACACATATACATGTACACCCATAAGCAAAATCAAAACAGTCCAACAAAAATAAAGTACAATAGATTGACCAGTGAATAAAGGAAACCAAAAATTATATCTACCAGTTAAGAACAAAATTAACTAAAGCACAGACTGGAAAACAAAACTAAACAAGGGGCCAAGTGGGGACTTAAGCAATGAAAACAAAACTAACAAATATGTTGCCAGGAAAGGAAGAAAAGAAAGAGAATAGACGTGCAAAGTTAAATAGAGGTAGTTAAAGAAGATTTATATATATTAAAGATTAACTGCAAGGGGAAAAGAGCAGTAGGAAAAGCAAACAAAAAAAGAAATGTAGGAAAAATAATAATAGGTTTAAAAAAATTAAAATTAAAAAAAGAGAGAAAATAAATAAGAAAAAAAAAAAAAGGAAAGGGGAAAACTCCACAGAACTGCAAAAGCCCAACATAGAGGCAGTGGTTTATAACAATAAAAAGTGTGACTTAAAAAAAAAAGAAACTCAGAAGTTTAATTAGGTATCTTAGTGCCAATAAAATCGACAATTGCCACAGAAGGGGAAAAAAAAGAAGGAAAAAAAAAAAAAAAGAAAAAAATGGAAAAAAAAATCCAAAAGAATCTACAGAACAAGTCAAAACATAAAAATAAAAAATGTTTTTCTTGAGTCAGTGCTGTCAGAGTCCTTTCCCTCACTGGGAGTCACAGTCCAACTCACCTCCCAAGGATGCCCTCCAACACTGTGCTGATCTCTAGACCTGCTGTGAGGGCAGAGAACCACTCCTTTTCTGACAGGTAAGCCTGGCAGGCCACAGTCCACAGGGTCGCAAAGAGTTGAAAACGACTGAAGGGACCCTGTGTGCATAGATGTAAGACTTTTTTTTGCCTGTGGCAGCTCTGCCCCAGGGAGGGTTGAGCATCAAGATGGCACAGCTGCTTGTGACACGGGGACCAAGGCAGCACTGAGTATGCAGGGACATGGACTACTAAAGCTGCGGGAGTTATGGCCCCATCAGAGTCTTTTTTTGAGCACCTGGTAGCTGGCCATCAGAAGGCCTCTTTGGCTAAGTCTTTCTCTGTAGCTCTGCCCATTCAGGCACTTAGAGGCCCCCCTTGCCTGTGGTCCTTCTCTGCTGTTCAGCACATCAGGCACATAGAGGGGCCCCCCGGCTGGAGTTCTAATCTGCAGATCCGCATGTCAGGCACTTAAAGGGGCACCCTGGGTGGGGTCCTACTCTGTAGTTCCCTGTGTCAGGCACTTGATCAGCCAGCCTCTCTATTGTTCAGCTGCTGATACTGACCTGTGGGGAGAGAGAGTCTATGCTGATGGCTCCACCCTCTACCTGTAACTCAGCAGTATCACCTTGCTTCCATGGTTTCCTGGCTTTCATCCCCAGGCATTTCCCACCACAAACTCCTCCCTCACATGCCCTTGATCCATCTCTCCACAGTCAATAGCACCCCTCATCATGGGATTGCTCCACCATCCCTAAACTTCAGCTCCCAATTACTGTGCCTTTTAGGGAACTTGTATCCCTGTCTGGGGGTATGTATGGCTGTAGCAAGGACTGTCTAATTTTCATTCCATTTAAGGTGCCACAGATCAGCTGTTTCACTCTCAGCCTTAAATGTTTCTTGTCTGACTCAGTTGCCCCCTTTCGGGAACTGGACCCCTGTTTCAGTTGCCCCACCTGCCAAGGGCAGGACAAGTTCTGCTAACACTCCTGTTTTTTTCCCCTAGTTCCTTCATCCTACCAAGTTTTGAATGATTCTAGATATTCTTTTCCTCTGGTCAGGTACTCCTGTCTGCTCTCAGCTGGTGTTCTGCATGAACTTCTGTGTCTGAAGGTGTATTCCTGATGTATCCACGGAGGGAGATGTACTCCATGGCCACCTACTTCACCATCTTGTTCTCTGTCCTGCAGCTTTTCTTCATAGGCTGTATTTTACTAGCTTATGTTTACTCTTCCTTGAAGGAAATGGATCTATACCTGGGTTTTATAATCACATCCAATATATAGGCCAACTTCCTCTCACTCACCACGTACTTGAGTGTTTGTTCAATCTTCTCATGTGCATGACAAGAGAACAAACTGTTATACAGTTCCCATTTCCATTTCTGGAGTTTGGCAGCCTTCTGCCTGATGAACCCTGTTGAGGTTTAATCCTGTGACACCCTTCCTCCAGCTACCCACTCCAAATTCCTTCTGTAATAATTTGAATCCACAAACTAGATGAAAAAGAGAAAACTCAGAAATTCCACTCCTATGACTCTTTTTATGCATGCAGTTAAGACCTGTTCCTCCTATTAAGCCTGTTGTTCTCTGAGTGTTGCAATCTCTATATGGAGAATAGGGAGGTATTATTGAAAGAGAGGCAAGATGTCTTGGGGAAGAGAAAACATGAGAATACCATCTTGCTGGCTTCAAAAAATAGAATCCACGCAGATGCAGGATTCATGCTCAGTATTTAGTTAGGTCATATCCTCTTTTTGAGTGGGACAAGCAGTGAGGGAATAAAAATATATTTTTCTTTCCATTATCTTGCTTTTCAGAAAAACAGGTTTGCTCTCTTTTTCAGAAGCATAATGTGTGTGGGGGACGTTTTCCAGTCCCATTTCATCATTTTAATTCTAATTTTCAGTGAATGTCTGAGTTTTATTCTTTTCTCTGACCTCTAAGTGGGCAATAACTATTTATGTCTTGCCATTTTACTTGTGACAATGTCTGGAATATCTTAGGTTCACAATAAATAATTAATCTAAACCAAGATCATGGCATCTGGTCCCATCACTTCATGGGAAATAGATGGGGAAACAGTGGAAACAGTGTCAGACTTTATTTTGGGGGGCTCCAAAATCACTGCAGATAGTGACTGCAGCCATGAAATTAAAAGACACTTACTCCTTGGAAGGAAAGCTATGACCAACCTAGATAGCATATTCAAAACCAGAGACATTACTTTGCCAACAAGGGTCCGTCTAGTCAAGGCTATGGTTTTTCCTGTGGTCATGTATGGATATGAGAGTTGGACTGTGAAGAAGGCTGAGCACCGAAGAATTGATGCTTTTGAAGTGTGGTGTTGGAGAAGACTCTTGAGAGTCGCTTGGACTGCAAGGACATCCAACCAGTCCATTCTGAAGGAGGTCAGCCCTAGGATTTCTTTGGAAGGAATGATGCTGAAGCTGAAACTCCAGTACTTTGGCCACCTCATGTGAAGAGTTGACTCGTTGGAAAAGACTCTGATGCTGGGAGGGATTGGGGGCAGGAGGAGAAAGGGATGACAGAGGATGAGATGGCTGGATGGCATCACCGACTTGATGGATGTGAGTCTGGGTGAACTCCAGGAGTTGGTGATGGACAGGGAGGCCTGGCGTGCTGCAATTCATGGGGTCGCAAAGAGCTGGACCCAACCGAGTGACTGAACTGAACTGAACTGAATAAGTGGATAACTGAACTGAATAACTGATAAGTGAATAACACCATTGTTATTTTACTGGGGTACTGGGAAAAAATGTATCAAGGACAATTAGCCAGAAGAAATTTTCAACTAGGTTTTCCTCTCTTAATCGGAAATCTCAGGGCCAATTTTATTTCTTCCCCGCCTAGTAAGATGGCTAAAACTATAACATAGGCTAATGACTTGACCTGGGAACTTTGATATGCCAGAAATTGTATTAAGATCAATCATTCATTCCACATGTATGCATTGGAATGCATTGTATGTGCCAATTTAGGTTGGTTCTATGCCAGGGTAGAATTCCTTCCAGTCCCATGAGGAATGAGGTTTTGGAAGTGGCTATGTATACATGATTCTTTACTGTATGAGCCATCAGGGCTTCCCAGATGGTGCAGTGGTAAAGAACCTGTTGATTAGTGCAGGAGACACAAGAGACGTGGGTTCAATCCCTGGGTCAGGAAGATTCCATGGAGTAGGAAATGGCAACCCACTCCAGTACTCTTGCCTGGAAAATTCCATGGACAGAGAGGAGCCTGGAGGCTTATAGTCCATGGGATCACAAAGAGTCAGACATGACTGAGTGACTAAACATATGTACATACATATGTAAATATGAAGAGCACAGATTAAATATACAAATATAATTTATATTAAAATAGTTGCAATCAATTTGAGATATGATAGAGTTATATAAAATGTACAATGAGACCCAGAAAGAGCAACATTTGAGTTATGTTTGGTTCTTAAGAGAATAAAGACTAAGAGTTATGGAGGATGGTGATCTAAAATAAAGAGCACTTCTGGGGAAGATAGTAAAAGCCATGGTCTGAAATGGTCAGAGATTTGCATATAGTTAATTGTGATTGAAATAGGAGGATGGAAAATAACTGGAAGGGTTTTGAAAGCTCAGTTACCCATGCATGGGTCACTGATGATAATTTTCACCTAGGATTCATGGATGATAATACATTCAGACTGGTGGTAGATCATAAGCCAGAGTGATAATGACTGGAAAAGCTTTTTTGGTTTGCCTAATTTGTGCATGCACTGACAAGATTCATAAATTCAATGCAGATGCAAAAAATTGAATACAGAACACATAGATCAATGTAAGAGGAAGCATTATCGTTTAAGAGCAAGAGAATGATAAGCCCCTGTTGATTCACAGGTGGTTGCTCTTTAGGAATTTGCAACATGCTGAGTGGGTGATAAAATTGAAAATGGTCTTACCTTGTTACTGTTGTTTAGTCACTCTTTGCAACTCCATGGACCATAGCCCACCAGGCTCCTCTGTCTGTATAACTTCCTAGGCAAGAATACTGGAGCAAGTTGCCATTTCCTCCTCCAGGGGATTCTCCCCATCCAGGGATTGAACCTGTGTCTCTTGCGGTTCCTGCATTGCAGGTGGATTCTTTAGCACTGAGCCACTAGGGAAGCCCTCTCTAACTATATTCTTAGTAGTTATCTCGCTATCGATACCAAGCAGAAATATTTGCTGGGTCCACATACAAGATGTTAAACTTAAAAACCTAGTTGTAATGTTTTTTAGAAGAAAACTGAAGAATGGGAGTATCCAATAAGGCAACTGATTTATGGTTTTTCTTTAATAAAAAAATTTAGCAAGGTTTTCCTTTAATAAGATCATATAGACAATACTTTATTTTGAAGAACTGTATATCTTGAAAAACATTTGATTCCGTCACTAAGCGCTGGTTCTGAATTATTTGATATTTTACAGTTTTGCTCTGTCTCCTGGATCTCCCTGTTCAGTTTTGGGTATTAGAGTTACTAGATTTCAGGATTGGGGGCCCTAGACTCTGTCAACTTGTGCTGTTCAATATGGTAGCCATGAAACATGGTAGCTATTGAACATCTGAAATGTGGCAAGTCTTAATCGAGGTGGACTGTAAAGGTAAAATGCACACCTGATTTCAAAGACTTCATTTGAAGAAAAGAACATGTTTCTTTCATAGTTAAATATATATATATATATATATATATATATATATATATATATAAAATAGATTTCATCTTTTTCTAGTTTTTGATGTGACTACTAGAAAACTTTAAATAACATGACTCATATTTCTATTGAATAGTATTGCTTTAGAGTATGGAAAAACTGTCATAGGATTGTGAGTCTAGTGATATAATTTGCCTAGATGTCAGTGAATATGTGAGCTTTAATCATTCTATTAGCCCAGAACATTCTGATAATCAGTTCAGTTCAGTTCAGTCACTTAGTTGTGTCTGACTCTTTGTGACCCCATGAATTGCAGCACGCCAGGCCTCCCTGTCCATCGCCAACTGCTGGAATTTACCCAAACTCATGTCCATCAAGTCAGTGATGCCATCCAGCCATCTCATCCTCTGTCATCCTCTTCTCCTCCTGCCCCCAGTCCCTCCCAGCATCAGAGTCTTTTCCAATGAGTCAACTCTTCACATGAAGTGGCCAAAGTATTGGAGTTTCAGCTTTAGCATCATTCCTTCCAAAGAACACCCAGGACTGATCTCCTTTATGATAGACTGGTTGGCTCTCCTTGCAGTCCAAGGGACTCTCAAGAGTCTTCTCCAACACCACACTTCAAAAGCATCAATTCTTTGACACTCAGCTTTCTTCACAGTCCAACTCTCACATCCATACATGACCACTGGAAACCATAGCCTTGACTAGATAGACCTTTGCTGGCAAAGTAATGTCTCTGCTTTTGAATATGCTATCTAGGTTGGTCATAGCTTTCCTTGCAAGGAGTAAGTGTCTTTTAATTTCATGGCTGCAGTCACCATCTTCAGTGATTTTGGAGCCCAGAAAAATAAAGTCTGACACTGTTTCCACTGTTTCCCCATCTATTTCCCATGAAGTGATGGGACCAGATGCCATTTTCGTAGTTTTCTGAATGTTGAACTTTAAGCCAACTTTTTCACTCTCCTCCTTCACTTTCATCAAGAGCCTTTCTAGCTCCTCTTCACTTATACATATCTCCAAATGAGTACCTATTAAATTTTTTTTTTCTTGTGAAGCTAAACTTTTGTTAAGAAAATTTGCTCTTTAAGTCTTTGACCAAATAACTTTTTGTTGACATAATGACAATTTTGGTAATCTAGCTGTCACAGTTACATTTCCGGCAAGGTCAGTAGGCTAACTGATCTTTCAAGTCTAGGGAAAGATAAATTTCAGCTTCTGTGATGGAAATGGCTTTGAACTAAAAGTCAGAAGATCCGGATTACCACCAAAGCTTTCTTGGCCACTTATAAACAGATTGCATATTCTCTAGTAATAAATTATTTTGCTGGGATTCGACAATGGGTTTCCATATACATAAAAAGGGGGAAAATGGTAATACCAATCCAACTGATCTCCAAGGTTATTGTGGCAAGTTTATGTATAAGATGATAATTACAGTACAAGATGACCTTAAGTTATCATAGCTTGCACTTTCATAAGAATTTTTGCCTATAAGAAACTTTTCAGTGTTTTTTAAAGAATAACGGGAACTTCCTTCCCAAAGCCCATAAAAGGCCAGTACAGATTGTAATTGGTTATTATTGTTGTCTATTGCCTTGGAATAAAAGAAGCTGACAGTTACCCTAAAGGACATATCTAGTGACTAGTTGATCTTGATCCTGGATGAATCAATTTTAAAAAATCCACCCCCTTTAAAATGGAGGTAAGGTGGGGTGAGTTACAGTAAATCTCAGGCCTTTGAAACAATTAAGGAGGGAGACTCAAGTGACTGAAATTTGAGAATCAAGTGTGAGTAGTAGTTGATTATTAACTAATACTGAGTCAAATAGCAAATAAAGGGGCCTTTTCTATAAATCTTTAGATTAATGTTTATATCTTAATGGTGTGAACCTTTTATCTCTTTAGTAAAATACCTTATTAATTAACTGGGTTTAGCAGGGAGAAGGTAGCCTTTCTTAATTTTTGACTGAAACTATCCCCTAAAATAAATCAAGAAAAGGAAGTATAATCTCGTGTGGTTAAATTGTGCCACTCAAAGGAGTTATTCTAAGTATCGAAATCACATATATTCTTTTGGAAATGCTTGTGACTGTGCTCTTTTCCTTCCTTTCAGCATTAAAAAATTGTTTAAAAAGCAAAATAAGAAGATCTGATGCTGCATCATCCTTTAACTGTTTCTTGCCTCCCTAAGATTCTACTTGGTTGAAATACATTTATAGTTTCTTCAATGCCTATAGAAAGAGAGGCCAAACTTTTCCAGAAAGTGGCTTATATTTATGCTCCAGCTTCATACACTTAATTATTAGTCTGTATTCATCCTCTGCTACATTTAATCTCATTCTGTTTTGAAGTTATTGTTTTCATGCTTGTTTATATGCTAGTCATTGTGCTCAATGATTTGCATGCATGATTTTGCTTAATCTTCTCCCAAACCTTAATATCACCATCTCTGAATTGAGGGGATAACTGATGGAACCCAGCTCCCCTTGCGTGCAGAGCTCATCATTTCATGCCTGTGCTCTGTGCCCAGTGTACACAGTTTGGAGAACAGGCATTGCCACATAATACTGGGTTTGCAGTTTAATCACCTCATGTCACCTGCCCATATACGTTAGCAGTAAGTCATAAAGAGCTCTCCTCTTAAGCTACGTGTATCATCCATCCAGCGGTGAGTCCCACACCTTTGTGGCACCAGGGATGGGTTATGTGGAAGATGGTTTTTCAACGGACTGGGAGGAGGGAAGCGTTTCAGTATGTTTCAAGCACATTATGTTTATTGTGCCCTTTCAGTTCAGTTCAGTCACTCAGTCGTGTCTGACTCTTTGTGACCCCATGAATCGCAGCATGCCAGGCCTCCCTGTCCCTCATCAACTCCCGAAGTTCACTCAGACTCACGTCCATTGAGTCAGTCATGCCATCCAACCATCTCATCCTCCGTTGTCCCCTTCTCCTCCTGCCTTTAATCTTTCCCAGCACCAGGGTCTTTTCTAAGAAGTCAGTTCTTCGAATCAGGTGGCCAAAGCATTGGAGTTTCAGCTTTAGCATCAGTCCTTCCAATGAATATTCAGGGTTGATTTCCTTTAGGATGGACTGGTTGGATCTCCTTGCAGTCCAAGGAACTCTCAAGAGTCTTCTCCAACACCACAGTTCAAAAGCATCAATTCTTCAGCGCTCAGCTTTCTTTATAGCCCAACTCTCACATCCATACATGACTACTGGAAAAACCATAGCTTTAACTAGACAGACCTTTGTTGGCAAAGTCTCTGCTTTTTAATATACTGTCTAGGTTGGTCATAACTTTTCTTCCAATAGCAAATGTCTTAATTTCATGGCTGCAGTCACCATCTGAAGTGATTTTGAAGCCCAAAAATATGAAGTCTGTCACTGCTCCTACTATTTCCCCATCTAGTTACTGTGAAGTGATGGGACTGGATGTCATGATCTTAATTTTCTGAATGTTGACTTTTAAGCCAATGTCTTCACTCTCCTCGTTTACTTTCATCAAGAGGCTCTTTAGTTCTTCTTTGCTTTCTGCCATAAGGGTGGTGTCATCTGCATATCTGAAGTTATTGATATTTCTTCTGGCAATCTTAATTCCAGTTTGTGCTTCATCCAGCCCAGCATTTCTCATGGCATACTCTGCATATAAGTTGAATAGGCAGGGTGACAATATACAGCCTTGACGTACTCCTTTCCGGATTTGGAACAAGTCTGTTGTTCCGTGTCCAGTTGTAACTGTTCCCTCCTGACCTGCATACAGATTTCTCAGGAGGCAGGTCAGGTGGTCTGGTATTCCCATCTCTTTCAGAATTTTCCACAGTTTGTTGTAATCCACACACTCAAAGACTTTTGCATAGTCAATAAAGCAGAAGTAGGTTCGTGAGATTGTACAAGAGATAGGAATCAAGACCGTCCCCAAGAAAAAGAAATGCAAAAAAGCAAAATGGCTGTCTGAGGAGGGCTTACAAATAGCTGTGTAAAGAAGGGAAATGGAAAGCAAAGGAGAAAAGGAAAGATATACCCATTTGAAGGCAGAGTTCCAAAGAATAGCAAGGAGAGATAAGAAAGCCTTCCTCAGCAATCAATGCAAAGAAATAGAGGAAAACAATAGAATGGGAAAGACTAGAGATCTCTTCAAGAAAATTAGAGATATCAAGGGAACATTTCATGCAAAGATGGGCACAATAAAGGACAGAAATGATAGGGACCTAACAGAAGCAGAAAATATTAAGAAGAGGTGGCAAGAATACACAGAAGAACTGTACAAAAAAGATCTTCATGACCAAGATAATCACCATGGTGTGATCACTGACCTAGAGCCAGACATCCTGGAATGTGAAGTCAAGTGGGCCTTAGGAAGCATCACTACAAACAAAGCTAGTGGAGGTGAAGGAATTCCAGTTGAGCTATTTCAAATCCTGAAAGATGATGCTGTGAAAGTGCTGCACTCAATATGCCAGCAAATTTGGAAAACTTGGGAGTGCAGCACTTTTACAGCATCATCTTTTATGATTTGAAACAGCTTCACTATAATTCCATCATCTCCACTAGCTTGTTTGTAGTGATGCTTTGTAAGACCCACTTGACTTCAATTTCCAGGATGTCTGGCTCTAGGTGAGTGATCACACCATCATGATTAATCTGGGTCATGATGGTCTTTTTTGTATAGTTCTTCTGTGTATTCTTGCCACCTCTTCTTAATATTGTCTGCTTCTGTTAGTTCCATTCCATTTCTGTCCTTTATTCTGCCCATCTTTACATGAAATATTCCCTTGGTAGCTCTAATATTCTTGAAGAGTGCTGTAGTCTTTCCCATTCTATTGTTTTCCTCTATTTCTTTGCACTGATCACTAAGGAAGGCTTTCTTATCTCTCCTTGCTATTCTTCGGAACTCTGCATTCAAATGGGTATATCTTTCCTTTTTCTCCTTTGCCTTTCACTTCTCTTCTTTTCACAGCTATTTGTAAGCCCTCCTCAGACAACCATTTTGCGTTTTTACACTTCTTTTTCTTGGGGATGGTCTTGATCCCTGCCTCCTGTACAATGTCACGAACCTCTGTCCATAGTTCTTCAGGCAGTCTGTCTATCAGATCTAATCCCTTGAATCTATTTCTCACTTACACTGTATGATCATAAGGGATTTGATTTATGTCATACCTGAATGGTCTAGTTGTTTCCCCTTCTTTCTTCAATATAAGTCTGTATTTGGCAATAAGGAGTTCACGATCTGAGCCACAGTCAGCTCCTGGTCTTTTTTTGCTGACTGTATAGAGCTTCTCCATCTTTGGCTGCAAAGAATATAATCAATCTGATTTCGGTATTGACCATCTGGTGATGTCCATGTGTAGAGTCTTCTCCTGTGTTGTTGGAAGAGGGTGTTTGCTCTGACCAGTGCATTCTCTTGGCAAAACTCTAGTATCCTTTGCCCTGCTTCGTTCTGTATTCCAAGGCCAAATTTGCCTGTTACTCCAGGTATTTCTTGACTTCCTACTTTTGCATTCCTGTCCTTTATAATGAAAAGGACATCTTTTTTTGGGTGTTAGTTCTAGAAGTTCTTGTAGGTTCTCATTGAACTGTTCAACTTTAGAAACTGTGTACTTTATTTCTATTATTATTACATCAGCTCCACCTCATATCATCATGCATTAGATCCTGGAGTTTGGGAACCCTTCTATACAATATGCACCTAGAATTATCACTTATGGTGTCTATGGTAACTCTGGTGTCAAAAAAATACCTTGGACTAATAGGTGGTTAAAAATAACTTTATTGAGGATGATGATGATAATGATAACTATTAACATTTGGTATTAACAGATGATTTCAATTTCTATTCTCTTCCCACACATACTTCTTAAAACTTCAACCTTTGAAATCTTCCCACATTTTTCTATCCAGGCAGTTCAACTTCATTTCTACACTTCACACCCAGAACCTCCACAGAGTGGGAAGCTCAGCTATCAGATTTGAGGAACTAGTCTTCTTTTGAAATAAAAACACATTCCAGTCTCAGGAAGTGGGTCATATCCTAGCAACAATAATGAGCTGAGACTGGGCACATCTGCCAAGGATGCTAAAGTGAAGTTCGATACTTTCCTAAACTACAGTTTTTAGATAATACACATATTAATTAAAACCCGCCTCTTGTAACACACATATTGCAAACAGTGGTACCACACTCAGCAAATAAGTGGGTTATACTGCAAAGCCAGCAAAAATCTCATCTGTGCCTCTTCTAATCAATCAAATCATCCAAACTCTTTGAGATAATTAAATGGCATTGCAATGGGAATAGCAATGTAGTGGCTGACAGTTTTTGTTTTAAATGCCTTTATTTCAGTTTTAGTTCCAAGAAAAATCCTATAAATCCTGAACTGTACTTACATTTATAATTTAAATGAACACATTAATGTACTGTATTATAAAAGCAGGATGAGAAGCCTTCTGATAGTATATTGCCAACACACTGAAGAAACTCTCTCCTTTATTACACACACAAACACATACACAGAGACATACACACAGGCCTTGAACAAGGGGGTACACAGATACCACAAAAACCTGATACTAGAGAAGTCTGCTTAAGATACAATCAAACTTAAAAGTTTTTGCACAGCAAAGGAAATCATAAACAACTCACAGAATGGGAGAAAATATTTTCAAATGATGTGATCAACAAGGAATTTTCTCCAAAATATACAAACAGATCAGCAGCTCAACTATAAAAAAAATTTTTTTAATGAGCAGAATACCTAAATAGACATTTATCCAAAAAAGTCATATAGATGGCCAAAAAGCACATGAAAAGATGCATAATATCACTAATTATTAAAAATAATTAAACAATATAAAGTCTATTTTATTAAGGTATATTTTACATATAAAATACACCCATTTTAAGTCTACAGCTTGAGGATTGGAAAATATGTATCCACATATAATCAACACCATAATCAAACTATGGAAACTTCTCTCATCTCAAAAAATTCCCTTTGTTGGCATTTCCCTTATGTTCTGGCTCAAGACAGCCACTGATCTAATTTCTTTTCTAATGCTTTATATAAATGGAGTCATAAAGTATGCATTCTACTATATATAGCTTCTTTTTTACAGCATAATGCATAATGTTTTTTCTGTTGCTTTTGTTGTATTAGTAAATTGTTCCATTTTATTTCTAAGTGGTATTCCTTTGTGTGACCATACCATAATTTGTTTGGAAGCTTTTGGCTATTATGAATAAATCTAATATGAACATTTGTTTACAGATCTTTGAATAGCCAGGACACATGTTTTCACTTGTCTTTGGTAAATGCATATGAATAGAGATGCTGTGTCATATGAGAAGTATACGTTTAATTTTTAAACTTTCTTTCAGGAAGAGTCTGCTAAATTGTTTTCCAAATTGCTACATTCCCACTAGCAGTGTATGAGAGCTCTAGTTTCTCCATATTTCCATCAACACTTGGCATTATCGGCCTTAGTAATTTTAGCTATTCCTTGGAGAAGGCAATGGCACCCCACTCCAGTACTCTTGCCTGGAAAATCCCATGGACAGAGGAGCCTGGTAGGCTGCAGTCCATGGGGTCGCCAAGTCGAAGACTGAGCGACTTCAGTTTCACTTTTCACTTTCATACATTGGAGAAGGAAATGGCAACCCACTCCAGTGTTCTTGCCTGGAGAATCCCAGGGAAGGTGGAGCCTGATGGGCTGTCGTCTTTGGGGTCGCACAGAGTTGGACACAACTGAAGCGACTTACCTCCTTACCTCATGGATATATAGTGATATCTTACTGCAGTTTTATTTTTTAGTCATAAATCCATGAAATTTATTTTTTAAATAAAAACGATAATGAAAAAATTAATACTGTGTGATGTCACTTATATAATGAATCTAAAAATGTTGAACTCATAGAACCAGAGAGTAGAATGGTGGTTACAAAAACTATGGGGTAGGGAAAATGGGGAAATGTTGGTTAAAGGGTACAAACTTTAAGGCATAAGATGAATATATCTTGGGATCTAATATACAGCATAGTGACTATAGTTAATAATACTGTATTGTATAACTGAAATTTACTAAGAGATTACATCTTAACTATTTTTACCAGAAACCAAAGCCCTATATACTATACACACACACACACACACACACACACACACACGCATACACACACACACACACACACACATATATATCATCATATTATGCACTCTAAATATTACGTACAAATTTTATTTGTCAATTATGCCACCACAAGGCTTCCCTGATGGCTCAGTGGGTAAAGAATCTGCCTGCAATGCAGGAGACAAAGGAGACATGGCTTCAATCTCTGGGTCGGGAAGATCCCCTGGAGAAGGTAGTGAAAACCCACTTCAGTATTCTGGCCTGGAAAAGCACAGGGACAGAGGAGACTGACATCCTACAGTCCATGAGGTCTAATAAAGCTGGACACGACCGATCAGCCAACACACAAGGCTGGAAAAGAAACTATAAACGCTGTTATAATCTATTAATTTCCTTAG
The DNA here is from genome assembly GCF_027580195.1 of Bos mutus. Taxonomy (NCBI): domain Eukaryota; kingdom Metazoa; phylum Chordata; class Mammalia; order Artiodactyla; family Bovidae; genus Bos; species Bos mutus. The sequence continues at coordinate 24,351,650 of NC_091622.1, read as the reverse complement.
AGGTTACCTTCCATACTGCTTTAGTTTCTATCACTGGAGTTTTAAGTTTGCATTTTCCTGATGATTAAATGATACTGAGTATCTTTTCCTGTGCGTATCAGAAAATCGTATTATCTTCTTTTGTGAATTGTCTTTTCATAATTTTTTTCTGTTTCTCAGTAGATTGACTTCTTTTTTTTTTTTTTTGAGTCTCCTTTATGTCCTAGATATAAGCCATTTGTCAGACAAATATAATGTAAGTATTTTCTCCTATTCTTTGGCTTTGCATTTTCAGCTTATTAATGTTCATTTGAAGAGCAGAATTTTTAGTTTAGATAAAGGTTGACTTACCATATTGTCTTTAATTTGGGCCTTAGGGGCCTTGTCTAGGAAGTCTTTACCAACATTAAAGAATGCAAATGTTATAGGTCTGGATTAAATGTTTAAGGTTATGACACATTTAGAGTAGCAGTATGAGGTAAATGTTGAGCTTTGCTTTTTCTGCACATTAAATTCTAGAATAATTTGTTGAGAAGACTGTCCTTTCCCATTGAATTATTGTGGCATCCTTGTCAAAAACAGTTGACCATATTTTCATGTGTCTATACAGGGAAAGCATACATTTAATTCTTTCTGTAATCTCTATTTTGTTTAATTGATTAAATTCAATTCATAGGTCAGTTCTAAACAGTCTTGATTTGAAATAAGTCTTTAAACCCAGTAGTGTGAGTCTTCCAGTTTTATGCTTTTAAAAAATATTTTAACTATTCTAAGTCCATTTTATTTATCCATATAAACATTGGAATCATCGATTTCTACAAAGAAGAAAACTAGATTTGTTCTAAAACTGTAATAAATCTGTAGATAAATTTGAATAGAACATCTTAATAATATTGTCTTTTAATCCATGATTTACTATGCTTTAATTTCCCCTAGAAATTTGCCAGTTTTAAGTGTACAGCTGCTGCTGCTGCTAAGTCACTTCAGTCGTGTCCGACTCTGTGTGACCCCATAGATATCAGCCTACCAGGCTCTCCAGCCCCTGGGATTCTCCAGGCAAGAACACTGGAGTGGGTTGCCATTTCCTTCTCCAATGCATGAAAGCGAAAAGTGAAAGTGAAGTTGCTCAGTCATGTCCAACTCTTAGCGACCCCATGGACTGCAGCCTACCAGGCTCCTCCGTCCGTGGGATTTTCCAGGCAAGAGTACTGGAGTGGGGTGCCATTGCCTTCTCCATTAAGTGTACAGGGAGTGAACTTATTTTGTAAACTTTATCCTTCAGAGTCTTATATTTCTGGCAATGGTGTAAATGGTATATGTTAATTTTCATTTTTTTGGCTACTAAGTAATTCAGTTGCTTCTGTATATTGATCTTATATTCTGCAACTGTTCACAAATTAACTTCCTAATTTTGGTAGCATTTTTGGATATCTGCTGGGATTAATGCATGACTTTGTCATCTTTGTTTATAAAGGAATAATAAAATGGCCCCTGTTTTAACTATATCTAGGAACACAATGCTTTCACTCCTTTTATAGATAAGTAAATTGAGATTAGAAAGACAGAGTGGTAAAGTGATGAAGAGAAAGGATTTGGGATTTAGGGTGGAATCCAAATTTTTACCGTTTACTAGTTGTACAACCTTGGGTAAGCTATTCTTCTGTCTTGGTTTCTACGTATCTAACATAAATATGGTGATGCTGATAAAAAATAATAATACAAGTAATAATTTAATATTAGAAATTGTGTATTACTACTGTTGTTCTATTACCTGAGATAATGAATGTGAAGGTTTTAGCACAGTGCCTGGACACAGTGACAGGCTTTAGCACAGTGCCTCAGACACCAACCAATGATACTTGGGTAGACTTCTGAATTCAAGTTTAGGAATGTAATATTGATGGACAAGATAGGTTTTTTCCCATTATTTATCAAAACTGTTTTTCCTTTAAAAAGTACCCAGAACAGGAAAAATGTGTATTCAAGCCCATAGGATAAATCCCCTTGAAGAAAGGACAAAGTAAACTTATTCAAGGATACATGAGAAGTCTTATTTGTGGGGAAATTTTGACTGGAAGATTTGTAGGTAATGTGTGATATATTCTCAGTTCAGGGTCCCTACTAGTTAATTAATCCCAATGATGTATATCTTTAATTCTAGGCAATAATGAACAAATTCATAGTTCTTAGACTGTCACTCAAAGCACAAGTTTTAAAAGACTTATCCACTTTTCTTTTTAGAACCCCATAAAATCTCGAATGATCACAAGAAGGGCTTTGTAGAGAAAAACTAGGAAAAGCTAGCATGCGGTTTATCATTGTCCAAAGATGATCCTCAAGATCTATCAGATTGCAAGGGGATATTTCAGCTCAGTCAGGGGGAATTTAGAAGTCTTTCTCTGCTGGCTGATCACAACCAGGGTGTCAGCCAACAACATCCGCTTATTCTCAGATGACAGCAGTTAATTAGCTCTTGTTTCTGTTTTGACTACTGACAGACTTAAATTATATTCATATTGTCGTGCAGAACAAATGCATAGAAAGGTTTGCCTTTGATCTAAATCATATAATTAAAACACATATGGCTAAAGATAATTTTGGCTTGAAAACCAAATATCCTATTTCAACAGAAGTTCAAGTTGACTTATAAAAATGCAGACATTACCTCTGAGATTGACATTACAAAATGTCCTGAATATCTCTGCAAATTCCTCAATCCTCTTATCACTTTGACTTTTTAAAGATTTAACGCTATAGTTGTAAGTATAAATCATGTTCTTTATGTATAATTCTTGAACTAGAATAAATTTCATCCTTTCATTATGATTAAAAAGCTTTCCCTTTTCCTGATCCTTATAAACTCTCTCCCAACAATCCTTATTAAAGGTCAAGAAAATGATTTTTATAAAAGCCAGAATAACATATCACTTGTAGTAATTTAAATTGCAGAAGAATTTGTACCTTTTTGCTGAGGACCTCTGTAAAGCATTCTAGGGGTGTTGGGATATTTTCCTTTTAAAGACAAATGCTCCACGCTTGGCATGCTCTAGCCACTCTTGCACCCATCTGAAGACTTCTAGAGTAGAGTTGAGCATGGGCAAAGCACCTCTCAAGGGAAAGTGTATGCATTGGAGATCTTTGCCTTTTTCTATACTCTATTTGCCTTCCCAGGTGGCGCTAGTGGTAAAGAACCCACCTGCCAGTACAGGAGACATAAGAAACACGGGTTTGATCCCTGGGTCAAGAAGATCCTTTGGAGGAGGGCATGGCAACCCACTCCGGTATTCTTGCCTGGAGAATTCAATGGACAGAGGAGCCTGGCGGGCTACAGTCCATAGAGTTGCACAGAGTCGGACACGACTGACGCGACTTAGCACACACACATACCCTCCTGCTTTCTTTTACTTTTTTTACTTCATTTTTCTTCTCAAAGAAACATAAAGAGACACCAGTCAGAAATACAAATATGTTTTCTGATTTCCTTGATTAGAAGCTGCCCAGATATTGAGAGGTGAAAACCAAAATGATTATTTACATAATCCTTAATGCTGACCATTTTAAAATACACTGCAAAAAAATCAATTGTAAAAGGTAGGTTTAAATAGGCTCTTCTTTCTCCACTAAATTGTCCTCTTTTCACTAAGATAATTTAACGCTGAAATAAGCTTGTTGTGTACTCAGTTGCTTCAGTCATGTCCAACTCTTTGTGACCCCATGGACTATAGCCCGCCAGGCTCCTCTGTCCATGGGATTCTCCAGGCAAGAATATTGAGTGAGTTGCCATGTTCTCCTGCAGGGGATCCTCGTCTCCTGCATTAGCAGGTGGATTTTTTACCTGCTGAGGCATTGGGAAATCAGTTTATGTAATCATAAAATTTACAGAGCTGCCACTGTCAATTTGTGCATTCCACAGCTTTCCAATGGACTTCAAGCAACATGATGTTTTGATCCCTTGTGTCAAGGAGTGGTCAAGGTTAATCCATCAGCTTTCAACTTTCAACTGAACAATATACCCCAATGGAATGGTAGCTATAATCATATGGTATTTTTAGGAAAGTGATACTCTGAAAAATAATATCATAATTATGTATTTATGAAATGTTGATATAAACTGGAGATTTAACAATGACTGCTAGAACAAATCATTATATTTCTAAAAGAAATAAAATATGCACAGAGAGAGTATCAATCAAATGATGTATGAAAAGTCTCAGTCTTGTTATCTTCTTAATGAATGCGGTACAGAGTGTCATAAATGCCCTTACATCCTTGTTACATACTGTGAATTACAAAGAGAAATACCAAAGAGATGGTAAATTGACTTCCCATGAACAGGGTCTAGTGTGTGAATCCTTTGTCCCTTTCTCACTTCTTAGATGCCTTTCATTAGTGAGCTCTCATATTCTAATAATCAATCCCCAAATACTCATAATTATGGGAAGACAATACTATTGCATTTTCAGTCACATTATGATATTTTTAGTGTGTTGAGTACAGTAATTATTTATTAACAGCAACATATGAAAGTACAAATAAAATATCTTTATGTACAAAGTGGCAAGGCAGGATTTTGACCCAATATTTAATAATACAGTTGTGAATTTCCCCTGTGTTAACATAGTGGAAAACAATAAATACAAACATTAGGTAATATAAGAACAATAAAAAAGTAGAAAAGTCTCCGTGGATGAAAACTGTTGGTTCTGAAAACTTTAAATTGAAGGGACAGATTTCATCAGTGAAACCACCTGCTGGTCTGTCAGGTTAACTGCTCACAGATGTCCCTCCTAAAATCCACTCTCCTAGGAACACAGTATTCCTATAAAATGCGGTAATGCACTTCTTCACATCCTAAAGGATAGGGGAGCCGCATGATTCTTTCTGATTCTATTAGATTACTGCATGTCATCTGGACATCACTTCATTGGGACAGGTGACTGGCGAGCAGGATTGGCAGTCAGGATTGATTCCACAGGGCTTTCTCCCGATGGAGCATTGAAGCTGAAGAGTAAGCCTGTTGGGGGGAAACAAACAAGTTCAGATTACAAGAAAGGGAAGGAGCAGAGATGCTGGAGGAAGACCATCGCTTGGTAAGAAATGTTAGTGACCAGCTGAATTTTTCCACCCAGTAGAGTCACTGAAAGGGCTTCCCTGGTGGCTCAGACAATAAAGAATCTGCCTGCAACGTGGGAGACCTGGGTTGACTCTGGGATTGGGAAGGCCCCCTGGAGAAGGGAATGACAACCCATTCCAGTATTCTTGCCTGGAGAATTCCATGGACAGAGGAGGCTGGTGGGCTATAGTCCATACAGAGGTTGCGAAGAGTCAGACACAACTGAGCAACTAACACACACACATATAGAGTCACTGGAATGTCCCAGAAGCACTTCAACCTCAACAAGTCTGAAAAGAAACCCACTAGAGTGCCTCCCAAACCTATTCCCTCTTGCTCAGTAGTTCCAACCTTTTCTCTTTCCTCCACAATCCATGCAGACAATCAAGCTACAAGTGCAGCCATAATCTATACCCCTAATAGTCCTTACCCACAATGCCTACATTCACACAATCACCACCTCTGGAGAATTTTATTTTCCAGACACTTCTCTATTCCATACTGCTGCTTCATTTCCATTCCAGCTACAGACTTGGGATAGTCAGAACTGCAATAGCCCTCTGACTTCTCTGCTTCTAGTCTTATCACTCTTGAATTGATCTTCCACATTAAATACTCAGTGATGTGTTTCAAGCACAAATCTCACCATATTCGTCTTCTGATTAAAACACTTCGCTGTACCCAATTATTAACGGGACATCATTCAAGGACTGTTGCTTGGGGTAACAATGTTATGAAATTTATTGGCAACTTTCATGCTTTGCTGCTGTGTACTGGGGAGGAGAATGAAGGGGCACTCTCCACCTCTCCTTCACAGGAAGGCTTTAGCTTATTACTTTGGGTTTTCTCATTTGCAGTACAGAAACAACTGTCTGTGTTGGTCTGAAAAGGAACAGAAGCCTGAAGTTTCTGTGCTTTAATTGGGAAAGGGGCACACGCCCCCCACATCGAAGGCTTAGGTGCCCTTTCATGCTGCTGGTGGCAATGCCGGTGGTTTGCTGGAATCTGGGAGGAGAATGATACGGTGGGGTTGGGGGTGGGCAGGGGGACCAGGGTGGAGACTTGCATTTTACTCCCTCGTGGTGTGGTTGATGGAGGCAGGGCCTTTGGTAGGAACCAGTGCACTGCTGCCTTGCCTGGGAGAAAGATGGACACTAGTTGCCATGGTTTGGGGGATGCTTTGAAGAGCCAAGAGTGGACAGAGGGTCCATGTCAAGCCTTAGTCTGCGGAAATGACTGTAAAGCAGGGCATTTCTTTTTTTTTTTTTTTTTAAAGCAGGGCATTTCTAATGTCCTTCCAGAGTACTTGTGGCCGACAGATGGTCCAGCCCAGGCAAGAGCATGGTGTAATTCTAGAAGAAGTACAGTGATTACTGGGATGACTGAGAAACAGTCCCCACTCTCAGATTTTGGACTAATTTCCTGGGTGTGTTCTACATTCAAGGTCAGAGAGTCTCTCGAAATGAATAAATGGCTTCTTGACGGCATTAATAAAAAGGAAATAATCTGATTTTATTCTGCTTAGGAAAAGAAAGCATTTCATTCTCTCCATGTGGAGTCCTGTACACTGTAGCTTAGCCAACCCCTCTTATGATCCGGTACCCTCAACTGCTTCACCCTCACTCATCAGCCCTGCTGGCACTGAGCTCTATCTTCTAGAACTGTGCTTCCCACATTATCTATGGACCAGGTTGGCTTTTTTAAACATCTCTAATCAGTTGCAAACTGGTATTTTTTAAAATAAAATCACATGAGTAAAATGTTGAAGCAATATCAGATCGCTATAACAATTTTAAATGCTTACACTCAGAGGCTGTACTTAATCTCATTGTGGAACAGAATCAACGGTTCACTGACTCTGCAGCATATACAGAAAGAACAGCTCTAGGGTAAACAGTTTTCTATAAAATTTTCCATACCCCATGCAGTTTCACAATTCTTTGCATTTACACATGCTGCTCCCTGTGTCTAGAAAAACCTAGGCCACTTTTTTCTTATCCTGTAAATCTCAACTTAAATACTAAATTCTCTGAGAAATTTATCATTAAACTTCAAGGTACTATGGCTATCTTTACATAAAGTGAAAGTTACTTAGCCATGTCTGACTCTTTGTGACCCCATGGACTGTAGCCCACCAGGCTCCTCTGTCTGGGATTCTCCAGGCAAGAATACTGGAGTGGGTTGCCATTCCCTTCTCTGGGGTATCTTCCCGAGCCAGGGATTGAACCCTGGTCTCCCACATTGAGGGCAGATTCTTTACTATCTTATTTACCATATTCTGCTAAAATGATCTTATTTGTATATCTTGCCACGAGTCTAAGCTTCTTCAGGACAGCAACCATGTCATGTTCCTCTTAATATCTGGTCTAGTACTTAGCAGAGTAAGATTTCTGTCGCTTTTTTCTTCAACTGAACCATAATCCTCTGTAGGTGAGCTTCCAAGTGAAGCTAAGTGTTTGCACCATAGATCAGCTAGGTAAATATTCTGATTTGTGTGAGTAGGATAATGGTCAGGATTAATGTGGCACTGATAATTTTTTCTCCTTAAAGATCAGAAATCAACAATAGGAACAAACTGGGGTTGTCATCAGAGTGTATTCCACATTGACAGTCTTTCTCAAGAAACAGATTTTGCTTGCTTCATTAATGATTTTATTCATTAGTTGATGTTCCAGTTTGAATGTCTATACAATACCAGCATAAACTTTCTTTCCAACATTATAATCCCTCTAAAACTCAGTGTGCCAGCTTCAATGATAATACAAAACTTTATGGTCATGGAATCTTTCACAACCCTAAATATTGTATATTTGTGATTCTTTAAAAAAGTAATGATCACTTTAATAATAAAATATCATGTTAGATTCTTTAACCATATCAACAGTACTTTATAAACAGAGGAGCACAATGGTTTTAGGAGAAAAGACCTTTCTGTCCTGGTTTTATGGATGTTGAACACAGTGTAAAGCATTATAAAGAAATTCGTTCAGGGCTATAGACTAGGATTGGAAAATAAATCTCTTTTTACTTGTGATGTTTTCTTTCTAGCCCTCATCATTCATTTTAAATGTAAGAAAAATAATTGAAAAACATATTAAGCTCTTCTGGAAGTTCATGAAGATGCTTTTAGATTATCAAGGGTATCATTTAGAAAATTACAAAAGTACAGTGAATTATATCTGGGAGAAAAGTAGAAACGGGTAATATTCCATTTTGTTGAGGATCTGTGGGAAGAGACTTTCATACAAGTTACTGGTCTTGCTTATTCCTGGTTCTTTATTGATCCGAGATTCCCCTCATATCTTAAATGGGTAGGTGACTCACAGCAGAATGGACAGGGGAACTACTGGCAAGGGAGTGACCAGGTGGCAGCCAGTCCCCTGCCTTCTACAGCATAGGATTGGTCTCAGAACAATTAAAAGGACTTCTGTTCAATTCTAAAATTGTTTTCCCTCTCATTTAAGATTTATCTTGGACACTGTTGCTGTTTAGTTACTCAGTAGTGTCCGACTCTTTTATGACCTCATGGACTGTAGCCCTGCCGGGCTCCTCTGTCTATAGGATTTCCCAGACAAGAATGCCGGAGTGATTTGCCATTTCCTTCTCCAGGGGATCTTTCCAACCCAGAGATTGAACCTTTGTCTCTTGCATTGGCAGGCAGCCCTATATCTTGGACATGTTTCAGTTTGTTTCAGTTCAGTTCATTTCAGTCACTCAGTCATGTCCGACTCTTTGCAACCCCATGGACTGCAGCGTGCCAGGCCTCCCTGTCCATCACTAACTCCAGGAGTCTACTCAAACTCATGTTCATCGAGTCAGTGATGCCATCCAACCATCTCATTCTCTGTTGTCCCCTTCTCCTCCCTCCTTCAATCTTTCCCAGCATCAGGTTTTTTTTTTTCAAATGAGTCAGTTCTTCAAATCAGGAGGCCAAAGGAGTTTCAGCTTCAGCATCAGTCCTTCCAAGGAATATTCAGGACTGATTTCCTTTCGGATGGACTGGTTGGATCTCCTTGCAGTCCAAGGGACTCTCAAGAGTCCTCCAACACCACAGTTGGAAAGACATGTTTATGTGCAATTAAAAAATTATCTTGAGAGTTATTTGTTTTTGTTAGCTGTGTAATGTCATCAATAGGATGAAAAATAATTTATTTGAAATTTCCATACCATTAGACACACTGTTTCTAAACATTTGCTGCTATTCTCTGTATACTAATTTCTAATAATATTTCAATAATTTCCTTATGAGAATTTCCTAAAGTGAAGTTACTAGGTGACAAATGTGAAGATTTTAAGTCTCTTAGCTAATATTACCAAACTGCTCTTCAAAAAGATTAATCCAATTAATCCAATTTATGCTGTCAAATGCAGCATATGAAATTATCTGTTTCACCAGTATGATTTTTAAATACTGGAAAAATAAAGCTCAATTAAATTGAAGGTTATAATTTTATATTACCATTTCTATTTTCTCCTCTATGAATTGCCTGTTCATGGCCTTGGATCATTTAAAAATTTTCCAGTTTGTATAAATGTCTTTGGGTATTTAGAATATTAATTAATTGGTCTCGTATTTATGGCAAGTGTTTTCCAATTTATGGTTTTCTTTATGACACGTTTGAAAATTTTAAGTCATGATGTAGTAGAAATTTCTGTCTTGGAAATTGAATTTTCTTGTATTGTTTCATGGTTTGAAAATTCTTAATCAGACACATAATAAAACCTAACTAAATTTTCTTCTACTGTCTTTCTTTTACATTAAGTTCTTTATACATTTCCCCCATATAGATATGGCCTTCCCTGCTGGCTCAGATGGTAAAGAATCTGCCTGCAGTGTCATAGACCTGGGTTTGATCCCTGGTCAGGAAGATCCCCTGGATAAGGGAATAGCTTACCCACTCCAGTGTTCTTCCCTGGAGAATTCCATGGACAGAGGAGACTGGTAGGCTATAGTTCATGGAGTTGCAGAGTCAGACACGACTGAGCGACTAACAGCAACGTATAGATAACATTATAGCTCAGTTGGTAAAGAATCTGCCTGCAATGCAGGAGGCCCTGGTGCAATTCCTGGGTCAGGAAGATCCACTGGAGAAGGGATAGGCTACCCACTCCAGTATTCTTGGGCTTCCTTTGTGGCTCAGCTGGTAAAGAATCTGTCTGAATGTGGGAGATCTGGGTTCAATCCCTGGGTTGGGAAGATCCCTTGGAGAAGGGAAAGGCTACCCACTCCAGTATTCTGGCCTGGAGAATTCCATGGACTGTATAGTCCACGGGGTCACAAAGAGTCGGACACAACTGAGCAACTTTCACTTTCATAAATAATATTAGCTAATGATCCTTCACACTCATTATTAACCAGTTTTTTTTTTCAGACTATTTGTTGGCATCAATAAGAAAAAAGATGTTGCTTTCCTGCTCTGCATTTTTGTGTAGAAATTCTGACCTAAGTAGAAGTTCTATATAACAGCAAATCAATTCCTTTAGCTATGTCACCCTGTCACTCCTAATTAATCATGAGAAAATCAATCTAAGAAGAAGATAACAAAGCATATTTGCACTGTAAAAGGGCACAAATATGTATAGAAATACATACAGCTAATATATTTCTAAAATTTGAAACTTAACAAAAGTTGTTTTGCACTAATAGCCATTTTGAGGGTGATATCAGCTAAGTAAATTATACAGGGAAAGTTTAAACTAAAATAATCATTTTCTTATTCTGAAAAATTATGGTTCCTAAATGTAGCAATAAATATGCAATGAAAGGATAATATTTTATGAAACTCTTACTGACCTTCCTCTTGCTGACATGAAGGTCTCAGATTTTAGAACTAGACTGAAGTGATGAAGTGTATCAATCATGCCATGTAGTTTTAAATCTTTTTATCTTAATTATTTTCTTATTTCTTGTGTGTGCGTTTATGTTCTCACTAGACAAACTTCACAGAGAGGGCAATGATCATAGATGAAAGGTATTCTGGAATTCCATTAAATATAATACTCTGCACTAAATAAATGATCATTATATGAAGCAGCAGGCTTTAAATACATCTAGAAATTTATACTGAGATGAACATTTTTAACATGAGTTAATGTGTCCATATAAGTGTTTGCTGTTACCTACAGATCCAAAGACTTCTCAGCTTCTTTTTTCAACTTCTAGTTCAAATGCATGTGCTAAGTTGGTTCAGTTGTGTCTGACTATTTGTGACCCTATGGACTGTAGCCCAGTCTTCCCTGGTGGCTCAGTGGTAAAGAATCTGCCTGCAATGCAAGAGCCGAAGGAGACACGTGTTCCATTCCTGGGTTGGGAAGAGCCTCTGAAGGAGGGCGGGGCAACCCACTTCAGTGTTCTTGCTTGGAGAACTCCATGGACAAGGGAGCCTAATGGGCTACAGTTCATGGGGTCTCAAAAACTCAGACATGACTGAAGCGTGTCCGTGACACACAGCCTGCCAGGCTCCTCTGTCCACAGGATTCTGCAGACAAGAATACTGGAGTGGATTGTTATTCCCTCCTCCAGGGGATCTTCCCAACCCAGGGATCAAACCCACGCCTCCTGTGTCTCCTGCACTGCAGGTGGATTCTTTACCCATGAGCCACAAATGTATCCTATTTATCTTGAATTTCTGAGCCGATATTTGATTTCTAGTTGATACTTTAGAAAGCAATTACTGGTTACTACATTTAAAGTTCAATGATTCAAGAGAAATAAAATGAAAAAGGGTAAGACAAATAGACAATAGAATTGACCAATGTCAAGCATGTTTCTTCCCATTACTTTCATCTTTACTCTTCAGAACATTGTTATATAATTTCACAATTACTCAGAAAGGCAACAGAAATTATTTACTTCTGCAAATCCAAAGACAAGAGATTAGAGGCTAGGGATATTTTTAAAGTACAAAAGTGGAAAGGAACGGGAATTGGGTGATAATTCATTTTGTTGAGCTTGTTTGGATCAGCACTCATCCTTATTTTCTGTACAGAGACTGTATTGAGGCTGCCTCCTATATAGAGACTTTTCTTTCTTTTTCTTTCCAACTGAATACTTCATCTTCCTCCAAAGTGGACAATTAGTTACCAAGATTTGAGCATGTTGATAATCTGGAAGGCATTGTTTTTCAATAGGCACAGGATTGCAAAGGAACCATAGCTGGTATGGAAGGAAGCTTTCCATGCACTGGTGAGGGCTTGAACACATTCTCCGTGAATTTCTAACTTCTCAGCTTCTAGAATCTTGCATCTGAAAGAGCTTCCTCTCTCATCCTAACCTACCTTTTGCTGCCTAGAGAAGGATGAAGTTCTGACCCGGATATATATGTCTGGATGATACTCCTTTGTGTATGTCTCCTGCTCCTAGCCAAAGAAGCATCATTTACTCAGTAAACACTGGCTGAGTATCCATAACAGCATTGAACTTGTGCTAGGAAGTAGACCTAGGTAGTGGACATAACAGTGATATACTGCCCTCCCCTGGACACTACCCAGAGTGACTACCATTGCGGTCAGGCCAATGCAGGGCATATACCTATTTGTCCTTTTGTTTTTTTCACCGTTAGTTACCAAAAAGTAAATTTTTCTGCAGATTCTAAAAATTATAAGACACTGTGAGGGCATGTACTTAATGTTTCTTGTGAAAACTAAAGTCAGAAGAAAATTTTCTTATGCAATTGTAGAAAGGCAAAAGACCATCCTATGCTAAGCCGGAAAGGTCGACTCCAGCAGGCCTGAAATCGGCCTGAGTTGTTTTACTGCAGTAAGACATACACTTGCATTGCATGGACTCCTGGTCAAAGCATGGCTCACACAGAATGACAGTTGCTCATATCCAGAGGTTTGAGAGCTTTCAATTATTCATTGATTAACAATGAGTGTAATGAGACTGAAGACTTTGCACTGGTCTCATTGAGACACCTGGAAGGCTCTCTCACTCCTCTAGTTATGCAGCAAGAATGTGCCTTCCTGAGTACCCAGGTATAAGACTCCCAGCTGAGAGCATGTTTTGGATCACTTGTTTGAGGTGCTTTGTGTGCACACCCATCGTTCCTAGTCCCACAGAGAAAGCACACCTGGGCATGGTCCTTACAGAGGAAGCACAATTGGATCTTCCATCTGGCATCTCTGGACCCCTTGCCCTGAGCCAACCTTTGACTATGATGTGCATCTTTACCTTTCGGCAGCTGAGGTGTCAATTTATTTTTTTCACAATAAATCGCAAATTTGTAAGCACAGTCATCTGGGGTCCTGCAATCCTTCCCCAGCAATAGAACCCTGTTTAACTGCCACTGGAAGTGTGCATATGCTGACCCGGACAGAGGCAAACAGCAGCTATGTGGGAGCGCTACCAAAAGGCAGAAAGAATGGACTGCACTGTCCCTGAGGGAGGCAGGACAACTGGAAGAAATCTTCTACAGCCCCCAAGACATTTAATTCTCTGGCAAGTGTTCTTCGTGTTTGTTTTTAGACAAATAGAAAATGATGGTTTCACTGACACAAGCCATTAACTTTTCAGGTTATAAAAGTATAAAAATAATCTGAGCTGCAGCAGGCTAACAAAACAGATATTAATGAGTATCTCAGTGAATGAAATTAGGAAACTTACATATTTATTGCCCAGGTGTGGAGAGGATTCATCAAGCTGTCAGTTCTTGGTTTTTCCTTGTGCAGAGTGCTCCCCTAAAAACAAGATATGTTTTGCTTAGAGAGTGAATAAGGATGAAAATAAAAGTTTCTCAGCTTGTTTTTTTTCCCAAGGAAAGTCCAATTTCCCCTCAAGAATGTCATCAGAGCCACAATTTACCTCTTGGTATTTATTGCCTGGAAATCCTTCACCAAGATTTATGAGCTTTTTTTGGCCATTGTTTATTTTTATCCTAGAGGAGTGATGCTGACTTGCTCCCTGCGGGTAGATGGTGTGAGCTGGGAGGTGATAGCAAGAGAGGCACCCAAGAGAACGAGTTATTGAATTTTGCTTGGTCCATGAGCTGGCTCTGCCTAAGCAAAACTATGTCATATATTTAAAGTGCCATTTTATCGGAAAAACATTCAAGGTTCCTCTGTTTAAATAATTCAGTGAGAGTTTTGTGAAAATGAATTTATAGGCTTACATGAATATTTTGATGACATACAAAGCAGTGTAGGGAACATTACTCAAAATAACAGCATCTTTCCATCATCTGATATAAAGATAAATATTAACTTAGGATGATGCGAAGCTGAAAGACCATGAGCATTTTCATGTGCTCTTGAATCTGTGGTCAAAGCCTTTCATATTACCTGTGTCTTTCATGTAGATTCAAGTATCAACATCAGTCATGCTTTACAAAACCAATATCGGTCAAGGTCTCCAGCTTTGAGAATAAATGTCATTGCTTTGCTCTGGCTTTTATCTGCCAGTTAGGACCATCTTCTGGGGACTCAACTGATTCATCTCTTACCTGCACTGTCATGGGGATAATAGTACCAGAGATCTAAGAAGAACAAACCTGGGATTACCCTTCAATAGCTCCTTAAATTTTGTGTTTCAAGAAATGTCTGGCTCTGAGCATAGCCCTCATAGCTCCCAGCCCAGCACAATGCTTTGCTCACTGTTGCATATTTTACAAAAGGCACAGCACCTCCTGGAATCCATGGCTATAAAGTACAGGAATAAGAAGTAAACAAAAGAAACATTTATTGAACCCCTGCCATCCACCAGAAGTCACATAAACAATTCACATGAAAATTACTACAATTGTTAATATCTCCCTTAATAACTCCCACAGTCTGTCTACCTGGGAATAGAAAGTGTGAAGAGATTAAATAATTATATGATTCTAATAATACTTATAATGATGACATATATGGTAAAAGCAAACAAAATACAATTATACCTAGAAAAACACAACTGGAAGGAAATGCCAGTATTGATGCCAGGTTGTCTCTCATAAGTAATTTTTAATTTTTTCTATTCTCTGTTTTCTCCATTCTACATTATGCATATTGAGGTCAAATATTAAAATGGCAATTGAAGCCATTAAGAAATATTCCAAGGCAGCAGTGCATGCTGACTTGCCAAATCAACAGTTAGTGGAAAGACCATGTACATCTGGGACAGGCAAGGAAGCCTTAGTGCAAAGGCAGTTGTCGTTCAGTCCCTAAGTCGTGTCTGACTCTTTGCAACCCCATGAACTACAGCATGCCAGGCTTCCCAGTCCTTCACTGTCTCCCAGAGTTAGTTCAAACTCAGGTCCATTGAGTAAGTGATGCCAACCAATCATCTCATCTTCTGTTGCCCTCTTCTCCTCCTGCCCTCAATCTTTCCTAGTATCAGGGTTTTTTCCATGAGTTGGCTCTTCACACCAGGTGGTCAAAGTATTGGAGCCTCAGCTTCAGCATCAGTCCTTCCAATGAATATTCAGGGTTGATTTCCTTTAGGCTTGACTGGTTTGATCTTGCTCTCCAAGAGACCCTCAAGAGGGTCCAAGAGGGTGCTAGTCTTCTCTGGCACGACAATTTGAAAGAATCAATTCTTTGGCACTCAGCCTTCTTTATAGTCCAACTCTCACATCCAAACATGACTACTGGAAAAACCATGGCTTTGCCTATACAGACCTTTGTCGGCAAAGTGCTGTCTCTGCTTTTGAATACACGGTCTAGGTTTGTCATAGCTTTTCTTCCAAGAAGCAAGTGTCTTTTAATTTAGTGGCTGCAGTCACCGTCCACATTGATTTTGGAGCCCGAGAAAATGAAATCTGACACTGTGTCCACTCTTTCCTCATCTATTCGCCATGAAGTGATAGGACTGGATGTCATTATCTTCGTTTTTTGAATGTTGAGTTTTAAGCCAGCTTTTTCACTCTCCTCTTTCACCTTCATCAGAGACTGAGTCAAAATTGAAGGGCTAAAAAGATAGATTTTGAATCTCTGTATGGCTTTATACATCTATGAATCTTTCGCTCATCTTTACAATTTTGTTCATTTCTACTTATAAATGAACTTTTATTTGTAAAAATAAACAGAAAAGTGTATATTTAATGAATAATTACCATAACATACTAACTAGTGCTGGTATACTAACAATATATAAATAATGTGTAATTACCGCATTATTACCATGGTCAGGAGGGGCAGGTGGGAAAGACAAAGAAGACCAAGGTGCTGTCTCTCCTTAGTTCAGGGAGGAGGACAGTGGGTAGGAGGTGAGTGACATCTGAAGAGTTTGTGTTATTAATACTAAATGGTTCAAAAATTGAGCAAGAGAAATCTCGCACATCATGGAAGGCATGCTGAAGCGTTGGAACTTAATATAAGATAATACAAATTTATCAGTGTTTTCTAAGAAAAGGAAAATTATAATGATTTCAGATCTGCTTTTTCTCCCTTCAAAAGGTTCAAAATCAAGTAATACTTTGAAATTAAATTCAGTGTTACTGTGTTTCCTTTCTTTTGTGGAATCATGTATTCCTTAATTTAGGCAATTTTGTTCATATTTTTATAGCCTTACATGTTAAAAATGAGATAACCTATGTTAACTTTCTGACACATGGTGTAAGTGGGAATCAGTTTAAAATGCCTCATGTCACATGTATATTTTGCAATCAATCATGGTGATGTTTAACTTGGCAAGATTTTTAATTAAATCTGAGAGGCATCTTGTATGTTCTTATACAGGGCTTCATGATCTGCTATGTTTGGTGCTTATTTTTTTTTCTGAAAGCACATTCTCATGTATACTCAGGCTTTTTCTTTTACAATAAAGAAAGCTCCCAATTGAAATAATCAAACTTTAAACATTTATGGACTACATTTTCAACAAAAATATCTGGTTGAGAAAGATCAGACTTAGAGGAATCAGAAAATATGGATGGATAAACATCAAGACAATCAGAGGAGGAAGATTTGGGGCAAGGAACTGCTTTATCTGGAGAAAACATTCAGAACAATAACCATTAAGCATAGAGGCTTATAGAAACCCAGGAAGTTTAGTATCCACTGGCATTTTCCCTGAAGGTGGGTTGCTACAGAGCTCTGTTTCCTTGGAAACATGATTTATTGACCTCTAAAATGGCAAAATTTATTTTGAGATACAAGACTGGAGCTTATAAATTGACCTTTGACTAATCCAATTAATTCTTAAGACCACTGAAGCTCAAATTTCATGTTACTAACCTTGGTGTGTTAATTAACGTATGTTTGTTGGTACGTTTCTTAGGCCATGTAGCAAATACCATGAAAAGTAACAACCATAAATTCTGAATGGTGGGTAGTCACATATTTGTTCTATCAAATTCTTTTCTGTATTTTTTAAATATTTAACATTTTTTATATATGAGATAGAAATTTAGACTTTATTTTTATAATTATTTCAGACCTTATTCTAGTTATATTTTAGGAAAGATGTAACTATTAGGGAAGGGATATTTAGGTAAAAATAATTATGATACTGTAACTTCCTTTGAGTGTGGTGAGAATAATTTTATAAAGAAAGAATATTCAAATAAATCTCGAAAGATGGGAAGAGATGGAAAGAGATTTGTTTTCAGATGTTTCAGAAGCCATCAAGTCCTGTTAATGGTGGAGAGACTTTAATCAAGTTTAATAAAAACTGTGGTAGTACAAAAAGCATTTGGAAAGGAGTATGTTTTAGATTATCAGTTCTAGGCTATTGAAATCAACTCTGAGTCACCAATTTCACTTTAGCTCTATTACCAAATACTTTCTATAATCAGCTAGGTTGAGCTTTGAGAAGTTATTTTATTAAAAGAGATGTGTTTCCTAACTTGAGATTGGCAGAAATAAAAGTACCAAAGACTAGACATTTTTATTTCCATAGTAATATTTCCTCCTTAGACCTATGACCAGAAAAGCTACTTCTGAAGAAAAGGAAGTTTGGAGAGTAAAGGGCCTTCTGAAACATCCCATCATGGTTTACCCACTTATTATTGCAGTTACTATGAGAGTGGGTGATATCAGCTTATACAGAATTATCCCTGGGCTTTAAAGAAGAATCAGCAAATTTGCAACCAAGAAGCACAAGGTTCTCTGGCAATTTCCCCTTCCAAAAGTCTTGATTCTGGTGTCAATTATCATTTCCCTGGTAGACCAGGTGGTCCTGATCCTAACCCCCTCATCCCTGAAACAGCTATGGGCTTCCCTCCAGGGGCTTCTAGCTCAGAGCTTGGAGAGCCCCAGAAGCTGCCGAGCAATTTGGTTAAATTTCTCAAGAAATAAAGGAGAGTGCATGAAATTACTGTGATGCAGCTTACAAGATATAGGCAGATTCTGAGAACTTTTCTTGATAAACAATGTGATCACGCTCCAGATCCTCCATGAGCTTACTCATGATTAGTTCACATTCAGGCTTCTGGCCTGTCCCTTCCTGACCAAGCAGAATAGGCTTGGCTACTTAGTCAAAGCTGGTGAATAGCTAGGAGAAACTGGTGAGTGGTTTCCAAGTATCCTGTGAATGAATTTTACTCTTTCACTCATTCAGATCGTTACCTTTAAGAAAACAATGTGGGAATAAAGAACAGAAAGATACAACACTGAAAGTCTCAGGAAAATGCTCACATGAGGGATTTGGCCATGTCTCTGCAGATCTTGGGTGCCCTTGCTTCTCAGTTCTTGTTTGTAATCTGTTCTAATTTGAATCCTCTACCTGAAATTGGGACCCCTATCAGTCTTTGATATCTTGCTCTTGAATTGGGACTATATTTAGTCTTTTGTTTTACAAAATTGTTTTCTGCAATATATTTACAATGTTTATCATCTGATATCTTTCACTTTAACATAACATGTATTCTGGGACTACTTTGTATAGGTAAAATTGGGGTGGTTGAATATTTTAAGTATCTTGGATATAACTTGATATTTGTTAGAGCCACCTAGATTGTTTTGTAAAACTAAAATTACTTTTTATTTTCTTGTTTTGAAATATTGGAGTTTTAAATATTTGGTCTACTCAGTACAAAAAAGGAGTTTGCCTTTTTTTTAATTTTTAAAAGCTATCTAGCATCCCATTTTTCATTATTCTTGATACAAATATAACTCATACAAATCATATCTATATGTTGAAAAACTTTTTACATTTCAAACCAAACAAAATCAAAACCTAAGAAACTGGAAAAAGAAATATAAACTATATCAATAGAGAATTGTATTTTGTCCTCATTGAGAAGCTCAATTAAAATGATGTGAAATGATACAAGATATGATTTACATTTTAATTGATGAATCCAAGTTCCAAGTGGTTATACACAGCCATTACCAAAAATAACAAAACAACAATACTTAAAAAAAAAACCCCGTGGCATGCTTAATGTTTTTTCTGCCACTACTGCAGGATAGAAAATGCCTCTAGTCATCACTCATTCTTTAGAATACATCTACATGCAACCTATCAAAGTCAGATAGTCTAATATCTTATCCCAAATGGTATTTCTAGGGCTCACTTTTCCCTCATAGGAGAATTTCTTTATTTCTTGGGGTTAATAATTATTTCGAAAGAAGTTATACTTTTTTATTGTGGTAACAAACAAAATTCAAGTTAGATTTTGAAATAACCATTTTTCATCTAATCAACATATTGGGAGCTTACCAGACTCATGAGAAATTGTCTTAACAGTGAGAAGCTTCACACTCTCTTTATCGGACTGAGGTCTATTTGAAACAGAAAACATTAAGTTAATACCACAGTAATTAGTATTACATATCTGTGAAACAAAGAAAACATAATATAAACAGAAAGACAAAATACTTATACATATATATTTTTAGGTGTTTCTATTGCAAAACTTGTGTCTCTTCATATACAGACACAAACTTTTAAAGCACGTTCACTTCTGGAATCAAGTCAATAAATCTCTGTCATTCTGTTACAGTGACGATCATCAGATAAACTAAATGTCAAAATGGGTCATATGAAACACTTGTCTCAGAGTCCATTTTACACGTGCCTTCATTTCTGAATTGTGAGGAGGAAGACATAGAAGAGTTTCCAAACCTTTTAGACCGGTCTGAGTTCTGGGGACATTCATTTTCATGGGATCGTGGATATTGCAGTGAGGTGTCTGAACTGTCTATTTCAACAAGAGTTCCCACCTAACCCTTCTCAGTTCAAAATAGTTTCAAACCCCAGTTCCTCTCCTTGGACATTTCAAGAACCTATCCTTTAAATTTGGAAGGCCAGGTGGTATAGGGACATTATTCTTAAAGTTTATGACCCAGTGAATATACAAAAACACCCACAATTAAGCAGGCTATAAAGACAAGTCAACACAGAAAACACAGAATTTGGTTTTGACATTAAAATAGTGTGTCTCTTTGCCGCATCTTGATTGTAGCGCTTGACTGGATTGCTAAGGACCGCTTTGTTTGTTTTAATCAAGCCCAAGCAGGGTAACCATTTGCTGTTAAAGTAAAGCCACTCAGAGCTCTCTCAAGGTGTAGGCACGATTTTACCTAATTGTGAGAAGCATATTGAAAATTTCTATGGGAAAGCTATTTTAAAAATCTAGAATGTTTGTCTATGATTTTTTTCCTCATGGCTGTATTCACTCCTCTATCTTCCTTTTCAACTTTTTATTTGTAATTTTACCACTTTATCCAAGCTTAAGAGGAACCTTCTGTTTTAGTTGTTGGGATTTCTCTTTTGAATAGAGAAAGCTCCCTGACAAATAGGTGGCCAAATCCCAGATATTGTACCTTCTACCCAAACGCTTTAAAAAACAAAAGTATGAGTAGAGGATCAATGCTTTTCCTAATGTAAAAAATAGAGCTTCCAGAAAAAAAAAAATGATGCAGAGTTACTTACTGTTCATTTCCATTTTCCTGTGTGCCTAGGAGATGAGGAAATTGTTATTAGAATTGCTAACAGCTTGGCTACAAAAACCCTGAGACTCCCGCCACTTTCTATGCAAAGATGCTTCTAAAGCCAATTCTTAACTTTTTAATCTCTCCCCCTATTCCTTGTCCCACTGATCATTTCCTCGGAGATGGTTACCACTCATTCCTCAGTCACAGCTAATACATTCACGGTCTAGTCTCAAATAGGCCAACTCCACTGAACTGGGTTCTGGACTGATTTTAACCTTATCGTTTCATAGCACAGTGTGGAATATTATCTATTATCACACATTCCACAGACACCAAAACCTGTCTCCATTTATTTCAATATCTCTGAAAACAAATTAGCCTCAAAGTCTTGAATTACCTTTTCAGAACTGAGAATTGATTTTTTGGCTTTTCTTTATACGTTGCTCTTTCTGGGGACCCAAATCTCCATATCTGTTGTGAGCCACAAGGCAGATATTGCTTCTAATTGCATCTGAAGCCCATGGATTCAGCCTCTCAAAAGTACCCTGAAAAATGTCACTGAGGCTACTAACTGCAGCTAATCTTCCACCCGCTTTGCCAGGCTGGTCCACAAGCATTTGGTTAGACTGTGAACACAGGGTGATTCATTTTGCAAAGGACCATAGCCTCGTTGGAGCAGGAGATGCTGGTCAAAACTTGCATTAATCTATGGCCTATTAGTCAAA
The DNA here is from genome assembly GCF_027580195.1 of Bos mutus. Classification (NCBI taxonomy): domain Eukaryota; kingdom Metazoa; phylum Chordata; class Mammalia; order Artiodactyla; family Bovidae; genus Bos; species Bos mutus. Next base: position 24,330,035 of record NC_091622.1, on the reverse strand, counting down.
ATAGTTAATGGAATTGCTTAAAGTCCTTGCTTTCTTCCTGATTTTGCTGTGATTTATTCCATGGCTACTGGTTCTTATCTCTTAGATTTCCTTTCACATCTAAGATAGCTCTGGTCATCAGGATATGCCTTTGAATATCATTCTCCTGACTTTGACCATTATTATCTTATAAAGACCTTGATTTCCACTCAAGTTTTGGCTACTTCTATTTCTGTCACGTTGGCTAAGATACTCCAACATATGCTGTTTACCAACTAGATCTAACTTCATCTTTCCTACCATCAGTTAAATGTTTTAACAATATTTAAAAATTCCCACTATAGCTGTTACATATGATATCACCTGTAATGCTCATAGCCTTGTTGAAGGATGAAACAGATATTTTCTTGTATGCTTGCTTTAATATCTTTCCTTAGAAGACTGTAATATGGGTTCACTAGCAGACAGATGCACACCAGCAGATTACTTCATGCATATATGCCATTCTCTCTCTTTTTTTTTTTTTTTTCAAGCCAGCAGCCGCTTGCTATTCCTCAGCTTCAGCTGAGAGCTACCACGTGGGAAGCCAGGCTCTTGGAATTGCTGGTACGGATTCTTCCTATGCCATTCTCAATAGGGTTAAGGTTCACACTACTGTCAGCATTATCCAGGTAAGTTTAGTTTCATACAAAAACCTCTGATTCATGTTGGCTTCCAGAGAGTAGAGTAGGTTTACGAATTTTCTGAACTTAATGAAGTCTCACCCACATACTTGAAGACCGATTAACTGCAGGTGTTTTATGGCACTAATTTAAGGTAACAATGCTGTAAATTCTGTGTAGAAAACAAAGCTGACAACAATCAAATGGATTTGGCTAATTGTCCAACTGCCCAATTTGGTTATAAACTACTCCCTGTCTTCAGAATAATTCCATAGTGGTAGGAATCTTACACGTTTATTTCCTAAATGGTATGGTTCATCATCACCAACTTTTCAAATAATTTATTTACAAATCTCCCTATGCAAAGCAGTGTTTCAGTACACGGTATTTTTATAAATGAATGCTGCTTTGTAAAAGTTTTACAAAAATTTTTTTTTACAAAAAAAGTTTTACAAAATTTGTACAAATTTTTTTCCTATTCTATATACTCAGCACTCTCTGTTTTCCACTTGATTGGTTGATTTCCTGATTGGTGGTTTAGGAACTTAGAGAAATCAAACTGGTTTATAAAAATGCTACTTCCCCTCTGGAAACTGAGTGAGGAAACATAGTTCAGACATTATTAAGAAGTTTATTCACTTAACTCCCAAAGGGAAAGACATTGATTTGTTTTCTTCTTATTTTCCAGCAAGAGCTAAAATGAACACTGCTGTTTTCATCTCGTTACTTCCCTTTGCACTGTCAGGCACAGGTGCCAAGCTGTCCACACCCTGCTGGGTCAGGGACTGGCCTCAGGAGCAGCGTTCATTAGTGTCCTGGGGCACGCTGTCCACACGGCAACCGAGAAAGAGCATGGCTCGTATATGCTATAAAAATGAGTGATTCTTACTCTTTTAACAGTCTATGAGTCTTAGGTAGAGTTCTATTAGGGAACTATTTAGAATTAAAGTGAGGAAAGGAAAGGTTTTATTTCACTAAAATTTACAAGATTCAGTAAGGCTCTCTCTGCTCTGTGTTACCCACAATGCAACGTGAGTGATATGTAGTTTGTGACTTGGAGGGGTTGTCTGATGCTATGGACTGAAAGTTTGTGTTCCCCTAACATTCAGACTTCCCTGGTGGCTCAGACGGTAAAGCGCCTGTCTACAATGCAGGAGACCTGGGTTCGATCCCTGGGTCAGGAAGATCCCCTGGAGAAGAAAATGGCAATCCACTCCAGTACTATTGCCCGGAAAATCCCATGGACAGAGGAGCCTGGTAGGCTACAGTCCATGGGGTAGCAAAGAGTCGGACATGACTGAGCGACTTAGTCTAGTCTAGTCTAACATTCATATGTTAAATCTTGATGCCCAATATAATGGTATTAGGATGCTGGGCCTTTGGAAAGCAATTAGGTCATGAGGGAAGAGTCCTCAGGAAAGGCTTTGTGCCCTTGTTAAAAAGACCCTGAGAGTTCTGTTGTCCCTTCTCCCACGTGAAGACACAGGCAGGTATAAAAACCAGGAAGAGTGTGTTCATCAGACGTCAAATCTGATGGTGCTTTGCTTGAACTTAGGCTCCAGAACTGTGAGAATTAAATTTTTGTTGTTTAAGTCATCTAGTCTACAGCATTTTTGTTACAACAGCCTAAACAGAATAAGATGTTTGACTTGCAGAGGAAGTAGGCTTATACAGAAGTAACTACACTATAATGTGATAAATAATATCTATAGAGTCAAATTCTACAGAGTCAAAACACTCTACTCTGCTTAAAGAGATGAGATGTTAAAAAAATATAGATTAAATCTGCTTTTAAGGTAAATCCTAATGAATAAGAAGGTGATTAGGTGTATTATAAAAGTTAAGCAGCGGGCTGGACAATCTAGGAGAAGGAATAACATGGATGAAGCAGAATACATGGAGCTCCATTATATTAATACAACCAGGAAGGTGTCTGAAATGAGAAGACAGATAAAAGTTTAAGGTAACATAGGCGAGTTTCTGGGAACTGAAGGGGGATTTAGACAAGCATCCAATGAAGAGTGCTCAAGTTCCTAGAACAGAAAAAAAGACTGAATAAAGATTGAAAGTAATTTGAATAAAATGGGGATTTCAGTTAATAATATATCAATTTTGGTTAATTGTGGCAATTATATCATACTAATGTAAGAGTTTAATAATAAAGGTATTATTAATTATTATTAAGGGAACTCTCTGCAACTATCTTCACAACTTTTCTGTAAACCTAAATCTATCCTTAAGGTTAAAAGTTTATTTTTAAAAACACTTTAAAATAAAATGCAATTAGGGGAGCCATAAATATTCAAGAAGCAGGGAGGAGAAGATGAAACAGCAAAAAGAAGAAAACAAACAGTGAGGATGTAAAAGAAGGCCATGTCATATCAAATGAAAGAAGCAAGACTTTTCGTTGCTAATGGAGAGATTAAGGAGGATCACAAAGAATTGTGGAACTAGAATCCCTCTAAAAATGGCAATAGTGTTCAATCTGGAAGAACTAATTAAATTAGTAGAACACAACAGTCCTGGAAGACACCTTCATAGGAAGGAAGCTGTGCCTCCCAAGAGGGAAGTAAGACACAAAACACTCTTCTTGAAATTATGGGTCCCACAGGGAAATTATGGGTCCCAGTATTTCTCTTTATTCTGTTACATGGTAATGGAACAAGTCTTCACTATAGCTAAGGCATGTCATTTTATGCCATCTTTAGTACCATACTCCCCAACCAGCCACAAAACTAGGGCTTTTTCGTTAAAAAGAATGTGCCTGTATTCTATAATATCCGCCATTAGTGAAAGTGTTAGTCACTCAGTCGTGTCCGACTCTGTGACCCCATGGACTGTAGGCTGCCAGGCTCTTCTGTCCGTGGAATTCCCCAGGCAAGAATGATGGAGTGGGTAGCCATTCCCTTCTCCAGTGGATCTTCCCGACCCAGGGATAGAACTCAGGTCTCTGGCATTGCAGGCAGATTTTTTTTTTTTTACCATCTGAGCCACCAGGGAAGCCCCCACCTACCATTAGTAGTTAATTCCTTACATTCACCAGCACTCAATTGATTCCTACCCTTTCTCTGTATTTCTGTGATCAACCAATATAGCATTTCGTTCTTGAGTACATTTCCTCTCTCTCACTAAGAGTTTAAATTCAAGTTTAGGCTGAGCAACCATATTCTCCTTTTAGGAAAACAAAATGAAACAAAACATGGTTACCTACCTGGGTCTGTCTTCCAGCACATTCGATACAAACCCACCAGAACGAAGACTGAAAGTGTTATTACAATCAAAGCAATAACAATGGGCAAAATAATACCTAAAAAGTATTGGAGACATTGTCAGTTAGAGTGGGTATTGAATCTCACAACACATGGTTTATGAACTGAGAGAAAGCATGCATGCTTCCTTTCTTCTTTAAACATCATTCTATTAAAAACATTACATTTTAAGCAAAGAAGATATATCTGATTCATGGGTTATGCTTTAGTTGTTATTTCTGATGTACCCACTTGATGTCAGTCTTGTAGCCTTTCTGAAATAAAACTCCAAATCTAAGGAAGACTCTCTTGGTGACTGAAGGAATGAGGAAATGGGAGACTGACCACACAGACGATGTCCCTTAGAACCAGACACATATGCATGCTTTATATTCTTCGCTACTTTACATTGAGGCTACTAATGTATAGTTTGGATGAAGGGAGTCAAAAGCACAAACTTCTAATTAGAAGATAAAAAGTACTAGGGATATAATGTACAACTTGCTAAATATATTAATAATTAACACTGTTGTATGTTATATATTCACTGCTGTAGGTATGAATATTCATTAGAAGGACTGATGCTGAAACTGAAGCTCCAATATTTTGGCCATCTGATGCAAAGCGCTGACGTATTAGAAAAGACCCTGATGCTGGGAAAGAGTGAAGGCAGGAGGAGAAAGGGATGACAGAGGACGAGATGGTTGGATGGCATCACTGACTCAAAGAACATGAGTTTGAACAAGCTCTGAGAGATGGTGAAGGACAGGGAAGCCTGGCGAGCTGCAGTCCATGGGGTCACAAAGAGTTGGACACGACTAAGTGACTGAAAGACAACAAATGTTATATATGAAAGTTAAGAGAGTAACAAAATCTTGAATTCTCATCACAATATTTTTATATTTCTTTAATTTTATATCTATATGAGATGATAGATGTTTACTATTGTGATAAGTTTTATGATGTAAGTACCGTTTAAGCTTATACAATGTTGTATGTCAATTGTAGCTCAATAAAACTAAAAGAAAACAAGATATATCTCTTACTGGTTCTATTGAAAATACTCTGGTCATAAAGCTGACTTCCTAAGAAAATCACAAATATCTTTCTGTAATAATATCTGAAAATTAGAACATAACTGAATATACATGGATATTACAGTGCAACAACGTGGTCTAAGAAATATGTGTATATTTATGAATGTCTACTTGTGGGTGTGGTGCTGCTGCCGTAGTAATTAGGGTGAGTTTTTCCTGTTCTTATTAAGAGAGGGGTTTTGCTGTGTGTTTTAGAATTTGCCTTCTTGTCTGGCAGTGATTTCCCAGGTTAAAACAAGAGTGATGAAAGGAAAAAGCTGTCACAGGAATTTAAGTAGAGATACAGAAGTTACAGTTACTAGTCAGGTGTTCTCATCTACTCGCATATGTAATGCTTATATTTATCAGGGGTTGAGAATAGCTCTCCAATTCATTTGTAGGGTGGGTTACACTTCACTGTTATGGTTAAATAATTATTTTAAGCAGGTCTTGCTGGGTTCATATTAGATCTTGCATGTGGTCACTAGTGCTTCCTGAAATAAAGATGCCATGACACAGCAGCTCCATAAATGCGGTGCTGACTTCTTGAATGGGATGACTTTACCTAAACCTAAGACAATCTTTTTTCATCACAGCTGCATATATATATATATTCATCTTATTCTTAATTTCCAGGGAAATTCATGAATATCCTCTCTATTCAGTGTTAGTATATACAGTATGTTATAAGATTATATATATATGTTTTTGCTAAAATGGAGAATTTCTTAAAAGGCTGTTTTTGACATTAAGATAAAGTTCTGTAAAGGTGAATTTTCATTTTTATGGAGATCTCTGCCTGTGCATTTTGGCTTATTTGAGGCTAGCCCCATCAATTCACCGTGACCTCTGGTGGTAATTGCTTGGCACTAAGGTAAGGAAGGAGCCTGGTGGGCTGCAGTCCATGGGGTCGTTAAGAGTTGGACATGACTGAGCGACTTCACTTTCACTTTTCACTTTCATGCACTGGAGAAGGAAATGGCAACCCACTCCAGTGTTCTTGCCTGGAGAATCCCAGGGACGGGGGAGCCTGGTGGGCTGCCGTCAATGGGGTCGCACAGAGTTGGGCACGACTGAAGTGACTTAGCAGCAGCAGCAGCAGCAGCAGCAGCAGCAGCAAAGTAAGGGAAAAAATGCTCAAAGTGTATTTATTAAAACAAGATTCAATAGAAGAAAACTTTTGAAGCAGTTATATGGGATTATAATGGGATTGCAGGTTAAGTAAAGTTGAGAAAAGGCTGTTTATAGTTGAATCCTTTCCCTTACTGGTGACATTCAAACATTCTGCAGATCTACTTACTGCATTGAATGAAGATATATGTGTTACTCACTGGAATAAGAGGGGCTGGTTGTAGAAGCGCTTGCATTTTTTGCATTCTCAAGGCCTATTATTTTAAGAAAAAAAAAAAGTCAGCTTAGGTTAATGTGTGCCAGTCCTCATAAGCCTTCCCTCACCTCCCCACTTCTCTATTTAGGTAGCCTCTGTGATGGATAGGTATGAAGATTCGAGTGAAAACATTTTATCTCATTCTGAAAGAGTCCTGTGTTATGACTCGAGATTGGTAGGGAGTTAATGTATACAGTCTGAAGAGTTTGGACACAAGCACATACCCGTGAAGCCATCCCCACAATCAAGGTAACAGACACAGCCATCCCCTCCAAAAGTCTTCTCATGCCCCCTCCTGTTCTGAGAATGTGCAGTCTGGTTTTCTCTATCAGTTATATCTCAGTAGTCTGTTTTTTTAAATTGGTGACATTTTCTTGGTGAGGAGTAGTCAAGCAAAGCAAGCTTCCACTCATGCACACAGAATTCATACCTTGAGACTGGGAGATGTTTTCTGCAGTTGTAACTGATATTGAGGATAATGTAGCGGTTCTGAAAGATGATGCTTCTGGTGGTGAAGTGTTAACTGTAGGAAAATAATAAATCTAGAGTCAGAGTCAGATTATAGTATTTACTTTTCTTTCTGGATTTCTTTGCAGATTCAAAACGTTGGCATTTTGGATGATCTGTAAAAACCGTTTATCACTGAATAATGGGATACAAACAACTGTACATTAAATCATGTGTTCCTCCTGTATAGATGATTAAATTTGGCATGACAAAGCCTGGGTGTTAGTATTATATCTTCAAGAACTGGCCAGAAATAAAACTTGAACAAGTTTATCATTTTAGACTATAGCCCATATCACCTACTGTAAGAGGTGTAAATCTCTTGAAAAGTGAAAGTTGAAAGTTAGTCACCCAGTCGTGTCTGACTCTTTGAGATCCCATGAACTGAGCCCACCAGGCTCCCCCGTCCATGGAATTCTCCAAGCAAGAGTACTGGAGTAGGTTGCCATTTCTTTCTCCAGGGGATCTTCCTGACTCAGGGATCGAACCTGGGTCTCCTGCATTGCAGGGAGATTCTTTACCATGTGAGCTACTGCTGCTGCTGCTGCTAAGTCTGTGCTACTAGGGAAGCCCTTAGTCGTGTCCAGCTCTTTGTGACCCTATGGAGTGTAGCCCACCAGGTTCCCTTGTCCATGGAATTCTCTAGGCAAGATATAAGATACTGGAGTAGGTTGCCCATTTCCTCCTCCAGGGGTTCTTCCTGACTGGGGAATCAAATCCCAGTCTCCTGCATTTCAGGCAGACTGTTTACTGTCTGAGCCACCAGGGGACGGGATGCAAATCAATGCAAAAGCATTCATCACATTTTAGATATTACAACTTTGAGTGATACTGATTTTTTTTATTATTATAAATACTTAAACTGAACAGAAATGCAGTTTATAGTGTTCTTTAGTGGTCAAGGAGAAAGACTGCAATGGAGGCTCTGACTGGAAGAACTGGGGGAAAAAATGATGGAAGATCCCTTCATTTTTATCTTGAAAGCTCAGCAGTGATTTATACTTGTTTGGTTTCTCCAGAGCGACTGCTGCTTGGATGCATGTCCACTGCTCTTTTTTTCCATGGAAAATATTATTTTTAGATTGTTATTATTTGTTGGCTTGGGTGAATATCTGCCATCTTTCATCAGAATGACTCAAACAAAAAAATAATAAATAAAAATGCATTATTCAAAATTCATAAATCTCAATAAATTTCAAGGAAATATAGATAATTAAACGTTTTCTAAGTGTACAGCATTTATTCTCATGAATCTGTAATAAAATGTAATTTGTATCTGGAAAAGATTTTGAAAAATCATTCTATTTTTCTTCAAGTATGAAGTAGTATCTTTTAATCACACGTGTTTGCCTTGTCTCTATAGTGCATTGCACGTTCCTGGAGTGTGAGGGCCATCATTCCCACCATTCACATGGAGTTCTGACTACAGTGGGTGTGCAATAAAGTATAACTGACTGCTCAGATGATGTAAGAGTCATCTAATTATGGCCCCTTAGGAATATGAAGATCATGTACCAGTACATAAAAGAAATAGATGTTGCCTGTGACTGCCTGGGATCTTTCTCTCTTTGCCACCCACAGCCCAGCACGCACTGCATGCTTATGCATTTCTGACATCCGTGGGGGAAGAAAAATGTTAAGAGTCTGTACAGTTCTTTCTATGCAAGAGATCTGTGGGAGGAAGCTAGATATATGCCCATAAGAACAAAGAAAAATGTCAGGCTAGTGCACTGAGCAGGCAGAAAAAGGAATTTTAAAGATAAGAGTAGGAAATAGCTGAAAGCTTGGTACTTAGCTGCTTTTACCAGTGTCAAGTGTTCTAGTAAAGATGAATGCTCTTTTGGTTGTGTTGGTAGAGAATAAGATGGCTGATTAAATAACCAAAGGCATTAATCCTCCTGGGATTTCCCAAGGATTAATTTTCAACACTCCACATTCTACCTTATTACCTTCTCATAGGCAGGCTAAGTGGTGGCAACAGTTCTGAGTATAATCTATCTGGATCAGATGAAACTCCAAGCTTTTCTACTTAAAATGTGTTGACTATCCAGTGCCGTTGGGAGAAGGCAATGGCACCCAACTCCAGTACTCTTGCCTGGAAAATCCCATGGATGGAGGAGCCTGGTAGGCTGTAGTCCATGGGGCCGCTAAGGGTCGGACATGACTGAGCAACTTCAATTTCACTTTCCACTTTCATGCATTGGAGAAGGAAATGGCAACCCACTCCAGTGTTCTTGCCTGGAGAATCCTATGGTTGGAGAAGCCTGGTGGGCTGCAGTCCACGGGGTCACACAGAGTTGGACACAACTGAAGAGACTTAGTAGTAGTAGTAGTATCCAGTGCTGTTATTGCTAATGATCCACAGGTGGGCAATAGGGTTAACTCCTTTTTAAAAAATATTTATTTATTTGGCACATGGCACAGGGGCTCAGTAGTTGCCCCACTCTGTGGCATGTGGGATTTTAGTTGGCAAACCAGGGATTAAACCTGAATCCCCTGCATTGGAAGGCAGATTCGTAACCACTAGACCATCACAGAAGTCCCTAGAATTAATATTTTTAAAAGGGGATATGTTGGCTCCTTGAATAAATATTTAATTTTTTTCTTATAACCACTACCTTTAGTTAAAAAATCAACACATACACACACATACACACAAACACACTTCACCTCTATTACACTGAATGCCTTCTTGTGTTTTCTAAACTCTTTTACTTCTTTTTAAAAAATATTAGTCATGACCCACTTAAAGGGAATTAACTTATAATTTGAGAAACCCTGTCCATTAGCATGAACACACTGATAAAATGACAGGTCTTGGCTGAATTCATAAATTGTCAGTTTACTGTGATTCTTTATGCAATTAAGACGGAGGGAGCCATGATACATGCAGAGCTGATGACTTTTGTGGATCTCACTGAGACTCTTACTATCCCACATTACTCCTAAAGCAATATCAGCAGAGGAGGTACAAGAGACGTGCAGTGGATGGATAAGAGCACAATTCTGAAGACTGAGCCCCTGGGCTCAAATGTGACTTGAGCACTTACTTGCTGTGGAATCTTAGGCAAGGCACTTCAACTCTGTGTCTGAGTTTCCACATCTAAAAAGATGTTTAGGGCAGACATCCTGGAATTTGAAGTCAAGTGGACCTTAGAAAGCATCACTATGAACAAAGTTAGTGGAGGTGATGGAATTCCAGTTGAGCTATTTCAAATCCTGAAAGATGATGCTGTGAAAGTGCTGCACTCAATATGCCAGCAAATTTGGAAAACTCAGCAGTGGCCACAGGACTGGAAAAGGTCAGTTTTCATTCCAGTCCCAAAGAAAGGCAATGCCAAAGAATGCTCAAACTACTGCACAATTGCACTCATCTCACACGCTAGTAAAGTAATGCTCAAAATTCTCCAAGCCAGGCTTCAGCAATACGTGAACTGTGAACTTCCAGTTGTTCAAGCTGGTTTTAGAAAAGGCAGAGGAATCAGAGATCAAATTGCCAATATCTGCTGGATCATTGAAAAAGCAAGAGAGTGCTAGAAAAACATCTATTTCTGCTTTATTGACTATGCCAAAGCCTTTGACTGTGTGGATCAAAATAAATGTGGACAATTCTGAAAGAGATGGGAATCCCATAGCACCTGACCTGCCCCTTGAGAAACCTATATGCAAGTCAGGAAGCAACAGTTAGAACTGGACATGCCACAACAAACCGGTTCCAAATAGGAAAAGGAGTTCATCAAGGCTGTATATTGTCACCCTGCTTATTTAATTTATATGCAGAGTACATCATGAGAAATGCTGGACTGGAAGAAACACAAGCTGGAATCAAGATTGCCGGGAGAAATATCAATAACCTCAGATATGCAGATGACATCACCCTTATGGCAGAAAGTGAAGAGGAACTGAAAAGCCTATTGATGAAAGTGAAAGAGGAAAGTTGAAAAAGTTGGTTTAGAGCTCAACATTCAGAAAACGAAGATCATGGCATCTGGTCCCATCACTTCATGGGAAATAGATGGGGAAACAGTGGAAACAGTGTCAGACTTTATTTTTGGGGGCTCCAAAATCACTGCAGATGGTGATTGCAGCCATGAAATTAAAAGATGCTCACTCCTTGGAAGGAAAGTTATGACCAACCTAGATAGCATATTCAAAAGCAGAGACATTCCTTTGCCAACAAAGGTCCATCTAGTCAAGGCTATGGTTTTTCCAGTGGTCATGTATGGATGTGAGAGTTGGACTGTGAAGAAGGCTGAGCACCGAAGAATTGATGCTTTTGAACTGTGGTGTTGGAGAAGACTCTTGAGAGCCCCTTGGACTGCAAGGAGATCCAACCAGTCCATTCTAAAGGAGATCAGCCCTGGGATTTCTTTGGAAGGAATGATGCTAAAGCTGAAGAAACTCCAATATTTTGGCCACCTCATGCGAAGAGTTGACTCATTGGAAAAGTCTCTGTGCTGGGAGGGATTCGGGGCAGGAGGAGAAGGGGACGACAGAGGATGAGATGGCTGGATGGCATCATTGACTTGATGGACATGAGTTTGAATGAACTCTGCTGGTTGGTGATGGACAGGGAGGCCTGGTGTGCTGCAATTCATGGAATCACAAAGAGTTGGAGACGACTGAGCTACTGAACAGAACTGACTGAAGTGAAAAAATATGAGTTTAAAAATACATGTACTCTAATCTTGCATTTGATAAAATATCAATATTAGTAATGTTACCAAAGAATATAAAAATATGCAAGAAGATATATCACATGTTAAAAATTATCCTGAGAATAAGTGATAACATTTATGGAGTATTTTAACTATTTACAATATTATATACTTCTCTAAACCTAGGTTATTTTAAAAATATTTACTATGAGTATGTGCTATTTCTGTGATCAGAAAAATCAATAATAAAATTGGATTTCAAAATAAAAACATGGTGATTATAATTTTTCTTCATCATAGTGTTGTGAAAATTAAATGAGTAAAAATAAATTAAAATTCTTTAGAAGTGTTGATACTAGTATGTTAATTATATATATAGTTAATATAGAAGTTTGGGTAGCTCCTCTTGGCCACCACCCCTGCCTTGGAGAGAAGCTCTATACAGTCAAAAAAACAAGACCAGGAGCTGACTGTGGCTCAGATCATGAACTCCTTATTGCCAAATTCAGACTGAAATTGAAGAAAGTAGGGAAAACCACTAGACCATTCAGGTATGACCTAAATCATATCCCTTATGATTATACAGTGGAAGTGAGAAATAGATTTAAGGGCCTAGATCTGATAGATAGAGTGCCTGATGAACTATGGAAGGAGGTTCATGACATTGTACAGGAGACAGGGATCAAGACCATCCCCATGGAAAAGAAATGCAAAAAAGCAAAATGGCTGTCTGAGGAGGCCTTACAAATAGCCGTGAAAAGAAGAGAAGTGAAAAGCAAAGGAGAAAAGGAAAGATATAAGCATCTGAATGCAGAGTTCCAAAGAATAGCAAGAAGAGATAAGAAAGCCTTCCTCAGTGATCAATGCAAAGAAATAGAGGGAAACAACAGAATGGGAAAGACTAGAGATCTCTTCAAGACAATTAGAGATACCAAGGGGACATTTCATGAAAAGATGGGCTCGATAAAGGACAGATATGGTATGGACCTAACAGAAGCAGAAGATATTAAGAAGAGGTGGCAAGAATACACAGAAGAACTGTACAAAAAAGATCTTCAAGACCCAGATAATCATGATGGTTACATCACTGACCTAGAGCCAGACATCCTGGAATGTGAAGTCAAGTGGGCCTTAGAAAGCATCACTATGAACAAAGCTAGTGGAGGTGATGGAATTCCAGTTGAGCTACTCCAAATCCTGAAAGATGATGCTGTGAAAGTGCTGCACTCAATATGCCAGCAAATTTGGAAAACTCAGCAGTGGCCACAGGACTGGAAAAGATCAGTTTTCATTCCAGTCCCAAAGAAAGGCAATGCCAAAGAATGCTCAAACTACCGCACAATTGCACTCATCTCACACGCTAGTAAAGTAATGCTCAAAATTCTCCAAGCCAGGCTTCAGCAATACGTGAACTGTGAACTTCCAATTGTTCAAGCTGGTTTTAGAAAAGGCAGAGAATCAGAGATCAAATTGCCAATATCTGCTGGATCATTGAAAAAGCAAGAGAGTTCCAGAAAAACATCTATTTCTGCTTTCTTGACTATGCCAATGCCTTTGATTGCATGGATCACAATAAACTGTGGACAATTCTGAAAGAGATGGGAATACCAGACCACCTGACCTGCCTCTTGATAAATCTGTTTGCAGGTCAGGAAGCAACAGTTAGAACTGGACATGGAACAACAGACTGGTTCCAAATAGGAAAAGGAGTTCGTCAAGGCTGTATATTGTCACCCTGCTTATTTAACTTCTATGCAGACTACATCATGAGAAATGCTGAACTGGAAGAAACACAAGTTGGAATCAAGATTGCCAGGAGAAATATCAATAACCTCAGATATGCAGATGACACCACCCTTACGGCAGAAAGTGAAGAGAACTCAAAAGCCTCTTTTTTTTAAAAATTTTATTTTATTTTTAAACTTTACATAATTGTATTAGTTTTGCCAAATATCAAAATGAACCCATCACAGGTATACATGTGCTCCCCATCCTGAACCCTCCTCCTTCCTCCCTCCTCCCTCCCCATACCATCCCTCTGAGTCATCCCAGTGCACTAGCCCCAAGCATCCAGTGTCGTGCATTGAACCTGGACTGGCATCTCGTTTCATACATGATATTTTACATGTTTCAATGCCATTCTCTCAAATCTTCCCACCCTCTCCCTCTCCCACAGAGTCCATAAGACTGTTCCATACATCAGTGTCTCTTTTGCTGTCTCGTACACAGGGTTTTTGTTATCATCTTTCTAAATTCCATATATATGCGTTAGTATACTGTATTGGTGTTTTTCCTTCTGGCTTACTTCACTCTGTATAATAGGCTCCAGTTTCATCCACCTCATTAGAACTGATTCAAATGAAATCTTTTTAATGGCTGAGTAATACTCCATTGTGTATATGTACCACAGCTTTCTTATCCATTCATCTGCTGATGGACATCTAGGTTGCTTCCATGTCCTGGCTATTATAAACAGTGCTGCGATTGAAAGTGAAAGTGGAGAGTGAGAAAGTTGGCTTAAAGCTCAACATTCAGAAAATGAAGATCATGGCATCCGGTCCCATCACTTCATGGGAAATAGATGGGGAAACAGTGGAAACAGTGTCAGATTTTATTTTTTGGGGCTCCAAAATCACTGCAGATGGTGATTGCGCCATGAAATTAAAAGATGCTTACTCCTTGGAAGGAAAGTTATGACCAACCTAGATAGCATATTCAAAACCAGAGACGTTACTTTGCCAACAAAGGTCCGTCTAGTCAAGGCTATGGTTTTTCCTGTGGTTATGTATGGATGTGAGAGTTGGACTGTGAAGAAGGCTGAGCACTGAAGGATTGATGCTTTTGAACTGTGGTGTTGGAGAAGACTCTTGAGAGTTCCTTGGACTGCAAGGAGCTCCAACCAGTCCATTCTGATGGAGATCAGCCCTGGGATTTCTTTGGAAGGAATGATGCTGAAGCTGAAACTCCAGTACTTTGGCCACCTCATGCAAAGAGTTGACTCATTGGAAAAGACTCTGATGCTGGGAGGGATTGGGGGCAGGAGGAGAAGGGGACGACAGAGGATGAGATGGCTGGATGGCATCACCGACTCAATGGACGTGAGTCTGAGTGAACTCCGGGAGTTGATGATGGACAGGGAGGCCTGGCGTGCTGCAATCATGGGGTGGCAAAGAGTCGGACACGACTGAGCTACTGAACTGAACTGAATATAGAAGTTTAATATACATGTTAATTTATATTATATTAATAATTACTTTATGAAAGTGAAAGTGTTAATTGTTCAGCGGTGTCCGACTCTTTGCAACCCCACGGGTTATAGTCAATAAGTCTCCTTTGTCCATGGAATTCTCCAGGCAAGAATACTGGAGTGGGTTGCCATTCTCTTCTCCAGGGTATCTTCCTGACCCAGGGATCAAACACAGGGTTCTGCATTAGCAGGCAGATTCTTTACCATCTGAGCCACCAGGGAAGCCCATATTATTTTATAACAGTATAATAATATAATATTTGTAGTATAAGTAAATTGTGATTAGGCACCTAGAGAGTTGTGACTTTCAAGCAAAGTCAATTTACCTAATTTTCTCAGATTTTCTAAGTATAAAAGTATATGACTCTGCAGACACTTAAATGTGAGTGTATGGTGCTCTTAGATGATATAAATTTGCTCTTATACATTTACTTTTGTTGACTGTATTCAATATCAGATTATTGGTATGTTATGACTTAAATTTAGTTTGCAAACTTCAAGCTAGAACTCGGAGCAGGCTGTTTGAGGCAGAGACCCTTGGAACAAACTCTGTTGTAATAAAGAGACCTGCAGAGTCAAGTCTATTGTAATAATGCATATCCAAATTTACCCTATTGGCATCTGACTATGGTACACATTTGGCTCTTGCCAGGTGGCACTGGTGGTAAAGAACCCATCTGACAATGCAGGAAACAAAAGAGGTACAGGTTCACTCCCTGGGTTGGGAAGATCCTCTGGAGGACAGCATGGCAATTCACTCCAGTATTCTCGTCTGGAGAATCCCATGGCCAGAGGAGCCTGGTGGGCTACAGTCCATATGGTTGCAAAGAGTTGGACACAACTGAAGCGACTTATTAGATAAATTATGGAAAGTTTTTAAGACAGAAGACCTTATTGCTGTCCCAGGGCTCTCTGGTGACTACGAGAATGCGTGTCATCAAAGGCAAACTACGGATAGTATAAATTTTGACTGAAGTTCTCCACTTGTTCTCTGAATTCCATCCTTGTGTTTTTACTGGTTTCATACTTCCTGCAGGCAGCTCCCAGCCAGTGGTTGAGCCTGGCAAGGATACGAAAGCAATCCTCCCCCTGGGAACTGTGGACTTCTCTGAGGAGGAACTTGAGCTGGAAGAGTCCCTTATGGCTTTCTCAAACTTTTAATTTTAGTTAAGGAATGATATACAGCATAAGATGAATAAAATAGAAATAAGAAATCGAAGCAATGGCAAATGGAAGAAACAAATAAGCTCCTTCTAAGAGTTAATACCAAGCATCAATACGGTTGCTGATGTTGGCCGTAAGAACTGATTCTGAGCATCCTGACATTCAGGGAAGGAGAGCACGGTTTACTCTAGGCTTTCGTTATAAGAGTGGAATATGATCTATTATATAGGTAAGCGGCACATCAGCAGTTCAGTCAATAAATGCTATGAGTATAATTGGTCCCACCCTGTGTTTTGAAAGGCAGTATGCTGACATGATCCCTGAGGTCACTTTTATTTTTTTAATGCTTTTCCTCTAATTTCATTTATTTATTTATGTTGACATATGTTTGATTTACAATGTTGTGTTAGTCTCAAGTGTACAGCACAGTGATTCAGTTATATACACCTACAAACAAAAAATATATATATGTTCTTTCTCAGATTCTTTCCTATTACAGGTCATTACAAGATATTGTGTATAGTTCCCTGTGCTACACAGTAGGTCCTTGTTGTTTCCCTATTTTATATATAGTACTATCCAACCAGTCCATTCTGAAGGAGATCAGCCCTGGGATTTCTTTGGAAGGAATGATGTTGAAGCTGAAACTCCAGTACTTTGGCCACCTCATGCGAAGAGTTGAATCATTGGAAAAGACTCTGATGCTGGGAGGGATTGGGGGCAGGAGGAGAAGGGGATGACAGAGGATGAGATGGCTGGATGGCATCACTGACTCGATGGACATGAGTCTGGGTGAACTCCGGGAGTTGGTGATGGACAGGCAGGCCTGGTGTGCTGCGATTCATGGGGTTGCAAAGAGTTGGACACGACTGAGCGACTGAACTGAGTGTGTACATGTTAATCCCAAATTTCTAATTTACCTCTCCCTACACCCTTCATTAGTCCCTTTGGTAACCATAAGTTTGTTTCCTATATCTGTGACTCTACTTCTGTTCTGTAAATAAGTTCATTTGTATCTTTTTTTTTTTTTTTTTAGATTCTACATATACATCATACCATATGATATTTGTCTCTTTCTATCTGACTTACTTCACATAATATGATGATCCCTAGGTCCATCCATGTTTCGGTAAATGACATTGTTTCATTATTTTATGGTTGAGTAATATTCCATTGTATATACAGAACATCTGGAGCAAGCACTTCTTATACTGAAGAACCTGACTTACTTTAAAAGAACAAAAATGTAAACAAAGCTAAGCTTTTTAGAGATGGGAAATGTCTCTGCAACTATTCATAAATCATTAATTAGCATTTTAATAAGTTAGGATTTTGATGCCAAGAGTAGTAGGTAAAATTGGTGTGTGGTTTTGTCACTTATGTCAAGTTCTGATATCAGAGTTAAACTATCTTCACAAAATACAGATTTCCTCTATTCTTCTATTCTTGATTCTCTGAAATTATGTTACTTTTGTAGTCAGCTGTTCCTTTACCTGCATAGCCTGTATGGGATTCTCAGAATTGACTCTTTCCCCCCTGCCCCGAGGTGACTTTTAGCTTTAAGATTTTAAGTCTTTTTTTTTCATCAGGGTTCCTTTTAAGCCAGATTTTGTCCTTGCTAGTCTGCATTTTCACCCTTAATGGAACACCTCATGTACTCAATGGGCAAAATATTTAAAGGAAACTTTCCTGCCTTCACATGAGAAAAATTAATTTTTCTCTCATCAGACCTTAACTTTCTGACCTACTTGTATTCTTTAAGCTATGCAAAAACAATTTATCTCAAATTTCTTTCATTTTGCTTTGGGTCATCAGCATAACTAACCAGAGGTAACAGCACCCTGTAACCCAGTAGTAACCATGACTAGAGATTTGTTTACTTTAAGTAACCATAGAAATATATGTAGAAGGAGGACATATTTTATTTTGTGATTTAATATAGTTATTATATTCCAGAAAATGATATACATATACAAAGAATAAATGGACCGTGCTAATTACTTCCATACACACTAACTTACCTTATTCTTAAACATTTTTATTCTGTACTGTAAATAGAGATGCTGTGGCTCACAGAGATGAGGTAACACATCTGACAAGAAGTGGAAGAGCTAAAACATAAGGCAAGCATGACTCAAAACCCTTTCCGTTTCCTTTCCATAAAGCCATGCAACCAAGAGATTTTAAGTGAGTTGAGTTCATCTTTTACTTGCTAATGGCATCATTAACAATGATATAAATGAAATTTTTGCAGCATTCTGAAAGTTTTAGACTATTCTCATCTCTCTCCCCAAATATATACATTGTCTTACCTTAAATTCACAATTTGGATAATATGACCAGAAAACATCGAGAAGCTTTTTAATATGTAACTAGGAAGTCAAGAATACCTGGAGTAACAGGCAAATTTGGCCTTGGAGTACAGAATGAAGCAGGGCAAAGGCTAATAGAGTTTTGCCAAGAGAATGCACTGGATATAGAAAACACCCCCTTCCAACAACACAAGAGAAGACTTTACATATGGACATCACCAGATGTTCAACACCAAAATCAGACTGATTATGTTCTTTGCATCCAAAGATGGAGAAGCTCTATACAGTCAGCAAAAACAAGACTGGGAGCTGACTGTGGCTCAGATCATGAACTCCTTATTGCCAAATTCAGACTTAGAATGAAGAAAGTAGGGAAAATCACTAGACCATTCAGGTATGACCTAAATCAAATCCCTTATGATTATACAGTGGAAGTGAGAAATAGATTTAAGGGATTAGATCTGATAGACAGAGTGCCTGATGAACTATGGATGGAGGTTTGTAACACTATACAGGAGACAGGGATCAAGAATATCCCCAAGAAAAAAAAGGGCAAAAAAGCAAATGGCTGTCTGAGGAGGCCTTACAAATAGCTGTGAAAAGAAGAGAAATGAAAAACAAAGGAGAAAAGTAAAGATATACCCACTTGAATGCAGAGTTCCAAAGAATAGCAAGGAGAGATAAGAAAGCCTTCCTCTGTGATCAGTGCAAAGAAACAGAGGAAGACAATAGAATGGGAAAGACTAGAGATCTCTTCAAGAAAATTAGAGATACCAAGGGAACACTTCATGAAAAGATGGGCTCGATAAAGGACAGAAATGGTATGGACCTAACAGAAGCAGAAGATATTAAGAAGAGGTGGCAAGAATACACAGAAGAACTATACAAAAAAGATCTTCATGACCCAGATAATCACGATGGTGTGATCACTCACCTAGAGCCAGACATCCTAGAATGTGAAGTCAAGTGAGCCTTAGAAAGCATCACTACGAACAAAGCTAGTGGAGGTGATGGAATTCCAGTTGAGCTATTTCAAATCCTAAAAGATGATTCTGTAAAATGCTGCACTCAATATGCCAGCAAATTTGAAAAACTCAGCAGTGGCCACAGGACTGGAAAAGGTCAGTTTTCATTCCAATCCCAAAGAAAGGCAATGCCAAATAATGCTCAAACTACTGCACAATTGCACTCATTTCACATGCTAGCAAAGTAATGCTCAAAATTTTCGAGCCAGGCTTCAACAGTATGTGAAACATGAAATTCCAGATATTCAAGCTGGTTTTAGAAAAGGCAGAGGAACCAGAGATCAAATTGCCAACATCCATTGGATCACTAAAAAAACAGAGTTCCAAAAAATATTTACTTCTGCTTTATTGACTATGCCAAAGCCTTTGACTATGTGGATCACAACAAACTGTGGAAAATTCTCCAAGAGATGGGAATCCCAGACCACCTGACCTGCCTCTTGAGAAATATGTATGCAGGTCAGAAAACAACGGTTAGAACTGGACATGGAACAACAGACTGGTTCCAAATAGGAAAAGGAGTATGTCAAGGCTGTATATTGTCACCCTGCTTATTTAACTATATGCAGAGTACATCATGCAAAATGAAGTACAAGCTGGAATCAAGATTGCTGGGAGAAATATCAATAACCTCAGATACACAGGTAACACCACCCTTATGGGAGAAAATGAAGAACTAAAGAGCATCTACATGAAAGTGAAAGAGGAGAGTGAAAAAGTTGGCTTAAAGCTCAACATTCAGAAAATGAAGATCATGGCATCTGGTCCTATCACTTCATGGCAAATAGATGGGGAAACAATGGAAACAGTGTCAGACTTTATTTTCTTGGGCTCCAAAATCACTGCAGATGATGACTGCAGCCATGAAATTAAAAGATGCTTGCTCCTTGGAAGAAAAGCTATTACCAGCCTAGACAGCATATTATAAAGCAGAGACATTACTTTGCCAAAAAAAGTTCATCTAGTCAATGCTATGATTTTTCCAGTAGTGATGTATGGATGTGAGAGTTGGACTGTAAAGCTGAGCATGGAAGAATTGATGCTTTTGAATTGTGGTTGTTGGAGAAGACTCTTGAGAATCCCTTAGACTGCAAAGATATCCAACCAGTCCATCCTAAAGGAAATTAGTCCTGAATATTCACTGGAAGGAAGGACTGATGTTGAAGCTGAAACTCCAATAATTTGGCCACCTAATGTGAAGAACTGACTCATTTTAAAAGACTCTAATGCTGGGGAAAATTGAAGGCAGGAGGAGAAGGGGACAACAAAGGATGAGATGGCTGGATGGCATCACGACTCAATGGACATGAGTTTGAGCAAGCTCTGTGAGTTGATGATGGACAGGGAATCCTGGCATGCTGCAGTCCATGGGGTTGCAAAAAGTTGGACAAGACCGAGCGACTGAACTGAACTCAACTGAACTGATGGGACACTATGTGCCATGCATTGTTCTAAGGGCTTTATACTCACTACTATATTAACAATATTATCATTTCATATAATGGAAGCTAAAGCCCAGAGAGCTTAAATAATTTGCCCAAAGTCACACAGAGCCAGGGTTTGAATGCAGACTCTAGACTCTGGTCTGTCAACCACGACTCTGTGCTGCCTAAGCTGCTGCTGCTCAGTAACAATGAGTTATAAGTGCATCTTTATTTTTATTACATGAAATATCACCTATTTCTGGAGAAGGCAATGGCACCCCACTCCAGTACTCTTGCCTAGAAAATCACATGGACAGAGGAGCCTGGTAGGCTGCAGTCCATGGGGTCCTGAAGAGTTGGACATGACTGAGCGACTTCCCTTTCACTTTTCCCTTTCATGCATTGGAGAAGGAAATGGCAACCCACTCCAGTGTTCTTGCCTGGAGAATCCCAGGGACCGGGGAGCCTGGTGGGCTGGCGTCTATGGGGTCACACAGAGTTGGACACGACTGAAGCGACTTAGCAGCAGTATCACCTATTTCAATTTATTCTCCAATCAAGAGGTTTCTTTATACCAAGAGAAACTAAACCTCTCTTTCTTCAGTGGCTAGACCAGACTCTGCAGAAACATACAAGGAGACAGAATTCTTCCTAATGTATTAATAGAGAGCACGTTGTAGAGTTTACTGGAGGAGCTCACATCCTTAGCAATATTGTTGAAATGTGTCGGTTCTTAAAGTGAGTGCTGGCTTAGCCAATCAGTTGAGATTGAGGTTTTTGTTTGTTAGCTTGTTTTTCAGTTGTTCTGGGTTTTCCTTGCTGCTCTCAGACTTTCTCTAGTTGTGGTGAGAGGAGGATAATCTTTGCTGTGATGCAGAGGCTTCTGATAGAGGTGGCTTCTCTTGTTGCAGAGCACAGCTCTAGGTGCAGGCTTCCGAAGTCACGGCTCATGGGCTCCAGAGCCCAGGCTCAGTGGTTGTGGCATATGGGATTTAGTTCCTTCATAGGATGTGGAATCTTCCAGGACCAAGGATCAAACCTGTGCCCCTGCTTTGGCAGGTGGGTTCTTATTCACTGCGCCACCAGGGAAGTCCAAGATTGTGAGTTTTTATGACCGTTCAGTGTAGACTAGAGAGTCTCAAGAACAGGGTTGAGCACTTCTCAGAGACTTATCAGATCCTTGAACCAGAGGAGAAACCACTTAGGCATACCTAGATTTATAGGTTCATATAATTTCCCAAGTGGAAGCTTATGCCAGGCCCTAAGCTAATTTCTATTTCTCATTCCATAACTGAGTTATTTTTTTCACAACTAATTTTTAAACATCATAAAATTTCCAAGTTACTAAAACAACTCAGGATATCATTTGCTATGGCTATATTTCTAGTTTGAGTACATTCTAACTGAACTGTTGAGTACATTCTAACTGAACTGTTACTAACTGAACAATAGTATCAAGATTCTGTCATTCAAAGTTAGAATATTCAGGTAAGTAATCCTCTGTATAAAATAGTTCATGTTTCACATTATATGAATTTACCAGTAACCAACTCCAGGCATTGCATAAGAATGCCTGTGCTTGTTCATTCAAGCGTGATGAATGAATCACGACAGAGAATCCTCCTTTCCAAAGGCCAGTAGTCAGTTTTGATGGCAGTTGTCTGTACTAGCTTCTGATTTTCCATAAAAAAGTTAATGTCTAAAAAACAACTGAGGTCTTGAAACACAGTTGAGAAATGAAAGATGTGTACAATAAAATTTTTTGCAAGCTGTGCTGGTCACAATGAGAATGCTGTGATGATTAATTTTTTGTGTTGACTTGGCTATGGGGTTCTCAGATATTTGATATGGTTGTTTAGTCACAAAGTTTTACCTGACTCTTTGTGACCCCATGGACTGTAGCCCAACAAGTTCTTCTGTCCATGGAATTTCCCAGGCAAGAATACTGGAGCAGGTTGCCATTTCCTTCTCCAGGGGATTTTTCCCAACCCAGGGATTGAACTTGCCTCTCAGGTATTGGTCAAGCATTATTCTGGGTGTGCCTGTGAATGTGTTTTTGGATGAGATTAATATTCAGATCAGTAGATGAGTGAAATATATGACCTCCATTAGGGTGGCTCTCATCCAATCAGTTGGAGGCCTGTACGGGGGCGCAAAGAGATGGACATGACTGAGCATGCGCACACACACGCAAACAGAAAGGCTTCCTGGAGTAAGAAGCAATTCTTTCTGCCTGGTTGCCTTGAGCTGGGATATCAGTGTTTCCGTGCCTTTGAACTGAGCTATTGTCTCCTCTTGGATCTTGAGCTTTCCAGCTTCCAGCCTGGAACTTACAGCATCTGCTCTTCTGGTCTCAGCACTTGGGACTGGGACTAGAAGTGCACCATGCATTCCCTGCTTCTGGACCTCGTTTGCCAACTGAGGTCTCAGGACTTCTCAGACTCTGTAATACATTGAGCCAATTCTTTATAATACATCTCTTTAGAGATTTCCATATGTTTATATAAATACATATTTATATATGTATATTCTCTTTGTTCTGCTTCTCTGGAAAACCTGGACAAATATAGTTGTATTTTCAGGAAATTATGGGCAAATGGTTTATTCCTTTCCCAATATATTGAGGCATATTGGTCCATTTTTCTTTGAGCTGACGTCTCTTACAAAGAAATCAAAAGGTTAATTTTCAAGGACAAGTTATTAGCTCTGCCTGTCTGTGGGAAAACGATAAGGCTAAACAAAAGTGAATTCTGTCATTGCTTTAAATTGTTGTAATGGCCACACACAATGTCTGCATGTATCTCCAGGGAATAAACAGTCTTTCATCACTTTTTAGTGGGTCTTTCCATATCCTCATTAGCTCTGAACTCAGAGCTAAAAAATCAAGTAGGCACAAAAATCTGGCAGCTAGAAGACCACTTTTTTCATGAAACTGTTTCTCGTCTTTCTTAAATTGCTTTTATCTCACCCAGTGTATGCTACCACAGATAAAGGGAAAAAAATTCTTTCCCTCCTCTGATCCTAATATAAGGTTATCTGAGGCTTATCACTGACACATCACTTTATACCTATATGACTGCTGGAGTTATTATAGTTATTTATTATATTGACTAGTCTTTAGTAACCCTTCATGGCAGGCTCCATGTATCACTCAAAATCTTAGCTAGTGCTATATGTGAGGGAACAGAACAAAGATTGAATGCCTCGGTTAGCAGTGATTGGTTGAATATATCCTTCTGTATATTTAGCAGGGGATTATACTAAACTTGGAATCTTACCAGGTATGTTACAGTGGGCAGTTGAAATTTTACTCTCCTACATGTTTTAGATATTGGGTGTGAATTCTTCTTCATGCTTAGCATTACTAAACACAGCTGTCCATTCATACAACCTTTGCACTATTGAATGAAATGAATGGACATGTCTTCTGACCTTGATCAATCATGTCCATCTAACTGTGACTACCTTTCTTGTATGTTTATTATATAAAATTGAATGTCGTATCTACATATAGAAAAGAAAAAGAAAGTATTAGTTGCTCAGTTGTGTCTGAGTCTTTGCAACCCCATTGACTATAGCCTGCCAGGCTCCTCTGTCCATGGATTTCTCCATGTAAGAATACTGGAATTGATATACATTTCCTTCTCCAGGGAATCTTCCCAACTCAGGCATTGAACCTGGGTCCACAGCCTTGTAGGCAGATTCTTTACCATGTGAGCCAACAGAGAAGTCCATATCTACATATAACTGCTTATAATTCATATTTTATATACAGTTGCCTTATTCTGAATTCCAAAAAAAGATCCTACATAAAACAATTACCAATTGCTAGACCCTTAACAATAATTTTTGAAGACAGTGCTAAAGACATAATTTTTCATGGAAATTAAAGCCAGATGCATTATATGAAAGAAAATATCAAATGTGAGAGCTATGAATGTTCTAGTCAAAGACTAAATGTGTGTTCAGTTGAGTCAGTTCAGTTCAGTCACTCACTCCTGTCCGACTCTTTGCAACCCCATGAATCACAGCACGCCAGGCCGCCCTGTCCATCACCAACTCCCAGAGTTCACTCAGACTCACGTCCATCGAGTCAGTGATGCCATCCAGCCATCTCATCCTCTGTCGTCCCCTTCTCCTCGTGCCCCCAATCCCTCCCAGCATCAGAGTTTTTTCCAATGAGTCAACTCTTCGCATGAGGTGACCAAAGTACTGGAGTTTCAGCTTTAGCATCATTCCTTCCAAAGAAATCCCAGGGCTGATCTCCTTCAGAACGGACTGCTTGGATCTCCTTGCAGTCCAAGGGACTCTCAAGAGTCTTCCAAAACACCACAGTTCAAAAGCATCAATTCTTTAGAGCTCAGCCTTCTTCACAGTCCAACTCTCACATCCATACATGACCACAGGAAAAACCATAGCCTTGACTAGATGGACCTTTCTTAGCAAAGTAATGTCTCTACTTTTCAATATGCTATCTAGGTTGGTCATAACTTTTCTTCCAAGGAGTAAGTGTCTTTTAATTTCATGGCTGCAATCACCATCTGCAGTGATTTTGGAGCCCCCCAAAATAAAGTCAGCCACTGTTTCCACTGTTTCCCCATCTATTACCCATGAAGTTATGAGACCAGATGCCATGATCTTTGTTTTCTGAATGTTGAGCTTTAAGCCCACTTTTTCACTCTACACTTTCACTTTCATCAAGAGGCTTTTGAGTTCCTCTTCACTTTCTGCTATAAAGGTGGTGTCATCTGCATATCAGAGGTTATTGATATTTCTCCCAGCAATCTTGATTCCAGGTTGTGCTTCTTCCAGCCCAGCATTTCTCATGATGTACTCTGCATATAAGTTAAAGAAGCAGGGTGACAATATACAGCCTTGACATACTCCTTTTCCTATTTGGAACCAGTCTGTTGTTCCATGTCCAGTTCTAACTGTTGCTTCCTGACCTGCATACAAATTGCTCAAGAGGCAGGTCAGGTGGTCTGGTATTCCCATCTCTTTCAGAATTTTCCACAGTTTATTGTGATCCACACAGTCAAAGGCTTTGGCATAGTCAATAAAGCAGAAATAGATGTTTTTCTGGAACTCTCTTGCTTTTTCCATGATCCAGTGGATGTTGGCAATTTGATCTCTGGTTCCTCTGCTTTTTCTAAAACCAGCTTGAACATCAGGAAGTTCACGGTTCACGTATTGCTGAAGCCTGGCTTGGAGAATTTTGAGCATTACTTTACTAGTGTGTGAGATGAGTGCAATTGTGCAGTAGTTTGAGCATTCTTTGGCATTGCCTTTCTTTGGGACTGGAATGAAAACTGACCTTTTCCAGTCCTGTGGCCACTGCTGAGTTTTCCAAATTTGCTGGCATATTGAGTGCAGCACTTTCACAGCATCATCTTTCAGGATTTGGAGTAGCTCAACTGGAATTCCATCACCTCCACTAGCTTTGTTCATAGTGATGCTTTCTAAGGCCCACTTGACTTCACATTCCAGGATATCTGGCTCTAGGTGAGTGATCACACTATCGAGATTATCTGGGTCATGAAGATCTTTTTTGTACAGTTCTTCTGTGTATTCTTGCCACCTCTTCTTAATACCTTCTGCTTCTGTTAGGTCCATACCATTTCTGTCCTTTATCGAGCCCATCTTTTCATGAAGTGTTCCCTTGGTATCTCTAATTTTCTTGAAGAGATCTCTAGTCTTTCCCATTCTGTTATTTTCCTCTATTTCTTTGCATTGATCACTGAGGAAGGCTTTCTTATCTCTTCTTCCTATTCTTTGGAACTCTGCATTCAGATGCTTATATCTTTCCTTTTCTCCTTTGCTTTTCACTTCTCTTCTTTTCACAGCTATTTTTAAGGCCTCCCCAGACAGCTATTTTGCTTTTTTGCATTTCTTTTCCATGGGGATGGTCTTGAACCCTGTCTCCTGTACAATGTCACGGACCTCAGCCCATAGTTCATCAGGCACTCTATCTATCAGATCTAGGCCCTTAAATCTATTTCTCACTTCCACTGTATAATCATAAGGGATTTGATTTAGGTTATACCTGAATGGTCTGGTGGTTTTCCCTACTTTCTTCAATTTAAGTCTGAATTTGGCAATAAGGAATTCATGATCTGAGGCACAGTCAGCTCCTGGTCTTATTTTTGCTGACTGTATACAGCTTCTCCATCTTTGGCTGCAAAGAATATAATCAATCTGATTTCAGTGTTGACCATCTGGTGATGTCCATGTGTAGAGTCTTCTCATGTGTTGTTGGAAGAGGGTGTTTGCTATGACCAGTGCATTTTCTTGGCAAAACTCTATTAGTCTTTGCCCTGCTTCATTCTGTATTCCAAGGCCAAATTTGCCTGTTACTCCAGGTGTTTCTTGGCTGCCTACTTTTGTATTCCAGTCCCTTATAATGAAAAGGACATCTTTTTTGGGTGTTAGTTCTAAAAGGTCTTGTAGGTCTTCATAGTACTGTTCAACTTCAGCTTCTTCAGTGTTACTGGTTGGGGCATAGATTTGGATTACTGTGATATCGAATGGTTTGCCTTAGAAACGAACAGAGATCATTCTGTCGTTTTTGAGATTGCATCCAAATACTGCATTTTGGACTCTTTTGTTGACCATGATGGCTACTCCATTTCTTCTGAGGGATTCCTGCCCGCAGTAGTAGATATAATGGTCATCTGAGTTAAATTCACCCATCCCAGTCCATTTTAGTTTGCTGATTCCTAGAATGTCGACATTCACTCTTGCCATCTCTTGTTTGACCACTTCCAATTTGCCTTGATTCATGGACCTGACATTCCTGGTTCCTGTGCAATATTGCTCTTTACAGCATCGGACCTTGCTTCTATCACCAGTCACATCCACAACTGTGTATTGTTTTTGCTTTGGCTCCATCCCCTCATTCTTTCTGGAGTTATTTCTCCACTGATCTCCAGTAGCATATTGGTCACCTACTGACCTGGGGAATTCCTCTTCAGTAACCTATAATTTTGCCTTTTCACGCTATTAATGGGGTTCTCAAGGCAAGAATCCTGAAGTGGTTTGCCATTCCCTTCTCCAGTGGACCACATTCTGTCAACATTACCTAAACATTTACCTCAACATTACCTAAAAGAAAAATACTAATTATTTTAAGGAAGATGGGGGATATTTGTTAATTTTTTTAAAGTGAACCTGGATTTAGGCTTTAGCCCTACCATATATCTGAAATTTAAGACTGACCTTTCTTGCAGTTGATAGAATCGGCCATATTTCTTTCTAATTCACTGTTCAAATCAATGGTTTGTCTATTATCTATTTTAGGAGAATTAGTTTCTATAATTCAAAATTAAAATCTAAAAGTGCTTTTCATTACATGTAAAAATCAATTGTAGTTAAAGCTGGAATTTTGTAAATAAACTTTTAAACAAAATAAAAGATGCTTTGGTCTCTCCTTAAAAAGAGCTGACAATTTGGCAGCCTCCCGATTCTCCTCCATCTGTAACTCCTCCTTGATAACCAATCCATGAAACAGGGGACAGGATTTCTCCAGAACAGTGCAAAGCATCAGCCAACGCAAAGCTGCCCTCTTTGCCTGGATGAACTATTTTTATGTTTTGTTTTTCCCAAGGCTTTTTCCAATGCATTTCTAGACTGTGTAGATGGAAATAAAGGATAAAAAATACCGTGATGAGGTGAAATAGAGAAAGTTAACAATATAAAAATAACTTCCTTTATTATTTGATATATTATGTAGAAGATAAATAATTTAAATTTAAAAGCATATAACTCCCGTTTCTAATTCTTGAGGGTAGACCATGATGACTATTTAGGACGTTTGCTGTGAAAATATTAGAGTCACTCATAATTTTCATGGCTTTATTTTTCCATTTTTTAAAAAAAGTTACATGATCTCTGTATTTCCTAGCCACCTGTTCTCCTTGCTCAGCTCTGCAGTAAATCTTTCTCTGGTCCAAAAAAAAAAAAACAAGTTTCGTGATCTCCTAGGTTTATTTCACATATTTCTCATTTAGTATACAGCAAAGGTGGTTAATATTGATAACCTAAGAGATATGTCACTTATACATGTACCAGATAGGAGTTAGGAAAATAAAAATCTCCAAATAATTACAATTTCAAAACAGTATGAAGATTCAACATGACCATTTTCCTCTGCCAATAATCTCCAATTTCCATTGCTCCATCATCCAAAATTTTTTCAGCTTAAAACTAAGGATGGCAAAGCTTGAGTGCTTCTCAAAGTGATAGCATTTTAGACGGTTAACTGTGGTTTATAACATCATCTCTTTGGATGCCAGGACCAGGCTTTGTTAGAAAGTAGAGACGACAGCAAAAGCACACCCTATACTTCTGGGAGGGGGCAAGCTGACCACACAAACAGACCAGGAACACTAGGTTCTGGGGAGAGGAACATTCCACAAGTTTTATGCATTTCCCAGAGCTGGTTCCGCTAACCCAAGCCCCAGAGCACTCAGACACACTGTTGCATATTCTCCTTGTCTGCATTTTTTTTTTAAACACAAGATTTCCTAAATATTTTAGTTGCCATGTAATATTTTCTTTTATACTATTTAACCCTGTCCTCAAACTGATTGATCTACTTTGTCTCCTTCTTGGGATTTTACTCAGGAATATTCTCAGACAAAAGAAAATGAACTTACCTGGTGTTTCTGTTGCTTTGATTGAACTCTGAGTCTCAGCTTTAGAAAAAAAAGAAAAGAAAGAAAGAAAATTGCTAAAATTAAACGTTGAATATCAAATATCTACTCTCACAATTGTTTCAGGTGGTAAATGCATAGAGATTTTAGTTCATTTCTGATTTACTTTCCTCAAGTCACCAAATCATGAGGCTTCCTGAATAAAAGAAACTTCAGAGCAGGGGTCAGTCAACTCTTTCTTAAAGGGACAGATAGCATTTAAGCTTTGTGGGCCATAAGTCTCTACTAACTATTCAGCTTTTGCTACTGTAGTGTGAATACAGCCATATGTAATATCTAAAGAATAGGTATGGCAATATTCTCATTAAATTTTAATTACAAAAATAGACTGGGGCTTGGATTTGGCCTGTGAGCCAAAGTTCGCTGCATCCTCCTTTGGGGCATCTGGTACAACCCCACTTCTTGAATATGCCAAGAGAATCCAGAAGACTACCGAAACTTCAGTGGGTGCTTCATGAGTGGCACTGCCATATGTCATACTCCTACTAAGATATTGCACATCTCTTGATCTGAGGAAGATTCAGGATGGTTCAGACAGATACCTTTGAAATTTAAGAAATTCCTCTAAAGGGAATAGAGCTCAGAAGAGCTTTCTACAAGTAAAATCGCTTGAGAGAATTATAAGCAAATATCATTTCAACAAACTTGAGTGTTTGCACCACGAATCAAGATTTTCCATAAAAAAATATAGAAATATTTGAGATAAATAGAAGCCCAATAATGATGGTGGATACAAACATCCACTTGCTTCCTTTGTATCTTCACCTGACTGTCTTAACAGCATCTTAAATTTTACATGCTCCAAACAGAACTCTTTTTTTTAAAAAACTGAAGTAGAGTTGATATAAAATGCTGTGTTAGTTGCAGGTATACAGCACAGTGATTCAGTTTTATATCTAAATATACTCTTTTCCAGATTTTTGCCTTATAGGTTATTGCAAAATATTGAGTGCTAAGTTGCTTCAGTCGTGTCCAGCTCTTAGCAACCCCAAGGACTGTAGCCTGTCAAGCTCCTCTGTTCATGGGATTTCCCGGGCGAGATACTGGAGTGGATTGCCATGCCCCCCTCGAGGGGATCTTCCTGAGCCAGGGATCAAACCTGTGTCTCCTGTAGTTCCTGAATTGTAGGTGGAGTCTTTACTGATGAGCCACCAGGGAAGCCCATAAGTCCCTGTGCTATGCAGTAAATCTCATTATTATCTATTTTATATACAATAGTGTATGTATCTTAATTCCAGACTCTTAATTTATCTCCCCTTTCTCCCCTCTTTTGGTAACCACAGCTTTGTTTTCTATGTCTGGGGGTCTATTTCTATTTTGTAAATAAGTTCATTT
This sequence comes from Bos mutus, assembly GCF_027580195.1. Lineage (NCBI taxonomy): Eukaryota > Metazoa > Chordata > Mammalia > Artiodactyla > Bovidae > Bos > Bos mutus. The sequence continues at coordinate 24,299,300 of NC_091622.1, read as the reverse complement.
GTAGCTTTTTGTTTTAGATTCTACATATAAGCAGTATCATGTGTCTTTCTCTGTCCGACTTCACTTAGCATGATACATTCTAGGCCTATCAATGTTGCTGCAAGTGGCATTATTTCCTTCATTTTTATGTCTGTGAAGGAAAGTTATGACCAACCTAGATAGCATATTCAAAAGCAGAGACATTACTTTGCCAACAAAGGTCCGTCTAGTCAAGGCTATGGTTTTTCCTGTGGTTATGTATGGATGTGAGAGTTGGACTGTGAAGAAGGCTGAGCACTTAAGAATTGATGCTTTTGAACTGTGGTGTTGGAGAAGACTCTTGAGAGTCCCTTGGACTGCAAGGAGATCCAACCAGTCCATTCTGAAGGAGATGAGCCCTGGGATTTCTTTGGAAGGAATGATGCTAAAGCTGAAACTCCAGTACTTTGGCCACCTGATGTGAAGAACTGACTCTTTGGAAAAGACTCTGATGCTGGGAGGGATTGTGGGCAGGAGGAGAAGGGGATGACAGAGGATGAGATGGCTGGATGGCATCACTGACTCCATGGACGTGAGTCTGGGTGAACTCCGGGAGTTGGTGATGGACAGGGAGGCCTGGCGTGCTGCGATTCATGGGGTCACAAAGAGTCGGACACGACTGAGCGACTGAACTGAACTGAACTGAACTGATGGTACCATTGCCTCCCAGGTGCATGAGCCAAAAAGTAGTGGCCTTTCTTCTTTTGTTTTTCTTGATTCATTTTTTTTCTCACCTCATCAGCCCTAGCTTCAAAATATATTCCACATATGCCTCACCATTCAATTGACTACTATTCATCTAGCACCTATATCTCTCTCCTTAGTATGTGTAACAGCCACCTAGAAAATTTTTTTTAAATTTACATTTCATTACTCCAATGGCTCCTTATTCCTCTCCTCACTACAGTTAGCGGTTCTCCATAGGACATGGCTTCTGCCTTGCTCCTCAATTCACTCCCGCTGTCACAGCCTGCTTCGTGTCTCCATGGTAGATAAATGTCCCAGGAATCCCTTGCTTCAGACGGCCTGCTGGCCCTAAGCCTGTGGGCTGTCCTCTCAGGCCTACACTGGCTCCTTCTCACCCTTCATGGCTGTTCAGGTGTCACCACTCAGAGAAGTCTTCTCCAACCACCTTATTGAAAGCTGTCTTCTCATTTCCCTCTATCTCAGCCCACCATGATTCTTTGTTTGCTCACCAGTTTATCACTCCAGGGACATTTATTTTTTTTAAATGGCTTTGTTTCCTGTTAGAATGTAAGTCCAGGAGGACGGAGATTTCTTATTTTACTCAGAGTCATAATTTCAGCATCTACTATCCATACTGCTGCTAAGTCACTTCAGTCGTGTCTGACTGTGTGACCCCATAGACGGCAGCCCACCAGGCTCCCCCGTCCCTGGGATTCTCCAGGCAAGAACACTGGAGTGGGGTGCCATTTCCTTCTCCAATGCATGAAAGTGAAAAGTGAAATTGAAGTCGCTCAGTCGTGCCCGACTCCTAGCGACCCCATGGACTGCAGCCCACCAGGCCCCTCCGTCCCTGGGATTTTCCAGGCAGGAGTACTGGAGTGGGTGCCATTGCCTTCTTCGTACTAGGTCTGTCCATAGTATCCATACTAGGTCTCTGGTAAAAACATAGGGAATGAACAAATAATAATATAAAATAATAATTGATAATAATAATAAAAATAAAAACTAATTTTACCTACTGAATTCAATTTTTAAGGCAAAATGAATGTGTTATTAAAAATTGCTAGTTGGATAATCATAGCTACTATTTTTGAAGTAACTCTTCTGATCAACTCCATATATTAATCATTGATGTCTATGAGAAAGATGTTATTATTTTTATTTTGCACATCTGCAGTAAAGAAGTGAAACTATGTTCTCAAAGGGAGGACAGTGATTATAATTCAGGTCCGTTGGTTCTAAGGTCCATCTTCTTTTACTGAGACAGCTTTTTTTTCCAATAAACTGTTCTGAGTGGAAAGCTTATGTAATTAATTTCTACTTTTCATAACTAGTTAAAATAATTTTGTACATGGCATAATGCTGTACTTGGAGGATGCAGTTAAAATATTTATCAGCTGCCAGAGGATTAGAATATAAACGAAATCAAAACCTTTGTTCTTCCTGCTTTTAATATAAGGTCATAATCTTTCTTGCTGATAGACTTTATGGAGAATGAACAATTTTAAACTCATATCAGACAAAGCCTCCTGACTATTCTTTTTTGCATTTTTTTCATCCTTCAAAAATGCATAATGACTTCTCAGGGACATATTACATAAAATAAAAATGACTATGCCTTAAGAAGTAGTGCAATAGTGGAAAAAAAAATAGCAATTCAAAACCCTTTACTTGAGTCTTCAGAGGTCCAGATATTTCTATATGAATGAATATATTGTTATTCTGAGAAGGAAATTCTGTAAATCTTAAATACTTAATCAGTACTGGGAAATATATACCTTTTTATCCTGAAATCAAGGATGTATTATTTTGAAGATAATAAAACATCTTCATACGGCATTCTATTTTCAAATTTGGACTCAGTTTTGTGAATATAAAATCTGAATAGAGATGAATGCTATGGAATGTGGCTAAAGTTGTGGAAACTAATGAAAAGTGAAGACATCTGCAATTATTCCTGTGTGTGTGTGTTTAAGTTTCATAATGCAAATATGCTTTAAGAAAAGGCCAAATTCTGATCTGGAGAGGAAGCAGGTGTGCTTAGTCATTCAGTTGTGTTCGACTCTGCAACCTTTTGGGACTATAGCCTGCAGGGCTCCTCTGTCCATGGGATTTCCCAGGCAAGAATACTGGAGTGGGTTGCCATTTCCTCTTCCAGTGGATTTTCCAGACCCAGGGATCAAACCTGCATCTCCCATGTCTCCTGCATTATAGGCAGATTCTTTATCTGCTGAGTAAGTGGAAGTTAAATAGAAATGAGTGTAGTACATTCTGTTAACCTAGTCTCAAACTTAGTTGTTAAGTAAAGACCAAATCCTTAATCAGGGTGTTCGGCAACTTAAATCTCTTGGTTGAGTTTGAAACTGAAGTTTGAAGTTGAGTTCAGTTTGAAACTGAAGTCTTATGAAATGCAAATGAACTTCAAAATGCTAAACTTTAATCCACAATTTAATCCCAAACTAAACCTTGCTTAAACTATCAGCTTTTAAGATAGAAAGCTTAAGCAATAATACAAGTAACTTTGCTAAATATTATCTTACAAAAGCCATTGTATTTCCAGCTATATATAGCTGTGTATAATTACCTACAGAACATGATTTATCATTTAAAGTCCCAGGAAAAAATGTAGTTGTTCCCATATATAATTCTTTACTGATTTGCTTAAAAATAATTTACTATGACCAATTACAATTTTTCTTCTCATTCCCCCTCATACATACCGTCCCCCATTCCCCCAACAAAGCATTGACTGAGTCATCGTACGAAAGATTAGTTCTGGTTTGGATAAATGGTGATGTGTGACTAAGACTTTGTTCTCCTGAGAATTCCTCTTTTATCTGCCCACATGAAATGATACAAACTAATTAAATAGCATGTAAGAAACATTGCAATTAAGTTCCCTGATAAATGTCATAGATAAATGGTGCCATTCACAAAAGAAATAATGAGCCTGAGTGATCAGAAAAATTAGACTTTTCCAAAGCATGAGATGCATAGCATTATATGAGAGATTCTATACTGGAAAGTAGCGTTAAATAAGATTGAAACATTCAGTGAGAAAGTAATTATTTTCAATTTTTTTGTGAGATTATTTCAATGAAGAAGTTTCAAAATTTCAATTTGATGCAAATATGTCATTAATACCTAGAATGTACTTATCTTTTTTTCCACCACACAGGGAAAAGTGCAAATGCAGTCCCCTACAACCACAAATTATGCAGTCAAGTTTTGTGGAAATTGCAGGGGTCAGCACATCTGAAGTGTGATAGATAAGCCACGCTGCGGGGGAGGCAGTGGGGGGAGGTGAAAATCACCTTCATCATACCAGTATCTCCCCTGCCAGGTAAGTATTTGATTTATTTATTAAGCAAGGCTAAAACTCAGAGCCTTTGGTAAGCAACAAAATCTAGCGAGAATTTTATTTTATTTTGCTTACATCACAGAGACTTTCTAGCTTCTGCTTATACTAATTCAAACTGGTTTTTCATTCATGATGGTTTCCTTTTCAAACAAATTTAAGAATTAAAAAGTGCATCCATTTAAAGAAAGTACTAAATGAATAATAGTGCAGATGGTACATATATCTGGAAACCTCATTAAGGTGTGGGAAATACTGAGGTGATATTTTGTAGACGTTCTTTATGGTTGCGTAGAATTTTAATAATCAGTTCGAGGAAGGACAAGGGGAAGAAAGAATGACCATACAGATGAGGGAGACAGGTTGAACAAATCACATGGTCAGGAATAAATCTGGCATGGTTGGCAATAGCATGAGAACCACTCTGGGGCGAATCCCAGGTTTCTGGTGAGAATCCCAGGTTTATATTCAGTCAGTTGGTCAGTGTTATACTGATTGAACTTCTGTTTGTCAAGCATATGATGCACCCAATTAAAAGCTACCCGCTTTCTAATTCCTTCAGATACTTTATGTGAAATATTTGTAATGAGAGAAAGTGTGGTATATCGATATTTATGGAGTTTCAGGCGAGAAAAACAGGGTTTGAATTACATCTTTTAACATTGGGTGAGTCATTTCATCTTTCTGAACTTGTTTCCTTATATGTGAAACTGATACCATAAATACCGTCTTTGCTTGGCTTTTGTAAGGATTATCAGTACCAAAATAATATTAATAACTAAAATGTATTGTTTTCTTTTCAGACACTGTTTTAAGCTTCATATTATTTTATCTCTTTTAATCTTCACAAGAATCCTGTAAAAGTGTAGTCATACAACTATTTTACAGATGAGGAAACTGAGGCACAGAGAAGTTAAACAGCTTACCAAAGGCCAAAGTCCAAATAAATGGTTGTGCTATTATTTGAATCTAAGCTATTTGATTTCAAGGGCTTCCCTGGTGGCTCAGTTGGTAAAATGTCTGCCTGCAATGTAGGAGATCTGGGTTCAATCCCTAAGTCAGGAAGATCCCCTGGAGAAGGAAATGGCTATCCACTCCAGTATTCTTGCCTAGGGAATTCCATGGACAAAGGAGCCTGGTGGGCTACAGTCCATGGGTTCACAAAGAGTCAAACACGACTAAGTAAGTTTGCTAACCCTTCCACTTTCTTTATCTGATTTCAGAATCATTGTTAGTATACAATAAGCCAACTTCCTCTTGGCATAATTGGGGTGACCATTTCTTTAAAGAAGGGTGTGGTGCCTCGAAAAGTACAGGCTTGTGCAGAAGCCATTCTCATGTTCAACCAGTAGTATATCTGAAGTGGTTACTTGATCTTTATACAATTATATATGCTTTTTGTATTAAAAACAAACTCTATACTAAACTAGGATAGATTATGCAAAAGGAAAACATACATGATAAATTATTTGTTACATATAAATGTTATTAACCCTTGACTAAATAACCTACTAATTTCTTATAAATGTTACTTATTTTAATTAATAAAAGTCAGATTTTTCCCTTCAGAGTTCAAGTCTGTAATATTATATCTTCTGCGGTAGCAGAGGCTCTGACATGGCAAATTGTTTAGAAGTATTTTTACCCATACACTTGAGGCTTCCTCTGCCAGCAATGCGGGAGACCCGGGTTCAATCCTGGGATTGGGAAGATCCCCTGGAGAAGAGAATGGCAACCCACTCTAGTATTCTTGCCTGGAGAATTCCACAGAGAAGCCCATGGGGTCACAAAGAGTTGGACATGACTGCGTGACGAACACTTTCACTTTCATTTTACCCACAGTTGCTTTAGTAGAATTATGTACTGGTACTTGCCCATCTCAATGTCTCCTACCTACAATCTTGTTACACATATTCTCCCTAGCTAAGTCAGAATCCCCAGAAGGAGAAAGCAATAGGCTGTCTTTCCCTGTCAACAGACCTCGTGACTCCTCTCTACTCTAAAATCAAGCCTGAATTTGAGACAATGTCCCCACAGTGCCTTTCTCTGAAGGTCACTATTCAAGCACCCACTGCTCATATGCTTAAGAAGGAGATGAATCGTCAACTGTTATACATTTAGCAGATGCATAGTTCGCTTTTATTCTTGTTTGTATTGGGGCACTTATAAAATGCATGAGGTTTTGGTTTGCCAAAGGTACTTTTCAGACATATATTGTCTACCATATAAATTCTGCTTATCAGAACCCAAAACACTGCCACAGAGAAATGTTCTTGTTATGAAGGAAAAATGACCCTCCTCTTCAAATTTCTCTACATGGTGACTAACTATATACAATTATCAGTTTACAATTATGGTGTGGAATCAGACTTCTCCTAAATAACCTTCTTCATGTCATGTCTAAGATGATTACAATAGAAAGGGGGGAAATGGATATTACCAACATGCTTCTAGACAAGAGTGAGCCTTGAGTGTCCACAGTGCTTAGAGGTCTCCTAAGAAGAGACTTGGAGACTGAGTCACCTGTAGCGATGTCTTTTTAAGGACTATGTGCTCAGTTGCTCAGTGGTGGCCGACTCTTTGCTACTCCAGGGACTGTAGCCCCCCAGGCTCCTCTGTCCACGGGGATTCTCCAAGCAAGGATACTGGAGTGGGTAGCCATTGCCTTCTCCATTTAAGGACTCAGGGTACGCCAAAAATGCATCCAGTATGTATAATGAGCAGGATTTGATAAGGCTCTTATAGATGATTAGTAGCTTTTCTAGTTAGGATATTTTTACTAAACACGCAGATTACTTCAAATCACGGAGGCCAGGATAAGGGAAATACTTGTGGAGATACGTGTGGACTGCAACTAAAGATCTGTCAGGAATCAGAAGAGCTCCAGGTCCTGTTACTTGTTCCATGTCTCTTGAACAACTTAACCTTGCTCATGGGATCTGTCCATTTCCCCACATAGTCTCTCTATAGTCAGTAGCCTTCTCTACTGACTCTGCCAACTCAAGCCTCCTGAAGCCAGAGGCAAGCACACAAATCACCATGGCCATCTCAGATTCTCTACTAACCCTGAGCTACTCCAGTCCCCCCTGCTTTTTGGTTTGTTTGGGTTTTCTAGTTCAGTTCAGATTACCCAGGAAGGAAATTTGATTGGCCTAGATCAACATTTTCTTTTTGCTCTTAAATGAATATTTATCTGAAAACCCACCACTTAATCCACTCATTGTAAGTATATAACCCAATAATATTTTGTAAATTTATTGAGTCATTGAACCATCACTATAATCCAGTTTTAGAACATTTTCTTCAATATAAAAAACTTCCTTGAGACTTTCTGCAGTCAGTCCCCAGGCTGGTCCTCAGGTGTAGGCAACTACTTATCTGGTTTATGTCCCCATAAAAAATATCCTGGATATTTCACAGAAATGGAATTGTATTTGTTGTATTTTGTGAAAGGCTTCTTTCACTGCATAATGTACTTGAGATTCATGCTGTTACAGCATGCATCAGTATTTTGTATCTTCAAACTGTTGAATGGTACTGTCTTATATGGATATCCCATGTTTTGGAACATTCCAAATGCATTTCAAATGGAAAATCCAATGAGATATTCTATTTCACCAATTAATGGACATTTGAGTTGTTCACAGCATTTGACAATTACGAATAATGCTACTCTTAACACTCATTAACTCCATACCCTGTTTTGATTACTATAGCTTTAGAGTAAGTTTTGAAGTTGGGGGTGGTTGAGTCGTCCAACATTGTTCTTTTCCAAAAGTGTTTTGGCTATTCTAGGTCACTTTCATTTCCATATATATTTTGAAAGTGAAGGTGAAAGTTGCTCAGTTGTGTCCGACTCTTTGCGACCCTATGGGTTATACAGTTCACAGAATTCTCTAGGCCAGAATACTGGAGTGGGTAGCTGTGCTCTTCTCCAAGGTATCTTCCCAATCCAGGGATCAAACCCAGGTCTCCCACATTGCAGGCTGATTCTTTACCAGCTGAGCCACAAGGGAAGCCCAAGAATACTGAAGTGGGTAGCCTATCCTTTCTCCAGTGGATCTTCCCAACCCAGGAATCAAACTGGGGTCTCCTGTATTGCAGGCAGATTCTTTACCAACTGAGCTATTGGGGAAGCCCATATATATTTTGGGATTTGCTTATCAATTTCTAGAAAAAAAAAAACTTTCTGCTATTCTAATAGGAATTGCATTGACTATTTTATCAGTTACTGATCAACTTGAGAAGAATTGCCATCTTAAAACATCGTCTTCCAAACTATGAACATGTAATGTCTGTTTATTTTATATTCTTTGCAATTTTACATACATATTTGTATTTTAATCATGAATTTATGCTGATGCCTTAAGTTTCAATCTGATAGTGCAGTGTTTAACTTTCCTTCCCCCATTCTGTATTTGTATCTCCCCTTTTCATCTTGAGAACACATTTATCTGTTTTTTCACTTATACCAAGTATTTAGAGCTAATATATTCATTTCAATAAAACAAACTCATCAAGTGAATTTCAGGGTTTCTTTTCAGTGTTTTTCTTTTCTCTCCCTCTCTTTATCCATTCTTCTGGGGAGGGTGTGCAGTTAAGACTATGTTGTTTACAGAACTTGGATTATTTTTGCATTTTTTGTGTGGTTTATTAACAATTTACATATGGTTAGGTAAAGTGTCTTCTGTTTGCATTTAATGATTTTCTATTTCTGTCTTTGTTGATGGTTATATACTTAGAAACATATATTTGTTTTGAAAATTGATGGTAGATTATTACAGTATAAAACAAGAAAATGTTCAAAACACATATCACAGGCTTTTAAAATTTTTTAAACATACAGCAGCAACTGAAATCACATTTTACACACCCCCACCACAATTTCTTCTTTCTTTTGAACCTTGAAAATGGCTTTGTGTGGCTAAAGTCAGAATCAAAATGATGTCACTTTTCCATCTCATTAGCACTTTCACACTGGTGGTAATGTTTCAAAATCTGATGTCTTTGCTCAAGCAGCAGATGTAATTGTACTAATGAAAAATTTTTCTATTTTGATGCTTAGTGGGCTTGTCTAAATCATGAAAACTAACAAGTGGTCTTTTCATATAATGCTAAAATAAATGAATTATTTAAATCATGTGTGCATCACAGTGAAAGCACACAAGTTGCCTTCCCCTCCCTGTCCTGCTGTGTCTGGCCTGCTGGCTCATATGTGCCATGTCTCCCAGATGTGCTCCGATGCCAGACTCCACAGTGTGAATATTCAGAGATTGTGATCAGAAGGGGTTCAGCTCTGCTGTGGTTTTGGGGGTCCCTTAGTCCTTTTGCTCCTCTTGCCTGGAAACTGATCCATGTGTCCATTTTAGAGTCCTAGAACCCACTAGAGCCCCTCCAGATGATGTGCTAGGTATCACTGACTAGCCTGACTTAGTTCAGTTCTGCTCATGTGACTATTTGACCTACGACAAAAAACCTATGGAGGTAGCAGCATGGAATAAAGAAAAGAACACAGGGCAAGGAATCAGAAATGCTAAGTTGTTAATTCTGGTCTCCACTAGCCCTACTGATGGAAACAATCTTTCTTGATGATTCACTTTCAGTTACCTCATTAGATCACTAATTATAAAAGGATATACTTCAGGAACAGCCAGATGAAAGATGCACAGGGCAAGGCATGGGGAAAGGACGTGATGCTTCCATGTCCTCTCCTGTGAACAAATGTTCACATGTTCACCAGCTCGGAAATTTTTCCATTTAGATATTTAATTTCTCAGAGAAGTGTTTTCTAGTCTAGTGTACAAATATTGCATTTCTATTGTTAAATTTACTCTTAAATATTTTATTATTTGTGAGGCTACTATGAATGGAATTATTTCCTGTGGTATAGAATATAATATGAATGGTATAGAATATTCTTTATTAGTTCTAGTAGATTTATTGTGAAATCTTCAGGTTTTCTATATAGATAATGATGTAGTTTGCTGAGAAAAACACTTTTATTTCTTCCTTTCCAATCTGGATGAATGTTTCTATCTCTATCTACCTATTTATAATCTTAATAAACAAACTCCAGTTATAATTTTGAATAGTACTGGTGAGAGTAGACATCTTTGTTGTGTTTCAGATTTTAAAAGGAAAGTATTTAGTCTTTCATTATTAAGTAAAACATTTACTATATATTTTTCATAGATATCCTTGATCAGTTTGAGGAAGTTTTATTTATTTCTAGCTAATTGAGAGTTTTAATTGAGTGGGAATCTTATTTTGTCAAATGTTTTTTCTACATTTGTTGATTCTACTAAGATGGTATATTACATTACTTGATTTTCATATCTTAAACCAACTTTGCATTCCTAAGTGAATCCTATTTGTTCATGTTTTTATCACTTTTCATATGTTACTGATTTTTTCTAATATTGTATTAAGGATATTTGTGTCTGTGTTCATGAAGGATATTGGTCTATAGTTTTATTTGCATTTTCTTTTCATCCTTTTCTATCTTTGGTGTTATGGTAATACTGGCCTCAGATAATTATTTGTCCCAAGTTTCCTCCATGTCACAAAAGAGTTTGAGAAAAATTAGTATTACTTCTGAGAATATTTTTATAGAATTCAGAATTTTTGTCATTCTGCTTGGAACTTTCTTTATTTAAAATTTTAATGCAGAATCTTAAATTGTTTTAGGTCTTTTCAGTCTTTCTAACTTCTTGAGTCAGTTTTAACAATTTGTTCCTTTCTAATTTTTTTTCCTATTTCATCAAAGTTGTCTGATGCTTTGGCCAATCTTACCATTTTCTGTTAGATGATATCATAGATTATCACCCAGGCTTGACCTGATCCTCCTTGGCATCCACTTATTTGCAGCTATGGAGGGATAGAGTGTCACCATACAAAGCAAAGTTGCCAAATCGTTGTCCTATTTGTGGAGATTAGGAGAGAACACAGGCTTTCCTGGTGGCTCAGTGGTAAGGAACCCACCTGCCATTGCAACAGATGTGGGTTTGACTCCTAGGTCAGGATTATTCTCTGAAGAAGGAAATGGCAAACCACTCCAGTATTCTTGCCTGGGAAATCCCATGGAGAGAGGAACCTGATTGGCCACAGTCCACGGGGTCACAAAAGAGTTGGACACAACTTAGCAACTAAACAACAGCAATAACAACAAAGGAAGAATATAAGTGGGACATGGTTCTTTTGTAAATGTGGGCTGGAAAACCTTCTGAGTTTAGTTCTATCCAATATACTAGTTTAACATTTCAGTGAAAAAGTTGACTTAAAGCTCAACATTCAGAAAACTAAGATCATGGCATCCAATCCCATCACATCATGGCATGTAGATGGGGAAACAAGTGGAAACAGTGGCTGACTTTATTTTTTTAGGCTCCAAAATCATTGCAGATGGTGATTGCAGCCATTAAATTAAGAGACACTTACTCCTTGGAAGGAAAGTTATGACCAACCTAGAGAGCATATTAAAAAACAGAGACATTACTTTGTCCACAAAGGTCTGTCTAGTCAAGGCTATGGTTTTTCCAGTAGTCATGTATGGATGTGAGAGTTGGACTATAAAGAAAGCTGAGCACCGAAGAATTGATGCTTTTGAACTGTGGTGCTGGAGAAGACTCTTGAGAGTCCCTTTGACTGCAAGGAGATCCAACCAGTTCATCCTAAAGCAGATCAGTCCTGGGTGTTCATTGGAGGGACTGATGTTGAAGGTGAAACTCCAATACTTTGGCCACCTGATGTGAAGAGCTGACTCGTTGGGAAAGACCCTGATGCTGGGAAAGATTGAGGGCAGGAGGAGAAGGGGACGACAGAGGATGAGATGGTTGGATGGCATCACTGACTCAATGGACATGGGTTTGGGTGGACTCCAGGAGTTGGTGATGGACAGGGAGGCCTGGTGTGCTGCAGTTTGTGGAGTTGCAAAGAGTCAGACACGACTGAGCAACTGAACTGAACATTTCAGCACAGATTCTTGTACTTACTCTTGGAGTCGGAGCTTTGTGATGTGGAAACAGCATTTGAAAGTGATTGACTCATCACTGTTGCTTCTGTAGTACTCAACTTGGTCTCCATGATGCTTTCGGTGCTAGCTCCTAATTATGAAAAAAGAATGAGTAGTCATCAGGGGTGTAATCAATCACTAGACTGTATCATTAATATTAATATAAACATCCAGTTACAACTTGAAGGTTAGCTACTTAAAGTCTTCTGATCAAGGTATAGAAATTCAGTGTTTTGATATCTACCTTTTGGTGAGTCAGTTAATTACATTTTTTAAAGTGAAGGGAGATTAGACTCTCCTATTTGTCTGATATAGGTTATTTCATTTGATCACATAGTAATTTTATGAATTAAGTAGTAAATATGATCATAATTTTGTGTATGACTCAGAAAAGTTATAGAATTTTCCCACGGTCACATAATGGGAGCAAGCCAAATTTTTCCAATGTGAAACTAGTTCTCAGCTACCCTAGAAAGGGGTTGGTAAGGCAGTAGTAGTAGTTGAAAATGGTACCATGGCTCTCATGCTGTCTAGGAGAGAATTTTCAGGTACGTAGGGTAGCTTGGAGGAAAGAGATGACAGGAAGTGAATAGAATAAACTTTTTAATTATATTTAGTTCATTTTGGGGAGTGGGGGAAGGAAATTTAACAACAAAGAAACAAAGAAAAATAAGCTGAGTGTTCAAAAATAGCATTGGGATATTTTAAATCATCTATATTTGCACGAATATTATAAAACAAAATGGTTGACGACCTCAAGGCTTTTCAAAGTACAGCACAGGACTAGTGTTACTGTTAGCTAGATATGGTGTTGGTTGGCAATGAGGGGAATGCAGTTTAATAGATTTTTATCACAAAGAGGTCTGGAAGCCTGAACTGTGGGTACCTTCCAGAAGCGCCAATCAGGTTTCATTCCGTGGCATTAAGCATCTACAGTGTACTGCAGATTCTTAGTACACTTGAGAGATTCATGCTGGAGAAGCTCATAGTTTGTAGAAAGACCTCACAGATGGTGGGTAAATGTGTCTTCCGATGAAAAAGGCTTTAGGAATTGATATGTCAAGGAAAGTGAAAAAATTTGAACATAGGCTAAGGATTAATGCTGCATATGAGAAAGAATGAGTGAAAATGGGCACAAACTTCAGAAGAATCTTAAAGTATTAAATTAAAAGGGAAATATTTGAGGAAGTAAAGAAATGTCTTATTCTTACAGCAGGAAAGCAGAAATTGATCTTTGCAATAGCATGGAAGTGGAAAGGTACAGAAACTCAATACTTGAGGATGGAGGAACATGGGGATAAAGATTTTGCTTTTCACTGGAACTACAAGAGAAGATGCTTGAAAAACATCAGAATAGGGGTTCTTCATAAATCTTCAGAGAATTCTTCTCCTGAGCTAAAATTGGAAACCATGAAAAAGCTATCCTGATGGCCTAAAAAATTCTCTAATATGAAGCAGATTCAGTAGTCTTGGTGATGGGGGGAAAAAAGAATATGTAGCTAAGAAAGATGAGAGGGGCTACCGGTTTATAAAAATACAAAGAGAAGAGCAGAAAATGGAATAGCTGGGCTACAATGCCAAAAATTTTACTTAAGAGAATTACCACTATATCTACTACTGTGGGCAAGAATCCCTTAGAAGAAATGGAATAGCCCTCATAGTCAACAAAAGAATCTGAAATTCAGTACTTGGGTGCAATCTCAAAAACAACAGGATGATCTCAGTTCATTTCCAAGGCAAACCATTCAACATCACAGTAATCAAAGTCTACTCACCAACCACTAATGCCAAAGAAGCTGAAGTTGAATGCTTCTATGAAAACCTACAAGACTATCTAGAACTAACACCAGAAAAAGATGTCCCTTTCATCATAGGGGACTGGAATGCAAAAGTAGGAAGTCAAGAGATAACCTGGAATAACAGGCAAGTTTGGCCTTGGAGTACAAAATGAAGCAGAGCAAAGGCTAACAGAGTTTTGCCAAGAGAACACACTGGTCACAGCAAACACCCTCTTCCAACAACACAAGAGAAGACTCTACACATGGACATCACCAGAAGGTCAACATCGAAATCAGACTGATTATATTCTTTGCAGCCAAAGATGAAGAAGCTCTATACAGTCACCAAAAACAAGACCTAGAGCTGACGGTGGCCCAGATCATGAGCTCCTTATTGCAAAAGTCAGACTTAAGATGAAGAAAGTAGGGAAAACCACTAGGCCATTCATGTTTGACCTAATCAAATCCCTTACAATTATACAATGAATGTGACAAATAGATTCAAGGGATTAGATCTGGTAGACAGAGTGCCTGAAGAACTATGGACAGAGGTTCATAACATTGTACAGGAGGTAGTGACCATAACCATCTCCAAGAAAAAGAAATGTAAGAAGGCAAAGTGGTTGTCTGAGGAGGCCTTATGAATAGCTGAGGAAAGAAGACAGTGAAAAGCAAAGGAGAAAGGGAAAGATATACCCAACTGAATGCAGATTTCCAGGGGAAAGCAAGGAGAGATAAGGCCTTCATAAATGAATAATGCAAAGAAATAGAGGAAAACAATAGAATGGGAAACACTAGAGATCTCTTCAAGAATACTGGAGATATCAAAGGAACAATCATGCATGGATGGACATGAATAAGGAAAGAAATGGTATGGACCTAACAGAAGCAGAATAGATTAAGAACAGGTGGCAAGAACACAGAGGAACTATACAAAAAGATCTTGATGTCCCAGATAACCATGATGGTGTGATCACTCACCTAGAGCCAGACATCCTGGAGTCTGAAGTCAAATGAGTCTTAGGAAGCATCACTAAGAAGCTAGTGGAGGTGATGGAATTCTAGCTGAGCTATTTCAAATCCTAAAAGATGATGCTATTAAAGTGCTGCACTCAATATGTCAGCAAATTTGGAAAACTCAGCAGTGGCCATAGGACTAGAAAAAGTCAGTTTTCATTCCAATCCCAAAGTAGGGAAATTCCAAAGAATGTCTAAACTACTATACATCTGAACTCATTTCTCATGCTAGCAAATTCATGCTCAAGCTAGGCTTCAGCAGTATGAGAACCAAGAACTTCCAAATGTAAAATTGGGTTTAGAAAAGGGAGAGGAATCAGAGAAGATCAAATTGCCAACATCTGCTGGATCATGGAGATGGAGAACGCAAGGGAATTCCAGAAAAACAGCTACTTCTACTTCATTGACTGTGAGAAAGCCTTTTGACTGTGTCTGTCACAACAAACTTGAAAATTCTGAAAGAGATGGGAATACCAAACCACCTTACCTGTCTCCTGAGAAACCTGTATGAAGTCAAGAAGCAACAGTTAGAACCAGACATGGAACAACAGACTAGTTCCAAATTGGGAAAGGAATACATCAAGGTTGCATATTGTCACCCTGCTTATTTAACTTAAATACAGTGTACATCATTACAAATGCCAGGCTGGATGAATCACAAGCTGGAGTCAAGATTGCTGGGAGAAATATCAATAACCTCAGATATGCATATGATATAACTCTAATGACAGAAAGCGAGGAGAAACTAAAGGACCCCTTGATGAGAGTGAAGGAGGAGAATGAAAAAAACTGGCTTAAAACTCAACTGTAAAAAAGGAAGAACACAGCCTCTGGCCCCACCACTTCATGGCAAATACAAGGGGGAAAAGTGCAAGCAGTGACAGATTTCATTTTCCTGGGTTCCAAAATCACTGCAGATGGTGACTGCAGCCATGATATTTTAAAAACGCTTGCTTCTTGGAAGGATAACAAACCTAGACAGAGTATTAAAAAGCAGAGACATCACTTTGATGACAAAGATCCGTATAGTGAAAGCTATGGTTTTCCCAGCAGTCGTGTACGACTGTGAAAGTTGGACCATAAAGAAGACCAAGAGCCAAAAAATTGATGTTTTTGAATTGTGGTACTGGAAAAGATTCTTGAGAGTCCCTTGGACAGCACAATCAAACCAGTTAATCCTAAAGGAAATCAACCCTGAATATTCATTGGAGAACTGTTGCTGAAGCTTAAGCTCCAAACTTGGGCCACCTGATGCGAAGAGCCGTCTCATTGGAAAAGATATTGATGTTGGGAAAGGTTTTGGGGAGGAAGAGATGGGGATGACAAAAGATGAGATGGTTAGATGGCATTATTGGCTCAATGGACATGAGTTTGAGCAAACTCAAGGAGATAGTGGAGGACAGAGGAGCCTGGCATGCTGCATTCCATGGGGTTACAAAGAGTCAGAGATGACTTAGCAACTGAACAACAACAACAGCAATAGGTGGAACGCATGGAAGACAAAATATAAGAAATTTTTATACAATAATTAACTAAGGATAAAGAGAATCTAATATAACAGATACTTGAGAAAGTCTTATCAGTACTAGAGGGTAAGCGTAGAGAAGAGACTTTGACTCCAACCAGAGTCTTATGTTAGACCACTGATTAGAACTAAGTAGAATGAGTGTGAGGAATATGGGCTGTTTTATAATCTGTGTTGGTATTATCAATGTGAGATTCATTCTGTATGTTTTGGGAGATTAAATCTGGGGGAGTAAACAATAAATGTGGACATTATATTAGGAATTTAAGGTGCGTTTATAGCAGACTGACTTGAGAGAGAGGATTTATGGAGTTAACTTGTGCAGGGAAGGGGATTAAGCAGCTTTATTCCTTTGAAATTACATAATTTGACTTACAGTATCCAATGCACATAACAAAATCTTTTGTGTGGTCACATTGTCTTCAGAAATAGAATATGGGATCAGTGAATTTTTGACAGTTAACATTTACTGAAACACATGTTATAGAATACTAATACTCTGGTATGTTTTGTTTATGTTAAAAAATACTTCCATAGTCAAACTACTAGGAGCTGCATAGATTTTTAAAAAAACATCAAATGAATGTCTTTGGATTACCAAGAATTTTTATAAATGTTATTGTACACTGTAAAACCCTAAGATGGTAACATGTCTTCCAGTACCCACGCCAAAGGAAGAGGAACTCAGATAATGAAACTAGACTCTGATGGGTCCCCAAAGATTCCAGAGAAGCACAGAATGGTGGCAAGGAAGCAATGTATACAGCTTCCAGGGGAATACAAGAAGAGGAGAATGTCTATTTTTATGTAAATATTATATTTCCTTTTTCTTGTCTATATTATTTAGAGGCTGGACTAAGGTAGGCCTTAAGGGTCTATTGGAATGGTGTGCTTAGCATGTCTCTTGCCAAATCGTCAAGTACCACCTACAGTAACCCTAGAAAAGTAGGCTGAGCAGATGGCTGAGAGATCCCTGTTGCTTAGGGCTGGCCTAATGGGGTGTTTAGGTGTCTCCAAGTCTCTCTATTCTCTAATTCAATTTCCCAAGGTAAGTGCTTATAGGAATTTGAGACTGATCCTAGGTCAGGAATAAACTTATATCTGTACTTACTTAGAGTGGCTTTTTGCATTGTATGCTTCCTTGGTGGCTCAGATGGTAAAGAATCCTCCTGTAAAGAGGGAGACCTGGATTGGATCCCTGGGTTGGGAAGATCCCCTAGAGGAGGGCGTGGCAACCCACTCCAGTATTCTTGCCTGGAGAATCCCATGGACAGAAGAGCCTGGTGGGCTACAGTCCGTGGGGTCGCAAGAGTCGGACACACCTAAGTGACTAAGCACACACAGCAACCACCCAAGTCAAGTGGGCTGAGATATCTGGTGACCTTGGAGCAATGTCATAATTTTCTAATCTCTTCGTTCTTTCTTAGAGACTTCACTGATAAATGGATGTTGACTTTCTATTCCCTTAAATTCTATTTTAACCGTGTTTCTTAGAGCCATAGCAAATACTGATAGGAGTTTCTTGTTTATTTTTTCATATCTGTTGATCTTATTTACTCATAAGGTGTTACATATGAAAAGCAGCAATCATATTTATGAGGACATTAAAAATTTCTCAACACTTGAGCTGCCCCTTTTGAAAACTCTAATTCATGATTACCAATGAGGTCATTCCCAGGTCAGGTGATGGGTGAAAAAGAGTTGCTTTGCTTTCCAGTTGTAGAACAGATTCATTTTTTATTTTACTATAAATAGAATTTAAGTAAACAAAATAATGACTACCTCAGTAAATTTTAACTGTACCACTAAAGCCTGAAGGGCTCTGTAGGGAAGCCTTGCAGGCTGTCTTTGATGGTAAGAGAGAAACAGCCAGCAGTCCACTCTGAGCTTTCCACCACTACACGGCTTCAAACTCAGCAGCCCAACTTTTATTTGTTTGATATATTCACGTTTTGGACTTTCTCAAAAGATTTTATGAGGAAATGATTCTAATTACAAACAATTTTAGACAACTATTGCCTTAATAATGAGGGTCTTAAATTGCACCCATCTCACACGCTAGTAAAGTAATGCTCAAAATTCTCCAAGCCAGGCTTCAGCAATATGTGAACCGTGCACTTCTTGATGTTCAAGCTGGTTTTAGAAAAGGCAGAGGTACCAGAGATCAAATTGCCAACATCTGCTGGATCATGGAAAAAGCAAGAGAGTTCCAGAAAAACATCTATTTCTGCTTTATTGACTATGCCAAAACCTTTGACTGTGTGGATCACAATAAACTGTGGACAATTCTGAAAGAGATGGGAATACCAGACCACCTGATCTGCCTCTTGAGAAATCTGTATGCAGGTCAGGAAACAACAGTTAGACTGGACATGGAACAACAGACTGATTCCAAATAGGAAAAGGAGTACATCAAGGCTGTATATTGTCACCGTGCTTATTTAACTTATAGGCAGAGTACATCATGAGAAACACTGGGCTGGAAGAAGCACAAGCTGGAATAAAGATTGCCGGGAGAAATATCAATAACCTCAGCTATGCAGATAACACCACCCTTATGGCAGAAAGTGAAGAGGAACTCAAAAGCCTCTTGATGAACTTGAAAGTGGAGAATGAAAAAGTTGGCTTAAAGCTCAACATTCAGAAAACAAAGATCATGGCATCTGGTCCCATCACTTCATGGGAAATAGATGGGGAAACAGTAGAAACAGTGTCAGACTTTATTTTTGGGGGCTCCAAAATCACTGCAGATGGTGACTGCAGCCACGAAATTAAAAGACGCTTACTCCTTGGAAGGAAAGTTATGACCAACCTAGATAGCATATTCAAAAGCAGAGACATTACTTTGCCAACAAAGGTCCATCTAGTCAAGGCTATGGTTTTTCCTGTGGTCATGTATGGATGTGAGAGTTGGACTGTGAAGAAAGCTGAGCACCGAAGAATTGATGCTTTTGGACTGTGGTGTTGGAGAAGACTCTTGAGAGTCCCTTGGACTGCAAGGAGATCCAACCAGTCCATTCTGAAGGAGATCAGCCCCGGGATTTCTTTGGAAGGAATGATGCTAAAGCTGAAACTCCAATACTTTGGCCACCTCATGCGAAGAGTTGACTCTTTGGAAAAGACTCTGATGCTGGGAGGGATTGTGGGCAGGAGGAGAAGGGGACGACAGAGGATGAGATGGCTGGATGGCATCACTGACTCCATGGACGTGAGTCTGGGTGAACTCCGGGAGTTGGTGATGGACAGGGAGGCCTGGCGTGCTGCGATTCATGGGGTCGCAAAGAGTCGGACACGGCTGAGTGACTGAACTAAACTGAAAATCAGACCTTGTCTGTCCACACTAAAAGTAAGATGAACAAGATCAGAGTAGGCAGAAATAATAAGAGCTTTCATTATTATGAAATTGATATGCTAATACTATTTCTACACAATGCCCAGGAATATCACCTTTTACTTGGACTTATTTACCCTTTTAGAAACACAATTCTAATAAATTTGTTGTGTGTATTTATGTATGTATATACATGTTATCCACTTAAAGAAGCAACCTAAAATAAATAACCATTCATAGCAGGTTGGCAATCTCACCCAAAGGGAAAAGAATCCTATAAGCATAATCAGAATATGTACCAAAAACAGAAGAAAGGTAAAAAGTTATAAAATTATGTGACTATTTTGTGTTGTAAGAAAAATATGCTATATAAGCAGTTAATACCTGAAATTCTCATTATTTAATATCCAAGTGTAATGGTTGAGGTTAAAATAAACTTATTCATCAGATAATATTTGATTATGATTAGTTCAATGGAGAAAAAAAAAATTGAAATTAAAAGACTAACTTTCAAATTGCAAATTGTTATTATGAATCTGAACTTTTGTGTTAAGTCATTTAACCTCTCTGAAACTCATTCTGTTTAAATAATAATTTTAAAATAATCTTTTAAAAATGATAATACAACCTAAGGTGTGAACAAGATGATGGATTAGGAAGATCCTGAGCTCACCTCTGTCTACAGGTACAATGAAATTACAATTATTTACAGAGAAACTATCTCTGAATGACTAGTAGAAAAGATTTTCCACAACTAAAGATATTAAGTGGAAATAAGTAATTTACATTGTAAAGAACTCAAGGTAATGATAATTAAGATGGTCAATGAACTTGGGAGAAGAATGACAAGCTCAATGAACTTGGGAGTGAATCACAGTGAGAAGTTTAATAAAGAGCTGGAAAATATAGTGAAGAATCAAACAGAGCTGATACTTCTCTAAACAAGGTATATAAATGGTCCATGAGCATCTAAGATACTCAACATTATCAGTCCATAGGAAAGTGTGAATCAAGGCCACAGTGAGGTAGCATTTCACTCTCACTAGAACGGGTATGACAAAAATGAGAGACAACAGTATTGGCTAGAAAATGAAGAACTGATACCCTTATTCATTCCTGGTGGGAGTTAATATAATGCAGCTGCTCTGGAAAGCAGTTCCTCAGAGTTATACATAGTGTTACCATGTGACTCCACAATTACACGTCAAGCTGTTCATTGTTGACCTGAAACAAATGGACTGCCAGATATTTCTCCAGCAAAGATGCATTTATTTGGGATCAGAAGAGAGCTACAATTCAGAGTCTGCGACCATGGTGAGCCACGTGCAAGTTACTGCACACCAAGGAAACAACAGTTTTATAGAGGGGAAAAAGAGGTGGGAATGGCTATAGTAAACAAAAGTGTATGGCTTTTCATTGAGTCATTGCCAGGAAAGAAGAGGGTCATTCTTCCTATTGGGCTCTGCTGTTGACCCAGAAGAGGGCCCTCTTCTGGCCCATCAACTCTATTTAAAATATTCAAGTTTTGTTTATAAAATTTGGACAATACCTGAGAAATGAAAACACATGATCACACAAAAACATGTACATAAATGTTCTTAGCATCATTATTTACAATAGGTTAAAACGTAGAAACAACCCAAATGTCCATCAACTAATAAATAAAGAAAATGTGATCTGTTTACACAATGACATTTAATTAGTCATAAAAAAGTATGAACTACAGATACATGTTATAGCATGGATGAACCTAAGAACATTATACTAAGTGAAAGAAGCCAGACACAAAAGATCATGTGTTATATGATTCCATTTATATGAAATTTCTAGAATAGGTAAATCTGTAAAAGTAGAAAGTAGGGTAATGGTTGCCAGGGACTAAAGGAAGGGTGGAATGGGGAGTGATTGTGATAGATGTCGAGTTTTTTTTAGGGGTGATGAAAATGTTCCAGGTGATTACACAAGCTTATAAATACACTAAAACTCACTGAATATTATGGTATGTGAATGATAAAAGAAAACTTGTGGCAAAACAAATGGCCATTACTCACCATCACCTTTAGTGTTGGGGGTTACTGGAGACAGTGTTAACAGATGAGGCATTTGTGTGGCTTCCTTGCTGGAAGTTCCTAATTTGATAAGATAGATGACATTATTATTAGTTACAATTTCATCTCGCTGGTCAAGGAATAAATAAAAATAAGTCTAATTTGAAGGTGAAAGTCTTTCTATAGATACTGGGTAAAATTTGTATAGTTCTTCTGTGTATTCTTGCCACCTCTTCTTAATATCTGCTGCTTCTGTTAGGTCCATACCATTTCTGTCCTTTATTGAGCCCATCTTTGCATGAAATGTTCCCTTGGTATCTCTAATTTTCTGAAGAGATCTCTAGTCTTTCCCATTCTATTGTTTTCCTCTATTTCTTTGCATTGATCACTAAGGAAGGCTTTCTTATCTCTCCTTGCTATTCTTTGGAATTCTGCAGTCAAATGGATATATCTTTCCTTTTCTCCTTTGCCTATTGCTTCTCTTCTTTACACAGCTATTTGTAAGGCCTCCTCAGACAACCATTTTGCCTCCACTCCAGAGGCCAGGGGCGGCGGCCGGGAGGAGCAATCCATGCCCAAGGCCAGGGGCAGCAGCTGGGAGGATCAACCCCACATCCAAGGAGTGGTGGCTGCGCTGGCGCAGGAGGGCCTAAGGAGCTACCCCACGTTGAAGGTCAGGAAGGGTGGGGGTGAGGAGATACCCCTCGTCCAAAGTAAGCAGCAATGGCTGCGCTTTGCTGGAGCAGCCGTGAAGAGATACCCCACGCCCAAGGTAAGAGAAACCCAAGTAAGACGGTAGGTGTTGCAAGAGGGCATCAGAGGGCAAACACATTGAAACCATACTCACAGAAAACTAGTCAATCTAATAACACTAGGACAACAGCCTTGTCTAACTCAATGAAACTAAACCATGCCCTTGGGGCAACCCAAGATGGGCGGGTCATGGTGGAGAGATCAGACAGAATGTGGTCCACTGGAGAAGGGAATGGCAAACCACTTCAGTATTCTTGCCTTGAGAACCACATGAACAGTATGAAAAGGCAAAATGATAGGATACTGAAAGAGAAACTCCCCAGGTCAGTAGGTGCCCAGTATGCTACTGGAGATCAGTGGAGAAATAACTCCAGAAAGAATGAAGGGATGGAGCCAAAGCAAAAACAATACCCAGTTGTGGATGAGACTGGTGATAGAAGCAAGGTCCGATGCTGTAAAGAGCAATATTGCATAGGAACCTGGAATGTCTGGTCCATGAATCAAGGCAAATTGGAAGTGGTCAAACAAGAGATGGCAAGAGTGAATGTCGACATTCTAGGAATCAGCAAACTGAAATGGACTGGAATGGGTGAATTTAACTCAGATGACCATTATATCTACTACTGCGGGCAGGAATCCCTCAGAAGAAATGGAGTAGCCATCATGGTCAACAAAAGAATTCAAAATGCAGTACTTGGATGCAATCTCAAAAACGACAGAATGATCTCTGTTTGTTTCCAAGGCAAACCATTCAATATCACAGTAATCCAAGTCTATGCCCCAACCAGTAACACTGAAGAGGCTGAAGTTGAACGGTTCTATGAAGACCTACAAGACCTTTTAGAACTAACACCCAAAAAAGATGTCCTTTTCATTCTAGGAGACTGGAATGCAAAAGTAGGAAGTCAAGAAACACCTGGAGTAACAGGCAAATTTGGCCTTGGCATACGGAATGAAGCAGGGCAAAGACTAATAGAGTTTTGCCAAGAAAGTGCACTGGTCATAATAAACACCCTCTTCCAACAACACAAGAGAAGACTCTATACATGGACATCCCCAGATGGTCAACACCGAAATCAGATTGATTATATTCTTTGCAGCCAAAGATGGAGAAGCTCTATACAGTCAAAAAAACAAGACCAGGAGCTGACTGTGGCTCAGACCATGAACTCATTGCCAAATTCAGACTTAAATTGAAGAAAGTAGGGAAAACCATTAGACCATTCAGGTATGACCTAAATCAAATCCCTTATGATTATACAGTGGAAGTGAGAAATAGATTTAAGGACCTAGATCTGATAGATAGAGTGCCTGATGAACTATGGAATGAGGTTCATGACATTGTACTGGAGACAGGGATCAAGACGATCCCCATGGACAAGAAATGCAAAAAAGCAAAATGGCTGTCTGGGGAGGCCTTACAAATAGCCGTGAAAAGAAGAGAAGTGAAAAGCAAAGGAGAAAAGGAAAGATATAAGCATCTGAATGCAGAGTTTCAAAGAATAGCAAGAAGAGATAAGAAAGCCTTCTTCAGCAATCAATGCAAAGAAATAGAGGAAAACAACAGAATGGGAAGGACTAGAGATCTCTTCAAGAAAATCAGAGATACCAAAGGAGCATTTCATGCAAAGATGGGCTTGATAAAGGACAGAAATGGTATGTACCTAATAGAAGCAAAAGATATTAAGAAGAGGTGGCAAGAATACACAGAAGAACTGTACAAAAAAGATCTTCACGACCCAGATAATCACGATGGTGTGATCACTGACCTAGAGCCAGACATCCTGGAATGTGAAGTCAAGTGGGCCTTAGAAAGCATCACTACGAACAAAGTTAGTGGAGGTGAAGGAATTCCAATTGAGCTATTCCAAATCCTGAAAGATGATGCTGTGAAAGTGCTGCACTCAATATGCCAGCAAATTTGGAAAACTCAGCAGTGGCCACAGGAATGGAAAAGGTCAGTTTTCATTCAGATCCCAAAGAAAGGCAATGCCAAAGAATGCTCAAACTACTGCACAATTGCACTCATCTCACACGCTAGTAAAGTAATGCTCAAAATTCTCCAAGCCAGGCTTCAGCAATATGTGAACTGTGAACTTTCTGATGTTCAAGCTGGTTTTAGAAAAGGCAGAGGAACCAGAGATCAAATTGCCAACATCCACTGGATCATGGAAAAAGCAAGAGAGTTCCAGAAAAACATCTATTTCTGCTTTATTGACTATGCCAAAACCTTTGACTGTGTGGATCACAATAAACTGTGGAAAATTCTGAAAGAGATGGGAATCCCAGACCACCTGACCTGCCTCTTGAGAAACCTATATGCAGGTCAGGAAGCAACAGTTAGAACTGGACATGGAACAACAGACTGGTTCCAAATAGGAAAAGGAGTACATCAAGGCTGTATATTGTCACCGTGCTTATTTAACTTATATGCAGAGTACATCATGAGAAACGCTGGGCTGGAAGAAGCACAAGCTGGAATAAAGATTGCTGGGAGAAATATCAATAACCTCAGATATGCAGATGACACCACCCTTATGGCAGAAAGTGAAGAGGAACTCAAAAGCCTCTTGATGAACGTGAAAGTGGAGAGTGAAAAAGTTGGCTTAAAGCTCAACATTCAGAAAACTAAGATCATGGCATCCGGTCCCATTACTTCATGGGAAATAGATGGGGAAACAGTGGAAACAGTGTCAGACTTTATTTTTGGGGGCTCCAAAATCACTGCAGATGGTGACTGGAGCCATGAAATTAAAAGACGCTTACTCCTTGGAAGGAAAGTTATGACCAACCTAGATAGCACATTCAAAAGCAGAGACGTTACTTTGCCAACAAAGGTCCGTCTAGTCAAGGCTATGGTTTTTCCTGTGGTCATGTATGGATGTGAGAGCTGGACTGTGAAGAAAGCTGAGTGCTGAAGAATTGATGCTTTTAAAGTGTGGTGTTGGAGAAGACTCTTGAGAGTCCCTTGGACTGCAAGGAGATCCAACCAGTCCATTCTGAAGGAGATCAGCCCTGGGATTTCTTTGGAGGGAATGATGCTGAAGCTGAAACTCCAGTACTTTGGCCACCTGATGCAAAGAATTGACTCATTGGAAAAGATTCTGATGCTGGTAGGGATTGGGGGCAGGAGGAGAAGGGGATGACAGAGGATGAGATGGCTGGATGGCATCACTGACTCCATGGACGTGAGTCTGGGTGAACTCCGGGAGTTGGTGATGGACAGGGAGGCCTGGCGTGCTGCGATTCATGGGGTCACAAAGAGTCGGACACAACTGAGTGACTGTTCTGATCTGAGCTGACACTTCTTTTTCTTGGGGATGATCTTGATCCCAGCCTCCTGTACAATGTCACGAACCTCTGTCTATAGTTCTTCAGGCACTCTATCAGATTTAATCCCTTGAATCTATTTTTCACTTCTACTGTATAATCATAAGGGATTTGATTTATGTCATACCTGAATGGTCTAATGGTTTTCCCTACTTTCTTCAGTTTAAGTCTGAATTTGGCAATAAGGAGTTCATGATTGGAGCCATAGTCAATTCCTGGTCTTGTTTTTGCTGACTGTATAGAACTTCTCCGTCTTTGGCTGCGAAGAATATAATCAGTTTGATTTCGGTGTTGACCATCTGGTGATGTCCATGTGTAGAGTCTTCTCTTGTGTTGTTGGAAGAGGGTGTTTGCTATGACCAGTGCAATCTCTTGGCAAAACTCTATTATCCTTTGCCCTGCTTCATTCTGAATTCCAAAGCCAAATTTACCTGTTACTCCAGATATTTCTTGACTTCCTACTTTTGCATTCCAGTCTTCTATAATGAAAAGGACATTTTTTGGGGGGTGTTATTTCTAGAAGTTCTTGTAGGTCTTCATAGAACCATTCAACTTCAGCTTCCTCAGCATTAGTGGTCAGAGCATAGACTTGGATTACTGTGATATTGAATGGTTTGCCTTGGAAACAAACAGAGATCATTCTGTCGTTTTTGAGATTGCATACAAGTACTGCGTTTCTGACTCTTATGTTGATTATGAGGGCTACTCAACTTCATCTAAGGGATTCTTGCCCACAGTGGTAGATAAAATGGTTATCTGAGTTAAATTCACCCATTCCAGTCCATTTTAGTTCACTTATTCCTAAAATGTCGATGCTCAGTCTTGCTATCTCCTATTTGACCACTTCCAATTTGCCTTGATCTAACATTCCAAATTCCTATGCAATATTGTTCTTTACAGCATTGAACTTTACTTCCATCACCAGTCACATCCACAACTGTGTGTTGTTTTTGCTTTGGCTCTCTCTTCATTCTTTCTGGAGTTATTTCTCCACTGATCTCTAGTAGCATATTGGGCACCTACCAACCTGGGGCATTCATCATTCAGTGTTCTATCTTTTTGCCTTTTCTTACTGTTAATGAGGTTCTCATTAAGGCAAGACTACTGAAGTGGTTTGCCATTCCCTTCTACAGTGGATCACGTTTTGTCAGACCTCTCCACCATGACCTGTTCATCTTGGGTGGCCCTACATGGCATGGCTCATAGTTTCACTGAGTTAGACAAGGCAATGGTCCATGTGATCAGATTGATTAGTTTTCTGTGATTGTGGTTTTCAGTCTGCCTGCCCTTTGATGGAGAAGGGTAAGAGGCTTATGGAAGCTTCCTGAAGGCAGAGACTGACTGAGGGGTAACTGGGTCTTATTCTGATGGGCGGGGCCATGCTCAGTAAATCTTTAATCGAATTTTCTGTTGATCGGTGGGGCTGTGTTCCCTCCCTGTTATTTACCTTGGGCCAAACTATGGTGGAGGTGATAATGGCA
This sequence comes from Bos mutus, assembly GCF_027580195.1. NCBI lineage: Eukaryota > Metazoa > Chordata > Mammalia > Artiodactyla > Bovidae > Bos > Bos mutus. Next base: position 24,271,963 of record NC_091622.1, on the reverse strand, counting down.
ACCTCCTTCAAAAGGTCCCATGAATGCATTGCTACACTCAGTGCCCCCAGCCTGCAGCAGGCCACTGCCGACCCACGCCACCACTGGAGACTCCTGGACACTCATAGGCAAGTCTGGGTCAGTCTCTTGTAGGGTCACTGCTCCTTTCTCCTGGGTCCTGGTGCGCACAAGGTTTGTGTCCTCCAAGAATCTGTTTCCCCAGTCCTGTGTAAGTTCTGGCAGCTCTACGGTGGGGTTAATGGTGGCCTCCTCCAAGAGGGCTTATGCCACACCCAGGGCTGCTGCACCCAGAGCCCCTGCCCCTGCAACAGTCCACTGCTGACCCGTACCTCTGCAGGAGACACTCAAACACAGTTCTGTCTCAGTCTCTGTGGGGTGTGGGTCCTGGTGCGCACACTGTTTGTTTGAGCCTTCTGAGCATCTCTGGTGGGTATGGGGTTTGATTCTAACCACGGTTTCACCACTCCTACCATCTTGCTGGAGCTTTTCCTTTGCCCTTGGACCTGAGGTATCTCCTCAAGGCAGAAGCAGAAGATAAAAGAAGAGGTGGCAAGAAATACACAGAACTATACAAAAAAGATCTTCACAACCCAGATAATGATGGTGTGATCACTCACCTAGAGCCAGACATCCTGGAATGTGTAGTCAAGTGGGCCTTAGGGAGCATCACTACAAACAAAGCTAGTGGAGGTGATGGAATTCCAGTTGAGCTATTTCAAATCCTAAAAGACGATGCTGTGACAGTGTTGCACTCAATATGCCAGCAAATTTGGAAAACAGCAGTGGCCATAGGACTGGAAAAGGTCAGTTTTCATTCCAATCCCAAAGAAAGGCCATGCCAAAGAATGTTCAAAATACCACACAATTGCACTCACTTATCTCACATGCTAGCAAAGTAATGATCAAAATTCTCCAAGCCAGGCTTCAACAGTATGTGAACCGACTACTTTCAGACATTCAAGCTGGATTTAGAAAAGGCAGAGGAACCAGAGATCAAATTGCCAACATCCATTGGATCATAGAAAAAGAAAGAGAGTTCCAGAAAAACGTCTACTTCTGCTTTATTGATTATACCAAAGCCTTTGGATGTGTGAGTCACAACAAACTATGAAAAATTCTTCAAGAGATGGGAATACCAGACCACCTTACCTGCCTCTTGAGAAATCTGTATGCAGGTCAGGAAGGAACAGTTAGAACTGGACGTAGAACAACAGACTGGTTCCAAATCAGAAAAGGAGTACATCAAGGCTGTATATTGTCACCCTGCTTATTTAACTTATATGCAGAGTACATCATGAGAAACGCTGGGCTGGAGGAAGCACAACTGGAATCAAGATTGCCGGGAGAACTATCAGTAACCTCAGATAAGCAGCTGCACTACCCTTATGGCAGAAAGTGAAGAAGAACTAAAGAACCTCTTGGTGAAAGTGAAAGAGGAGAGTGAAAAAGTTGGCTTAAAACTCAACATTCAGAAAACTAAGATCATGGCATCTGGTCCCATCACTTCATGGCAAATAGATGGGGAAGCAGTGGAAACACTGTGAGACTATTATTTGGGGCTCCAAAATCACTGCAGATGGTGTTGCAGCCATGAAATTAAAAGACGCTTCCTCCTTGGAAGAAAAGCTATGACCAATATAGACAGCATATTAAAAAGCAGAGATATTACTTTGCCAACAAAGGTCCGTCTAGTCAAAACTATGGTTTTTCCAGTGGTCGTGTATGGATGTAAAAGTTGGACTATAAAGAAAGCTGAGCACTGAAGAATTGATGCTTTTGAACTGTAGTGTTGGAGAAGACTCTTGAGAGTCCCTTGGACTGCAAGGAGATCCAACCAGTCCATCCTAAAAGAAATCAGTCCTGAATATTCATTGGAAGGACTGATGCTGGAGCTGAAACTCCAATACTTTGGCCACCTAATGCAAAGAACTGACTCCTTGGAAAAGACCCTGATGCTGGGAAAGATTGAAGGCAGGAGGAGAAGAGGACGACAGAGGATGAGATGGTTGGATGGCATCACCGACTCAATGTACATGAGTTTGAGTAAGCTCCAGGAGTTGGTGATGGACAGGGAAGCCTGGCATGCTGCAGACCATGGGGTCACAAAAAGTTGGACACGACTGAGCAACTGAACTGAACTGAAACTTTTGTGTAGCTTTACTTTTTCCATTTCCCATTTTTGTCCACCTTAAAGAATATAATTACTGAACGCTTAGGTGGCCCAGTAAACACACACACACACACATTTCACACACATTTTTGTATAACAGGCCTCCAAAGCAGATTTCTATTGCAGATTGTTACCTGGGTATATTGAAACATGCAAAAAAGTTGTAAAAGTAAATGATTTAAAATCATTTTATATTTCCTAGTGAGAAAAACTACTTGGTCAATAGGACCTAGGAGTAATATGATTTTTTTCTCCAAAATAACATTTAATTTTATTGACTTAGTTATGACTCTGAAACTTCTAATAACCATAAACAATAAAGGAATCTGCAAACTCTTGTAATTAATTTTTTTTCATTTATGAAATGTTGAATTCCCACTGTGTTCAAGGCCATCTCCAAGGCTTTGGAGGGCAGTATCTAAGTCTTAGTCATTTTGGTTTTTTTCCCTGCTCCTCCTCCCACTCCCTGCAGCCACCACATGCTCCAGCTGGCTCTTAGTCATCTTTGTCGCCTATGTTACCATGAAGAAAACTTCCTGGCACAGAGTAGGCATGTAGTAAACGCTGTTTCAGGGAAGATGGCACTCATACAGGATAGAGGGACCAACCGAAGGATAAAGATCTCCTTTAAGTAGTGAACACAACTGACTGATTCACTACTCATAATAGCATTCCCTTTTTTCTTAAAGCATGTTAGAATGTCCTTTTGCGAATAGGGCACAGGCTCTACTTTTACTATGTGACATTTATAAAATCTTCGTTCTTATATACATATGCGTGATGTGTTTGAGGGAGGAACTATTTAGCTCTGCACAGTTTACATGATACTTTAAAACCCTGGTCCAGGGAAAGTTTTCAAAGGTAAGCTGGCTGGAGCTGAATATTGGAATACAGGAGGGAACCATAAGAGGAAGATAAGATCTTTGGAGGGTTGCTGAGGACAAACACCTCTAAGCAGGTGCTGAAAGTTTGGTTTATTGCTCACTCCTCTTTCTTCACTGTTTATTAGGGAATATAGGTTATTCAAGCAACGGAAACGGAGAAGGCCCTGGCACCCCACTCCAGTACTCTTGCCTGGAAAACCCCATGGACAGAGGAGCCTGGTAGGCTGCAGTCCATGGGGTCGTGAAGAGTCAGACATGACTGAGTGACTTCACTTTCACTTTTCACTTTCATGCATTGGAGTGGGCAATGGCAACCCACTCCAGTGTTCTTGCCTGGAGAATCCCAGGGACAGGGGAGCCTGGTGGGCTGCCTTCTCTGGGGTGGCACAGAATCGGACACGACTGAAGAGACTTAGCAGCAGCAGCAGTGGAAAGTGACTGTAATAGGCAGATTCTGTGCATTATAATGTGGACAGCAATTGAGACTACCTAAGATTTTTCTACACTCAATATGTGGTTATAACTGTAAAAGAAGAAACCAACAACAGAAATGTTATTGCTGAAAGTTAGGTTTGAGATTTTTGCATTGTCCACTCACATGATCCCAATACCTTAAGGTAAAGATTTCTTGTTTGTGTGCTTTTTAAGGTAAAGATGTTAAAAATATAAATTAAGTGTCCCCTCCAGCCAAACACAGTGCCTTTGTTTTCACTTCATCCCTATTCTTGGTACCATTAATAACCTTAATTAAATTCTTACCATAAATAATAAAGGAAACTGTAAACTCCTATAATTAATTTTTACACAATGATTATCATTGTGTCATTATGTTTTATTGGCATATATTTCATTTACTGCTTGAAAATCGAAGACACAGAGATGATTACAGAAAATAATTAGGACACATAATGGTAAATAGAAAAAATGTGTATCATCTTTGAGTTTCTGAAGTTCTGGATCCTTTTCTTTTATACGTATCATGTTTGATAGTGGGAAGAGATGGAACAAATTTGAGCTTTGGCTCAAGTATTCATCAGAAATCTATTTGGTTTCTGTTTCATCTTGGTCTTTAGAAAATAGAAGAGTTAAGTGGTTGTACATTTCTGATGTTCCCGGGACTTGTGTGTGAACAGTGATCTTGTGATGATGCTGATGATCTCTATATACAGTCACTGTAACAATATGCTTGACATAAAAGGCTTAGTGTACTTTAGATTTATTATTAATGTATAAATATTCATTTTCAAATACGGGTAAGCATTTTAGTAAAATTTTTTTCATGTGCTAAGAATGTTAAAATTCTGAAATACAGATGCATCTTTATTATTGCAAAATTAAAGTGCTGCAATATCTAATGAGGATTGTTATGTCTGTCAATTATATGCACAAAATTAATAATACTATATAATAGTTAACCAAAGAAATAGACTGAATTTAATATGATCATTAAGAGATTATATCTATATTTGGGGCTTCCCAGATGGCTCAGTGGGTAAAGAATCTGCCTGCAGTGCAGAAGACGCAGGAGACATGGGTTTGATCCCTGGGTCAGGAAGATTCCCTGGAAGATCCCCCTAGAGGAAGACATGGCAACCCACTCCAGTATTCTTGCCTGGAGAATTCCATGGACAGAGGAGCCTGGTCAGCTACAGTCCACAAAGTAGCAAAGAGTCAGACACGACTGAAATGACTTAACATGCATAGCTATGTATATCTTTTAGGGATATATTATTTTGAGTCAACAAATGTTTATAAAAGATTAAATCATAAGAATATAATTCTACTCTGTGAAAAGTGGTTTAGTAAACTATCATTCATAATATTTTCCAAAATAACCTTTTAGAGTTGTGTTTAATTCTATTTAGAACACAAGTGTTTCAAGAAAGTGTCTAATTTTGGAACATGTCATAACTTGTGAAGATAAACTACAAGCAAAATGTCACCTTTACTACTTTGAAATTTTATAAAAAGGAAAAAAAAAAGTAACAGAGATATCCCAAGTAGTTCAAGTTAAATTCAAACTTCACAAAGAATACAAAGACAATGGATAAAAGAGAAAGATATGGAGAAAAATGTGGTCCCCAAGCCTATTTTTTTCCCCGTTAATCATACAAGAAAATTTACAAGAATGCCTTTTAAAAGTCTTCTTTATAGTTTTATTTTTGTTTCTAGAGCATAAGTGCATCTTAAACACCACCACAACTGGCCTCCTATAGGGAAGAAATGGCCCCAAATCCCTGGTCTCTCTACTGACCTCAATTGAAACTGAATGCTTATTTAGTATCAAAAATTTGAAGTATCTGTGCTGAGAATTTTTATTCTGCATTATGATTCAGCTTGTTAAAATATCTTACTATAAAGTGTTTTTAAAATGTTGAATAATAGTTACATTTTAATAATGAAATTGCAGGTTTATTTTTAAAATTTCCTTTTATAATGATGATATTCAGTGTTGACCAAATGTTGATTTTAACCCTGGCCATTTGGCCTTTGAGTAAAATGGGCAGAGCATGTGATACACATCGAGAAATAGGTCAAATCCCATCTCTCTAATGGAGTAAACTTCTGAAAACAAGCCTGCTCTGGGCAAAGCTCTATCAGCACCTCTGCCACCTTGACTACTTCACTGCAAGGATTCCTATCTTGGCTGCGCATTTTCCATTTTTCTGATGATAGAATTTCTGCCATTGTCATAAGGAAGAAAATGTATGTATTTTAGATAAATGTGAACACTTGAATCAACTATCTTTTGACCTTTAAGAAGAATATCTGATTGGGACAACTTAAAATGAAAATAAAAATGTTTCTCCATGGTGTATTTTTTGGTAAATCCTTTATGTCTAAAATGATCTTGGTGGCCATGAGGAATGGGGAATAAAAATGATTTCACTATAGATATACTTTTTATGGTACTATTATATAATTTAAAAGTGGTTACTTTGAAGAATGAGATAACATATAAAACCCCTCACAAGCCTGAAAAGAGAAAGCCGTATATCCTGATACACTGGTCAGAATATGAGAATTTGAGGCCAATTTTCCATGGTCTTCTTTGTTGTTGTTCAGTCACTAAGTTGTGTCCCGCTCTTTGAGACTTCATGGACTGTAGTACGCCAGGCTTCTCTGTCCTCCCCTAGTTACCAAAGTTTGCTCAAATTGATGTCCACCGAGTCAGGGATGCTATCTAACCATCTCATCCTCTGCCGCCCCCTGCTCCATTTGCCTTCAATCTTTCCCAGCATCAGAGTCTTTTCCAATGAGTTGGCTCTTCACATCAGGTGGCCAAAGTATTGGTGCTTCAGCTTCAGCATCAGTCCTTCCAATGTCTGTTCTTCGTCTGTGTACTAAGTACATTGTTTTTAGGAACACAGGCAGTATCAATATATTAAGTCCAACTAACTTATACCCTTAATATACAAGTGGTGATCAAGTAAATCAGATAAGAAGGAGTTCCTTTCTCTTCTCCACTCTTGTTCCCTCATTTTCCTTCAACTGCAGTGGATCCCCAGCTGCCCAATGTCTTCACCCATCTCTTCCACCATGCCAGACTTTCTGTTTCTCATCCTGGATCCCAGTAGTTTGTGGACAGCAGAATCTGTCTTTCCTTTTTCATCTCTTCTCCACCATCATTCTTTCAGCTGGTTTCTTCAGAGACCCCAGAATGTACTCATTTTCTTTTTTCTCCCACTGTTCTATTAGATTTTAACCATTAAAGCCCTTTGAAATGGATTTCAAATGATACTAATTCATTACTATTAATTTGGGAAATTTGATGACACTGTTGCTGCTGCTGCTGCTGCTAAGTCACTTCAGTCGTGTCCGACTCTGTGTGACCCCATAGACGGCAGCCCACCAGGCTCCCCCGTCCCTGGGATTCTCCAGGCAAGAACACTGGAGTGGGTTGCCATTTCCTTCTCCAATGCATGAAAGTGAAAAGTGAAAGTGAAGTCACTCAGTTGTGTCCGACTCTTAGCGACCCCAAGGACTGCAGCCTACCCAGGCTCCTCCATCCATGGATTTTCCACTGTAGCTTTGTAATAAATGTTCTTATTTTTTGTGATGCACTCTTGGTGTGCAGAGGTAAAATGGCATACAGTCTGAATTGCCTTCAAAATATCCAAAAGCAAAATACAAAGAGAGAGAGAGAGGGAATAACGGAAGAAAAGAAGCAGGAAGGAAGGATGAGGGAGGTACAAAGCAGGGAAGAGGGAAGGAAGGTGGGAGGATGGAAGGAAGGAGAAAGACAAAGGAAAATGAAGCAGATGGGGTAAAAGCTTGATGATTATTGATTCTGAGAGATGAATTACAGTATTCTTTATTTGTGGGTACATATGGACATCTTTATAATAAAAATTTTTTAAAAAAGTAAAACTATTCTAGTCTATTACCATTTTTATAATTGGTTGTGAATAATTTAAAACTTACTTGGACAACTTTTGAAAAACAGACAGATTAGTTTAGTTTTTATTACATGGGTAATCAGTTCAGTTCAGTTCAGTTCAGTTGCTCAGTCGTGTCCGACTCTTTGCAACCCCATGAATCCCAGCACGCCAGGCCTCCCTGTCCATCACCAACTCCCAGAGTTCACTCAGACTCACGTCCATCGAGTCAGTGATGCCATCCAGCCATCTCATCCTCTGTCATCCCCTTCTCCTCCTGCCCCCAATCCCTCCCAGCATCAGAGTCTTTTCCAGTGACTCAACTCTTCGCATGAGGTGGCCAAAGTACTGGAGTTTCAGCTTCAGCATCGTTCCTTCCAAAGAAATTCCAGGACTGATCTCCTTCAGAATGGACTGGTTGGATGTCCTTGCAGTCCAAGGGACTCTCAAGAGTCTTCTCCAACACCACAGTTCAAAAGCATCAATTCTTCGGCGCTCAGATTTCTTCACAGTCCAACTCTCATATCCATACATGACCACAGGAAAAACCATAGCCTTTACTAGATGGACCTTTGTTGGCAAAGTAATGTCTCTGCTTTTGAATATGCTATCTAGGTTGGTCATAACTTTTCTTCCAAGGAGTAAGCATCTGAAAAATGTCCCTCAAAAGGAAATAGGAGAAATGTGTGTGTGTGTGTGTGTGTGTGTGTGTACACATGATTTCAACTGTTCTATCAAGTGTCCCTCGACAGGAGCCACCAAAGGTAAAGTTGATGTAAAGGTCTCCCCCATTATGTTTCACATGAGTAGGTATAGAATTTCCCTTTCAAGTGAAAAAGGTAAGGTGTATTCTTGGTATCACAAATTACAATTCTGGATTCTTTCAGTGAAACCTCCACCTCCACCCTTTCATGATCACTTACCATGATCACTTACATATTATTTAGACAGTGTTATTCATCATAGACCATTGTAGGCAGGCTAGGGATCTTCCCACTTAGAAAGCATATGTTCCAAGTAGTTAACAGAAAAACTGTGGAACTTTAACTCTTTGGGACTTCATGCAACATCTGCACTTATCTTCTCTGTTTCCTGGTTCTTTGGGGGGATATTATTGATTACAGGGGCTTTCCTGGTGGCTCAGATGGTAAAGAATCTGTCTGCAGTGTGAGAGATGCAGGTTTGATCCCTGGGTCAGGAAGATCCCCTGGAGAAGGGAATGGCTACCCACTCCAGTATTCTAGCCTGGAGAATTCCATGGACAGAGGAACCTGGCGGGGTACAGTCCATGGCATTGCAGAGTTGGATATGACTGAGTGACTAATGTTTTCACACTGTTGCTTGCAAAAGTAATATGTTTAATCAAAATCAAACAATTTTAAGCCAAGGACTCATTTGGCAACTCAGAGAGATTGAAGGGAGATAGAGATTTTATATATATATATATATACATATATATATGTATATATATTGGAGAAGGCAATGGCACCCCACTCCAGTACTCTTGCCTGGAAAATCCCATGGATGGAGGAGCCTGGTAGGCTGTAGTCCATGAGGTCGCTAAGAGTCAGACATGACTGAGCGACTTCACTTTCACTTTTCATTTTCTGCATTGGAGAAGGAAATGGCAACCCACTCCAGTGTTCTTGCCTGGAGAATCCCAGGGACGGGGGCCTGGTGGGCTGCCATCTATGGATCGCACAGAGTTGGACACGACTGAAGTGACTTAGCAGCAGCATGTATATATATATAATATTATATTTTTATTATATATATATATCTTTATATAAAAATATACACATCTATATATATGGAGAGAGAGAGAGAGATATGCTTTGTAAAAATTAAAATAAAAAAATGAAATAATTCAGACTGTGGAGTGTTGGTTGAAGGCCTCATGGTCCCTGGCTACCTGACTGTCATTTGGAGTTTCCCTTTGTTGGTAATGCAGATTGTACCACATTTTGAGAATAAATCCCCTGTGCTGCCCTCAATGTGTAATGTAATACTTTCTCTTGGTTCGGTAAAGAAGTTCTAAGGGTTGGTTTGGTTTCACATTAGAATTAGACAGTTTGGAAACAATGAACTATATTCATAATACCCCTTTTCTCTTGAGTATCACCATCACATTCAAGTCCAGTAACTAGCCCTTATCAATCTTCCGTATGTCTTAGAATGGAAGTTAAACGAGGAATATGAGGGCAAGAAAGACAGCAGTGGAGATTTCCGTTTATTAGGGTACATGATTTTTAGGTCTTTCTGTTACCTTAGCATGCTAACTATATTTCTGCCCATAGGTAATCAACAAACATTTCTATTTCCCCTGCTCCACTGTTTTCTGGACCCAAATGATATGCCTCATTTTATGTTTTCTTCAGGATGGACAATGCATTATGTGCTGTGTTAATGATCTCTTGAGTTTTTAACTGAATGATCCTAATGGCTCATTTTATTTTTCATGGATGATAAGGTAATTTTCTTTAATACCAAGAGCCATAAAACATGATACAGGTGTCACTCAGTCCAGTAACCATAATGATGACACTGCTACTGAAATTTACTGATTATATCAATTATCATCCCAATGTAACTAATACAATCAGTCTCTTATTAATACAGTTCCACCATGTTAGCTGTGCTGCTTAAGTGGGGAACTGGAATAGTTAGAAAGATATTTTTGTGACTGAGAAATGATAATTTTTCTTCTCTAAAAATAAACGTTGTATGTATAACCCTCACAATAAGACCACTCTCAAACAAAAAGTGATTCAAAAAAAGAAGTCCACTATGATCTCAGGGCTCTGTATTCAATCCAAAATAACACATACATTTTGAAATAGGGGAATAACCCAGACTTTCATACCAAAGATAAAAGATTCCCAAATAATTTTCCAATGATTAAATTATATGGGTGATAATTTTATTGTTAAAGTTAGAGTAAATTTCATGAAAAATTAATCCTACCTTCAGTAGATAGTTCACCTGTTGAATTCTTACCATTTGGTGATGTTCTTGTATCTCTTGTTGGTGGAGTTGTATTTATTTCAGAAGTTGTTGATAGTGGAGTGGTTGTTGCTGAGGTGTCTGAAAAAAAAATTGTGTTAAAGTAGTTTCATTAAAATTTACATTTATTTTGCTGAGAAACATTCTAGTATATTTAAACAAAATAAATTGTACGTATGGTTTTGGAATTAATTTTCTAATTGTAAAAGAATTCAACCTTGAGTTCATTATTCATTCATTCACTCCATCAGCTTCTCACCAATGGCATGAATTTTTAAGATGATTGCAGGAGCAGTCTGTTGTTCTGAAAGAAAATAATATCTTACAAAACCAGTGAGGAATACGTGTGTAAGTTTGACACTTAATTAAGCCAACTAAAGTAACATTGTCAAGTGAAATAATTAAACAAATACTCTCTGGGCAGTGTTCACCAAGTGTTTTTATAGCAAGTTATTGTTACTAAATACTAAAAAATCTCAGTAGTAATTCATTTCTACCTGGAACATAGCATTCTCCTTTCTTTCTCTCCTCTCCCCCTTTTTTCTCTCTCTCTCTGTATATACGTATATAGATATAGATAGATAGATGTGTGTGTGTCTAACTATATATGTAAATTTATTGTCTATTTGGAATATATTAGTAGACAATAGATTAAAAAATTCAACAATTGCTACAAGCCTAAATTCTTGGCAATAGAGCCACCATAAATCTGCCTTTTAAAATCATTTATTTCTCTCAACTGTAATAATCAAAAGCACAGAAGTGAAGACAATACAATGTTATATATATTATATGTTTATTTTTAATAATTATTTTTGGCAATAAAAAGTCACTGTCTTACAATAACTCTTAAAACATCCATTGCAATATTATTTTTTAAAGTGAAGCATGTAGGGCTTCTCAGTGATCTATGGAAAGATTTGTTTCACACAATATTACTGTAATTTTTTAACATTTATACAAGCATATGGTGTTTCCCAGGTGGTGCAGTGGTAAATAATCTGCCTGCCAATGAAGGAGACACAAGAGGTGCGAGTTTGATCCCTGGGTTGGGAAGATGTCCTGGAGAGGGAAATGGCAACCCACTCCAGTATTCTTGCCTGGAAAATCCCATGGGCAGAGGACCCTGGTGGGGCTACAGTCCATGGGGTCACAAAGAGTCAGACACGAGTGAGCACACATACACACAAACATACAGTCATACAAGTGGATCCAAGTAGTTCAAACACATGTTGTTCAAAGGTCAGTTGTATATAGAGTCAGAGAAATGCATGTTGATAAGAGGGTGGACTCTGAATAACAAAAACTTTTGTTCAAACTCCAGTCAAATTGGGTATGTCATTACAGTAAATGCATGTCCTTCGTATAACTCGTCAAATTTAAATTTCATTCAAAATTTTCCTCTTTGAATTTGAGGAAAAAACAATAATCTTGAAAGTCAGTGAAAAGTAATATTTGAGATGTCACAAGATAAGAGTGTTCTTCCTGTTTCGTTTTATAGATTGGAGGGGCTTGGGAGTGTTAGTGCTTAGCTCTGACTTTGTTTACAAAGAGCTCACAGAAATTGCTTGACATGTTGAGCATATACTGACATGCTCTGTACACACAGGAACAACAGCATTGCCTTTTCACAGGCTTTACCGAAACCGAATCAAAGCTTTTTTCACCTCTGGAGATACATTCACACCCTTGGTCTTACTACCCTTCCCTCCTACCTTGCAATATCTAGCAGATAAAAGGAACACAGCACATATGAAGTTACCTTTGCTCTATTAATTAGTCATTTTGTTTTTGCTATCTTTCTTTTTGCCCTAGAGTCCATGATATAATACTAATTTCTAAGTTTAAATTGAGATTGAAGAAGAAGTTATTCACAGAAGCATATACTACTTGGATAGGAATTTCATCTGTAAATAGCTTGAATGATTTCTCTCTTTGACTTGCTAAATATAAAACAACCTTAATTTCTGAGTATAATCTACAACTCCAGAGATATTTTTCATATTTCTTTTTTCTCTTCCTTACTTCATTCTTTCCTTCCTTCTTTCCTTTTTGCTTCTGCACACACTGGTAGCCAATATGAAAAGCATAGTTAAATACAGTGAAAGACTTTATGTTGTACCAAACAGTATCACACTTAAGGAGATTTTAATATGGTAGGGAGTATATCTGTACACAATAAATTACAAAGAATACTCTGTTTGAGATGTGTATAACAGTGTTTCTCAAACTTTGGGTTATTAAACAGTTAAAGATAAATGCATTGCAGTCAGAGCTTTTCCCCCAAATGAAAGAGAAAAGAGACAACATTAGAGTAGTTTTGTAAATAATGAGAGTAAGTATTGTTTCATGAAGCTTTTGCTTAGGAGTGTGTGTGTATGTGTGTGTGTGTGTGGTGTATGTCTGAATGAAATGTGTGCCAGTGCAAAATGTATTTCTTACAGTGATTCCAGCTAAAAATTGGAAAACTCTGGGACAAGAAAAATTGAGGCAAGAATTTATAGAAGATGACTACTCTTCTGGCATGAGTAAGGAATACTTCGTGAGAGAGTTGACAGGGGCTGGAGCTTGAAGAGTGAGTAACATGTTCACAAAGAAAGAGGAAAGAACATGAGTGAAGGTGTGAAATGGGGGAATGAGAGGGATTTGAGGGCATGCAAAGACTTGAGAAGACTTAGTGGATGTATCTGGTAAAATTCTGGAGACCAGATTATAAAGGATTGTGAATACCAACCCAGAGACATGGGACTTTACCTACAAGTCTGTTTGGAACAATGGGAAGAGACCAAAAGGAAATTCAACTGTAGAAAACATGATTGGGAAATGAGGAGGGCAGAGAATGAGAAGCCACTAGTTGAACTTGAACTAAAAGCTCCCATTTCTGTATTTACCAATGTCGTTGGCCCTCTTGAAGTCGTCGTGTGAAATCAGTAAGTTCACATGTATAGTTTGAAGCAAACTAGTAGGGAAATTTCTAGCCACAAATTTCTACCACATAATTAACATAGTAAGATTGAGATATTTGCTGCTGTTAAGTCACTGAGTGACTCTTTGTGAACCCATGGACTGCTGCATGCTAGGGTCCTCTGTCCTCCACTATCCCCTGGAATTTGCTCAAATTCATGTCCATTGACTCGGTGATGCTATGTAACCATCTCATCATCTGCTGCCCCCTTCTCTTCCTGCTCTCAGTCTTTCCCAGAATCAGGGTGTTTTCCAATGAGTCAGCTCTTCACATCAGGTGGCCAAAGTACTGGAGCTTCATCATCAGTTCTTCCAATGAATATTTAGGGTTGATTTCCTTTAGGATTGACTGGTTTGATCTCCTGTCAAAAATCTTCTCCAGCACTACAATTCAAAAGCATCCATTCTTCAGCCCTCCGTTTTCTTTATGGTCTAACTCTCACACCTATACGTGATTACTGGAAAAACCGTAGCTTCGACTACATGGAGGTTTGTTGGCAAAATGTTATCTCTGCTCTTTAAAGGAAATGGCAACCCACTCCAGTGTTCTTGCCTGGAGAATCCCAGGGACGGGGGAGCCTGGTGGGCTGCCGTCTATGGGGTCGCACCGAGTCGGACACGACTGAAGTGACTTAGAAGCAGCAGAAGGTTTGTCATAGCTTTCCTTCAAAGGAACAAGCATCTTTTAATTACATGGCTGGTTGACCTCACATTCCAGTTGTCCAGTTCTAGAAGAGTGACTATGCCATCATGGTTATCTGGGTCATTAAAGCCTCTTCTGTATAGTTCTTTTGTATCCTTGCTACCTCTTCTTAATCTCTTCTGCTTCTGTCAATCCTTAACGGTTTCTGTCCTTTATTATGCCCATTCTTGCATGAAATGTTCCCTTGGGATCTCCAATTTTCTTGAAGAGATCTCTAACCTTTCCCATTCTATTGTTTCTCTCTTTTTTCACTGTTCATTTAGGAAGACTGAGATATAATGTAAGGCTTTTCCTCATCTTCTTCCTTCTACACGTTTGGCCACTGATTTCCCAGCACTCATTACTGTCTCCATTACCAGTTCTTCAGATTGTTCAACAGAGAGCATTTCTTCTTTTGGCAAGGATTGACAAATAACCCATATAAATATGGAGCATCACTATGTTCCAGGTAGCATGTGAGTACTTTCTGTGGATTATCTCATTTAATCCTAACAAAGACCCTACAATGCTCATACTCTTATGATCACCATCTTATAGGTGAGGACACTGAAGCTCAAACATGGTAAGCAGCTTGCTCATATTGCACCCTGGGAAGTAAGACAGTTGGAATTTCAGTACAGACATCCTTGACTCCAGAGAAGATACTCTTAACCATCACACATCTGGCCATGGCGTGGTGGATTCATGCCAAGCCACACTCCCCTCTACCTTCTTTCTGCCTCTGACAAGATGTCATACTGAAAGTGTGGAAGTGACTAGACACACTGATGTTTTGACTCCATGTGCTTAGGATGAAGAAAGAGACAAAATATCTCACTTTTTCTTTTTAATAACAAGCATTCATACTGTAATGTACATATAAATAAACAAACATATAAGATGTTTCTATATTAGACTTAAAGCTTCAAAGGATATTTCTAATCTTTTAAAGGTGTTTAAAATTGAAAAATAAAAACAAGAGATTTACTGAGTTAAAAAAAAAATTGCAAATAGAAATTTTCTCTCCTGATATGATGGAAAAGATTTATTCTAACTACCACCATTAATGGAGAAGGAAATGGCAGCCCACTCCAGTATTCTTGCCTGGAGAATCCCACTGATGGAGGAGCTGGGTGAGCTGCCGTCCATGAGGTCACAAAGAGTTGGACATGACTGAGTGACTGATACACACTTCTATTAAAGTTTTATTGACCAGGGTACGAATAGCTATCAATTATGCTTTTACTCTATTATCTGTAAATTTATTCTAGGTCTGATTTGATCTTATACTAAACTATTGAGGGAAATGGTTTTTTTCTGAAGTATTTTCTCTTCACAGGACACGGTGAGGTAGCATTTTTTCTCTCTTTACTTCCAAAATGTTTAAAGATAAATTTAACAAGGAGACCTGTGCTTCATGGCTTTGCTTGTGCCAAAACAGAGAGTACTGCTCTTGAGAGAAACAGATGGTGCTCCATCCCCATTCCACTCTACCCAACACACTTACACTGAGAGAGCGCAAGGGATGCAAAGCACCAGCTTCCTACATTACGAAAGAATGAAGTATTATTGGGATTTTAATGACAATCACTGTTTTAATTATGATATAAGAACTTTGAGAATTCAGTTTATGGCTAGAAACCAGGTATCCTATTTTCTCCTGTTTTCAAATGATCAAATCATTGATTCCAATCTTCTTAACATGTTTTGTAATTACATTTATAGGTAACTCACAAATAATCTCTGAGAGTTAGAATTTCATCCATCCTCATAATGAGCAACTGTAATCAAAAGTAAGGGGGTCCAGTTGCCTGCCGCTCAAAAGCCAATAAAGAGGCAAGGTTGGTGGAAAGTTTGCTTTATCTCGGGTGCTGACAATCCACAGTGAGGGGAAGGTGGACTCCTGTCCAAAGGTCGATTACCACCCCCCGGTTCCCTGCACACTGACAATCAATGGGCAAGCGCTTTTATAGACGGAAGAAAGGCACTACATGCAGAAACAGTATGGCTGACTCTGACAGTCATCTTGAAATTGGTCATCTATGGTCTGACCAGTGTCATCTGGGCTGTTTTAAGTACAGTTAGTCTTCAGTTCCAGGGTTGGTTTGTTTTCATTTCTTTGAGGCCAGTTCTCCAGAGTGTGGCACCTCTTGCCACACTCTTGCCACATGTCATGGTTACAATCTGGTCATAATGTAATTAACTTTCTTCTACCTGGTGGGGGTTTCAGTGTTTATAAGACAGCTCACAGGATATGGCTCAGAATATTATCTATGGCCCTTGAGGAGGAACTAGAGGTCCTTAACTATGCTTAATGACTAAACTATTATTATTTCATTTTATTAGACTGTTTTCCTTTGTTTCTTCATGTTCTCACTTCTCTGACTAAACTTATTGTTTGGCTAAAGTTTTTCCACAGACAAAAGGCAGGCGAGGGGGTGGGGGTGGGGGAGTAAGGACCATAGGGTTCTGCTCTGTTTCAAAACTATTTCCCCATCTACTTTTTCCCCTACCAAGTCTGTGTCTAAAGTCCACTGAAAATCCACTACTAAAGACTGATCTTGCTTTTTCTAGATCAACACAAACACTGAATGATGGTAACTTAAAATTCTACAACTTGAAACCTGGAAAAAACTTTAAAAAATATCCTAATGTAATAGAATCCATACATTTTACAGCTTAGAAAATGTATGAATTTAAGGGAGTTTCAAAGATCAAGGCACCAATTAGTTAAATTCCTTCTCTAATTCTACTATTTGTGTGTGTGGAATGCACTTGTGGCAGAGACACTGCTGAAGTTTTCCTTTGAATTATTTGAGAAAATATTTTTTCTTAGCCAGTTTTAACCATAAAGACAACTTCAGAAGGTTTTAAGTTCTTTAAGAAAACAGAATGGTTTCTTTATAAACCTTCAAAATACCATTATTAGGTAATAACTTAATAAACTAGATTAATTGCTTTCTGGGACTGAAGGTAAAGTAGATAACTTTGTATTTCAATAACTTAGAATGTATTGCTTCTACTATTTCATATTGTCTTCATGCAATGCCACTTTCTATAAATATCACCCCTTAGACTTTTGGAAACTTTTACAGATTATATATTGAAATAAAATGATTGTCAATTTTCATTTATCACTTGCAGATGCTTCTTCACTATGTATTATAGCTTATAATGAATACAGACCCACTTCTTATATTTATATGTGATGGCAATGCATAAATCTGGATGTTATAAATAGTGAGAAGGTCCCTTTTCATAGCACTTTGTCAGTAATAGCTAGCATAATTTTTGCTCAATATTGTACCCTATATCTTCTTTGTCTGAAAAGAAGTAACAAAGAATTAACAAAGTTTAAGTGGAAAATTTCAGTTTTCCCTCACACATGAAAATATGTTAAAATATTAGTTATATAATACGGTATATTACAAATTTATACATAGATAAGTAAAATATATTTGTATATTAATATAACAACAATAAATACATGAAATATGATACCACTTTCTATATTCTCATCAAAACAGAACCTTCATGAAAGATAAGGGACTGATTCCTTTTAATTATCAGTGTCATATCAACACATTGCCCTTTGACACAGCAAAGGTCACTTTGGCCTACTTCTAACCAAATGAAATACAGTTAATTTCTTTCCTCAATTTAAAGAAAACAATTATTACATGATGATTTCTTCTATCTGCATTGGTCTGATAATTTCAATATTTTCTATATGAAGTGCATAAGTAAGCTACTAGCCAATGAGACTTTTACCTCAACAAACATTTGTCTATTTTAAGAAAAATTAAAAATACCTTTTTCCTAGAAGAATTTAGACTTTATTTTGATACCCAAGCTACACATATATGAAACAACTGTAAGGTTATGTCAAGGTGCTGTATAAAAATGTTGCTGGAGCTTCCCAGGTGGCTCAGTGGTAAAGAATTCACCTGCCAATGCAGGAGACACAGGTGCAGTCCCCGGTCCAGGACGATCCCACATGCCACGGAGTAGCTAAGCCCATGTGCCACAACTTCCGAGCCTGTGCTCTGGAACCTGGGAGTCACAACCACTGACGCCTGTGTGCCCTGGCTCCTGTGTTCCGCAATAAGAGTAGCCCCTGCCCTCCACAGCTAGAGAAAAGCCCACACAGCAATGGAGGCCTGTGCGGCCTTCATTAAAATAATGAAATAAATCAATAAAATTATTTTTTAGTGTTGCTATATAATTAATACTGTGTTTAGTTTGTTGTATGCCAGTTCAGTGAAATCAAAGTAAGGCTATGTCTCTATGTATCTGGGATAAACAGAATCCTTCTCCTGGTGGAACAGATTTCAAGAGGAATCAGATAATTTTGCACGAGAAGGAGAGAAAAAAATTGTTTCATGGCAGAAAAAGAAGTTAGGGTATTCAAAAAGAAGGGGAAGGTCAATAGTGCCAAGTAAAAAAGAGACTATACAATATAAGGCCTGCAATGGGGCATGGAGGATATTACACACTTAAAAGTAGAATCTTTTGGGAGAGGAAAATAGGGAAATTTCATTTTAAATGAAAGCATTAGAACTAGTGGGAACTCTTAAAAAAAAGGATTTGAAGTTTAGGGTATTTTTTCTATTAAGGCTAACAAAATACTATAGCGAACGCAAAAGGTTTGAGAATGCTTATCTTTCGTAGGTGGAATGAATTTGGGGGCTAAGAAGAAAATCTCATCTCTGACAGGAAGAAAACATGCAGATACGTGGGCGAGAGCTCTGTCCCACAGAGGAATCTCCTCAGGTGGCCAGCCATCTGTGAGGTGGGGAGGGAGCACCAGGCCTGGCAGGTGCCGGCATGGACAGGTGTCTCAGCCACCTGGCCCCTCTGGGGAGGACAGGAAGGCAGCATTGCACTTGTGAGTTTCTTCAACAGAAAACAATAATATCTGCAAAACGGACCCGCGGATCCAAGGTGCTTTGGCTGACAAACGGAAGGAGGCTCCCAAGGCAAATTTTCTCCATTCATCCAGGTGTCAGGTTTGAAATTATGGGAGTTTGCAGGTATTTTTCCTTCACAAAACAACTGTGATTCTTTAAAGATCAGGCTCCATGATTGCAGACTCTATTATAAGGGGACTTTTTATATGCTGTACCAGGTTTGAGGTGTGTCAGCTCTTTGAGGTATAAAAAGGCAAAGGTTGTATTTTAATATTTATAAGAATGGGAGTATTCAGGGAAAGAAGTGACCTGGCCATACTCCTGGGCTCTAAGACAACCGTCCCGAGACTCCTCCTGCCGTGCTCTGCTCTGACTCCAGAGAAGAACCGTGATTCTGTGATTCTGAAATCTTCCAGGGAAACCGATGCTTAGGCTTCACACGCAGGTTCTGGTCACCTCCAGTAAACTTTACAAGCAAGTCTCTTGGGCTTGTCTAGGGAAGGGGAAAAACCACAGACCCCCTCAGTCCTGGGAGGAACAGCACTGCTCTGTCCCCGCTCTGGGCTCCACTCAGGGGCAGCGATCACCGTGGAGAGCAAGGTCCTACTCTCTCTCTCTCTAATGGCACCCCCAGCTTTCCTCTGAGCTTAGACTGTCACCACCTGAAATCCTGGGTCTCTGATACAGGCCCTCCTGGCATTTCCTCAGGAATAGGGAAGGTCTCGCTAGACATTCTCCTCCAGCAGGTGACATTAGTTTAGAAGAGCGACTTGCAAGAAATGACACCATGGGAAGTAGAAGGACACAGGGACTCTGCAGTTGTGACATCAGCTAATGATGTCGCTGCGTGAGCCACTTCGCCGCTTTGGGCCTTGGTTTCCTCTCTATGAAAAGTGTCTGCTGAATAGAGTTTCTTCAGCTACAAAATTATATTACTTCTAAGATTAAATTATAATGCAAATATCCATTATGACAAATAATAAAATGTAAGTTGCATTTCTACATACCAAGAAGGAGGCTTGTACTTCAGAAGTTATATACAAAGGCTTCATGAAGTTATAAACTTATCACCTGGGAGAAATCTAAGTCCCCAAATGATTTCTGTATTACAAGGGACAAAATGACTAACTCTATATGCAATCTGAAAATGTTACCTGGTCAAAATATGTTTCCCTTCAGGTGTTAGTCTACCTGGAAATAGTGAAAAAGTGAAAGACAAAATTTGAAATAGATATTTGGATTACTTTGTGTTGGAATGTTCTTTTTTAACATAGAGCAAATGATGAAATATTTTACATAGATAAAACCAATACCAACATGAATGAACAGAGCTCATATACAATAAGCTACACAACTTCTCAACAGAGTGTATGTGTAGGTCTGTATGTGTGTTTATGTCTACTTTCGATTAGTGACAGCTGAGTTTGTAAGAAGTCTACAGTATTGCATTTGAAGCTGGAAAATGATATTTGCCTGAATTTGAGATGTCATGTTTATTATTTCATTAACTCTTACTTTTGTCTTCTCTAAATGTAAAGAAAAACTCTCTAGCTGATTTTAAATGCTTTTTAATTTGTATCTGTTGAGAGATGGTAATTTTGGTTATTAAGGGGTAAAACAAGAGGACAAAAGTTTATTTCTATCTTCAGAAAAATCAAGGTTGTTTGATTTTTCAAAGACAATCTTTTCTTGCCCTAAAAAGAATGATTTGAATAGACAAACAACTTTAAATAATAGACATTCCAAGAATTAAGCATGTGTAATAATAATTGCTTTCATATCACTTGATTTTAACAATTTCATAGAACAGTAGAACAGACACTACTATTATCTCCATTTTATAGATGAAGAAATCGAGGTCTGATTGTGACTTGTCAAGACTCAGAGTAGAAGGTGTTAGAGCCTAGTTTATATTCAGATGTTCTAATCCCATCTTTCATGTTCTTTTCCTTTACGTTGGCTAGTCTTAGAACTGCAATGTCATGTTTGCGGTTGCAAACTTAGCACACATACATGGGGTTGCAGAGTCAGACACATGCATGCTAATATTTAGCGGCATTCTGTTTTCTCAACTAGTGGGTGCCATTTATTATCTTATTGGGAAGGTAGTTCACAATTTTCATGTAAATGAAGGATTTACTTTCAAAACATTGGAGGACCACTACTTTGTGGATCATGGTGTATCAATAACAGTATAATCTTGTTCATTTGACTAATGGTTTTATATAGGATTACAAGCTGAGCCAGAATTTGATACGTCTTATTCATTCCCTGCAAATAATGAAGGACAGTCTTTAAACACGCGTGACATACTTTTAATTAGAAACAAATAAGCAAAGACTTAACAGAGCAGGGGATTTACAACCCTTTGTTTCCAATATGTACCAGTTCCAAGTGCTAGAATAAAAGCATATCTTTCCTCCTGTGAATCTGTTTCTCCACAGTTTTCCACACTGGAGATGGAAAAACTGCTCAGTTTGCTCGGATGGAACCACATGCCCAGTAGATGCCCATGATGTATTTCTATAAGAACAGAGAAGAAGTCATGGTGTCTACTTCCTTGTTTTGGAGACTAGCCTTCTAGCTTTTGTATGGTATATTTTTCCAAATTAAAAATATTTGAACACTCCTTCAGGATGCCATCAAAAGAGTCCCTTGTAGTGGGCTAATTAAATCTAACACATTTAAAAATAACTCTGCATGTTGTGGGACAGATGCAGCCTTTAGAAAGAGAGAGAGCTTACACTGAACACTGCAACAGATTTTTGTTATTTAATAGTGGGCAACAGACACGTTTACAGAATATGTTTTCAAAACTTGGTTGGGAAGTATCTGCTTTGCTGACAATGGAAGAAATTAGGACATCCATATTTAAAGAGAAGGAGAGCAAGAAGTAAAGTATATATTCTTATTTCTCAGTTGACTCACATTCGCCTTATAATTTGAAAGTAGTACCCTTTTGTATAATATCATTAAAATTTAATAAGAAGAATGAACCTCTCCAAATTCCTTTCCCAAATGCCAAGATGAAGACTGGGATGGAAAAGTTTTCTATCTTATTTGGGCTTGCCAGGTGGCACCAGTAGTAAGGAACCCACCTGCCAGTGCAAGAAACATAAGGGAGGTGGGTTCGATCTCTGGGTTGAGAAGGTCCCCTGGAGGAGGAAATGGTAACCCACTCCACTATTCTTGCCTGGAGAATCCCCTGGACAGAGAAGCCTGCCAGGCTATGGGTCTATAGGGTCACAAAGAGTCAGACACGACTGAAGCGACTTAGCACTAGCACAGGAACGAATATTCACCTGTCCCCTTGTAAGAAGTGATTTTGGAAATTCAGAAGGATACCCAAAACTGAAAGAGCTGTAAGCGAGAACTTAATTGGTCTTTCCAAGAAAGCAGAAATGATTTGTTCTTTTTAATCCTTGAGGGTGAGAGAGCAGAAGATTTAGAGGAAGAGAAGAGAGAATAGGCCAAGAAAGAAGGTGAAGCATCTAAAACCTTTTAAGAATGGAGGTATTTAAAACTTATCCTTAACTTTGCACCTCTCTGTTGTAAAGCCCCCCTCCCTACGCATAAAGTCACCTATGCATGCAGCATGCTGGCATGCACTCCACATGAAGTCTGGAAATATCCAGCAAGACTCTAGTTAAGTGGGTCTTTCTGGGCATGCAGGAAAGCATGCGGAATTACATTTTGGTTGTTGCCAGTGCAAAGATGAAGAAAATGTCACAAGGAACCAAATAGAGGACAAGATTCAGTGGATGCAGGAAGGTGGAAATAAAGATGAAACTTAATCTTCTCTCCACCCAGAAGTATTTGAGGAAATGTGAGGCAATGGACTTTTTCCCAGAGCAGCAAGTAAGTCTTTAGTCTGAGCATGTTTTTATATTAAAGGTGGATATATCCAGGAGCCATCCTTGTTATATAAAATTATTCTCATTTTATTAAGTGCTGTTTACTAGACTCAGAATCAAATTTTCTGAGTCACAATTACATGTTTATGGCAGAAGACAATGGTAAATTTGTTCTATAGCAAATCAATCCAGAATTGGCTATAAATTGTTTGCTTCCCAAATATGGCAGGATTTGAATAGACTTTGGAGCTATAGAGCAAGCGCTTCAATGCAGCAGTGATAATTATTTAGATTTGAGATATCACCAATATTAAGTGTTTTCTAACCATGAAAGTTACCATTAGATTACAGTTGAATTTATTGTAAACTGATTTTTTCCAGTTTTAAAGAGGAATTCATGCCAGAACAATTAAATTTTACTTTCCTAACAGCAATATTAATAAAAGAAAACCAATAGATGTATTGTTGCATTATTATAAACATATAATTAGTTTTTTATCCAACATGCTTAAGAAATACAGTGCTCTGTATAACTAAACATTTTTTAATTAGTTTAGAATTATTATGTGAAATATACCAGAAAAATCAATTTTCAAGCAATTCTAATAGATAACATTAACATTCATCTGTGTATCTCCTGCTACTCGTACTTGACAATAGGTGCTTATTAGCTGTTTTTTATATGCTAAATTTAAGTTTTACCTGACTAGCCAGAATCTTCAGACTATTATAATTAATCTATCACTTTAAATAGATCATTAGCTAAAAAAGAAAGTAAAACTTGGGTTGTATTTATATTGAACATACTATCTACTATTGAAATTTCATATTGAAATAAAATTTCTGGGTTTAAATTTATTGGGAAATCATTCCTTTATGCTTTATTACTATTAATAAACATGCCTCTGCTTTTTTTTGTGAATTCAACAGTGTTGAATTTATGGTTCATAAACTGGGATTTATGAGTTTTTTCTAATATAGGGTCACTTCAAAATCTGGGAAAAATTTGTGGGGCATTTTCTATGCTCTTGGCATTTTTATTGTTTCCAGTGAGACTTCTGTAACACTTGAAAGTATTACACTTCCTATTCTCATGGGTGATAAAGGTTGAAGTGAAATGTCTTTGCTAAATTCAGAAGAGTCACTTACCAACTATCAAAGTATCTTCAAAAGTCTTGTCCATTTTAGCAGGTTTCAAGGGAGAAAAAGAAACTGACAAAAGGAAATGCCATGGTTGGCTGTAGCAGTCTCCTAAGTTTCAATCTCTTGGAAAGTGTGTCCAAACTTTCATTCACTCCTGTGCCACCTTTATGAGTTTATTCATATTCTTTACCTACTGTTACTTCTTTACTCTTTTTCTTTAAAATAAAATCATTTTAAACTTAACTATAAAAATAAATAGTATGACAAAAGTCATATTCCATAAAGATATCATTGACTATGATGTTTCTATGCTTGAGTCCTGCTCTCCTTATATTGAAAAGTGAAATTTGTGAATGTTACAGGACAGTAAAGACATAAGACCAAACATACATCTAGATAACTATAAGTATCATGGAGATTTGAGTTAATGTTGTTTAATTCCACTGATGCCTAAAATTATCTCAAGTACCTGGAAATACTGCTCTCGGTGAAAGTTTGTAAAAGCCACTAAATAAGTCTTAAATTATTTTGAATGTACTAAATTTTAGCTTTTCCATATGACAGAAAGTCAACCTTGACTCCATTTTTATCCTTCGTTTTTTTACCTCATGCCACCATGTATTATTCCCATCTTTCTTTAAGAATCAAGGTCAAAAGAGCCCAAAGCTCATTACTGATAATATAGGTATAAGCGAAGGACTGAATAGGTGATCAACAATTCATTAACGTCCCGAAAGCCTATGTGGAGAAAATGCTGTACAGCTGATCCTTAAACAACGAGAGGGTTAGCGGTCCTGATCCCTTGTACTGTCTGCACATAATTTATAGTCTTCCCTCCTGATCTGAAGTTCCTCCGTAACCTCTGTATTTGAGGTTCTGCAGCCACCAGTTCAACTGAACTCCAATTGTGTAGGACTATGCAAGCGTTCGTGCTAAGTTGCTTCATTTGTATCTAACTCTTTGTGAGCCTAAAGCGCACCAGGCTCCATGGGCTTCTCCAGGCAAGAATACTGGAGTGGGTTGCCATGCCCTCTTCCAAGTAATCTTCCCAACCCAGGGATCGAACCCACATCTCTTAAGTCTCCTCCTGCACTGCCAGGCAGATTCTTTACCACTAGCACCACGTGAGAAGCCTTGTAGGACTACAGTACTTACTATTTAAAAAATCCACATATACGTGAACCTGCATAACTCAAACCTTTGTTGTTTAAGGATCAACTGTATATAAAAAAGGAGCCATACAGCCTATCATAATCCAGTTAAAATCAAAATCAGGTTTTTAAAGGATAGTGTGTTGAGCTACATTTTTAAGATCTTGGATAATAGTAAGGAAATATACACTGAAAAATAACTAGATAAATTATTATTCATTTATAGGACAAAGTTTAATAGGAATAAATATAAAGTGAACAACAAAACAACAAAAGCAAAAAATGTACGAATTTAGTAAACAGTACAGAATAAATACATCAAGAAAAGGTGTAAAGGCAAAGGAAATCCCAAGCAAGAAGTGAATAATTCGTATGATATTTTATCTTAAAATTATACTTGCAGATAAAACTGTATGGTGAGATCATTATATACAACTAAGTAGTAACTATCGTTATTTTGCTTAAGAGTGGTTAGATTCTTATTACAACATGAATTCAATTTCCATCTCTGCAGTCTAAACAAGTAGGAGCAAAATTATCAAAGAACAGAAACTAATGTGAGTAGAGAGGTAAACTGAATTCCGGGAGGAGAAGAAAAAGGAATTGGAATGATACACTGTTTAATCTGAGGAAACAATATCTGAAACTAACTTAATCTTTTTCAAATTTATTTCTTTAATATCATTTGTCTCTTTAACTTAATTTCCCAATATGCGAATGAAAGTTAAAAGAATTTCACCTTAAAATTTCACTTTTTTGTTTCACTAGATGAAAAAAAAATCAGTAATTCTTTTACTAATACTCAGTTAGTAAAATGCAGTTCATTAACAAATGATTTTCATATAAGTACCTCAGGAAACACAATGATAACTATAAACCAAAGTAATTAGTAAAATATATCTGCCATGAAAAAACATGATAACTTCCATAATTATAATGCATAACTTTTTATCTATGTTGGAAGAATAGAAAAAAACTATATATTTATAAAATTTACTACTATTATTTTTGCTAGTAGTAATATAGTATTGTAAAATGGTCATAAAGCATCATTTTATCTGTATCATTTATTCAATGGTAAATTTAAAGCTCTGACTTAACGAATTTAATTCATTAAGGCATATAAGAGATATATGTCAAGGCATATAATCCTAAACATGTTTCTGGCTTTATGAAGCAAGTAAATAATGAATCATATAAATAAATTCAGCCAATATTAATCAAACATTTACTGTGAATGTAGCTTAAGAGAAAAGAATTTACCTTGCTAATTGGGAAAAATTCACTTGATACAGGGTGTTCATTCTGTTCATGTAAATATCAATTAAATTTATATCAAAAGCTTGAATTTATTACAAATTTTATTGGATAACACTTGAATTAGCTATTCATTGCTGTGCAACAAATTATTCCTAAGCACAGCTCTTAAACCACAATTATTTACTGTCTTCACAGTTTCTGCCATCAGCTCGAGGCTTGATGGATCTGGAAGATCCATTTACATGGTGGCTCACTCCCCTTGCTGATGACTTGGTGCTGGCTGTCAGTGGAAGGTCAGGTTTTCTCCACTGGGAATTTCTGCCTGGCTGTTCCCACAACACAACAAGATGGTTGGCTTCTCCCTGAGAGAGCAATCTGAGAGACCTTGGCAGAAGTCATATGTCTTTTACTTCCTTGTCCTGGAAATTACACGACATTTCCACTGATTTCCAAGAGTCACACAATTCAATTTTAAGTAAGTGTGAGAATGGGCCATCCAAGTACTTGAATACAAAAGGGAAGGATTATTGGAGGCCATCATGGAGGCTGGCTACCAAACTGCTCAAAATTTGCTGGATTACTTTCAAGTCCAAAGATGACTAGGGGCTTCCCCAGTGATACAGTGGTAAAGAATCTGCTTACAATGCAGGAGACATGGGTTTGATCCCTGGGTCAGGAAGATCCCATGGAGAAGGAAATGGCAACCCACTCCAGTATTCTTGCCTGGGAAATCCCATGCACAGAGGAGCCTGGTGGGCTACAGTCCACGGGGTCTCAAAGAGTCAGACAAGACTTAGTGACTAAACAACAACAAACAACAACAAAACTCTTAAGTATTTAAAATTCTGTTTATAAATTGAAAACAACATCTATCATTTTGCCTGCCTTTTAGGGTTTTATAGAGATAAACATATATAAAAAGTACTTTGTAAAATCTTAATTAATAAGCAAATATGGCATTATTGTTGTTAAGTTATATAGTCAGATGTGGTACCATGCTGAAATGATTTTATAGAAAACAAAGCGCATGGCTTTACTCATAAATACTTTTATTAAATGTTTTATTAGTTTTTAAAAATGGTTAAATTTTTAAAAGTACTTCTCTTACACTGAATTAGAAGGATACAAGAGAAAGTTGAATTTGAGTGAAATTAAGTCCTAAAGTGGAGAAGGCAATGGCACCCCACTCCAGTACTCTTGCCTGGAAAATCCCATGGACGAAGGAGCCTGGTAGGCTGCAGTCCACGGGGTCGCTAAGAGTCAGACACGACTAAGCGACTTCACTTTCACTTTTCACTTTTATGCATTGGAGAAGGAAATGGCAACCCACTCCAGTGTTCTTGCCTGGAGAATCCCAGGGACCGGGGAGCCTGGTGGGCTGCCGTCTATGGGGTCACACAGAGTTGGACACGACTGAAGCGACTTAGCAGCAGCAGCAAGTCCTAAAGAGGATTAAACATTGTTTCCTTTCATGACAGCCTGTCTGAATCACCGAGAAGCATATACAGCAAGCTTCAATCTAGATTTCAGAAACGCAGTTCTAGCCTCACAAAGAGGACCAGGGGAGACCAGAGATCTTGAGGTGCACTGATATGCGGGTCAAGTCAGCCTTCAGTCTAGTGGGGTATATTTACAAATCAACTCATATTAAATTAAATATGATGAATGCCTCTGACTACTAAATAGTCGGTTGACCAAAAATTCCTTCAGGGTTTTCTGTAAGATATCATGGGAAAAATCCAAATGAGTTTTTTGGCCAACCTAATAATTCCAGGTAAAAACATTTTACAAAAAGCTACTTCAATGCAAGAGGACAAACCTGAGCAAAGGCAAGTCTTACTTGGAAGGCTCTGACCCTAAATAGGTAAAGGTGAATGACACCTGCATTAAGAGTGTAACAGAATGAGACCGAGAGGAAAGCAATAACAGCTAAAGTAGAACTTCAAGTATCCAGTGTCTTCCCTATTCATAAAGGGATGTGTTCTAGAGTTTCAGGGGAATGGAGAACCCACAAATAGTGTATGATTAATGGCAACAGAGATTTATTTGCTAAAACAAGGTTGTGCTTGTCACAAAATGCTTCAAAAGCTTGCTGACATTTCTCTCCATAGCTTTTTTCTTAATATTTCTTAAGGTTTTCTCTTTTTTTTTTCCCACTTAAGAATCTCTTACAGTAAAAGTTATTAATTATTATTTAAATACACATCTTTTTTTTATCATTATTTGTGACAAAAATGAGAAGTACTCATAAAACTCTTCAGCAGAATACCAAGTAAAATGGTGTCTCGAGGAAAAGCACTTATGCAATTTGAGTTACAAACTGAACTTTGTGTTTTTTCTACAGATCACCATTTTTACTTGAAAGAATGACTTACAAAGGATAGTCTTTCTTTTGTTTATTTATTTAAATTATAATTGATTTACAATGTTGTATTAGTTTCAATGGGCTTCCCTTGTGGCTCAGCTGGTAAAGAATCTGCCTGCAATGCGGAAGACCTGGGTTCTATCCCTGGGTTGGGAAGATCCCCTAGAGAAGGGAAAGGCTACCCACTCCAGTATTCTGGCCTGAAGAATTCCAAGGAGTTGCAAAGACTCAGACACAACTGAGTGACTTTCAGTTCAATTCAATTAGTTTCAAGAGTACAGCAAAGTAATTCAAATATATATGTGTGTGTGTATATATATATACACACACATAATAGCTGCCTTTATTTTTCTAATTATTGATTTTTATTTTTCTTATTTGACTGCACTAGCTAGCATATTTGGTACAACATTCATAAAAGTAGCATTGCTGGACAAGATTGTTTCATTCTCATTCTCAAAGGGAAAGCTAACATTTCTCCATCGCGCATGGTAATTGTTGTAGTTTTTGAAGCTACCGTATCAGATTGAGAAAATCCCCTATAGTCTTGTTTCCTAAATGTGTTTTTTTTTTTTTAATAAAGAATGAATATTGAATTCTTAAAAGTGCTTTTCCTGCACGTGTTCAGATGATCATATATTTTTTTACACACTCTATCATTGTGGTAAATTATGTTGTTTGATGTCCTAGTGCTAAACCAATTTCATATTGTTAATATAATCCCAACTTGGGGCCAGTTAAGGATTTTTTTACTTTTAAATATTTTAAATATTTTATTTTTACTGGATTTTAAATATTTTACTGGATTTTAAAATCTTTTTTAAAATAATGAAACTGGTACAGTATTCCTCTCCTATAATATTCCTAGCAGGTTTTGATGTCAGCTGTATACTTGCAAAAAATCATGGGCCTTCAATATTTTTATCAAGGGCAGGAATTTTATGTTCATCAAATAAATTGTAAAGATGGGATGGGAAATAAAATAAAGTAGCATTTTAATCACATTCTATGATTTGTGGTTTCTAAATTCTTTAAATTATTTTCTAAGTTTTATGCTTTCTGAACACTATGAAACATGAATAGCAATCAGCATTAGGTTAACTATTTACAGCATATAGTAATAAAAGCATTATTCCTTACTGAAAACTTTAAAAATGATGACCTGAATGTCTTTAAAATTCTGAGGCTGAATTGGCAAGTCTAGTTAGTTGTAGAAAATTGTCCCAGAAAAAATCCATTGAACAGCCATACACACAGTGATAACTTTGCACACCCAGCACTTAGATGAAATCCTACAGGTTCAGGAAACAAGTGAAGGGATTAACCTGGTGCCCACAGGAGTTTGGCAGAGCAGTAAATGAGAGGCTCAGGGTGTAAGAGCATGTAGGTATGTAAGAATGAGACCATCTTCCAACTTAAAGGAGGCACTTGTGACTCCAGTTTAGCTGAATGCTGCTGTGAGGAAATACGAGATCCAGAGTTGCCAAAACAGCTGAAAATAAGACTTTCTCTTTATTTCTTTGTTGTTTTGTAAAACTTGTTGATTTTTAAACAGTATCCTGTAGTCATAAAATGGACTTCCCAAGTGGTGCTAGTGGTAGAGAACACTGCTGCCAATGCACAGACATAAGAGAAGTGGGTTCGATCCCTGGGTTGGGAAGATCCCCTGAAGGAGGGAATGGCAACCCACTCCAGTATTCTTGCCTGAGAATTCTGTGAACAGAGGAGCCTGGCGGGCTACAGTCCATAATGTGACAAAGATTTGGACATGACTGAAGCAATTTAGCACACATGCGTGCAGCCATAAAACACTGTGGCCAAACAACGTGTCTGCTTGTTAGATATTAGATGTTTCTAGCTTGTGAAACTCTGGAGCAGAGGCTGTTGACTTCTTCCTATCCTGATTTATAAAGTAAGAGCATGATAATGACCAGTTTACAGATTTCAGTTAGTTGTTTTCTAATGCTAGAAATTTTCCTGTAAAATTAGGCCAGATTTGTAGCCTCACAGCTTCTCCATTTTTCTTCATACTCCAATGCTAGTCGTTTCATCTTCCCTACTTTCTCAAACTCCTCTGGCTCTATGGATTATCAAACACATCCTGACCCCACTTGAAACTTCGATAGGATTACTCTATCTGTTTCTGTAATCAAACCATTAGTCAAGGAGGCTAATTTTCTTGAGCAGCCTATTCAGCAGAAGCTCATGGTCTTTTGGTGTCAATGAAAAAGAAGGGAAATGAATAGTAACATTGAAAGCAATAAGATCTTACAATGAATTGAGAGTGAAGAGTATCTCCTTATAAAGAGATGATCTAAAAAAGCTGAAATTTGAGTCTATGTGACTAGGGAGATCTCAATGTTTCCACTAATATTTGTCTTGGCCAAGTCAAATTTCCTGTTATCCTAAAGTAGCATAAGCAAAAAAAAAAAGTAGATTACACTGAATTAAAACCAAAATTTTCCCTGAAGGCACTACAGCCTAGCACTTTTCTGAAAGATAAACACTTTTGGTTATCCTGCTGGTAAGCGACAGTGAAAAGAGTTCAGATGACTAGTCACAATTTGAGTCTACTCCAGGATTTCCCGGAGTGCGTGTCAATGTATGAGTGTGCCACAATTATCTGCGGTTAATTACTGGAAACATATTTTTCTGGGTGTTACTCAAAGGGGGTGGCCTGGATATCACTGGGAGTGAGCATTAGGAAAAAAATATTTTAATAGATACTTTGGGTGATTCTTATGAGTAATGAACATTGAGGTTTGAGTCACAAAATGCATGTCCTTAGGCTTTTCTCCTCTGATAATGAGCACAAATAATACTAGCTTTGTCCAATCCCGGGGGTAATGGTAAAGATTAAATGAAATATTTGATATTTAAATATTTCATTTAAATATTAAATGAAAAATTTGAAAAATTTCAGCATTTAAAAGAAGCAATGGATGGATGAATGAGGACCTGGCCAGAGATTTAATGATAAGAAAGAACAAAGACTCAGGTCTTAAGAGTCGCTAGAGGGCCTATGGGAGAAGTTCTTCCCAAATCATTAAGAGTGTTTAGAATGTCTCTCCATCTGTCCATCAGTCTCCCTCCCCTTCTCATTTTTTTTTAAACTAAGTTTTTTTTTGTCTGCAAAGTAATGTCTCTGCTTTTTAATATGCTGTCTAGGTTGGTCATAACTTTCCTTCCAAGGAGCAGGCACCTTTTAATTTCATGGCTGCAGCCACCATCTGCAGTGATTTTGGAGCCCAAGAAAATGCAGTCTGTCACTGTTTCTATTGTTTCCCCATCTCTTTGGCGTGAAGTGATGGGACCGGATGCCACGATCTCAGTTTTCTGAATGTTGAGTTTTAAGCCAGCTTTCACTCTCCTCTTTCACTTTCCTCAAGAGGCTTTTTAGTCCTCTTCACTTTCTGCCATAATGGTGGTGTCATCTGCATATCTGAGGTTATTGATATTTCTCCCAGAAATCTTGATTCCAGCTTGTGTTTCATTCAGCTCAGCGTTTTTCATGGTGTACTCTGCATATAAGTTAAAGAAACATGGTGACAATATAGTCTTGAGGTACTCCTTTCCGAGTTTGGAACCAGTCCATTTTTCCATGTCCAATTCTAACTGTTGCTTTTTGACATACATACAGGTTCCTCAGGAGGCAGGTAAGGTGGTCTGGTATTCCCATCTCTTTAATTATTTCCCATAGTTTGTTGTGATTAACACACTTAAAGGCTTTGGTGTAGTCAATAAAGCAGAAGTAGATGTTTTCACGTATGCATATAACTCCTCCCTTTTGAAGTGTGGTCTCATTCATGTCATTCTTGACTTTTTTTCCATTCCAAGGAGAAGAGGCTCTCTTTCAAAAAGGCTCTCTCTCCCAGTCTCAATCGCTTTCTCAATTTCTTTTAACCTTCTTTTTACTCTCAATCTTTTGTTGATGTGAGTTTCCCTCTCTCTTTCTCTCAGTCCTTTTTTTTTCTATCCCTCCCTCATCCAAACCAAGTACAAATAATGTCATGTAGAAAAACGTGGTGGGGATAATGTCTTTTATGTTGTGCACTCTGAGAAATATTGCTCATGGCAGAGAATTGGCTCTTCTCCATGCAAAGCAGATCTGTTCTAATAGTCCTAGCTGAAAATTCCCAAAGGAGGTAAACATTAAGGAACAGAATTGGATATCTTGCTCCAGAATGAACATATCTGGCAATAACAGAATGAAAATGAAGCAAGATAACTTGAGGCTAAATACACAGAAACTGCATGTTATAGTAAGATCATGCAATTGGAGATCTGAAAGAGAACTTCAGTACCATTTAGTCAAACTGCATCATTCTATAGATGGATAAATAAAAGTGTTGAGAGGTTAAAAGATTGCTTGGCTCAGTCACGCAGTGAATCCATGGTCACTGGTGATTAAAACCAATGAGTCTTGGTTCAGAGGACAGTACACCCCTCACGACTGCACAGAGTTGGCCTGTGACACCAGCCAGAGTTCAATGAGAAGAAAGGATAAGAACAGTATTAAATTCCAAGTATATAGACCTATATATAAAGTAGGCTTTCTTTTGCTTTCAATCTTTCCCAGTATCAGAGTCTTTTCTAATGAAGAAAGCTTCTTTTCTAAAAGTTGAAGGCAAAAGAAGAAGAGGGCAACAGAGGATGAGATGGCTAGGTAGTATCACCAATTCAATGGGCATGAATCTGAGTAAATTCTGGGAGACAGTGAAGGATAGGGAAACCTTGCATGCTTCAGTCCATGGGGTTCCAAAGAGTCAGGCATGACTGAGGGGTGGAACAACAACAAGCCTTTCCTTATGAAATACACTCACAAATAGTATATACATTGTAGGATTTCTGTGTCTTTACTTGACAAAGTAAAAAGCTGTTAGTCCCATGTCAAGTGCCCTCAGAGCTTTTGATTATTTATTGATCAGTGATAATTTTAAAACCTAGGAATAACTGAATTATTGGATGACTTTACTTTTAAAATGGATTAGTTAGGACAAAGTTATTTATTCAGCATTCTGAACGATGCCTTCAGAAATGGAAAGGTGAAATCTGTAACTAGTGTGTCTTGAATTTCTATAATTTTATAATGGGGGTGAGGATAAGTCTGACCTAAATGATTCAGGAGTACCTGATGAACGGTGCCCAGAATAATAGGATATCAATTTTTTCTTGTGAGCAAGACAAAGGAATGATTCAATACTTGCATTCAGATAATTACTCCATTCTTTTGTGATTTGGACAGTCAATATAAACTAAAGGCAGGCGCTTTCTGCTATTTATACAACAAAAAGACAGCAGGTCAGCTTCATAAAGCAAATCAAACAAGTTGAGCCAATCAAGAGAGTATCCCAAAATGACACACACAGCTTCTCCCCAACACAGGCCTTGGATAAAAAAAATACTGTCCTTCAGTTACTGAAAATAAATCCAGGAATGCCTTGCTATTTTAAACTCTGCTGATTTTTTAACAAATATAGGTTTTCAAATTAAAGCAAGAACGAGTTAGTAAGCATCACCCGTGTGCCCAAAGACAAATATTCAGGAAAAAAACATAATCAATAGATGCTGTCTTTGCTTCCAAGAGATCTATATTCTGTTGGGTTGTAATAGTCTACTAACAGGTTTTTACAGTTTTGGGTGTTCATTGGAAGGACTGATGCTAAAGCTGAAACTCCAATATTTAGGCCATCTCATGTGAAGAGTTGACTCACTGGAAAAGATCCTGATGCTGGGAGGGATTGGGGGCAGGAGGAGAAAGGGATGACAGAGGATGAGATGGCTGGATGGCATCACTGACTCTATGCACATTAGTTTGAGTTGGTGATGGACAGGGAGGCCTGGTGTGCTGCAATTCATGGGGTTGCAAAGAGTCAGA
The DNA here is from genome assembly GCF_027580195.1 of Bos mutus. NCBI lineage: Eukaryota > Metazoa > Chordata > Mammalia > Artiodactyla > Bovidae > Bos > Bos mutus. The sequence continues at coordinate 24,237,320 of NC_091622.1, read as the reverse complement.
CATGACTGAGCAACTGAACTGAACTGAATTGAACAGGTTTTTAAGTAATAGATAGCACTGTCATTTTTCTGTCTTCTATTTTGCAAATCTGTAGAGTTTTAAACCTTGATACAAAACTTGTACCCAACAAATGAGACTGTTAGAAAATGAAAAATAAGGAAAAGCTTATTGACTCATATAATTTAATTATCTTCATCACAATAATGCAATTACTATTACTAAACTTTTAAAGTAGTTGATTCTATTCATTTAAAAAGATGATTCTCACTTTTAAACCTGGATTTGCAGAGATACGAAGATGGTGGAGGAATAGGTGGACATGGGGTACATCTCTCTCCATGGATAGATCTCCTGATGTATACACCTTCAGACACAGAAGTGCATGCAGAACACCAGCTGAGAGCAGAAATGAGTACCTGACCAGTGGAAAAGAGTATATAGAACCATGCAAAACTCAGTAGGATAAAGGAACTAGGGGGAAAAACAGGAGTGTTAGTAGGACTGCACCTGCCCTTGGTGGGTGGGGGAACTGAAGCAGGGGTCTGATCCCCACAAAGGGGCAACTGTCTGAGTTAGAGGAGAAACATTGAAGGCTGAGAGTGAAAAAACTGATCTGTGGCAGCCTAAATGGAATGAGAATCAGACAGTCCTTGCTGCAGCCATACATACACTGGACAGGAACGCTGGTCCCCTGGAAGGCACAGCAGTTGGGAGCTGGAGTTGGATTGTGGAGCAATCCCAGGGTGAGGGCTGCTGTTGACTGCAGAGAGACAGATTGAGGGGATGTGAGGGAGGAGATTGTGGTGGGAAATGCCAGTGGAGGAAAGCCAGGCAGCCATGAAAGCAAGGCAGGACTGCTAAGTCACATGTAAAGGGTGGAGCCATCACAATAGACTCTCTCCCCACACGCCAGCATCAGCAGCTGAACAACAGAGAGGCTGGCCCATCAAACACGTGATGCACTGAACTACAGAGTAGGACCCCACCCAGGGTGCCCCTTCAAGTGCCTGAAGCACTGATCTACAAAATAGGACCCCAGCCTGGAGGGCCCCTCTATGTGCCTGATGTGCCGAACAACAGAGAAGGACCTCAGGCAAGGGAGCCCTCTAAGTGCCTGAACGGGCAGAGCTACGGAGAAAGACTGGCCAAAGAGGCCTTCTGCTCATCAGCTACAAGAGGCTCAAAAAAAGACTCTGATAGGGCCATAACTCCTGTGGCAGAGTCAGTCTGTGTTCCTGCACACTTGGCGCTGCCAGGGTCCCCACAAGTCAAGCAGCTGTGCCATCTTTACTCTCAACTCTCACTGGGGCAGAGCTGCTACATGAAAAAAAAAAAAGTCTTGCGTATATGTGCACAGGGTCGCTTTGGTTATGTCCAACTCTTTGTGACCCTGTAGACTGTGGCCCGCCAGGCTTCTCTGTCAGAGAGGGGGTTCTCCAGGCAAGAATACTGGAGTGTATTGATCAATTCTGGTCGTCATACTCTTCTAGAGCACTGTATTTCCTGCTGCCCTAGCCTCTAATCCCCCTGAGTACCTGGTGCTGCCAGAACCCCTGAGACCCAAGCAGCTGCACCACCTCCACACCTGGCCCTCACAGGACCAAACCCAAGTCCTCCAGGGCAGCCTCAGGAGCAAACTCCAGTGGATGACCCACATGTAGAGGTGGAAATAAAACCACAATTGAAAACCAGGGGCAGTGTGGCTAAGGAAGAAGATCCCAAACGTTCCTACCAGCTGTACAAGCTGCAGACTAAATCCACATGATCACCTAGACAGACTGTGTCTATGGAATATATAAAAGGACATTGAGAACTCCCACAAAAGAAAAGGCACTAGTTTTGATAGCTGCGGATATTGGCAGCAAGAACACACAGGAGTAGGACCAGATTAGAATCTGAGCTGCCCCCACAGCAGGTCCAGAGACCAGCGCAGTGTTGGAGGGCATCCTAGGGAGGTGAGCTGGACTGTGACTCCCAGCGAGGGAAAGGACTCTGACAGCACTGACTCAAGAAAAACATTTATTATTCTTATTTTTTGACTTATTCTGTAGATTCTTTTGGATTTGTCCCCCTTTCCCCACCCCCCTGTATTGTAGTTGTCAATTTTATTGGCACTAAGAAATCCAATTAAGCTTTTGAGCTTGCTTTGTTTTTTCCTTAGTCACAATTTTTATACTTCTTATAAACCTCTGCCTCTATGTTGGATTTTTCAGTTCTATGGAGTTTTCCCTTTCTTCTTCTTTTTTTTTTTTTAATTTTAATTTTTTAAACCTACTATTATTTTTTCTGCATTTATTCCTTTGTTTTCTTTTCCTACTGTTGTTTTCCCCTTGCAGTTAATCTTTAACATATATAAATCTTCTTTATCTACCTCTATTTAACTTTGCATATCTATTCTTTCTTTTCTTTCTCTCTTTCCTGTCAATATATTTATTAGTTTTATTTCCATTGTTTTATTCTCCAGTTGGCACCTTGCTTTAGTTTTGTTTTCCAGTTTGTGCTTTAGTTAGTTTTGTTCTTGTAGATATAATTTTTGGTTTCCTTTGTTCACTGGGTCAATCCATTGTACTTTATTTTTGTTGGACTGTTTTGATTTTGTTTATGGGTGTATATCTATCTGTGTACATTCAGTCATACTTTTTATTGTTGTTATAAACCTCTGCCTCTGTGTTGCACTTTGCAGTTCTGTGGAGTTTTCCTTTTTTTCCCCCCTTTTTTCTTTTCTCCTCCCTTTTTTTTTTTTGTCCTTTCTCTTTATAACTTAAAATTTTTTTAACCTATTTTTTTTCTACATTTATTCCTTTGTTTGCCTTTCCTACTGTTCTTTCCCCCTTGCAGCTAATCTTTAATGTATATAAACCTTCTTTATCTACCTCTATTTAACTTTGGATATCTATTCTTTCTTTCTTTTCTTTCCTCTCAACGTATTTGTTAGGTTGTTTTCATTGTTTTATTCCCCACTTGGCATCTTGTTTAGTTTTCTTTTCCAGTTTGTGCTTTAGTTAGTTTTCTTCTTAACTGGTAAATATAATTTTTTATTTCTTTGCCTGGTCTACCTACAGTACTTTATTTTTGTTGGACTATTTTGACTTTGCTCATAGGTGCATATGTATATGTGTATATTCCATTATTTTAATTATCATTTGCCTGATTTTGTAACTGCCATTTGTATGGGGTTCATCTTTGGTTTCTCATTTTTGGATATTTGTTTTAATCTCACTTAATACCATAATAAACCACTTATGGAATCTTCATTCCTGATCAGAGATCAAGCCTGAGCCTTTGGAGTAGGAGCACTGATTCCAAGATCCAAGACTACCAGAGAACTAACCCTAGGAAGTATCAATTAGTGAGAACTCCCACAAAGGAAACCGCTTGAATACAAAACCTGGCACCATCCAACCACCAGTAGCATCCTGTGCAGGATGCTTCACCTAAACAACAAAAAAAACAAAAATGCAAACCCAATCTTCAGCAGACAGGATTACAACCTCACTCAGCCTTGCCCATCAGAGGAAAAACAAACAAACAAACAAAAACTCAACACAAATCTCATCCTATGCAAAGCTTACACAAACCACTGTGCTAACCTTAGGAGGATAGAAACCAAAAGGAAGAAAGAATTCAACCTTCTTCAAGGAAAGAATTCAACTTTCCTTGAAGTCTGGGAAAAGGAGAACTCAAACACAAGAAGTTAAAAAACAAATAATGAAAAGACTGAGAAATACTACGCAAACAAAGGAACAAACCAGAAACACAGAATTCCAAATAAATTAAGAGGAAATAGGCAGACTATCTGAAAAATAGTTCAGAATAATGATAGTAAAGATGATCAAAAACCTTGAGAGCAAAATGGAGAAATGCAAGAATCAATTAACAAACACCTAGAAGAATTACCACCTAGAGAGTTGGACTGTGAAGAAAGCTGAGCACCAAATAATTGATGCTTTTGAACTGTGGTGTTGGAGAAGACTCTTGAGACTCCCTTGGACTGCAAGGAGATCCAACCAGTCCATTATGAAGGAGATCAGCCCTGAGATTTCTTTGGAAGGAATGATGCTAAAGCTGAAACTCCAGTACTTTGGCCACCTCATGCGAAGAGTTGAGTCATTGGAAAAGACTCTGATGCTGGGAGGGATTGGGGGCAGGAGGAGAAGGGGATGACAGAAGATGAGATGGCTGGGTGGCATCACTGACTCGATGGACGTGAGTCTGAGTAAACTCCAGGAGTTGGTGATGGACAGGGAGGCCTGGTGTGCTGCGATTCATGGGGTCGCAAAGAGTCAGACACGACTGAGTGACTGAACTGAACTGAGAAGAATTAAATAATAAACATACAGAGAAAAACAACATAATTACTGAAATTAAAAATACTCTGGAAGGAATTAATAGAAGAATATCTGAAGCAGAAGAACAAATCAGTGAGCCTGGAAGATAAATGGTGGAAATAACTTCTGAAGAGCAGAATAAAGTAAAAAGAATGAAAAGAACTGAGGATAGTCTTAAGAGACCTCTGGGAGTATATCAAACATGTCAACATTTGAATTATAGGGGTCCTGGAAAAAGAAGAGAAGAAAGGGTCCAAGAAAACTTTTGAAGAGATTATAGATGAAAATATCCCCAACATGGAAAAGGAAATAGTCAATCAAGTCCAAGAGGCACAAAGAGTCCCATACAGGATAAACCCAAGGAGAAACACCCCAAGACACATACTAATCAAACTAACAAAGACTAAACACAAAGAAATATTATTAAAAGCAGCAAGGGAGAAGCAACAAGTAACATACAAGGGAAACCCCATATGCTTAACAGCTGATCTTTCAGCAGAAACTCTTCAGGCCAGAAGGGAATGGCAGGATATATTTAAAGTACTGAAAGGGAAAAATCTACAACCAAGATTACCATACCCAGCAAGGATCTCATTCAAAATTGCCGGAGAAATAAAAAGCTTTTCAGACAAGCAAAAGTTAAGAGAATTCAGTACCACCAAACCAGCTTTACAACAAATGTTAAAGGGACTTACATAGTCAAGAAATACAACAAAAGGAAAAGATCTACAAAATCAACCCCAAACAATTAAGAAAATGGCAATAGGAACATATATATCAATGATTACTTTAGATGTAAACAGATTAAATGCTCCAATCAAAAGATACAGACTGGCTAAATGGATACAAAAACAATACCAATATGTATGCTGTCTACAAGAAACCCACTTCAGACCTAAAGACACATTTAGACCGAAAGTGAGAGGATGGAAAATACATTCCATGCAAATGGACAGCAAAAGAAAGCTGGAGTAGCAATCTTCATATCAGACAAAATAGACCTTAAAATAAATAATATTACAAGAGATAAGGAAGGACACTACATAAGGATCAAGGAATGAATTCAAGAGGAAGACATAACAATTGTAAATATTTATGCAACCAACATAGGAAACCCTCAATACATAAGACAAACAGAAACAGACATAGAAGGAGAAATTGACAGTAACATAATACTTGTAGGAGACTTTAACATCTCACTCACACCAATGGACAGATCATCAAAACAGAAAATTAATAACTAAACACAAGTCTTAAATGATACTTAGATGAGATGGATCTCATTGATATCTTCAGGACATTCCACCTAAATGCAGAAGAATACACCTTCTTCTCAAGTGCACATGGAACATTCTCCAGGATAGACCACATCTTGGGTCACAAATCAAACCACAAAGTAAATTTAAGAAAATTGAAATTATATCAAGCATCTTCTCTGACTACAATGCTATGAGACTAGATAACAATTACAAGAAAAAAAAAACTGTAAGAAACAGATACATGGAGACTAAATAACACATTTCTAAATAATCAACAGGTTACTGAAGAAATCAAAAAGGGAATTAAAAAATTTCTAGAAACAAATAACAATGGAAACATGACAACTCAAAACCTATGGGATACAGTAAAGGTAGTTGTAAGAGCAATACAATCCCACCTCAAGAAACAAGAAAAATATTGAATAGACAACCTAACTTTACATCTAAAACAACTGGAAAAATAAGAAAAAAAAAGTTAGTTGAAGGAAAGAACTCATAAAGATCTGAGCAGAAATAAATGAAAAAGAAATAAAAGAAGCATAGTAGATTAATAAAACTAAAAGCTGGTTCTTTGAGAAGATAAACAAAATTGACAAGCCTTTAGCCAGGCTCCTCAAGAAAAAAAAGAGAGAAGAATCAAATCAACAAAATTAGAAATGAAAAAGGGGAGGCTACAACAGACAATACAGAAATACAAAGGATTATAAGAGACTATTATGAACAGCTACATGGCAATAAAATAGATAACCTGGAAAAAATGGACAGATTCTTAGAAAAGTTCAAATTCCCAAGACTAAACCAGGAAAAAATAGAAATTATGAACAACCCATTTACAAGCACTGAAATTGAAGCTATGATCAAAAATCTCCCAAAACACAAAAGCCCAGGATCAGATGGCTTCACAGGAGAATTGTATCAAACATTTAGAGAAGAGCTAATGCCTATCCTTCTAAAACTGTTTTTAAAAATTGCAGAGGAATGAACACTTCCAAACTCATTCTAAGAGGCCACCATTACTCTGATACCAAAACCAGAAAAAGACACCAAAAAACAGAAAATAAAACTGCATGCCAATATCAATGATGAACAAAGATGTAAAAATCCTCAACAAACATTCAGCAAACACAATTCAGCAACACATTAAAAAGCTCATACACCATGATCAAGTTGAGTTTATTCCAGGGATGCAAGGATTACTCAATATACACAAATAAAACAATGTGATACACCATATTAACAAATTGAAAGATAAAAACCATATGATAATAGATGCAGAAAAAGCTGTTGACAAAATTCAGCACCCATTTATGATTAAAACTCTTCAAAAAATGAGCATAGAAGGAACCTACCTCAACATACTAAGGGCCATATATGATAAGCCTACAGAAAACATTATTCTCAATGGTAAAAAACTGAAAGTATTCCCCCTAAGATCAGGAACAAGTCAATGGTGCCCACTTTCACCACTATTATTCAACATAGCTCTGGAAGTCCTAGCTACAGCAATAAGAGACGAAAAAGAGATAAAATGAATCCAGGTTGGAAAAGTAGAAGTAAAGCTCTCACTGTTTGCAGATGACATGATAGAGTACATAGGAAACCCTAAAGATACTATCAGACAATTACTAGAGCTAATCAGTGAATTTAGCAAAATTGCAGGATACAAAAATCAATACAAATAAATGACTTGCATTTCTACATACTAACAATGAAAAATCAGAGAAATTAAGAAATAAATATCATTCAACATTGCAACAGAAAGGATTAAATATCCAGGAAGAAACTTACCTAAGGAAACAAAAGAACTGTACATAGAAAATTATCAGACCCCAATGAAAGAAATCAAAGATGACATAAACAAATAGGGAGATATATATTCCATGTTCCTGGATAGGAAGAATAAATATTGTGAAAATGACTATACTACCAAATGCAATCTACAGATTCAATGTGACCCCTATCAAATTACCAATGGCATTTTTCACAGAACTATAACAAAAAATTTCACAATTCATATAGAAACATAAAAGATCCCGAATAGCCAAAGCAGTCTTGAGAAAGAAGAATGGAGCTGGAGGAATCAGCCTTCCTGACTTTAGATTGTATTACAAAGCTACAGTCATCAAGACAGTATAGTACTGGCACAAAGACAGAAATATAAACAAATGGAACAAGATAGAAAGCCCAGAAATAAACCCATGTACCTATGGGTATCTTATTTTGACAAAGGTGGCAAGAATATGCAATGGGGCAAAGACAGCCTCTTCAAAAAATGGTGCTGGGAAAACTGGACAGCCATATGTAAAAGAATGAAATTAGAACACTTCCTAACACCATACACAAAAATAAACTCAGAATTTAGGGTTAAAGACGTAAATGTAACACCAGAAACTATAAAACTCTTAGAGGAAAACAGAGGCAGAACACTGGAGGACATAAAACAAAGCATGATTCTCTATGACTCATCTCATAGTTTTTGAGTTATGGGAATAAAAACAAAAGTAAACAAGCGGGACCTGATCAAACTTAAAAGCTTTTGCACAGCAAAGAAAACTATAAGCAAGATGAAAAGACAACCCTCAGAATAGAAGAAAATAATAGCAAATGAAACAACTGACAAAGGATTAATTTCCAAAATATACAAGCAGCTCATACAACTCAATACCAGAAAAACAAACAACCCAATCAAAGAGTGGGGAAAAGACCTAAACAGACATTTCCCCAAAGAAGACATACAGATGGGTAACAAAGACATGAAAAGATGCTCAACAGTGCTCATTATTAGAGAAATGCAAATCAAAACTACAATGAGATATCATCGCATATCAGTCAGAATGGCCATCATCAAAAAGTCTACAAATAATAAATACTGGAGAGGGTGTGGAGAAAAGAGAACACTCTTGCACTGTTGGTGGGAATGTAAATTGATATAGCCACTATGGAAGACAGAATGGAGATCTCTTAAAAAACTAGGAATAAAACCACCATATGACCCAACAATCCCACTTCTAGGCATATACCCTGAGGAAACTAAAACTGAAAAGGACACATATCCCATTGTTCACTGAAGAACTATTTACAATAGCTAGAACATGGAAGCAACCTAGATGTCCATCAACAGATGAATGGATAAAGAAATGTGGTACCTATTCACAATGGAATATTACTCAGCCATAAAAAGGAATGCATTTGAGTCAGTTCTGATGAGGTAGATGAACCCGGAGCCTATTATACAGAGTGAAGTGAGTCAGAAAGAGAAAGATAAATATTGTATTCTAACACGTATATATGGAATTTAGAAAAATAGTACCGAAGAATTTATTTACAGGGAAACAATGGAGAAACTGACATAGAGAACAGACTTACGGACATGGGGAGAGGGGAGGAGAGGGTGAGATGTATGGAAAGTGTAACACGGAAACTTACACTACCATATGTAAAATAGATAGCCAACAGGAATTTGCTGTATGTCTCAGAAACTCAAATAGGGGCTCTGTATGAACCAGAGGGGTAGAATGGAAAGGAAGATGGGAGGGAGGTTCAAAAGGGAGGTGATATATGTATACCTATGGAGGAGAAGGGGACAACAGAGGATGAGATGGCTGGATGGCATCACTGACTCAATGAATGTGAGTCTGAGTGAACTCCGGGAGCTGGTGATGGACAGGGAGGCCTAGCGTGCTGTGATTCTTGGGGTCACAAAGAGTCAGACATGACTGAGCGACTGAACTGAACTGAATTGATGGCTGATTCATGTTGAGGTTTGACAGAAAACAGCAGGATTCTGTAAAGCAATTATCCTTTATTAAAAAATAAATTAATTAAAAGAAAATTAAAGAAAAAAAACCCACTGGATTTTTGGAAGGAGGGATAATTAGGGGATGTCTCATTGTGGGATAGAGGGATAGTCACAATAGCCTTGAGCTGACAACTGCAGGAGTGGCCTCAGCTCCCCAGGGTAAGTGTCTGAGAGTTCAGTATGTATGTCCTGACACTTTCTAAATTCCCTGGAGGTCTGACTTCACAGTTCGAACCACACATATACAAACACACAAACATATACACACAAAATAATTTCTTTTCCCACTTCAGTTAAAAATAAGTTCAATGTGTGATACAAATGATTTCCTGTGTTTTGTGTGTGTGATTTTTATAACTCGGGTATGATTTCAACACATGGTAATTTGAATGTGTAGCAGCCATAAACATATTTAAAGATATATGATTCAAACAGTTATAATGGGTTGGCAGTTAAAGGCCCAGCCAGTTAGAAAGAATTCTCAAATTTATGAAATGTGTTCTTCATCTGTTGATTTCATGAGTTAAATATTAGGTTGCATATTAATAACTAAATTTTAATAGTGATTTATGACCTACAGAGCATCTAAAATAGGTTTTCCACTTAGCATTTAACAGCAGTATTCTGTCAGCAATGATTGTTTTTCTCATTTTTAGATATAGAAACTGAAGATAACAAGCATATAGGATTTTGGCCCACTTTTTTTCACTTTTCACTTTCATGCATTGGAGAAGGCAATGGCACCCCACTCCAGTACTCTTGCCTGGGAAATCCCATAGACGGAAGAGCCTGGTAGGCTCCAGTCCATGGGGTCGCTAGGAGTCGGACACGACTGAGCGACTTCACTTTCACTTTTCACTTTCATGCATTGGAGAAGGAAATGGCAACCCACTCCAGTATTCTTGCCTGGAGAATCCCAGGGACAGAGGAGCCTAGTGGGCTGCCGTCTATGGGGTCGCACAGAGTCGGACATGACTGAAGTGACTTAGCAGCAGCAGCAGCAGCAGCAGCAGCATACTAAGAAGCTGGATCCAAAGTTGATTCTCACATTAAGACCAAAGTTCCTTCCACCAACATATCCCACCTCTCAGAGTAATCAATGCTCAATACTTTAAGACAGGAAATCATATTTGAGAAAGTTGACAATCTCAGTCTGAAAAGTTAGAATTTTCATTAAATACATATACAATTTTGCTTATTAATTTGAGTGATTAGTTTATACATGGAGTTAAATAACTTACAAATCTTAAAGGGATACTAGATAATACACCAGTTTGTATATGTCAAATTGTGCCTGTATACAATGTGGTTAAGAACATAACTGGCAATCATATTCCAATCCAACATCAGTTCCATTGTGAAAATTTTTTATGTGCTGATTTTTCTCTTTGTGAGAATCCACATTGTAAATATTTAAATATTTGCTGATCCTAGATTGAAATCAACTTGGCAATGAAGTAGTTTATCTAAGGAATGGGATATTACAAAATGTAGGATTCTGAGTTCTCAAGTTCAGTGAAACATAGAGTCACTATACACTGGAATACTATTCTTGGTGTTTATGTATATTACCTCACATGATCTTTCTAATGTCCCCATGAGGTAAGACTGTATTCATCCATGTTTTATAGCTGAGAAAGTTGAAGGTTAAGTAACTTGCCCAAGTTCACACAGAAAATAAGTGGCAGAGCTGGAATTTGAATCCAGACTGTCTGGCTCCAGAAGAATTATAAATGTGACACTAGGTAATTAATTACTAATAGTTATTTCCTTTTCACTTCTTTCCTTCTCTTTTAAGTCCTATATTAGCTTCACTGATATTTATATTAGAACAAAGAACATTTTTTTCAACGAACACAATAGTGGGTAGGTAGGGAAATGCCTAAAATTTCTTTCAACTCAATCATTAATAATTAATTGAATTCAGGATATTCAGAGGCTAATTATCACTAAGTAGAAATTCTTTCATTGCAAACATTTACAAGTACTGAAGGTGTTATGAGAGGCAGCAGTGCTTTTAAATTACTCAAGTAGTGAGTCTCTACCCTTAATCTTTTCAGTTAGAAAAACTCAACTTATTGCAGTTGCACTACACTGGAGGACAGCAAGCTAGAAGGGAAATTTTGAAGAACAATGTTCTCTGATTTTAAGCACTATCACTCTATGATAACTTCAACTCTCTCCAAGCCTCAGTGTTATAATCAGTAAAATGGAAATGATAAAACAGGCCTTGAAATGTTGTGATAGAAGGCATGTAAAGTGCCAGCCACCACAAACAGTAGATGTCAGTAGATGTTGTGACAATATTTATCTGGGTTAACTTAGACCAGACCCAGTGTGATCGCCATTCTCTGGGTTTTGACACAACTAATTTAGGTTGGGGCCAGAATATGACTGACTAAACAGAATAAAAATCACTTTACATTTCAGATGAAAGTGAAAGTATTAGTCACTCAGTCGTGTCCAACTCTTTGTGACCCCCACAGACTGTAGCCCACCAGGCTCCTCTGTCCATGGAATTCTCCAGGCAAGAATACTGGAGTGGGTAGCCACATTTCAGATGAACAGAACATTAAGAGAAAAATCAGTGTCATTGACATTTTGACTATCGACCTTACAATATAATTCATTACTGACTATATAGACAGACGATTGCCTTAGAAAAGGACCTGCTTGGAATATTGTTTAACTTATTCAACAAAAGCTTTTTAGATTTTTTTTTTCTTGAAGTGAAGAGGAGGAAAGGTAGTGAATATCAATTACAGTATCAGAGAAATTCTGGTATAATTTGTATACATTATCATCCAAACCAAAATGTTCCCATCAAAAAATTATAAATCCTGGCTTCCTCAAAAAGCAGAGCCAAACAAGGGTTTGTGTACAGTTTGTAGAGGAAAGTAATCTCAGGAAGAGTAGAGAACTAAAACGGTGAAACTGGAGCAGCCATAGAAAAGGAAAGCGTTCACTGGTCCCATTCTTCTTTTTGGCAAAGGCTAGAGTGCAAAGGCTCTTATACGTCTAGCTCAGATACACAACCGTGCCAGGCAGGGCTCTGTAAGTGAAGCATGCCTTAGGATCAGAACAACAGCAGACAGGAAAGCAAGAGATACTCATTCATGTGAGACAAAATACTGTCAAGCTACACCTGACAGGTTGCCATAGCAATGGTTAGACTAAACACATCCAGAGAGGATGTTGGTGGCTGCTTCTATTTAGAGACTCGTTATGATTATCCCTACTGATATGTCATGCCACAAGACACAAAATCTCTATTGATGTTTAGAAAACTACTTTTTTATGATTGCTGAAATTGTGGAATCATATAGCGGCCTCTATAAATGTAACTGACATCACTAATGTTTCCTATGCTACTGCTGATGTGCAACAGTAGCAAAAAGATCTTATTTGACAACTAAAAGAATTTCTTTAAACACTCCACAGGCATTATTATCCTAACCTGATAGAGCTATAGTGACCCACAGGAATTCGGTAACAGGAAAGGAGACATTCATTACACAGGAATTGAATGGAATGTCGCTTAGAGTAAATTCCTGCTTTGACATTCAGTGTTTAGAAAAGCATATCTCAAATTGTTCTCAAAGGTGAAGAGGAAGTTGGAAAGTAATGACCAAGACAAAAAGAATATAAAGAACTTGGATTAGACAATTACTCGCAAATTGAAGTATTTCCCTGAAGCTTGAAATACAGCTTCATCAATGAAAAGGAAAGGGTGGGCAATTATCCAGTAAATTAGAAGCTCTCTGAAACCTTCAGATGCTTATCTTTTTTTCCCTCAATATATAAATAATTATGATCAGCAAGATAAAACTGCCAGACAATTTGCTGACAACAACTGTTATGAATCTCTTGAAAATAAAAATTCTAGAATGACCACTTCTATTTTTAGACAGAGATCATTGATGGAAAAAAAAAAAAAAAGTGGAGTAAAGAAAAAATGCAAAATAAATGGCTTGGAAACTGAATACTTTTCCCATTGAATTTGTTTCCACATTGGTTCACTCTTTTTACAATAGGTCACCCATCTCAGGTAAGTTCTATTGGTAAGTGTCTAAGAAGCACTAATAAGTAAGATAATCTGGTCTTAATCTGTAAGATAATCTGAGAAGTAACTCAAATGTTACCTAAAATAACATATGAATTAATGATATATGATATTTATTTGATTTTTTTCCAAATTCTCTTTTGTGAACTTTGCTTTAAGAAAAAAAGCCATTTTGTATTTTTGAGACGTGAGGAGCAAGGTTTCTCCTAGAATATTTATAACTCTAAGAAAATATTACATAAAATATTTGACATCCAAAAAAGAGACGAAGCATTCAGTTGGCCAAAAATTCATTTGGGTTTTTCTATAATGTCTTACAGAAAAATCCAAATGAAGTTTTTGGCCTACCCAACAGAATCAGCTCTATTTTATTCTTTCTCCCAATGATTATGGTCAGAGTAGCTTATCCTTCCAGATTTGCTGTAAATTACTATCAGCTGGTACTAGGTCATCTACCTATCCCTATCATCTCCTCCGCTACAGTCTGGAAATGACTTACTTTGATAAGAAGCCCCTTTCCTTATATTTGGTGCTCACTTACATAGCCAGGAATCAAAATAATCCACTTGTTTTCATGTTATGTTCTGTGATTCATACCTGTCCATAACCTTTTCACAAGGATAAGATGTGTGGTTAGTTGCTCAGTCATGTCTGACTATATGACCCCATAGACTGTAGCCCACCAATATCCTCTGTCCCTGGGGATTCTCCAGGCAAGAATACTGGAATGGGTTGCTATGCCCTCCTCCAAGGGAATGTTCCCTACCCAGGGATCAAACCTAGGTCTCCTGCATTGCAGGCAGATTCTTTACCATCTGAGCCACTGGGAAGCCCTTTCACAAAACAAGGTCGTAAACAAGTGATTATCGGATGAAGACATTAAAAATGAAAAAACAAAAGAGTAATATGTCATGCATTTAGGTATTCATTCAGCTTATTATATCCTTATGTTTAGAATTGTTACTACACAAGTTATAATAAATATGACCTTTACTTTCAAGGTGCTTGTAGTCTGGTAGAGGAGATATGCACACAAATGACTATGAAAATAAGTGCCACAAGTCAGTTATAAATATCAGCATTCAGAAGAGAAGTAAATTGCTTCTCTATGTTGCTAATCTTCCACTGCGCAGGACAAGACTGAAAACTCTTGGGAAACAAGTATAAAGAACACTCATTTCTTACCATCACCTCCAGGCACAGGTGGGCAACTACCCACCAGATAAATTTAATCTATCTTTGGCCACCTCTATTTGAGTATTTTATTAGGATTTCAAACTCACCATGCCCAAAATCAAATTCACCTAAATCATTTCCTCCTATCTTTCCCCAACCCTGGTGCCAATCTATTTCCCCATTTCTGTTATTCAAATAACTTTCTCTTTACGTCTCAGTTATTTTCTCTCATAATCAGTCAATAATGTCAAATCACAAACTGTCTACCTCCTTAAAGCTCTTCATTGACCCTTCTTTTCATTTTATTGATTTTAATACCATTTGCACCATTTTCTTTAGTTTTTATTTATCCTGACTATAATAGTCTAATCTTTATCCTGCTGACAGATTAATCTTCTCAACTGATAGCCCCAAATATATAATTCTCATGTTCAAACACATTTAGAGTCTTTAAAATAGTTAACTATCTGAGTCAATGTTTCTAACCTCGGCATTCAACATATTCTGAGACTATATTTCCAGCACTTAACCTCTGTCCAACCTGTCACCTCCTTATATTTCTAGACAAGAACATAGTGCTTTAAAGTTCTGACTCAGAAATTTCATCCATCCAGGATCTCCAGTTTTTCAAGTTTTGTGTGAAGCCTTTGTTGATATTCCTACACTCTAAACTAAGCTAGTTGTGAATTCTCCATAAACATTATTTACTACTTAAGACTTCTAATATAATCAAACTTATAAATTGGGATTAGAGTTAGGGTTGCAGGATGAGCCAACTATGTGACTCATCCTTCTCTTCCCCCCTTCTAGGGCAAGAGTTGAGTCTTATTGATCTCTATAAGCCCCAGCATCTAGCATAGGATCTGTCTTATAGTGCATTCAATCTGTTTTTTCTCTGTGAAATAGAATGTTCAACCCCTAACAAATAAATTTCAACAAGCAGTTAAATTCATCTTTAGATACCAATAATGTGATGTTTACCCTGCTTGCAAAAGCCTTGAACATTTTAATCTTTCCTAAGTTAATGCAAAGTTCAAAGAGGCAAATGACACTTGAAAAATAAATTACTTCCAGGGCCTCCTTTTTCTTGGACTCCTTCTTCATTTAATTTTTCTCATTCCTGACAGTCAAAAACTCATCGATCTAGACTTAAAAGCCAGAGGAGCTTAAAAGCCACTGTAGGGGTCTGTTCAGTTTTAAATACAATTTAGAAAATCTTGAAAAAGAATGACAGTTCCTTTTCAGGAAGCTCCCATACATATTTCAATAGACAGCTCTCCAAATTAGAGATTGTAAAATATTATACCACCAACGAAGTAATAGAAAAAGTCACTCACTGCCATGCAGAAAGATTTCCTTGATTTTTACAAAGAGTACAAAAGACTATATTTATTTAAATCTGAGACTGACAAAAAAATTAGAAAGAAAAAGAAAAATAGTCAATTTCTCTGAAAGATCATTATTTAGGAATAAATTACCATGCCAAAAAAAAAGCATGGACCTTCTTGACAACTTGTGAATTTAAGGCAGATGAAATGCCTCCCTCTGTACCCCTATAATCAACCCTGCTGATGAAATATGTTAAGTATTCTAAGCTTGGGGAACATATAAAGCTTTGAAATCAATGTGTTTCCGGTACAGGGGATTAGGAAAAGAACTTAATAAATCAGCTTAGGAAATGCTTCATTTCCTGTACCATATCTGGGAAGGAAAACATAAAACAGGCAGAACCAGGTGCAGCAAAATCATATACGTGGATGGGAAAATCTCTTCCAGTTCCTTCTGGACCGCACTCAGCTGGTCAGTTTATGCTCTCTGGAGCTAGTGCTTCTTTTTCTAGGATAAATGGGGTAGATTTTACAGACATTTGCCTTAAATTAACAAAGACTCATTGACAGAGGCTGAAGCAGATAGTCATTATGTAACTGTTGTCTCTGCTCAAATGAAAAATTATTTCACTTGGGTTAAAAGTTCCTTAGAAAGAAGATACTACTAACAGAGAGGTTGGTATCATTGCCAGTGAGCTAACAGACCTTGGTATTTTCTTAACATGACCATAACAGAAAAAAAAAAAAAAAAACCTGCCAGGTCATCTCTGGGTTATCTTTCACATTTCCATCTTCCTTACAATCAGGTTTTGCAGCCTGCTTCTATGGATTCTATTCCAATTTGCGTTCAAAAATACATGTAATCCAGAGTTTAACAATGCAAGGGACGTAGTGTACTTATTGATGTTTGCAGACCTGGGATGGTAAGAAGCTGAACTCAGACGTTCAGAATTTACATTGACCTGACATGTGTTTATAAGCAGTGTTTCTCATAGCACCGATTCTGATCAATCTCTCATATGCAAACTGCAGAGTTACTTATAAGCTAGTGCACTGATTTCTGTGTCACCTCATGAATAATTTTTGTTCTGAAAAAAATCAGAACTTTGTAAATCATCTAAGCTAACTTTTGGTCTTAATACCCATTGCAACTTAAATCTGGAAGCTCCCAGATGGGCTGTAATCAATTGTATGTGACTTTGTAGTGTTTGGGTATTTGTCCTAAATGTATACACATATTTTGAGAAATTAAAGATAAATATTGTTCAAGAAGGAGTCTATTTATTTTTTCTTACATAATCACTGCAAATTGGAATTTTGTAATCAGTGGACTTTTGAAAAGAGCACATGCAAAATAAAATTAAGGGCTGTGCTGGTAGCTCAGATGGTAAAGAGTCCACCTGCAATGTGGGAGACCTGGGTTCGATCCCTGGGTTAGGAAGATCCCCTAGAGAAGGGCATGGAAAAATAAAATTAGAATTGAGGTTTTTTTTTTTCCAGGGCTCCTCAGAGTCAGAATTAATGTGTCTCAACTGTGTTCTTTTATGATAGCATTTTGTATTTTGGTTTTTGCACTTATTAAATCTGTCTTGTGTTAGAATTACATGTTTATTTCTCCCAGTTGTGTATTTACCACTGTGGGCAAGGACAATGTCTTACTCATTTTTGCATACCTTTTACTGCCGAGTACATGGTGGGAGCCTAATAAATATTGATTAAATTTAATTACTTACAGTAAATCTCTCTGGAAGGGTTAAAAGTCAAATGTAATCCTTTCTTGCAACTGGTTATTAATATAGTCAGGGCTTATATAGGTGCATATATATATATCCTTTATCTAAGTTTCAGATTCTGCAATCAGTAGGGTTTTAATGTCTATAAATTCCCTGAAATGTTATGCAAAATATTGTACATACATGTGTAGATATGTGCTATACACTTTAATCAAGTGACTCTCCTCCTTTCTCACCCTCCCCTCTCAAGATATTAAGATTCACTTCCCCAGGGAGTTTTATCCAACCTCTCAATTTATCAGAGCCAGAAAACAGTTAGGACAAATAATTGGCCAGCAACTGCAACACAACATTTCTGATTATTACAGCCTTTCTCCATACATGATAACCTTCTTATATCTAGACTTACATCTGAAAAAAGTACATTTTTGAGAAATAGCCCATTTTTAACCAGCATATGATCCTCAGATTGTGACTTTCCAAAAAGGCTACTGTACATACTCAGCACCTTTAGGATGCCATGGAACACACTGGAAGGCCGCTGCTGCAGCAAACGTTTTCCTTCAGTGAAAACAAGCATCCTCTCTGTGGAGCCTTTTCCGTGCACTCTCCAGCCACACACACACACTCAACTCAGCAAATGCACTGCTGCATCTGCATTTCAGGGCAAACTCCCTGAAGGTAAACTGAGGCTCAGAGCGTCTGACCGGTGGTTTCTAATCCACACCATCAGAAAAACAAGAGAAAACGGTACCTGCGATTTGATCATTGCTAGAAATACTGGACAGAAGAAGACAAAAGATGGTGCCTTGAAGCAGCTTCATAGTGCCCGAGGATGGTCACAGCGGCTCCTCTCTCCAGAGTCAGGCAGGGACAACACCCTCCCAGCCTGGCAGGGCCTCAGCAAATGGAAAAGGTGTGCTGGATGTGAACAGCCACTGCCCATTCCTACTTATTTCGGAGGCTCTGATAAAGAACGGGAGGAAATGCACACACTCCCTTTGGGAGTTCAACAGAGAGGAGATTTATTGTTTCAGTCCCTTACAGGAACTCTTTTTTTTTTTTCCTCTTCCTTTGGCAGCCACTTGTGTTTTTGTTACTACATTATTTTGTTCTTCTTCAACAAAAAGGTCAGGATGGGTTTTGAACAGAAAGAGATCTTTCTTGAGAATAGATCATACAGGCTTTCTAACTTTTGTTTTGAAAGTGTGTTTTGGAGTGATTATAAAGGGGTGACTCGGTTTGGATAAAGAGGCTTTAACTGCCCGAGGGTTAAATTTTAAAGCAGAATTCACAAGGAATCGACTTCTCTTTTTCCAACTTGAAAGCCAAATTAGTAAAGGCCACCTTCTGGAAAGAAAGAAAGTGAAGCCGCTCTGTTATGTCTGACTCTTTGTGACCCTGTGGACTGTAGCCCACCAGGCTCCTCCATCCATGGGATTCTCCAGGCAAGAATACTGGAGTGGGTTGCCATTTCCTTCTCGAAGGGATCTTTCCAACTCAGGGATCGAACCCAGGTCTCCCGCATTACAGGCAGACGCTTTAACCTCTGAGCCACCAGGGAAGCCCATCTTTTGGAGATAAGTGGAAAACTTTATGAAAGTAGATCATGCTCTGAGTAAGGGAAAAGACCTCTTATTTAATGGCCAAGGAAGTTTTTCAGGATATTTCTCATAGAATTAAGTAAAATCATGTGAATGGCCACTGGTCATTCCTAGTCTTATTGTTGGAATCTGATGAAGGAAAAGGAAAAATTACTTATAATACTCCACAGATACTCTTCTCCAGGAAATGTGATTGAAAAGGCACTGCTGGGGTGGGTAGAATGCTCTTGTAACAAATCAGTGAGGTTGAGAGAGATGGAGTCCTTGGACCAGAATACCAATCAGGCAAGATCTTCAGTGTATCAGGGATCTCTTTGATGTTAGCAGCAATTGATTAAAACATGTAATGCAGCCACAGTCCTGGCTAAAATCCCTGTGTGTGCCAAGTAATTCTACACTTCTCCCCAGTCACAGGCTGCATATCTAATCTCAGCCAATCATCCTTTTATATACCTTCAGGCATGAAGCCCTGTGGACAAAAGAGTGTCAATGGATCAATACTAATTCATCTGCTCCACCAAGAAAACTATTCCCAAATTACAACTCTACCTGTTCGTAAGGAGAACACACATTTCACGGCTGCACGGTGCTGGGCAGGACTCATGACAAGAGTGGTTAGAACAAGTCACTGATCAAATCATCGTAAAACACTAGTTTGTTTTATCCTAAGTTACACCAAGTCCCAGAAGAGCCTCCAAGTGTCTATTTTGTGTATAAAACTTAATTTTACTCTCCCTTCTAAGTAATTTTCTAAAACAGACTGCCTTTGGAGTTGTTACTCAATTTAGCATATCCTGGACAGTATAAAGATAGCAATGTATGTGAATAGATGTTACATGCATTTTCCAGAAATAAATTGGGGTGTGGCCAAGAACTCACAGTGGAGACTTCACATTACCTCACGTCCTGCTCCTTGTTCTGTTTTAACTCTGGCATTTTTAGCGCTCATGGTCACTTCTTTTTTTTTTTTTTTTTCATGGTCACTTCTGATGTTGGTTAAAATCACTGTTGCAGGGATGCAACAAAATTTTTATTTCTTTGATTTTGATGCCTGATTGCAAGGCATTTCCGTGAAAAAAATTAGATGCCTATTAGAAGAAAGCTTGATAATAGAAAATTAGGTATATTTAAAAGATAAGTCCTGTAGCTGAGAAAAATAAAGACAAAACCCGAGAAATACTTTTTTAAATGGCTTGGCAAAAAAAAAATGGAAAACTAGGAGTAATATGGTGAGTCAGTTTCATCTTAATTGATGAGAAGGTACTTTTAAGGTAAAACAATTTGTTGAAACAGTGGTGATTGCAACAAGTTACAGAGATCAACGGCATAAAACAGAAAGCACAAACACAATCTATATACAGCTATCTACATATATACATAGACACAGATACATTGCCCATATGTGTGTGTGTGCGTCGAGAGTAGATATAGGCTAATTTAACATATAGTAAACGTGATGAGTAGAATGGATTATTTCATTAGCAATTTTTTACAAGTTACAAGTGATCAATTCAAAGAAATACAGGAAGACAACAGAATGGGAAAGACTCAAGATTTCTTAAAGAAAATTAGAGATATCAAGGGAACATTTCATGCAAAAGTGGGCACAATAAAGGACAGAAATGGTACGGATCTGAGAAGAAGAAGATATTAAGAAGAGGTGGCAAGAATACACAGAAAAACTATGCAAAAAAGATCTTCATGACCCAGATAACCATGATGGTGTGATCACTCACCTAGAACCAGACATCCTGGAATGTGGAGTCAAGTGGGCCTTAGAAAGCATCACTACGAACAAAGCTAGTGGAGGTGATGGAATTCCAGTTGAGCTATTTCAAATCCTAAAAGATGATGCTGTGAAAGTGCTGCACTCAATATGCCAGCAAATTTGGAAAACTCAGCAGTGGCCACAGGAGTGGAAAAGGTCAGTTTTTACTCTAATCCCAAAGACAGGCAATGCCAAAGAATGTTCATACTACCACACAATTACACTTATCTCACACGCAAGCAAAGTAATACTCAAAATTCTCCATGCCAGGCTTCAACAGTACATGAACTTCCAGATGTTCAAGCTGGATTTAGAAAGGGCAAAGGAACCAGAAATCAAATTGCAAACATTCATTGGGTCATAGAAAAAGCAAGAGAATTCGAAAAACATCCACTTCTGCTTTATTGACTATGCCAAAGCCTTTGATTGTGTGGATCACAACAACCTGTGCAAAATTCTTAGAGCTGGGAATACCAGACCACCTTACCTACTTCCTGAGAAATCTGTATGCAGGTCAAAAAGCAACTGTTAGATCCAGACATGGAACAATGGACTGGTTCAAATTGGGAAAGGGGTATGTCAAGACCGTATATTGTCACCCTGTTTATTTAACTTCTATGTAGACTACCTCATGTGAAATGCTGGACTGGATGAAACACAAGCTAGAATCAAGATTGGCAGAAGTATCTTCTGCCTCAGATACACAGATGACACCACCCTTATGGCAGAAAGTGAAGAAGAACTAAAGAGCCTCTTGATGAAAGTGAAAGAGGAGAGTGAAGAAGCTGGCTTAAAACTCCACATTCAAAAAATGAAGATCATGGCATCCGGTCCCATCACTTCATGGCAAATAGATGGGGAAACAGTAGAAACAGTAACAGACTTTATTATTTTGGCCTCCAAAAATCACTGCAGATGGTGACTGCAGCCATGAAATTAAAAGATGCTTGCTTCTTGGAAGAAAAGCTATGACCAACATAGACAGCATATTAAAAAGCAGAGACATTACTTTGCCACCAAAAGTCCATCTAGTCAAAGCTATGGTTTTTCCAGCAGTCATGTATGGATGTGAGCATTGGACCATAAAGAAAGCTGAGTGTCAAGGAATTGGTGCTTTTGAACTGTGGTGTTGGAGAAGACTCTTGAGAGTTCCTTGGACTGCAAGGAGATCCAACCAGTCAATCTTAAAGGAAATCAGTCCTGAATAGTCAGTGGAAGGACTGATACTGAAGCTGAAACTCCAATACTTCAGCCACCTGATGTGAAGAACTGACTCCTTAGAAAAAACCCTGATGCTGGTAAAGATTGAAGGAAGGAGGAAAAGAGGATGACAGATGATGAGATGGTTGGATGGCATCACTGACTAGATGTACGTGAGTTTGAGCAAGCTCTGGGAATCGGTGATGGACAGGGAAGTCTGGCGTGCTGCAGTCCATGGAGTCTCAAAGAGTCTGACATGACTAAGTGACTGAACAAGTTATAACCATCTTAAAAAATCAAAGTTATCTATCTACTTCAAATACCAAAATACTATCTTATATGTTAAAATTTAAATGTAAAAATCAAAATTATAACATTCTGAAAGAGAAATAGGTGTATGTAACTAGAGTAGAGAGGCTATTTTATGCATAAAACCAAAAGAAGTGTTCTTAAAAGAAAGTTTTGATTTGTTTTCTTATATAGAAAGTAAAATATTTTTGGTTCAACACACAATAAGATGAAAAAGCAAATTCTAATGCCTGTAAAAAATAATACATAATAAATATTTTAATTCTTCATATGTAAAGACCTCTTGCTAATAAATAATAAAACAATGACTCTGCACCTTAAACACAGACAAAATAACATCATCATGGAAGAAACAGAAGGCCAACAAATGCAAAAGCGTATTTATCTCAGTAGAAATCACAAAGAATGGATGTTCAAGAATATAACAATGTTCAAGATATAACATTTTTTATTTTTTGCCTTCCCAATATAATTAGGTATATTTTCTGACAGGTCCCAGTTTAAAAGAATTTAAGGAAAGTTACTGTCTTATTCTTAGTATATGATTTTTCAGGTGGTTGTTACCTGACAACATACATCAAAGTTCTTGATACACCAAAACAACATACACCTATATTAAAGAACCATACTCTTTGAACTTGCAATGATATGTTTAGGAATTTAATCTAAAAATGAAGATGCTCATTAAAGTTTATGTTATTATAAACATTTGTCAACATTAATTATTATGGAATAAGATAGAATATTTTGCCACAAAATACCAAAGAAATTGTTATGGATATGGAAACACATTCATGATATTTTGTTGCATGTTCCTGTGCATTTACATGTACATATATGTATATACCTACACATGAATGTATATATATATATATATATAATAGAAAATATTAATAGTGCTTATCTCCTGGTAGTGAGCTGCAGATGGTTTTTATCTCATAATTGTTTATTTTTCTTTAAAAGTTTCTCAGAGCAAAACATTATTTCTATCTTTAAACAAAACAAAGTTTTTGTATGATCTGATACTTTTTGTTTAATTTAATATTTTGACAGAATATTAATAAAACATTTTGTATTCTAACCTACTTGAATGCTTTAATTATTTGAAAGCTAGATAATTACTTAATAATCTATGGCTTAAGAGTGCTTTAATAAAAGAAAACCTGGGAAGAGACCTAAACCACCTTAACCTGAGAGATGAAAAGATGCTTTTTCTTTTTTTTCCACAATTTGTCCTCTGTATTCCTTGCTGAATCAGAAAGATAAGCTGTTGTGGGGTCACACAAAAGCAATCTCAGAACTCTTTACAAGTACTTCTTAAAGTCAGCCATTGACTTCTTTGACACTGAATAAGTTGTATAATGAAGACTCCAACACTGATGAGTGTATGTTAACTTGTGTGGTACTGAAAAGATTTATTCAGCCGTCATCATGATTGAACCCTCAAATTAAACTTCCTTTCCATACTTGATTCTTCCTCTCTGCCAGCTTGTCACTGAATAAAATAACCTAAAGAAGTAGGAAGACCAAAAAGTGATCATGAACTGGCAAAGAGCATGAGATCTTGTGTTCAAATCCCGCCTCCTTCCTTTAGTCCTCGGTGGCTCTACTGAGTTACTCAGCCTCATTAAATCATATTCCAGGGTCTTCTAAAATTGTATATTAAAGCAAACAAACCTTAAACTTGTAATTTAGGCTGAAATAAATTGTTTTAGATCAATGGTATATTTTCATGTTGTTAAGATTTTTAAATAAGCTGTATTATTCCAAAGTGATAACCACTTTGCAAAAAAGTATTCAGATGATGAGAGTTCCAAAATATTGTCAAGAGCAGATTAAACAGAGTCTCAATTCTTTTTCTCAGAATTTTATTTCATGTTGCACTTTTCAGATTTTTAAAAATATCAGGTCTGTTCTCTGGTATAGATAGAACCTAACAAATTATTTTTGTTACTTCCCTATCTGAAATCCCTGGTGGCTCAGATGGTAAAGAATCTGCTTGCAATGCAGAAGACCTGGGTTCAATCCCTGGGTTGGGAAGATCCCCTAGAGAAGGGAATGGCAACCTACTCCAGTATTCTTGCCTGGAGAATTCCATGGACAGAGGAGCCTGGTGGGCTACAGTCCATGAGATCAAAAATTGTTGGAAACAACTGCGTGGCTAACACTTTCAACACTATCTAAGATGGTAATTGGAGTATCTCCTGAGAAAAGAGTATTGAGAAAAGTATTTAGAAATACTAAATTTAATACTAAATTCTAAAAAGTATTTAGAAAAGTATTGAGAAAAGAGCTGAAGATAAACAGACTCATGTACTAAAGATATTAAGTCCCTCTCCTGCAAAGCCAAAATGGATATGAGGATCAATAGTGGGTCCTGGAAAAGGGAATGGCAACTCACTCTAGTGTGCTTGCCTTGAGAATTCTATGGACAGAGGAGCCTGGAGGGCTACAGCACATGGGTTCACAAAGAGTCAGACATGACTGAATGACTAACACATTATACAACAATGCCAGTAAAATATCTTCCTCACTTCCTGTATTTCTAGTAATCAACTCCTAGTGTCTCAAGGCTGATGCTATATTATTGCTCCTCAAATGAAAAAGGAGACATGGCAAGCTGATTTTTAAAGCTTGCAAAGAACATATTTTTTACATTCTACAATTGTTGTTTACGGTTGTTCAGTCATATTGGACTCTTTGTTACTCCATGGACTGCAGCACACCAGGCTTCCTTGTCTTTCACTATCTCCCAGAGTTTGCTCAAACTCATCTCTATTGAGTTGGTGATGCCATCCAACCATCTCTCCCTCTGTTATCTCCTTCTCCTGCGTTCAATCTTTCCCAGCATCAGGGTCTTTTCTGATTAGTGGGTTCTTCATATCAGGTGGCCAAAGTATTGGAACTTCAGCTTCATCATCAGTCCTTCCAGTGACTATTCAATGGTTCATTACAATTTTACACTTCAACATATAAAGACAGTTCTTTCACTTCACACCAACTTGATAGGGTTCAATCTCGTAATTCTTGATATACAAGGACATAAATATGGAGGAATCATAAAAACACAGTAGCTCATAGATAAGATTTACAAAAAATTATTTTAGAACAAATTCTTAAGTCATCATTTTTCAGGAGTAACCTTGACAAATGGTGAATGAATTTGCATATCCAACAGTTGAAATGACTGCAGTTCATTATTCTGTAAAAATGTTCTCCTGTTGGACCACTCTTGTTAAAAAGTTCAATCACCATTTTTCATCCTCATGTCCCTTAAGGAGCTCTGAAAATCATTGCCATAAATTGATTTCTTTTTGTATACAAAACTGAACTTAAGGATCTTTTCCCATTAATCATATAGATCATATTAACAAAGAAATGAGATTTTTACCAGAACTTTTGGGCAATAAATGAAAGAAATCATTGAGTTATATCTAATGAAGCACAGGTATGGCTACTTCCTTGGAATTCTGGAATATTTAAATGAACTCAGAAATAAACAGGCAAACATAAAGTACTTCATTATTTACTCAACTTTCCATTTAGCTCAGCTGTTACTACATACTCCATGTCCAAGATTTCTGCTCTGATGTCTTATTTTGGGTGTGCTGGAAATAGTATCTTAGGGAAATACTCTTTTTTTTTATGTCAAATGACACCTAATAAAAATGAGTGAGCAGTATATGCCAAGGATTTTTTACGGATATATTTATACAAAAGTGTGATGAAAGTGAATGGCATCTCAGTGCTGTCACTGTTTATATACGTTCCATCCGGCTTAACTAAGCTACCTATTCAGATTTTGCTCCTTTTTTTCCCTACCCATTTTAGTTCTTATTTTCAGTTTAGCAAATCCCTTTTGCATTGTTCATCTCTGTGGCCATTTCGTAATACTCAAAGGAATCTTTCATAGGACCAGATCTGAAACAATTTAAAAGCAAGATGAGGTGATTTATTTACTTCTTCCTTCCAAACTTCCAGACAGATGGAAGTTGAAATTAATTCTCTACAATCTGGGTTGTTTCTTTCTCTCCTTTATTTTTTTCCAAATAAAGAAAGCCAGCTACAGGCACAGCTCTCTTGTATTCATAGAAACATATAAACTTAAAATTAGAAATAGTGTCTGTACTGGTTCATTCCTCTTAATAAAGCACTCTTTACACATAACTAACTCAGTGAAAGAATTACCTTACTAATGTCTTTGGGGCTATTCCCCAGGAATTCAAGAAACTGCTGCTTACTCTGTGTCTATTTCTTTCTCATTTTGGCCATTCTCTCCCAGTATCCAGTGGGTGGCCTCTACCTACCTGCTGTTTCAGTTTGGTCTTCCCTTGGATGCTGTATCTCAGAACAGCACTCTACTAACCTGTGAAGAGATTTCTCAGATTATGAAATTCTATACCCTCCACCCTGACTCTAGCCAAAACCAGCTGAAATTTGTAGCCAAGAATTTAATGAACATCTAGATCCCTGTATTACGCAGGCTCATGTGACTAGTTTTAGACAGAGGCTTTACACAAAAGTAACATGTCACTTCCAGGACGATGCATAAGAGCCCATATGAGTCCTCTATGTGTTTATTTTCCTTCCATGGCAACCTTTGAGACCGTGTATCCCTGATGGAGCAGTCTGTGTCCCTGGGTAATTGTGTGAAGCAAAGCCCTCCATCTCCAACAACACAGACCTGTTCTGAATTTGTATGAGTCTTACATAAATATTTATTTTATTAAGCCACTTAGATTTCAAGTTTATTTTGTTACTGAAGGCTATTTTGAACAATAGAGAATTATATTTATTACCTTCACTTGAAAATCTTGATTTGATAGAATTATTAGGCTGGTGAAAAGGTAATTGCAGTTTCAGACCATGAATCTTAAATCATTATAACAAGGCTCAAATACACCACTATTAATCGAAATAGGAACCATTACAATCAACACATTTTTGCCAACGAGAAATGTTTGTTTATTTCTGTAGCATAAAGATCTGTGCTAATGATTTCCTGTTTCCTAATGATTGTGGAAGTGTTTTCCCTGCAAAAGTTTGTAGAGATGCTTGAAGACATGGCAATCAGTCGGGGAGAGGGTAGATGAAAATGACAGAGGAGGCAAAACTTCATAGCCCAAACCGTTCAGCTTTTGAAGCGTTGGTCGTGTGATGCGTAGTCAGGCATTGTTGTGGAGAAGAAGTGGGCCCATTTTGTTGACCAATGCCGGCTGCAGGCATTGCAGTTTTTGGTGCATCTCATTGATTTGCTGAGCATGCTTCTCAGATGTAATGGTTTCACCAGGATTTAGAAAGCTGTAATGGATCAGATGGGTGCTGCTGCTGCTAAGTCGCTTCAGTCAGACGGGTAGCAGACCACTAAACATTGACCATGAATGTTTTGGGGTGCAAGTTTGGCTTCGAGAAGCACTTTAGAGCTTCCTCTGGGTCTAACCACTGAACTGGTCACTCTTGGTTGTTGTACAAAATCTACTTTTTGTCACATGTCACAATCCAATTGAGAAATGGTTCACTGTTGTTGCATAGAATAAAAGAAGGTGACACTTCAAAATAACAATGTTTTTGATTTGCAGTCAGCTCGAGGAGTTCATCAAGGCTGTATATTGTCATCCTGCTTATGTAACTATATTCAGAGTACCTCATGCAAAAATGCTAGGTGGCTAGATGAATCACAAGCTGGAACCAAGATTGCTGGCAGAGATATCAACAACCTCAGAAATGCAGATGATACCACTTAAATGGCAGAAAGTGAAGAGGAACTAAAGAGGCTCTTGAAGGTGAAAGAGGGCAGTGAAAAAAGCTGGCTTAAAAGTCAACATTCAAAAAACTAAGATCACGGCACCCAGTCCTATCACTTCATGGCAAATAGATGGGGAAAATGTGGAAACAGCATCAGATATAAGTTTTTGGGCTTCAAAATCAATGCAGACGGTGACTGCAACCATGAAATTAAAAAACGCTTGTTCCTTGGAAGAATAGCTATGTCAAACCCAGACAGTGTTTTAAAAAGTAGACATCACTTTACCAACAGAGGTCCATATAGTCAAAGCTATGTTTTTCCCAGTAGTCATGTATGGATGTGAGAGTTGGGCTATAAAGAAAGCTGAACCCTGAAGCATTTACGCTTTTGAACTGTGGTGCTGGAGAAGACTCTTGAGAGTCCCTTGGACAGCAAGGAGATCAAACGAGTGAATCCTAAAGGAAATCAACCCTGAATATTCATTGGAAGGACTAACGCTGAAGCCAAAGCGCCAGTACTTTGGCCACCTGATGTGAAGAGCTGACTCACTGGAAAAGAGCCTGATGCTGGAAAAAGTTGAGGGCAAGAAGAGAAGGTGGTGACAGAGGATGAGATGGTTGGATGGCATCACTGACTCAATGGACATGAGTTTGAGAAAACTCAGGGAGATAGTGATGGACAGAGAAGCCTGGCATGCTCCAGTTCATGGGGTCACAAAGCATTGAACATAACTTAGTGACTGAACAACAGCATGAGGCACCCACTTATTGAGCTTTTCCACCTTTCCAATTTGCTTCAAATGCCAAATGACCATAGAGTGTTAAGTATTGAGTTCTTTGGCAGCTTCTCTAGTTGTAAGAGGATCAGCTTTGATGATGTCTCTCAAAGGGTCGTTGTCAACTTCCAATGGCTGGCCACTGAGCTTCTCATCTTCAAGGCTCCTGCCTCCTTTGCAAAACTTTTTGAACCACTACTGCACTGTACATTTGTTAGCCAGATTTGTTGTTGATGTTGTGAGTTGTCTGTTGCTTTATGACCAAATTTGAACTCTAGTAAGAAAATCACTCAAATTTGCTTTTTGTATAACATCATTTCCCTAGTCTAAAATAAATATAAAATAAACAGCAAGTAATAAGTCATTGGCAAAAAAAAACATAAAGTGTGAAATATTCATTAAAATGATGGATAACATAACCACATTTATTTAAGAATATATTCCAATATCAAACAGCAAAGTTCAGCAGTGTGAAACTGCAGTCACTTTTGAATCAACCTAATAAGACCAAAATGGTCACACTTTTTAGACATCATTAACCTCTCACACTAGATAGTAAATCTTCTACCCACCCTAGTGTATGGCCACCCACTCCCGTATACTTGCCTGGGAAATCTCATGGATAGAGGAGCCAGGGGGTCACAAAGAGTCAAACATGACTGAGTGGCTGAGCATGGACACATATCAAAATAATACATGAGATTTACATATGTAAATTACCCAAAGCAGTTGGCATTCTTCATATCCATCATCACAGAGGCTGATGCACAAACAGTGATTTTTTATATCATCTAGATTGAGTTCTCTGTTCTGATCCCAAACTTGCAGGAAGGCCTTATATTGAGTCTTATTTTCTCCTCCACATTTATCTGCTCCATTTTTCCTTCAGCAATAAAATGCAATGGAATCTTTTTTTAATCCAATTTAAGGCTTATTGATTGGCACAGGAGGTGGATGGGAAGGAAAGACATCCAGATACGTTCTTAGAGATTATATAGATATCCTCATTTTACTGAAAAAAATTAGTATATCATGAGAACATGGGCTTTGGGGGGCCAGACAGTCTTAGGGCTGTCATTTTCTCTATGACTAAGGACAAGTCCTCTAATGCTCATTCTTAAAATGGAGAAAAAGTAATTTTCAAAAGTGAGCTTCCTGGTTGGCTTCCCTGGTGGCTCAGATGGTAAAGAATCTGCCTTCAATGCAGGAGACCAAGGTTCAATTCCTGGGTAGGGAAGATTCCCTGGAGAAGGGAATGGCTACTCACTCCAGTATACTTGCCTGGGAAATCTCATGGACAGAGGAACCTGGTGGGCTACAGTCCAGGGGGTCACAAAGAGTCAAACAAGACTGAGTGACTGAGCATGGACACGTATCAAAATAATACATGAGATTTGCATATGTAAATTACCCAAAGCAGTTGGCATTCCTCACATCCAGTCCTATTGCATGACACTAGGATAGAAACAACTTTTTATTTGAATCTTAGTTCATTCATCTATAAAATGATAATGCCAGTTCTAAGTTCTGAAACTATCCAGTTGATAGAGTTATTTCAAAAATTAAAGATGATATGAATGGAAGTACTTAAAAACCTATTACT